>NC_142042.1:29333317-31733317 GCF_982192425.1 Myodes glareolus
TATAACAATCTGAAGGGTATTTGGGAATGAGCTGTAGTGAACTCGTGGCTTCAGATCTACCAGCGTCTGTATAATTAATTACTCCTAGTAAATTGGACAAATTACCAGGCCAGTAGCTTTTTAGACTTTCAAACCTTATCATTTCAGTACTAATTTAAATAAAGGTCTAGCTTTTTTTGCACTTGAAAATCATTTATACTAGATAAAGTTCATTAAGCTGTGGGTCTTAAATATTTATGAATATATTGTGCTTGTGGTTTTAGAAGAATATTCAGATAATAGAGGAAAACAGAGCTTTTAATACTCCAGAAGTTGCTAGCATTATTTGGTCAGTGACAAGTTAGGACTTGTTCTGTTGTTTGTGGGTGCTATAGACCTGTTGATCTATGCTGTAATTATGTGATATATCATCTACAGAAAATGCCTTTAACGTGGCCTTGCTTTGAAAGTTCATTGACACATAAGGCATGATTAGTATGTGTAGCATGAGTAAAAAATCCCAGGGACTGATATTGTGGTCCAAAACGAGAGATCAAAGTGCAAAACAGCCACCCTACTCAGCCATACAAGGTGGCACATACCTTTAATCCCAGTAGCCACACTAGCTAGCCATAGAAGCCAGGTGATGGTGGTGCATGCCTTTAATACCAGCACTAGAAAGGAATATAAGATGAGAGACAGGTCTCACTTAGTCTTTAGTCTGTGGATTTGAAGAGACATGATCTTTTCCCTTTCTGTCTGAAGATTTGGTAGACGTAAAAGGTCTCCCTAGTTGGTTGACTGCTTTGCTTTTCTAATCTTTCAGTTTGAATCCCAACATCTATCTCTGGGTTTTTATTATTTGTGCTATAAGTATATTTAGAACAGCCAGTGTGTTTAGAAGTTTTAGCTACAATGACTTGTGGCCAGAATCCATAACCCTCTTCATTTGCAAGGTTTCATTTCACTACATTCACCAAAAGAAACAATGGATGCTTTTCTGTTGTTAATATACACTCTATAAAGGTAGTCATTAGATGATTATTGCAGGAAAGAAGTTTCTAAGAAAAGGGAGTGGTCATGAACTTAATAAGTTCCTAGAGAGTGATGGGAAGAAGGGGATATAGCTAGAAGAAGAACATTCAGAGACTTGAAATTAAGTTAGTAAAGCAGCTTGACAAGTGGCATCTCTCAGAGATACAGAGAAGGGTTGTGATGAAGCAGGAGCCTGGGATGATGTCAGGAAATGATTGCAGAATTACTGGGTACCATTCAGTCAAATGCAAGTAGAGCATAGTTGGCGCTTGCCAAGGTATGTTCATGCCTCAGTCTCTCACGCTGTCCTTTGTGAAAAGATAAAAGGCTTCTTAGTCCATTACATAGTATGAAAACCCAATAGTGTAAATTTCAGTGGTGGTTTAAGAATGATTGCATGTTCACATGAAACAATGTTATATTCTCCATCCTTCAGGAAGAGAAAAGGTGACACTAAACCCCTATAATGACAGTGACTCGTGTCCAGAGAAGACGGCTCAACTGTATTACAGGATGCTCATCATTGTACATCATAGTGCACTTCACAAAGACAGAGCCTAGGTTCACAGGGTATTTCACCAAACTCAATATGGAAAACAATTAGAAAAACACTAAATGAATAAAAAGCTATTGCCTGCAAAGAAAAAAAAACATTGTCTTACAATTCTTTCTCAGAGAAGATTATGTGCTTAATTTCTCTTAAAGGGGAGATATGATGACAGCCACTTAAATTAAGAAATGAAAGCTGATGAATAAAGGCAATGATAGACATATGGCCCAGGAGCCCCAACCCTACATAAAGAACTAGAGGCAACTAAGGAAAGCTGAGAACAGGATAGGTAGTCTTCCGCAGGGAAGAATATACCAATTAGTTATCCAGCACCACAAAGTCCTGATGTACACACAAGTAGCAATATAAAGACTGAGGAGGTTGTTGATGCAATTATAATCTCAAAATAAGAAGTAACTTTTTAAAAAGAAGTGAAAGCTGAAAGTTCTTGTCTAACATATAAGGCAAAATCCAATGTAAAACTTGTACTGGCACCCAAGAGGTAGAGGTAGGTGAATCTCCACAAGTTCAAAGCCAGCCTGGTCTACAGAGCAAGTTTCAGGACAGCCAGAGCTACATAGAGAGAACCTGTCTCAAAAATCCAAACAAGAAACAAAAACAAAAACAAAACAAAACAAACCCTTGTAACTCTCAAGAAGGAAACAAATCCAGCCTGATCATCAAATTACATGATTGCTTATCAGAACACCCAAGACGTTTGCAGCTAAACTATTTGAGCTAACAGAAAGATTAAGTGTCAGGATAAAACACTAATAAAGAGCCTTAATTGCTAATTGGAGCACTGCTGCATTAAATTACTGAAATGATGCTTCTACTGAAAACCAAAAAAAGATAATTTCAACTATAGTTTTAAAAGTTATAGCTCTTATAAGCATGATGACAGGAGAAATAATAATGTGGGGGAATATTGACCACGTATGAATGACAAGGGAGGAAGGGGAATGAATAAATATAAGTATCACTTGAAAATTAGAATAAATGACATCTATAAGATAATGGCAAGAATACCAGGAGATAAATCAAAGAACACACTAACATGAAAAAGATATACTCTAGTTAATTAATATTGAAAGTTAAACAGCTGTCAGGTACTACTGACTTCTAACTTTCTACTATAGCCATTTCTGAATGTGTAATAAATTACTCAAAATATAGTCCTTAAACATCAAACATTTATGTCCTCATAATTTCTGTGTGTGAGGCATCTGGGTGTTTCTTATTCAGCCCTCATCAGCTCCAGTGAAGAAACCAGAAGGTCTGGAGCCATTACAGGACTGTCTCTGCCCACAAAGGACATGGATGGCCTTTCTCTGCGTCTTGCTATTGGTCAGACATGGCAATGGTTTACCATATGAATCATCCTACAGGGCTTCTTACAGTGGCAACTGGAAGGGGCTGAGAATCTATCTATGATGTAAGTTACTGCCTTTCGGCCACCTAACTTGGGAAGTGACATCCTTCCACGAGGTTCTGGTCAACAGAAGCAAATCAGGAACTTCCATGGTTTTCATCTTTTTCTCCAATAAATTTGTTCTTTGAAAAGATTATTTATGCGTATAGTGCATTCTGATTGCTTTTGACCCCTGCTTATTGCTCCCCACCCCTGCCATCTCCCTGCTTCCATACGAACCCCTTTGTCACATGAACTCACAGTTGCTGTGATTGCCCACAGTGGGTCTGCAGAACACTGTGCTTATTAACTCTTAGTCATGGGCAGAGGAAGGTCTCACAGGGAGCTACTTCCTCCTGTTAAACTATTGGCCACTGGTTGATTCTAGAAGTAGGGGAAAATTGAAGTTATTTTCAGTCACATATTCAATGGTGAACCCACCAGGCTCCAAAGACTCATTCAAAGCCATGTTTACACAGATGACCCTGGGTCACAAAACAAGCAGATGCTAATGTGGATTTGGACAGTTTTGTTCTTTCCAAAATTTATGCAGTAAACTAACTTTCAGTGCAAGCACCTTGGGAGGCAGTAGCAATGATACCACAGAGAAAGACTATGAAAGTGGGGCTGTTCCTCCATGTATGGAAAGCCACTCAAAAACCTAGGCACACAAAATGAACTAAAATATTTTAAAATAAAAGAAAACACAACATACTGAAACAAAAAGCAAATGACCTAAATGTGTAAAGCTAATGACATAACCTGGAAAAATCGTACCCTTAATCAAATTATATTTACAGACATGTAGATCGGTATAATTATAAATAAAACTTTAAAAAATTGTCTTGATTTGTAGTGACGTTCTCTGGATGAAAAATATTCCAAAGTTTTCTTCTGCTCTTTCCCTTTCTTACTATGAGAATGTAATTAGCTGTCTTAGTAGCAGTTTGTTCAGCCATTTAAATGGTGTTATGTCACAAGGCAGATCCAAACTATAGGCCGACCACAGAACTGAGAGCAACTTCTCTACTCTATGACCCAGTGTTAGTCTTGGTTAAAGTAATCCTTGATGGTAACCAATATTGCACTTCTGAGTAATTTAATGTGGCATACATTCAATAACACTGTGCCTTTTAGCCAAACTTATCTGAATTTTAGCCATGTTTCTAACAAGAGCCTGGCGCAAATTTGCTTATGTCAAGTCTTCCAGCCATCATCTATTAACACTGTGCAAATCACCACTATGTGTTTTTATCAGGAGTAATCAAGAGCTGTAGAGACCAATCAGGAAAATATTCAGCCTTTCACAACTTTTATATGTGTGGAGTCTGCATCTGGAATCAGCCCATTGTGCATCATTCAGACATCACGTTTTAAAATATAGTTTCATAAAGCTCAGGTTGCTACTGGATTTCTTCTGTAGCCCATAATGACCTTGATCCGTCTGCCTTCACATCCCAAATGCTGGGCTCATGGGTGTACACTACTGTATCCAGTTGTATCTATTTCTGGGGATGGATCTCAGGACTTCATGTATGCTAGGTGAGAACTCCCCCAGCTCTACATCCCCAGCTCTGGAAATCATTTCTGTAAAATCTTCCCGAACAAATAAGACAATGTGTTGCCTATCAGTCTCTTTCTCATCCCTTTTATCCCAGTGTCTAGAGAATCCCTGCGACACATTATTTCTTTCCTAACTGAATGTGTGAGTGACGATTGGCGTTTGAATCTGGTTATGACAACATGTCTGAAATCTTTCACTCTGTGTTCTGTCTCTATGTTCCTCAAGACTGAATTACTGGGAACCTGTAAGGATAAACTTTAGTTTGGCAACATCCCTGTTCTCTACCACTGCTTCCCATGCACAGTAAAGAGAAACCAAGGTAGCTGTCTAAGCGATGACTGTATGAATTGCTGCTTCTGCCACCATGCATTTCTTTCATTCACTCAAGTAACACAAAGTAACTTTTGTTGCTGCTCTTTAAAGTATAGGTTAAGATAGCTGCTTTGTGGTCATTATGCTTCTACTCACACAAATGCCCAGTGGAGTTAAAGTGTGTGTGTGTGTGTGTGTGTGTGTGTGTGTGTGTGTGTGTGTGTGTGTGTGTGTGTCTGTCAGAATAATAGCTCTTACATGACTAAAGACACTTTGTTGATGTCATTGTGCATATGGCGCTTGAGATGGAGTATTTCTTTTCATTACCTAGTGGCCTTAGCTAATCATGTGATTCCTCAAAGTAGAGAGCCGTTCCTACTTCTGGTTAGAGGAAGATGTGACAATGAAAGTTGGGTTGGAAACCTGTGACGTTGCTGACTTGAGCAGATAGAAAAAAAGATGTGAGCTGGGAGCTAGGACAATCAAGGAAAAAAAGTCTCTCCAGTAGCCTTCGTAAAGCAAAATGCTTTGCTTTGATTTAGCACAAGGACATGCAGGCTGGACTTCTGACTCACCAAATTGGAAGATAATGTGTTGCATTCTCCTTAAGTAGTTAAGCATGCCCAATTTGCTGAAAACAAATGGATTGATGCTGTTAGTAAATTTGTGTTATCTAAATGCTAGTTAGAGGAAGCGATTTTAATAAGAAGATTGTTCAAAAGTAATAGCAGCACGACAGCTGTTTGACAAGTAAATTTAAATACATGTGTATTTTATAAATTGGCCCTATTGGTTAAAAGAAACATAATCAAGTATGGCAGATGGAATTTTAATAGGAAGCGATCTGTTCTTGCATCTTTGTGAGGGAATTTATGGGAATCATTATGTGTACCTAAATTAGGAGTGCATGTGGCTACAGACATGTTTCCCTTGACTGGAGCTTGAGGGATTGGCAGGTGGGGTATGGGGATGGAAGGTAAGTTTGTATTTGTGGTCAGCTTGGTAAAATATATGGTGGCATATTGATTTTATATATGGCTCTTTAAGTCGTAACATGTTGGCAATATGGCAGTACTCTTCATCTGGAATTTTCAAATATTAAACTTAATATCATCATGAGATAGATATGTAAAACCAAGAAACTCAAAAATTAAATTATACGAGATCATGGTTAAAATTGCACTAGTGAGTTAATCTTTTTTTTTAAAGTTCTACTTAAGTAAGTGAAAAATAGAAGTAAAAACTTAAAATATTGAAAATCTACTGATCTTATCAAAACGTATTTATTTTCACAACGTTCACATGAAATTTCTGTAAAGATTTTGACTCTTTGAAGTAATACAGCTATCCTCAAATTGATAAATAATTTAATCTTCCATTTGATCTAAGTCGCTCTTACAAATTATCACAGATGAAGTCATTTAGCTCAACACAAATGGATTCTCTTAATAGTTTTGGAACACATAAATAAATGCCAGAACTTAAAATCCATCAAGATGTCTGTAGTGTTGATTCCTTCTGGATGCACCAGATAAGACTCAGTTTGCCACTTTTTTGAAGTCTATTCCTCAACCGGATCACAAATACAGCCATCTCATTATGCCGTCCTTCTCTGTCACGAAAGTTTCGTCCACCCTCACCTGTCAGCTTCTTGGCGTTGCATAGTTTTATACAATTGTACAAATTTGTGCCCCAGTAAGAGTTTGGTATTTTAAAGCATTCGTTTTCAAATTCTATTACTGGGCAAGCTGAAGGTCTGTCATGAGGACAGTCCTGTGAGTGATATGAGTGTGATCATTGCAAGACAGAATTTCAGAAGCAGAGGAACTGGACCTTATAGAACCATCATCCATAAAACATGTTTCCCTTCAAAGTCTTTTGGTTCCTCATAAGAAATATGCTTCTTTTAAAAAGCATGCTATTTGTTAGATGTTGCCTATTATTCATTAAGTGTAACTAATCCTCTACTTCCCATGTCTTTGGGGGACAATATAAAAGGGAATATTATGGTTTACACATGAGGCCCCTCAAAGGGCCTATGTTGACTTGGGCCATAGGGACTTCAGTCTACTGAACTTGAATCTATTTTCAGCCCAGGAATTAAAATAACTTTAAGCCAAAAAATTTGAAGTATGATTCACTGAGAGTACATTTATGCTAATCTATGGATACATGAAATACTATTCTAGGCACATCTAGAGCTAAGAGTAACATACAGTGCCACATAAATAGTCTCAATTTTACAGACTTGTGGATACTTTGTCTTTTCTGTTAATCAAGTGTATAGAATAATTGTATAGTTATACTTTGTTATTTGGTGCAAAAAGGTGTATTTTCACATTTTTAAAAGAGATATCTTATCAGTACACCCCAGTTTCTATCTACCCTTTCAGGTAAACATGGCATTAGTGTACACAGACACATGTATCTACACAGAAACACACACACACACACACACACACACACACACACACACACAGAGGGACATAGCTTTCATTTACTAAGCAATTTGTATACCAAAACAGAATAGTGTTATATTAATTTATATAACATCAATATAATATTACATTAATATATTAAACATTAGGTATGCTATATTTTGTATACTAAATGTAAAATATCACATGTGATAACATACTTGTAATATATACCATAAAATATACCCAGTACTTCTACTCTTTCATTATTTACAGCATATCCTATCATATAGATAGTGTCATTCTCTAGAAACATTCAGGAAAACATGCAAGCTATAAAATTAGACTATATGAAAAGAAACTTATAGGAGCAGAAAAGGTCTTAGCTTGATTTATGGAAATTTCATCAAAAATAATTAAGATAACAAAGAAGTAGAAATAGGGGTAGGAGACTCAAATTAGAGAGATGATTCAGAAACCACACATTAAGCTAATGCTGTTGTAACAAAAATGGGAGTTGAGTGTGAGATTGTGTCTCCCAGGAATACCAGAAGCTGCGCATAAGAAGTCTCACCACCATGACTGCCCAGACATGATCGGAACAAGAATGACAATAACGGACATGCCAGATTGAACAAGGAAAAGTCCTCAATGCTACAACCCTACACAAAGATCTCCAGGCAGTTGCGGGAAGCTGGGAGTGGGTGTGATGGCCTTCCCCAGGGATGGAAACGTCTATTGGTTTCCAATGCCAAATGATCAGCCCTGAAAATACACATAAAAAGTAACCTTATACACAACAAACAGGTTGCATTTAGGATTATATGTGTATATACATATATAAACTTAACAACAATTATTGAAAAAGAGGTTATGAGTCTGAAGAAGACAAGTAGGGGTATATAGGAAGGATATATATATATATGTGTGTGTGTGTGTGTGTGTGTATATATATATATATATACATATATATATATATATTGGATGGAGAAAAGGGAAGGAAGAAATGTTAAAATTTATAATGTCAAAAATAAAATATTCAAAATAAGAGAGAAAATAAAGAATGATTTTTGCATCATACCTATGGCTCTGACTTCCCTTTTATTATACACTAGAACGTCTGTCACTGAAATATAATATCTTCTAAAACATGAAGGTAGATGGCTTCAGTCTTGGACTTTTATCTAATGAAATTGTAAACATGCACATAAAAGAGAAGTGGCCATGGAAGACTTAAAATACTCCAAGTAACTTACTTACCATGTTTCCCTTGAAAACCTAAGGGGTGATGTACTTCAGATGAGAATAACTGAAAAGTGAGGAGCAGTATTTTAACAATGGGCAACTCTAAGGAACTGGGGCCGTGTGACTGAGCCCAGAACTGTCATGAGCTCATGGAATAGGAGGGGAAGACACCAGGATGTACTCAGATGTGATTCACTGCAAGAGGGTTTGCACATGGTTCAGTAAGATGAGGGACCACATTGTTGGGAGATGTACCAAAAACGAAGTCAAAACTAACCAAGCGTTTACTGGTTAAGTTCATGCGAAAAGAAAGCTATCTAATAAAAGAAACAACAAGTCCTGTCGTTATTGTAAAACTCATATCAATGTAGGTACACAGACTATTCTTTAGTTGATGTGGTATATGTGTTTGTGTGTGTAAAACTATGAGAATGGTGGTAGAGTAAAATTAAAGTGTAGCTTAATCTTTTACATTAAAAGTCCAATCTAGCTCCATCCATTTTCCTGCAAAATTCAAGATATTTTTTTTCTGTTGTGTAGTACTCCATTGTGGACATGTACCACATTTTCCTTATCCATTCTTCGGTCGAGGGGAGCTAGAAAACATTATTTTGAGTGAGGTAACCCAGACACAGAAAGACAGTTATCATATGTACTCATTCATTTGTGGTTTTTAAACATAAAACAAAGAAAACCAGCCCAAAAATCATAATCCCAGGGAATTTAGACAACAATGAGGACCCTAAGAGAGACATACATAGATCTAATTTACATGGGAAGTAGAAAAAGACAAGATCTCCTGAGTAAATTGGGAGTACGGGGACTTTGGGGGAGGGTCGAAGGGGAGGGGAGCAGAGAAAAATGTAGAGCTCAATAAAAATAATTTAAAAAGTCCAATTTATGTTTTAAAAGTGATACTCATAGTTTTCTTTGTGCAGTAGGAATTAGGTATGGGACGGTTAAAATATATCTACTAACTTTATGCACAAACAACATGATTTAAATTCTTAGACTTCTTAAACTATGCTTATAACATATATTTCTTGGGAAAAACTTAAAAATCAGGGCAATATGCAAATTGTTTGTCTAATCCCCTTAGTCATAGTTAGTGCTGTCTTCTTCAAGGAGGCAAAACCAATTCTCTCTGCTCTGTGAAGTGCTTGGCATGTGAACCATCCATACGTTGTCAAAGAAGGTATGTTTATGCATGAATGTTCACACATATGCATGTACAAATGTCTTGACACCACTGAGGCAGACTGAATAAATATGAATCACATTTCTAAAAGTCACTACTACTTTAGATTACCCGCAGCATATCGAACAATAGAAGGGGAGGCCCTAAAAAAAGAAAAATCTTATTTGCATTTTCGTCTTAGTTTGTGTGTCTAAGCTCATGCTCTATTGAAAAGAATCTGGGCTGCAAATGGTGATACCTGCAACAAGTGTTTGTTTTACACTGTGAAAACAGCACACAGTTCAAAGGACAAAGCAGAGAATACAGCACAGAGAAACACCGGGGGAAAGCAAGTAACTGCAATGGATTACATTAAAGGAGAGCTTTATACTTTGTGTGATCGTTTCTGTTGTTATTATTTTCCTTTGACATAACCTTTTCTTGTGATTATCTGACCCACAGGGGAGCTTTGTCTACGTTGGACAAGAGGATACCTGTGGTATCAGAACCGGGAGGTCCTCGAGAGAGGGGCAACATGGCAACGACCCTTCCCTTGTAAGTTCTGAGAGCAGTCCCTGTCATTCTCAGTGCAGAATGGAAAACAGAAGAAAACTATTTCCCACTGCAAGCTCTTAATTGAGCGTCTGCGTGGAGCATAAGTGTGCCTTTTTCTCTCCCAGGGAATCTTCGTGTGAACAAGTCAGTGTCAGAGATCTAGCAGTATCTATCTTGGCTTCCCTTGGCACAAGGAGGCTGGAACATTTTTCCTAAATGCAGCTCAGCTTCTGGGAGGGAGCTTTCCCACTGGGCGCAACATTTGCTTTCCAATCTACACCTTAGATTCTTCAAAGAAAGGGCAAGTATAAAGCAGCAATGCTTCCAGAATCATCAAGAGCATTGTAACAAAGAACCAGGAAGCTTGAGATTGTTTCTTTCTTTTTTGCTCTTCCTTCCTTCCTTCCTTCCTTCCTTCCTTCCTTCCTTCCTTCCTTCCTTCCTTCCTTCCTTCCTTCCTTCTTTTTTTTTAACTACTTTATTGAATCTTTGGCGGCTTCAAATCATGCATCCCAATTCTATTCACCTCCTGGTCCCTTCATACCCTCCCCACATCCCTGCTGTGCTGTCCCCCTTCACTCACAAAAGAAAACACCAAGTAAGCAAGTAAGCAAACCAAAGCAAGACGGAAAAAGCACAAATAAACCAAAACAGAATAAAGATCACATGAGGAACGGAAAGGTATTTGCTTCTATCCTGCCTCTCCATCCCTCTCTTCATCAGTCCTCGGGGCATTAGAGACTCACGTGTCTTATAGTATATACCTTTGTCCTGTCAGCTTGACTGGTAAACTGTTGACTGCAGTGAGTCACTGGTCTGGTTAAAGGCCTGTGTTTTTTGGTACACCATCCTCACTGGATCCTCACCAAAGCTCCTCTAGGTTAGTCTACAGCTGCCCTACATCTTGAAATTTTTGGGGTACCCTTCCACAGAACTAGTCCTTTCACAAGCTCCAGCAGGACCGAGATGGGGTAGATGGTAGGATGGGTCAACCCAAGGTCCAATTTGGGATGTCTGACTTCTTACATTTTTTGTTTTAGATGAAATTTGTATATATGGCCACTATAAAGCATCCGGAGGCATTCTGTATATCCATAAACTCATACAATGTATACAACCACCACATCTCTCTAGATTCAGAATTTGCCCATTACTTTGGATAAAGACCTCAAACATATTAAGTATTCATTTTTTTCTCCTGGGCCTCATCCTATGACAGCTACTATTCTTTCAATGACTATTACTTTTCTGATTTTGAACATATTGTAGACAATGGATGATAAAATAAATATCTAATGTTTAAAACACTGCATCTTCTATTTGGTATAATTTTTTGGTTCATTCAAGGTTTTTTTGTTGTTTGTTTGTTTGGTTTTGGTTTTGGTTTTTCGAGACAATGTTTTCCTGTAGCTTTGGTGCCTGTCCTGGAACTAGCTCTTGTAGACCAGGCTGGCCTCGAACTCACAGAGATTCTCCTGTTTCTGCCTCCTGAGTATTAGGATTAAAGGCCTATGCCATCACCATCCCTTGATCAAAATTATTAATTTTAAGGAAAGAAAACTTAGGCCATTTTCTATTGCTTAAATCTAATGATCCATTGTCAAACACAAAGTCTTAAATAGCTTTTCTTATAGTTTCCATGTTCTGTTTATATAACCCATCAATTTTTATGTATTGCCAGTTTCTGTTGGTGTCCTTAGAGTATTATCATAGTCACTTTAGATTTCCTGTGTGTAAATCCAGATCAGCATCACACCTGAGTCTTTCTCTTATGCTTTCCTAATTTTTTTTTAGTTGTTTTGAATTGCTCTGTGTTACAGCCTGTAGTTGTGTTGAAAGCCAGACATATTGTATAGGGAATAAGAACTGAGGTGCTAAGAAGCTGTTTGTGAGGACTTGGGTTAGTCTCGTTGGAAGTTGGGTTCTATCTATGCTTGCTGTGTTTCACATTTTCGTGACCCATGTTTCAAATCTTTCTAGCACCTTTGTCCTTGTCTCATCTCTACCTCTGAGTTTACCTAAGAAGTCTTCATTAGCTAGACTGTGAATCCTGTAACCTCTTCAGTCAAGATTCTTTATTACTCTGCTGAAGTATTGCCAAGGTAGGGTGGGAGGCAGTATTCTACAATTTAATGATTTTTTTTTCTTAGTCTTAGAGTAAGGTTATACCTACCACTGGATGTTGACATTGACAAGTGTCCTTTTCTCCTTACCTCAGCTAAGCAGAGCAGGGTGGCTGAAAGGAAGTAGGATGAGGAGGGATGTCCTGCTGGAGAAATCTCGATAGAGTTGGGTTCCTCTGGAGAGCAGACTTAAGTTACAGAGAACAGTTTGCCACGTTTCCCATTGCTTACACCTCTCCCCCAAAGTAAACTAAAGAGGGGTATTTCTGAGGCTCATCATCTGAAAATTAGGTGGATTTCCCAGAAGAAAAACTGCTCAAGTGTGGGGGCCTGTACAGCAGGTCTCTAGGTGGACTCGCCTAATTTTGCTTCCTTGTATGCATTTCTTAGAGGAAATATTCTGTGGAATATCCTAGAAACAAAATACCCCATTTCTCTCAGTTAGATACACACACACACACACACACACACACACACACACACACACACCACTCAAATATTCTAGAACTTGTTCTTGTTCCTCCCAGGAAATGAAACACCTTATGGTGGATGTGGCAGGGCTGATTTTGCCCTCTTCCTGGAAAGCAGAATAGTTCTTATGTGGGACCTGAGGTATATTGTTGGGAGCCACCTGGAGGCACAGGTGGTCCTGCAGTTTGGAGGTAGCCACGTGGGGCTGAGCAACCCTGCCTACACCCTTGCCTGCACATGCTCAGACCAGCAGAATGGCATTAACCAATCAGGACAGCGTTCAAGCCGCTCCACCGTTTAAAAGCAGCTGCCTCGGGGCCCAACGCTCTCTCTCTAAGCTTTCTCTCGTCCCTGCTCTATCGTCCCTTCCCCCAATTTTCCTCAAGGGAATGCTCCAAATAAAGATGTGACCAGAGAAGGAATTCTCGTTTTTGGTGGGGTTCATTCCTGCTGGACAGGATGGCGCCCCGCAACTGGTGCTCGAAACTCCGGGACGCTGAGGGACCCTGACAACTACGCCGGGGGACCCTGAGAAAGCCCGGGAGAAAAAGCCAAGATCAGACACCAGCACAGAGAGCCTTGAATTTCAGAACTCTGAGAACATGGAGCGGTGAGTGACGTCGGTTGAAATCCCCAGAAAGGGGAGGAAAAGAAATGTAAAAAGGAATTTCAAAGGATAGGCCTAAATAGAAAAGAAAATACAAAAAAAAAAAAAAATCAAAGTTAAGGTATCTGAAAGAAGGTACAGAAAGCAACGGGGAAGAAAAATCCCTTAAGTCCAGTGCAGGTGGAGCTGAGAAAAAGCGAGGTTTACGGTTGGGAGATCCGCGGCTTCCTCCGTGCATACTCGCTGTTAGAGACTGGAGGCAACAGTCTCGTAGGGAGGCGAGCTTGATCACTGCCTTCCCTGTTCTTAAAGAGCCACAGAGCTTTTGGAGGTGATTTTCGCCTAATTTTGATAAGAGAGCTCAGTCTCTGGCTCTCACGTACAAAAAACTTTAATTTTTTGACTGAGAAAGACAAGCTGCTTGATCGTGCTGAGAGTGCTGGCGGCAGCCGGCCCGCCTTTGAGCGGTAATGCCTGATTAAAAACACGGAAGTGGGCCAGGCACGGTGGTGCACACCTGTAGGCGTGGCCATGCTAACCAGTTGCTGGCGGGGAGTTTGCTGGAGGCCTACGAAAAGATATGGCGACGGGCGGGCTAAAGTCCGTGTGACATCAGAGGCTATATGTCCCGGCCTTCTGGCGGGGCTATGGTTTTTGGAGGACTTTTTCAGCACCTGAGCGGACTCGCCTGACTGAGGCGGAAGCTGCGTGGTGAGCAGCGGCGCCATAGAAGGCAAAGAGGAGCTGAATCGGCTCTGCGGAAAAACTGTGTTTCCATAGCAACATGGGCGAGCGGGGAGGTGAGTTCCCAGAGAACGGGGCTCTGCGCGCGGGCGGACCGGGCAGGAGAAGCCCCTCCACGGGTGGGCGGATGCCCCCCCCTCGCCGGAGCTTGGAAAAGGCTCACAGCCGGCGGTGCGAGTTCATTGCCTGAGGTGAACCGGCGGGTGAACCGGCGAGCCCGCGCACAGCCCGGGGCGGAGCCATGCCTTTGGGCCATGCGGAGCGCGCCACGGTGGGCCGCGCCTCAGAGACGGAGCTGCTGCCGCCCTCAGCCAAGGTCGCCAAGAATTCAGTCAGATAAAAACATTTGTCGCCAAAAATTCAGTCAGATAAAAACATTTATCCCCCCAAACATCGCCCCTTTGTCAGCAGGAAGTAGCCAGATGATCGACGTCCATTCTCCCTCAAAGAACTGGTCCTAATTATCATAATAAAGGCGCGTCAACCTGGTTATCATTACCTATTGCCCCTGGCAACGGGTGAAATAAAAAATGCTACCTAGAGGTTTTTTCCATCTGAATGGGGGAGCTGGAGAGATGGCTCAGAGGTTAAGAGCATTGCCTGCTCTTCCAAAGGTTATGAGTTCAATTCCCAGTGACAACTGCTTTGGTTTTTAAACAATAGAGGGGGACTACACTACCAGTGACAGCTTCCCCCAGAGAAAGGATTTCTCTTGCATTCTTTTTACACTTAATTTTAATTCAAAATTTTGCTGGTACAGGCAAACAAGATTTGCTTTTTGAAGCAGAGACCTACAGGTCTCTAAGTTCAAAACCAGCCTACTTCCAGTACTGATTGTGCTGAATTTTTACACTGAGAGTTTTTAATACTCTTAAATGTTTATTTGGGAGGAGAGTTTTGTTTATGTTTTTCTAGGAATGCTGACATACATCTGGATGCCAGCGAGACCGACCAGAGAGATAAAGAAGACGACCCAGTGGATGCTGAGTGTCCTGCTGTGGAAGATTCGTGCGGAGACAGCAGAGATGACCTTCTGGGCGGTGTCAAGAGCAGCTGTTTCACACCATCGACTTGAGCAACACCCTGTGCAACCTCTTATCTTTGACTCTATTTTGCCTTTTCCCTCCTTGGGGATGGGTGGGAGCAGATATCCTTGGCATGCTGCGTCTAGGTGGGGACCAGATTGGAAAATAGTTTTGCCTTATTGCTCTTAAAGACAATAATTAGGGGGAGATGTTGGGAGCCACCTGGAGGCACAGGTGGTCCTGCAGTTTGGAGGTAGCCACGTGGGGCTGAGCAACCCTGCCTACACCCTTGCCTGCACATGCTCAGACCAGCAGAATGGCATTAACCAATCAGGACAGCGTTCAAGCCGCTCCACCGTTTAAAAGCAGCTGCCTCGGGGCCCAACGCTCTCTCTCTAAGCTTTCTCTCGTCCCTGCTCTATCGTCCCTTCCCCCAATTTTCCTCAAGGGAATGCTCCAAATAAAGATGTGACCAGAGAAGGAATTCTCGTTTTTGGTGGGGTTCATTCCTGCTGGACAGGATGGCGCCCCGCAGTATATAACCCAGAGTTTCCTTTTCGAGTCTCTCAACTGTGAAACAAATGAGGCAGAGGGGATGAAGTTTTCATCCACTTGCGTTAACTATGTTGAGCCTTGGGCATTCTCAGCACACAAGCCCCTGATCTATTTTGTCTTTTGCTGAAAAAAAAGCAAGCCCAGTCCATGCAAATTATTATTCATGATAATAATAAGTTTGTGATAACTCATTGTGCTTCACTGAGCTATATAAACATGCATCTAGAACATAATAAACGCCTTTGATAGGGTGTTCTAAGATTGTCACCTGCAGAAATTTCTCTCTCAGGCCAGTACTGCTTCATATTCAGTCCATAATCAGCTGCATAAATTTATTAAGATTCTCATGTTACCTATTTCTACCTGTTCATGGGCTTTATGGTGAGTCTTCGTTATTTTCTGTTACCAGACTAAAGCACGTTGCCAAGAAGAATTTAAGGAAAGAAGGGTACCTTAGCTCACAGTTCAAGGCCGGGTCCATCGTGGAGGAGAAGTTAAGACAGAAAGCACTTGAAGCAGCTGGTCACCTTATATTTTCGGCAGCAGGATAAGGGCAATGAATGTATTCACACTAGAACCCAGCTAACCTTTTCCATTTCATACAGTCCTGGATTCCGTGTTCTACGAATGGCTCTAGCCACAATATGAGTCTTCCCACACCAGTTAACTTAGTGAAAATAATGCCCAGAGGCCCATTCCCCAGAGCAGTGGTTCTCAGCTTTTCTAAGGCTCTCACCCTTTTCAATACAGTTCCTCTTGCTGTGGGGACCCCTAACCATAAAACTATTTTTGCTGCGACTTCATAACTATAATTTTGCTTCTGTTCTGGATTATAATGCAAATATCTGTGCTTTCCAATGGCTTTAGGTGACTCCTGTGAAAGGGTCTTTCAACCCCAGGATCACAACACACAGGTTGAGAAACACTGTCCAGGATGAGAAATACTGTCCAGATGCCTCTAGATCCTGTCGAGCTGACAGTAACTGACACAGCAGATACTGGATTTAACTCCAGACTCATTTGTTTCTTAGAGTTTGCGCAGTTTCCCCGAATACCTCACTCTTCTGATGCGATGAATAAAACTCTTTGGTTTTAGTTTCTTCAGCTTTTTATTTGTCGCCAAGAATGACAACTAACGTCTTTGTTTGCTTGTTTGCTTTTGTTATTTTGTTTTGTTTTTCCATTAAAGTGGGCGGTCTCTTTAGCAAAATGTTTATTTTTTGGATTACTCCAAGGGACTCTACGACGTTTTCTCTGAGTTCACGGTGGTTCTTTATTTCTCTCTGCTTACAAACCCTGCTATCCACATCGCCATTTACTATTTTAGAAGGGTACCATTCTTGACATTTTCCCATTGAAGCATCAGCTTCAAGTTGCAAGCTTCTGGCTCCCCATAATACTCGCCCCATTGACCTCTTTTAGAGCTGTAATAATCCACAGCCGATCTTCCTTACTCTTCCTTTTCCAACCCTGTGATTCGTAAGTATAGATAATCTTTCTTTTTGCATCATTATACTTATCTTTAAGATATAATATTATATCATTTTAGACTTATAGATGCGAATCTCTATTTCAAGTATGTGTTCTAGCAAAAAATCAATCCCAATCAACTTGATCTTGGTCTTCTGCAACACTAAACTTACTGGAATCTTCTGTAATTAGCTCTCCTTCATCAAGTTGCGATTTGATGATTTTTAGTTTGAGTTTTGACAAATGATTTTTGGTATTTATCAATATGATCATGATGTTCTTCTCATTTGGCCTGTCGATGGATTAGATAGCTTGATTTTTAAATGCTGGAGCAGTCTTGCATACCTGCCATTAATGCTGCTTACTTATGGTGTGGGATTTCCTTATGTACTCATGGTATAAATTTGTTTGCATCGCTTAGAGATTTGATTTGGACAACAATACTCAAGAATGATATTAGTCTGTTTTATTTATATTTTTTGAGGTGTCTTCTTTGAGTGTTATTGTACCATGAATTCATGGGCCTAGTTAAGTAGGGAATCAAGTTCTCTGATACTTTGTATATAGTTCACCAGGAAACCCAGATGGTCATGTATAACCTCTTTAAAAAAATTATCACTTGTTGATTAATTTTAACTAGTTAAAATTAATAGATCTATTCAGATTATCTATTTCTATACATGTAAATTCTGATAAATCAAGTCTTTCAAGAGTTTGATCCATTTCATTGAAGTTAAAATTTCTGTGTTCATAGAGTGGCTCCTAGTATTCTTTTATTACCTGGTTAGATCTTGACTTATAATAATTTTATATCAGATAAACCCATTATACATAAATATATAATTTGAAAATGCTTTGGTGTTTCAAATACTATAATTTAACATAGCAACAGAGTACATGGTGGGGTTGGGTTGGGCTTCTTAAACTTTCACATTTCTTACTCCTCATCAAATTAATTTTTTACAACCATACATAGCTAGGTATATAAAATATGTATACAATAAATATTGACAATAAATTATAAATAAATGTATTTTAAAATAATTATTGTGTATACATATATATATATATATATAAAGCCACTTATTAAAAATGAACACTGACTTGCATTTTGATTAGATGATATGTTTATTTTCACATAAAGAATTAAGACCAGCCCGAATATTTGATCTTTCAGAACACAGAGGATCTCCACTAATTTTCAAACTTGATTAAATTTTGATTTTATGATCGTCCAATACTGAGAATAGCATTGACATACATATGCAGTGCAAAATGCAGAAGCATGTGGAGAGCTACTTCAGAAATTGTTGGAAATTCTGTTCTAATCTCAAGCCAAAATGCTTTGAATGTATTTGTTTAAGAAACTGAAGTGAACAGTTCAATCAGGCATTTTTAAAGTCCAGCATTCTAATACAGTGCAATCCAAAGATGGTACTAGCGTGATCCTTAAATGCTGAGCAGCAGTGGTAGGAAAATATTAGGTCATCATTTAAGCGATTCTGTTTTCTGTAATATAAGAAATTTTCATATAGCAAAAACAATGTAGTTTATGACATATAATAGTCTTGAAACTAAGGTATCCTGGTATTCAAAATGTTACATTTGTACTCTTGTTCTTCTTTTTCTTAGCTAGCATGGCCAGAGGATTATTAGTTATATTTGTCTTGTCAAAGAACCAACTTTGGGTTTGTTGAATTTTCTCTGTTCATTTTCTGCTTCACTGATTTTTTTAAAAATGTTTATTTTTCTTCTACATACTTTGAATTCTATTTGTCTTCTTTTTCTAGCTTCATGCAGTTGTTTTCAGTGCTAATTTAAATCTTTCTGCTTTACTAAATTGCACGAACGAGTGCTGTAGCTTTCCCTCAAACTATAGCTGCTATTGCATCCAACATAGTTTGTTTTCATGTTTTAATTTAACTCAAAACATTTAATTTCCCTACCTATTTTTCATTGACACCTATATTCCTTAAATACATATTGCTCAATCCTCACATTTTCTTCATCTTTTTTTTTAAAAAAATCTTTTTTTATATTATTGATTTCCAGTAGAATTCTACTGCAGTCTGGGAGCAGATATTACATCGTTTTTATAACTTAAAATAAGTCAATAATTTTTTTGTGGCTTATCTGACTATAGTAGCTAATACTGATTGTCAGCTTGATTGGATTTAGAATCAGCTAGGAGGCAGACCTCTGTGTATCCATGAGAGGGCTTTCAGATAGTTTTATTGTGTTTTCTTTTAGAGGATTTTTTTCTTTAGATGGGGTCTTACTACATATCCCTGGATGACTTAAAACACATTATGTACACCAGAATTTTGTTGGGCTCATAGAAGTCACCTGCCTCAGCCTCTTCCTCTCACGTGCTGGGATTAGACATATGCTGCCACCTAACTCCCAGAGGTGTTTAATTAGGGTGAAAAGTCCCTCTCTGAATGTAGTTAGTAATACTCATGGGCTAGGATCTCAGGCAGATAAAAATGGAAAAGGAATTAGTTAAAAAAAGAAAGAATAAACATTAATTTTTTTCTTACTGACTGCAAGTATAATGTGAGTTACTGCCTCATAGTCTCATTGTCACAATTAAGATTATTTTTAGTAGGCTACCTTCTGAGCCATGATGGACTATACTCACAAACTGTGAGCCAAATCAGCCTTTCTTTATGTTATCTTTATCAGGTATTGGTGACAGCAATGTCAAATATAATAGAATGAATGTATCATGAGTGGAGTCACTGCTGTAATAAACATGACCTCTAGTCTCTTAAGCTTTTGGAACTGCTTTTATAGAGGAAGGTGGAAGAGTCTGAAGCTGTAGGTTAAATAACCCCTATATGCAGACATTAATAGACCATTTTAGTGGGAATTTGGAAGACCAGATTGCTGAGACAAATGGAGGAAGTTGACAAAGTGTGGGGGCAGTAAGAATTTGATTAGAAACTGAGCTAAAGGTCATTCACATTGTATTTTTCGATGAAGAACCTGGTTGTATTCTGTCTGTGCCCTAAGAACTGGAGGGAAGGTGGATTATAACTGGGCTTTCTTCCCAGCTCCCATCTTCTCAGTTTTTTAGTCTGTCTTTCTTCAGTTTTATTTATAATTGTTTCACTTGCTTGTTTGCCTATTTGTGCATACATTAAATTGAATTCTCTAGTTGTAGGCTTCCTGGATCTGTAGTTTAATATCTGATACCAATAGTACAAAGACATGTGTCATTAACAGTTTTATATGGTAACTTTAGTGACTTAAATTTTTTTAATTGATCCACAATATTTTTACATATTTGTAGGGGTACAGTGAGATGTTTTAACATATGCTCATAATGTATTACATAATGTGCGTTGTATTTAGCATATCTCTGATTCTTCAGACATTTGGACTGTTTTTTTGTGCACATTTTTGCTCCAGTACATTGCAGTTTTCTATATCTGTCTGTCTGTTTCTATAGTTCTGACAGGAAAAGGCTTGCATGCTACCTCAGCTTCCCAGAAAATGTAAGAAGGGCTGTGTGGTTTTTCAGCGGAACCTCCTTAGTCTGTTTAGTTTTACTTGCATGGAAGATCTCAGTCAGGGCCATCTATTTGGTATTAGATAACCAAACTATTTTTCTAGCTCTCAGCTTTCCTCAGTTCCCTGTGGTTCTTTTTCTAGGCCTGGAACCCCATGAGATTATCCCCTTTCCGTGTTAGCATATCTATTGGTGTTGTCCTTGTTCAGGTCTTGTAGGCACCCACATTGTTGGGGCATCATGGGTGAAATCTCCCTGTCATTTCTAGAAGCCAGAATCCCTCAATCACTTTCCTGGTCCTCTGACTCTTGCAGTCTTCCCATCTCTTTACCTCAGTTGTTCCTGAGTCTGAGGTACATGAGTTGTATGAAATTTAGGTAAACGGATGGACCTAGAAAATGTTGTCCTGAGTGCCATAAATCAGACCCAAAAAGAAAAATGCTACAAGGGCTCCCTCATATGCTGGTATATTTGGCCATCAAAACTAGGGATGTGCAAAGGGAACCCAGGAGAGAGGGAAACAGAAGGATACAAGTGATTTCTTCTCATATTACTTGATTTCCCTCTTTTCTCTTCCTTGAATAGTAGTCATTAATCTTACTAAACTTAGTTTCTTTCTATTCTTAACTAGTAACTATGTCTTACACACTGTACTACTCTTGGTCCTTTATTCCCATTACAGTTGGTAAGAAACAGTGTTCCTCTGGCAGCAGGGAGATCATTGGTATTACCCAGGCTTTGAACTAGTGATGCATTACACATTAAGCCAACAGGCTTGCCTGATTGTCTCTGTTCAGTGGATATTTCAGTTCTGTGATGTTGAAATGGTCTGAGGAATTAGGTGAAGGTTATATGCTTTTATTCATACATTTATGGAACTCAGACCTGCAAGCCATGGGAAGAAGGTGAACATGACTGACTTATGACCTTTATCTTTTGGAATTTCCAATGTGGTAAGGAAGACCTTCACTTCATAGACCTTTGTCAGATACTCCACACCTATGATCAAGTTCAGGGAGCTGAAGAAATGGTTCTGTGGTCAAAAGCTCTTGCTGCTCTCTCAGAGGACCTAGGTTCAATTCCAGGCATCCACTTGGCAGCTCTCAAATATATGTGAACCCACTTCCAGGGGATCAAATGTTTCTTCTGGTCTCCAGAGATGCATGGGATATATATATATATATATATATATATATATATATATATATATATATATATATATGTGTGTGTGTGTGTGTGTGTGTGTGTGTGTGTGTGTGTATGTGGGTGTGCAAGCAATATGATCATACACATAAAATAAACAAATGGTACCTTTAGTAATAGATCATTTAGATGTATTTTTGTTTGTGTTTGGTTTTGTTTGGGCCAGAATACTCACCTAGCTGCTTTCAAACCTTCTATAGGCTGAGAACTCTTACTGCTTTTTGAGCATTGGTTGCCTATTTTTACCATTTTCATTGTGTTATAATCATAGACACATATTCATCACGAGATTCTGTTCTTCCTTAGCAAGAGTGGACCATAGTACAGCTCTAGTTAGCTGAGGTACCATTCACACAGTAATAATTCAGCAAATATTTACTGAAAAGAATAAAGCAATACAACTTGATGGGAAAATGAATACAAAGAAGAGCAGAATTTTTATGGTAACAAGAGAAACCACATTCTATAGGCAGATATATTAAATATTTTGAGACAAAATGTATACTTTTATCATTTTAAACTTTCTTTTTACTTATTCTTTGTGTCTTTTACATCACACATCTAAATCCCATTCATTTCCTTGTCCCTTTGTATCTGCCCTTTGCCTTTGTACTGCACCCACAAAAATAAAATTTAGGAGATAACAAAAGGAAAAGCCGTATTATGAAAGTTGTAGTGAAAGTTGTAGGAGAAACCGGAGTCATTGGTCTGGTTAGAGGACTCTGATTTCTCCTACACTATCATTGCTGGGCCCTCTCTGGGACTCCTCTTGGACAGCCTGTTGTTGCCCCGTGTTGTGGAAATTTTGCAGCTTTGGGTCTGCAGGGCTGGATCCAGCAGATAACGGATGAAATGGATGTTGGGGTAGGCCTGCTCATAACCCTGGTTCTGGACCTGGGTAGTTGCAGGGTTGGTTAGTCTGCCAGTCTCTCCCAACCTTATCACCCAGGTGAACTGTCCAGTATTGCTCTTGCTAGTTCACCCCTTGCAACTATGAGTGAGGGGCCGAACCTTTCTCCTGCTTTCACACCTCAGGGTCAGTTCTCTCTCACCTATACCTTTAGGGCTAGCTCTACTGTGTTACCCAGGTGAAGTGTAGGAGCCACTCTCCTAAGAGCTGCAGCTGGTGAGAGGCAGGAACAGCTCTTTCGTTCTTATGACTACAGAGCCGGCATTCCCACTTGCTACAGGCAGTGAGGGGCTGAGTGGGGGCGCTTCTCTCCACTGCCCGCACCACCATACAGCAAATGAGAGGTGGGGTCAGATCTCCCATGCTCTGGAGATCTGGGGAAGTTCATCCAATACCCTTGTCCATAGGGTCGGCTCTAGTGTGCTGCCCAGACAAGGTGTAGGGGCCACTTTTCTGGCACTGCAGCTAATAAGGGAGAGAGTCAGCTCCATCACCCACTAAAGGTGGCAGAGGCAAGGGGGGAAAGCACATTGTTTCTTCAATATCACCACCACATGCCAGACAAGGGGGCGTGGCTAGCTATCTCAACCTCATACACTCAGGGCCAGCTCATCTGCCCCTCAATCACCAAGGTAGCTCTACTTTGCTACCAGGTGAAGAGCAGGGCCCCTTTTCTGAGTGCTGTAGCTAGTAATGGGGAAGGCCAGCTCCCTTGTCTGTCACAGGCAGTGGGAGGTAAGTGGTAAAAGGGACATTACTTTCTCACCCACACCACCACATGACAGATCACAGTGAGGAGAGTTCTTCCATACTCACAGCTTTGGGACAGGCTCATTCATACCTCTGCCAACAAGGTTGGCTCTATTATGATGCCCTGCTAATGTGCAGGGCCTGTTCTCCTGAGTGCTGCCTCAGGTGGAAGGCAGTTTCCCCAGCTCCTATAACCTCAGAGCCAGCTCTCCCACTTGCTTCAGGCATTGAAGGGCAGAGGGTGGGAGTAGGGGAGGCCATCTTTCCTTGCCCATGCCATCATTTGGCAGATGAGAAGCAGGGCCAGATCTCCCACACTTGTGTTCTTGGGCCAGCTCACCTATGTACCTGTCAACAGGGTCAGCTCCCCTGTGCTGTCCAGACAAGGCACAGGTCCTGTTTTCCTGAGTGGAAGAGCTGGTAAAGGGGATGGTCAGTTCCCTTGACACCTTGAAGCAGAAGGAAAAAGAGGAAAGAGCATCTTTCGCCAACCCTCCACTACCACACAACAGATGCAGGAGGTGGTACCAGCTATGCCATTCTTACACCATCAAGACTGTCTTACCCATGCCCCTGTCTACAGGGTCAACTCTACTGTGCTGCCCAGATGAGGTGCAGAGCCCAGTTTCCTGAGTGCTGCAGTTGAATAAGGGTTGGGTCAGGTGGCCACCACTTGTTGCAGGTAGTGAGGGAAGGAGGACAACTTTCTCTCACCCGTGCCCCTGTGACCACAGTCAGCTATGGTGTACTTCTCAGGCAAGGTGTAGGACCCTCTTTCCTGAGTACATCAGCTGGTAAGGGGCAAGACAAGATTCCCCTAGCGTGGCAACTAGTGAGGGGAAGGATCAACTTTGTACAGTCCTATCCTCTTGGTCTGTGGTGGTATCAAAGCCTCAAAACAGACCATGGCTGCATCAGGGCTATGAACCTAGACATGAGCCCTGGAAGCAGCTCAGAACCAGATATCACGATGACCCTGGGTGGCAATCAAGTTACTCACCTTAGCTTGTTCCTCACTGCTTTATCCTTTACTTATCCTCTCTTAATATGAAATCAACAATTCTCTCTCTCTCTCTCTCTCTCTCTCTCTCTCTCTCTCTCTCTCTCTCTCTTTCTTTCCTATAACATATTATACATTTGTTCACCAAAATAGTATAAATAGACCTGTGTTTTCTACTCAAAGTTCTGGGCAGGCCTGGGTGTGGGTCTCTTGACCCCATTTAGTCCATCATGGTGCTGGGCAAGAACATGCTTTGGTAAAATATATCTTTACCTAACTAACTCATCACTTAAGAAAAACAGGATTTATATAAGGCTTGCACAAAGAAAAGTGACCTCAAAATAAAGAAAACAGACTAAATTAATTGAGTCAGATGTAGTACTATTTCATTTTTATTTTAATAAATAAACTTGCCTGAAGATCAGAGAGCAAAACAGCTCCACTGATCAGTCTTACAAACCAAGCAGTGGTGACACATACTTATAATTCCAGTAGCCAAACTAGTTTTCCATAGAAACTGGGCATTAGTAGTGCATACCTTTAATTCCAGCCCTAGAGAGGATTATAAGAGAGGAGACAACTTCTCTCTCTCTCTCAGCCTTATTCTGAGATTCCTGGAGGAAGTATCACCATTTTTGACTGAGGTAGAGGTAAGAGCCAGTGACTGGCTGTCTTGTTTTGCTGACCTTCAGGTTGAACCCTGATATCTGTCTTTGAGTTTTTATTAATTGTATTATATTTGGTGCCCCATGTGGGGCAAGAATTTCAATCTAAAACTTGAGAAAGCATTTCTGGACAGAAAAGAACAGAGTTAATTGAGGCTTCTTAGTAACTGTCTTTGCTATGGTAGGCTCTGTTTTCTGGTGGCAAGCAGAGGAATGAGTCCTTTAAGAAAGGCTTCCTGTTTCAGCATTAGCAATGAAAGCCACATAGTGGCTCTGTCACAAAAACTTGAATGGTGGGATTTGAAGTCTTCTATACCCCAGTCTCATCAAAGGACAGGTAAACCAGACAGAAACTTAACAGAGAAATAAGAGAACTAACAGATGTTGTGACTCAAATGAACTTAACAGACATATACAGGTCTTTCCACCCAAACAAAAAAGAATAGACCTTCTTCTCAGCACCTCATGGAACCTTCTGTAAAACTGACCTCATACTTGTTAACAAAACAAACCTCAACAGATAAAAAGAAATTGGAGTTAGCCCCGTCCCTTATCAATCACCTTGGTATAAAGTTAGAATTTAACAACATTAATTGCAGAATGCCTACCTACTCATGGATATTAAACAGTGTTCTATTGAACCACCCTTGAGTCAAGGAAAAAAAAAGAAAGAAAGAAGTTAAAGACTTCCTAGAATTCAATGAAAATAAAGGCACAACATACACAAACCTATGGGACACTATGAAAAGAGTGCTAAGAGGAAAGTTCATAGCACTAAGTGCTTGCATAAAGAAAGTGTAGAAAGTCCACACTAGTGACTTAACAGCATACCTGAAAGTTCTAGAACAACAACAACAACAACAACAAGAAGACAGACTCACTTAGGAGGAGTAGATGACAGGAAATAGTCAAATTGAGGACTGAAATCAGTAAAATAAAAACAAAGAAAACAATATAAAGAATAAATGAAACAAAGAGCTGGTTCTTTGAGAAAATTAAGAAGAGAGACAAACCTTTATCCAAAGTAATCAAAAGGCAGAGAGAAACATCTGTGTAAGGAGGGAGTCATTTGGTGGTTCCCAATAGCTTAGCCCCAAAATAATCACACAGAAACTGTATTAATTAAATAACTGCTTGGCCCATTAGCTTTTTATTGGCTAACTCTTACATATTAATTTAACCCATTTCTATTAATCTGTCTATCATCACATGGCTGTAGCTTACTGGCTAAAGTTCTATTTGGCTCCAGCAGTGCTACATGGCTTCTCTCTGACCCTGCCCTTCTTTCTCCCAGCATTCAATATAGTTTTCCCTAGCTACCTAAGTTCTGCCCTGCTATATGTTCAAAGCAGTTTCTTTATTCATTAATGGTAATCACAGCATACATAGGGGACTCCCACATCATCTCTCTCTTTTTGCTTAAATAAAAAAGAGGATTTTAAGTTTAACATGGTAAACTTACATAAAACAGTTATCAAGCATGAATTACAGTTACAATATTTATATCTACTTAACCTTCTATCATAACTAAGGAAAGCTATAATTATAACTATTCTTCAACTACATCAAAGACTCCAGAAGGATATAATATTATCCTAAACAGGAAGTACATTGTAAGCAACTTCCAAAACTCCAGAATTGACAGAGGCATCTCACTGCCTGAACTATCACCAAAAGTTCTCTGTACCATTGGGGTATCCATCTTCAGCCTACAGGTCCGTAGTATCCAGCAGACTTTCCCATGAAGCATGAAATTTCAAAGACAGTTCTGCCTATATTAGCAGTTTTTCAGTCACTTTTTTTCTTTATCCTGAAGAATTTCTAGCAGACTCTTTCATGAAGCGGGGGCCCTGAAAGATCATTTCACCTTTGGGCAAGTTCATCAGTCAATTCTCTATGGGTCCTACATGTCCAGTTAAACAGTCCAGGCAAGAGCAGTTTCTTGCCCAAATGGCTAGCAAACTTCGTAAGGAGCTCTTTGATGCCCATCTTCCTCTTCAAGTAACTGGTGATGCCAGAAGCAGACATGTCTCTGTTATGAAAATTCCTAACTTCTAAAAACATTTTAAATGGCATATTCTGTAGTCTTTGAAAGGTTTGAATAATACCTATCTATCTAAAATACATCTCTGTACATCTAGAACACCTAACTAACACAACCACAAGCTTGACTGTTATACATGATTATCTTTTATTATATATTTTTAATTATACATTATATTTTTAAATAAGTTGGACAAACAATATACCTTAATCATGATCAGAAATACATACACACAGTATAGCAAAATTGACCTTAAATTTTTATCAATATATCAAATTCCATAACAATGCAAATCTTTATAGCATATCTCCCTTTAAATATGAAAGAACATTTATAAACAATATTTGTGAATATAGGTGTAGTTACTCTCTAAACTGTTTTCTACTGTTTATTGGGCAAAGCAATTTTTTGAGGAGTGTTCAAGGCAACCTTTCAGGGGTTCTTGATTCATCAAACCATATTAGTCTGGAAGCAATCCACAGGTTCTCATCCTCTGTGAAAACAAAGGCAGAACATATTTTCCAAAGCAGCATATCCTTAGACTCAAATTTTGAATTCAAGATATCTTTGAAATATATATGTTGGCTTAGCTTAGGAGTCCACAGAATCAAATGTCTCTCTGCAGTCAAAAAATTCAAAGATAACACAATAAGATACATAGCCCAGACTCTCTGTGAATTTTTCATCTTTATGTGACTTGTTTTTTCTCTACTACTTTTTCTACACTATTTATTTTATTATCTTTACTCCTTTAATCTATGACTGTACTCTGTCTCTTTAAAGACTTTGTTTTGTTTTTTTTGTAGACCATTTACTTAACTTTTTATACTCTTTCTCTTCTCTTTCTCAAACCTACATACATTTTTAAACATGCTGTGACTCATTTAAAGATTTTTCCATTTGTATTTGTATTTATAGCTTATCTGTAATCATTTTCTGACCAGACGCATTTCTTAAAATGCTAAACAGCTTTGTCTCAGTGGGTATTGGCTCCGCCTCTCTCAGGCTTTAGATATGGTGGAGATAGTTCAACTCTGACTCTAGGACTGCTGTCTGGGAGCCATCCACATCACCTAAACTCTGGGTAACACCATGCAGCATATAAACCTTTCATTCTGAGTAAAAGTTAAATCCTCCATGCAGTGCCTGTGTATGGTGTCAGGAATCCGCCATGCTCTTCTGCTTGTACATGTCTAGTAGACCTGATCTTGCCACCTGACCAGGCAGGAAGAGCTGAGCCATGGGCATGGTCTCAGCTACTTTCCTCCTGACCCTGAGTGGACACACAAACACCTGGGCCTCAAATGCCATTCAAATTATCCATAGCTGGAGTTATGGCATTAAAGTATAGCAAGGCTTTTCTTCTTCTTTTTATTTTTTTTCTACCACTGAATCAGAAAAACCTCTCTTAAAGGAGCCACAGCATGCCTCCAGCAAGGAAAGCCCATTCAGGAAAAAAATGCCACTAAACTTTGTTTTTTTAGTGTCTAGAATTCCTTTCCAAATGCTCTCAGGTTTCACATGGACCTTGCTCTTCATGTTTGTGTGCTAATCTGTTATAAGGTAGGGGCTACTTGTTTGTTTCCTGGCTGTCCAGAAACCAAAATAATTGTATTTTGGTACTGTGTATTAATTAAATAACTGCTTGGCCCATTAGCTCGACTTTCTTATTGGCTAACTCTTACATATTAATTAAACCCATTTTTATTCATCTGTGCATTGCCACATTCAAATGGCCAATCAATACTTAAAGTCGTGTTAAACTTCCTTAGTGATCAGGGAAATGCAAATCAAAACAACTTTGAGATACCATCTTACACCTGTCAGAAAAGCTAAACTCAAAACCACCAATGATAGCCTATGCTGGAGAGGATGTGGAGTGAGGAGAACGTTCATCCATTGCTGGTGGGAATGAAACTTCACCTTTCACAATAGTCACGAATCACATAAAATATCTTGGGGTAACACTAACAAAGGATGTGAAAAACCTATTTGACAAGAACTTTAAGTCTTTTAAAAAAAGAAATTGAAGACGATACCACAAAATAGAAAGATCTCCCATGCCCTTTGATAGGTAAAATTAGCATAGTAAAAATGGCAATTCTACCAAAAGCAAGCTATAGACGCAATGCAATCCCCATCAAAATCCTAACACAATTCTTCACAGACCTTGAAAGAACAATAATCAACTTCATATGGAAAAACAAAACAAAACAAAAACCCAGGATAGCCAAAAACAATCCTGTACAATAAAGGAACGTCTGGAGGCATTACCATCCCTAACATCAAGCTCTATTACAGAGCTACAGGAATGAAAACAGCTTGATATTGGCATAAAAACAGAGATGTTGATCAATGGAATTGTATTGAAGACCCGGATATTAATCTCCACACCTATGAACACCTGATTTTTGACAAAGAAGCAAAAATTTTACAATTGAAAAAAGAAAACATCTTCAACAAATGGTGCTGGCATAACTGTATGTCACCCAGTAAAAAATAGATCCATACCTGTCGCCATGCACAAAACTGAAGTCCAAATGGATTAAATACCTCAATATAACTCTAACCACACTGAATCTGATAGAGAAAAAAAGTGGGAAATAATCTTTAATGCATAGTCACAGGAGACCACTTTCTAAACATAACCCCAGTAACACAGACAATAAGAGCAACAATAAATAAATGGAACCTCCTGAAACTGAGAAGCTTCTGTAGAGCAAAGGACACAGTCAATAAGACAAAAAGGCAGCCTACTGAATGAGAAAAAAAAATCTTCATCAATCCCACATTAGACAAAGGACTGATCTTCAAAATATATAAAGAACTCAAGAAATTAGATGTTAAAATTCTAAATAACCCAATTAAAAAGTAGTGTACTGAACTAAACAGAAAATTATCAACAGAAAAATTTCAAATGACCAAAAGATACTTAAGGACATGTTCAACTTCTGTGGATATCAAGAAAATGCAAATCAAAACAACTCTGAGATACCATTTTACTCCTGTTGGAATGGCTAAGATAAAAAAACACTAATGATAGCTTATGCTGGAGAGGATGAGTAGCAAGGGAAACACTCATCCATTGCTGGTGGGAATGCTAACTTGTGCAGCCGCTTTGGAAATCAGTGTGGTGGTTTCTCAAAAAACTGGGAATCAACCTACCTCAGGATATAGCAATGCCACTCTTGGGAATATACCCAAAAGATGCTCAATCATACTACAAAAGCATTTGTTTCAACTATGTTCATAGCAGCATTATTTGTAATATGTGTAATAGCCAGAGCCTGGAAACAACCTAGATGCCACTCAACTGAAAAATAGATAAAGAAAGTGTGGCTCATCTACACATTAGAACTACTCAGCAGTAAAAAATAATGACATCTTGAATTTTGCATGCAAATGGAAGGAATTAGAAAACACTGTCCTGAGTGAGGTAACCCAGACCCCCTCCAAAAAAAAACCCCGAATATGGTATGTACTTACTCATAAGTAGAAGCTAGGCATAAAGAAAGGGCATCGAGCCTATAGTTCATGATCCTGGAAGAACTCAGTAATAAGGTGAACCCCCCCCAAAACATATATAGACCCTCCTGGAAAATCAAAACAGACAAAAATTTGGGAGCATGGGGTCAGGAGGTAGAAGGAAGGGGAGAAAGTGGGTTTGAGGAGAACTTGAGGGAATGGGATAGTCAAGATGGAGGAAGGACAGATATGAGAGCAAGGAAAGAGATATCTTGATTGAAGGAGCCATTATAGAGTTAGCAAGAAACCTGACTCTAAAATAATGCCCACGAACCCACAGGGATGACTCCAGCTAGACCCTAAGCAATAGAGGAGAGGGTGTCTGAACTGGCCTTACCCTGTAGTCAGACTGATGATTATCACCATAGAACCTTCGTCCAACAACAAATGGGAACAGAGGCAATGACCCACATCGGAGCACTGGATTGAGCTCCCAAAATCCAGTTGAAGAGTTGAAGGAGTGAGAGTATGAGCAAGGAATCCAAGACACTAACTCCAACTGGACTGGGAGTCAACTCTGAAGGGGGTTGACATTTGGGACAGACTGGCACGCCACTGATAGTGACACTGGGATTTGTTTCTACAGTGTGTACTGGTTTCTTGGGATCCTATTCTCTTTGGATGTAAACCTTGCTCAACCTAGATGTAGGTAGGGTGGGCCTTGGACTTTCCACAGGTTGGGGTGCATGGCCCTCTCTTAGGATTCGAAACGGGTGGGGTGGGAGGGTGTGGGGGGAAGTAGGAGGGGAGTGGGAGGAGGGGAGGGAGTGGGAATTTGGATTGGTATTTTTTAAGTAATAAAAAAAGAAAAAAAGAAAATTAAAAGGTTGCCTTGAGTCTCAGACATGATCTTGGATTTTTAAATATTATTTTAAAATTACACACACACACACACATATTTCTTAAACTGCATATAATTTTTACTTCCAATCGAGATGAATGCTTGGATATCTATGATCCTAGGTGACAGGTGTAACCTTAGTCTCAAAAGCAAGGGACTCAGGTAACTTCATTCAGCTGAAAACTGAACTTTCTCATCAGAGAATTACTTCTGTTCCTGATAAGAAGTATGGCTCCTGAACAAAGCCTCAAACAAGAATAATCTCAGTAGGAGGGATGGATTTTTCTCTTAGGTTATTTTATATTTTAAACTATAAAAAGATGGAGCCTGAAAAAAACTGACAAGTAAAATACCATACAATAGAAACCTTACTAAAATAGGTATTTTCTTTAACTTCCTTCTTTTGCAGTTATTTAACCATGAGGTGTGAGATGTTGCCCGTGTTGCTGAGTGTGTGCTTGAATCCTAGTGAACAGCTTCACATTTCACTGTACAACTGAACACAGCCAAACACCTGTAGCTTATAATATCAAGGGTGTTTAAACCTCCATTTATCATTCTGTTTAATTAATTGAAACAGTTGACCAGTTTTTGATTGGCAGTCTCTCAACTCTTAGACTTTAAATGATACAAAATAGCCTCTATTTCTTTAAGCTAAAATATGCCTAGAGGTGGGACAAAATTCAGAATTGTGATGAAGGGGGCTGTAAGCTGATGTCATAGAGGGTTGGCTTGAAGCTGGTGGTAACTTCTAGCAGCCCTGGCAGACCTTATTCCTCCCTCAGTGGAGTCAGTTGGTCTACCTCTGAACTGCTCTGAAAGAGTTGTTTAGATCCTTTTTTCAAATCACGGGTTGAGAAACTTCAGGTTTCTGAAGCATCCTATTTCAGAAATCCTTTTTTTTTTTTATTTTGAGGTGTGTGCGCACACTTGTGTGCACACACGTGCATGCGTGCACTTTAAATTAATTGTCCTTAATTCAGTGCTAGATGGCTTGATTTGGTAAGTATGCTTTGTAGTCAGATTGTTTTCTGTTGTCTCTGGGTTTGCTGCTCCCCAGTTTCAGATATTAGACTAAGTCCAGGAGAAGGGGACTTGATGGGAGGGGTAAGTGTTTAGCAGGGAGACAACATAGTCTGCTAGAAGATAGAATGAGGCACAAGAAACTCCTGATTTAGCTGGTTCATGGTGTGAGCAAGCCTGTTTCAGGCTCAGCAAGGAGTTGACTGGACACCTTCAGAATCTTTTTAACCCTGAGATAGCAGAACCTACATTGTTTGTTTGTGGAGTTCTCCCAACCCTCAAAAAAAAAAAAAAAACCCAAAACCACTGCTTTCAAAAAAAATTTTTTTTTCCTCAGCAGTTTTGGGCGATAACATTTTAAAGTGTCATTCCTTCAGTCCTGAAAACAGGTCTACCCAATGTACTTGATGGAGGAAGTTCTGATTCAGTAAGCACAGTTTAGAAGGTGTGGGAAGCCCCAGTGCAGGCTTTTCATTCGCTCAGGGTCCTTCACTGCCTCTGAGAAGTAAACACTCTCTACTGTCATCCTCATTTCCTGATATCTGGATTTTACAATCAAGTCTTTTGTTCTTGTTGTTTTGTTTTATTTTTTGTTTTTCAAGACAAGGTTAATCTGTGTAGCTTTGGAGCCTGTCCTGGAACTTGCCCTGTAGACCAGGCTGACCTCAAACTCCCAGAGATCCACCAGCCTCTGCCTCCCAAATGCTGGGATTAAAGTCATGCGCTACTACCACCTACCTCAAATCCTTTCTCAACTACAAATTGTAGTTGAGACATGGGGCAGCGGTGGCCAAGAGGCTGCTGATTTTGGGAGTGAGGCCAACCTCCGCTGCCCAATCTTCTCTTCCAGGTGTGAACGATGTTAGACGTGAATACAAGGATTAATTTTTAGCGGTATGGTGGCTGGTGCAATTATACTGTTCATTATTGCCTACTTTCTTGTCTTGACCGCCATCAAGGATGTCAAGTAAGTCGCTTGAGTAGGAGTGAAGAACACTTCTGCTGTGGGACACTGGGCCCCCTGCTGGAGCGGGGTCATTTCTTACTACAGTGGCCTGTCCTAGAGGAAAGTCAGGGGGCCACTGTCAGGTCTGAGAGGATTGGGACAGATGGGTACAGAAACTTGAGGATTTCCCTTCTAGCTTGGTGCTGGGAGCTTACAAGTCTACTGTTCTCAGCTGGACTCTGTGTGTGTGTGTGTGTGGTGTGTGTGTGTGTGTGTGTGTGTGTGTGTGTGTGTGTGTGTGTGTGCGCGCGCACACACATGTGCACTTGTGTGCCAGCATTCCTTTCTGTCCCCAGGGAGTGTGCCTTCAGGTGTTTAACAGGACCCTGGCTGAGCCCTCTTTCCCTCTCTGGCACTGTAGACTGGGGAATCCACGAGGATGCCATGGGGAGGAGATGTCTCCTACTCACACAGTATGGCCATGACAATCTCTTCCCACTCACTGGGGAGCTCACATGTTCCCTCATCATTGTCAGTGGCTGTGGGAAAAGTGAAGTGGGTCAAGAGAACAGAGACTCCACGGAGGACAGCTGACAGGGATGGACGTCAGATGAGAGATGTTTGAAGTTTGGGAGAGAAGCCTTAAGTATGAGAGGCAGGCGGTCAGCAGTAACGGTGTCCCTTTCTTGGGACTTAGATGGTGGAGACCCAGAGCTGAGCCCAGCCAACTCTAGCACCTTCTTCATCATTCCCACATCTCACAGGGGCCTGTTAGCAGCCACTGGTGTGCAAATCTCTCTCCCTTGCTTGAAGTGGCAACCTGGGTTCATATGCATAGCAACTGTATGAGAGGAAAACACAGGGAAGGAGTAGAGAGCTTTACCCCAAGGCTGGTGTCACATGTGTGATGGGCTTCCGCCCTGGACTTCCCATACAGCCTTCATGATTGTAGAAGCTCACTGGAAAGGACAATTCTAAGCTCATTTTGTGTGTGTGTTTTCTTAAGATTCGCAAATTATGGAGATGTCGAAAGCTGCATTAATTCATGGAAATTCACTAAAGAGATCATCCGGGCCAAACCCATTACTGCCAAGTCTTGTATTCTCGATACTGTGATGAGTATGCCATCTCCATCTATACAAATTCTGGCATCCTGCAACCTTGTTTTTGTGGCACCAACAAAGGACTCTGACATGACTGATCAGAGTCCAAAATATTCAAAATCAGCATTTCTTTGTTAGTAGAAAATTTAATTTTCAAATTAAGTTCTGTTATGTTTATACCATTATTTACTCTCTAATATGGTTTTATGTTCTTTGTATAAACACACAATAATAAAAATAATCTTATACTTTCAAATTTTGGGTCCTTGAAAGTTATTACTACCACTGTTTAGGATAATAAGGAAATATAGGTTAGCAATTAGTCACCTATTATAATCTAATATAGTCACATTAGGCACATTTTCAAGGTCAAATAAAGATATATTTTATAGACAGGTCATCTCCAAATACTTCACAGATCTATAGAATATGGCACTTAAGATATTTTAATAGCATAGGTTCATTTTCATGACAATGAGACATGTCTGCTACTGGCAACACCAGTCTACTTCAGAGGAGACAATGGCATCTAAGAAACTCCAAATGATGCTTGCCTTCTTTGTGGTAAAAGTAAACCACTGGGAAAGAAAAATGCCCTTGCCTCAATTGCTGGCAGTACGTTGTCCTAATTGGATAAGCAGGACACAACAAAGTGACTGTCAAACATTGTCAAGAGAAGGAGGGAAAGCCCTTTGAAATATCCTGCTTTCGAATATGCTAGGTATGTAGGCCAAAGATGGATGCCCCAATGTTGCAGAGGAACCTTGGGTGACTGTCCAGACAGTCAGCTGTTTTTGTCACTTCTCACATTTTTGGAAATTCGTTTGTTTATACTTCCTGCTTACTCTGCTAATATTATTTCCTTCTTGGTTTTCTGAGGGAATTGAAGACTAGATAGTTATAGCTACAGTTTTCCTCGTTTACCTAATGCAGAAAGCAAGTTATGATAGAAATTAAATTAAGTACAAGACTTTGGACGCACCAAGATAGAATAACTAGGGAATATTTTCTCTGAATTTATCAAATGCAAATAGACTTGTTGATGTATTTATTGCCTGTATAAATTGTATATAATCATTGTAGTTATTGTATACAGTCATCTTCTAGTCCATCTGCTACTTTTATGTTTGATGAAGTATCTTCAAGTGATGGAAGGATGACAGGAGCAAAGAAACTAGTTTTCATTAGTAGCATCTTAGAAGTTGATCCTCAGATCTGAAAGATGAAGAATGACCTCAGCTGTAGGAAAATTGAAATGTAGAACAACACTGAAACTTGGATCTGGTTACAAGAAGAGTCTTTCTCCTATAGCTTATTTTTAAGGGATGCTTTTTTTCTTCCCTCCCTCCCTCCCTCCCTCCCTCCCTCCCTCCCTCCCTCCCTCCCTCCCTCCTTTCTTTCTTTCTTTCTTTCTTTCTTTCTTTCTTTCTAGTTCAAATGAATTCCCATTTTCCAGTTTCCACCTCTGCAGTCTTCACCATCTGTATTAAATGAGCATGTGCCCAAAAGAGCAATAAAGTTTATTATATTAGCCTTTGGGAGACAAATGACTTGTCATAATTTTCCAGGTTAGCTAACATGAAATTCCCACAATACTTCCAATCCTCAGTCTAGGTTGAAGTGTTGACAGAGTGACCACTAAAATCAATGCACAAAGATGGACAAAGCACTCAATAAAGGGCATCCCCTTCTATCTTTTTAAAATAATAAATACTCTTTTACTCTTCTGACATTGTTGAGTGACTTCTTAGTTGTATTGTATTCAGTAGTTTGGGCAATGTAATGGCAGTATTTTCTCTAGTATGCTTCAGGCTATGAGATTTGGTTTCTTTTCTGTTCATTCTACAAGCAAAAGAAAGCATGGTTGGGATAAGTATTGCTAGTGACTATATTCAGAATATGAAATTATGTCTATTTCTTATTGTTATCAACCACTGGTAATGCTTACAATATTTCCTTCTGCATTTTTATATCTGCAGACAGGTAGGTAGACAAAAACATAAATGTCTAGATATAGAGACACCTACATACTTCTTTTCTAGCAAGGAACCTGTTCACCCCCTCCCTCCGTTCTCTGCTTACTCTCTAACATCTGCATCAAAATGCATAAATATACATTGTAAGCCTCCGTTTCTATAGACTCGCAACATTTTCAACCCTTGTCTAAGACCACCAGTCTACTGAAGCAATGCAGAATCTTCCTGTGGGCTATTCTAGAAATGCAGATAAAAACTCTTTCAAAATCGAAAGTACACCAGAATCTAAAATTTATCTGTAATATTAAAAATGTGTTTTGAATAATAATTTTATTTACAGTCTTAAGAGTTAAATTTTAAAGGGATCATACCAGTACATGGAAATTCAAAGCTATATATCAAACTGAAAGTAAGAAATTTATGTGTTAACTTTGAAATAAGATGTTTCAATTATAATTAGATCCATAAGTGTCTGCTGATGTTGATGGTGACATTAATTGAAGTTATCTTTATTTGCGTGTGTATATAGGTAACTATGTATCTCTGTGTGTGTGTGTCTGTATTTTTTTGTTGCTGATATTTCTAGCACACTTAGAACATTTTTCACAAAGTTGGTCTTATTATGTTCATGTCATTAATGATCACCTTGCTTGTTGACCTGACTGATCACCTACAAACATCATACCTCTGAGTGTGTGTTTGAGGGCATTTCTAGAGAAGTCTAACTGAAGAGGAAATGCCACCCTGAATATAGGTGGCACCACACCATGGAATAAGATGAAAGAAACCTTATGAGCACAGCTCTCTGGTTCCTCTCTGCCTGCAGACCCAGAATGATCGTTCTCATACCATACCTGTCTGTCCTGATGGACTGTATCCCTCTTAAATGGAGCCCATATGAACTCATCCTTACTTGAACTGCATTTGCTAGGAATTGCTCGCAGCAATGATGAAAGTAACTGATATAGTACCACATCCTAGAAATGCTCAAATGTCTTTAGTATTCAAGAAAGAATAATGAAAATTGACTAAGAATATTTTAAGGTTCAAATACATAAAATGTTGCAGTGATGTGATGTGGTATAATTTAGAAATATCCCCTCACAAATATACATTGTAGGCAAGAAGCTCATGACCCTGGGTAAATGCTACTATGTGGACTATTCAGTTGAATTCAGATTCATTTTAGGGGCTATAACCCATAGCCAAGTGAAAGCTTAGCAAGATTTGGGGGGAACTTCACATTCAAGTTTCTAACACATCCTTTCCTGAGAAAATCAACTCCTGAATAAAGAAAGCTAGGAAGGCAGGCATACAGTGCAAATTCTCATTGAGATTATAAAAAAACATATTTTGTGCCCTCTCAATTTCTTCAAAAATTCAAAGTAATAAAATATTTTTCATCTGAATTTTCTATTTTTGACAGTTACAGATTGAAAACATGTTTTCAAGTGCACTTCATAAAATATGTTAATGCTTTTTTCAGGTTAGAAATAGAAAAATTACAACTTTTGAAGATGGTAAAGATTGGGGTATTTTTTGTAACCAGACCCTTCCTATTTTTATTTTAATAATTTCTTTTTATTATGAGATTACAATATAATTGCATCATTCCTCCCTTCCCTTTATACCCTTCAAGCCCTCCCATATACTCCTAATAGCTCTTTTTTTTTCAAATTCACACTCTTATTTTTCATTAAATGTTGTTTTACACACACACACACACACACACACACACACACACACACACACACACACACACACCTGTACAGCGGACTACTTGGTGTTAGATAACCAACTGGTGTCTCCTTTCCTAAGGATGACTGTCTCTCATTCCCGCAGCATCCTTAGTCCATTGTAGGGCTCTGTCTAGGGTTGAGGCCTCCTGAGCTTCCCTCCTTTCACATGACCAGGTCTAGTGGTGTTATCCTTGCTTAGGTGATGCTCAGGCATCCATATTGCTGAGACTTCATGGGTGTAGCTTCTGCCTTTTCTAGGAGACGCAATCTCATAGCATAGTCTTAATGAACCTGGCTCTTATAATCCAAGATCCATTACTTCATTAACCCCTGGGTAGTTGGCTAGAGTTTCAGTACCAAGAATGATTTTTTTCTTGTTGAGCAGGCCTTGTGTCCTACCAGACAGATGATAGTTATCAAGGTATATGTGTCACTCTTAGGATTATCGTGTCTTGATAATGACATGATAATGTTGTTTATCATCATTGTGGTTCACCTGTATCATAGTTGGGTTGCATTGTTGGGTCCTTCCCTCTCTTAGAATCTTGCATAGTGCGTTGTGCCTCTAGGAAAGGCAGTGCTCAGGGAGGATGCTTTCAGTAAGGGCCAACTCAGTTTCTTAGGCACTGGGCCTGAAGTTGTATGGTCGATCAATCAATAGGGACTTCCATTCAACCTCTGGGAGGCATTCGAGAACAATAGAAATAGTCTGTGGTGTTGGGGAGTCTCTTGGACAAGTGTGACCAACTCTCAAAATAGGGTTTGTCTTGTCTGGTGTTGGGGATTTTGTTAGTCTATGGCTCTTCAGGCACATAGTGCCATTGTCAAACCAGAAAAGAAAATTTCATCTAAACTACATATTTGCATACTGACTTATACATATTACAGGTATTTCCAGGTATGATTCTTTGTGACTTTCTGGGCATCCTTGCTATGATTTTACACTCCTTCTGTACTTTCCTCATACTCCAAGCCTAGTTGTCCCCCATGATTTTCTACTTCTGCCCTCAAATTACTTGCACCCTGATATTCTCCCCTAGATCCCTATCCCATCATCATCATTCCTTTTCACTGTCCTGGCTTGGGAAGGCAAATCGTTCCTGCTGGCTGTTCACTCTGTTGTCTGATTCCACTAAATTCATGGAACATTTTATCACTTTCAAAAATTTTCCCAAAATATCACATTTTGCTGAAATGAAGATGATAGTTGGACTTTTTCTGAAGCCTAACTAGTAACACAGTTTTGTACAAAGTCAAGAGCATTAATTCAAAAGTATTTTCAATCACTTCTGATTCTTGTATATATTTTTCTTTCATTTGCATGTGTGTGGGGGTATGCATTCATCTTTGCTCTGTGGGTATATGGAAGCCCAAGACTAACATTAGCAATTGTGGTTTATTTGTTTTTCTTGTTGTTGTTTTGTTTGTTCTTTTTTTTTCTCTGCTCTTCCACCTATTTTTTTGAGGCAAGTCTCTCAATCAAGCCTGGAGCTCAGTGCTACAGTCTCGCCTGCCAGTGTGCTCTCTTTATCCCCTTACTCTATCTTCATCTTTAAAGACTGAGCTTACAGGCGACTTGTCTACCCACTCAGCATTTACTTAGGATTCTAGCTTTTGCCCTGTTGCTTGCATGCCAAGGGTTTGATTACTGAACCATTTCCCCAGTCCTCCAACTTATATTTTAAAACTTCTACAACTTAACCATTTGGGTTGCTAAACTATACCAATTATATTTACATTTTAAATAATTTGAAGACGTTTATCACCAGAAATACATAATTGAAACAAGTAAAACTCTTGAGTTTCCTGGTGCATGTTAAATTGAAACTTGTTCTGCAATTTCCTTCGAGTAAGATGCACTGAATGTCTCCTAGGTATGTGGTTTTGAAGGAAATAGGCTTGAATTCAAATCAATGTATTCTCCAGTTTTCTCACATATAAAATAATGTGGGAATTATGTATAATTATACATCTGAATTACATGATGTGAAAACGCAATTGAAACTGTATCATGTAAGTTTGGTACAAGATCTTTCATAGACGATTCCACTACTGTTTCTGTTCACATAGATTATCCTCATCAGGATGACTCTTCACACTTCCAAACTTCTCTACATGTACCTGGGGCAACATAGAAATTGCTTTTGTGGTTTATTGTAACAGATCAATGTTTTCTCTAATCTAAGACTTTCCTTTAGTTATTTCAGTGTTACTTCCCCATTTACTTTAAATATTTCTGCCAGTTGCTTTACTGATAGTGATTTACTCCACATTTCTAAACAAAGCTTGTATTCAATATTCTCTGGATACATGTTCCCATATAGACATCAACTTATCATTGATTTATGTCTCTAACTGAAAAGTTTGCTTAAAAGTAACAATAAGAATTTATATGTAGGCTGCTTTGAATTCTGTTATTTGGTCTCCATTGATATAAGTATCATGAGGACATTGGGTATGAACAGACCAATTTATATGTAGTACAATGGAGGTAAAGGCTGACATTTTAAGTTAACACAAAATGATCTAGTAGAACTGAAATTCAAATCTAAATTTCCCTGCTCCAAATATTGTGCTCTGAAAAAAAACATATTGACATCTTCGTCCACGGAGTGGGTCAGACTTTTTTTCACAGCAGCTGTGTGGTAAGTCTTATAGTGTGTTGTAGAAAACAAGAGGTGAGTGAAGTAGACCGGTCTACCTCCAAAACGTAGAAGCTTCTGGACCAAGAAGCATGAGTTAACTGAGAAACATGGGCTATTATTTCAGCCCCTAAAAAAAAATGAAACGTTTTAGAAAAAAAAAATAGATGTGCTAAAACTCTCACTTCTTTGCTAGCAGTTTGTGAATACTGTTGTGGTCATGTAAGCACACAAAGGTTCTTACAGGGAATGCCTTTGGACTCTAGACAAGTAAAACAGCAAAACAAACCCAAAAGAATCTACACAGTGCATAACAGCAGCAAGATTCTGGAAGGAAGCCGGAATCTGAGGGAGAGAAGGAGCATGAGTGAGAATTTTAGTTTCCATGGCTTGGGCTTGAGGGTAGACACCCAGCTGGCACCATTCAGAGCAACTAGAACTTTACACAAAACTCCACAGACTCGTGACATCAACACTAAGTTGGCACTTGAGGGCCAGAGCCACTGGCAAGTGCAAGCAGAGTTGTGGAAGGAGAGAAGTGCCCCTGCTCTGCACTTAGAAACTCTGCAAAGGTCTGTGGCTGGCTCAACTTATGCCCAGAGAAGAATCCAAGGAACCCAGTTGAGGTTTTCATTGAACTGAGACCGGAACTACGTGCTGACACTGAGTATGTAGTGGACATAAAACCAAAAACAAAAATCAGCACTTTCTTAAGTGCTGCAGTGAAATCCATGGCTCCCATAACACTCAACAGTGTCTGGAATAAAATTCATATTGCTCACCTTAGTTCGTGTTTTTTTTTTTACCTTTGCTGTGTATTTGTAAATTTCCACACAAAAGGTCTTAGAAAGTCAATGATGATCACATGCCATCCCTGCAGTATCATTTCAGATAATTATCTTGAAGAAATAGTTCCCTTATACTATTAAAGAACCACCACATACAGTATTAGGAGCCAGAGGCAAGAATAAGCCCACCATTCATCTATCCTTTCCTTGTTTTGCACTTCAACAAAAATACCAGCTTCTTCCTTATCTTAAAGGGAGAACTCTTATTCTTCCCCAATTTTCCTGAGTCTTCAAAACCTTTCCAGACATAAAACCTCTTAGAACATGCTTAGGCCACAGAAACCTGCACAGCCACCAGCCAACTTTCCAGTCCATGAAGGATAATGTCCCAACATGTATGAATGTGCATAAAGTAAGAGGTGGAGAGAAAAATGAAGGATGTGTAATAAAGCATTGTCTTCCATTGCTAGTTTTTATCGTACTGTGAACTATGTGAATCTTAGATATTCAACATGTGCATTTTGGTCATCTCATTATTCTCCTGCACCAGACAGTCACCCCACAGCAATTCAGTTGAGACGGCTTTTCATCTAGGTAGCTGAACACATCCTCTCTTCCTCCCCTATGAAAGTTCCAGTCTTCTGTATGAAACATAAAAGTAAATAGCATTCAATAAAAGTAACACATCACGCAAGAGTCCCAGTATATTCATTAAAATATCACTTCTATGGCAAAGGTCAAAGCACCTACAAGAAGTGCCAACCCAGAAGGTATTTGGAGTGACCTCTCTCTGTATTATCTCTGCACAGTGGTGGCATTACCAAGCAGAAGGGTTTTGTAGTTCAATTTGTCAGACAAATAAAATTAACTCTAGAATTTTGGGAAAATGTGAAAAATATTTCTTGTTTATTTCTTTGAAATTTGGTCTCAAAAGCTCTTCTAGCCGAGACTTTAAAATGAATATCTTCCAGGTAGTCTCAAGCATGAGCCAGAACTGCCCACAACCCATCGCTAACAGCAACTGCAGTACTTTGAATTTCACATACATCGTTTCAAAAACTCTGCACATACATTCTCTCAGCTGAGCCTCATACAACTTACACTTGGCAGATGGCACCAATATCATTATCAAAGAGCACCTCAGAGAACAGTGAGGACAAATGGATTGTTACAAAAGATAGACTCACAGCCGACACAGGATATTATTGTGAAATTTTCTTTATTCTTTTTTTTCCCTAAACATTTTTTTTTGGTGAGGTACAAGGAGCTTATAATTTTTAATGTATTTACACACTGGGACTAATTTTAAAATTAAGATTGATTTTGTAATATTCTTAATTAACTAATTCAATGACTAATACTCCCAATGAAATTAAATAGTGCTGATCTTTGTCATCAGACTTCCTTGGATCAAATTCATTAGTAATTAAACCATGGCATGAAATTAATTTTAAATACCCACATCCTACCTAGAAAAGCCACTTCACCAATAGTAATTTAAATAAAATCCTTTTGTTTATCATAATTCCTTTTGTAGTAGAGCAACCTTGACTCCTTATCCAATTTGGCGATGGGCAATTTACTTCAGCTGGTAATTAACGATGTTGGTTAGAGCATCCTTTCCAATGTTTACATGGCCCGAATATTAATGCTTTGGTTTAATTTGTGAATTAGATTTTTCAGTATCCACAAACAGAGGCCTATAATTAAATCCTAACCTAGGAATAGGTTTCGGATTTAACAAAATAACGTTTTAAGTTCCTCTCTAGTATTACTCCTTGGTCTCCTTCATGGATACTGGGTAGGAATTATCCAAGTGGGTACCACAGCTCCATAGGAACTAGTTGACAAAGTCCTACAGTAAGTCCCTTACTCTTTCTGCTTCTACCTCTCAGTGTATCAGATGAGATAACTACTTTATTGGGTTAACAAGGATTAAATGAGTGATGCGAAGTGCTTAGAGTTGAACCTGATATACAGAAGCACAGCAGGAATATTTGCACAAGCTGCTAACATGACATTTAGCTTCATGCAAAGGAACACCATAGTTAACATCAAGATAATGAAGCACTTTTTAGTGATGGAGACTTTCAAGCTACAAGATAGATGCTAGTTTTCTCCCATCCAATGAAATATAAGTGTGTGGGGTCCGCACAGGGTCTCTGTGTATATATTCAGTGCTTTTATGGGACTCCTGAGTGTGTGAATGGGTGGGTCTCTCTTTCTTGTGCCTTCCCTTAGGGATTTTTTCGCTCTGTTACTTTGCCTTGTCCAACTTCAATGTGATTTTTTTTTTGTTTTATCTTATTAGATTTTATTTTGTTATCTTTGGTTGCTATCTATGCAAAAGAGGATGTGAAAAGAATGTAAGAGCCAGATGTGGTGGATGACCTCCCAGGACAGTGTCTTCCCGACACAGCAGGAATGATGGATTTATAAATTCACAGACACTGTGGCAACATGCACAAGGCCTGAACAAGCCAGATGGGGTTCCAGCACAGAGAGGACAAAGTGGTGTCCCACCTCTAATAAAAAGTTATTTGGAATTGATAACCACCACTGGCAAAGGAAAACATTCTAGATGTAATGTCACTTGATATAGAAATCACTCTCCAGAGCATGCTTCATGCCAAGGAGCAGTGGGCCAATACAAAATGAACTTTGTGTTTTGTTTTCTCTTTTTTTTGTTTGTTTGCTTTGTGTATGCCTTTTTTATTTTGAGAGAAGAAGGAGAGAGGGAGCTAAGAATATCAAGTTGGGTGACAAGGGAGGTGGGGAGATCTGGGATGAGTTAAGGAAAGAGAAATAATAGGATCAAAACATTGTATGAAAAGAATTTAAATAAAACAGATCTTGCTTACATCCAAATGGAGTTCTTAAAGGTTCTAAGAGTGAAGTATGTGACAAGGACCTCACCTAGGCTGTTGGTCTTATCTCCTGCTGTTTGCAAACATTTGCTTTGTATTTATGTCTAAATTCCTTTCCTTACGTCCTACTTTCACCCATATAGCTTGCTCTGCCTAAAGCATTCCTTTTTAATTCCTGTTTATGTCCATCAGAAGTACATCATAGCTGATGATCATAACATAACTGGAACCGCAGCCGCACATCTTAGTCTTCTACGAGAATGTTGCTCCACATGGCTAGGATAGCATAACAGTTAAAAGCCCAGCCATCATATTACATGGGGTAGAATCCTAGCCATAATAGCACATGCCAAAAGCCATATGTACATGGGCAATTGAAGAACCACTCATCTGGAAACTGGGGCTAGTAGCGGTCAACAGTTAGCTAACCTGGCCAATTAAAGGATTTAGTTCTTGTTTGTATTCTTAAATCAGTTACAGACATAAGTTCCATGTTGGTTAAAAAACTGTCCATCATTTACCTCTAAATGAACAATTGTGTCAGAGATATAGTGTATTTCACCTTGCTACATAAAGTAATAAATGATTGTAAAGTCCATTTATAAGAAAAGACAAAAGAACTCTTAAAGGAAATTGTACTGTTGTATTCGAAAAAAATGGTAAACATCCCTATTAGAGTTTATGTTTATTTATTTATTTAGCATCATATACAGCCTAGGCTGTCTTTAAACTAGCCTTAAAACTGTTTCAGCCTTCTACATGCTGGGATTGTGGGGATGTGCCACAGCATAAGGCTCGATTCCAGAAGCACTGCTGTTGTAGAACAATGTGATTTGTGTATATGATGTGTAGGTATGATGATTTGTGGATATAACATGCATGTGTTCTGAGGTATGCTCACTCGATATGCATATATGGTGGCCAGTGGTTTCTTTTGCATGTCCTCCTCTATCACTTTACACCTTAGTTACTGAAGCAATGGCTCTAATTGAATCTAAAACTTGCTGATTGACTGGACTGGCTGGCCAGTGAGCCCCTAAGGGCTGCCTATCTCCACCCACCTGGCTCATATGTGGGTGCTAAGTTCCAAACTCAGGTTCTCATCCTTGTCCAGTGCATACTTTGCCCACTGAACATTTGTCCAATACCCAAAATGTGAAGTCGATAAAAATTAACTTATTTAAAATGAAGAAAGTATTCAAGGATGACCTGTCAAATTCTGCCCTAAATCATTAATTCTTTCATTTGAGCAAGAAACAAGTAAGCAAAGTGAAAGAGAAGAATTATTAGCATTTCAAAGAATTAAAAGTAACACTAACATGATAAAAGATGAGTTTTGAGTTAGCATGTGATTATGGTCATTATGGGGAAAGATTCCCTCCTTTGAATTAACACATTAACAATGAAATTTCTGAGTATTGAATATTCTTACACAGTTTTCCAAGCAGTTATGAAGTTTATATGGAATAATAGACAGATAAATTAAATGTGAAAATGTTTAAAAACAGATAAATAAGTGACATGTTCTGTTATGTTTTTATCAGATAATTAAAACAGAACCCAAATCTTTTGAGTCACTACTACTGAGAAACTGGAATTCCTATTTGTTTAGGAAAAGACAAATTATTAAATAAACAACCTCAGATCAGTTGAGTACATAGGATAATAAGATTGCTTTATACTCTGTGTTAAAATAAGTGGCAGATAGAGGAATAACTAAAAAGAAAAAAAAGAACTGAAATAAAACAATAAGGACTTACGCCTGATCATGATATAAATAACATTTCTGAAAAGAATATGAATTGGGAAATTCATAAAGCAGATAGTTGAAATATAACAAAATTAATAAAAACTATAATGATAGCAATAATATAACTGGGAGTTGATGATACTAAGTTTGAAGAAGGCACATTTAGTTTCCACAGCTGTTCTGCCATAAATGTCAAGCAAGGCATTGCAACTTTCTGTACCCTGATTCTCTAATACATAAAATACCTGTAATGATTATAAGCCTTATTACTGTAAAATGTAATAATCATTTCATGAAGTTTTCCCATGGGATAAGTAAGATAATGGTCATTAAGCACCTAGTGGAAACAACAGTAAGGTAAAGAGGAGCAGGAAAATATTTAGAATATAAATGATGGACAAAGCCTTAACATTAGCACACAAGTATTTCTTATGCATCAACATTGAGATGGCCCAGATGTGAGAGACATGAATACACAATTCGCACCTTAAACAATAGATGAAGCAAATAGAACTACAGAACAAGCTGATTCCTAATTGTTATAAGGAAGAGTGATTCTTGATATCTTCAATTGTCAAGTTGCCTGCACTGATTAAACTATTTGGGGGGGGGGCAACCCAGAGAATTATTTATTCTGATTGCAGCACAAGTAATGTTTTAAATAAATATGCTGGCAAGATTTTCATCTCTAATACTCTCTTTTCCTTCCTTACCTATGTTAAAGGGCTTGATCCTGCCTTGTGTGGCATCCAGAAATTAAGATCCACACTGTGCCTCACTAATAACACTCAGAATGTTCCTACTAAGTTTTGCTTACATTTGGTCCTGAGATACCTGATTTTGCTTGACAGTTGTTACTATTTTATAACTTCTCATCCTTTCTTTGCTTCAGCCCGCCATGCAAATACTACAGCAGCAGGAGAGAGAAGACAAAAGAGAGATGAGGGGGTAGGATTAATCAATTGCCTAGCTTCTGATAAAGATATCAATCAGTGTGCTATTCTCATTAGAATTAAATGCAAGCCATCACATGAAATATGCGTTGTATGGCAGCGCACACACTTCGTGCCAATTTGTTCCATAGTAAGATGTTTGTCATCAATGAAATTTGCTGATATAAATCCGAGGCAGAGTTTATGGATGTAATTTAAAGAAAGACGTGATGATCTTAGTTTAGAATAATCCAAACTGTTATTTCAAATAGATTGTGATTCCTTATTTAAATGTGATTCTGTAATTTTTATTGCTGTCTTCCTATGACCTTTAACTGGGAAACATATATAAAGATTGCACACTATTGTTCCAAGTGATTCTTTTCATTGTTTAGGTAGGCTTTATACATAAGGTTCTTATTGTCGCTGTAGAAGGGAGAGCTAAAATCAATTTCCTCTTTAACATATTGATAAACAACTCCAGATATAAGAGGTAGAGAGGAGAAATTAGACTTACCTTTGTGTGACCTACGTAGGAATGTTGGGAAAAATTAATTCCAGAATATTATGTCAACATTCCTAGAAAGCCGTGGATATGATTTACATAGTAGGTCTTCTCTCTCCACCCAGATGCTTTCATCTCGGTACTGTAAATTGCTTTCATTTTCCCCTCTGAGCCGTGCACTTGAGGTATTGTTGTGATAAATTATGGAGGTACAGAACTGAAAATGGTGTGTAGATTGTCTAAGAAATTGAGTGCAGTCAGCCTTAAAAGTGGTAGATGATGTGCCAGGCAGCTCCCTCACCCTGGCCATGTCCCATATGTCCTCAATGAACAGCTGCTTTTATCTTTGCCTTTTGCCCAGAGAGCATGAGAGTTGCTGGATTTATTGAATTAATAACCACTCCATTATGTGTGTTTTGTTTCCCTGTGACCGTGAAATCCGGCTCTAATGTTAGGAACGTGTAAGACAGCGCTTCTTAACAAACAAGGCACTTATCTATTTGGGCGTCATTGTTTAATACTTAATCTTTTGGGGTAGAAAATAATAAGGAAATCCTTTCAAATCTGGGGTAGAATGTTTCTAACAGTATTGAGTTTAAAAGGAATTTTGTGGGTTACACAGACACGTATAAGCTGGATTTCACTGTAATTCGTGGTCTGAAGTACAGCTACCAACTGCAATGTGTTTGTGATTGGACAGAGTTTTGTTTTGCTTTTTAAGCAGAATGCTATACAAACATTGCATACATACATACATATATAATATTCAGTAATATCTATCTATCTGTCTATCTATCTATCTATCTATCATCTATCATCTCTCAATCTATCATCTATCTATATCTATCATTCGCTTTTCTATTATCTATCATCTATCTATTTATCTATCTACCTATCTTTATAATCATCATTATTACTATCTCATTAGCTATCGAATCTATCTTAGTAAATAGTTAAACATTGTCTGAAGGAAGTGAGTGAAAAAACAATGCCCCCTCTTTTCTTTATTCCTAATGTCCTTTCTCTTTTTTTAATTTTATTGATTTTTATTGAGCTGTACATTTCTCTCTGCTCCCCTCCTTGCCTCTATCTTCAGCCCTCTCCCAAGGTCCCCAGGCTCCCAGTTTACTCAGGACATCTTCTCTTTTTCTACTCTGATATAACTCCACGTGCAAGATTGGAGCAGAAGTGGAGCACAGCACACATGGGAAGAGTTCTACCAGTGACCTTTACTTCATCTCACCAAGGGAGTAAGAAATGACTCTCCTATCAAGGAACCTCCGTCAGGGTCACTTTGACGAATGGCTCTCTGCTTCTCTTTTTCTTCTGTTTCTTTATTCCTGACCACATCAACTCACAATTGTCCATGCTCCTTGTATAACTTTTGTCCCCATGACTTTAGAGAAAACACAGAGAAGGCAATGTCTTCTACCATCTGTGCCGTCACACCTGTGCAGTGGCCTGCTGCTGTGCACAAGAAACAGAAATGGTTGTCATTTCTTGGTAAAAAGTAGATTTACCAAGAAATAGTCCAGAAAATCTAGTTTATCCATTTATTTCTTGAAAATAAGAGTAATAAAAATAATCAAGTTCATTGTTTTTAAAAGATCACACACGTTAGCCTTTTACTTTATATGTGGAGAAGATATGCTGAAGCAACATTTTTTTAATTTGTTTTAAAATACTTTAAGTGGTTCTAATGGATATCTGTCAAGTCATAGTTAAATTTCACAAACAAGGAGAAATGCCTGTATTTTCAAGTAATCACAGTCATTTCTTAGTTCGATATTTGTTTAGAGTGGAGAAATTTTCCAAACTATAAAATGATATTCCCTTTTAGAACATTTTCAACCCAGAACTTAGAACCACAGTGTATTAAAGTGACTGAGTATTGATAGCACCTATGTAAAAATTATGTAACCTTAAAATGTCTTCTGAAGCCTTAGAGTTAAATCTTGTTCAGCACAGTATATTTTATTTTCTTTCTAAAACTATGTAACATAGCATAATCAGTAACAAATGCCTACTGTATGTCACAGTTGCTGAATGTTGCCCAACCTTCAAAGTCACTTCCTGTGACAGGTCTTATCATCCCCATTTTATAAACTGGAGAAATGAAAATTAGAGTTTTAACCATTTCCACAAAGTCATAATGATTATTGTGAGTCTGTTTCAATCAATGGTCAAACTCAGTCTAGTAATCAGGTTGTTTACATATACATTAAAAGTCAAATCACTAAATTAGTATGCATACCATATGTGAAAACAAGATACATAGTTTATTCCATTTGCCTATGCAATATACTCAAATATTTGCATATTTCCACATGCAAAAAAACTTATTGATGACAATATACAAACATTTGAGAAGATAGATTTAAAAATGTATCTTGTCAATACATTTGAATGATAGTTGTATACTGCATTCTCATGTTTTTAAAGTAGAAGGTGAAATGAAATAAGCTACTCACATGGAGAATGGATATATTTGAGGGGGGACTAGGAGTTATTTATGGGTAAATTAAGGATGTTTTAGCTTGGGCAGTGGTAGATTGTTCTGTTCAGTCTCCCAAAGTTCTCTATCTCATTGTCAGGTGGTTTGATTTGGTTTATGCCTACAAATCTGAGAAAAAACACAGCAAGGCAGGACTTCCAAACAATTAACCTGGCAGTACAAGGTGTTTTCAGATCTCAGAGTGAAAACCTCAGTACCTTGCTCTCCTTGTTTATTAGCACACACTAGGACGTTTATGTATTAACAATTTTGCAGTTCCCTCACAATTTGTTTACCAAATACAAAATAATATGGCCAGCTAACGATCTATGCAAACAGTGTTACTCTAATTGTGTATAAAGTGTGTGACAGTAGAATAGTAGCCAAGCCATTGCCATGCACAATCTCATCCTAAACTCCATCTTAAAGGACACAAGCAAGGACACTGTCCTTGGCTTGTCAAAGACTGTTCGTCTCACTAGCCTCTTCCACAGCACAAGATTAATCATTCAAACACATCACAGTGGACCGATGCCATTGTCAAATCCTTCACTTTGAAAACATGGTCTATAATTCTTATTGAAAGTATCTTTGAGTATTAACGATGCAGTTTTAATTGGGTTAATTTATCTTATAAAGATAAATGTTCATTATTTTTCTACTAGGGAAAACTTGGGAGGCTTGGGTGTTTGGGATGTTATGTCGCTACTTTGGGAGCCTTTCCAGGGCCCTGCACATGCTTCGAAAGCACTCTCCTACTGCCTTCGCAGTCCTATGAAAACTCAATTTCCAAGTTAATTTTTGTCTGTTTGTCATCCTAACCATGAGGAATGCTGACTGTGGGCTTGTTTCTGTAGGGTTGGCACTCAAGTTGTACCTGAATGTGATGCTTGCTCACAGAAGACAGCTTTTAAGGATCCATTTCTTGCAGATAGAATGCTGTGATCTTTAGTAAGGGTTTGGTGGCATTTGATTGGTGTGATTATAAAATAGGCCACCTTCCTTTCTCTTAATTTAAACTCTAGTCACTACCTGTAGTAGAGCAGACCCTACAACTTGTTTGCTAGAGAAACGTGGAAAACTTGATTTTCTCTTCCAACCCTCTGGCATTTGGCCTTTCAGAAATTACTCATACAACATCTCTGTAAGTCTATCTGAAACCTTTGTCACACATTTTTTCAGATGCCATTTTATTTATTCCTTGAAATTTAGAAACAAACTGAATCTGCTTACTTATATAATTATTGATATGCTAACTCTGGGGATTTTGATTTATTCGGACCTGCATTAAATGAAAAGTCTCCTGGTGGGGACTGCTGAATTGCTTGTTATAGGTGGACATACACAGGACAAAGTTGTCACAAGTGGCAAGGAGGGCACAGGAGGTGAAAACCTGCCTCTGAAGGAGCAACTGGGTCAGAGAAGTCAAATATTTGCATTTCGGTGTTCCGATTTTCAATTATGCTCTAAACACACAGGTCGCTGTTCAAGCTCAGGCACAATTGCAGGTCCTTGGTTCTTAAGGTAACAGACTGGGGCAGCATTCTGCAGTAGTGGCCGCCTGGGTGGTCTGTAAGCATTGCCTCAGGAGGTAGGCACTGTCATAGTCTAATCCGGATGTTACAGAGGTATGTAGCATGGCTTGTCTTGAAAGTCTAGTTTATGTGTTGTCTGGTCCTTTGTGGGGAGATCGACATTCTTTCAGCCTCCTTTGGAACCTCTGTGGAATGAATGGGCTTGAAAGCTATTAACTGATTTTCTTAATAAAAGATGAAATGAGACCTGAAGATCACACTGAAATATAAAAATATGTAGAAGGGGATAAGCGAACTCTTCAAATTGCAGTTCAGGTTTCAAGCCTGTGTGTTGAATCGGTCCTTGATGTTTGTCCTGTGGTGATGTTACACAACGGGCCTGGTGTTTCACATTGGTAAGTAAAATTAATCTGCATATGTTTTAAATGTGGGGCACAGTGCAAGTACACGTGGTGTGCCTGGTGGCATGTGACCATTACTATGCCGACCTGAAAAGGAGAAAGAATGCTAAACTTTTCATGGAACTGGGAAGAACTGCTTCCAAAACTGGGAGTTTGGAAGCCAGAACCTCATCAAGATTTCCTCATAGAAAGCTCAGCACCTGTAGCTGCCCCCATGGATGCTGCCGCCCAGCCCCTGCCCTGCCTACACTAGAGAAACTAGTGACGCCACTCCAGTAAATCTCAGTGGCATCTCCCTCCAGACTAACCGAAAGGGAAGAAGTTCAAACCTCACATTCCAATCATCCTAGGCCACCTGGAATTTAAAGAGAAGCATTGACTTTTTTTTTTTCCCCTTGAAATGCATACGGAGTGGAGCGCTGCCTCCCCACCGTGACCTTTCTTTCATTTTAGAGAATTAAATAGAGCTTACCGAAGGGTAACCTTCTCTCTTTTTCCTGCACCTGCACACATCCCAAAGCAAGAATGCCGAACCTAAATGATCCCGGAAAGCAGGGAAACAGCGATGACCTTTTGTGAGGGAGTCTTCCTGGAAAACATCTGGGGGAAAGGTCTTGATGATATTAGAATCAATGTCAAAAGAACTGATCATCAGAGAAAACGTGGAGTTTATTTCCAGGGGAGTCCCACATTCTCAGGAAAGGGAAAACTTGTTGAAATCCATTGAAAAAAGAGAAGAAATGAACTTCTGCTTTAATCTATATGGATTGAGCGAAGGAGGGAAAAAAAAGAAAAGCATGTGAAGTAATTATTTGAGGGTTACTAAGATGAATATTCAAATTTCATTATAGGCGGTTATCTTAGGTGAGAGACCCTGTGGCAGTGTGCCGCTTAGAATAATACAAGTAAGAAATCTAGTGTAAAGGGCTTTAATCCCTTCTAGCTAAATTAATATGGTGTGGGGTTGCCGTGTGGATTCAGACTCAGTTATCTTTCTTGTTGACACACATAAGAAAATTCTGGCCGGGCACACATGATTTATTCTTTATCTCCGGAGCTGCGCTGTAGTCATTCACCCCTTTTCAAGTCTACCCTGGCAACTTTATCTCGCTTGCAGTTTGCATTTTTTTTTTTTGAAAGCGAAAATATATTCTGCAGCGTTTGATGTGTTGATTGGTAGGAAGGTAAAGACAGCTGCACAGAGTCCCTTGAGACAGGGCTCAGTGGCTAAATGAAGACCTCTCATGCTTTCTTGTTAGCCAAGATAGATCTACATCCCGATGAAGCAGAGCTAGTCGATAGCAGGGGCTCCCTGCACATGTGACCAGGGGCCACAAATCAGTTTTCCCTAGGACTTAGTTATCGGCATTTTGTGCCGTAGGCTATGCCCTTGCTGCTGCAGGCTGTAATTTTTCCCCGAGTGAAGTTTTTAAAGTCACAGACTGGGACTGGAACTGGGGCTCTCTTGGCAGCAAGGCTGTCACCAGCCTGCCAGATATCAATGGCCCATCAAATAAATTGCGACTTTAATGTTCTCAGCCTCTTGCTGCTAAAGAGACTCGGTGCTCCTAGGATTTCCCAGGGCTGTGCTGCCCTCCCTCAGACTTATTTCTAAACATCTGCTTAGTTCTGGCCACACGTGTTCATTACATGACTATACGTGTAGATAGTTTGGCCTTGAAAGTTCAAGTCACCCTTTTGTTTCTGTCAGTTTTTGTATCTAGGTCACAGTATAACTAGCTTCTGCCTATCGGATCCACTTTGCTTCTAGAAACGTCTTTCCACATTTTACCTCAGTCTGCTGTAAAATCTCGTAATGTCTCTTTGTCTATTTCAATAGGATCCTGAGAGATATTCTTGCAGTAGGGCCAAGGATGATCTAGGAAAACTATATTTTATTGAACAGACACAATGCCTTTGGTCGCCAGACTGGCTTTGAAAGTAGCCAGAAGCCTCTTTGTAAGATAGTTGAAATTTTAAATTTGGGGCCCCCAGCTGGGCTTGAACTGTTTATGATACTGACTTTCAAATGTTTATGATACTGACTTTCACTACTGTTTTCAGGAGGATCAAGGGTTATTTTTGTGTCAGGAGCCTCATTTTCAGCCATTGGGGCAAGCTCACCGCAACTGTACATACCCCTGTCGGTGCACAGGCGGCTGACTCCTGCTAGCTACACAACCTCTTCCAAGCCTGAGCTATGGAGCTGTCCTTGGAGAGGAGCCTATTGGCATTGCAAATCCCTGATGGCACCAGCTCTCATCCTCCTCCGTTCCTATGGGAGCAAGGGACTAGACTTTCATCTGCCTATATCAGTGTTAGGTATTGTTCTTATGCAAAAGTGCAGGCCCCAAATTTTGAGGGTAGCATTTATGATCGGGGTGACTGGTATAGGGTGCCCCGCTCTCAGAGTGTCCACTTCTTTTCTTCCCAGGACCAGATAATAGCACTCAAACCAGACTCTTTATGGTTTTCAGGATGACCATTCTTCCAGCTTAAATGACCGCGCACTATAATGGCTTTGACATAGACTCGTCCCGCTGTGTACCTGCTCAGTTCTCACCCATTCTCTAAGTGACAGTTAAACAGTACCTCTTTCCAGACATTAACAGACGCTAAAGGAAATCTATAGTTTTTCTTCTTGTTTTCATGAGTGAGGGTTAGCTCATCTGGGAAACGAAGTAGGGTAGCAGACATAATTGTTAACTGGCATAACAGACAGAATCCCATCCAGAAGGAAATGGAGAGAGCAAGATCAAAGGTAGAGATGAAAACATCACCTGCCATCTCTGGTATAGCCCCTGTGGATATTAACCCCGCGTTTACTCATAGCTCCTCAAGATCCTGCCAAGTGGTGGCTGAAATCCCTTAACGGAGTTATTTTATTATCCCTTACTGGAAGCACTGTAAGGGATCCCCCCGATTTATCTCGCTATTTCTACCTTAGAGTGGGTATAAGACGCAAGACCTGCCCTGCTATTCCCTTCTCGAAGCCCTCCTCCAGCAAACACCAGCGGGCCACATGCCCCACACAGTTGCCTGCCCTACTTCTTCCACTGAACTTTTCACCTGCGGAGGCAATATTTAGCTGTTTGTACTCTTTATTGAATCCTCTCATCCCAAGTAGCGTGAGAGCTCAGTACAAGAGGTTTTATGTGTTCACCTTCCTCCTCTGGCCTCAGCAGCCAGGCCACCTGGTAGGTCCTCAACCCCTATTTATTGAGGGAAGGAGTGGATTGTCTAACAGGTGCTCATGCAGGCAAACAACTCAGAGAAGGAGAGAGGGAAATAACCCACACAACTAACGCCATCTTGACTCAACCAAAAGTTGTGGACATCTCGCAAAACCCCCATTCCAATTTCCTATGAACCACACTTGGTAGATCTGAATAAGTCTCCAACAAGACACTGTTGTTCCATGCAAATGATTTTAAGATTATTGTACTCATACATCGTAACTGATTCCTTTTAAAAGTTTTTGGGTTTGTCGCTATTGGCACTCAGCTCAATTAAGGTGTGAAGAACTGAAATAAACAGAAATGTCATGATCAATTGCATGTTAATATCTCGGTTGCTGTTGCTATAATTATAATTTTAATACATAATATATGTAATTATAATGAAAAAACACATTGTCCCTTATTGGTGTCCAATGTTTTTCCATTGTGCTTGTTGTATTTTGAAGCCCAGAAAATCATATTCCCTAATCAACCTCTAACCAGTATTTGCTTCTCACCTCTCTTAGGATGGCAAGGACAAAGGCACATTTTCAAACGGTACCTTCTGCATCCTGGATGCTCCATTGCAGTTATTTGGGCTTCAAGCTGCACACTCTTCGAATCAAGTCACACATTTTCTCAATGCCACTGTGCAAACAGAGGAACAACCAAAGCCAGAGCCTAGAAAAGTAATTCTCGGGTGACTCGAGGAGTGTGTGGAGTGTGCGCCATCACTTTCAGCCTCCCGCAGTGCGAGTGATTAGTTAAGGAAACACTCTAAACCTGTTAGTTGTACATCTTTTAAACCGTTTTAAATTATGGAAAAGATAGTCCTCAGGAAATTAATTAAAGTTTTGAACAATAATACAATGAGGGATATCTATGTTTGCAGTCTTCCCTCTCTGCTTGCAGACATCTTTCTCTGTCAAGTACATCAAACAGCTAATTAGCCCCATTTTAAGAGCTGCCCTGCTCACATTGCTTAAAAGGATCTTTGGGCAGCCTTCTGAGGAGGCTCACACTCTCTGTGCATTGGCTTGCTAAATGCTATCTAGACATTGAAGGGTTCTGTTCTTCTCATTTTGGGGAAAGCTTTAAAACAGGTGGACTTTCTTTCCTCAAAATCAATTCTCTTTGTTTCCCCACTGCTGATGAGCATTTTATAAATAGTCTTGTAAAGATGGCGAAGCCTGTTTCACCTAGTAGTTGCTTATTTTCATTAAATATCTCGGAGTTTGTTGGAGACATCTGAAAAACATTAGCATGGCTGCTTTTTATTAAGACATGTGGTACCAGAAAAAAAAAGTATGAGAGACCAAAGTGTTGCTTTCATTTAGCATAAAGTGTTACTACCATGACAAAAGTTTGATGTTTCAAACACTCATTTCAGAAATAACTGTAGGTCACATGATCTAAGGATATCACATGTTAGCACATGTTAAAAGTTATAACTATAACCAGAGACAGAATTTCTGACTCACAGCTTCCGTGAATCTGAACTATCACATGTCATCTCAAGTAGACTATAAAAATAACTCTGGACGCCAGAGTGCTTCAATTAAACCATGAAATATTGTGATATTTTAACACAGGTGATAGCAAGATTCAGTGCTGAACTAGGCACAGGGCCATGAGTTACAACCACCTCCTTGAAGCATTATTGAAGTTGAAGGTGGATGTCCAAAATACTGTCTTCCTTCATAAGACAGAAGCACGCAACACAACGCAACAAGAAAAGGGCTGGGGGAAGGTGTTATGTTTACAGGATTTCTTGGTCCTTTTCTCCTACCTGGCTGTCTATCCAAGTATATGGACATGACATGGGAAAGTAAGGTGGCAGGTGGTCTAAGAACACAAGAGTATTCACAAGAGCGCCTCTGCACTAGACCAAGTACAGCAAGGTATTCAGTGGAACCAAATAGATGTTTGTGAAATAATAGCGATCATATTAGACATTCACTGCTGTCTCGTGCACTCTTTGTATGATTTAAAATCATTTGAAATGCTTTGAAAATACCATCTAACTAAATCTTTGAAACAGTTACTTGAGGGTGTTACTATTACTTAATTCGTCAACTACTTGCCAGTGTAGATGCTTATGTAGAAACCTCAAGTCACAAGTCCACCAGATTTTATTTAATATTTGACACCAGGAAGTGGGAATCTAATGTCGTGCATCTTAAAATCCCAATGGAACCATGAAAGGGTAGAAATGATAGCTATTAATATGGAGGAGATAGGGATAGGAAGGAGTGGGATGGTGAGGAAGAGGAAAAGGACTATTATAGGCCAGAAAATCATTACTTTTTGTAGGAAATGCCTCATATGAATGGTAGAAACTGACCCAATGGGCAGCCAAGTATTTAAGAAGTAAAAGGGCAGTGGTGGGATAGATTTCACTGAAGTGTGTGATGCTTGACCTCTGCTTTTGAAGTGAATCACACTGGATTTAACCTTCCTTTTTCCTCCCTTTGTTTTAAGAATTCATTAACACTGAACCCTGAAGCAGTCTTGATGTTTAATAAAGTATATTTTCATACAAAGCAAAAAATCATTTCAATGAAAATAAATATTATGGTTTCAAAGAAGTCAGGTTGATATATGAGCTACCCAAAAGCACTGAAGAAAAAATAAAAACGCACGAATACTTATCCTTCTGCTTTTATTTTTCTAGAAGTGTAAACCTACATTCTGTATTTCAAAGCTATACATCTGAAGCATCAGACTTATAGGTATATGTAAATTACCAAGAAGTAAGACATAAGCAGTTTTTAATATGACGACACAAAAGCAAACCTGTTTGTAAGGCAGCAGTTCTAAACCAGGGTTTATTTTCTATTAAGTTTTCTATGACAAGCATATCTAAGGAATATAAATTTTCACCCATCTGGCTTCATAGTGCTGTCCTGGGAATCTCTGGACTTTAGGGATTATGATTATAATGATAGAAAGGTATATAAAAATCCTGGAGGTTTGGGGTTAAGGGTCACATTAACCATCACCTAATCCAATCAAGACACATTGTCATTGAGGAAAATCCAAGACCTAGAAATTAGGATTATTTAAGAAGTTTACCATCTGTATTTGCCAAGGGCCTTTCATGTATAGACAGTGCCTGTTTAAGAACATATAGATAGCCAGGCAGTGGTGGCATATGCCTTTAATTTCGACACTCAGGAGGCAGAGGCTGATGGGTCACTGTGAATTCGAGGCCAGCCTGGTCTACAGAGTGAGTTCAGAAAAGGCTCCAAAGGTACACAGAGAAACCCTATCTAGAAAAAAAACAAAAACAACAAGAGCAACAACAATAACAAAAAACCCCATATAGATGATGAATGAATGGAGGTCAGGAGGGGCAGCATCATTTGACACCCTACAGGGAGTACTTCCCATTGAATCATATAGTTCCTTACTTGAGAGGTATCTTGGAAATTTGGTTTTAAGAAAGTATGAATAACTGATCTTTACAGTTATCTGCCCAGTTATGATAGTTGTTTCTTGCCGTCTGTTTTCTATGTGAAGTCTAGAAACATTGTCATAGACAGTACATCTAACAGAAAGGATCTGCCACTCTTGGATGTTTTGAAGTAAATGACCTTTCACCTTGTACTGGCTAGATTTTTATCAACTTCTTACAATTGTGGTCATCCAAGAGGAGGGAACCTCTACTTCAGCAATGTCTGCATAAGATTGGCTTGTAAGCAAGTCTATAGAGCATTTCCTTGATTCATGACTGATGTGGAAGAGTTCAGACCATTGTGGGTAGTGCTAACCCTGAACCAGTGGTCCGGGGTAAAGAATAATACTGTATTCTGTGAATATGTATTGCTCTCATTTGTTGATAATAGAAGTTTAATAGGCATATATATATATATATATATATATATATATATATATATATATATAGCCTATATCCAGGCAGAATTCTGGAAAGCCAAATGGAGATACAGGGTAAAACGAGGGCAGAGTTGGAGAGAGATGAGCTAGCAATAAAAGAAGCAAGATGCTAGAAAACAGATAAAGACATAAACCCACATGGCAAAATATAGACTAATAGAAATGGGTTGATTTAAATGTAAGAGTTAATTAGTAATAAGCCTGAGTTATAGGCCAAACCATTTGTAATTGATATAAGCTTCTGTGTCGTTATTTTGGGACTGGGTACAGTGCTTACAAAAGATAAGGTCTGCCCCCATTTACAATATAAGGAAACTAACTGAGCAAACCAGGAGGAACAAGCCTGTAAGCAACATTTCTCCATGGTCTCTTTATCAATTCCTTTCTCCAGGTTCCTGCCTTGAGATCTTGCTCCAACATGAAGCTATAAGATGAAATAAATTCTTTCCTGTACAGGATTAAAAGTCATGATGTTTTATCACAGTAATATAAATCCTGACATAGACAAAATTTGGCGCCAGCATTTAGGATCCTGCTATGACATATCTGAGCATGTTTTGAGGTGAAAGCACAAAGACTTGGGACCTTCAGTGGTGCTGGCTTGCTGACTGGTTTTCTTTCTTTCATTTCTTTTTTAACTTGACACAAGTTAAAGTCATCTGACAGGAGGGATCCTCAGCTATATAAGACTGTTAATATTAGCACCGGATTTCATCATGGTGTGGATCCTTCTAGATGCTTTGGTTTAGGAACCAGTTTTATGCTCAGTTTTTGGGTCCATCAACCCCTTCAGCTCACTTGCTTCATTTGAATTCTTCCTGCCTTTTCTTTCCATGCTTTAGTGTGTGCTTTGAACCTTGAACTTAGGTCATCGTAGCTTACTTCCTTTGGGGGCAATTCTTTGTTCTCCCAGATCCTCTGACTTCACCAAGGCCTCTCAACCGACAAGATTATTTTTATCATCAAGATAATTTCAATGAAAGTGGATAAACTAATTGCAGTTCTCAAAACACCTATTTCAATTACAGGAAGAAAGGGTGCTAAGTGTGGGGGGGTACATCATGTTCCTCATTACATATCTTATACTACAAGTATAGCCAACTGACTAGCATAGCGACAGGGTAAGTGTGCCTTGGTTTGTTGTGTCTAAGTAATGTGCTCTTAATTAAAGCCCTATTGCAGTATTTTAGCTCCTCTCTTGGTGACTGGAGTTTTTATTCTGAATTTAGAAGAAATTTAGAATTTATTATTTTATTCCTATAGTCAATGAGATTCCTAGGATAGCTGGATCAATTTTGAATGACACATATGCCAAGGGCAGTAGAAATATTATAAAAAGATATCAAGCAAATATTTTTTGGGCACTACTAAATCCTGAGAGTAAAATTTTACTTAAACATTTCACTTCTGGTCTGGCTAAACATATTTATACTGAAATTATTAAGAGTTGTAGATTGCTCTGGGAATTTACATGAGAAGAGTCTTACTGGTAAGATGTGGAAAAGGAAATTTTTGTCTGTCGGTCCAACTCATGCCGGAGGAGAAATGCACAAGACTGACAGTATGAAACTATTTTATTAACAGCATGTAAGTCTAGCTTCTGAATTTTTAGTCAAATATACTTAAGCTACATGTTCATATAACTGTATATCAGCAGCTGTCAAGGGCTTGGAAGGTTTCTATACCCATGGCTTTCAGAACAAGCGCTGCATGCAAATCTAGTTGCCTAAGAATAGATGTACTGTGCTGATTCCCAGAGGAAATGCATATTGTGTGAAAACTTAAGCTGCATTTACAGAGTACCAAAACTTCTAATCGACCTGTCAATTTTCTCTTTAGTTCTTACAATTTGAAGTATTTTTCAAGTATTCCCAAGAAATGTTTCATCTCATTGTGACAGTGACTCACTTTTCATTTGCAAATAGACAAAATATTCCATTGAGAAGAGACATGTTCTGTCACTAATCTAATCAGGCTTCCCACATTGATTACTCCATTGCATTCCCAATATTTAGCCATAGGATACAATGTTCAGTGAACACTCAAGCACATACATCTTTGAAGGTGCAAGGATGTGCATCAATACATTTTCAGAATGAAAACAATTGACTGAGGATTAACTCAACTGCTATTTTGATGAATATACCCAAATTTACTTTCATGGCAGTATTTTTTTTATCATATCCTAGTCATATCAAAATACTTGCATGATATATAGTCATATGGAGACTATTTCTCCTACTTTGGAATTTTAGGAGACTGACAAGTGAAAATGGTGTTTTAGTGTGATGTCTTTATTCTACAACCATCATCAGTGAAGATGAACTGCTTTTTGTTAAGAACTATTGGAACAACTTTTAAAAAAATATAAATATCTTTTATGTCTTGCTACATTTTGTATAGCTTTTCAAATGTAGTTTTTAAAATTCCTTAACCATATACTATATGTGTTAGTACTCATTTCTTCATATGGACCATTTATTTATAAAGATTGAAAGCATGCTACTTTGAGCTCTTCTGATCTGTGCTGGCATGGTTACTTAGGAGTATGTAATGTTTCCTCTTATTATATTCATTCCTTGAGACCCCAAATTTTCAGTAACTTCATGCACCCCAATCTTTTAGTACTGGAGCACAGGTGAGAATGTGGGTAAGACAAGGCAAGAATGGCTGCTTTTCAAAAAAAATTTCTCATGTAACAACACAGCTCTCCCACCCACGCTCCCGTGCACCTGAGGTTACCTGGGACTCTTGTTTATTTCCAATCTCCAGGAGGATAAGTACATGATTTTCTTCAGGTTCACCTTCTTATTTAGCTTCTCTAGGATCTCGAATAATAGGCTCAAAGACCTTTAATTATGGCTAGAATCCACTTATGAGTGAATACATACCATATTCCTCTTTTTGGGTCTGGCTTACCTCACTCAGTAAAGCGTTTTCTATGTCCCTCCATTTGCATGCAAAATTCAAGATGTCATTGTTTTTTACCGCTGAGTAAAACTCTAGTGTATATATGTTCCACACCTTCTTTAACCATTCTTCTGCTGAGGGGCAACTAGGTTGTTTCCAGGTTCTGGCTATTACAAATAGTGCTGCTATGAACATAGTTGAACAAATGCTTTTGTAGTATGATAGGGCATCTCTTGGGTATATTCCCAAGAGTGGAATTGCTGGGTCCTGAGGGAGGTTGACTCCCCATTTCCTGAGAAACCGCCACACTGATTTCCACAGTGGCTGTACAAGTTTGCATTCCCACCAACAATGGATGAGAGTTCCCCTCTCTACACATCCTCTCCAGCATAGGCTATCATTGGTGTTTTTGACTTTAGCTAATCTGACCGGTGTAAAATGGTATCTCATAGTTGTTTTGATTTGCATTTCCCTGATCGCTAAGGATGTTGAGCATGACCTTGGAAGGGGAGAGGGTTAGAGAGAAGGGAGTAGGGGAGGAATGGGGAAAACTCGGGGGACTGAGATGGGGGGAGGGAGGAAGGATGGATATGGGATCAGGGAAGAATATATCTCAACTAAGGGAGTCATTTTAGGGTTTACAAGAGACTTGATTATAAATGGGATCCCAGGTCCAAGGAGAGATCCCCAGACTGTTCTCTAGACAGAGGAGAGGGTGCCTGAACCGGCCTTGGCCTATAACCATATTGATGAAGATTTTGCTTATCACCATAGATCCTTCATCCGATGATGGATGGCGATACAGATGGAGACCCACATTGGAGCACCGGACTGAGCCCCCCATGGTCCAAATGAGGGGCAGAAGGAGGAAGAACATGAAAAAAACCTCAGGACCGCGAGGGGTGCGATCACCCACTGATACAAGGGGACTGATCTAATGAAAGTTCACCAAGGCCAGTTGGACTGGGACTGAACGAGCATGTGATCCAACAAGATTTTCTGAATGTGGCCGGATTCTCTGAATGTGGCTGGCCCGGAGTCTTTCTGAAAAGCCATTGACAATGCCACTGGGACTTGTTTCCTCTGCATATACTGGATTTTTGGGATCCAGTCTGTTTGGATACTCACCTTCCTGGACCTGGAGGGAGGGGGAAGGAACTTGAACTTCCCACAGGGCAGGAAACCCTGACTGCTCTTAGGGATGGAGAGTGAGGAGGAGAGGGAGTGGGGGGAGTGGGAGGGTGTTGGGAGGAGGGGCGGAAATGGAAACTTTTATAATTTAATAAACTTTTAAAAAATGCTAAAAAAACAAAACAACACAGCTCTGCATCACACTAAATTGGGAAAATGACAATTTTAATAAAGTTAAACAGATTTCTGTAGCATGGGGATTTTTAGGATTTTTATTCTACTCATGAATATCCAAGAAGATGGCAAACACAGCATACAGCATTTGTTTTCACTGCCTGAGTCTGTGAAACTAAACCTGACTTGTTTATGTGCTGTCTTCCTTCTCTCTATCCCATCAGCTGTGTTTCCAAGCTCCTTTGGATGGAACCACACAGAGCAAAGAGACATTTAAGTTACTCTATTCTGATAAGCAATTCTAATTCATACAGCAACTGAAAATAGGTAAATGAAAGACTAGAAAAAAATGCATCTGTGGAGTTGGGGAGATGACTCAGTTGGTAACTGCACTTGATGTTTTGAGTGAGGAATCCTGAGTGAGTCCTCAGAACCAGCATAAAAAGCTGAGTGTGGTAAAACATGGGGGAGGGCATGGAACTCAGAACTTTTGATTGTGATGGGAGGAAGATAGTTGGAGTCCCCCGGCCATCGGTCAAGTTCAAGGTTTAATATGAGACACTGTTTTAGATGATTTAGGCAGATGCTGGCACAGTAGAACACTTGGCATGCTCCTCTTTTGCCTATATGCCCAAAGACATGCACATCTGCTCTCACATGTATATATTACATATACCATACAGAGAGAGGGGGTAGGATAAAATTACATTTATTGAGTGTTTTTTATAGACACAGATATTCTATGTATAAATGTTGAAGCACCAAATGATAACTATTAAACCATAAAAGAAGAAACAGAAACAAGCCAAACCATCCCTTTAGTTTGGTTTGGAAGAAGCAGTCTGTGGACACAGCTATTGAGAAAGCCCAGGAGCTTCTCGGCCTACTCTTTGCGCTGACAAGCCAGCAGTTCCCCAGCTTTGAGAGGCAGAGAGGGTTGGGGACAATGGCAGTTCGATTCCATAACTATAAATAAAAGAAAAACGAAGCAAAGGAAACCAAAATGAAATGAGATGTCATTTAGGATCCTTGCCTTTCCTCCCTTACTCTATAGACGGGCTCCCAGGAAGTCACTAGGCTGCTTCCTAGATGAGCAAGAGTTATGGTGCCTGCTTGGGTTATCCTCTGTGCTACCAATTCAGTGTTTCTGTAAAGACAGCTCTCAGCTACCCCAGTAGTTCACTTCTATCTTGGCTATTATACTTTAGTCCTGTAGAAATCCTCAAAGTTCTCTGTCCTTTGTGTTATAACGATGGTGTTCCACAAATTAAAGACCATGGGCTTATATTGGGAGATTCTAATAAACATTTCAGTGCTAGAGAGAGAGAAGAATCTTTTTAACATTGAACTGGAGCAAAGGAACAGTACCAGTGGAGAGAACCAAGAGAGCAATAGGCCATGCTTGCAGGACCTTTGTATTTCATAACTCTGTGGCATGCTGGTTGCTATGTATTGGTAGTACTGGGATACGAGTGCACATAGAGACAGTGAGGAGTAAGGAATTGTCCAAGAGACTACTGAAACATGAAAAAGCAGAAATCTTAACATGCTTTTCTGGTGCTGTAGTATATCACTGACTTGAAGGACCATGAAGTGGTTTATTTGTCTTATAGGTTCTAGTCCATCACCAAGGGAAGTCAAAGCAGGAACTCAGGGCAGAAACCTGATGATGAATCGGCAGAGAGACACTGTTTGCTGGCTTGCTTCCTGGGGCTTGTTCAGTCTACTTTCTTATACAACCAGATTATCATCCCAGGGAGAACATGGCCCTCAGTGTATTGGAGCCTTTCACATCAATCATCAATCAAAAAAAATGCTCCACAGGCTTGTCCACAGTTCAAGCCAACAGAAAATATTTCTCAGTGAAAGTTCCCTCTTCTCAGGTGAATCTAGTTTGCATCAAGTAGACAGAACAAACCAATATAGGTAGTGAGACTCTCCAAAAAGTTGTGTGAAGGTCAAACCTGTGAAGAAAAACAGTGACCCCAGTTCCTGAAGTTCCCAACACATCTTTGAGGTGTAACAGGTCAAGTCAACATTTTATCTTCTGTTACATCTCATATCCTCTTAAGTGTTTCTGCATACCTGAAATTCAGGGAGGTAATAGTGTGTTCTTCAGCTGCTAGATCTCCTGAAGCGGCAACTGGCTCCAGGCAGAAAATGAAATGGTCTGATACTTTAGACATAGATAGGAGTAGTAGTCTCTGCTAAACAGCTGTGTTCTTATGTTCTGGCAAATGCCATAAACAGAACATCTTCAGTTTAGCTTCCTTCTCAACTGTTACAGACATATGGCTCACGGCATGCTCAGATTTATAATACTGATGCTCCTTTACTAAACCAGTTATTTTTCTTCTCTTTTTAAAAAGACCCCTTTTGGAATATAGCTATACATTGTATCCAGGAATATTGAGAGTCATGCCTTCTATGATTCTTTGCCATCGCATGATGAAATGCTCTATTTATATTAAAATGAAGGTGCTCCTAGGGGAGACATAGAGGAGAATGAAACGACAAACAGAGCTTTAGGAGGGAAGATGTGAAGTGACAGCAATGGGAGCTCTTGTTACAGAATGGCCCAGAGGACTGAAGGAGACTTCCAGCAGGCACTTTGGTGGCTGGAGCACTCCCAACAAGCAGCTAATCAAGTCAGTCCTATTCCTGCACATCTTGATTGATGGGTCATTGCAATACTATTTTCTTTTCCTTTTAATTGAATGAATTATTTAGTCGAATAAACATATTTCTGCACATCAGTATTATGATGGGAATCATCTGTTTACTCCATGTAATTAGTTGGTTCAGTCACGAAAACCATGTTAAACTTAATGTGATACTACACCAGCCTTGACAAACAAGAATAGACTGACGTTCTTTCCTGGAAGTTCAGTTTTCATGGTAATGGCACAGATAAGGCAGGGAGAAGGGGAACATAGATTAACAGGGGAGCCATGATCCCATGTCACTATTTTATTTTCAAATAGAGAACTATCAAAAATGAGGTATGAGAAAGACCTAGTTTTCCACAGATACATATTCATACATTCATATATACAAATATACATATACATTCTCTCTATATATAGATACATACATTATATACATGAAAATTTAGTGATCTTTTGGGGATGTAAGTTCATTATTTATTGAATATCATATTTGATTAAGTCATAATTTAAGTTTTCCTCTACAGCTAAAGCCTATTAATCATAATTGATTTTGATTGAGCAAAAGTTTATAAATGTATTTAAAATTATTTTTCCTTGAAAGAAGTTCTTAAGATTGTTATTGAAAGTTATGCATCCATACAGAAAATAGAGTATGTATTACATAGTTTCAGTTGCATATGAATTATATGAACTCTCTGAGACATTTGGATGAGTATGTATGTTAATCTTCAAACAAACTGGACTTTTGTCTAGGTGTAGGATCTTCTCTTAACACTTAGTATATAATTTTTTACTTATAGAAAACTATTTTTCAGATAAACTAATAATTATAATGTCTGAGGCCACATTTTTCTATCAGTATATAGATAATTTATATTTTAAGTGCTTGCACAATACCATAATTTAAAACTGATTTCTTCTTAGCCTCTATCAAAGAAAATGCAGATAAAAATAATATACAGAAAGGACTGCTTGAAAGATGACATGTATCTATTATTCCAGACTCAATGCGCACTCCCAGCTGAAATGAGCTTCATAGCTGGATGGTATTGTATTGACCATTTTCCTTGAGAATGATGCCAACAGCTCCATGAAAGTTGTCATTCTGTCCACTCTGAAAGTGTTTCTGAGGCTATAAGTGCCTGTATTACACGGTGCTGATCTTATGAGGATCACAGGGAGCAATTTCCCTCGGATATTAGTGACAGCAATAATTTTCCTTCTAGCAACTGTTCAGATTTTATCTTATACTCCTTGTAAATTGTGGAACTGACTAGAATTCCATTTTCCCACCAATTTCTAAAAGCTAGAGACAGATTTGCATTCATCACCAACAAGACTTTATAGTAAGGAATTTTTAGTAATATCATTCCTGCTTCAGTTTTATGACCTTACTAATATTTCCTTCATTTTTACCTTCCCTGATTTTTATATCCAATGTCTTATCATTTATCCTGTTAGACTGATAACTTACTGCCACAATTAGCTAAGATATATATTTTCCTATTTTCTTATTTATTTCAAAACACACTTTATAAAGTTTGACAAACTATGTACACTTATCTTTAAAATATGATTCCTTGGAATAAAAAAAGAGGTTAAAATCCATCTCTTTAATTTTTCTTTTAATCTTTCCTGACTGCTATATTGAAATACTTTACCCTGTATAATTTATCAAAACAGGAGTGTATTGTTCATAGTTCTAGAGGCTGGGATGCTTCAAGATACTGGTAGATTTGGTGTCTGTTGAAGACTAATTCCTCAGAAATGATTTTTTTTATGTTTCCATGTGATAGAAAAAGAGGCAAGCAGTTTTCCTCAAGCACTTCAATAAATCCATTAAACTTAGTTGTTAGGGCAGAGCCATTATGACGGGACAACTCCTTAATCTCTCCCCTCTTATTAGCATTGTATTCAGTTTTTATTTCAGTACATGAATTGTTGGAGAGTTCATAGTGATGGCCAAGATAACTTTTTCCAACTTGGGGATGCAGGACACAACCAAGGAATTATCAACAATATTATTATAGTCCTTCATCAGTTACAAAACAGCTGAAGATGGGTCACAGCCTTCCATCTTTCTTCCATTGTCCCGGAACACTGCACCCTTTATTCCATTTGTTCTGGAACACTCTTACCCTTAATGAATATGTTCTACTTCTGGAAATACTTTTTCTTTTCTCAGAGTTATTTTTGTACTAATGCGAATATAACATTACCCAAGTGATATTATAGACACAGCATAGAACATTAAATGATTGTTGGAGGGGCATACTATTATTTGCTATGTGATTTTGGGGAACCAAAGTCCTTTTCTGTTCTCAACTTCTTCTGTAAAAATTAGAGATAATGATGGTTTTTACTGTTCAGTTTGATGAGAAGATTAAAGGAGTTCATAGACACAAAGTACCTGAGGGTAACTCTCTCCAGCAATGTTTAGTATAGTATTACCATTATGGAGAAGTTAATGGAAGTTTCTCAAAAAAGAGAATAAAAGTGAAACTACAGTGTGACCAAGATGTCACATTTCTGTTAAATATTCAATCAGAATAAAAATGACAAATTTAAGAAATTACTGCACTTCTGTGATTGCTGAAGCGTTCTTCACATTAGCTATAATATGAATAAAGCTCCCTGCCCATCAGCTCTCGAGTGGATAATAAAGACTTTCCATGGAGACCAAATAGAATGATATTCCTACAGAGAAATGAAATCCTGTCATTTGTAGAAATGTAGTAAAACTGGAGGACAAAATATTAGGTAATCCAGAAGCAGATAACAACTGTACTTTCTCCTTTACATGCACAAGAATGAAACAAGAGGTATATCTGCATGTCACACAGAGATTAACAACAGTGGGAAATGAGATGAAGAAGGATTGGATTATGGGTACAAATGCAGACAAGAGAATGTTTTCTAGTATCACACACGGTAGGGTAATGATAACTCATAGAAAACCATTATACACATTATGAAAAATTAGAAGAAAAGAATTTGGAGGTCTCAAATAGAAAGAACCTATAAGGAAATGAAAAAATCTTAACTACCTTGATTGAATATATATATATATATATATATATATATATATATATATAAAATATAAAACATAAATTATTTTATATTATATATAATGCATAATTATTTTGAGCCCTGAACAGACATATAATTTTTATAGAAAAAAATCTACAAAAGTAAATCTTAAAAAAAATTTCTTTTTTAATTTATAATCTTTTAAAAAATACTAGAAATTTTAGGGAAATTGTAAGTGGTTTAAATGATACAAATGGTACAAATAAATTTAATAAATATATTTTAAAGTTACTTATGAGCCTGAAGCATGTTATTGATCATCTTAAATAAACTGGTGCTATAAGAAATTCACTTGTGAGATACATAGTAGAGATGTCCATAATAGAAGTAGTGTCATGGGAAGCTACCACATAAAACCTAGATCTCATTTCATAAGAGACTACTGGATCTAAAAATATTGGGGTCACAATAACCAAAGGGAAAGAATAAACCAATATATCTGTTTAAGCAAGAAAATCTTGGATCTAAATCTCTGCCTGTCCATTGAATACACACATAGTTCATCCTTTAATTTATCATTTTCTTTATGTGTGAGACAAAATGGAAATGCTTTTTTTTTGAAATTTCTCTCTCTCTCTCTCTCTCTCTCTCTCTCTCTCTCTCTCTCATTCACTTTTGAAAATGGCTGGACTTTGGCCTCCTTGTTACTTAGTTTCTCAGCGGTTGTGGATTGTAGCCTGATTATCCCTCTCTCTACATCTAATATCCATTAATAAGCGTACATATCTTGTTTGTCTTTCTGGGTCTGGGTACTTCACTTAGCATATTTTTTTCTGGTTCTATTCATTTGCCTGCAAATTTTAAGATGCCATATTTTTTACAGCTTAGTTATACTCCATTTTATAAATGTACATTTTCTTTATCCATTCTTCAGTTGAGGGGAATCTAGATTGTTTCCAGGTTCTGGCTATTATGAATAACACTACCATGAACATAATTGAGCAAATGTCCTTGTGGTATGATTGTGCATTCTTCGGGTTTATGTCCAAGAGTGGTATTGCTGTGTCTTGAGGTAGATTGATTCCCAATTTTCTGAGAGACGGCCATACTGATTTCCAAAACGGCTATGCAAGTTTGCACTCCCACCAGCAATGAATGAGTGTTCCCTTTACTTCATATCCTCTTCAGCATGAGCTATCATCAGTGTTTTTAATCTTAGCCATTCTGACAGGTGTAATATGGTATCTCAGAGTCATTCCCATTGTGACTAAGGATGCTGAACAATTCTTTAAGTGTGTTTCAGCCATTTTAGATTCTTCTGTTGAGAATTCTCTGTTTAGATATATACCTCATTTTAAAATTGGATCTAAGAGAGATGGGCATGAATGTCCCATATGCTATCTGTTGAGTAAATTGGGAGCGTGGAGAGAGGGGTGGAGAGGGGCAGAACATGAGAAAACAGGATGGTTGAGTTGGGGAAGGGACACAGAGAGAGAGAAAGGAGGAAAGAGATATCTTGATAGAGGGAGACATTATGGAGTTAGGGAGAAACTTGGTGCTAAGGGCAACTCCCAGTAGTCCACAAGGATGGCCCCAGCTACGATGCCAAGCCATAGTGGAGAGGGTGCCTGAACTGGTCTTCCCCAGTAATCAGTTTGATGACCACCATAATTGTCATCATAGAATCTTCACCCAGTAATTGATATAAGCAGAAGCAGAGATCCACAGCCAAGCACTGGGCTGAGCTCATGGAGTCCAAAGAGAGGGAGGAGGGATTACTATATGAGCAAAGGGATCAAGATCATGATAAGGAAACCTACAGAGACAGCTGAGCTCACTGACTCTATACTGACAGCTGGGAAGCTTGCAAAGCACCAAACTTTGCTCTCTAAAATGTGGGTGACAGTTCTGTGGCTTGATCATCTGTGGCATCACTGGCAATGAGGCCATAATTTATCCCTAGTGCATGAACTGGCTTTTTGGAGCCCATTCCCTATAATGGGATACCTTACTCAGCCAAAATAGAGGTGTGGGCAGGTTGGTCTTGCTTCAATTTGACATCCCAGACTTTCTTGACTTCCCATGGGAGGCCTTGCCCTTTCTGAGGAGTGGATGTGGTTTCTTTGGAGGAGTGAAACAAAGGGTAAGAGGAGAAATTCTGGTTGGTACATAAAATGAAATAAAATCTCTTAAATAAAAATAATGATAATAAAATGGCCTGAGAGTTCAAGAATATAAACTTGAACATACACAACTTCTTCAAATTTTGGATGTGGTTCTCACATACCTTTCCCCTACTCTGTGGTGGGAAATAGATTTGATTCTTCAACTTCTAGATATAGATCTTGGCCCTGAAATCTCAGATGTCTTTCCTTTAGATAAGAAATTTCTATCACTGGAGTTATGCCTGATTTCTTGCTGTCTATGGGAAGTCCAGATATTTCTTATGATATTGTGCCCTATTCCACACAGTTCAAACTATGAGTTTTCCCCCATTTAATAATTATTTTTGAGATGGGCCTATCTTCTTTGTTCTTGCAGACAGTATCTTCTCATCACTGACAGGTCATGAGGAATGTTCATGGGCATCTCTCAAAAAGTGGAGAAGATATGGAATGGGTACACTGATAAAAATCTGTGTGAGCTCTCGGGTCTCACAAGGATAACTACAAATGCTTCAGCTGATGTGCAATGTTGCCCTTGTTCCAACAGGAATGGTTCAGCGCTAAGGCGCTGCAGTGGCAGGAGGGAGTTACAATAGAGGACTCAAGTTCTTATTGCCTGTTGTTCTACTAAGCTTTTTTATTGCCACCATACACAGTATTGCTGAAAAGAATCTTGAGAAGGAAAGGGTTTATTTGGCTTACAAATCTCAGACACAGCCTATAGCTGTTGGAAGAAAGGATGGGAACTCAAGAAAGGAACCTGGAAGGAGGAAATGGAGGAGAAAAGAGATCACAGTGCTTACTGGCTTGCTGTCCATGTCTTTCCACAAGCCAGGACTACCTACTCACGTCTGGCATTACCCACAGTAGGCTGGGCCTCCCCCTGTATCTATCAATTGAGCAAATGCACCAAATAAATGACTGTATACCAGCGTGATGGAGGAGTCTTTCAAAGTAAAGTTTCCTCTCTTAAAATGCCTCCTATTTACATCAAATTGATAGAAATGAACCGGCACACCTCTGCAGTCAGCTCAGCTCTACCCTTAGCCCTGACACCTCCATGGTAGGGCCTTGATGTCACCCTTAAGCACTTCTGCTGAGATTTCATTTGGGGAAGAATTTACTCCATTCTCAGTACTCAGTATTTTTCTAATCTTACACCACTCAAGATTCATAAAATGGCAAGTGCACTTTGGAAGGGCTGGGCAGGAAGACTCCTACGTGTTGTCATACAGAGTGTTGAGAACGTCACTGCAATTTTGTTGCCTTAATTTAGTTTGTTGCCTTAATTACCTTCTCTGACTCTCAGCTCTCACTCTTAGCTTAACTCTTAACATGCTTATGTTAGCATTGGTTTCTAAGAATTATTTGTACTAAAACATTTTACCAACCAGAAGACCTGGAACTAAAAAACTCTTAATTTCCCTGCTTTGTAAGTTCTGAGCTTTTTACACTCTTCTCTAAATTCTCAAATACTCTACAAGTGAGTGCTGGCTCCTGTCTTTCTTCAAGTGCCTTATTATAACCATCTAGAGTCAGACTATCAGCCCTCACATTATTCTTTATCAAATGTCTGGCTGTGAAACAAAGAACAAGTAACCAGAGGATTGTGGACTGACTTTTCTGTCCTGCCCGGTTTCTACAGTCATTACATCCCAAAGAAATCACACAGAAGTCTACATTAGTAATAAACTGATTGGCCCATTAGCTCAGGCTTCTTATTAACTCTTATAACTGATATTAGCCTGTTATTCTTGTCTATGCTAGCCACATGGCTCAGTACCTTATTCAGCGAGGCAGTCACAGCTTGCTTCTTTTGTGGCGGGGTCACAACTGCAGAAAGAGCTTCCTTCTTCCCCGAAAACTCCTGTTCTCATTGACCCACCTCTACTTCCTGTCTGGTTGTCCCGCCTCTACTTCCTGCCTGGCTACTGACCAATCAGCATTTATTTGAAATATAATTGACAGAATACAGACAATTGTTCCGCACCAGAGGACTGAAGGATATTTCCTGACTTTCAAATTTCCATGGGTGACAGGTTTTCAATTGTTCTGTACTAAACAGTAGAGATCATCCTTTCTTCACTCACTAGCAGTCCTTTATCCATTGTCTCTCTTCTGTAGATTTCTGTCCATCTTGCTGTTGGCCACCTACTTCTGGCCACACTGCCCAGTGTAAGTGCTACATCTGATGTAAAGTTCTATAAGTTAGCTCATCAGTTCTAACAGATTTCTTTAGCAATTATTTTTCTCTGTGGAACAAAAACAAACTGTAGTAGTGAAATGTACTGTCTTAGGTCGTAAGAATCTGTTACTTCTCTGGATCTTAGAGGCTAAATAATCATTTCTCTTGTGTCTACTCATGTGACAATGTCGCACTCTAGGGTAGATGCTCAGGAAGGGTCCAGAGGGCCCGTTTTGTGTTTGTCAATGGTCACTTGTTTCTGTCACCTACCATGCCACATTTCTTTTCAGATGATATTTCATTGTTTGGCATGGTAAGCAAATGTCTGCTCACAGCTGTCTCAGGACAGTTTCTAAGAAGAAGAAGGTAGAGACTACAAGACCACCAGATGCCAGTCTTCTGGTGCTCACATAATGCCATTTCATTTGTGACTTCTTAGTAGTCTACAAGACCCACCCAGACTGCGATTTCAGGGAAATGTATGTTGCCTCAGTGGAAAGAGTTTCAAAGGCTGAAGGACCCTTAATGTTCTGTAACAATAGTTCCGCCTAAATAAAAGGGCTCTCACATGGACAGATGCATCTGAGAAAAATAGCTTCCTCTATAGTGGCAATAACTTACAGCCAGCTGTTCCCAGCTGCATCTCCTGAATGAGGGTTTGAAGCCCTGGCCTTTTCACAGCATCTGGAAAACTGGCTATGATATCTTTCCACAATATCCTTGTGCCTGTATGTTGCCTGAGTGTGCATTGCCTTCTCCTTGTAGCTTCTGTTTTGCTTTTTGCTGAAGTTGAAAAGTGACTCTTCCTCTGTGTACACAAGTTTATGCTAAGGAGTTTCCAGGCAGTCCGTTTTCCTGAAAGACCCATTTCTGCATCACCGTCCACACCTCATGCCTGTCAGAGGTCCACCCATGTCTGATGCTGCATAACTATACACATTTCACAAAAAGCAAGGTCTTAACTCAAAGAAAGATGACTTTTTATGTTAGCAAAAATGGCAACTATCTTTTTCAGCAGTGATGCACAGAAAGACTTATTAATAAAGATTTATATTTTAACTTACAGTGACCATGGAGTTTCCCTACTAAGTTCTAGCAGAGACTGCAGTTTAAAAAGAAATGCCACCAACATATGAAAACTGGGAAATGAGTTTGATATGAGTGGAGCCAAATATTGCACAAGATAAAATGGTGTTGTACCAAGGACTCTTCTGCTAGCTTTCCGTACACAATACTGACAGTTCAGTATGGTCTTACAAAATGATTGCCGCTGGATGGAAGCTGGTGCTTGGCATTAATCCATAGGATATTTTATACCTCTACACATACGAGAACGAACAAACTAAGAGGATTCAGAAGGGTAAGAGTACCCAGGTAAAATTAATCACTTCTCTCATAGTATAAATAGAAAAGGACTCCATGTGAGGAGCACGACTTTCCCAAGTGAGGAAAAGTCATTTTATCAGAGCTGAAAACACAGGATGAAAGAGTTAGCACAGCTTAGCCTGGCCTAGGGTAAGCCCAAAGCAAACCTTCCAACTGTTGTTGAATTACAAGGTAAAATTTCTCAGAAAGTTTCCTCTAAGTACACACCTTACAAAATTCCAGCTTTTATAAGAAAGCTACAAGCTAAAAATAATATTATTTTTATTATGTAAACTAAAGATGAATGGAAAATTTGCTGTTAAAAAATCATCTAATTTATAATTTTAATTACTTACCCCTTCACACATGATCATTTATATTTATACAGTATATTATCATACCTATGGTTATGGTATGTTCCCTTCAGAATGTTCTAATATTATATTAATAGATACATTAATATAAAACATATTGCATAAATTATGAATGCATTATTTATTTGTTGTTACTATGTATTTAAAACATAGAGAACTCACTTTGACTCCTATATCTTAAAAATTTACACTTCCCAGTGTTTCCTATGTGGTAGCCACCAAAACATCATATTTAGGTAAGTTCACTTTCAAATACATAGCTGTGTATTTTTCTTTCCCTGTTTACGAAACAGTCAGTGGCATACAAATCCTCCATTTGATGAAGAAATACATGTTAAAATTCCAAGATATTCACACTTTTGTTGGAAGAGGACTATACTGTTACCTTGAACACAACGAACACATTTGGAAGGTAAATACGCAGACCTGGACATTGAAAAACAAAGAGCAGAGACAAGTTTGGAAACCTTCAAGTAAGGACACTGTTCATGAGCTTATTAAACTCACAAGACAGGGAATCATCTTTCATTGTGCATCTAAAAATACAGACAAGTAATTAGATGAAATATGAAACTGTTAGTTCAGAAAACTAAATACTGGTACTAAGTAATATGCTGCCCACACATTAGAATTATGTAATCCTATTCACTATATTACCAGTCTCCTCTGTTGCTTAGAAGTGAGAGTGAAACAGAAATCAGAGGACCTTGGAAAACTGTCAGCTCCAGAATAAAGGGAAGAGATGCGCAATTTTCCTATATTCTTGTCCTCTCTTTGTAGGTACTGCGGTAAGGTTTTTTTTTAGAAGATCAGAGGTGCTAATTATCCTTATTTATGCCATGGGTTTATTCCTGAAAAGAATTTCCTGTGACCTGCTTTTGTGATGGATACTGTTTAATTTCAAAGTAATTGAAATGTAAGAGGTAAAAACAGGTATATATTTCATAAGTGGGAGATAGCTAAATGATAGGTAGATGTATAGATTATAGATAGATAGAGAGATAGATAGAGAGATAGATAGATAGAGAGATAGATAGTCCAAAATTTTACTTTTAAACAGTAATAGAAGCTGAATGCAGGGCATGACACTATGACAAGAAGTGTACCAGCAGTTAATCTGTGACCAAGGTACCTTCCAGCATTCTGTATCATTCCCTCTACAGAGCAGTAAATGATGCTTTTCTTGTTCTTATGCAATTTCTAAGAACAAAATTGTGGATCCCAGAGTATGCCAATTGGCAACTCACTCTCCTCTTGCCCACCTGTAGCCTTTAAGAGCACTCTTAACCTCAACTGTAAAATGGGGCTAATAACACCGACCCGATATTATAGCTCCTGAGAGTTTGGAGGTGGATGCTCAACCCCCCCCCCTTTTTCAATAAAGATAAAAAGTCATTTAGGTGGTAGCTGAATATCACGCAGTATTTGAGGGGAATTAGATCAAACACACATACAGCAGAGACGCTATAGTAGGCTGCATGTGATAGGAGACAAAAACCTTATAAGCATATCGAAAGTGCACATTCAAAGAAAACTGAGTTAGAAAGGGAAAGAGCTCAGAGAACTATGAAGAGGTTTTTGTTCTTTGTTTTTGTTTTTGTAAGTGGACAAGCAGAGAGACTGTGAGCCCTTGGGAAGCCAGAGGACCTAACATCAGCACAGCCCTTCACAGGGACAATATAAGGGAAGGCAGAGTAAGCTAGAAGGTGTGCACATCCTTGGGGTGGCTAATAGATATATCAAGGACATCAAGGACAGAGCCTGGTAGAGAAACAGAAATAACCACTCCACTGTATCTACTTGATTTCTGTCAAAATGCCAAAAATACTCATTGGGGAAAAGATAGCCAAAAAATTAATGATGGGGAAACTGAATATCCACATGTAGAAGGAGAAAACCAGATGTGTCTCTCTCCGGTTGTACAGAAAACCACTCTAAATGGCTAGATGTATGACAACTTGACACAAACTATACTCATCTGAGAGGAGAGAACCTTGACTGGGAAAATGCTTCCATAAGATCAGGATGTGGGCCAGTGTGCACAGCATTCTAATGAGTGATTGACTGAGGACCATGACCGCCGCACATGTATCTCTCCATGGCCTCTGCATCAGCTCTTGCTTCCAGGTCCTGTCTTGCTTGTGTTCCTATCCTAACTTCAGTGATGAACAGTGATATAGAAGTGTAAGCCAAACAGACTCTTTCTTCCCCAAGATGCTTTGGTCATGGTGTTTTATTACAGCAGTAGTAACCCTAACTAAGACAAAGTCGGTCAAAATATTAATGTGAGTGGTGAGACTTTGAAATTGCTCCAGTAAAAAGCAAGAAAAGCACAGAGAGATACAAGCATATAAGGAGTCCAATCAATCAAGAAATAAGGCCCACAATTGACAAACTAGGCTTTGGTAAACCAAAAAACTTCTACACAGCAAATGAGCCAGGAAACTGAATGAGATTTCAGTTGAAAGAACAGGAAGATAACTTTGCTGACTGTTTATCTGATAAAGCATTAATAGCCAAACTATACGAAGAACTCAAAAAACTGAGCAACAAGAAATCAAACAGCACAGTCAGCAAGTGTAGGAAGCAATAGTCACAAACTTCTCAAAGGATGAAAGACAAATAGTTAGTAAACATAAAAATGATTCCACTTCATTATCCATCAGAGAAATTAGAGTAAAGCTACGTTGCAATTCCACTTCAATCCAATAAGAAAACCGGTAATTGAAAAAATTAACAAGTAAACAAAAACAAATGCTAGAGATGACGTGGACCAAAGGAAATCCTTGTAGCTAATGGGAAAACTGACAGCCCAGCCTCCATGGAAGTCACTCAAAACCTAAAAGTATATTCACAACATGGCAGAGTTATACCATTACTGAGTATTTAGTAATAAACAGATGACTTGAAGCTTGCAAATCAATGTGTACTGTTGCACAAGAGCTAAGCTATGCATAAGCCTAGACGCAGGACAATGGAGAATGAGTAAGAAAACTGGTTTGTGGGTAGATGCACAGTAGAATTGTTTCCAGCCTTAGGGTTGAAGTTACGTTATTTGAAGAAAAATGGATGCAGCTGAAAATAATCATGCCAAGTAAATCAAGCCACTCTCGGTTAGATACCATGTATGTATTTCCTCTAATTTGTGGTTCTAGGTTTTACATCAAAGATAAATGGTATTTATTTAGAGGAACAACCAGACTAATGCAATGAGTGTGAAGATACAGCATAGTGGAATACATTGGGAATATGTGCAAAGCATGTTATATACTGATATGAAAATGGTCACATGTAATATAATCCATATACAACGAATACATGCAACAAATTTGGAAAATTTCTTTTCAAAGAGTTGGTGAGATGGCTCAGCAAACAAAAACACTGTTATGCAAGCTGAAACCCTGAATTCAATCCTCATATCTGACCTCAGAAGTAAAATATAAGTCTAGAGAGATGTCCTCTCATCGCCACACATGTGACATGACTGCAGAATTGTAGCATGCCTGTGCCACATTCACATACATAGCTTACACACACACGTACATACTCACACACACATATTCTCTCTTACACACACACATGTACACACATTCTTTCTCTCTCTCTCTCTCTCTCTCTCTCTCACACACACACACACACACACACACACACACACGCACACACACACACACACACACACGTGTGCGCGTGCACACTGAGTTAAAAAAAATGGTCCATGACTCCAATGGTTGTAAACATCACGAATCATTTGTGAACCTAAATGTCAACACTGAAATTGATGGAGAACTGTCTTCCATGGATTTGCTTTAAGAAAATATATTTCGTCTACTAGTAATACCTCCTTAAGAACCATTTCACTGTTTGCCTGAAGTCCTTTAGTCTTATAAACCATATTAGCCCATTCCTTCCTTTCAATAGAGCAAACAAAAGACCATGGTGGTCATTCTTCCCACGGAAACAATATGATGTGGGAGAGAAAACACACAGAAAGCCTCTAATTGTTCAGAGGACATTACCTTTTCCAAGTTTTGTGTCGTATTATAAATTGTCTAGAGTAGTAACAGCAATGTGAAATTTGGTTTGTAATTGGTTCCTAGTGAGGGCACAGGACATCTGCTCAGACTCTGAGGTCTTTTACAAAGTACAGCAACCATAGCATTGACATAAGGACGCTGTACGAGCAGCTTCAACTGTAACTCAGGAAGCCTTATGTTCCTGTCTTGAGCCTGCCGGGGTTTTAATCCTTTTATGTTTATTTCATTCCCAGGACTGCACCCTTCCTTGGCTTTGACTATGCAACATCTAAAATGTCTATTTTAAAACAAGGAAATATATGTCAGATTCCTGTATTTTAATCCCCATGCACTCAATAAGAATGTTTGCATGAGACTCTAAATATAGTGTGCAGAAATCTCCTCAAGGGATCTGCCCATGGAAGTTTAAAAAGCATTGCTTTAAGAACCCGCCAGAATAGCATGCTCCGAACCCTTACCCCTCCAAAAACTGAGTAGTAAGGCCCGGTTGATGTCCTAGTGTCTGAATGTTGAACAGAGAGAACACCTGCAGAGTGCTTGTCTTTCAGTCCATAGGTGAGCAGTGAGTAGAGTTTGGCGGAGGGTGAGTATATGAGCACAGGTTAGACTCTTCAACAAGGAGTTCATTCCAGAGTCTACTTGCACCTAATTCATAGCTTAGGGGACCACATGCATTCAAAAAGTCTAAATTTATTCTTTGAGACTTTCAGATATGGACAGAAGACATTTTGATCATATCCATCAGTAACCCGCACATCCAACCTTCCACTACTTGAAGATGCCCCCATGTTCCTTTTCCAGCTTTATGTGTTCTTTTTTTATCTTCTTTATAACCCTTTGAGGTAAAAAGTAACCCAATTGTAATTTTAAGAACACTATTTTCAAGATTGAACCATTTGTTTTTTTTCTTGCATGACATATTTTGAATATAAGGTTGCATTATATATATGTATGTATATATATATATACATACACACATACATACATACATACATACACACATATACATATACACATATATATATATGCACACACAGAGGTATACACAGAAAAAGCAAAGACATTATGAATTTTGTAACTTGGCACACACTTAAGTGATAGTCATAACATAGTCAACATCATCAAAGTCCCAGGTGTATATTATCTCTGCCATTATTCTTGTTAAAATTTTATCAATGATCCACCATCTGGTGTAGCAGGTTACTTTTGCTTGCTTTTAAGTATACATGACAAAATTACTTACGATACATTTCCTTATATGGGTTTAGTTTACTCAACCCTACATTTGGATTTTATCTAAAGGATTCGATTATAAAAGTGTGGTTCCCTTTCTCGGTAGAATCCCCTCCTATGACTACATTTTGCTTTATTTCTCCAGTCTGCTGGTGACAGGCATAAGAATAACATCAGTTTTGACTGATGAGCTGAGTAAGAGGTGGCTCAGCAGGTACAGGTCCTTGACTTGAGTCAAGCCTCTGGGACTCACGTAAAGAGCCTATGTAATGGAATGTACTCCAGAACCCTATTGTGAGTGCACTGATGGAAACAAGATGGAAAGAAAACCTGTTTCTCAGAACGGCCCTCTGACCTTTACAAGTGTCTGTCACACATGGCGCGCGCGCGCGCACACACACACACACACACACACACACACACTAAATTATGATAGAGATTTTGGTTAGTGAAGCAGTGCTGCTATGAACATCTCTATTCATCCCTCTCATGTCCTGTGGAAGTTATGTTTGCATCTTCACTGTGTTCATGCTTACATGTGGAATTATACGACCTAAACATGTAATAAGATTTTGCATTTGTTGCCACAGTTCATAGGCCCCAAGGAAAATATGGAATACCATCCTTCCAGAACTTGAGTTCTTAACGCTCTTTGCCACCGGGAGGATGAAGGGTGATATTGAATTGGTAGCTCATTGTTGTTTGACTTGCACATCCTTGTAAATTAATAATGTCACGTTTTTTCTTATGTCATGTTACCATTAGAATTTTGTTCATTTTAATTTTTATTATTTTCATTTATTTTTTGGTACAGTGTTTGTCTGTGTAGCCCTGTTCTGGAACATGCTCTGTAGACTAGGATGGCCTCAAACTCAGAGATCCTCCTGACTCTGCCTCCCAAGTTCTGGGATTAAAACTATGTGCCACCACTGCCAGCAGAATGTTTTAATTACATTTTAATCAATTTGAGCCCTTTACATGGTACTCTTCCTCTCTGTATAAAGATGGGTTTTTAACCTGCCACATTTCTGCCTCTTTAAAGGACTTCTGTTTAACACAAGTTTTCTGATTACAAACACTCTCCACTTTTGTCTGAGAAAGCATTTCTCTTCATTTCAGTGGATATTTTCATGGAAAAGATGTTTTGTTTTCTTTTACTATTTAAAGTGATTTACTCTGGAGGCTTTCTGATTGCATCATGGTGTTTTAGAAGATATCCAATATAAATCGAATCTTATTCTCTTTTTTGCCAAATTGAAATGATTTCCCACTGGAGAAAATCCAAAATTATGGGGGGGGGGGAGGTCTTTAGTCCTTACAAAGTAAGGACCTAGAATTTCTTCCAGCAGTGACTTTGTGGTTTGACAAACTTAAATCACAAACAGAAATCAATACAATATAGAGTGTTTTGCTAATAAATCTTTAGACTATCATGTCCTTTATTTTACCTGAATCTGTGACATTAGTAGAAAACAAAAAAATATGAGTCACATGTTTATACTCTTGAAAAAGATAAATATATTCTAAACAATCTGGACACTTATATTATTAAAATTGTATTAAATAATACATATGTGTTATTTAATTTATTCAATTTTTAATGTAAAACAAAATTGTCCCTGAAGATAGGTATTTTAGTTATCAACATTTGCAGTATGAATCTTCCCATTTTCTGCTTATAAACATAAGATGGAGATCAAGTTTAATTAAGCTCATTCTTTTTTTAAAGATAAAATAATCACAGAAGATTTTAACTGCTGATTGATGAATAATTATGCAAAGCAGAGACCTTTGCTATTTTTTATTAGATCATCTTACAATGTTGCAGTTTGGAATTGGGGATAAAGATTTATTTACACTATAAGTTAGGAAAATCAGTTCTCTTTTTAAACATTAATAAGGGGCCCTACTAATAAGGCATAAAACTATTTAAAGATGAATGCTCAAGAAACACATCTGTTATAAGCAAACCTGGATTCCATTCCTGTTCACATTGATAAAGTAAAATACAGTGTTACTAGCTTTGAGTAGCAGTTAAAAATGTTCAGTCATTTAAATAACAGGCTGTCTAGGATACAGGTGTGTATTTCTAATGTGTTTCTTTTAATATCCTTCTAATAGTTAAATCACTATCTCTAATTCTTTGTTAGCTTAATTTCTTCCACTTCAAAAAATAATACATTGTGTCTGAACTCATCAGATACCCACACCATTGCTCCCATGACTAATCAAAGAGGATGGATACTAATGTTTTCTCCTCCTGATGCATTAAACTGATGTAGCGGTTCAGAGGATAAAATGGTAAATGCAACCAAGATAGGGCAAGGTGTAAGAGCCTGTGGCAGCGCTGTGGGGTGGGCAAGGGAGAGGCACATATTTCTCCTCATCATTTTGCACTGCTTAGATTTATTTTGCTTGGATGTGGTATCTGCAGCAATAGCAACAGCAGCTACTTACTACCTGCCCTCTAAAAGTTACACTACGTATTCACGACTTCCTATTTCACATTTGATCTTTAAGCAAAATAGGGAGCCGTGAATATGCGGTGTGTAACTTTTCGAGGTCAGGAATTACTAATATCTCTTTACTATCACGTATTTGCTATATTAGAGCGATGCAAAGAGGGTATTCTTTTATTCGTTATCAGGACCCCGCTTATGAAAACTATTCATACCTTTTTCTCTGCTCTCCTCACCACGTTTAACACGTTGTCTATGAAACCAGCCTTTTCTCTAAGTTAGAAAAGTTAATTAAAAGAAATGGAAGAGAGGGAATGGAGTGTTTCTAACAACAAGTTGAATGCATTTGACAGAGAAAATAATTGCTGTAAGAAATTAAGGTGCAAACACACGCTTGCTGTAATTGGGGCGCACTTGTGAGGCGCTCTTCCTCTACAACCGCTCTCTGTATTGGGGCCCATGCTAATGTGAATCCTTACGGGGACAGCATGATTAGGGGTGGTATAGTTCGTTCAGCAAACATTTCTTAGTGTTTGATGTGCCTGAGCTGAGCGTCACATATGATTTTTACACTTTTATCCTCTCAGGCAACTGACAGGTCTCTAATCTCCGTCTCAAAACCTTCACTCAGCTTGAACTTTGGCTCATAAAGGTCATTTTTGAACCCCTTGGGACCAAAAGCCACGTCCGTGAAATCCCACAGAGTCGATAGATGCGATAATAGCTTTAGGCACATTTTGTTAAGCCCCAAGGGGAAAGACAATTTCAATAAATGTAAAACTATGCCATGTGCAACCTGCACAGTGTCTTAGAGAATTCCCCAGGAACAAGCCTTCTCTTTTCCTTCAGGCAAGAACCTCCTTAACAATAACGATGCAAGGCACTATTAATGGAAGGGAATAACTAACTGTGCTAAAAGCTAAAGAAAAAAAAAGGGGGGGCAAAGAAAAGAAAAAGCCTCATACATATATCATCTCTTACATCGTCAGCTTCAAAGACAAAATCACATTCATACATTTGGCCTGTCATCTTCCTCATTTCACAATGGCTTGTAAGGCACACTGCATATTTAGACTCCTCTTATCAAAAGGACTACAAATGGGTATATGCAAATGACGCAACTAGGTTGCAGGAAAGTGACACAGGCAGAGCATCAGATCATAAAGAAATTTAAATGTCTCTCTGTTTTACCTCTACCTCCAGCTCATCTTTAAAATAAAATAAGAACAGAAGAAAGCAAACCTTGCAGGGATAGATGTGGGGGATAATTACCAGGAGGCCCTCAGCAGCAGATGTCTGAGATAAGTTGGAAAGGGCATTGCCTTCCCTTGACATACCATCAAAGGGAAGAACACGAATATTTAAATGGAAGGAGTGGAAGCTACAGAGATGCACGTTTGAATATTTGAATAAATAACAAAGGCACTTAAATATCATGATTTAATCTGCAGGACAGTTAAGGTAGCACTCGTGACAGTAATAATTGTTTTGACTGCACAAGCTTTAGTATTGTCTTTGATTTATTTTCTTTGCTCAGTATTGTTCACGAGGCAAAGGAATGCTTCTTGAAAGTAAAGTATCCCCTCCAGCAAAATATTTCACTCCATTTGCCTCTGAGAATTCTGCTGGCAAGAAAAAAAATGTTCTAGGAAAACTTCAAGTTCATCTTAAAAGCAGTTGAAGACAATATTTTAAAGTAAAATAAAAGTTCAACAGGGCAAAATAAATTCAAATTAAGATTTTATTTCAATATCTCCTGTGAATGTTATAATTTTATACTTTTTATCACTTTAGCATTGAAAAGAATTAAGATTGTGAGCTATTCACCACAAATCTCATCTTCCAAAATAGATTATATTAGGAAGGGGTTAGTTACTTTTACAGGATTCCTCTCAAGTAGAACTGAAACCTGCAGAGAAATTCTTTTAGTTTTGTTTTAGATTTATTTTATTTTATATGTCTGAGTATTTTTCTTGCACATATGCCTGTGGTCCATGTGTGTGGCTGGTGCCTAAAAAGGCCAGAAGAGGGCTTCAGATCCTCCAGAATTGGAGTTTGGGATGGTTGTGGTGGATGCTGAGACTCGAACCCTTGTCCTCTGAAAGACCAGCAAATTCTCTAAACCACTGAACCATCTCTCTAGTTCAGAGGAATTCTTTTGAAATCTAAGATAGGGATTTTAATTTGTTCCTAACTCAGAAGTGGTGTGCGCCTATGCAAACAGTCAGTTCTTCCTGCAACTGTCATAAGTAGTAATGAAGCCTTGAGAAGATAGAGAACTGTGAATATAAAAAACCATTCTGAGATGAAAAGTGGGTCAATCCCTCTATCAAAGACTAAGATTGGCTAAGACTTAAAAGGAAATCTGTTGGCGGAGGTTTCTATACCTCCCAGTCTCGCAGCTGTTCAGTCTCAAAGAAACACACAAAAGTTTGTATTAATTATAAATTGGTTGGCCTATTAGCTCAGGCTTCTTATTAACTCTTACATCTTAAATTAACCCATAATCCTTGTCTGTGTTAGCCATTTGGCTTGGTCCTGCTATCAGTGAGGCATTCTCATCTTGCTTCATCTGCATCTGGGTGACGACTACAGACTGAGCCATTCCTCTTTCCAGAATTCTCCTAATCTGGTTACCCCACCTATACTCCCTGCCTGGATACTGGCCAATCAAAATTTTGTTAAACCAATACGAGTGACAAATCTTTACAGGGTTCAAGACAATTGTCCCACAGCATTTCCCCTTTTTTACTTTTCAAAACAAGAACTCTGAATCTAATCTCCTTTGTTTAGCCTTTTTCCTGATCATTTTCCATAACAACTTGTAACCAACACTCTAAACAAACAACCATAATCCATTTTGGGGGGCAGATCTGGGTGTAGTTTTCTAGCCTACTTCTTGCTGATTGGGGGTGCTGACAATCTTATGGGGACCCAAAGAAAATTTAGGATGATGGTCAAGTCCTGACTGGAATATTCTGTGAGGTTTAAAAATCTCAACCAGCAGTCTTGGGGCTGTTCTGGCTACAGAACTCAGAGTAAACTCCAACAGAGGTCCTTTGAAAAGTTGAATCATCTGGGCCACCTGCTCCTATCAGAGATTTTTTTGGGGGGGTCTTCTGTGATCAGACCTGATTTTTTTAACCCAGAATGAATCCACAGCCTCTCATCTCCCATGAAAACAAAAACAAAACCTCTTCTCCAAAGTAACATATATTTTGACTTAAATTTGAAGTCAAGGTATTTTCAAAATATATATCCAGCAGCCTTTATGATCAAAAGTCTTTTAGCAGCTGTTTCTCTTTCCTCAGCCATCAAACAATTTAAAGACAATGCAATAGCATAGAGTATTCTGATTCTCTATATATTTTTCATTTTTATGTGGCTTTATTTTAAACTTTATATCTCTTATTTTTATTTTTTGTTTTTTTAAGACAGGGTTTCTCTGTGTACCTTTGGCTGTTCGGGAACTCACTCTGTAGACCAGGCTGTCCTTGAACTCACAGAGACCTGCCCGCCTCTGCCTCCCAAGTGCTGGGATTAAAGATGTGTGCTACCATACCTACTACTACTACTACTCTCTCTCTCTCTTTCTCTCTCTCTTTCTCAAAGGGTTTTATCCTTTTTTTTCTCTCCAAAGCCTCTACAAATATTTTAAAACACACTGTAAACTGTTTAGAGTTTTTTTTGTCTGAAACTATCTTTACTGTATATCTCTCTTTTTCTGACCACATAAGTCTTTAATTTGCTAAACAACATGGCTAGGATTAAAGCCTTGACATTGATGGCAGGATCTATCCCATTTCTTAGCTTTCTGAGAGTCTAGATTCTGGTGGAGGTACTGGCAGGAGTCATGTTTATTACAACAACTCTATGGAGTTTCAAAGTCCCTGCCATCATCAAGAAGCATGCTGTCAGCAATTCATAAACATTATTTAATTGCTTTGTGGCAAAGCCTCTTAAAATGGCTGTAAGGTTTTAGCAGCTAAAGCTGAGTCAGGAATCCTCTCTTAAATGATATGTGCTTGCCTCTAGCAAACAGATCCCACCTGAGAAAATGCTGCTGCCAAGAAGCCATGCTTAACTCTCTTCTTTTGTGTCTAGAATTCCTTCTCAAGCTTTCTCAGGTTTTATATGGATGTAGTTGTCCATGCTGGTGCCATTTGTTGACAGAGGTTTCTGTCCTACCCAGTCTATCTCTGTTCAGTCCCAAAGAAACACATAAAGGCCTACATTAATTATAAACTAGTTTGCCTATTAGCTCAGGCTTCTTATTAACTAATTCTTACATCTTAAATTAACCCATAATTCTTGCCTGCATTAGCCACATGGCTTGGTACCTTTTATCAATTAGGCATTCTCATCTTGCTTTCTCTGAATCTGGGTGACAACTGTAGACCTAGCCTCTCCTCTTCCCAGAATACTCCTATTCTGGTCACACTGCCTATACTTCCTGCCTGGCTACTGGTCAATCAGCATTTTGTTAAACCAATACAAGTGATAAATCTTTACAGGTCCAAGACCATTGTCCCACAGCAGAAATCCTTGTTCTTGTTTTCAGATTAAGAATATGTATGTATATCCATCATTTCTCTGTGTTGCCTTCACAGTGAATTTAGTTATTAGACAAATTATAAGTATTAATTTCAGTTTTAGAAGTAGTTTAAAATCTAATTTCTTAAATTATGTATTATGAACCTGAGCCTGGGGTTTATTAAAAAAGCAAAAGCTAAGGACAATAGAGTCAAAATTTTCTGAACATACAGTGACTAAATTTTAATTTGAAATATGCAAGGAATCCAAAGTCTGGCAGCACTTGCCTGTGCTGTATTGTGCAACTTCACTGTAGCCTTTATTCTGAACACACAGTCTGTACAGTTTGGATTGTGCATACCAGCGCACCATACACCAATGAATACTACATGAAACACTTAGGTTCAGCTCCAAGACTATTGTGTGTTATGAATTGCAATCGTTTGCAAAGTTTTCGATCATACTAGAATCATAATTATCTAAGTATGAAAATGAAGGCTTTTAAACATTTTCTATCATCATCCCTTAATATTTATCAAATTAGTATATTTTGCATTGTACTAGAACATTTGCTTTAAAAATTAATGGTTGAGATGCCAACTTGGGTTTTATTGAAAAAAAGTCATTAGGTAAATTTTGGCTTGGGGTTAGACAGAAATTCCAACAACTTGTAAAATGGCCCTAAATGTCCCATTTTGTATTGTGGATTAAGGCAAAATGGAATTCTCAGCTGAAAAATGATAAAGATATGTGCTACATTTTGCACAGTTAAATGCTGAAGCAAGTTTTAAATCTTTATGTGAAAATAATCACATTCATCCCATTAGTATGCACATGAACTTTCATCTTCAATGATCGTGTCATATATATTACAGAATTTTAAAAAAATAAGTATTTATTTTTAATGACAATCAAATAAACAACTATTAATTCTTATAAATAAGTGTTTTATAGAAATTTTTATATATGTATATATATAGGATCATGTAAAAATTATTCAAGTGAAAGGAGTCAAATAGAAAAGGTTTAAGAAACCCTAATTCAGAGTGGGTTTTCTCAAGCAGTGCATCTTGTTTTTTTGCTGTTCAAGGCAAAGCCTGATCATTAGTACTTTATAAAGAATAAGAAGTGACTCGCTCTCAATCCCAGAGGTTGGGATGCACCATCAGCACCATATTTGCTTGTCATGTGGAGTTGCTCTCTGCTTCTGTGATGAGTCTTACCCCTGGCGAGGAGTGCTGTACCCTTGTATGGCTAGAGGTAGGTGAACAAACACTTTGAACAGAGGATTGAGTCCCTTTTAGGTTCCTCAAGAGTGGAGGAGTCTTCATGATCTCATTATTCTCAGTGTTCCAGTGGGACTTAAAGGAGTGTAGTCATTCAAGTCATAGTACCAGAGGAGGAATAAAAATCACCATACCCAAATAACAATTTCTAGAGATGAAATATAGACACCAGCAGTCAAAAATTCCCCTTCAGGCTTCAATATACTCAAAAATTGAGAGCTTATAGTTTGACCATTTGTACAGTACAAGTAGGTACAAAGGTGTTTAGGTTGTACAAGTAAAGCATTCTTTTTTCTCATATCTCTTTTAATGCAGACATGCAGAGCGATAGACAATAAGAAAAGCATTGACTTAAATAATGGACTGACATGGCTTTTATTAGGGTAGCAGTAGGGCTGGATGTGCATCCTTGATTTTTAATTTCAGAACTTCTTATAACAGGTATCTGAATGAAAAGACAGTTCCTGTCACTCAAGTTTCCTGAAAATTTGTTTTATGATTGATCGCCTCCATTGTTCTGGACTCTGTAGAAAACAAGATTAAAGGAGATAGCTTGCAGTCTCTCAGTTTGATGTCACTGAGTAGTGCTGGAAGTTTAGAGAATATTCATTGATCTGCAAGTCTAGCATTTCAAAACTAACCTGGTTTTTCATGAGTTTAAAATACACTTTTTTTCATTTTTTTCTGAAAGTTTTCTCCCAGTACTTAGGTGGGATAAACAGGGCTATCCTCTGATGTGCTGCAAAATCTAAGATCCATGTTCAATTTTATGAAATCTTAAAGAGTTAAAGGAAGAGAAGGTAGAGTGCAATTGATGTAAAAGCAGTCCTCATGAATAAAATTTCCAAAACAAATTAATTTAAATCTTTGAAAATATAAAAGAAGTGTGTAATCTCATCTAATTTATATAATATAATTTTGATAACAGTATATTTTCTTTTTAATTGACAAATAATGTTTGGCATACAGATTATTCATCCAACCAATTTTCTTAAAAAGCAGAAAACTGCTATTAGTTTAGCCTAGATTCCTATTCCAAAATCAGTTTATATTCTTAAATAAAAAAGTTTTAGGAATCTTTTTGTTTGTTATTGTCTTAAATTAGTTTCAAATAATATATTCAAAACAACCTCAGAATGTTTACACACTGCATTGTGGTGAAAATCTTTCTAGTGTATATACCAGAGATCATTAAATTGTGTACTTATAAGGTAAATTCATTGCATATCCATTGCAGCCCAATAAAGTTATTAATAAAACCAACTTCATCTAGATAATGAGAAAACACTGAGATAATACCTACTATTTTGTAGCCTACATTATGGTTAAACCATTTTTAAACATATCAGCTATTCACTTCCTTGTGTCATGATCTTATTCTGAAAGAGGTTCATTGATTTCATTCCATTCGTTTTTAAAAAATATTTTTTATTAATTTTTATTGAGCTTTACATTTTCTATTCTTTGAAATTATTTATTTTTTTACATATTGAAAACTTTAAAATAACCCCATCTATGTATAATATGTCTTGGCCAAACCTATAGCCTTCTACTTTCTTCCATCTCCCTTAACTCCCCTTAATATACTTCCCTTCCAATATATTTCTCTTTTTTTATAACCTAAGTCTATGTAATGCTGTCTTATGCACATGTGTGTTCAGGCATCCACTGGAACAAGAACAAAATGCCAGTGCCTCTAAACACAGCAGGAAAAGCGATCCTCAGCACTGATCACCTGCCATTACCTCCTCAGCTAGCAATGGGCAGACATGGGGAGACATCTTTTACTAGATGCTAGAACTTATAGTTTCCTCTCTCTCACATGAACAAAGCCAAAATCGCAATGACCAGATCTACAGAAACAACCAATTCAATTGTGTTCTTAGGGATTTGATCTCTTCAGAAGTTTTCTCTTAAAAAATATCAACACTTCAGATGAGCATGGTGGGACACACCCATAAGCCCAACCATCAGGAGGCTGAGGATGAAAATATGAATTTGAATTCAGCGTAGGTTTGCATAGTGAGACCCTGTATCAGAAAAAAAAGAGGAGAGCAGGCACAAAAAAATGGCATGACTGAAGATGTGAAGGTTAAATAAGATGAATGAAAAAAATCAGGAGGGAAAATAACGTGGACACTGCGAGAATACTAAATAAAAGCACCAAAGCATACGGAACCTGGACAGGAAGACACAGGACTGAGTGAGAGTGACTATGTCTAGAACAGAAAGGAAAGAGACTGGAAGTCATAAATACTGTGAGAGAAGTGAGAAGTCATCTCACACCATCCTTAGTATAAACAGCGGTAAGCCTGCGAAGGGACTGGAGACTTTAAACCAAAGTGATGCTGCAGGCTGATGTGCTCCTGTAAACAGCATCTATTCTGGGGGCTTCATTGAAGATGAATGAAGGTAGACAGTAGATTTAAATAAAGAGGCAGGAGACAATGCCACACTTAAATTATATTTATGGGTTAGATTTCGGAGATGGAAAGGGATGTATTTATAAACTTCCCACATTTTTGACTCATTTGACCAGATGGATGAAGGAACATCCAATGACTGACTGAGGCACTGGGAAGACAACATATTTGGGGCTGTTGTGAACTTGAAGTGCTTTTAAGAGGGCCAAGAAGAAAGGAAAACGATAAGGAAAGCATCTGAGCCATCAACTCAGGGGAAAAGCAGGCTTAGCTGAGGTAAAATGCAAAATTACAAACACCTGAAAGACAGCATTAGAAATGAGTCTTGATGACACTGGTTTTGATAATGACATTTTAGCTATAATATCTAAGGTCAATAAAAGAAATAACTGGTGAGCTGGATTGTTGCAAGGGAAAGCTTGCTTGTTCATCCCAGCTGCCCAGCTAGCTTAGCCCTGAAATAACCACACAGAAACTGTATTAGTTAAATCACTGCTTGGCCCATTAGCTCTAGCTTCTAATTAACTAATTCTTACATCTTAATTTAACCCATTTCTATTAATCAGTGTATCGCCACGTGGCAGTGGTTTACCAGCAAGATTCTACTTGGCAAGTGTCTCAGGTGGAGTATCCATGACTTCTCTCTCTGACTCTGCTCTCTTCCTCCCAGAATTCAGTTCTGTCTTCTCCTCCTATCTATGTTCTGCCCTATTAAGTCAAGGTAGTTTCTTTATTCACTAACCAATACAAGCAGCACACAGAGGGGACTCCCACATCACTGGATTTCCCAGCAAATGAAGTCTTCTGTTTGGTGAAGGTGCAAAATGAAAATGAAGGTAAATAAGGAAATATAAACCTCAGCTCAAGAAAACATCTTCAGGACACTTATTGCATAAAGAACTTACGAAAATGGAGTGGCAAATGGTTAAATCCATAACGTATCTGCCACATAAGTTCGATGATGAGTTTGGATCCTCAGAAGACACTTAAAAGTCTGGGCATGGTAGCATGTTCCTGGAACATAGTTCTGAGGGACAGCAAGACAGGTGGGCATCTAAAACTTGATGGCCAGCCAGTTTGAACCATAAAGTTCAGTGAGAGATCTTGTTTCAGAAAATGAAGATGAATTGTGATCAAGGAAAGAAACCTAAATTCAGCCTCCCCAGTTCCTTATGACCCATACTCACGCTACAAGATACAACATTAGCACACCTGAGTATCTATACAAAGAAATTAGAAGCTAGTCAACCCCAAAACTCAGATGTTTATAGCAAGCTTACTCGTGTAGCCCAGGCTGGCCTCGAACTCATGATCCTCCTGCCTCATGCCTCCTTCAGCAAATCCTACCAGCGTGCGCCAGCACAACCGGCTTGCAAGCTTACTCGTAATTGGTCAAAGCTGCAAAAAAAATGAGCTGCCCTGCAGTGGGTCACTGAATAAGCTGTGGTATAACTAAACAGTGAGATATTAGTCTGTATTGGAAGGAAATGAGCTGCGAAGCCATAGGAAAACGTGAATGAACTTTAAGTAAATATTTTTAAGCGAAAAAAAATCTAAGCTAATCTGAAAGGTTACATGCTATGTGAATCAAGCCGCATGGCGTTATGAAGAAAGCAGATGTGAAGATCATAACAGGACTCGGCGGGACGGGGGAGGTCCCAGGGGAAGGGGTAGAAAAACAGAAGGAGCAAAGAGGAAGTTTAGGGAAGTAAAGATCCTGTGTGAGAAATTGACAGACATGTGCTGTCACACTTCTTTGAGAATCCATGCAACGTTCAGCAGTTGAAGTAATGATGGTTTCCTCCATAGATTCATGCCATTCTGGTGCAAATTGTGGATAGTGAGGGGACGATTCTTGATGTGAGGATAATCAATTGTTCAGTCAGTTAAACTAAACAGAGATTATAAAGTAGAAGTAAAGACAGTTCTGCCATATACTTGCTGGTGAAGTAAGATGGTTGAGAAGAAGAGCAGACCAATTTTTATTATTTTTTAATTTCTGAGACTGCTGTTTTTATAAGGTTTGAAGTGTTATGTTGCTTTCAAGGCTTTCCTGGAAAATACCTAGAAATCAGAAGGTGACCCAATGCAATGATTGATCAAAGTTACACTGTAATGCTCACAACTACCAAGTTAATCTAACTTTCAAAGATAAGTCCATCCTATTCACTGTGGCCAATGCTTTGGATAACTGAAGATCAACACTTCTAAATGAATGAACTAAATGGAAAATGTTCGTTCTGATAGGAGTTATTTAAGATGTGCTGCTCCCATATCTGATGTCTTAAATGTGATGTGCTCTTCTGCTATATAATTCTATATGTTTCCATATGTTCTTTTAAACAACTCCATAGATCACTTTTTGTTGATTGTTTGCTACCTTTGGTTCTCAGTCTTATTACCATAAAGAGTTACTTTTAACTTAAAATCCACATCTTCTTTTCATTTCCTGTATGTTATGCACTTACATTTGTTAAAATAGTGCATAATATAAAGAACAAAAAGTAGAGGGAGATAGAGACAGAAGGTACACACAACTTCTATTGAACTTGTATGTTTCGGGATTATTTGTGTCAGGCATAGAAAATCCAAAAATTTCTTAATAAATACAGCTGCCATGAATGAAAGGTTTGTTTTGTTTTATTTTGGTTTTGACTCTGGTTAGGTGAGGGGTAACTTGTTTTCTATCTAAATAACTAAAGTGTAAAGCCTGATTCTGTTCTCTAAGAAAAGCTGCATGCTTCTCTACCTGAGTCCACAGATCACTCAAACTTTAGGAGAACCAGAATTTAGGTTTTATGAGGGCAGGTATTTTTACACACACACACATACACACACAGAGTTGCAAAATATTCTCAATCCATCCTTTGTTCTCTTTTTTCTTTTAAATTTTTATTTTCAATTAAAATATAGTTACATCTCCTTTCCCTCGTCTCCCTCCAAACCTTCTGAATGTTCCTTCTCTCTCTTACACACACAATATGTATGCATGTCTATAACATATAAATGCAACATACTAAGTCCACGTAGTGTTACATGTAAGTATACAGTTTTCAGGTTGAGAACTGGTATTGGATAAATAATTAGGGGGCTCATTCTTGGGGAAAACCAATTCTCAGCAGCTGTTAATGGCCTCTAGCTCTTCATCTAGGGTTGGAGCTTAATGAGATTCCATCATCTGTGTTGTCATGTAAGTTGGTGGTGTCATTGTTCAAGTCTTGTTTTGGTGACCATATTGTTGACATTTGATTGGTATGTATTCCCTGCCACACATAGAAGGCAAATATCTCCTAGCAGATTGCCTGGTTTTCCGGCATTGATAATTGGGAACCAAAACAATGATCCCCAAGGCAAAATATCCATAAAGGTGACCAACAGCTATAAAATTGGACTTAAGGACCTCTCAGCAGAAGGGAATGAATGTCTGGAACTATAAACCTACTTAATCACCCATGGTTAGTAAGGTCATGGATCTTAGAGGAGAATACACTACTGTCATTTTTTTTTTCTAAACCGGTATAATTTTAAATACTTATCCTTATACCCACAGATAGGTCGAGATCTGCCCAAACTGGTCACAATGCAGAGAGCACCTGATGATGGGGGCGCCCAAACACAACTGATAACAGCTACAACGGGACCTCCGAGTGCACATTTCAGAAGAGGGAGCAAAACCGTTTGTAGCCCTTGTTCTCCCTAGTTCCAGAGAGTGAAAGAAGAGTGAAAACGGTCTTGCAGAAGCAGATGCAATACCTCAATGCTCTCATAGTATCAAGGTCAAGGCAAAAACGGAAATAATTTATTTAGATGCCTCCAATGTGATAAATCCTGGATAAATTATTATGGCTAATTCCATCAAGTCTATAGGGTTAACCATGTTTAAACATGCACGATGAAAATAAACGTAATAGATTACACAGAACACAGCTGTGCTCGACAAAACATGAGTTCACTGGTAAAGCTTGGTTGTTCTTGTCCCTGGGAACTTAACAAAGAAACAAGAAAGGAAGTTGGCCTGAAGACCTTGTTGTCACAAAAGGCGTTAATAAAGGTCAGACACCCATGGTGGGTATACTGGGGCACAGGAAGGAGTTTTGGATTTGTGGAACTTGCTTTTTCTAAACAGATGTCCTCATCATGGAAGCTATTGTAGTCTCCACTTAACCAGATGGGATACCAAACTCCCTGCTGTGTTCAGAACTGGCAGGGCTCATTAAGTTGGCTTTAAATTGGGTATTAAGAAAGGATCTTTTGCTTAGCCCAAATAATCTCAACATGCACAATGGAGAGAGGAGGGAGTTCAACAAGCGAAGACAAAATATAAGTGATAAGTGATATTAACATACTGGACTTAATTGTCTATAAGTAACTACAAAGTAAATGGGAAATTAAAAAGATTAGCTGGAAATGTTTCTAAATGATAGAGAATATGACCTAATGAGCATTGCCAAAATAGAAAGATAACATTTCCTTCCTTGGAATGTCAAAACTGAGAGTTGAAATCTAATTTATAGAGAAGATTAAAGCAAATTAAACCTGAAGAAAAAGCATATGTACTCAGTCCAAACTCTAGATCAAATGCCTTTATATTTATCAAGAAATAGCAGGGAGCATGCTTTGGTTGGAGATGCTGAAGATTAAGATAAAAGGATGGAGTTGGTATTTGCTTAAACATAAAGGCTGTGGATTTTAGTTCTTTATAAAATTCCCATGCCAGGAGATATTTCAGAGTCTATACAATTGAAGATAATAGACCTTAAAATAACACATGCTAATATTTATGTGTATTGACTCATATGATAACTAACAAATATACCAGCTCAGAGACAAAGAGCGAAAGGTATAGATTAATGTGCAGTGCTGGTTACAATGAAGCTTAGCTTCTTCTTTGGAAAGAGTAAGACTTGTAATACACTGCACTTAATTGTATTTACTGAACTCATTATCCTAGCACGCATCTACCTCATTAAATAATGGCTACCTTAATGTATTAGTTATGAACACATTGTTAATATTGGATATTTAATACTCATCGTGCATATTATTATAACAGACACTTCTTTGAACCTATAAAAATTATGGTCATGTTAGTAAGTTAATTTATTCCTTATTTCTTATTGTTTAAGTATATATTTTCCATCACTCCCCTCCCTTTCTTTCCCCTCCACTCCTACCCTCTCCCATGATTCCCATGCTCCCAATTTACTTGGGAGAGCTTGTCTTTTTCTAAATCCCATATAGATTAGATTCATGTATGCCTCTCTTAGGGTCTTCTTTCTTGTCTCGGTTCTCAGGGATTGTGAACTGTAGGCTGATTTTTCTTTGCTTTGTGTCTAAAAACCACTTATGAGTGAGTACATATTATATTTGTCTTTCTAGGTCTGGGTTACTTCACTGTGAAGTTTCTGTAAAGTAAAAGACATGGTCAACAAGATAAAATGGCAGCCTACAGAATGGGAAAAGATCTTTACCAAACCCACATCAGACAAAGGGCTAATCTCCAAAATATACAAAACTCAAGAAATTGGTCATTAAAAAACAAATAATCTAATAAAAATTCGAGTACAGACCTAAACAGAGAACTCTCAACAGATGATTCTAAAATGGCTGAAAGACACTTAAGGAAATGCCCAGCATTCTTAGCCATCAGAGAAATGCAAATCAAAACACTCTAAGATTCCATCTTACACTTCTAAAAATGGAAAAGATTAAAAACATTGATGACAACTTACACCATAGAGGATGTGGGATAAAGGGAACAATTCTCCAATACTGGTGGGAGTGCAAACTGGTACAGAACCTTTGAATATCAGTATGGCGATTTCTCAGAAAATTAGAAAACAACCTACCTCATGATCCAGCAATACCACTTTTGGGTATATACCCAAAGGATGATCAAGTATACCACAAGGACATGTGCTGAACTATGTTCATAGCAGCATTATTTGTCATAGCCAGAAACTGGAAACAACTTAAATGTCCTTCGATTGAAGAATAGATAAAGAAGTTGTGGTACATCTACACAGTGGAGTACTACACAGCAGAAAAAAATAATGACATCTTGAAATTTGTGGACAAATGAATGGATCTAATTTAGTCCTTATAAATAGATTATATAGCGGCTATCCAGTCACCAATTGTTTCATTCATTAGGATGTTTATCTGTATATATGTTTTTATGGTACATGACATATTGTTGTTTCTTTCTAACTTCATGTTTCTTGATAAATTTGGTTTAGTGCTGCAAGAGCTCCTTTCCCCCTTCAGCCAATAGCCTTTAAGATACAAGCCCACTTGAGCGTGGTCTCTTTTGCTTTAAAAAGCAGCCAGCAGTAGCCCTGCTCTTGCTCTCTTGCTTTCTGCTCCAACTTCTGACTGCTAGACTCTGTTCCTGGTCTTACCAAGGGTTGTTGTGTAGGACAGTGATCTGTAAGTTTTTCCCCTTAAATAAATAACCCTTTTATTAATCATAATTCCAAACTGGTATGGGATTGTTTTGTGACTTACACCTTCAGTTTAGTTTGAATAATTGCTATCTTTAATTTTATTTTTTATTCAATTAATTTTATATACTAGATTAAAGTCATAGAAACATTATTGTGTCTACCAAAAATAATTCAGATAAGCAATATGATGCCCCTTATATAAATTTGGAAATAATTTTTACAGATGTTAATAATCTGATTAATATTCTGTAAATATGATATAAATGACTGTAATCTTTTGGATTAGATTACTCATCAACTCTTTTGAATCATTCATTAATCTTCTAAATGTGGACTTTTCCCCAATTCTTCTTTCTTTTCATTTCTTTCATGTCAACCACTTCCTAATCAAATCCTCTATATATTCACAATGAAAGAAAATTGCCTTGAGAAGTTATAGACATAAAGCAACACTACTGGGGCATTCCATTAAAATATAGACAAATTATGGTTTGAGTTTCTGTCTTAACATGCAAATACCCCATAAATTCTACCTTACCTCTCTAGCATTATATTCTGTTCCATGTATGATTCTCATATTCTGATTTTTAAAAATTTCTTTCTATTCAGTTGATATTACACCTGTATATATCTGTTAGCTGTTGCCCATATTTCTCATTTGGTTTTTTCCAAGTAGCACACCAATGCTGACATTAAACATGATTATCTTAGCTTTAGAGCTTCTTTGACTAGCCACAATATGACCACTGATTTCATATTTACTATAAGGTATAAAATATGTAAGTTATATGCTTAAGCTTGAAATAAAAGATTAGTGACTTGGCCATTCTTATCAACATATTATAGGAATGCAATGAGTTCCCATGATGGAATTTGAATCAATCTTCATCAGAGAAGCTTCTCTATATAGAAGATGGCAATTAGCCCAGAGACTCCCACTCATGGACTTGCAAAGATTATTAAATTCTTAGCCATAAATGGAGCATTCATAACATAGCATGCTTCCATAAATGCTCAGCAATTGTTGCAGAACAGGGAAAAGAAAAATTGCAAGGTCTAGGGGGTGGAATTTGCATCAAGAAGGCTGTCACAGCAAGCCAGATGCACATGTGAAGTCATAGGATGGGCTCAACTCTGAAGTCAAGTTAGACAATACAAACCAACTAGACTGAATGTGGAAAAAAGAAAAGGAAAGAATGTATTCTTCAAGTTGGGTGGGAAGGGGTGAGAAGAAGGAAGGGGTAATAAGGAGAGGAGTTGGAATTGATGAATAATTCTCAAGGTATTAATAAAAGTATTAAAAAGATATCAAATGTATAATTGTTTATAAATAAAATAAGTAAACAAACACTTTTTTAACATAACAGAAGAAATATCTTCACATATGGAATGGTTGCTTGTCCTGTTGATGTGAGCAAGTCATTTGGATCCTGCCATTGCTTGAATATTCAGTGTCCCCCACTGGCACCTGTTTATTTGCTTGGTTCTAGGAGGTGGTGCTGTTTGTTGAGTCTTTAGAATGTATGGTTTACTTGGAGGTAATAGGGCACTGGCAACTGCTAGATAGTCCTGCCCTGCTTTCTATATTCTCTCTACTTCCATATATATAATATATTAACATATTGTATATTATATACAATATATTATATCTAATATATAATATACTATAATATTATTGTTAATATATTAACATATATTCTTTTGATCCACAAAAGCAAAAATAAAAACTGCAAACAAAAGAAACAGCATCAATAGCAACAACACACCCCAGTGATTTATTAAAAGAAATGGGAAAATATCTGCTATGGTTAGACTGCCAAACTAAAGGTGCCCCCTGCTCCCTGACCTTTGCCTCCTGCAAGATTTTTATGTTGTTGCTGGGAACTGGGACTATTTTAAGGAAAGCATAGATTTCCTCCTCCCAAATACTGGTTTCAAAGGGCATAGCATAACATTTCAAAATTTTACTTCTAAGTCTATTCTGTATGCATTACTTCCAAAAGTACAAAGCTCTGTCAGAACCTGTAAGTATTTAGAACCTGCAGAAAAACTGTGAAATGCAGATCCTGTGACTTCTCTAGTCTTTCAAGTACACATGTTAGAGTCATAGCTAGCAATTCAGAACTCCTTCCCTTTTCCTTCTATTGAGAAATGTCTTAGTTATTTCTTATACTTTCCATGTGTTTAAAATCATAAACGAATTTCCTAGATATAAAAAGGGAAGAGGTTCACATTAATCACCCAAAGTCCTTCTTTTCTCATTCTCTTCTGCCTTCCTGGAGAAGCTGTGACAAAACTTTTCTGCAGTATTCAAGGACAGTACTTGCACTTTGTTGTTTCTTTTTTGTTTGTTTTGCTTTTTTTGACTCACAAGTAAAATGATGGATTTATTCTTGTGCTGTGCACAAAAATACCATGTGAACTTGGATCTATACTTTGGGGGAACCCAAATTAACTGCCACCTTAGAGCATCTTTATTATTTCATGTGCTCATTTTGAGATTTGACTAATATTAGACATACAGTAACTGATGTAGTCCTTTGAACTATAATAGAGCCTGTGGTATAAAATGTAAAAGATTGAGAAAAAAGTTTTGTCTTATGCTATTTGTATACTAAAGTTCCTTTCTTGGATCAGTCAGTATTATAAAGAGTCCATAGGAAACCTTCTCTCTCATCAACTGTCCTTCTTATGCTAGGACAAATGTGTGTTTATCATACTCTCACTGTAAAGAAAGCATGCTTTTGGAATCTTTTTATATGATTCATGTTAATCATCTAACTACTCTAATCATTGATGGAAGTTTTGGTCAGGATCAACATAAAGATTGCATAAATAAGCTTTTACTAACATTGTTCTGCTATGGAATAATGAATGCTCTTATACAGTATAAAGATTTGTCACTAATATTAATTTAATAAAATGCTGACTGGCTAGTAGCCAGGAAGGAAGTATAGCTAGGGCGACCAGACTTTAAGAATTCTGAAAAGAGGAAAGACAGAGTTAGTGACCAGCCAGACACAGAGAGTGCCTTATTGAGAAAAGGTACCAAGCCATGTGGCTTAACGTAGAATTATAGGCTAATTTAAGTTGTAAGAGTTAGCTAATAATAAGCCTGAGCTAATAGACCAAACAGTTTATAATTAATATAAGCCTTTGTGTGCTTATTTTAGACTGCATGGCTGTGGAAAAAGGTGGGACAGAAACTCCCATTCAAAGGCGTCCAATGTGGGGCAAGATTTCCACATAAAGTCTGACAAAGCTTAAAGAAAAAAGGATTTTAGAGAGACAAGAACAGAGTCAAGCACAGGTATTTGGTAAGTATCTTTTCTCTGGTAGGCTCTGTTTGCAAGAAGAAAGCAGAAGCACAGCTCCTTTAAGAGAGGTTTCCTGATTCAGAGTTAGTGGCAAAAAAAAAAACTTGCAACTTTTTAAAGAGGATCTGCCACCAAATACTTAAATGGCGTTTATGAGCTGCCAACAACCCGCTTCTTGGTGGTGGCATGGATCTTGAAACTCCACAGAATTATGGCAATAAGATGTCTCTTCCTAGGACCTCTCCCATGAAGCTAGACACTCAGAGAGCTAAGAAATAGGGTAGAGCCAGCTACCAAAGCTGCAACTTTATTACTAGTCATATTGCTTAGCCAATTAAAGACTCATCTGGTCAGGAAAAGATAAAGATGTACAGTAAAGACAGATTCAGATGATAGAAAAAAACCTCTAAACAGTTTACAGTGTGCTTAAAAATATACATAGGCTTGGGAAAGAAAGAAAAAGGACAGAGAAAATTCTTTTAAAAAGAACAGTCAGGGGGTGGAACATGCCTTTAATCCCAGCACTTGGGATGCAAGAGGCAGGTGGATTTCCGTGAGATTGAGACCAGTCTGGTCTTCAGAGTGAGATCCAAGACATCCAAAGATACATAAAGAAACCCTGTCTCAAAAAAAATTTTAAAAAATAGAGTTTAAAAAAAGCCATATAAAGATAAAAAATACAAAGAAAATCTGGATATTGTAGGTTATTGTGTTGTCTTTCAATTGTTTTACTGCTGATGAAGAAGCAATAGTTGCTAAAAAATTGATTATAATGCAGCTGGATTAATCCAATTTATATATTTTGAAAATGCCTTGACATAAAAATTTAAGTGAAAAGATATGTTACTTTGGAGAAGAGGTTTTGTTTTGTTTCCACAGGAAATGAGAGGCTGTGGATTAAGAAAGGTAAGGTTTGATCGAAGAAGATGCTCTGAAAAATCTCTAATGGAAGCAGATGTGCTGGATGATGTAGCATTTTTGAACCTCTGCTGCATTTTCTTCTGAATTCTGTACCCAGAACAGCTTCAAGGCTGCTGATTGACATAATCCAGGCTCACAGAATATTCCAGTAAGGACTTGACCATAATCCTAAATTTTCTTTGGGTCCCTATAATATTATAAGCATTCCGGATCAGCAGGAAGTAGCCTAGAAAACTATGCCCACATTCCCAAAAAAAATGGATTATAGATATTTGTCTTTGTTTATAATACTGTGTTCAAGTTGTTATTGATAATGGTCAGGAAAAAAAGTTAAACATCGGAGATTAGATTTAGAGTTCTTGTTTTTTTGTTTTTTAAAAAATCAGGGAAATGCTTTTGCAAACGGAGACTGCACTTTTGTTTCCTGGATGCCCAAACCTGAATAATCACAGAAACTATATTAATTACATCTCTGTTTTGTCAATGGCCCAGGCATATTCTTAGCTAGCTTTTAAATCTTAAACTAACCCATTTCTATTAATCTAGGTATCGGCATGAAGCTATGGTTTACCAGAAATGTTCTGGCATTTTTCTCCTTCAGCAGCTACATGGTGTCTCCTTGATTCTGCCTACTCTCTATCTCTGTTCCAATTTCCTGCATGGCTTTACTCTGTTAAGTCATTTGCTGAAACAGCTTTATTCACCAACCAATAAAAGCAACACATATACAGAAGGACATCAAACATCACTGTTTAAAGCCAGATAATTTGTCTTCTTCAGCAATTAAAATTGCTTCATATAAAGTCTCTGGCACTAAGAACATATAGGTCATAAAAACAAGTTAAAACTCTACTACAATATCGAACTTAGAAGTTGACAAAGATGGTATCTCAGATTACTTGGAAAGATCTGCTAAGCAGAAGAAAAATTTTATTTTTTTAAAAGTAGGAACTCAAACTACATTAGTATTTTGCAAAGTGAAAGTAGAAATGTAATATAGGCACCAATTTTATATTTTTAGGAGAATAGTCATGAGGAAAAGAGGCATTGTAATTTCCAATTAAAATTTTTGCATATGAGGGAGAAAAGGACTTACTTTAGCACAATGGTTAGTGAAACAATGCAAAGTTGACTCCCCTTGCCTTTTCATTGTGGGGAGCCATACCACAGATAATGTTAATGCAGATGAGGCAACCTGTACTCCCATTTTTTGTTCCTCAGTTCCTTTGTCTAACTCTTTTGCCAAACCACATTTCTGTTTTTGTTACCATTTAACCATAATGGCAAGATACAATTGAGCAGACAAGTTACAAAGAGTGAGAAACTATATATATATGGCATATAACTATGTCAAAGGCCTTGTGCCTCTAAAGTATAAAGGACTCCAGCAAATCAATAGAAACAAAAACGTAGAAGAGTAATTTGCAAAATTCCCACCAAACTGAGTTGTAAACATATTTTCAAAATTCTTAATAATTATTTATTAGACAAAAACAAATTATATACATGGTGAGATACAGGCTTCACTAAAAAGGCTACGACTCCAAAGCCTGATGACATCAAATGTTGAAAAAGCTTGGAGCAGCAGGCAATTCAAATTTTGCTGCTGAGTATGTCAATTGGTTTTGGATTTTAAAAAATGATGTCTACGAAAATTAAATACATTTCTACATGAATTAAAATGCAATTCTACTTAAAATGAATTCTTTTTTAATTAATTTATTTATTTATTAAAAATTTCCACCTTTTCCCCGCCTCCCTTTTCCCCACCTTCCCTCCCTCTCTAGTCCTAAGAGCAGTCAGGGTTCCCTGCCCCGTGGGAAGTCCAAGGTCCTCCCCCCTCCATCCAGGTCTATAAAGATGAGCATCCAAACAAACCAAGTTCCCACAAAGTCAGTCCATGCACTAGATTCAAAACCCAGTGCCATTGTCCTTGGCTTCTTAATGCATGAAGGCTTAACTCTATCAAATGTTTCTCTCTTCCATCGATCTACACGTATGTTCATGCTTTTGACACTGGCTTCACGCACAAAACCTCCAAACTATGAGTGACTAAAATCCAACCACGAAAATATGTAAGCACGCTGAGGTATGTCTGTATATAGAATAATATGCTGATTCACATCTGGATGCGTCTCAAAAACTCTGAGCTGAGACATTGATAAACAACACATACTGTATTTGGTATTTATTTTAATAGAAAATTAGGACAAATATTCTGATTTAGGAATCAGAACTGAGTTACCTGAGATGAGAAGATACTAAATGAGAAGAGGCAAGAGAAAGCCTTAGGCATGTTGGACAGTTCTATATGTTGATGTGGGTAACTATACTTAGAGGTACACATAAGTCGAAGTCTTTCCGCAACTGGTTCTGTGCCATATGTACTACTGTGACTTCCTAGTTCACACTGGATACATTTTACTTTAACTCAGAGAACTAACACTATGGAAATGGGAAATCTTTTGTCTTTTTTTAAACCAGGACACATCTTTATTTCCATGATTGTATATTTAGATCCAGGCAATTTTGCCTCTGAAAGTTGGTTCTACAGAAAAAAAATCTCACAGATGGCAAAACTGTATATACAGGAAAATACTGGGTTTTTTTTTTTTTTCTGATAGCAAGCAAAGCAACATAGAAAAGCTCTATCTATGTTAAAGTGGTTGACAGGATATTCATATCGGAGGAAAAGAAGATCTGTTACTTGGGTGTTTAGAATTGAAAATGAGGAAATGATTTGGAAAGCAATAGTTTTAGAGATCATATTGTTAGGCATCTGTACTTTGTCATTAAAATTGATTGTTCTATCCACTTAACTGTTTACTAGGAACTAAGGGTAAGCATTATTAATACCTAAGAATTTTAAAGATGAGAAAATTGGAAGCTTAGTAAGTGTTAAGCTTATTTAACTAGTAAGTGGCAGAATCAACAAATGAACCAGGTTTGCAGGATCCAGAGTCAGAATCTTCAGCCGGACTGGTGTAGATTTCATGCAGGATGGTGTGAACAATGTCTTGCTCTGAGAAGTGAGCGGCGAGCGACAGTGTGGTTTCGTGAGAATCTATGAAAAATGGAGTACAAGTACACTCACAAGTGAGGACACAAAGTGTATGCCTCGGGGGGGGGGGGACTCTTATGACAGACATTTGATTTACAGATCTCTGTCTTGTCCCCAAGACTAACTGTGAAGGTTTTCCCCAGTAATTTCACCATACAAATACATTCAGGCTGTATGGAATTGAATATTTGATATCTCATTCGTGGTGTATCTTTGGGTTTTATTGTAGATGGTTCATGCTTCCATCACTCAGGTAAGTGTAATTATTCTTTACAATTAACAATAAAAAATAATATTATTGAACCCAAAATTTGTAGTGAGTATCTTATAAACATCTCCCCTGAGTAGTTTTATTTTTAATTAATACTTTTAGCAGCCTTGTGAAGCAAGTGCCAACATTATTCCCATCCCATGACTGAAGAAACAGAAGCACAGAGAGTTTCTGTATTTTGCACAAGGCAATACAGTATATTTCTAGCCCAGATTGTCTCAGCTGGCAATTTACTCTGTCAGGGTGTCAGGGACCACTATGCTTCAAAACCCTTTGGGCAATTAACACATGTGGCCTCATTCCATTCACCTATAATATAAGACCAAAATAGTTCCTTTTAAAGGCACCTACACATTTTAATATGCTTAGACTTAAAATCATGTTATTTCATTGTACTAAAATCATGTTTTCCATAATAAATGAGTCAACATTCTTAGTAACTATTTTCTACAGTACTTAGTAGGAGCCTTGCTTTTCCATTGTGTTCTATTTCAATGTCATGAGTCCCAGACATGAGCAGACAGTATACCAAGTTGTGTATCGACTAGGATTGAACCCAAACAAAGCACTTTGATTATTTAAGAGAGGCACAGGCAGTTGGCTTTTATTTTTTTCTGACATATTAACAATTTTAAATCAATGGCTGAATATAATTTTCTTTCATTGCTAATTTGATTCAGAATGAACCCCAAGCATAAAATCACATGGAGCTTTTGTTTTGTGAGGCTTGTTCACAGACCACTGTGGTTCTGTGCCCTAATTAATCAGTGTTCATGGGGGAATGCGAGGTTATTTGCTTTTCAGCTTCTGCAGATATACTAATAGCATAGCAGGAGAATTCAGAAATAACACGTGCAGGTTTTCATATTTGCGGCACTTTCCCATGGACTCTTACACAATTACCCAGACAACGTGATTCACTGTTTCTATTGGAATTGTATCTCCTGCTGACAGGAACTCCCAAGACTACAAAATCCTCCCTGTTACTAGGTCTTTTGAGCATAATATTATTCCAATATGTTAAATTGAACATATCATTATATTTAGAACCCCTACCACAGTCCCTGACCTTTATAATCCAGAGAAAAGAGAGAGCATTTCTTTGTCTCAATTAAATCAGTTTTTAAAACATGTAATAAAGCATTTCTCATCGACTGAAATAAAAATAGTGTACGATTTTCCAATTTAGTAGAATAGTTTAACAGGATATTGGGATCCAGTAGGTTTAGCTAACGATCAAGCCTAAACAGAAGCATTACTGGACTTCCTTATATGTTATCATTAGCCCCGTAAAATTGACTTATTGAGCAGAGCCTCAAATCAAAATTTTACAACATCACTCTCGGCACACTGCACACTGGGGCCTTTGCTTAAAGGATTCACTCACTCATTATCCAGAATTGTGAAGGAAAAAAAATGACAGCTGCAAAACTGAGTCTGTTTTCTCCCTACTGGCAAGTAATTTTGATTGCAACAAGTACCCTGGGTCAACAACAACCACTTTTGCTTTGAAATTGCCTCGTGGAAAAAAAAGAAAAATCTCAGACTGATCGGGTAAAATTACAAATGATCCGAAGATGGTCGCATTTTAGGATGCTGGGCCTTCTAGCTCCTGAGAACAATTCTGCGTGTCGGTGTAAAATTATTTACATAATTACAGATCAAACCAATCAGTGACTACCCTGTAGGACTGAAGGTCACGTCTAGCATAAGCAAGTGGCTCCGATGCTGTTCTTCTGTTAATACCTGTTCCCTCCAGGGCTGCCGCCCTATTCCCAGGGCTGATTGCCCTCTGTCCTACGGCTTCAAGTAATGTAAATTGTATCTTGTCCCTGGGTAATCGAGATCAGTGTTGCCTTGTCTGTCCACTGCCTGCCGATGCCCTCTCTGTGCCGCGATAATGGTTTTGGTGGGCAATCAAGAAGGAGGCCTTCTTGACTCATCTCTCATAATAGATTGTCCTCCTCAGGCAAAATTGAATAACCCCCGACATGGCCTGGAGGCAAGCAATGAGAATTCAATAAGTCTGCAGGGTCAATGTCCTGTCATTTTTGGCAAGCAAGTAATTATTCTGCACTAACATTCAGTAATAGGAGCAGGAAACTGCGGTGGGCACCTTCATCCTGATGCCCAGAAAAGTCACCTTAACAGGATTTCCCCTCTAATCAGCAATAATTCCTCCTCCTCTTCGGATGGGATTCGGTTCACTTTTTCATGTGAGTTGCATGTGTGGATTTTTTTAGGCGCCTTACTCCCCCTCCCGAAAGCTGCCTAGTCTGTGGGAAAGTTTAACAACTTCGCTGCCTGTTGTTTAATATTTTCCATTTTTATAGGCTGCACTTGTGCTGTCTATTTGCTTTTACTGATTTGTGAAAGATTTATTATAAACCAAATACAGCTGTTGCCCCCTTTCATAAAGTCCAGCTATTTTGGCAAACCTGTTTTTCACTAGGAAAATACATTCAGGATCTTTCCCTTGCCAGCTTGCTCGCCTCCCTTAAGCATGCACTTTGCTGAATGGGGCAGGGCGGGTGCCAGCATCAGGAAAAGAGAATGCACACGCTTCAGAAGGAAGCAGGCAGATGGGGAGAAGTGGTCCCTTCGCTTTCTGTTGGGATTCAATAGGATTCGGTGCAGATTTCAAGAGGACAGAATTATAACACCCAAACATCCCCTTGCAATTCAAAGCACTTAAGTGTTCTATGTTTGAACTCCAATCTGTGATCACATGGATTTAACTATGCCACTTTTATCTGAAATTAATATTATGATTAATCTCTGGGTAGTCTTAAGCTTTTGCTGCCATCTCTCCACACACCGCATACCCCTGTGGAGCAAAGCCCTTACACCAACATTTGTAGAAACATGTCTACATAAAGTAACCAGTCCTCTGACTTGTGAAGTGTTGAGGTTCCAGTTTTTAAGAAAGCAGATTAGTATCATTTTAGTCCTAAGGCCTTTTAAAGAAATAGTGAGTTTTTAAATGAAAAGAAAATCCAAAGCAGGAAATAAAATTGGATGCTAAACCCAATTTCAGTTGCTTTCCTGTTCAGTTCCACTGTGTAGAAGCCATGCTTTATTCATGGCTGGGAACCTTAGCTCCCTCTCTTGAGGTCGGCATACGGAATGTAATGAAGAGGCACCCGTGAGAGCAGCGTAAGCACTTTCCATGACTGATTGACGATTGATTATTGCTGGATGTCTCCCCATGGCCACTCATCACTACGCTTTTTTGACAACCCAGCTCTATTTCTGACATGAGAAAGGTGTTTTTGATCTGTATCAATTTGGCTTGTTAACTGTGACAAAACTCAAACGGATACGGTTCATGTTCAGTTGTCAATGCTCATTTAGATCCCGGATGTGGAAAAGAGTTATAATAATAAGAATTGCAACAACAACAACAACAACAATACTTTACTCTTTAGGATACTATGACATTGCGGTATCATTTTTTTTTACTGTGTTCGTATATTTAGTTTGCTGGTTGCTGTATTAACTTTTCATAATATTTTGTCTTACTTTCAATATTTCGCTCCTTTCAATTAGTGGCAAGTTTGCTTCAAAATTTCTGGTCATTTTTTAAAATAGGATTATGATCAGACATTTTACCTTGTAACAGTGATAGGTGCTTTACATGTCAACTACTAAAACGTGGTCAGAGAAGAGCTATTCAGCACTATTTAGCTTTCCATATATGGTAGGAGAAAGGCAAAGCAGAGAGAAAATCTTTTTCAGGATTTTGTAAGGGGAGGAAAACACTACATAGCCTTCATTCTTTTTTATTTTCCAGTTGCTTTAAGCTTAAATATTGAAACACCCTGTATCTATTTTGTTACAGTTCTTCAAATTTTAAGACTTGGAATTATTTTAAAATAGCACATTCTGAATATGTATCAAAATACTTAGGCTTGGCTTTTAACGCGTATAGTATGATCTTTCTGTTGCTTTGTACTGAGGAATTGTAGTGAAGACAATGAAAATTTGTTTTCCAAATTGAATTCTTATTCAAACCAGCAATCAGAGAATTTCTTTTACAACTTCATTGTCTCTTTCCTCCCGAGCTCTGCAGAATAATGCTTATCTTTGTAACACAGGGCAATCTCAGAACCGGCAGTGAACAGCATCAATTTCTCAGGCAGGTTTTGAACATGGACCAAAAGACCTCAGCCAGCAAAGTTAAAATAAACCTGTCTTGTTAAAAACTGCAGTGTATCATTTCGTGTTTTCCACCATTGACTCTCTTTTTCTCCTTCAAATACTACTTTTTAAAAATTTTTTCTTTCAAATTAGCAAGCATATTTCATTTGATAGAGTATATTAGATTATATTTCTTAGACTGCCGCATTGAAATCACTGCAAAATTATCACATTAACCTCCAATTATATAGAACTGATAATGCACATCTTTATTGCTGTTTATGAGGTGTAAAAAATTATAAACAAAATCTATGTAAAACTCATTTCCACTACAAGCAGACATTGCGAAAGTGGATTTTTGGCTGATATCTGAGTCGCTGCTAAGGTCTGCTTACACTTACCCAAGTGGGGTGGTCCTGTGCCACGGAAACCGACGAGCTCCAGGCGCTCTGAGCTACACCAGCTTGAGTATAGGAAAAGTGCGGCACCTTGCTAGTTCAAAGTTTCTATGTCTCTCTTTGAGGAGTTCCTGATTGCTTCTTGTTGTGCCTACAAAACAGTGCCCACGACTCAGTGGGCTGCACTCAGAGCTAGCTGGCGTTGTTGGCAACTAGCTGGTCCAGGCGCTATTGGCAGCTGTCTACAGGCGGCGGCCCCACCCATCACCTTTGGCTCCAATGTCTTTGTGAAGTGCAAATGGGAAGAAGCTCAGGAGATCTGTTGTGGGAAAAAAAGAGACCAGAGTCTATGGAACTGGAAAAAAAAAAAAAAGAAAAGAAAAGTTAAGATTTATGGTCTTCATTGCCCCTTATCCTGCTTCAGAATATTTTCCAGTGAGCATTAAGGAAATTATGGTCATGGCATATTGCTTGAGTCTCTCAACCCTTTGAACTTTGCTTGTGTGCTTTGAGTTTTATGTGATTGTGCTTGCACCATTTCACACATTTTCCAGTCTTTATATTAAGGTTCAAAGTGTATGGCTGAACCTTACATAGTGGGAGACATTATCACTAGTACAAATGAAGGCCATTTAGGAGACGCAGAGAGAAAATCAGGCCACACCATATCTTCATATAAGTGATTCAACTTCTCAAGCCAAAGACACCAGGCTAAGCTTCTACGTCTGTCCTTTTTATTTTCTTATGACTGCATGTGTCATCTCAGTCTTTACTTACCCGTGTGTGAAATGGGAATGCTAATAGAAGTTAGTTGTAAAGCGGCAGCCAGAAATATTTTTTAAATAGTTGTCATTCATGTGGTACTACTTGTATGGAAATTGAGACTTTACAATGTGTGTTTTGTTTCAAACACAATTCCACAGACTCACAAGCTGCAAAAATATTTTTCAGAGATACAAAATAAAAAAAATAGTAAGGAATTTTACCGAAAAAAAACCTCATGAGAAAATCCTATAAGGTCTGATGGAGGTTGGTGTTTAAGCTCGGGATCATTTTCTCTGAGGCAAATATTTGTCTATTTTTAGAGACTGCTCATCAACAGACAGAATGACACTCATTGTTTAAAAAAATAGTGAAAAATACCACAGACAGCGGAAACACTAAGAGGGAATGCAACACACAACCCTCCTGATAACAGAAAAAGAACTTCATGATTTCAGAATATGTCTGAACACTTGTTTATTTGCTCCTCTGTGACACACCTGAGATTGTTAGGATGGAGCTGTGCAAAACAGGCAACAGGACTGCAAATTTAATTCAAGGAGTTTAGGAGAAAAGAGAACAGAAAAGTATTCGTATGTTTTGTGATATTTATAATGAGTTAATTAAAAGCATAGCTTAGGGGTACCTGACCCAGACTAATACTGTGCAACACTCAGGGAGGGTCACCTGGAGGATTCATAGTAGAGAAGCGGAGAATTTAGTCTCTGGTTTAAAAAACTCATTGTGGTTATTATATTAAGAATATAGCATTTTATGGAGTAAAATTATATCCTGGAAAAATAAATGCTGGAAGCCATTGTAATAGTTCAGACAAGAAAGACAATGGTACCAGTAGAATTGACAGACTCTGGCTAGAGTTCAGTAGTAGAGTGCTTGCTGGCATGTGGAAGGCCCTGGGTTCAATCTCCATCACTGAATTGGTGATGCTTAACTGTGTTCATGGACAGAGGGATCCAGTACAAACAGACTTGACTAAGACAGTCTTGAAAGTCAATGGAGAACCCTGTTATTGAGTACTCAGAGTTAAAAATTTGTCAGGGGAACAGAATCTCTGAGCTGAGAGGAAATAAGAGGTTTGATGATAATGCTGAGAAAATTAAGAGTAAATTATAAAAGCAACCAGTGTAATGCTATCTTACAACACCTGAATAAGGGCCCTGGCACAAAGTCTTGATGACCACTTGGTACATTGTATCTGCAAATATTAAGAGTCATGTTATGGAAGAGAGCTCTCTAAAAATGTTCAGGCCATGGTAAAAAGCAAGCTTGACAAACAATGATTCATTGCAGCTAAAACCATTAAGATGACTCACACTGAAATGGGACAGCCAAAAATAGAGACACACAGAGCAACATACTGCCAGGTACTCTAAAGGACACAAAACCAAAACCAAACTGAGATTAGAAAACTGTGTGGTCTATGTTTTCATATCAAAAAGTGTGAGATCACCCATTATTATATGCTAGAGTGTATTGTAAAAGGCATAAGCATTGGCTTATGCTCTCTGTGAGACAAAGGCCAGCTTACTGTTGTCTCTGTATTAAAGCACTGGGCTCAAGAGACAGGACAAAGCTACAACTACAGAAAAACATGATGCGTTGAATGAGTGAGGTGTTTTATCTTGGTGTGAGAAAGAGAAAACAAAATATTCTACTAAAGATCCTAATTTTAGCTTTTTACAATTATCTCTGCCTAACCTGACGTATATATTCTTGTATGATTTTTATCTGTTTATAACTACTCAGCCTATAATCTATCAATGATCTATTTTCCTAAGTAGAGAAAGCATTTTTAAAGAAATGTAAGATTATAGATAAATAATCTATAGTGTTATATTATACTAAATAAATCTATACTAAATAAATTATTATACTATAATAAATCTATTATATAATTTATAATCTATATAAAGTTATGTGTAGTAGAAAACACATAACTTTGGGGAAAAGAAGGCTAGGCATTTATAGCACGGTGGGTTTATCAACACGAAGAAATGAAAGGGCCGGATAGACTCCTGAGTGGATACCAGAAAAATGATCCCTTCCTCTATGCTCAAGAAACAGAAAGCATTGCTCTAAGAAAATTTGAGAAGATGAAGCATGGTTTGCTATGGAAACATCAAACAAAGAGTAGTGAAAAATGACGCATTTTTTCTGCATTTCAGGCAGAGGTCATGAGTTACATATACATGTGCATGGCTAATTAAGATTCTTCTTCCAGTGGTAGACTGGATATTCCTATGCAGCTTCATTCAGAATGCATGCTAGATTTAAAAGCAATAACAATGGAGATGCTTGAGAGATGAGGTTATCTTCCTATGTGATGTCAACGCCTCATTTTATCATTTTGAGCAGTTCGCCAATTTGATAATGCTTTTCCTCTTCACACTTTGTAAGAAGAGAAGGAAGTGACTTCTGCCAATGGACTGCATAGGAAAGAGAGAGAGGGGAGAGGGATTACAGCGCAGCATTCCGTTCCGATGCGTAGGGCTGGATTCCCCTTTGTACATTTGCTGTAATTATATACTGACCTCTGAGATCAGTGGCTGGTTACTTTTGGGATAATATGATTAAAGTATATGTAACAAGTATGCTAAATTATTTTTAATGCAACTCTAGTGGAGAAGATCTGTGTAATTGCTAATTCCATTTCATTCTAGAGGCATCTAAGACAATGCCCCTTGGCCTATAAACTAGACTACAGCTTTATTCACACAGTTGCCAGTTTGAAAATGCATGGTTTTGCTTTTGCAATGAGTGTCTTGCATAGGGAAAGAAATTTGAGGCAATTTAGAAAATCTAAGGAAAACACACACATCTTTCAAGAGATAGTTTGTGAAATACAAATAATTTCCCCTTCTCTGAAGTAGGAGATATGAGTTGGGTTTTGTTTGGTTGGGTATTTTGATGATTTTGATGGGGCTATTTCAAGTGCCTTAGAAGTATTTTTTAGTGCCTTAAAATTTTGTCATTGAAGATCCTTTGAAATGACGTAGATATTTAATTTCCTAATAAGGATGGAAACAAACAGCTAAGAGAAAGCTGTAGATAAGGGTAGATGGATCATCCCTAAAAGGTGACATGTTCAAGCTTACGCAGAGTAAAAACGTATTTTCATACCCATTCTCAAGTAATTGAGGGCCTTGATGGAGTTTAATGGAAATATTCCGGGAGCAGATTGGATCCTTACTCAAAAGTTACAGAAGCCGTGCAAAGTTGTTTGTGTTGTTAGTTCCCTGTTTCCTGCCCTAGGGATGTATCAGTGTCCATGTGAAAGAGCTGGAAGGGCATGTGAAAGAGTCTGCACAAAGGTGTGAGGAGTAAACCACTTTCTTTGTCAAAGGTTAGAAAACGCCAGCCTTTACTTCAGTTTGCAGTCTCACCTCTTATAGTAGGAGCTGTCACACAGGACATACATAGGTATTTATGGGCTAAGTGAGTATGAAGGGTAATGGATCAGCATGTTTATCAGGTCCAATATAATTAACTGGACAAGGTTGTGCATATGATTAGGCACCAATTTCTGGCACAAACTGACTACTCAGAGAAACTTGAAGTTTGAACCTTGGACATTTGCAGCTATGGGACTGTTCTTTAAGATCAAAAGGGAGAAGTTAAATGGCTTCTCTCAAAACAAAGGAACCAGACACCGCAGACTGATCGTTAGTAGGAAAAAGGTCACTATATGCATAGTTGATATGGCACCTCACCAACTGCAAAGGGTCCACTTTAATTGAATGGAGACAAAGCCCAGTAAAGACGATACTACTGTTTAAATGACATGTTCTACTCATAAGAATCATTTTCAGTGTTTTTGTGGGAATCTGCCATGTTGTTAGTTTATATGGAGCCCAAGCAAAGCATGTATTGGTTTGTGGTTGGTAGTCATTAATTTATCCAAGCAACACAGAATTATTGAATGTTTTTGTCCTGTTTGCCAGGTTTAGAGAGAAGAATAATAGACAAAGTTGCCAGAGATATTTTAGCCTCTTAGCTTAGGTAATTATAAGGAAGAAAAGATGATTGGTAATAAAATATGCCACTGGTCAATGGTGGGAAACACTATAAAAGAGAGATTGAAGTTTTAAAGAGTTGAGGCTGGCTATATATCAAACTTTTCCACTGCCTAATTAGTGCTGTGGAGATATATTTTCTGATTAATATAAAAATAATTTCTCCATTGACCCAATAAAAATAGTAACATTAGCATTCTGCCAAATATTGTTGTTTTCTTACCTTTACTATAATACTGCAAACAAAATAATTGGCAATGAAGCTCAGCAGAGGTGAGGGTCAAACTGCAACTTGGAACAGACCTTCAACACTATGGCTTGGAAGAAGAACCCAGAGGATTTGGCTATGCAAACACTTAGATCAGGAGAAACATCAAATAGAATCTGAGGTCAGCTTATCTGCCCAAGAAGACCTCACTGAACTAGCCAGGGTCATCAGGAAGGTGCGCACGGCTTCACTGCTTTCCTCCTGTGCTCTTCCCTTACCATCTCTCATGCTCTCTTGCTCTCTCTGTCTCTGCCTCTTACACACACACACACACACACACACACACACACACACACTCGCCCCATACAAATATGGCTGTATTATCTAAAGCTTCTTAAAAGCCATAATCTATTGCTTCATTTTTCTTGTGAGTGTCATATTGTACACACGTTTATTTAACAATAGAAATGATGAGAAAATCAGAAAGCAAGCAATTTTGATGTATGCTTCCGCACTGCTAAATCAAAAAGCGGGGGGGGGGCATAATAACAACTGACTGCTCTAAAACTCAGGATTTCAACTAACCTAAAACACATGCTAACTTTTCATCGAGACCACTGTAAGGCTGTAGCTTGAAATGGGAGAAAGGGAGAGGACTCTTTACTTTTCTTTTTTGTCATGAGTTTAAGCTGCTCACAAATGCAGGGACAAATGCAGAACTTCTTATTTCACTGCAAGGACTAGAAAAGAGTACATCCTGCTGCAAAACCCCCTGTACTTTGTGCTTTTTTTTTAACCCTTTGAGTTGTTCTTGTTCTTTGAAATAATACAGCAGCTTGGAATATACATACACACACACACACATACACACATATATATATCCATACACATCCATATACACCACACCACACACACACACACACACACACACACACGGTACGAAAGGGGAAGTAGTTTTTTCCACCTTGCCTAAAGACAGGTGGGTGTACAGAATTATGACCGGTGTAATGGCAGGTGTGTATGCTGGAGGAAACAGGCATCGTGTCCATTGATTTTATTAATTGTAATTGTGGCATTCACTTGCCATCCCAAAGGAGGAAGCACTTTTTAGGGTCATGTGGGCACACATGTCAGCATGCTCAAGTTGAGTTTCTTGTCTAGAAAATACTTGTAATGAAATAGCTGCAGCGTTGGGACTTTATTCACAATTCAATTAGCTGAGCAACTGATGCTTTGGCAAGCATGCTGTGGGATGAGGAGAAGATGGGTAAGGCGGGATAAGTTTCATGAAGTGTCCACTGCACTGCAGCCACTGCCACTGGAACAAGAGACATCTCTGTATACACGTCCTGTTATACGTAAGCATTCAGTGAGCAAATACTTCCTTTTATAACATAATGAAACTATGGACAACAGATGCACAGGGATTTTTCCTCACTATGAAGGCTGTAGGAACTGTCATTCTAAGAAGAGTTTTAAAATATCTTGATTTCAAGTTTTCTTCTTACCAGACAATTTCAGATACTCTCTCTTAATTCTACACAGACACGTTAAGTCTGCTTACTGAGTCTTAACATTGACCATACAGTGACAAAGCCTCTGTTTTGCTCTCTGCATGACAAGGTGATTTGGATGAAGGTTTTCAAACTTTTACATCTAGCACCATAGTATTCCTCTGAAAGGTGGGTCTTTGACCTTGACTACACTGTCCACAGCCTGTATACTTCTGTGTCACAGGCCACATTCTCCTGGAGGGACATTTTTTCCTTATTGTGTTCCTCGGGGATTGCGATCTGCTATAGAAACTGCCTAACTGCCTCTGGGACAATTTGAGTGATCATATTTCCTAGTCCCCCCTCCATTCTAGATTCATCAGACACTGACATTGTGAATTGTTATTTAACTTTTTCTAGAGCGATTCTCTTGCCTACTCAGCTTGCATAGCCCCAAATAGGCACTCAATACTAAATGATATGTGAGCTAATCAATCAATCCAGCTACATTTTGATCCCTCTCCCCTGAGGATAACTCATATGTTGCTAACTTGTTTTGTCAATTAATTGGTAGAAGAAGCATTGGTGTTGGATGAGATTTCCTCCCAAGTCACTGCGCATGTCATGTGTCTGTCATCCATTCCAGGAATCATATGGGTGTTGCTAAGAAAACAGGCTTCTGGGGTGAATCTGGAGAAATATGGACCATGGATGCAACCAGAATTTCTTCAGAGTTCCTTAAGGACTTACTTTATACTCTCCTCTTGGTATATAATGGCGAAATACAAATCCATGGTATACTAAACAAAATCATTAAACACCACACTTATGTAGGATTCTGGTAGCTAGTCAATTTGTTGAAAGCCAGAATCATTTGTTACAGATTCTTAAAGAATAAGTAAATTTTAATAAATATCGTGGTGATCAAGATGGATGGTAACCATAGGGTTAGCTCAGAGTGTTGGATGCGTGAGGATAAAAAGGAGTGGCCAGAGTATCAGGCGATAGAAAGAAACTACTTTCTCTTTTTTTCTCTTCTATGGTCTCGTCTCAGCCATGTCCTTCGTCTCCTCCAGATCCAGCACTAACCGGCAGGCAGATCCAAATCAATGTAACTAGCAAAGTGTAAAATGCCGGGCCATTACAGTGGTGATCTTTGTTCTGCCTTTGCTGACATCTAAATTTACCGATATTGATATAATAAGCCATTTTGTGTTTTCATTTGTATAAACCAAATGTGTGGCTTAGCTTATTGATTTTATAATCAAGATATAGTTTACTCGAGTGTTTAATAACCAACTTGTAAACACACAATCCCTACCCAATCGTTAATCCAACAAGGACCTCTCATGTCACCTGCCTTTTGCTGAATCCTAAGGAAGATTTGATTTTGGTGAAGTGGCAGATGTGAAGAGGGTGTACGACTGAAGACTGGCTACTTAAGGTTTTTCTTCTAAAGGCCAGAACACAATATAGAGCAAGAGGTAAGGAAAAGAAAGTTTTAAAATATGATTGTCTTTTTGGTTTGATTTAAATGGGAAGAAAACAAAACAGCAGCATTACAAAAAGGACATTGAAATATGCTGAGAGTGTTTGGGGTGTGGTTTAGTGGACTTGGTAGCATGCCCAAGGTCCTGGATTTGATGGTTGATGCAGGGGGGGAAAATGCATTAGGAAAAGAAAAGATACAAACTTGAGGATTAAAAAACAGAATAATAAGACAATAAGGCTTTTCACAGTTCCTACATTTCTAAATGTAACACGCAACTTAATCTACAAACTGTATTACAATTGACGAAATTTATCCGCATTTCACAAATTGAGAATTTGAGGTTCAGTTGGGATACTGTCTCAAACACGTGCTTCACTAAGCAACGTGAGTAGGGCTGCCAATCAGAAGTGTTTGCTGGGGGCTGGAGAAATGGCTCAGTGGTTGAGAGCTTTGCCTGCTCTTCCAAGGGTCCTGAGTTCAGTTCCCGGCGGCCACATGGTGGCTCACAACCATCTGTGATGGGGTCTGGTGCCCTCTTCTGGCCTGCAGACATGCATGTAAATAGAGTGTTGTGTGCATGGTAAATAAATAAATAAATAAATAAATAAATAAATAAATAAATAAAAAGAAGTGTTTGCTGTTTATTCCCATTCTCGGGGATGTGGTCTTGGACATAGGTTGCTAAAGCAATGCTTAGCATGCACCACACACTCAGAAATAACTGAAATGCATTTTTTTTGTGCGTGTGGGGGGCATGGGGTAGGGATGCTGATCATGAGAGCAAGAGGAAAGAGTAACGTGCAATGCCAACAAAGAGGCATAGGACATCTTCTGGGCAACTGTAAGTATGTTATGTAGAATCCATAACTACAGGGATGAGTTCAGGTTGGTCAAGTTGGTCCTGGATCTGCCTCTGTGGGATGCTTGGGAGAATGCATACATGCAGAGCTACACATGGCTCCTTAAACCACTGTGAACTGCACAGTTCAAATCCTCCTATCATTCTGCCACTATTCAAAGTGAAACTTGGAGGGAAGTGTTTCATTGTTATCCTTTTAACGAAGAGATGGACTTTTAAGGCAAGAGTAATTGTAATTAGATAGTCTCAATTCTGCTACCCTGGAAGATGCAATATAATTACTTATGCACAGGCAGTCTCCTCACACATACAATAGACCCTGTAGCCACGGGTCTTCTCTTAGATTTTTCTTCTAATTTCTTTATTTGGGTGAAACCCCTCCCTTCAACATGATTCCTTTTATTTGTAAATACTTGTGACCCATCACATTTTTTCAAATTTAAGACAAATGTCTCCCTTTGGTTTGTTGTTTCTCTCTATTTTAAGACCTAAAAATTCCCCTCTGTGTATGGACATTGAAATAGCAATTAAGACCACATAAATTATTAACTGGGGTACTTGGGACACACAGCATTAGAAGTCTAGGTTTTATTATTCTGAAGTGAGAATAATGATACTTAAAGGTGTTTCATGATTTGATGGTTTAGTTGCTACATGTGGCATGGAGATGGTACATAGAAAGACCTCAGAAGGCTTAACTGTATTATAATAATTATTATGCTACTAATTCACAGATAAGTTTTTTTCTTTTATTGGAAATAGATTTTTTTTAATACAGAATATTTTGATTACAGCTGCCCCATCCCTACCCCTCTCAGTTCCTCCCCACTGCTCCTCCCATCAGGATCCACACCCTTCCTGTCTCATTAGAAAATAAATAGCCATCTACGGAATAGTAATAAAATGAGATGAAACAAAACAAACAAATCATAATTAGGACAAAACAGCCACCAAGAAAAAGAAGCAATGGAAAGGCATAGGAAATGCAGAACCACCTCCACTCACACACGCAAAGGAGCCTTATCTCCCTGCACCGAATGAAGCTTCTCTTTGAAAAGAGAAGCTGTTGGCACTGCCAGTCACACATAACATCTCTGTGTTATTCTTTAGTTTTCTAAAGACCACCTTATATTTGTATTATTAGTACCTCCTATAGTTTTCTACTTCAAATGAGTATTGAACACTTTCATGTTTGACCTTCTACGCCAAGGGACAGTGACCGCTTCCTGCTCTGAGGACCATCATTCTCTTTCCTGCTTCTCAGGACATCCTACGATGGGAATCCTCTTTCCAGTTCTTTCCCCTGAGACTCTGGATGCCCCATGCTTAAGGCTTTGCTTCCGACACTTTACCTTTTCTCCCAAGTGTGCAGCTTCCACTCTCTGGAGTCATGGAAACCATCATATCTCAGTTATTCAAAGTATATATGCCACAAGTTGTTGGAGATGTCTACTTTGTCCAGCTAAAATTCCGTGTGCTCATAAGTGATTAAAATATTTCATTTTTCCTGTGAAATATTTTGTGGAAGAGTTCTGTTTAATTATATTTCCTTGTTTGTATTTAAAAACCCCAAACAGAAAGCTGGTGGTCAGTGCAGACATTTAACTTGGGCAGCATTAGCAACCAAATCCCATACACTGTCCTGTACCTATGCCCCTGCTATTAATGACTTCGAAGCTGTTTGTCTATCAACTGATCTATCCATTGTCAACTCTTCAGGCCTCTCCCACCAGGATCTTACAGTTCCCTCTGTCCAGGTTCATTACTATTTGTTACTCTCTATACATCTTACAGATTCAGGTTCATTACTCTTCCTTTACTCTCTATACATCTTACAGAGTAATTTCTCATGAAAAAAACATCTTGTTTTATATTATAGATAAAGAATCATGGAATCATTCAGATTGATACTCAGTGCCTTCGGAACTCCACATTCCTCCTCTATTATGCCTCACTCTGCATCCCACACACATCTTCACTTGTGTCACGCTGGAGTGTCTTCAGCCCTCTTATTGCCATCTATGTCTTTCATTTCGTTTTCTTTTTTCTTAAATTCATTGTTTATTGTTCTCTCATATATTACATCCTAACCCCAGTTTCCCCTCCCTCCTCTCTGCCCATTCTCTCCCCTGATCCTTCTCTCCCAGATCCACTCCTCTTCTGTGTCCTAAAGAAAAGAGCAGCCATCCCAGGGATATCATCCAAACATGACATAAGGAGTTGCAATAGCACTAGGCACAACCCCTCCTATTAAGACTGAATGAGGCAACAAAGTAGGAGGAAAACCCACCGCAAGAATTTCCCTCATCTGTATGCAAATTGCACCTTGTTCATTCTGTCACCACAGAACTCAGCAACAGTTTCCCCACTGAGATATTTGTCTGCTTTGTCTGGGACAGATGAGGCAATCTTTAAGGGAGGCATCAACTCCAGGACTCCAGCATTTCGCTAGTGACACCGCACACTGCATCTACTCAACACTGACTCTGAAAGAGAGGGATCGAGAGGTGAAGTCTTCCTTTTCTTTTGGTATCACATTGCCTGTTTATGGAAATTTGAACCCTTGGTAGAAATATTTCAGTGTAGTCTATGATCACACCACCCTGATCTCAGAAGCTAAGCAGGATAAGATATGACCAATGTTTAGGTGGGAGAAATATTACGTTCACATTAAATGGTGTTCCAATGTGGATCTGTGAGTTGCCATTCTATCACATTATCCAGCTCTGCTACACTGTCAACTTTTTATCCATTGAGCCTATTTTCTAAATCAATCAAAGAAGACATTAGATCAATTATTTTAAACCACTCTTAAATATGACTATATTTAAATTTTTCTTATAGCATTATATTTATAATTTAAACAATTAATATCTTTTGAGAATTTTAGATAGTATGAAAGACTGTGAATATATGAGTTGTTTTGAAGCTATATGATTTTATTTGTACATTTGCTTACCCTTTCTTTTCCATTTACTGGCACATTGATGTCATATTCCAATCGAAGAGCATAGCATCTTGTTTATATGTGATAGCAACATCATAAATGGCTTGATCTATTGAAAACAATAAACTAAACAAGGTACAGAAGAAACTGAAGCCTTTCATTGTATTATCTCCTTCAAGATGACAGGCAATCTCAGGAGGCCAGAGAATTCTTAGTTGCATGAGTTTGTGACTAATAGGTGGCTTGATGTGACAAGAGCTGGTTGTCTTGGGAAATTGAACTGTCTTTATGCTCGATACTCTTTGTGTTTCATTCTTTGTAGGTTATTGTTGGAGGCCTGTGGGGACCTCTTTTACAGTTTGCATTCACAGACAATATGAGATCAGCAAGAACTCTGTAGTTTTACTGTCAGTATTGATCTACTGCCTTTCTATTCAGGAGCTAATTTGCTTGTTAGCAGTTATTTTAAAAATATAAAATATTTATCTTTTTTGTATTAGCTCACGACACATTTGTGCCTTAATGGTCTTTCCTTTTCTGCTGAATTAAAGCAATATTGTTTATGACAAATTCATACCAAATCAATTTAAAGTGAAAGACTCAATACAAGTGTATTCTGATTTTTGAAAATAGTAACTAAATCTCAAATACACTGTTGTGATTTTGGTATCTGATAGGTTTCACATAAGTTCATAAAAATGAAAGAAATAGCAAACACATTCAAACGAGAATATTATTAGTATGGAGCTTTTTTGACTTGTGAATTTATATACGAATTCTAAGAGGAATGATGTATTGGGAATTCATGAACACAGCTTCTAAAGTTGGGATTTATTTGAAGTTGAACACTCAATAAATGTGCCAGCTTATTGACTGATTCTCTGCACTGAAGGTGACCATAATACAACCTTTTTATTCATGCCAATTGCTGAAGGAAAAAGTATCCTCTGGTATTTGCAACACGAGACATTCCCTCTCAAGTAAGCTTCTGATACACATATTCGTACAAAACGGCATGACAGTAACATGGTGAGGTCTTGTATATGTTCACCATAATCTGAATACCCACACAGGGGAATCACAGTGTAGGAGGAGGCTGATTGTTAGTTTCTGGCTGCTTAGCCCCGAAATAATCACACAGAAACTGTATTAATTAAGTCACTGCTTGGCCTATTAGCTCTAGCTTCGTATTGGCTAACTCATACATATTAATTTAACCCATTTCTATTAATCTGTGTTAATAGATTAATTAACCATGCCTCATGGCCGTGGTTTACTGGCTAACATTCCGGCATCCATCTCTGGCAGGGCTACATGGCTTCTCTCTGACTCTGCCTTCTTTCTTCCAGCAATCCGTTTAGTTGTCCCCACCTAGCTTTGTTCCCCTATAGCTCTGCTATAAGCCCAAAGCATTTCCTTTACTAACCAATGACATTCACAGCAAACAGAGGGGAATCCCACATCATCACAGAACTGTGGAACACACACACACACACACACACACACACCCCATAATGTGTGCCGATTTGAAAACCACCAAATGAACCAAATGCACCGTAGACACTACTAATCTTGTAGCCAAGCTAAGAAATACAGTGTCTAAGTTATGGAGGTAGAAGAAACTAAAATCCAAAGATTAAGCAGATTAAGCACTTCATCTTCTGCCCCCTGGTGGTGGGGTAGGGTTAGGTAGTTAAGCCTGGAACTGTGGTCAGCTTGACATTTGTGATCAAGAAAGGAAGAAATTAGTGAATTTGCCACAGCACACGAAAATGCAAGTGAAACACTTGTGTATGTAGGCAGAAGCTGTTTGTTCGTTTTCCCAGCCACCCAGACTCCTGAAATAATCACACAGAAACTATATTATTTGCAATATTGTTTGCCCAATAACTTAAGAATATTGCTGCTAGCTCTTATATCTAGAATTAACCCATTTACATATTTCATATTTTACCACGAGGCTCATGACCTACTGACAAGGTTTCAGTTGGAAACTTTCTCCTCTGGTGGCTCCATGGTATCTCTCTGACTCTACCTTCTTTCTCCCAGCATTCAGTTTAGTTTCTCACCTAGTTCTATTCTGCTAAGTCACTGGCCGAAACAGATTTATTCATTAACCAATAAAAGCAACACATAGACAGTAGGACTTCCCATACCAGCATAGAACATGGACCATCCATTAACAGGATTCAGTCTCCAAAACTTCAGGCTAGGGAAACATCTGACCAATATATGTGGAAAATTATGTAACATTATAATATGCTTTCATGAGAATCCATGCTCAGACATACCTTGATTTTATACAGCATGACAGATTCCAAAATCACAAATGAAGGACTGAAAAAAATGGCCTCTTGATATTGAACTCCAGGAAGGTTATCCCAAAGAAATATAAGAAAACTGGGGGTTGAAGGCAGGAGTATGGTAAAAGTAAAAATTCGGAAGCAAAAATGTCACACTGAGTTGGTGGTACCTGTGGTCAAGATTTCCACCTATTTCTGTGTAAGCATCATTATTACATTATTCTATATAACTGTTAAAACTTCGTTGGGTATACAGCAAATATTCTAAAACTCATTCAGGTATTGATGTGTCTCTAGGCTAGTTCCATGTCTAAGCCAGTTTGAATGGACAAGAGTCTTTCCATACAAATTCCATTGTTAGGTACTAACTTAGACACTTTAGGACATATATCAGGAAGGGTGTAACTGGGTTATATGGTACTTCTGTTTTTAATTATTTAAGGGGACATAATAATATATACTATAGTGATCACTCAAGTTTATATACTCAATTTCTTCTAGATTTTTCAGTTCCATTAGGATATAAGTTTTCTGGATTTCCTAAGAATATGTCATAATGTTCTGCTTTTCAGTTTTGATTTGTATTGTATTTTCTTTATTTTTCAGGGTTATTTTGAAAGGGTATTTATTAATATTAATTGTATTTTCCTAAAATCAACCCTGAAATTGATGTCTCTTTTAGTCCAATTTCATTACTTTCCTCCGATTTTTGTTGTTTCTTTAGGTTCCTAGTTTAAAATTTGTTTTCTTAAGCTTTTTCTTAAACTTTAAAATATATCACTAAATAATTTATTTGAGATCTCTCTGAATTATAACTATAAACTTTCCTCTTAGAATCACCTTTGTTATATAAAAAAGACTATAATCAATTTTCCTTTTATTTTTTCTTTTCTATTTTAAATTTCCCCTCTCTAATTTCCTCAAGGTCCACCCAAAACATGGTAGTGTATTACTCAATTGCCAAATACTTGAATGTTTTGTATTTATGTAATTTCTCTGCTCTACTACATTTATTCTACTACAATCTAAGATACAAAATGTTCTTTCAACTCTTTGTATGTTTTAAGTTTTGCTTTGGGGCCTAAAATGTGGTCTACTTTTGGAGAAGGAAGTTCCAGTCTTTTTCAGTGCAATCAATATATGATATTTTATGTCATTTTAATTTTAGCCATTGTGGTGGGGGAATGTATAATAACATTATGCAATGCCTTTAATTTGTACTTCCCAGATTTTCAAGGGAATTGTATAGTGTAATTTGTTAAATACACTAGAGAGAATTTTTGGTAAATTTCCTAGGAATGAGTGCTTTGAGATCAACATGTGTGTTTTGTTGGATGTTGTGATTATGATTACACCATGGTGCCTAGGATCAGGACAATGTTTCTGCCACTGATGGTAGCCAGGTGACTGAATTTCTCAGCAAACAGTTCTTAAACATCCTCTGAGGTTCAAGTTTCAGGTCTTTCTATGGGGATTCATTTCTCCTTTCTCTCTATAATGTTTTTGACTGCTGACAGCTTTTAATTTTAATAAAATAAAATCTACCAATATTTTTGCTTAGCAATGTTTTATGCAATCTTTTATAATTTATCAATTATTCAATGCTTAAGAATTTTTTGTTTATTTCAATCCCACAGCAGTGCTCTTCCGTGTTTTCCCATCAACATGTGAATATTTTATCTTTCTCATAAGTCCATGTAAAATTATTATTTTGTAATGAGTTGAGACAAGTGAAAATGAATTATTTTTACTACAAAGTATACAATAAACTCATCGTTGCCCATCACACTACAGTGTCTCTTTATGTTAAATGGATGACTATATGTGTGTCCTTTTTATCACTCTACTCCTTTCCAATAAATAACCTGCTTCTCTGTCAGGAACACAGTGTCCACATATCCAGAATAACTTTTAAACTGTTGCATAAATTTTTCAGTTTTAGGGTCACTCGACGATTTCAGAAAAAAATTCATGAAGGTCTCTCTTCCTCTGTCTCTCTGTCTCTCTGTCTCTGTCTCTGTCTTTCTCTCTCTTTCTGTGTGTGTGTGTGTGTGTTTGTTCATACATAAACATATGGATAAAAGCCTCTGGGTCTATTAGCAGTGCATAGTTCTCCATCTAAGGGTGAGACCCTACCAAACTTTCCCCCACCCATGTTAACATGTCAATTTACATTGCCATTATTCCAGTAATTTTATGTACCCATTTCTCAGAGAGACTATTTTACCATAGTCTTCCTGGTGGTCTGGCCCTTACCATCTTTCCACCAAAAGTAATTTTATTTTTTCCTACAACTTTGTAATTTTAAAGCATATTTTTTGCACTTATTAGTGATTATAAATTATTTACTGCTAAAATGCCTAAAAGCAATTATTTTCCTGTGTTGAGTATGTGTCCCATGGCTCTCTTACATTTATTTTCAAATATTAATTCCTTACCTTGAACATTTTTACCTTTTCTTAAATGTATCCTCATGTCGCCATTGAATAAAACCACTTTCATATCTTCCTTTCTCAGTTGCTAGTGTTTTTCTTTCCATTTTTCTTGTGTATCTTGACTAGATGTGACATTTAGAAAAATGAGTAACTGTGATAGCAGCTTACGGTTTTGTCTTATTTTATGTTTTGGAAATGTTAACGTTTGGCAATTAATGTGCTGTTGTCTCAACATATTGTCTCACTGTCTCATCAGATTGAATTGATTCCTCTCCTTTGCTTACTTATTAAAAATTTTAAATTGTGCATTTGTGTTCAACGTCATTAACGATTTTTCTGCAATAGTTGAAATGACCCCCCTATGTTAACACAGGTGTCAGAATGCCTGAGAGTTTACCCAGTCCTAAGCTTAGATGTTACCCTGTCTCTGTTTACATATGATAGAAGATCAGACTCTTAAATTTGAGAAAAGATGGTTTATTATTCACAGCATAGCAATTACCAGAGGATCACTAGGTCTGGTACCTTGAGCTTCAATTCAACAAGCAAATACAAACACACACACTGATGTGCACTAAAAAGAGAGCAGTCTTAGGTAAAATAACCTAAAGCTCGTGTAACAGTCGCAGTAAGCATACCCATTGTTTGGCCCAAAGTGAGATGATATTTTTAATATGCTGAAAAGAAAGAAAACATGCTCTTTCCTCTGGACAGTTATACCATCTTTGCATTTTATGTAAGCATGTCTAGAATAAGTTTGTCATTTCTAGACATGCAGACACATGGGAGACTCATGGGGAATTTCTTTCTGACAATGGTGACCAACACTGACTAATTTTAAAATGGAACAACACTATTCCTGTATATTCAAAAAAAGGCCACTTTTTCTTTTACTGTGGGATTTTTTTGGCTAATATTTCATCCAGGAGTTTTTATCTATATTGCATTAAAAAGTTTTTCTAAAGATTTACCAGCCTTTAAAACTAAAATTTTAGTTTTAAAATTAACATTATGTTGACCTTACATAATGTATTATATATCGTTTCTTTTTTTCTACATTATAGACATAATAGATAATTTTCTATATAACTATACAGTTGCTTGATACTATTTTATAATAAGGTATTTGGATGAGGTTTTCTCTGGTAGTTTTTACTCACTTTATTGAGACTTATGAAATTATATATTTCCAGTTCATCTTCAATTAACTTGAATTCTTTAAAAACATGTGTGCATTTCATTGAAATTACAAAATGCATCAATATAGTTTAAAATAATATGTATCTATAAAATATTTCAAAATTATGTGGTTGAGATGTTTACTGCCCAATTACTCATCAATGTAATAGTGCTCCTGCTTCAAGCACAGTATATGCATGGTAATGACAATAGCCTTCCTCAGAGACAAAATGAATGCAGCAGATAACCCAGCTATGAACCAAGGACTCTTATTGACATGGAGGTTTCTATAGTGCTAGAGTAGTACGGCTTTTGACAGTCAATAGGACAACTGATAGCTGTCAGATCTACCAAAAAAGGAAGAAAGAAAAACAGCAGAACAACAACAAAGCTAATATCTGCTTCGTTTTGGCAAGTGTATAAGCCTCTTGGAAATTGTCTTTACTGTTCTTTTATTAATGGAATATATGTAATTTGGGCCACTTCTGAATCCAAAAATTTTATAACATTAATTTCGTCAAGAAGGACTGGAAAAAAGAAAATTGAGTTCAAAAACAACAAAGCCAACAATAATGAAACCTTCAAGCTTTTAAAATTTTACTTTGCACTGTACTTTTGTCTAGAAATTCAGGTTCGAGATTATGCTTGTGGTGGTACAGCTTCAGCTTAAAGGCATTCATTCTGGCTGACAGATCAATTTAAAAAATTGAAGTTAGTGATGTCACTGACTCATTTGAAAACACTGATGGGCCTGGGAGAATGAGAAGATACACAAAGCAGAGTTGTAGATTTGACTCAGAAAAAAAAACATTGTGCTACACTCAATATCCAGTACAGAAAACAAACAAACAAACAAAGGACCTGGTGATCATGTAGCATTACCTCTGTATGATCACCAGGTTTCCTCAAATAGGTTGGCTGTGTATGAGTGTGCGTAGAATGGGTCTTTACACACCCTGAACAACAAAGACACATAGTATGAAATACAGAAAAATTAGGAGGGAATGCCCATGTTCATTTATTGGTGTATATAAAAATTACACAACTTTAAAAAGAAAATTTGACTAACATTAATCTAAGCATATTTTTGAAGGAGAAATGCTCAAAAGGGAAAGCTACAGATATTCATTGTGGTGTGTGATTCCAAAGTACAGTACATCCAGCCATCTTTCTTTCCTTCCTTCCTCCCTCCCTCTCTCCCTCCCTCCGTCCCTCCGTCCCTCCCTCCCTCCCTCCCTCCCTCCCTCCCTCCCTTCTTCTTCTCCCTCCCTCCTTCCCTCCCTCCTTCTCTCTCTCTGTCTGCTTCTCTCTCTTCCTTTTCCCTCCCTCCCTCCCTCAATTTTTCATTCTTGCTTTTCTTTTTCGGTGCTGGATATTAAACCAGGATCTTACATATTCCAGGAAAAATATCTAGGACTTAGCTAAATCCTTGGCAGTAGTTATAACTTTCAATATACATACTGGCTTTTGGATTGAGTCACCAAAAGCAATCATATGTGAAAAGCTACATTGTTTCATGTAGCATTGGTTTAATGATTAACAACCATTTATCTGTCATATGGACAGATTTTGCTGAACTACAATTCATTGGGTCCAATTTACGCTACTTAAATACTTTGGAGTTTTAAGGTCTGCCCTGGACTATGGGCCTACCAGGCATCACAAATGTTGTCTTTCTTTTGTTGATTCTTTTCTGTATTTGTATTAATTGTTTTAGGATTTTATGCAATATATTTTTATTACAACCCCCTTCCCACTCCTTCCCTTAACTCCTCCTAGATCCAATCACACTGCCTTACCTGGAAACCCCCTCTATCTCTGTCTCTTTTTTGTTAAACCATTGAGTCCAGTTTGTACTTTCATATACTCCTGGGTGTGATGTCATCCACTGGTACATGGTTGACCTACCTTGGGTCAAACCCTTAAAGAAAACTGACTCTTTCTCCCTGAGAAGCCATCAACTATCCATTTGCCTCAGTTAGGGGTGAGGTCTCAAGACCCTTTTGTCCCCCTGTGCTAGAATATTGAATGAATTTATCTTCTGTAAGTCTTGTGTAGGCAGCCAAAGCTTCCTGTGAGTTCATGAGTTCATGGTTCTGTCACACCAAGAAGATGCTGTTTCCCACAGTCCTGCATGATATCTGGTTCTTACAATCTTTCTGACTCATCTTCTTCATGGTCCCGAGCCTTGGAGAAGAAGTGATGCTGTCATTCTTAATGGATGATAGTCTTAGGATAAAATCTAAAAGCATCACCAAACTCAAGGTTGCATGTACTCTTACAAGTTTTATAAATTTTGGCTTAAGCTTTAGCTTTATGTTCGAGTAATACAAGGAAGTTGCAGCTGCCTGTGTTATGTTTGCTTGTGGTTTTATTCTTTTGAGTGGTTTGAGGTGTTCCTGGTATCTCTCTCTGCTTGAATGATTTCCTTTAACTTTTCTTGTAGTGACACTCAGCTTGTGGTGAAGTTACTCATCACTTCTATGTTTGAATAAGTCATTGTTTATATTTTTCGCTCTGAATTTCTTTAGTCTGGATTAAGAAGAGAATTCTAATTGTCTTTTCTTTTATACATTACAGATAACTTTCAGCTTCGCCAATTCCTCTTGAGAAATTTTATGTTATCCTTATCTCAAGCCCTTTTTGCTTATTCTAAGGGTTTTTTTATTGCTAAGTTTACCTGAGCTTTATGATTTCCTATGTAGAGTTTTCTTTATATTTTCAGTTTGGATTTTCAGTTCCTTGGATCTATGTGTTGATCTTCTCCATTAGTGTTTGAAACTTTTATCTAGTCTTATTTTGTAACGCATCCAATGTTTCCATAATTTCATCCTTTTAAGTCTTACTTGGAATGTATTTCAAAGATTAACGCCTAAAATTTCCTTGCTACTGAGGCACAACTCCGTTATTCTCTCATGAAATACCTGTAAGCTCTTCAGTTCTGTAGTCATTGTGTGCAGTAACTGTGGGTACCCTTAGGTAATTTTCCCTCAGGTAGCTTCTTCAAATGCTTCTGCTGATCTAGACTTATGTATTGACTAATCACAAAGCATATGTTGTGCCTCCTTTCCCAGGAATTCCTTATTTCCTTGTCTACTATCCAATAGCTTAAGATATAAATCATATATTTATCCATTAAGTGCTTCAGAAACATCAACAGTCCTTTGTATATCAACCTATCTTATTGAGAAACCAACCATATGCTTCTTATGATACTATGCTTTCATGGTTACACTGATGTAAATTCATCCTCTTAGTTTGAAAATAAATCATCAGAGAGAGGTTTAATGCAAAAAGATGGGCCAGATTCAAGGCTTTTATGTCCCTTTCTACTTTCAATCAATGTAGAAATAATTAGTGAGAAATTAAATCTTTGGATAGTACATAGGAAAAAATACACTAAGGAGAACTTGCCCTTTAAACTACTTAGTTATGGTCCAAGAACCCACGGATTTTGAGTAAAATATATGTGTAATATTAAATAAATATTTTGTATGAACTTCCAAATTAATATTATTATATAATGATAATAAATAAAATTTTTGAGAAAAGTTCTCACTACACAGTTCTGACTGTTCAGGAACTCAATATATAAGCCAGGATGTCTTAACATAGCTCTCTTCTGCCTCCAGAACACTGGGATTACAGCCATGCAGCACCATACCAGAAAATGACTTAATTTAACGAAAACTGTCTAGAGGGCTAGAGAGATGGTTTGGAAGTGAAAAACAATTGTTGGTCTGTTGGGGACTACAGACTCCCAGACCCTCCCTGAATTTCCTGTGACCCCCTGCCTACCAGAGTAAAGGGCTTATTTTCCTATGCTTGCAGCTGCTCTGAGCAAACAACTTGTTTTGCAGCTGCTCTGAGCATGAGACCCTCAGGAGTTCCTGATGTCCAGGGAGTGGTTTCTGGTGGGCTTGCAACTGAGAGTTAGGGCATGAAAGGAGACCCTATATAAGCTGCCCTGGAACACAATAAAAATGGCATTCTTGGGATTATCCATGTCTGTGTGTGTCTGTGTGTGTTTCAATCTCCAGTCCCTGCCCGACTTGGAAACTATACGGTAGCACATAGCACAAAGAGCAGACATTGTGCTACACTGGTCTGTTCAAGAACCTGAGTGAGTTTTTCTTCCATCATCCACTTTATAAGGCACCTATAATTCTAGTTTCTATTCTATAGGCACCTCCACACACAAGGCACACACACACACACACACACACACACACACACACACACACGCAGAGTGGTACCCTAAAACCCTAAGCTACACACACAAAGGAGGGAAAGATGAGTGGTATGCAGAACATTCAGTCATTCTCCTTGGGGCTGGCAAGATGACCACTGAGAAAACAAACAAAGAGAACACTTGCTTTATGACCTGGAGTATCAGAGTCCCATCTCTGGAACCCATGGAAAGATGAAGAAGAAAAGAACAAAGGTCCAAAAAGTTTCCTTCTGACCTCTACACGTAAACAGTACACAGAAGCACAGGTCACACATGCACATCTTACATGCAGAAACACATTCACATGCTCACATGTCGTCACATGACGATAGGTGAAATTTTATGATGAAGTGTCTTTGATTAGGGATCATGGTTTGCTTGCTTTTCACATTTCTATGAAAAAATAAAGTAAACTTTGCTAGTTTGCCAAAGCTTGCTGAGGTAGAAGATACTATAATCAATCTTATTATTATTGGTTATGTAATTTGATTTTTGTTTTGAGTGAAAGGAACTGGAAGAATTTTTCCTTTTTCCCCCTCCCTTTGTCATGCACAATAAAATTTAGCTTCAAATACAAATGGATCTTTATTATTGCTCTATTTTCAAGTTTTCTTTTGAAAAATGCATCAATTAGTTGAAGAATCCACTTTTAGTTAGATTGATGATATATGAGACATAGTTAGGTCAATCCACATAAAACATAGACCCCAAACAAAGGTATAGGCCCCAAATGGCTTATACCAGATACAAGCTTATTCCTCTATCACGTTTATTCCAGAATTTGCCCAAGGCTATTATTTTAGTAATTTTACAGAACTCACAAAACTCATGTTCCCATCAGCTTCTTACCCTGTCATTCTTAGGGTGTGACTCTTATCATTCCAGACCTTCATCGAGGCTTAAACTGAAGTCACCAAGTAAATACTAAAGAAAAAAGACAAAAAGCATATGCCAAATCCTAGAAGCTGACATCTACACATATCTAGTGATCTACCGGTCAGAATTTAATCACAATAATGTATTTACCCACAAATGAGATTGACATGTGAGACATCCTATGGGTTAGCAATATATGAATCTGCAAGAAGAGAATGAGTGCTTGGAGGATTTGTGTCTATACAAGTTTTAATATGCTTTTGTACATCATTCAGGAAGCATTTTTTACCCTGTTGCTATGGTTTGTATATAGAATTTCCCAACAGGCTCATGGGCTGAAGGTGGGTGAATGGCACTACTTGATAACCTAAGAAGTAGGGTCTAGAAAGACAAATATGGTATGTACTCTCTTATAAGTGGATATTAGCTGCAAAAGAAAGGATAATCATGCTGTAATCCACTGACCCAGAGAGACTAAGAAATAAGAAAGGCTCAAAGAAGGGATGTATGGATCCCTGGGAAGGAGAAATAGAACAGATATTGCAGGTAGGCTGGGTGTAGTGTCGGGATGGGAACAGGAGGGATCAGGTTGGGAAGGATGAAGGGAGAGGGTGCTATGAGAAACAACTAGAATTTGGGGGCATCTTGGAGACAAGCGAGAAACCTATTGCAATGGAAACTGTTAGGAATCTACAAGGGGGACCCAAGCTAAGACTCCTAGCAATGGGGAATAGGGAGTCTACACGGGCCATCTCTTATAACCAGGCAAGACTTCCAATGAACAGATTTGACTTACAGTTTGTTCTGCCTGAAAGATGTGTTGGGGGTAAAAGTGTACAGAAATTTTGGGAATGGTCAACCATCATTGGTCCAGCTGGAGACCCATGTCGTGAGAGGACACCCACTCTTAACACTACCTGGAAGGCAAGGAACCAGAGGCTGGATATCCCAGAGACCTAGGATAGAACCAAACACAGCCAGTTAAAAAATGTCAATGAAATTATCCCAAATAATATGCTGCTATACTCCTGTAGAACAGAACCTGGTGAATTGTCATTAGAGAGGCTTCATCCAGACAGGAAAGGACATCACAAGAAAACCCACAGAATGAACTAACTAACCTGGGCTTATAGGGTTAAGCTGATAAGATATTGAACCAACAATTATATAACCTCATGGGTCTGTCCTAGGCCTTCTACACACATGTTATGGTTGTATATCTTGTTCTTCTTCTGGGGCTCCTAAAAGTGAAGGCAGGGGCTGTCTCTAACTCTTCTGCCTGCTTTTGGGACATTTTTCTTCTTACTGGGTTACCTCGTCCAGTTTTAATATGAGAGGAGGAGCCTAGTCTTACTGCAGCTTCATATGCCATGTTTGATTAATATCCCTGGAAAGTCTGCCCTTTTCTGAAGGGAAAGGAGGAGGAGTGACTGGGAGGGATGAGGGAGAAGAAACTGCTGTCAAGATATGTGAGAAGAAAAGGTAAAAATAGTAATAATCATAAAAGTGGGATTTATTGAGATCATTCTTTTGTAGGGTATTTTATTCCCTCTCTGTTTCTCTGTCCTTCTGGGCCATTACTGTAGGCAAGCAACCTTGTTCTACCACATCTTTTCACCATAGATCAACAACAATGGAGCTAACTGGGGTTTTGGAAGAGTGAGCCAAAACCCAGCCTTTAAACGTCTCGAATATTTGGTCACAGTGATAAAATATCTGGCTAGCAGGCTATTTTTCTCCACTGTACTGTTTATTTTACTGACAAGATGTTTAAAGGCCATTTCTGTTAAAAATTTCCATTTTATAAGCAAAGGAAATTTGCCTTCAAGGAGACAAGAGGAGAATTCTAGCAATGACTGACGTTCGAGAAATGCTCAATAAATATCCAAAGGGGAATACAATAAGAATATCTTAAAGGAATCATCAATCTAGTATATCTTTCTGTAATTAAAATTAAAAAACAACATAATCACGTGGAAAACAACTATCATCTTTATTTTTGGAAAACTGTAAGATGGCGAATATACAATAAAGGAGATCAACATCACACATTAGAAAAATAAGGAGAGATATCGAAGTCATGAAAGTTAAAAACGAATCTTCACACTAGGGGGTGGATTTCTGTGATACATTGTAACATGAGGGGAGCTGGGCCTGCTTGTTGGGGATTTTTCTGTCCTGCCCGGCCCCCCAGCTGTTTAGTCCCAGAGAAAAATCACATAAAAGACTTCATAAGTTATAAAGCTGATTGGCCCTTTAGGTCAGGCTTCTTATTAGCTAACGCTCACATCTTGATTAACCCATTTTTCTGATCTATGTTAGCCATGTGGCTCAGTACCTTTTTCAGTGGGGCAGCTCACATCCTGCTGCTTCGGTGATCTGGGCAGGAGTGGGAGGAATCAGCTTCCTCCTTCCCAGAATTCTCCTGCCCTCCTTGCATCATTTCCACTTCTTGTCTGGTTTTCTCGCCTAACACCTCCTGCCTGGCCAATCAGCATTTATTTAAAACACGACTGACAGAATACAGACAATTTTCCCGCACCAATACATAAGGCCTGTTTTAGGACAGACAGGAGTTGAAAGCAAGGGGTTTGATGGGCTCAAATGAGTAGATAGGAAACAAATTTGATACTTGATACCTATTAGTTAAAATTTGTCCTTGATAAAGCCCTTCATGCTGGATTGATTGTATTCTTTCACAAATATGTTGAGTAAGTGTTCTTAAAGTCAATGGATAAAGAAAGTTGAAAACCTAGATTTTATAAAATACTTAGGTCTACATAATTAGCCCATTAGTGATTTCAATTAGCTCAATGAAGGCCAGAGAAGGGCCAATGATATGCCTGTTGTCTTCAGCTGACTTCTTTTGTCATCTCCCGGAGCATAAGAATCAAGCCACACAGAAGTTTAAAGGGAATAGAGATGAACTATTAAAATATATTCACTTTGCATTGCTATCCCACACTAATGTTTAACTTGTAGACCTACTTCTAATTGTCTATATTTAAAGTCTATTACTACAGTGAAGTTGCACTTCAAAGTAGAAGGCATTTGCAAATCAGAACTGAGCAGTATACAGTTGCTTATGTTTGTTTATCTTGTATTACTTAAGCGGTTGCATGTACACACTAGAATAACATTTGCCATGGAAAATGTAAGAGGATTTCAACTATCTTTGTACAAGGAAAGCTACATTAAATAAGCATGGTGTATACTTTTCAAATGCCTTTGATTATTACCCTCCCTTTGGGACACTTTGGTAAGTTTGTTTCCTTTCATTCAACAGTCATCAAGGGAGTGATGAGGAACTATGGCTCTTTGTGTCAAAAGAAATGAATACAAATATACTACCTCAAAGGATAATGAGAAAGGAGTTAAAACTGAATGAAGCCTACATGATGAGTATGAAAATGTGCATGACGAAGCAGAATACAGAGTTCATAGAATTAAGTGTAAAGAACATGTGCTGCTAATTCTGTTTGAATTGCAAGTCAATAACTGATAAACAAGATCTATTGACATAATATAAACATTTAGTTTAAGAATTATTTCACAAGTTTATAAGAGATGTGTTAATCTTACCAACAGAATTTCTATCACTGTTAAAACCACCCCTTCAGATTTAAAATGAGCTGTGGAATGGATTTGACGTTACAATATTACAAATTTTGCCATTATGGCTACGATTAACTGTAGAGTCTGAAAAGGTCTATTGCTTTCAGCGATTTAGCCATGAGACAGACAGAAAACCACTTGCAATTATAGCTGACTTATGGGAAATAAAAGGGTAGAGAAAGGGTACCTCTTAAGTAATAATCAGTAATAGAAAGACAAATGATTGGAACAAGGTTATCAGAAACTGTAAGTTAGAGGCTTTAATGGTGGAATTATAATTTTTTGGTTCAAATAAGTGATTATCTGGAGCTTCTGTAGGCTGAGAGAATTTTTCTTCTATAATGCTCAGCATACAACTTACTCTGTCTTTATGTGGTAATGAACAAGTATGCACTTCAAGTACATTATACTATAGCTCTTTAATAGAGATAAATAACCAGGGTCTGCCTCTGGCCTCCACATGAAAGTAACACACATGTAGATACACACACGAATATTTATGTACACATAGACATAATTTTCTTAATAAATTAAACTAAAATAAAATCATAACAAGAGGTAAAGGTATGATTAGAATTACATGAATACAAAACATATGTATACTAAAGTGACATTTTATGAGATAACTTAATTGTTTTAAAATAGTACTAAGGTTAATTAACAGTAAAATCAAACAAGAAAATGGAGAAAAGGGAAATTACTAATATCTTAAATAAGATTATACAAGAGTGAACTAAATGAAAAGCATGATAATATACCTAAAATTTAAAATAGTCACAGTCATTGAAAAACATTTGTGATTAGAAATATAACAAGCAGGCAAGTTCTGTAAGTCAGTAGAAGACCTGAGGAACTTTCCCAGAGGGAATCTAAAAGTTTTATTGGTACAATTTTTATTAAGATAAGAATATTTCACAATAAATCTAATCTATTAAAAAGTTTAAAAATATACATTGCTAGCTATTGTTTCTAAATTCCACAGAAGGCCTCTCAGACTGACACATTTGGCTTAGCAGAAACTTTATGCCTATTGAGTAGCAGCCCCATTCTTCCTTCTTTAGTCCGTGTAAGTCACCCATACAATCTTTGTTTCTATTAGTTTGTCTCTTTCATGTCATGGTGATATTTTGTTTGTGCTTTAAAAAATAAAGCTTGCCTGAACATCAGAGTGCAGAACTATGTCACTAGTTAGCCATAGAGGCCAGGAAGTGACACACACCTTTAACCCCAGCACTTCAGAGGCAGAGGCAGACAGATTTCTGTGAGTTCAAAGCCAACTTGGGCTACACAGGATTGATCCAGTCTAAAAAAGAATCAGAGACTGGCAGTGGTGGTTCACACCTTTAATTCCAGCACGAGGGAGGTAGAGATAGGAAGGAATTTGGCTGGGCAGTGATATTTTAATTATGTTTTAATGAATAAAACTTGTTTGAAAATCAGAAAGTAAATTCTAAGCCTTCTGTAAAACCAAGCATGCTTATTAAATGCCTATTAAGGTTAAATCCAAAATCTTTGTCTCATGTCAGATATGGAACATGTTCCTGATATGGAAAAGAATAAAAACAAAAGCTTAAGAACTATTTTATTGCTACTAATCTCATAATCCTTTGCTTTCATATTGACTCTTTAACAGCTTTTCTTAAGGTATAAGATTTATAGGATTAATATATAAATATATTTATATGTTTCATATATGTATATATATTTTAAACTTTTTGTCATGATATTAATGGTCATATAGAGTCCTTACTAATTCTAAAAAAAAGTTTAAACTACCTTCTTGTACATGATCTCGGGTTTGAGTCTTTGTGAGTTTTCTGCTGTAAACAATGAGCATGCTAGACAGTGAGTAACCTTTGAGTCTCCAAAAGGAGGATGGAGTCCCACAAGGACAATTCCGCCAGGACTGTGATAACACCACTAAGCTGAAAAATACCACCTAAAGATTGGTCTTGGACAACAAACTGCTCAGAACAATTTCGAGGTGGCTAGCTGAGACGATCCTACCCTAGGCAGGTCTTTAGACAAGCCCTGCACTTTCTCATTATGCAGAGACAGGACAACAAATGATACAGCTGCTTCTCCCAGTATGGAGAGATACTAAGTATCAACCTCAGCACTCTCTCAGGGTTCTGACAAGCAAAAACTGATTTGGAAATGGGAGCTGAGTCAGTAAAACAAACTGACCGTCTCAGGTACATTTTTCCTGTGATTTTCTTTATTCCTTATGAGAAGATGGGCATAAAGGCACAAGACATAAGGACAAAGCATCAGACATAAGGGTGAGGCACAAGGGTAAGGGATAAGGCTAAGGCTAAGGTGAGACCTCCACAAAGCTTTCAGTTTCTATAGGCATATAGATAAGTTAGCAACCCCATAGGCGGTAACAATAGTATCAAGCATTCATTTTCAGATTCACAAAAAAACCTGTGGATCTGGCAAGGAGGCACCTTATGTCTCAGAGGGGATGTGGCTGTGAAGTTCTTCTGCAGCTGGGAACATAGCCTTGGTAGCTATACTTACTTGTGGACTTTATTTGCATTAGCATCTAGCTGGTTGAGTTAAAAGGAATCTCTTCTGAGGACCTTGCTTTTGACTCCAGCAGGTTGCTCAGGTGAGACTATTTCTCTCTGAAGCTAGTTTTAGCAACTCAGGCTTTTTCCTGTATAAACAGTTAATTTCCTGGGCTGTGATCCCGTGTTAGCTGAAACGAAGGTAAAGGTAAGTGCAGAATATTAGTAACCTGCTAAGTAGGAGGAAAAGACCAGTGGTTACACCTTCCTGAGTCTGCTGTTAGAGCAGACATACTACCTCCTGGATAAGGCTCAGTGACTACTGTTAATAAAGTTTATGGGGAACTGTATGAATGTAGATTTTGGCTATGAGAGCAAGGACTTGAGTGAATCGTTTCTTCACCATGGCTTCATGATGTAGGGGGAGGTATCTGGTTGCCTTACAGGAAAAGTCCGGTTTATACACTGATACCCTGCTGGGAAACTATAGAGGGGAGAAATGCCATGATTTCTCAAGAGTTTTACAGAATTGACAGTGGCTTATCCAGAGGACAGATGTGCCCATAGCTCTGTAAAAATGGGCCAGTCCAAGTGGAGTGTACGTATACAATTCTCATGGAGAGTCCAATAGATCTGTCAGCTGTACATTTACTGTATATTCTGTATATACAGCCTCAACCGCTGACAGTATGCTGTCCAAATGGGACAAGCAGGACACAAAAGAAAGGACTGACAATCTTTGCCAAAACAGCCCCTCAGAATAACCTGATTTACAGAAAAGTCTGTCAGATATGCTAAACCTGTAGTCCAAAGAGGGGAGCCCCAATGCTGCAGAGAAACCTTGGGTGACTGTCCAGGCAGATAGATATTTCTGTCATTTTTCACATTTTTTGGAAGTTGCTTGTTTGTGCTTCCTGCATAAATGAATGAATGAATTAAAGTAATTGCTGAAGCATGCATGAGCAGCCCGTATATAGCAGTTTTATTGAACTTTTCCATATTGGGTTTCATGGTCTAAGTTGATGAGGACAACTGACCAAGTCTCTTCCTTAAGAGGGCATCAGATCTCATTAGAGATGGTTGTGAGCCACCATGTGGTTCCTGGGAATTCAACTCAGAACCTTAGGAAGAGCAGGCAGTGCTCTTAACCGCTGAGCCATCTCTCCAGCCCTGCTTACTCAGTTAATAGTATTTCCTTTCTCAGATCTCTGAGGGAATTGAAGACTAGATAGTTATAATTTTCCTTGGTCATGAGACTCAGAAAAGAAACTCACTAATGAGGTGTAAAATATATAAGATTGAGAGCCATCTAAGGATGGTTTTGGATTGTGATACAAGTTAGGATAGAAAATATTAGGTACTAGCCTTTGGACTCACCAAGATAGATTAGATAATACAGTACTTTCTCTGAATTTGCCAAATGCAAATGGACTAGAAATTGTTGATATATTTATTGCCTGTATATATATATCTTATATAGTTATTGTACTTATTGTATATATTTTTCTTATATTAGTTATAATCTTTTTTATTTTAGACAAAAAAAGGTAAATGTGGTGGTATTTTGTCTGTGCTTTAACAAATACAGCTTACCTGAACATCAGAGTATAGAAGTAGTCACTAGTTAGCCATAGAGGCCAGGCAGTGGTGGCACACACCTTTAATCTCAGTACCCAAGAGGCAGAGGCTAACGACCTCTGAAGTTCAAGGCCACACTGAGCTATTCAAGTTTGATCCATTCTAACAGGACCAGTCAGTGGTGGCTCACACCCTTAATCTCTGTACTTGAGAGTCACATACCTTTAATTCCTAAACTAGGGAAGTGGAGACTGGAGTGCTGTGGCTGGGCAGAGAAAGGTATATAATGCAGGAGACAGAAGCTCACAGAATTCCGTTTGAGAACTTGTAGAGACAAGGTACACCATTAGGTCTGAGGATTACATAGAGATAAGAACTAGTGGCTGGCTGCTCTGCTTCTCTGATCTTTCAGCTTTCAGTCCCTAATATCTGACTCTGGGTTTTTATTATTAAGACTATTTAGAATTTGTGCAACATAAGGGGAACCTTGCAGTGTCTATTTTTCTTGCCTGATATCATTTCATTTAGCATGATATTCTCAGACTCACCCATATAGTTTTTAGTGTACAATTTTATTGTTTTTCAAGACTGATTCTATAATATTTTAAAAACACATTTTTTTTATCAATTCATTTGTTGATGGGTATTTAGGTTGTTTTGACAACTTGGTGACTGTAAAAAATATTAGCAGTGGTGGCAGAAGCCTTTAATCCCAGCATTCGAAAAACAGGGGCAGGTAGATCTCTGTGAGTTTGAGGCCAGCCTGATCTACAAAGTGAGTTACAGGACAGGCTCCAAGGCTACAGAGGAGCCCTGTCTTGAACCCCCCCTCAAAAAAAATTAGCATGCAAATGCTGTATGCATATTAATAACATAAGCTCTATACATATAGAGAAGTTAACTTGAGCACACTCTATGTCTGTAAGATTATTTAAGAATAGCAATGATATGGCACAGGAGTCATAGGGGTGTTCTAAAACTCTTGGCAACAGAATCCAGGGAGGAGACCCAACATGTCTCAGAGGAAAGCCCATAAGCACAGAGAGTTTCACAGGTCCTGATACAAGCTGTAGACCCAGGCAGGAGAACCAAGGTGACCTGAGTCAGTGGCTGAATTGAAGAGGAAGACCAAGGGTAGAGCCCCTCATCCTAAATAGCAATCCCACAAAGGACAATGACACATGAGCCCTACTACAGCTTAGTCTGCTCCTGTAAGAAAAGGAAGAGATTTGAATTAAAGGAGAGAGAGAGAAAAAGGGAGAGAGAGAGAGAGAAACTCAACTCAAAGGACAGCCCGACTCCAAATGTGTAGGTACCAGAGGAGAAAATTCAAAACGTGAAAAACAAAATAACACACGAAAACACCCAGATAAAATGTATTTTCCAAATGGTTTCCAATGAGAATAACTTAGAAGTTCCAGACCAAAGAATTCAAAAATATGTTCAAACAACTTGGAGGAGCCCTAACTAAATGTACTCTAAGAGAACAAGAACAAAGTTCTGAATGAAATGAGATCATTTCAAGACAGATAAATAAAATTTATTAAAGATACAGACATATTGGAAAAAAAACTTAGACTGAAATGATTCTAGTCAGGAAAACCTGGCAAGTCAAGATGGAAAACAGAGTATCAGGGTTTGGATACAAGGTAGAAGAATTGGGTCATTCCCAAATGTCAATGATAATTAAGAGAGAAAAAGAGAGAGAGAGAGAGAGAGAGAGAGAGAGAGAGAGAAAGAGAGAGAGAGAGAGAGAGAGAGAGAGAGAGAGAGAGAGAGAGAACACAGAAATTCTTTGGAAGACTACAAAGAGATGAAGTATTTCAATTATGGCTGTAGAAGAAGAAAAAGAACATCACACCCAAAGCATAGAAAACATTTTGAATAAAATCATACGAGAAAACATTCTAAGCCTAAAGAAAGAGATACCCAGTCAGGCCCAAGAAATCTTCAGAATCTTAACTAGACAAACTGAGAAATTAAAACACTAAAACCACAGGCAAAATAAATTTTATTAAAAACCACAAGAAGGGTCAAGTCACTTATAAAAGTAGGCTATCCGAATAATGTATAGCTACTCTACAGGAACACTTGAAGCCCGAAAGCCTTAAAGATGTAGTCTATATTCTAAAAGACCATAACTGTCAACCCAGAGTATTGTACCCACTGAAATTATCTATTAAAATTTGGGTCAAAATAATTTTCCATATCAAAATAGGCAAAGGAATTTATAATCACTAAGCCAATTCTACAGAAGACAATGAAAGGAATTCTTATGTCTGGAAAGAATTAACACACCAAAGAGGCCAAGGAGGTTAACAAACAATGTCAGATCAATTAATCAAAACAGATCTAAGAAATAACCCACTAAACCAATAACAAGACTTAATGTACATTTTTCAATAATAATGGTAAATGTTGATGGTCTTGGTGTCCCAGTTAAAAGACACAGCTTAGCAGACTGGATTAGAAAGTCAAATCAGTAAGTTTTCCTGCTTCAAAGAAAACCACCTCACCCCTAAAGACAGTTGTAAGTTTAGGGTAATAGGCCAGAAAAGAAATTCCAAGAAAATGGAACAAAGAAGCAAACAGATGTAACTGTCATAAGATCTGAAAAAGCAGACTGCAATCTAGAAAGATTCAAAAAAGATATCAGAAAAGGTAAAGGTTGCTTCAGACATGTTAATGGCACAATCATCCTCTCTAAGAGGATATCACCATTCTAAACATATATACACAAAATACAGGCACACACAGTTTCAGAAAATAAGTACTACTGAATGTAAGCCCACAGATTTGTAACAAAAGACTAGCAGTCAAGTTATTTCTAAACCCTATTCTCACCAAGTGTTACTGGAATTAAATGACATCTTAGTTCAAATGGACCTTAAAGAAAATCATAGAACAGTCCACCAGAACACTAACAACTACATATTCTACTCGATATCCCATGGAACTCTCTCCATAACTGATCACATATTAGAACAGAAATGAATTCTGAATAAACATAAGAACTGAAATAACACTCAGAATGCTCTCTGACCACAATGGGATAGAGCTAGAGATCAACAGTAAGCAACTGCAGAAAAAACACAAACTCATGGAAACTAAACAACATTGCATGAGACAATACCTGAGACAAAGGGGAAGTAAAAAATAAAATTTAAAAAATTCTAGAATTTAATGCAACTAGAGTCACAACATATCATATATCACAAAATATATGGGACACAATGAAGACAGACTTAAGAAAAAAGTATATAGTACTAAATACCTACATAAAATGTTTAATGATATCAATTAAATAGCTAAATGATGCAGATGCACCACAACATCTTTCAAAAAGGAAGAAGAATCAAATGTAGAATCAGAAGACAAGACAATATGTCAAATCAGCACAGAAATTAATGTCTATAAATTAAAAGAAAAGAAAGAAAAGCTGAATTGTTTGAAAAGATAAAGAAGGATCAACTAATCACTTGCTAAGTTAACTAAAAGAAAGATAAAAATAATTAAAATTATAAAATTAGACAAAATACAAGATACTTCACAATACATACCAATTAAGGTAACATTCCATACAAAAAATACTCCACTAAATTGGGAACGCAAAAGGTAATAAATGAACTACTAGATACATATGCCATAGAAAAAATTAAACCAAGACAAAATAAATATTTATACACAGCTAGAACAAGGAATGAAAATGAAGCATTAATAAAAAGTGTCCTTGCCAAATGAAGCCCAGGACTGGATGGATTCACAGCAGAATTCTGCCAGAACTTCAAAGAAGACCCAATGCCAATATTATTAAATTATTCCATAAAACAGAGGAGGGAGGCTTGCAAATTTCTTTTACAAAGCATGCATTACCATAATACCCAAAGCAAAAAAGGGCACTACAAAAAATAAAAAGGAAATTACAGGCCTTCTCTCTGTTAAACAGAGATGCAAACATTCTCAATACAGTGTCCACAACCAAATTCAAGATCAAATAAAACAGATCATTTGTCTTGAGCAAGCTGGCTTTATTCTAGTGATTCAGGGGTGATTCAATATATGCAAATCAATAAATGTAATTCATCACATATATGTGTCCAAGTTAAGAAATGGTATAGATGTCTAAATAAACACAGAAAATGCCATTGACAAAATCTAACAGCAATTCATGATAAAACTATGGATAGGCTAGATGGATGGGACATTTATCTACATAATAAAGGCTATAGAAGACAAATATAGATAACTTTATACTAAACGGAGAAAAATCCAAAAGGATTCCACTCCAATCAGCAACAAGAGAGGACTATCTATTCTCTCCATTCCTATCCGGTAAAGTGTTTTCCATCTTAGATAGAACAATATGACAAGAGAAGAATAAAAAGATACAAACAGGAAAAAAGTGAAAATATCCCTTTTTGCACTTGATATGATTCTCTATAGAAGAGACCATAAGGATTTTTCTAAAATACTCTTAGAGCTGGAAAACGGTTTTACTACACCAGTATCCTTCTTATATAACAATGACGTACAGACTGGTTAAAAGTCAAGGGAACAACATTTACAACAGCAATGCACACACACACACACAAAAAAAAAACTGGACATATACTTAAATGAGGAAATGGAAGATCTCTAAAATTTAAATTTTTAAGATAGGAAGAAAGAAAATGAGGAAGACATGAGAAGAGGGAAGGACCTCCCATGCTTATGGACTGGGAGATTTAATCGTGTAATCATGGCTATCTCACCAAGAGTAATTTGTAGATTTAATGGAATCCCAATAAACATCTAAGACCATTCTTTAAACACACACACACACACACACACACACACTTATATGGATATAAATAGGCAAAGTAGTCTTGGACAAAAGAACACTGTGGTTAATGTCACCTACCTGAAATCAAATTATACTACAAAGCCATAGTAATACAATCAACGTAGTACTGGCACAAACACACACACACATACACACACACACACACACACACACACACACACACATATATATATATACATATATATATCGCTGTAATAAGGTAGAAGACACATATATAAGTCTATACAAGTAGAGTTATTGGACAGAAACTGTGGCAGAGTTCAGTGTGAGTGTATCTGGGACTACACACATTTTGGCAGATGAGAAAGCAGAGAACTCTGGCCAAAACTGGGACTGGCAGTAACCTGCAAGGTCCCCCCTATGACACACACACACAGACACACACACACATGCACACACATTAAACAGTTTCTCTTGCTAGGCTCTGCCTATCAAAGTTTCTACACATGTAGAACCATCAGCTATAAACCAAGTGCTCAAACACAAGAGCCTGAGGAACATTTCATACCCAAACAATAAAAATTCTATAAAAACATAACATATACACATATAAATAAACATACATATAATTGTTGCTGGTTGGAGTTTAGTTAAAATTACTCTGAACTATTAGAAGTGTCTACTAAATCTAACCTCGTCATCACTCAGTGGCTAGAGTTTTGTTTGCTCCAGAGGAATAAAAGTCACAGGCACGTTGGGCAATGCTCTCTAGTGCAGGTGGGCACTTGGCAAGCTGTGTCAATTTGATTTCTAATAGCAGCCAGTGTCAGACAGGGCAAAGCAACCAGCAGGACAAGATGGCACCCTGTGGTGTACCAGCTGTTGCATGGGTCTAGGGTACTGCCATCGTTGGCCCTCTAGTGACAAGTGTTACTGCTCTCTTGTGGGCCTTGGTACTGGGATTCTCTAGTATTTGGCAGCTGTATTTCCCCATTTTAGCATCTGAGACCCTTGGCCTTTAAAGGCTGACAGCTCTCTGGAATTCTTTCAGTAAAAGGAACCTGCAGAGTCTCTTGAGTCTCTTCTCTGGCTTGTGTTACTTTCTGTTCTTCAGAGTCCATTCTCCACACAGCCCTACATTCCCTTTACTTCTGACTTTCTTGTTTTTTTTTTACTCTCTCTCTCTGTCTCTCTCTATATATATACCTCTCTCTCTGTCTCTCTCTCTGTCTCTCTCTCTCTCTCTGGAACTGTTCAGCCCTTTCTCATTGCTGTAGCCACTGTCACTGCTGCTGTGGCCACAGTAGAGATTTCCTGCTTCTGGTCACTGCTGTTGATGTCACAGCATGACTGTATCTGTCTCAGCTACTGCTCTCTTGTCACCCGCCACCGCTGTTATCACGACTGCCCCTCAGCTGCTTCGTTCCACTGACATCCGTCCATCTGGGTGTAAAATAAATGCATATATCCACAAATATATTGTGAACATTTTGCCATGATTACCTTTTCAAAAGAGAAAAGATCAGGTTAATTATAATATATATATAGTTAATTGTAATAATATATTTTATTTAACTCATATCAAAAGTATTTTATCATTCAATCAATGTGAATTTGCAATACATGTTTGCCCTTTTACACATGGAGATCTCTTGTGTATTTTACACTTCAAATTATATTGCCACATGACACATGCACTCTAGATATATGAATCTGCTTCATAGGTGAGATATGCTGTTACTTTCCATATAAGGCAGCTCAGTTACAAGGCAATTATATATCTCAGTTTATAAACTGGATTTAAGAAAGAAAACTATTTTATCACCTGGATGGCTATATTTTCTTACATATCTTTATATCTATTAGAATCAATTATAAATCTGAGTATAATATTTTCCCATGCTCAAGGATTGGAAGGATAAATGTTGCGTACATAGGCAATCCACAAATAGCAAATAACAGATTCAGCATCAAACTCCCATCAAACTCCAAAGCAATTATCCACATAAATTGAAAAGTAATTTTAAATTTCACATGGAAACAAAAAGAACAAAAATAGCCAAAACAATCGTGATCAATCAAAAGAAACTGCTGGAGGTATCAGCATCACAGATTTCCAATTATACTATAGAGATGTAGTAATAAAAGTAGCGCAATATTGGCATAAAAACAGACACATTGATCAATAACAAGATTGACGATCACACATAAGACCACCTATAGCCCCCTGATTCTTAGCAAAGAGGCAAACAGCACACAATGGATAACAGACAGCATCTTCAATATATGGTACTAGACAAACTAGGCAGCTATGTAGTTAATCACTAACTGAGAAAAAGTCTTACAACTGGATCTCAAGGAGGCATTTCCTCAACTGGGTCTCCTTCCTCTCTAATGACTCTAGCCTGGATCAAGTTAACACAAAACCAGCCAGTACAACGGATCCCTTGTCAACTTGACACACAAATACACCACTGTTAAGCCACAACCCTTCCTTGCTTTCTTTTTTATATTTAATTAAATTGTTTTTTAATTGATTTTGTTGAGCTACACATTTTTCTCTCCTCCCCTCCCTGCCTCTTCCCTCCCTTTCAACCCTCTCTCATGGTCCTCATGCTCCCAGCTTACTCAGGAGATCTTGTCTTTTTCTACTTCCTATGTAGATTAGATCCATGTATGGCTCTCTTAGGGTCCTCATTGTTCTCTAGGTTCTCTGGTATTGTGATTTGTAGGCGGGTTTTCTTTGCTTTATGTTTACAAACCACTTATGAGTGAGTACATATGATACCTGTTATTCTGGGTCTGGGTTACCTCACTCGATATGATGTTCTCTAACTCCATCTATTTGCCTGCAAATTTCAAGATGTCATTATTTTTTTCTACTGTGTATGCTAGAGAGGTTGTTGGGTAAAGGGAACATCCCTGCATTGCTGGTGGGAGTGCAAACTGGTACAGCACCTATGGATATCAGTATGGTGGTATCTCAGAAAATTAGGAAACAACCTTCCTCAAGATCCAACAATATCACTTTTGGGTATCTATCCAAAGGATACTCAATTGTACCACAAGGGCATGTGCTAAACTGTGTTCATAGCAGCATTGTTTGTCATAGCCAGAACCTGGAAACAACTTTAATTCCCCTTGACTGAAGAATGGATAAGGAAAATGTGGTACATTTCCACAATGGAGAACCCTTCCTTTCTTATTCATTCCCAAGATCTCACACTAAGATCATAAATAATTTTATAAGCCCTGAAGTCTTTACAAATTCAAGCACATTAAAATTTTAGTGTCTTTAAAATATCAAATCTCTTTTAAAAGTTTGAGTCTTTCATTTGTGGGGTCCCTTAGAAATCAAAATTAAATAAAATATCTTCTTCAAGAGGGAAGAACCAGGGCACTGTCACAGTCTGAATCAAGCAAAACCAAATTCCAACAGTATACATAACTCAATGTACAATCATCCGGGATTCACTCACAAATGTCTGGACTTCTCCAAAGGGCTTGGGTCACTTCTCCAGCTCCACCCTCTTCACAGACAGCTTGTCTTCTAGGCTCCAGCTGGCTTCACTCTACTGCTGCTCCTGTTCTTGGTGGTCTTCCCAGGGTATTAGCATCTCCATAATGTGGGTTCCTTTGCTGCAATTGAGTTGCACTTTCATCAATAGCCTCTCATGGGCTCTCTTTATCGTGCCAAACTTCAACTTCTTTTGCATGCCCCCTTCAGTCCTGGGTCTTCAACTGCCACAGAGGCTGTGCCTCCACCAATGTCCTCTCCTGGCCTCTCACAGTGCCAAACCTCAGCTGCTCTCCCTATCCCCTTTATGCCTTCAACACCAGTACCACCTGGATGACTCTTACTCATAACCACGTCCTGTTTCCAAGACGAAGTACAACCATGGCTGCCTCTGGAACACAGCTTCTCTGTGTTCTCAGGTAATACTTCCCAGAAGATTTCACCTCAGTGATGTTGGTCTCTTAATCACCACTTATTTCTTAGCTCCAGCTGACCAGCATCAAAAGTTCAGGAATGTAAAGGTTTTGCTCCAATAGTACTGGTAATCATATTAATCACAGCTGATTTATTTTTTCAGCCCAAGCAATGTAAAACCACAGAGTCTTAATTTAAATTAACAAATGGCCCTGAGAGAGTCTTTAAACGTCCCTCTGAAACTTCATAAGGTAGGCCTCCATCCTTTGCACTCAACATTCTTAGCATCCAAGTTCCCACAGAATATTCCACAGGGCTCTTGTATCCCAAATTCAAAGTCCTTCTACAATCCTCCTCCAAAAGATGGTCAGGTCTGTCACAGTAATACACCAAAGCGCTGTCATCAATCCATCCTGTATGAAACTCATCTTCAAATGGATCAGGACCTCACACAAGATCTGACATCTGAATCTGATAGAGGTAAAATTAAGTAATATGCCTGAGCTTATGGGCACATGAAAGGGTTTTCTCAACAGGACCCTCCAGTTCTGAAAGCATTATAGCCAATAGTTAATAAATGAGTCCTAATGAAATTAAAAATAAATATATGAAGCTAAGTATACTATAATATGAATGAAGAGGCAGCTTTCATTTTAACTAGTTATACCCCTAAGAGAGGATGGTACTTAGAACATACATACAAATTTTAAAAAAATCTTTAAACATCAAGAAAACAAACAACCCAATTAAAAACTGGGTCAAGCAATTAAACAAAGAATTCTCAAAAGATGTAATACAAATGTCTTAAAAATATTTTTAAAATATTCAACATCTGTATCAATCAGAGAAAGTCAAATTAAAATGATTTTGAGGTTTCATTTTCTTTCAGTCAGAATGGCTGAGATTAATTTAAATTGCCCTTTTTAAAACTGACAAATGCTATCTTGGATGTGATGAAAGGGAATTGCTTATTCATTGCTGCTGAGAGTGCAAATATATGCCATGTGACCAGTGTGGAAATCAGTGTGAATGTTTCTCAAAAAGATAGAACTAGAGTTACCCTAGGATCCAGCTTTGTCACTCTTTGGCGTCTACATAATGGAAACTGTATTCTGCTATAGAGATACCTGCTCATCTATGTTCACTGTTACTCTATTGAGAATAGATAGGAAACCAAAGCACCCCAGACATCCATCAGCCGGTAAATAGATAATGAAAGTATAATATATTTATACAGCATAATATTATTTGACTGTTAAGTAAAGTGAAATCATGAAATTTATAGCTGAATGAGTATAGCTGGAAACATTTCATTCTGAATGAAGTAACCCAGTGCAAAATGTGACATGTTTTCCCTAGGTTTGTATTCCATTTGGAATATTCTTAATGTCAGGGTTCAAAATAGGGAAGACAGATTTCACTTGTATAAAGGTATAAAGAGGAACAATGGACCAGGGAATACCATATTGTTGAATATACTTCATACTACACAATTCAGTCACAGAGCATTTAGAAATCAATCTGGTACCAGCTTCATTTCTACTGCTTAGCTTTCACAGTGCTGGGAGAGATTACTATGCTAGAAGAGGAGTAATATAATTAATAATCTTACCCACTTCTGAACTTTATGAATTACAGAAATAATTGGCCTGGAAAGATGAGCCAATTTGATGCAATACTGGCATGAATGTTATGACAGTAACCATACACTTTTTACTGGATTTAAGGCCCACTCAACAATGAAACTCATGCCTGGTATTATTATTGGGCTAAGACCCATGTCTAAACAGGTTATAGGTCCTGGGGAAGAACACAGTGCTATTATTCTACTAACGTGACATAGTATTAAAGCAATCCTATGACATCATATTTCTTGGCCCTCATCAGAGAAGCTTCAATTTGCAGTAGATGGTAGTCAACACACAAATCCCCAACTGGTTAAGGTGCTGATAGTGAGAAACAGCAGAATGTTCAGCCCTAAATGAGACATCTACATCATGACCCCTCCTTCCAAGACTCAGGAATCATAACAGAAGAGAGGGGCAGAAAGATTATAAGAGCCAGAGGAGATGAATGAATATAAAGAAAATGATTTTCCAGATAGAACAGGGAAGCTGTACATATGGCTCACAATAGTAGTGACAGAATTCATAAGATCTGCACAATCTGCACAAGGCAGACAATAGCTTAGCTTGGAGAAGATAGGTGGGCATGAAGTCTCTCTTCTAGATGAGGAGATACTGGCAACTGATAGCATCTGGGAGGGTGAGACTCAGTTTTCCTTTGGGGTGGGTCCCCTAGGAGTCAACTACCCTCCAGTGGATTTTGAAACAACCAAGAACATGCAGGTAGCACAAATTGGAGTTTTTGTCATTTTGTTTTGTTTTGATGTAATTTTGAAGAGGACAAAATTGGATAGAAAGGGAAATTTGGATTTGAGAGACGATGTGGGTATTGAATATGGTTAAATATATTACATGAAATTCTCAAATGACTAATTAAAAATAACTGCTAAAACAGTTTTAGACATTTTGTGGACAATAACTTTACTTCTTTTTATTACTCTTATTAAAGTTTTTATACAATATTTTGATCATGTTTTTCTCGTTCCCAGATCCTTCCCACTTCTCTAATTAAATGGCCTTTATCTCTCTCTCTCTCTCTCTCTCTCTCTCTCCCTCCCTCCCTCCTTCCCTCTCTCTTATTCTCAATACAAAGAGCCAAACAAAACAAGAGAAGACAAATCAAAACAAAATAACAAGATAAAAAAATGCCAAAATAAAGCAAAATGAGATGAAAGCCCACTCCCTCACACACAAATATGGAGTTCATTTTGTGTTGGCTGACTATTCCTTGGCTCAGGCCTGCCCTGCATTGTGGCTGGTATACCCAATGGCACTCCACTGGAAAAAACTGTATCAACTGCAAGTAGTAGCTTCTCTGTCAGACGTGGTACTTTGTAGCCACTTCCTCTCTTCAGAGCTGGGATTTTGTCCAGCTTGAACCTGTTCAATTCTTACACATGCTGCCACAGCTTCTGTGAGTTCATGTGTATCTCAGTCCTGCTGGATCTGGAAGACACTGTTTTCATCAGCTCCATCTCTTATAATCTTTCTACTTCTTCTTCTGCATAGATCCCACAACCATGAAAGGAGAGAAGAGACTGATAAAGACATTCATATATGACTGCGTACTCCAAATTCTCTCACTCGCTACACATTGTCTAATTGTGAGTCCGTTTGTTAATTACTGTCTACTTCAAGAAGAAACTTCTGATAAGGGCTGGTCTATGGGCAATATGTCATCAGGGGTCCTTTTATTGCCAAGTAATCAAACACTTTTTGATTGTATATAAGGCCCACTCTATATACAGAGCCCGTACCTGACACTGCTAAAGAGAACTAGATAGGCCATGGGTTTAGGAGAAAACTTATTTCTTACTATTCTGTAAAAGGAAGAAAAGGTTTTTTTAATTTGAAAATTTTGTGGCTCATAAAAAATAATAAATTAAGTGAATAGTAACCACATTTTTCACTTGATAAAAATTAAGAAGCAATCTGAATTAACAATTGATTCAAAGACAAATAAGTTGTAAATTTCTGAAAAGCAGTACAAATACTTTGTATCACACAATAATGTTTAGTTATATACTCATTAATGAGAATTAAAAACAAGCATTGGAACAATTGAGAGAATAGAAATAGAGCAAAGTCAACTAAAATAAATTAGTAAGGTAAAATAAGATAAATACAAAATAAAAATTAGAAGAAGATAAAGAAATGTAAAAATGAATGTAAAAACAAATGTATTGATAGTTCCTTATGAAACATAAGTCATATCATTGACAACATCTCTACATTTCTCATCAGTAAAAAGGTAAATTATTATGCCAACTGGTTTATAACTCTAATCCCAGCACTTGGGAGGCAAAGGCAGGTGGATCTCTGTAAGTTCGAGTTCAGCCTGGTCTACAAGAGCTGGTTCCAGGATAGGCCCCAAAGATACACAGAGAAATCTGTCTCGAAAAACAAACAAACAAACAAAAAACCTAAAACCGAAACAAAATGCAACAACAACAAAAAGCAAAAACAAACAAACATAAAACGATCTACAATTTGCCAGTTCGTCTGGAGAGATGCAAATCAACTTCACAGCATTCATTTAATGAATTAAAATGAAACCAACTTCTTCTCCCAGAAAACAAGTTGTGATTTTTGCCTAAAACTTGCAAGCATATTTAATTTTCTGAAGGACTCCAAGACATTGATAAATTCCTCTCAACACATGAGGAGTTTCCATCGAAATGCAACATATGACGATCAGAAGACAGCAAGACCTATACCTTAAATTTACCAAAGAAAGCATAATTAAGAGCTGTTTCAATGTTTATTATTATTATATTAGCAAATAAACAGTTCATTTAATGTGTCTACTCCGGTGTACATACTTTAAAATGAGATGTGATATCAGTTTCTGTGGTTTAATAAGCTGGGAAAACTATCTTTAGATATTTGTTTGCTGTCCATAAAAGCAGAAAAAGATTCACTGTGCAGAAGGAAGGCCTGAGGACGTGTAGTGCATTGACTTGGGCAGGGTGAGCTGGGGAGTAGAGGATTGGAAAAGGTGCATGCTGATTCTGGAGTCCATGGTGGTTTAAAAGACAACGGTCCCCAAAGAGAGTGGCACTATTAGGAGGTGTGACGTGTTTGGAGAAAGTGGGTCACTGTAGGGCAGGCTTTGAGATCTTTGCTCCTCAAGTTTCCCTCAGGGTGGCAGTTGGTGAAGTTTCTGTTGCCTGCAGATGTAGTACTCTCAGCTCCAGCATCACGTCTGCCTGTGCACTGCCCTGGTCCCCTTCATGCTGATAAAGAACTGAACATCTGAAACTGTGAGCAAATTATTCCAATTAAAGATTTTAAGAGTTGCCGTGGTCACCGTGTCTCTTTACAGCAATAGAAAACCCCAAGACAGGGTCTATCAATAAGTTTTCTTTAGCAGCGGTGTCAGAAGTAAAAACTTTATAGTTTTCCATGGATGTGGAAAAACGTAAGTCATTGCATATGATCAGCATATAATAAAAGAAACAGATATTTTCAATAACACCAGCAATAGAACACAGGTTCTGAAAATCTAAACACTTTTGGAATGAGAAATCAGCAGAAATGTCTCTAATGTTGTATTTTTAATTAGAAAATAATAAGTCAATCAAGAAATCAATTTAGTCAACAGACTTAGTAGTTTTCCTCCCCTTTCATGAGTATGGCACAATGAAGACAGAAAACAAAACTGGTTTTGTTCATTTGATTTTAGTGTTCGGGGTAGAATACAACAATTTAGTAAAATTTAGCTTTAGTCTAAGATAGAACAAGGGGATCCTGTATGAAAATTATTCTATGAGTCAGTTAATTCCTGACACAGTTATCAGCTTAATCATGCATTCGTTTCTGTTTTGAGAGGGGGAGTGACGCTAATGATTTAAAGGTGCTGTTGGCTGTGCGCATGCTTCAGAACCCGTCATAATGCTCACAGTTCAGTTTTGGACATGAGGTCTGAGTCTCATTTCCATGCAGAGCACAGAGATCATGTTCGCTTTTGTGGACGTGGCCCTCTCTGTGATAGCGTGCTTGCAGTTTTTAATTACCGCGCTGCTTTTCACAGTTTTGAATCATTTTCATGTCCTTGCTGCAGCACCGTATTAAAGCCTCACAGGAAAGATGAACAGACAGCTCGGAGGCACACGGCTTTGGTAGTAATTAAATGGCAGCACATTTCAAAGCTATGGATATTTAATGTCACCAAAGTATCAGTTTCACATTTGGTTCAATACTGTGTGTGGGAATTAAATGCAGAACAGTGTGTTATCACTGCTTAATCATGTAAATGGTATTCACATGTTAGGCCTCTGTTCTTAATTGAATTTTTACTTCTTTATTTAGAAACAAAGATTTCTTGATAAGGTTAAATTGGTTTTAAGCAGAAGCATATTCTTAAGAAATTAATTTTCATATTTTCTTGCTGGTACTCAGCTGTAAGAGAATGTCACAGTGTGTGGGGTGACAGTGTGGCACATTCCACGGCACTCAATAGACCAGGATAAGGAGGGAAATTGAGTGCATTGCTGAAAATCCAACTATGGCAATATCCATAGCCAAAATGTAATCTAGCTATGGCAACATCCATGGCCAAAATGAATTTTCATTTTGATTCCTCAACAACAATTGATTCATGCACACCTTAAATTATTGCAAAAGGGACATCAGAAAACTTTGACCTATAGGATTGTTTAAGCACCATTCTTTTTTATTGTTTTTATCGAGTTACACATTTTTTCCACTCTACTCTCTGCTTCTACCCTCTCCCATGATTAAGCACCATTCTGAGACTTGGGTTGTGTACCTAAGTGTCCAGGGTGCTCTCTTTTCTGTCAGGGTGTAACAGTTTTAAAATTGTCATCCAGGAAACATTTTTTATGACTTGCTAATATTTCCCCCAATAGATACTTACGGTAAAGAACAAAAATCCTGCTTAGTCTTAACTTTCTTTACTTCTTGATCAATGAATGATTTCTGCCCCAAATCATCATCAGTTGAATCTCTTGAATTCCAAGAAATGGTAGCTAAATTATTGAAAAATTAAATGTGGTTGTTTGCATATGAATGACATGCATAGAAACATTTGCTTTAGATTTCAGTAGAGTTTATTTGTACTAGAAATAGATGACTGGAAACAGTGAGGTCACCAACACCCATTAGCTTATTCCAGAAAACATTTAGTCCTAGCAAAGCATTCATTTCAGGGAACTTGAAAACAAATTTAGTAAGTTGTCACTTGGTTCTGCGAATAAGTAAACAGACTGAAATTTTTGGTAACAGAGTACAATTTGCATTATAATAACACAATTTCTATTCTTACTATGAAAAGATATGGACAATCCCCTGTGGGATACTTTATAGAATTGAAAATTTTGAAGGATTCCTAAATTCAAATCTCCAACTCCTAACTGACCATGCAACACTAGCCAAATACTGCTTAGTTTTGTTGTTCAAACAAAAACTGGAAAGTGTTAAGTATAGTGTAAAGAAAAATAAGGTTAAACTTATTTTTAGATGAATCTATTAATGGATATCTACAGAAGTTAAGGATTCTTTTAGATTTATTCTTAAAACTTAAGGTTTTTGAACCCACTTTTCTGAAAATATTCACGAGGGTAACTTTGCTTCTTACTCAAGATGTCTAATCAGTGTATGTGACCGTGGTTTCTTGACGATCGCTGTCTTCTTCTTTGGACAAACTGGGAAGCTGAAAGTAGCAAATTTCTCGAATAATTATTTTTTTCAAAGTTTATTAAATTATAAAAGTTTCCATTTCCACCCCCCTCCCAACACCCTCCCACTCCTCCCACTCCCTCTCCTCCTCCCTCTCCATCCCTAAGAGCAGTCAGGGTTTCCTGCCCTGTGGGAAGTTCAAGTTCCTCCCCCCTCCCTCCAGGTCCAGGAAGGTGAGTATCCAAACAGACTGGATCCCAAAAATCCAGTATATGCAGAGGAAACAAGTCCCAGTGTCATTGTCAATGGCTTTTCAATAAGACTCCGGGCCAGCAACATTCAGAGAATCTGGTTGGATCACGTGCTCGTTCAGTCCCAGTCCAACTGGCCTTGGTTAACTCTCATTAGATCAGTCCCTTGTATCAGTGGGTGATCGCACCCCTCGCGGTCCTGATTTCCTTTCTCATGTTCTTCCTCCTTCTGCTCCTCATTTGGACCTTGGGGGGCTCAGTCTGGTGCTCCAATGTGGGTCTCCATCTGTATCGCCATCCATCGTCGGATGAAGGTTCCCTCTGGTCTTGCCTTCTTTGCTCACGTTCTCTTTCCTTCTGCTTCTCGTTTGGACCTAGGGAGTTAAGTCCAGTGTTCCAATGTGGGTCTCTGTCTCTATCTCCGTCCATCGCCAGATGAAGGTTCTATGGTGATAAGCAAAATATTCATCAGTATGGTTATGGGCCAAGGCGGTTCAGGCACCCTCTCCTCTATCCAGAGAACAATCTGGGGATCTCTCCTTGGACCTGGGATCCCATTTATAATCAAGTCTCTTGTAAACCCTAAAATGACTCCCTTAGTTGAGATATATTCTTCCCTGATCCCATATCCATCCTTCCTCTCCCCCATCCCAGTCCACCGAGCTTTCCCCAATCCTCCCCTACTCCCTTCTCTCTAACCCTCTCCCCTTTCAACAACCCTCCCACCCCCCCATGCACCCGAGGTTACCTGGGACTCTTGTCTATTTCCAATCTCCAGGAGGATAACTACATGATTTTCTTCAGGTTCACCTTCTTATTTAGCTTCTCTAGGATCACGAATAATAGGCTCAAAGACCTTTAATTATGGCTAGAATCCACTTATGAGTGAATACATATCATATTCCTCTTTTTGGGTCTGGCTTACCTTACTCAGTAAAGCGTTTTCTATGTCCATCCATTTGCATGCAAAATTCAAGATGTCATTGTTTTTTACCGCTGAGTAAAACTCTAATGTATATATGTTCCACACCTTCTTTAACTATTCTTCTATTGAGGGGCACCTAGGTTGTTTCCAGGTTCTGGCTATTACAAATAGTGCTGCTTTGTACACAGTTGAACAAATGCTTTTGTGGTATGATAGGGCATCTCTTGGGTATATTCCCAAGAGTGGAATTGCTGGGTCTTGAGGGAGGTTGACTCCTAGTTTCCTGAGAAACCGCCACACTGATTTCCACAGTGGCTGCACAAGTTTGCATTCCCACCATCAATGGATGAGAGTTCCCCTCTCACCACATCCTCTCCAGCATAGACTATCATTGGTGTTTTTGACTTTAGCTAATCTGACCGGTGTAAAATGATATCTCATAGTTGTTTTGATTTGCATTTCCTTGATCACTAAGGATGTTGAGCATGACCTTAAGTGTCTTTTGACCATTCGAAGTTCTTCTCTTGAGAATTCTCTGTTCAGATCAGCACCCCATTTTTTAATTGGGTTAATTAGAGTTTTATTGTCTAGTTTCTTGAGTTCTTTGTATATTTTGGAGATCAGGCCTTTATCTGATGAGGGGTTGTTGAAGATCTTCTCCCAGTCGGAAGGTAGCCTTTTTGTCTTACTGATGGTGTCCTTTGCTTTACAGAAGCTTCTCAGTTTCAGGAGGTCCCATTTATTCATTGATTCTCTTATTGTCTGTGCTACTGGGGTTCTACCTAGGAAGTGGTGTATTATCTTTAAGAATGCTTTATTTAACTGATTTATAATTTATAGACTCTTTGGGCCAATGAGTTGGCTCAGTAGGTTGGAATGCACGTATTGTACAATACTGACTGCTTGAGTTCAATATGCAGAACCCATGGTGGAGAAGACAGCTGACTTCCAAAGTTCTCCACTGGCCTCCACACATTCACTATGGCATGTTTGCACTTACATTCAGAACAGACGCATACAAAGCAATAATTGTAATTTGAGTAGGCAGAACCTGATTTAAATCTGCAATCACAGTACGTATTGTGTTGATTATCATCCACCCACATTAGAAACAACCATAACACAACTGATTCTAGGAGAAACAACTGACTAAGGGGCACACACCTTTATCTAGCTGTTTAAAATATCTCATGCCTTCCTGTTACTGGTGCTGACCGTTCCACATAGTCAGTTTAAGTTCCCAGTAGTACAAGGACAGGGACACAATTCCCCTAAGAATGAATCAAACACTTCGATACCAAATCCATTTGTCCTCTAGATTTAGATTTAGATGAACAGAAGCTGCCAGAGAGGAGACAAGGTAAGGAGGGCGTTCTGTACAGGTCCCTGGGACTCCCACCAATGAAGGCTAAGCATAGACCTGTCCTGGACCTTTTGCCTTCCAGGTACTTGAATACAGAGGTACATTACCTGTAGATTCCAAAAATGTAGAACCTGTCATGTCCTATCAGGTAGAAGAAACTGGGTCAAAATGCTAAAGCTTTTCTGAGTAATAACCAGAAGAAGTAGAGGTATAACTTTAAAATATATGAACAGTAGAGAACAGATGTATGCATGTCACACATGTAAAGAAATATTTACTGAGATGTAGGGAGCTACATAGTTTCATGCCTTAAAGATGGCACCGATTTCCGCTTTCCACCTTTCCAAAGGTGAGTGCTCCCTGGCACAAACAACTCCATATAAGGCTAAGGCTAGAGATCTGGCTTGCTTCCGCGTACCTGGACCTATCTGCATTCCCCACAGTAGCATGCTGGGGTTGGCTACCCAGAGGCTATTTAAGCTGTGGACTGGCTTTACCCCGGGGTCAGAAGATTGTTCAAGGTTCCTGAATAAACCGCAGAAAGAAGAGTTGGGCGTTGTGTCTTCCTTGCTGGTCGAGGCAGTCGCGACACTGTTATAATTTACTAGCTTAGAAAAATCGCTGCTAACTTCCTTATGGTTATTTCAAAGGTATAAGTCATAAACTGTTGAAACTCAAAGAAATTTTTACTTCGAGATGATGAACCTTAAAGTAGCCTAACCTATTCACTTTATTAAGGGGTAAAAAGATGTGAAGAGGCTTCTTTGAGGTGTGTAATGTTGCCTTCATTCACATTTTAAATGCCACTGGATGCCACATAATAGACCAAAATTAGTCACATAATAAGTATGAATGAAGGGAATGTACAATTTACTTATGGTCAACCCTATATAAGAGCATACTGATCAATATATTAAGAATTAGACTATCTTTTATAAGGGGTAATGTTACTCTGTAGATTTAATGTAAAAATTAAATAAAAGCATGTAGCTAAGCATCTATCTTGACATCTGGGAATATCAGTCCTAAAAGTGGTAAATAGTATAATAAGAAAGACAATGATTGCTTTCCGTGAGACATTATTGTATTCCCACTTTCATAGAAACCTAATTTCTCTAAGTCTTTAAATACATAAACCTCTGTTAAAATAATCCCTGTGCAAACTAAAGAAAGTTAGTGCTTCACCTTGTAGCAACTGAGTAATTATGCAATTGTATTTGAGGAGTTGCAAACTATTGCAATAAGAATCTGCAGTGCTGGGAAGGATTTTATAAAGCATGGATTAGAAATCAAAGATTAATATAATAAATGTGAACATTCTATCATAAAGAAAATTTCTTACTATAGTCTATTCCAAAGGGGGAAAATAAACACAACTTTGGGTACACAGATCCTTATGACATTTACAGAAGAAACGGGGACAGACCCTGGTCACAAAGCCAGAAATAGACTGTGTGTTAGGTCTGCTGGAACTGAACAAATATTCCTTTTCCCTCACTCGCAAAATAAGCAAAAGGTCCCTGCTGGGGAGCTAGCAGTCTATTACTGACCAGGTGGACCTTGTCTTTATAAACAAAACTCATTATGGAGACTTGCCGTCAGTGAGGGCTTATGTCTAAATAGATCTCTGACCTACCTACAAGTCGAAATGGCAGACGAAACATCATTGAGGTAAATGGTTTTAAAATATTCACACCACAAAGACCACTATTCTTTCTCAAGTGCTCCCTTTAGTCATTTATAGTGAAATGGTAAGGTCAAAATCTTAAAATCAATAACTTATTTCAACCTTTCCAGAAAACCTCAACAATGCAGTGGGGACAGACGGCCCTGGGCACCTTAGGCCAGCAGACTGGTTACAACAGAAAAGAAGCAACACAATGCCACCACTAACCTCTCACTTACAAAACTAAAACAGGATATAAGGAAGGACGGGTAACCTAGAGAGAACCACAGGAGTAATGAATGGCAGACCCTCATCTAAATCGCAAGTCTGTGCACTCTGTGAGCACCCAAAATAATATTCAATAGTATTCTCTGTTCTATAAGTCTGTCAACCATATTCAAACTCACAGCACATTTAGGGTAGTGTTGGCCCTGCTTTGTGTTAAAACACAGGCAATTATGTCTAAAAGCTAAGTTAAGGGTTCAAATAGTTGTCTAGAAAAGAAGAAAGAGAAATAGGGGGTCCTTGTCCTCATCTCTGAAGAGGTTGATAGTGTTAAAAAGTGCATAACTCAACCTCAGTGTTCAGAGACATGATACTTCATCTTTACGGGCTGGTCTTCTGGAACCCATTCTTCCCTTTAAAGGACATGGGAAACAGACAATGTGCCATTATAATGACAGCTATTATATCATCTATAAGAATCTAGTATGGAAACATTATGATAATGCCATGTATGTTGTTAAAGCAAATTTTATTACTCTACGGTTAGAGAACACAGAAAGAAAACAATTTTTTTGTTGTTTCTTGTTTTTTGTTGTCATTGGTGCTGCTCTTGCTACTTTGAGAAAAACTGTTCTGTAGCCCATGCCAGCCTCAAAACGCTGCGGAGCTGAGACCGACTTAGGATCCTTGTTCCAAAAGTGCTGAAATTCCTGGCAGGTGCCGCTCTTTCCAGGTTCCAATTGACTACTGTGACGGATTCTTCGCTGTGTTCACTTGGCTGCTTTTTAAAATATTTTTATTCCCTTTATATTTGACAGGTACGGGTGCTGTGCCTGTGTTTGTGTCTGGGAACCATTTGTATGCTGTGTCCACAGAGGCCAGAAGAGCGAATTGAATCCCTTAGAACTGCAGTTAAAGTTGGCTGTGAGTTGCTATCCAGGTGCAGGGAATCGAACAAGAGTCCTCTGGCACAGTAGCTACTTCTCTTAACAACTGAGCCGTTTCTCCAGGCTCTACCCTTCTGTTTTTAGTAGGGCACTAACACTATGCAAAGAATTCTCAGAAACGCTGTTCTTCCCTATTTATTACTATTTTTTACTTCTTTTCTAGACATCTAAGAACAGAAAGCACATATTTTATCTAAAAGACTACAGCTTATCAAACAGCATATGAAAATCAGGGTCATTATTTCTAAAATATGTAATAGAAATAGTCAGTCATGGGATAGACATACGAATAATTGAGCAATCTTTTTCTATTCATGTTTTGTTTTGTTCTGTGCTAATTTTTGTTTTGTTATGATCTTTTTTTTTTATTGATTGTCAAATTTAGTGAAAAGTGCCTTTCCTGAGCTGGCTTGTGAGCTCCCTCCTTCAATTTATGGTAATATGATAGTATAAATAATATGAAAATCTTCTGTGTCAAGGAAGTCATGCTAATACCTTGAAGGTATCTCTTTGGCAAAGAGCAGCAAGTCTAATTTAGAAATGATGGGCTGGTCGGGATAAGTGGGGCCCAGAAGACTTCTTTATTTCTTTCAAGTACAAAAGAAACATACTGTATTCTAGGATCCCCAAATTTTAGTGTGGATCTTTGCAACCTATTTCATTCATTTCATGTACAAACCAGGCTAGGTTAAATCCTGGATAGCATAAGAACTTGAGTTGGTTAGGGTTTGGAGTAGGATTAGGATTAGCGTTGGGGTTACTTCCCTCACTAAACACAAGGAGTAAGAACATGTGTGGCTTTAAGCTTAATACATTATTTAACATATGATCAGAATTTTAATTAATCAGTCATCAACAAATGGCTACTAAACACACTTTGGAGAATATGGATATAATAAAATTAATCAAATGTGTGCAAGAACATTTAGTGTCATTGAAGGGCATTTATATTTCATAGTTTTAACTAAATGGTTGGTATACTATTGAAAGAATAGTTTATATAAACATAAATTTTTGAGATAAAACAAAATATAAAATAATTTCATCTTCAGGTCTTCTGCCAATGACAGCAAGGTGGGAGACATTCCTATCACCATTGTTACTTCTGAATACTATTTAGGTTTGGAAATTCCATGTTACATTGTAGTTCAAATGAACATGGTGATATTCATGTCTCCTATCTTGCCACAATTGGCAGAAGACTTAAAAGAGAAACTATTTTATCTTTGGCTTTACAAAATGCTTCCTACGTTGCTTGGGGATCATGGCAGAAGAGAGTTTGGAAAATTCTGAAAGCCTAAGAAACAGAAACTGGACTGTAAGATTTTGTATTCTAGATGGTACTTCGATGAAGTGTTATCAGCATGGCTGCCTAAGTATGGCAGGAAGAAGGATGACGTCAGCAGACATGCAAATGTGGAAAGGGGGTGCCTCAGTCCTAGACAAAGAGCTTCAGGCAGCAGGGAGTCCTGGAAGTAGAATATAATCTTTCCCATGGAAGAGACCCCAACTTGGTTAGACCTTGACGTTTTCTTCCTTCTAAGTAGCTTCAATAATTGACATGTACCGCCAACCGTTTTTATTTTGTTTGTTTGATTGGTTGGTTTGGTTTTGGTTTTGTTGGGGGAGGGTTCCTTTTTATTCTGCTCCAATGATATAAAATAGGAAGAAAGAATCTTTGAGCTGAAGGGGTTATCCAAAAGACAATCTGCATGCCTACCCCAAATTCCCCTCCTCTTTTCCCTCGCTATTGGAAAAGAAAATATGAAAACGAAAAATCTGTTGACTTGGAATGAACCGTTTCTCACTTTGTAGCAGGGCCATTATGCACTGGAAAACCTTCAGGGAAAACTACACTTAAGTTCTCAGCAGCCATTTGTTGAAAGTAGGTGCTTAAAGAAGCATGATGATAGCCTGGTCAAAGTAAATCCTTGCAGAAACTTTGCCATTGTCTTGCATTTATAATTGCAGAGTACTCTAAGGCTGAGAAAGTACTTCAGGCAAGACCCACAGCAAGCTTAAAAGTATGCGGGACAAGTACAGGCCAAGAAGGAGGCACACGGGCTCTGCCTATTCAGGCATCACTTCCCAGTGTTGCCACAATAGTACAGGGTCAGGAAAAATGGCTGCCTCTCAGACAGCAAATCAGGGACAACTGAGAAGGAGCTAAAAGAATGTTGGCTGATATCATTAGTAATCACTTCTGGGCTGACTTAAAAGACAGAGGACTCATGGAGTTATAGCTTTCAGATGCAAGCTCTAGGTTATGATGATGTGTATACACACAACAAAGAAAGTGGCAGTCCCATCCTTGCTGTTTAACTCTTAGCAAACAGAGTCAAGGTTCCCTTGAAACATAAATTGAAACGCACAAGATTACATATTTTGGGAGCTAGAGAAGCACCTCAGCAGTTAAAAGCACTTCCTGCCCTGCTAGAGGAACTGAATTCAGTTCCCCATTCTACTACTAGATAATTCAAAATCACCTGTAACCCCAGCCACAGGGAAAAGCTGGCAATCAATTTAGGGCCACATAGTATCCGTGAACATGTGCAACATACACACACACACACACACATTCAAACTCATGCACATATATGAAAATCAAAATAAAATTTTAAAAATGCCCTTTCATGTGCTGTAAATAACAATCAAAAGAGTCATCAAAGGTTAAAGTGAGACTATTTTAACTCGGAAGTCATGGATGGTTCTTCTCAAAGTTGATTGTGCCATTCAGGCAAGTATTAAGGTGAGGATGATCATGTGGAAAAATAAAAGGTGAGACAAAAGAATGATGTCATCACCTAACAGAATCCCAGGAGGCCCAGGTGTCTGGAGCACAGTTGACAATGAAAAGAGTGGCCAGAAAGAGAGCGTCAAAGGAGACAGGTAACCATCTGGCAACTAGATTTTAATCACACCAAAAGGATTTTACTGAGGCACTGTCTAGGAGGATCGGTCTCGTAAGATTTTCCTCTAGAATGTTATTGGGAATTCAGAATGTGGTAAACCAGAAAGAAAATGGTGAGTCCACCTGGATCATGAATGTCTCTCTCCATCTTACTGTAAGAATGCTGCTGTTTTTGTTCAGGGAGCATATTTGCTCAGGTAGAGAAGTATAAGCAGCTACTTAACTCAGTGTCTCAGGAGGCTTTCCAGAGTTTTGCTTTGGTTTCAATGCTTCTGTCTCCTCAAGTTTGTGTGTGTGTGTGTGTGTGTGTGTGTGTGTGTGTGTGTGTGTGTGTGTATTAAGAAATAGGGGCTTTCCACATGGAGGAGACTTCAGAGAGCAGCCTGACGTCATTCCACAGCATCTTCACTGTGAGAACACAGTAGTCTTCTACTGTCCAGTCTCTCCCCTCCATTGCATAAGGATGCAACAGTTAGTCCCTCCATGAATCAGAGAGAAACTATACAAGATATTGAATAAAGCTTGGGTCTTGGACCACCCAGCACTATGAAAATCATCTGTGCTTAGTACTCAGACCATGGACTATAGTTTTATGGGGAAAAGGTGAATAAAGTAAAAATTTTTGTCTTTGCTTATGTTTTAAACTTAGAGAATTCCTAGAAAGTTTATAGAGTGGAAATAGCTGGTTGCATGAAGAAATTAAAGGACAATGAAAGCTCTTGTCAGTGGGAGGCCCCAGAGAGGTAGAAGGTACAAACAAGAACATATAGTTTCTTCTAGAGTACAGAATCCTGTACCTATCTCAGTACTCAGAGCCCTTTGTATACAAACTTCCATGGTTATCTCAGGCAGCTAGGTTTTATAGTTATCAACTCAACCATATATAAGCTACCAAACTTGTTTTCGATAACTAATTTTTCTAATAATTCACTTTCTTCTTGATGTTTCTCAAGCTCTTCCAATTATTATGTGGAAAGGGTAGCCATGTTTATTTTCTTTTGAATTAGTGTACATTGCTTTTAAGAAATATTGGGTCTCGTGATGGCATTGTGACACATGAATGTAACTGATCATGTTTACAATCCCACAAGCCACCATCACCTCCAGCTAGTCCACTTCCTCCTTACTAACATATCCTTGTCTAAGTTCCTGAATTAGTCTTGCAGGTAGGTTTTATTCTGGGAACTATCCCAAGAAATCAAACTTTGATGGTAGATTTGGAATTGTTTGATTTTCAATACATTGTATTAGCAATCGGAAATGTAGCACAGGTATCCCAAGGCATTAAAGCAAAGCCCATTGCTGAATCATTTTCTATCGTTTATAGATGCAAAGTAGCTACTGATGCAAAGCTTTAGTGGGTAGCTGGTTTGGTGCCATGGTGGGAATAAATTCATCAGATACTCTTGTATGTATAATCACTTTATCTGCATTATCCTATCATGGAGAAATTATAACCTTAGCATTTTACCCTACCAACTTAAGTAAGAAAACCAGATTCAGTGATGGTTTAAATAAATCCTTTGCAAGCTTTTTCTGTTAAGGTTCAGCTGGCAAATATTTTAAACTTTGTAGACTATATGGATTTATATCAAAACCACCACCAATGCAAAATGAGATAATCAGGGCAGTGCTCCAATCAATAAAGCTTTATTTACAAAAAGACATTGCAGTAATGATTATATATTATCACTATATATATATATATACATACATACACCTCAGACCTAAGAGAAATCCTGAAAGTACACAAGAGCCAACCTCATACTACATACTAAGTGGTGATAGATACATAGGTGTTGCCTCTCTGTGAGGGCCATGGAGTAGGCATCCTTTACAAACGACATGGTTGACTTCATCTCCGAGGCAGAAACTAACTACCTGGTCTTCTTACATGGTGTTGAAGCCTAGAATTGTATTACAATCTACATTAAAATTTGATCCTTGCATATGGGAGACAGACAACAGAGATCATTCAATACTACCTTGAGATGGAGTTTGTGAATGCATGGTATTTCCAGGAGTGACAAAATTCCTCAGTATCTGGTGAGTGGCCCAAACCACAGGACACAGCCATATTTCAGCATTACTAGATCTCCTAAACTCTGGTAAGCTGGTCCCAATAACGTTTAGTGGGACCTGGGCATCAGTTCTAGCCAGGCTAGCTGTATAAGTTGGCCATCAGTAGGCGCTTTTAATGTTCCCAGAAGCTCTTTGACATCCTTTGAATAGAAATCTCAAGCAGTTGTAGACTGTCATAAGCCAGTGTAGTTGGTTCTGCATTTACACAAGATCTACAAAACTGCAGTTATCTCAAGGTTGAGCAAACCCTCAGTTAGATCATCTGGGGGGGGGGGACTAAGCCAGTGTAGTTGGTTCTGCATTTATAAAAGATCTACAAAAATGCAGTTATCTCAAGGTTGAGCAAACCTTCAGACCATCTGGCGGGGGATGGTGGGGGGGGGGGGAGTCTGGGAAAGCTAAAATATACGAACTTCCAAGGCTGAAAAAGGAACAACTGACAAACGTTTTGTGTTGGTTTATTTGTTTTAAAAAGGGAAGATGAAACAGAAGGATTCAAGTGTGCTTTCATTCCCTAAGATAGGACAGGATATTGAAGGCAGAGAGGAATTTGTATTTGGCAAGATGGTCCAACAAAACTTGACCAACCTGTCAACTTTAAAATTGCAAATGTTCAGTTTTACCAGCAGGTAGCTAGAAAGACAGCTTCATAATAAACTTCCGTTAAAACAAGAATGGAAGCCTGAAAAGTGTGAAGATAGGGCAGCTGCGAGCACTGATGAGCAAGTATCTGTCGAGTAGGATATTGAGTCCTTTGAGCGTGTGTCAAGAAGTAGTATAGCTTATATAGTAGATTTATTTCCCAGTTTTGCTCCACACTGAGTTTCCAAAGAAGGTGCACAAATTTTCTTTCCTCTCACCAGTGAATTGAGGGGTTTTTTTCTTCATATACCTCACCAGCATGTGTTGCCCTATTCACAAGAGCTAGAAAACAGAGACAACCTAAATCTCCTTCAGCAGACAAAGGGATAATGACATTGTGATATATATGTATGTATGTATATATATATATATATATATATATATATATATATATAATAGATTTTTTTCAGCTGGAAAAAAAAGTTAAATCATGAAAGATGTAAGCAAATGGATAGACCTAGAAAAGTTAGATTGAATGAAGTAACCCAGACCCAGAAATACAAATGCAGCATGTTCTCTTTCACCTTTGGTCCCCAGCTACAAATTTTCAGGTGTGACCATGCAACATGGAGTAACCACAGAAACAAGGAAAGTACAAAGAGACCATATATATGTTGAAGGTAACCTTGGAAGGTGATCGGCATGATAAAGTTGATATGAAACCAGAAACAGAATAACAGGGTGGGAGATTCCAACCAGGGAGTCTTTCAGTGCAGAAGGAGGGACAATTAACAGCAAAGCTGTTTTCCAAAGGCTCGAGGAATCATATTATTTTAAATTTACCTAAAATTATACACAATACATGTAAGTTTTTGCACATACATGCACACACACACACACACAGTAGTTAAGTAACTTGGACTGACAACAAGAACCAAGGTTAACAAAATCTCTAGGACTAGACACATGAAATCTCCTTTCGAAGGCCTAGTGATTCTGAAAACAATATCGCTTATTGGTGTATCCCTTGGTTGCCTCTAATGCTTTGACGGTAGACCCACACTGTTAAGATGCCACACACTCAGCACTCATGATTTGGATGACTTCAACTATATCTAACCAGAAAGCCTCTTTCCTCTTTCCTGTGGTTTATCTTTCATGGTTTCAAAAAAAAATACTATACAAGCTGCCAGGGGATGGAAGCTATTAAAGAGACCTATCCAGCTGCAACCTGTGAAGCACAATTAACAGCATGCAAGACATACATAAAGGTGCAAGTTGTGTTGACATGTCAGTGACATTCAGCAGCTGTCTAATTGGATTTAAGGCCCACTCCACAGGAGAGAAAATATGTCTGTACTGGAAACCTAGCCAGCTTCGTGGGGCTACTAGTGAGATCATGGACTTTAGGAAAGAATCTACTGCAGCTGCTTTGCTAGCCCAGAATAAGTCCCCACTGTATTCCATATACTGCAGTTATCCCCACAGGTAAGTGCAGCTATCACCCCTCTACAAAGAGGGTCTCTCTGTGCCGCAAGTGGAGAGCAGCCAGGAAACCACAGCAGGACATAACGCGGAGATCAACAGATCACGGGGATCGTCGCCTCAGTGGACATAGCTGCATCCCAAACCCTGAATGTATGCCTCAGAGGACATCACAGAGGAGGGGCAGAGAGACTGCAAGAGCTGTGAGAAGTCTCTTCTAGAATGACTGCATGCAAGACAGGAACAATAGGAGTACCAAAAGACATGTTACTGTAGAGGGGAGGAGTTTCTCGGGTCTCACCCACAGACAAAGAACCACAGACAGCCACCTACAGCTGGGAGACGGAGGATTGGCCTCCTCTAGGGGTGGGATTCTTTATTGATTTCTCAGTGCACAGTAGTTAGTCTTGAGATCATATACACACAAACAGTAGGTTATACTTGTATACATTTGTGCATATACATACATATATGTGTAGTAAATATAATCAAAGCAAAAAAAGGCTACCAATTTGAGAGTGGGAAACATGGGTGTGCTTCAAGGCAAGACCACTGGGAAGAGCTGGAGGGGCGAAATGGGAATGACACAATTCTATTTCAAGTAAGAATACTTACAAAATAGAGTGAGGATAGAAAAGGGGGAAAAGAAGTTGATGCCCATCATAATGAATTAAATAAGATCCATTTGGACCTCATTGGTATTAAGGTAAACTCAATCTTTCCATATTTGTTGTGATGATGACAGAGAAAGGAGATCAATCTGGGCTGAGGAAACCTTAAATTTTAATTTTAGAATCCTACTTCTCTTCAGCTGTATACATGGAGGCACAAGGGAGAAGAAACCTTAGTTCCAATCTGGCAGAGGACATGGTCACCAAAGCGGGACCCCTACTGTCTTTTTGAGCATTTCCTGATGGATTCAGCAGAGGTTATAGGAAACTGGAGTTTTCAGATTTTTGAATATGGGAATGACCTTTGAATTCTTAAATCTTTTTTTTAAATTTACTTATTTATTTCTTTTTTTTTTAATAGTAAATTTTATTAAATTATAAAAGTTTCCAATTCCGCCCCCCCTCCCAACACCCTCCCACTCCCCCCACTCCCCCCCTCCTTCCCCTCCGTCCCCCAGGGCAGTCAGGGTTTCCTGCCCTGTGGGAAGCTCCAGCTCCCTCCCCCTCCCTCCAGGTCCAGGAAGGCGAGCATCCAAACAGACTGGATCCCCAAAATCCAGCATATGCAGAGGAAACAGGTCCCAGTGTCATAGTCAATGGCTTTTCAGAAAGACCCCGGGCCAGCCACAGTCAGAGAATCCGGCCAAATTCCGAGAATCTGTCTAGATCACGTCCTCGTTCAGTCCCAGTCCGGCTGGCCCTGGTAAACTCTCATCAGATCCGTTCCCTTGTATCAGTGGGTGATAGCATCCCTCGCAGTACTGATTTCGTTTTTCATGTTCCTCCTCCTTCCGCTCCCCCTCCGGACCTCGGGGGGCTCAATCCGGTCCTCCAATGTGGGCCTCCGACTGCATAGCCGTCCTTCGCCAGAGGAAGGATCTATGGTGATAAGCAAAATATACATCAGTATGGTCATGGGCCACGGTTTCTCAGGAAACTGGGAGTCAACCTCCCTCAGGACCCAGCAATTCCACTCTTGGGAATATACCCTAAAGATTCCCTAACATACTACAAAAGCATTTGTTCAACTATGTTCATAGCTGCACTATTTGTAATAGCCAGATCATGGAAACAACCTAGGTGCCCCTCAATAGAAGAATGGTTAAAAAAGGTGTGGAACATATATACATTAGAGTTTTACTCGGCGGTAAAAAACGACATCTTGAATTTTGCATGCAAATGGATGGAAATAGAAAACGCTTTACTGAGTGAGGTAAGCCAGACCCAAAAAGAGGAACACGGTATGTATTCACTCATAAGTGGATTCTAACCATAATTAAAGGTCTTTGAGCCTATTATTCGTGATCCTAGTGAAGCTAAATAAGAAGATGAACCTGATGAAGATTATTTAGCTATCCACCAGGAGGTAGGAAATATACATGAGTCCCAGGTAACCTCGGGTGCATGGGGGGGTGGGAGGGTCGATGGAGGGGGAGAGGACTAGAGAGAAGGGAGTAGGGGAGGAACGGGGAAAGCTTGGTGGCCGGGGATGGGGGGGGGAGGGAGGTAGGATGAATATGGGATCAGGGAACAATATATTTCAACTAAGGGAGCCATTTTAGGGTTTACAGGAGACTTGATTATATATGGGATCCCAGGTCCAAGGAGAAATCCCCCAGATTGCTCTCTGGACAGAGGAGAGGGTGCCTGAATCGGCCGTGGCCCATGACCATACTGATGTACTTATTTATTTCTTAAATCTTTGGGCTACTTGTATATCTTTCTGGAAGAAAGATGCCAAAATAGGTGTTTAAAAACAGATGACTCTATCTCCCAATGGTACTGGTGATGATTTCAATCTTGGTGAACAGTGAAGATGTGAATTTATTGTATGAATGTCACCGACATGCAGTGGGTTTCAAAAGTACAAGAAGTGACCTTTCTGGGAAGAAGACTTCCTTTAGCAACAGCCATAACTTGGAATAGCAGAGGTTAGATGTCTTCTTGTGAAAGCAGCACCTCAGTGGGGCTCACAATCATTGAAAGAACACTTCTTGATTTGCATTTATGACTCTGGGGCCACTAAGGCTGGGGATTTAATCCACTGCTGTGAACATATGATACAAATACACTGCTAGATACCTATTGAAAAGGGTATTTTTCTTATCCACTAAACTGTATTTGCCAATAATAGCAAGTTGCCTGCAGATAAGGATATAATACTGTGGTTTGAATCATGAAAGCTTTTGTGAGTGTATGTGTGTGGGTCTGTCTGTCCGCCTGCCTGTCGGTCTCTGTGTATGTGGTGTGGTGTGTCCATCCATGTCATTCCTGGAAACCCTTTAACATTAGATAACTTATCTTTCAATGAGTGTGCTGGATGGACCAAAGTTACTCAGCTTAGTATACACAGTAAACACTGTCTCATGACAAATATTGTTGTAAAATTCATCATACCATCACAGAAACATGAATAGTATTGTATAACTATGAAGACACAATTGATGTTTGAAAGATTAAACATTTACGGACAAAACAATTTCAACTTGTCATTAGACATAGTGTTTCCTTTTACAGAGTACTCTGTACCATCTCTAAATTTTGATGACTTGTAAATAGATGCTGTGTATCCAAAGACTTCTCCACCTTCAAAGGGAGTGGTGTCTTTGCTGTGAGAAGTGCCATCAGATGATGATGACAGTGGTAATCTCAGCAAAGGTATAGCTGAGTTAGTTTGTAAGGGTGTGTGTGTGTGTGTGTGTGTGTGTGTGTGTGTGTCTGTGCGTGCGTGCACGCGTGCACATGCACGTGCATGGTGTGTGTACACACTCATGTAAGGATGTGCACATGTAAAGTCACCAAGAACCCTAAAACAGATCCATGTTTATGGTTCATTCAAGACTATAAAGCACTACTTAATAAGTGAGTTTAAAGTCTGTAGATTCAGAGAATGATGTGAAGATCATCTTGTTGCCTTCCAAGTGGCAATTAAATAACTACTTTACAACATAAGCTTCGTGCTGTAATTTTGGTCTTGTGTCAAAACTTTGAGGATGTTCATGTCATCCGTCAGGATGCAGCAGAGTATTTATATTTAATTCCTGACCCTAGCTCTGTCCTAACAGAAGGTTTACCCGTGAAATAACCACTTAAAAGGGAAGTACACCCGCCCTTGCATTAGTTGCCTTTTTGTTACTAACTGCCCCAAGCACTGCTACTTATGAGAAGAAGAATTTATCTGGAATCATGCTTTGGAAGGGTTGTGTCCTACATGGTGGGTGGAGACAGCACAGTAAAGCTCATGGCAGTTGGTATATTGTTAGGTTGTATTTAAATCAACATGGTCTGTCTCATATATTTTTCTAACATCTGCAATTTCCTTTTAAACGTTCTTCTTTTCCATTTCACTCATTTTCCTTTCTCCTCTTCTTTACCTTTTAAAGAAAATTAATTAATTAACTATGGGAATTTCTTTTCTAATTATTTTTATGGAGCTATATATTTTTCTCTGCTCCACTCCCTTCCTCATGATCCCCAAACTCCCAATTTACTCAGGAGATCTTGTCTTTTTCTACTTTCCATGTAGATTAGATCCATGTATAATGTGTGTGTGTATGTGTGTGTGTGTGTGTGTGTGTGTGTGTACACTGATGTAAGAATGTGCATATGTAAGGTCACCAAAACCCCTAAAACACTCTTAGGGACCTGATAAGGGAATTTCTTGGGCCTCTCACCACTAATATGAGAAAGCTTAAAAAGTGAAAGGATTAATTTACTTACTTTCATTTTTTACTTTTTTTATTCATTTTATATACCAATCACGGTCTCCCCTCCCTGTTTCTTCTGCTCAACCTCCACCACTCCCAAGACAGAGAGTGAGAGAAATGAACTTTTCTTACTTTGAAATATCATTACACTGAACATGTTAGTGCTGTGTACCGGATGCTAGAATAGCAATCTTTATTCTCCCAAATAGGGCCACTTTGCTGTTTCCTTTGTGCATTACAAGGAGCAGGACGATGCTTTCAGCTGGACACCCCATTGCTAGAGCCGGTTGCCTATACTTCAGACAATACAAAGCAAGAAAAGAAGCTCATTGCTGCAACACTGGCAAGCCTCATCTTAGCACTGATGCTGACTTGTCTATAACTACATAGACGGAATATTCTCCTAATTAATGCTCCACTATCAATATACTCTAGCACGTGTTGGCAGAGGCCACTTGTTCATTTCCCATCTGTCCAGACCAGAAATAATCACACAGAAACTGTTTTAATTAAAAAACTTCTTGACCAACATATTGGCCTTGTATATTTCTAGCTAACTCTTCCATCTTGAATAAACCCATTTCTACTCATATGTGTATCGCTGTGTGGTCGTGGCCCACTGGTTAGGTTTTGGCCAGTGTCTGTCTCCTGCGGCAGCTACATGGTATCTCCCTGACTCAGCCTTCTTTTCTCCTGTCTCTCTGTTTGGAATTCCTATCTTGCTCTATTCTGCACTGCAATAGGCTCAAACCAGATTCTTTTTATTAACCAATGGCAATAAAACATATTCACAGCATACAGAGGGGTATCACACATCAAGCCCTGGTGGCGACCACAAGCTTGTATGCTGTTAAAGCAGAATTATGTACAACTCGGAAGGGAGTATAGAAAAGAATGGATGGAATATTAAGACACAGTTCCTCCAACCCTTTTCAGCACTCCTCTAGGAGGGAATGAATTTCCATAGTCAACAGACCACATCTTCAAGGTCTCTTGCATCAACTGCTCTAATGAAGAAAATTGCAGACAACAACCTGATGGCACCCAGGGGTATGGCTACTCAACAGCCCTGGTTTACTCAGAGCTAAATCACTGGTTTCCTGACTACCAGGAAAATATCTAGATTTTTTCACTAGAATTATGGAATCCATGTTACGATATTTTGCAAGTGTTTGCTGTCTTTCAGTGAACTCCAAAGGGTTTCATATAGGCATCATTGCTACTTAATCTGGGGACCTAGGAGGTTCACCCCTCAGGGACTTGTGCTTGCTTTGTGGATAAGATGAAATTATCCTTTCCTTGGGCCCATTTTATCTTTTTCCTGTAAAAACTGAAGTTTCACAAATGGTGATGCCATTCTTTCCTGCTCCTAAGTAAATTAGAAAACACTCTTTGAGGAGAAATGTGACACCAACGACCATTTGACAGAATTCTTCATGTTCACCAGTGGGAGCTGAGTATGAGCATTGCAGTCACCGTAAACTCCATATTTAAGCAGGCAAGATATATTCATTTTTTAACTAGATAATTTCCTGATTTATATGTATATAAATATGTTTGTATTTAACATTTTCATGTCTATATATACTTTTTTTCTGTCCTTTTCCTTGTTTGCACCTTTATCCTTCATAGTTTTGCAGATTCTGTTTATTCTACTGAGTTTGATTTTGCTCCACACATATCTTTTGTGGTTATTTTTATTTGTTCTGTCTTTCTTTACATTTTTTTCAGTGAGGTTTTTCAAGTTAAAATTTAAGTATGGGTATTTTTCGTCAATACTAAGTTTTAAAAGAATGAAAGAAACAAATAATAATCAGAACTTATATGTTTCATCTGTTAGAGTTCTTTGGATAGAAGTGTCAGAAACATGACTCAGTTAAAGCAAACTTGTTTAAAATGACTTAATTGTTCATATTATTAAATTTTATAAAAGACTTAAGAAAGCTACCTGAAATTAAGTATCATCAGAGGCCTGAATTATCAACATATTTTTTCTTTTAAAAATATTTGTTATGTCAATATCCTGTGCATTCACAGTTGTGTTTTTTAAGCTCCTCCCTCCCTTCATTCCTCTCTCTTTCCTTCCCCTCTTTCCCCCTCTCCCTTTATGTATATATTTATCTAACTGAGCTCATGCACACGTCATGGTGTGTGCTTGTGTAGGTTAAGGCACAGATTTAGGGGTCAGTCCTCCTCTTTACCTGTGATCTACACAAAGCTGGCTTATCATGGATATTGGGCATTCAAAGTAGGGTTCTACTGCTCATACACTGCTGCGGGAGCTCCTTCCGCTCCTTCAGCCAATCGCCGCTGAGTTACCAGCCCATTGGGGTAAAGAAATGCTCATACCTCAACTACTGAGAGAGTTACAGAATATCTGTAAATGGATAAAACAGGACTATCATATCCTGCCAAGACATGGTAAGATAGTTTTGAAGTTTCTTGCCTTTGAAAATGGTATGTCAGTTACGTCAGGCCTTAGCCAAAGTTGGTTGCTTCAACGCTGCAAATGTGACTTTGGGTGTTTGCCCAGGTAGCCAGTTGTCTTTGTGATTTGTTACATGTTCTGGAAGTTGTTTGATTGCACTTCCTAATTACTCAGGTAACATTATTTTCTTTCTCAGATCTTCGATGGGATTGAAGATTATATAAATGTAGTTACTTTCCTTTCATGACTTGGTCAAGTTATTTGTTATACAAGACTTAAACTAGTTAGAATAGGATATTTGTATTTATTGTGTATAATTTCATAGTAGGTTTAGAACTCTCTTACTTAAACAAAAGGGGGAGATGCTGCGGGAGCTCCTTCTGCTCCTTCAGCCAATCGCTGCTGAGTTACCAGCCCATTGGGGCGTGGTCTCTCTCTCTTTTAAAAAAAAGCTGCCGTTGTACTCCTCTCTCTCTCTCTCTGGATTCCGGCTTTGCTTCTGGCTTCTAGACTCCTTTCCTGTTCGTGCGGAGGGGCTGTTGTCTGGGACGGTAATCTGTAAGTTTTTTCCCCTTTGAATAAATAACCATTCTATTAATCATAATTCCAAACTGGTGTGGTATTGTCTGTGACTTACGCCTTCAATACACCAACCACTATACTGGCAGGGGTGTCTCTCAAGGCTACAATCCCCCCCCAAAAAAATCAAGTTGTTATAATTCTCTACCTACTTTCCCCCTTCCTGTTAAAAAAGAAAGAAATCTAAGCCATCAGACTTAAAAAAAAGTCGAAGAATTCTGAGTCGAGCACCCTTCTCAGCTACAATGACTACTAATTTTCTGGGATTGAGTAACTACACATAAGAGTGCTATTCTTGCACAAACATAGAGCTATATTACATATAAAAATATTAAACTACCTCTAACTTTCCCATGCTTTCATGGTTGGTAACTATGGAATATGATTTGAAAATCACAATTGGTACTATAAGGTCTGCAATATTCAAAAGCAGAATATATTCTGAACATTTTCATTTGTTATGTGGCATCAGTTAGTTAGGATTTTACTTTCAACTCCCTGTAGAATTTGAATTTCTTGAGTTCAGAAATATGCTTTATTTTTTTTAAAAAAACTATCCCGAACTACAACAAATTACTTAACAAGGAGGATAATGTGCATGCATTGAATTGACTGAGGATTTTCTTTTTTTACCTTGACTAAATACTAAATACATTTTTTAATAGGGAAGGATAAAGATAATGCAATAATCATGAAACCATCTGAGATTAGCCAAAATCTGATGAAGATCTTACTTGGTTCTCTAGCATATGTTTGTAATAAAATCATAAAGAAACCAGGGAAAGAACTGAGAGGCATGGCTGTTAAAAAAAAAGCATCCATGAAGCACTCTGATGATTGTAACAAGATAAATGGTGTCTCACACTTGTAGACTTTATTTTAAATATTAATTTGTAAATTTATGTTAAAAGTGAGCATTTAATTCCTTTAATTGAATGATTATATTAACTAGATGTTTTCATGTGTCATCCAAATTATTGTTAAGAAGTCCTGGTAGTATTTTATAGAATTTTTTTCTCCAGAGACTTTTGAGTAATGAGTTGGATGTACTCACAAAATAAAACTTTCTGTATTCATTATTTTTCAAGCAAATACACCTGAAAATATCTGTGCAGTTTAGTATGTATATTTAAATGTGTATTTTTGAAGAATTTGACCTATTTTGGTATATTTTAACATATAATAAGAGTTTATTTGTTTTCTGGCCAATCCAGATTTTAATGCCACACATAAAATCCTAGCAATGAAGGGCATTCCAAACAATCTTGAAAATGAAAATTTTCTCATTATTGTAATTTGATATATACAATAATTATATATGACTTAAAAGGTCTGTTTATTTACCAGAATTGATATGAGAACCATTAAATGATATTTCCTGGCATGTAGCTTCTTTTTTCATCCTTCTTGTAACACAATCGTATTGTTTCTTTCTTTAGATTTATTTTCTCTTAAAAGTTGTCATGTCTTCATCAAGATCGACCAGATTCAGTTGTCGTTAAGCCTTTGAAGACTTGGTGGCACTGTCTGGGAAGACTGGCTTTTTCGGGAGGCTTTGAACTCTAGCAATATTACAAGACACTTTGTACAGTGTACAAGAGGGGGGAATTTCTTGCTATGCCAATTGCCAGCTTCACAGCAGCTGTGACACAAAATCTGGAAGTTTGTATTGGAAAGGCAGCCTTGGGCACAGATGTTGGAAGATGATAGCAGGCGTTTTCAGCCACCCTTATGGAGATCACACAGACACACACACACACACACACACACACACACACACACACACACACACACGCTTACAGAAGAGACTGAGCTTCTTCTTATGCTCCCAGTCCCGTAGGGCTGGTTACTTAAAAATTAAGGAGTCTTTTTTGTTGCTGGATTCCTTCCTGCCTTTGCCAGGCTGATGATTGGGAAAGCCAAATTGCTTGCTTTGTGTCTTCCAAGTCTACAGCTGAGGTTGGGCAGGCTTTCAACATGAGCTACTCCAGCAAATAGAGCGATGGGCACAGAGCCAGCACTTCCCAGGGTGCACTGCCGTCTATTTAGCACAGCGCGCTTCTGAGCACACAGAGAGTGACAGGGCATCTTATTTACCTTCACTTCAGACTGTACGCTTTGTGCGCCCAGAATAGACAAAAGGCGGTAAGACTGTGAGGCTCTGATTCACATTCATTTGTACCAGATGGGAAAAAATGCATTCTTCCAAGATGTTTGTGGTAAAGTCACACTCACTGCAGAAGAAAACAGAAATATGGCATTCAGCTGTATTTTTAAAAGTTGGTCGTTTATATTAATATATTAGAAGCAATTATTCTATTAAGCAAGTTTAATATGGTGAGTGTATGGGATTAGCTTGGTGTTGCAGTGGGATGGTCTCAATTAAAGTGATGCAAACCTATCAAAAATCTGGTGCGATTTGCAAAATATTTTTTTCCTGTGCTTTGTAAGAAGCTCTGAAACCCACCATGCTTGTGGAAAATTTATATTGTCTCCAATTGGCCTGGGAAATATACATTTTAGAAAACTCTAATGTTGATCTATCAGACCTGATGAACCTGGAACTCCTTTCTCAGGGGTCGCTCAGCTTCTTTCTACATTTTGCCTGAGCTCCCAATCGTATTGTCTTGGCTCACTAATCTCAGGAGTGAAGCTTATGCCGACTTGTGCATGTTGTCACAGCTGTGACCACTGACAGTTGTGAGTTCATATGTGCCATTGCCCTGTTGTGCTCAAGGACTCTGTATCAGTCAGTCATTCACCCCCTCTTGCTCTTACTGTCTTTCCAACTCTGCCTCAGCATCTATTCCTGAGCCTTGGGAGGAGGAACTGTGATTCAGATGTCCATTTAAAGAGTAGCCCTTCAACCCTCTCCCAAGGTCCCCATGCTCCCAATTTACTCAGGAGATCTTGTCTTTCTCTACTAAATACTAACACACAGAGGAGAGGTAGTCATGAAGTTTCATCAGATAAACTATTGTCAATTGATAGCTGCTGGGAGAAAGATAGTCAGTAACCTTTAAGAGTACATTGACTGTCCTCTAGTAGAAGGTCACATAGCCACGAACAGGGAAGCACACACAGTTGAGTGTTAGGGAAGAGGGGTGGATCTGGGATGCGTTAAAGGGGAAAGTGAATATGTTCAAAATACATTGCACAGAATTCTCAAAAATCTATGCCCTGTCTTATGACCTCTCTACAGACAAATATTTAAACTTTGACTTGAAATCCGACTTACATGTGGTATGATCCTTTTCTCTGGTGTGATCACACTTCTCAGTGCAGGTGATGAAGACCTGTAGAAAGGGATACAGTCTTGGGTACGTTGCTGCATTAAACCCTCTGCCTAGAGACAAATGAAGGCCAAATTATCTGTACTCTAAGAAATCTTCCCCAGGCTCTACTGGAAGATGTTTGAGGAAAGGAGAGTCTGAAGGAGATAAACAAGAATTCCATCCAGGAAAACACCCATGTCCAGAACCAGGAACCCAAAGGAGCTTGACTTGTTGAAGGGCTCTACAAGGAACAAAGTCAGAATGGCCAGAACACAGGACATTCCAAGTGGCAGAGGTAGATGATTGTAGTATTTGGTTCCTAAAAGAACTGTGAAGAACGTGCTAAGGCGACTGAGTGATTCTTCAGACCTGAGGAATCATCACATTCAAGGCTTTAACAGGGAGAATGACTACATGAATATCTGTGTTAGCACGGACTAGAATGAATTTGAGTGCAGGAGACAGATGAGTCACAGTTTTGTAATTAACAGCAAATGACTGAGGGACTGGATTAAGGTAGTGATGGTAGGATTGTTGTTATTGGTGTTGTTATGTATGGTACGAAATGGAAAGAGACCAAGAAAAAATGATTTGTGTAAGTGGTAGAAGTAAAACTAGTAACAGCCGGAGTGGAGCAAGCTATAAGTCAAAATGTTTTGTGCTATTAATGGGGACTTCCAAAGGCTTTGACCATCCCTCACACTCTCCCATGTATGGACATAGCAGGAACTGAGCTCTGGGGGCTGGTTTATCACATACTACATTAGAAGAGTTGACAGGGCATACTTCTCTCAGCAACAATTCTTGACCCTGAAGGACAAAGAACAAATCTAAAATTTGGAGTTTTAAACACAAACTCTGTTAAAGGGTATCAGAACTGTTTGCTCTAACTTAAAACAGGTATGGGCATTTTTGATTTCCTCTACTTCGTCTGCTTTTGTTTTTGAGGTTAGAATGTTGTCACTCACTGGTATACACTTCACACGTACTTAAATAGTCTTGAACTACAAATCTGTTTAGGGATATCCTAATCTGTGAAGTTCCTCTTTCCTCCCTTCCATTTTCACATGCAGAGAGGGTTGTCCATCTGTCTGTGAAATAAGCACTCAGTAGCAGGGCCAGTGCCCCCTGTAACTGGCATAACCACACCATGCCTTTGAAGCCATGTGAGCAAACAAGCCCAGCAGCATCTCTAACTGACACATCTCTACACTTCTGATTACTGCCCAGGGTGAAACCAAATTCTTGGGAGTGTGATAAAACATTATATACTAGTCCCATTTGTATTTGCCCACACCAAGGTAAAATGAGCATTTAATTATTATTAAATATATTTATATTTATTAACTCAACTCAATTTAAAGACTATAGGTTTGCTGGTAAGGCGTATCTTTTTATCTATAAATCTATAGTAAGTCCATTCTAAAACACAATTTATGTTTATATTAGAATATATGTTGAAAATATCAGGAATAGAGGCATGTATTATCAGTTGCTATTGAGTTAAGAATTTATGACAGTAATATTTGAAGAAAAAACTATGGGATGTTTGATTGCCATCCTTGTGCTGAAGAATTTTAATTCTATATTTAACTTTAATTTAGATGAAAAGGTACGTGCCAAACATGGCCAAAACTGTCTTACTTCCTTTGACTTAGCTAGTAAGCTATGTAGTCAGGATCTGAGTGTAAGTAGTTTTGCATTAATTCTATATACTTCCTATACTTTATCATTATTACTGCTACATATATGTATGAAGAGAGAAAACACTTGAACGATTAATAATAAAATTTACTTTTGAACATATCAGTTGGGAAATCACATCCATTCGATTTGAAAACCAACATTTTTGGAATGCAAGAAAAATAACATTACCTGATAGAAATTACTAACAGAAGAAAAGAAAGCATTTTATATAGCAGTATTCTAGTCAAATATCCCCCCCTTCTAAGAATTGAGAAACAATAACAACAGTATATTACACATCTGATTCCTTTGTACATAGCATTCCCACTGGAAGCAGACTCTTGGAGATACCAAGTTATACAGAATGTGTGTGGGAGCAGTGAATACTGTAATAACTGCAGAGGGTACTACAAGAGCAGAATTTTCATCTTTCTGAAATATTGTCTGCAGTGTATACATGCAAGTCTGCAGATTGTTAATACAACCCTACCTGCTCATTCCATTTAAGAAACATGAGGCTGAAATGGAATTCTGCATGAGATTAATGGAGAAAAGATAATGAAAATGCAACTTCTATACGTGAGTCATCTGATCTGGAAAGAGATGGAAATTAATCTTGTAGAGCAGCAGCCTCCCACTCCCAAGCATTTATTTCCTTTCAACCTGGAAGCAGCTATGCATTAGGGAAGGAAAGAAAGGTTTCTGTGAAGAGAGTGTACAATTGGTGGGACCATGGAAATGATGCTTTTCTTGGGAAAAACGTCCACAGTGTAACAAAGAATGTAAAAGACCAATAATATTTATTCATTGGAACAGTATGTATATATTTTATTCAACTGGGCATTAGTATCAACTTGAAGAGATTTTGATCTTAACAATTAAATGATACACAAAAGATATATAAATTTTAATCATGTGTAGTAATTCAATACATGATCCATTCTATCATGGAATATAGTCAGTTAAATGGTCCATTTAAGGAGTAAAAAACATTGAATGATTAGATACCCATGAAATGTTACTAGAGCAACAAAAAGCATGAAAAATCATGCTGAATTTTATGATATTTGTAGAGTCAAACTGTTTTCAACATTATCATGTGTTATTTTTATTTTTAAACAAAAATATTAGAAAATATACCCAAGTATCTATCTTTTATAAACCTCCTGAAAGTAAGAAGGCAAAACAATCTGTCCCACATAACCCTTGACAAAGAGCTTTGGATAAGGTGTGAATGTAGAAATACTGACAGAATTCTAAATATGTATCACAAAATTTCCTGAATGCCTTCAAGTTATTTCTCAGTTGTTAGGCCTTAAGATGGTAGTTATCCATATTCATCCAGGGATTTATTCTATAGACAACACATTTGAGAGCACCTCAGATTTCAAAGCTAATTCATTTTAAAGCAACCAGCAGTATCTAAAACACTTTAATGTTTTAAAGTAGAAAAATAAATATATTTGTACAACAAATTAACTATAGTTGAATTGAGGAATTGGTGCATATATTTTAGACCAACATTGAATTTGGAGAAATAATAGAATCTTAATTAATTTAGTGACAAAGTCTCATAAAGTATGCATTTTTGTTTTTTCCTTACGAAAGAAGCACATAAAATAATAAATTTCCCAATAAGTAGATTTCTTGGTTTAACCATTTTTGAAAAATAATAATAACTTAGAACTGTAAGGCCCCAACCAAGTATGGCGGTCCATGCCTATAATCCAAGCACTTGGGAAACTTGAGGTTAAAAAAAAAGTACAAGTTAAAGGCCAGAATGGGCTATCTAGTGAGTCCCAGGACAACCTGGGCTGCCTCTCAACATCCACTCACACAGAAAATGATCCAAATCAGGAAAAACTACAGCTTTCAATTTACCATCCATGAGGTAAGCAAGACAGTGTGGAAGTATTGGAAAACCACTCTGCCCAATTTTCTGTGTCTGGATTTATCATCCTCAGGTAAGTCCTCAGTCATTTCTGTGATGTCATGATCTTCACAGCACTACTATTTTGAAATCCATATGAGCTACTATTACTTAAAACTCTCACAAATCCTCTTAAATAGTTAATGACAAAATACTTTAAAGATCAGAGTTTACCACTGTGTTCTAGTATATACTAATATATATACTAATTCTATAGCACAAGGAAATATTTGTAAGTCCTGAAGAGTCTGGCAACTGAAGCCTCAGAAAGGCTGTTATCTAAATGTCAAAGATTTCTTTCTATGGACTGGACTGAAGAGATAAATTGTAACTTGTGAACCACTGAAAGATATAGTATGCTTTCAAAATGACTTTAACTGCAGAATATAAGCTATTTTTCTTTTTTTAGTTCAGAGTTCCCCTGTGGTCTAGTATTTTGCCGGACACATGGTGAGAAAATAAGGTTCAATAATCATGCTATATGTAATACCAAATTTAAAGTCATTAAAATGCGAAAATATATAAAAAAGCAATTGTTAATGAGCTAAGAACATTATTTATAGATTTTTCTTTATTTATATTTTTCATATATGGTATATATTGTAACCTAAAAATTTTTATTGATTTTTATTGAGCTCTACATTTTTCTCTCTTACCCCTTCAACCATCTCCCATGCTCCCAATTTACTCAGGAGATCTTTTCTTTTTCTACTTCCCATGCAGATTAGATCTATATATGTCTCTCTTAGTGTCCTCATTGTTCATTTGTAAGAGTGACCCTATAATCACACTAGAGGAATAGGTATAACAAGACTTTTCTGTAAATGGAGGTTTCTCTCTCCCACCCTGTCCTGTAGCCACTTCCAAATAACCACTCAGAGGCTTATATTAATTGTTAATGCTCGATCAATAGCTCAGGCTTATTACTAGCTAACCCTTACCTTTAAATGAACCCATCTATGTTTTACCATGTGGTTCAAGGCATGTTACCTCATTTTCTACATGTTTTGTTTCTTTGTTGACTGGCTGGCATCTCCCCTGACTCTGTCCCTCCTCATCTGAGTTCTCAGTTTAATTGTTCCATCTAACCTATCTCGCCTGGCTATTGGTCAAACAGCTTTTATTATTAACCAATGAGTATGAGAGGACTACATATTCACAACATACAGAAATATCATCCCACATCACTTTTCAAACAAACCAAGATGGGATTTAAGTTCTCATGAATTTTTATCAAAAAATAAAAAAGCCCTGTGCCAGAAGTGGGTTATCTCTTTTGAAAGTGTAAGATATTGAGTTTCCATAGATCCCCCAAACATTATAGGCTGTTACCATGGCTCTTGGTTTCCCTACAGAGCTTGATAGTAACTCCATATTGCTAAAGATACCACACATAAAAGTCAAAGAACATGATGAAACCAAGTTGGTACTGACATAGTAACTTTATAACAGGATAGCTTTCATAGACCTGGAAAGGTGCTATGCATAATACAGAGAAGAAAAGTAACCATTGTTTTTACCAAGTTGTGAACCTTATGACCCACAATAACCACTGCCCTGATAAAGACAAACCCACTGGTGTATTAGTGGCATAAAAATTATGTTAGTAACCAGTTAACTTCTGGTGAGATGTAAGGTTTCCTTAGCAAGATGAATCCTATTCCCAGCAGTTATATGTGTCAAGAACATGTGGGTATACAAGTCATAGGACCCAGGAAAGAACCTGCTACTACTATTGATCCAAATGGACATAAAATTCAAACAACCAATAGCTTATAATTATACAGCCAAATTAATAGTCTTTCAAGGATCACCAGAAAAAGTTAGTTTATTTTTGCAGTAGATACCAACTAGCATAGAGACCCAGGTCATATTAAAGTGAAGATAATGAGGGACTGCAGAAGGATCAGTCTTTTTTTTTTTTTAGTAAATTTTATTAAATTATAAAAGTTTCCATTTCCGCCCCCCCTCTCAACACCCTCCCACTCCCCCCACTCCCCCTCCTCCTCCCTCTTCGTCCCCCAGGGCAGTCAGGGTTTCCTGCCCTGTGGGAAGTTCCAGTTCCTTCCCCCTCCCTCCAGGTCCAGGAAGGTGAGTGTCCAAACAGACTGGATCCCCAAAATCCAGTATATGTAGAGGAAACAGGTCCCAGTGTCATAGTCAATGGCTTTTCAGAAAGACTTCGGGTCAGCCACAGTCAGAGAATCCGGCCAAATTCCGAGAATCTGGTTAGATCACATCCTCGTTCAGTCTCAGTCCAACTGGCCTTGGTAAACTCTCATCAGATCCGTTCCCTTGTATCAGTGGGTGATAGCATCCCTCGCAGTACTGATTTCGTTTTTCATGTTCTTCCTCCTTCTGCTCCTCATTTGGTCCTCGGGGGGCTCAGTCCGGTGCTCCAATGTGGGTCTCCGACTGTATCGCCGTCCTTCGCCAGATGAAGGATCTATGGTGATAAGCAAAATATACATCAGTATGGTCATGGGCCACGGCCGATTCAGGCACCCTCTCCTCTGTCCAGAGAGCAATCTGGGGGATCTCTCCTTGGACCTGGGATCCCATATATAATCAAGTCTCCTGTAAACCCTAAAATGGCTCCCTTAGTTGAAATATATTCTTCCCTGATCCCATATTCATCCTTCCTCCCCCCCCCATCCCAGGCCACCAAGCTTTCCCCGTTCCTCCCCTACTCCCTTCTCTCTAACCCTCTCCCCTTCCATCGACCCTCCCACTCCCCCATGCACCTGAGGTTACCTGGGACTCTTGTCTATTTCCTACCTCCTGGTGGATAGCTAAATAATCTTCATCAGGTTCATCTTCTTATTTAGCTTCTCTAGGATCACGAATAATAGGCTCAAAGACCTTTAAATATGGTTAGAATCCACTTATGAGTGAATACATACCGTGTTCCTCTTTTTGGGTCTGGCTTACCTCACTCAGTAAAGCGTTTTCTATTTCCATCCATTTGCATGCAAAATTCAAGATGTCATTGTTTTTTACCGCTGAGTAAAACTCTAATGTGTATATGTTCCACGCCTTTTTTAACCATTCTTCTATTGAGGGGCACCTAGGCTGTTTCCAGGTTCTGGCTATTACAAATAGTGCTGCTATGAACATAGTAGAACAAATGCTTTTGTAGTATGTTAGGGAATCTTTAGGGTATATTCCCAAGAGTGGAATTGCTGGGTCCTGAGGGAGGTTGACTCCCAGTTTCCTGAGAAATCGCCACACTGATTTCCACAGTGGCTGTACGAGTTTGCAGTCCCACCAACAATGGATGAGTGTTCCCCTCACCCCACATCCTCTCCAGCATAGGCTATTGTTGGTGTTTTTGACTTTAGCTATTCTGACAGGTGTAAGATGGTATCTCAAAGTGGTTTTGATTTGCATTTCCCTGATCGCTAAGGAGGTTGAGCATGACCTTAAGTGTCTTCTGGCCATTCGAAGTTCATCTGTTGTGAATTCTCTGTTAAGTTCAGTACCCCATTTTTTAATTGGGTTAATTAGAGTTTTAGTGCCTAGTTTCTTGAGTTCTTTGTATATTTTGGAGATCAGACCTTTGTCTGATGAGGGGTTGGTGAAGATCTTCTCCCAGTCAGAAGGCAGCCTTTTTGTCCTACTGACAGTGTCCTTTGCTTTACAGAAGCTTCTCAGTTTCAGTAGATCCCATTTATTCATTGTTTCTCTTATTGTCTGTGCTGCTGGGGTCCTACTTAGGAAGAGGCCTCCTGTGCCTAAATCTTGTAGACTACTTCCCACTTTCTCTTCTATCAGGTTCAAAGTGGACGGATTAATGTTGATGTCTTTAATCCATTTGTACTTGATTTTTGTGCATGGTGATAGATATGGATCTACTTTCATTTTTTTACAGGTTGACATCCAGTTATGCCAGCACCATTTGTTAAAGATGCTTTCCTTCTTCCATTGTATACCTTTAGCTCCCTTGTCCAAAATTAGGTGTTCATAAGTTTGTGGGTTAATATCTGGGTCTTCTATTCGATTCCATAGGTCGACTTCTCTGTTCTTATGCCAATACCAAGCTGTTTTCAATACTGTAGCTCTATAATAGAGTTTGAAGTCAGGGATGGTAATGCCTCCAGAAGTTCTTTTATTGTATAAGATTGTTTGGGCTATCCTGGGTTTTTTGTTTTGCCATATAAACTTGATTATTGTTCTCTCAAGGTCTGTGAAGAAGTTTGATGTGATTTTGATGGGGATTGCATTGAATCTATAGATTGCTTTTGGTAGAATTGCCATTTTTACTATGTTGATTCTCCCAATCCAAGAGCAGGGGAGGTCTTTCCATTTTCTGGTATCCTCCTCAATTTCTTTCTTCAAAGACTTAAAGTTTTTGTCAAATAGGTCTTTCACTTCCTTGGTTAGAGTAACCCCAAGATATTTTATGCTATTTGTGGCTATCATGAAAGGTGATGCTTCTCTGATTTCCCTCTCTGCTTCTTTATCCTTTGTGTATAGGAGGGCCACTGATTTTTTGGAGTTGATCTTGTATCCTGCCACGTTACTAAAGGTGTTTATCAGCTGTAGGAGTTCTTTGGTAGAGTTTTTGGGGTCACTTATGTAAACTATCATATCGTCAGCAAATAACAAAAGTTTAACTTCATCCTTTCCAATACGAATCCCCTTGATCTCCTTATGTTGTCTTATTGCTATTGCTAGAACTTCAAGCACTATATTGAAGAGGTATGGAGAGAGTGGACAGCCTTGTCGCGTTCCTGATTTTAGTGGAAAGGCTTTGAGTTTCTCTCCATTCAGTTTGATGTTAGCTGTCAGCTTGCTGTATATTGCTTTTAGTATATTTAGGTATGATCCTTGTATCCCCAGTCTCTCCAACACCTTTATCATAAATGGGTGTTGAATTTTGTCAAATGCTTTTTCAGCATCTAGTGAGATGATCATATGGTTTTTTTCTTTCAGTTTATTTATATGATGGATTACATTGATAGATTTGCGTATGTTGAACCAGCCCTGCATCTCTGGAATGAAGCCGACTTGATCATAATGGATAATTTTTCTAATGTGCTCTTGGATTCGGTTTGCCAGTATTTTATTGAGAATTTTCGCGTCGATGTTCATGAGTGAGATTGGCCTGTAATTCTCTTTCTTGGTTGTGTCTTTGTGTGGTTTTGGTACTAGGGTAACTGTAGCTTCATAAAAGGAGTTAGGCAATGACTCTTCTGTTTCTATATTGTGGAATACGTTAAGGAGTATAGGTATTAGCTCTTCCTGGAAGTTCTGGTAGAATTCTGCATTGAAACCATCTGGTCCTGGGCTTTTTTTGATAGGGAGATTTTTGATAACAGCTTCTAATTCTTCGCGACTAACAGGTCTATTTAGATTGTTCACCTGTTCTTGGTTAAACTTTGGTATATGGTACTTATCTAAAAAAATGTCCATTTCTTTTACATTTTCCAACTTTGTGGCATATAAACTTTCATAGTAAGATCTAATGATTCGCTGAATTTCCTCTGTGTCTGTGGTTATGTCCCCTTTTTCATTTCTGATCTTATTAATTTGCATGTTCTCTCTCTGCCGTTTGATTAACTTGGATAGGGGTTTGTCAATCTTGTTGATTTTCTCCAAGAACCAGCTTTTTGATTCATTGATTCTTTGGATTGTTTTCTCTATTTCTATTTTGTTGATTTCAGCCCTCAGTTTGATTATTTCCAGTCTTCTAGACCTCCTGGGTGAATCAGCTTCTTTTTTTTCTAGATCTTTCAAGTGTGCTGTTAAGTCTCCAATGTGTGCTTTCTCCGCTTTCTTTAATTGGGCACTTAGTGCTATGAACTTTCCTCTTAGCACTGCTTTCATAGTGTCCCATAGGTTTGAGTATGTTGTGTCTTTGTTTTCATTAAATTCAAGGAAGAGTTTAATTTCTTTCTTTATTTCTTCCTTGACCCAGGGGTGATTTAGTAGTTGACTGTTCAGTTTCCATGAGTTTGTTGGCTTCCTGGGGGAAGCATTGTTGTTGAATTCTAATTTTAGTCCATGGTGATCTGACAAGACACAGGTAGTTCCTAATATTTTTTTGTATCTGTGGAAGTTTGCTTTGTTACCGAGTATGTGGTCAATTTTCGAGAAGGTTCCATGAGCTACAGAGAAGAAGGTATGTTCTTTCCTATTTGGGTGGAGTGTTCTATAGATGTCTGTTAAGTCCATTTGATTCAATACCTCCAATAGGTCTCTCAATTCTCTGTTTGGTTTCTGTCTGATTGACCTGTCCATTGGTGAGAGAGGAGTGTTGAAGTCTCCTACTATTAGTGTGTGTGGTTTGATGACCACCTTGAGTTCTAGAAGAGTTTCTTTTATATATGTGGGTGCCTTTATATTAGGAGCATAGATATTCAGGATTGAGACTTCCTCCTGATGAATTGTTCCAGTTATGAGTATGAAATGTCCATCTCCATTTCTTCTGATTGATTTTAGTTTGAAGTCGATTTTGTTAGATATTAGAATGGCCACGCCCGCTTGTTTCTTAGGTCCATTTGCTTGGAAAACCTTTTCCCAACCCTTTACTCTGAGTAAGTGTCTGTCTTTGTGGTTGAGGTGTGTTTCTTGTAAACAGCAGAATGTTGGATCCTGTTTTCGTATCCAATCTCTAAGTCTGTGCCTCTTTATAGGTGAATTGAGTCCATTGATATTAAGTGATATTAATGACCAGTGGTTGTTGACTCCGGTAATTTTTTTTTTTTTTAGGTAGTAGAGTGTATGTGTTTTTCTTCTTTGATTTGTGCTTGTGAATGGTCGCTAGATGTTCGAGTTATTGTAGGCCGTGTTGGGAATGTTGGATTCCTTCGGTAGTGATTTTTCTTCTAATATTCTCTGTAAGGCTGAATTAGTAGCTACGTATTGTTTAAATTTGTTTTTATCCTGGAATATTTTGTTTTCTCCGTTGATAGTGAACAATAGCTTGGCTGGGTATATTAGTCTGGGTTTGCATCCATGGTCTCTTAGTTTCTGCAGTACCTCTATCCAGGATCTTCTGGCTTTCATGATTTCCATAGAGAAATCCGGTGTAAGCCTGATAGGTTTACCTTTATAAGTTACTTGACCTTTTTCCTTTGCAGCTCTTAAAATTTTTTCTTTAATATTTATGTTTTGTGTTTTGATTATTATATGGCGCGGGGATGTTTTTTTCTGATCCAATCTATTCGGTGTTCTGTATGCTTCTTGAACCTTCATAGGAATATTGTTCTTTAGGTTGGGTAAGTTTTCTTCTATAATTTTGTTGAATATATTTTCTGGGCCTTTGATCTGCAGTTCTTCTCCTTCTTCAATCCCTATTATTCTTAGATTTGGTTTTTTTATTGTGTCCCAGATTTCCTGAATGTTTTGTGAAGAGAATTTGTTGGATTTGCCGTTTTCTCTGACCAGAGCATTTATTTTCTCTATGGTATCTTCAGAATCTGAGATTCGTTCTTCTATCTCTTGTATTCTATTGGTTATGCTTGATTCTGTAGTCTCCGCTCGTTTACCTAGGTTTTCCATATCCAGCCGGTTCTCGTTTTGTGTTTTCTTCATTGCCTCCATTTCAGTTTTCAATTCTTGGACTGTTTCCTTTACTTGTTTGATTGTTTTTTCTTGGTTTCTCAGGGTATCACTCACGGATTTACTTATTTCTTCAAACTTTTTGTTATATTTCTCATCCATTTCTATACTCATTTCTTCAAACTTTTTGTTATACTTCTCGACCAGTTCCTTAAGGGAGTTATTCATATCCTGTTTAAGGGACTCTATTGCTTTCATAATGGCACTTTTTTCCACTTCATCTGGGTTAGAGTGTTCAAATCCTTCTGTTGTAGGGTCGTTGGGATCTGATATTTTCATGTTGTTTTTCAGATTGTTGGAGGAGGTCTTGCCTTGGCGTCTGCCCATCTCTTCGATCAAATGCTCTCTATTGGAACTTCTGGTATCGGGTCAGGTTCCCTTGTTGGGCAGGGAGTTCACTGATAGAATGCCTACCTTTCCCCAGGCAGGGTATTGAAGCACAGGCACTCCCTCTTTCCGGGATGCCCCTACAGAGCAGGCCCAGTGTGCAAGGCAGCAGAACTGGGGAAATTTTATGGCCTCAGTGGGAGGGGAGAAATATAGAAATTTGTACCTGGATGGAAGCTGGGATGGCAGGCGGGAGAGCCTAGCAGGGTGGAAACAGCACTGCAGGCTGACCTGGGAGTCTATGGGGTCGGGGAATGTCCTAGCTCCTCCTCGCCGGGCCCCTGCCGCGGGCCCGAATCAACTCACCACTCCGAAGGCCCTCTGGATGGAAGCTGGGATGGCTGGCGGGGAAGCTAGCAGGGTGGAAACAGCACTGCAGGCTGACCTGGGAGTCTATGGGGTCGGGGAAAGTCCTAGCTCCCCCTCGCCGGGCCCCTGCCGCGGGCCCGAATCAACTCACCACTCCGAAGGCCCTCTGGATGGAAACTCCAGAAGGATCAGTCTTAAAAGTGACATACACATCACATTCTCTACTCCTAAGATTCAGGAAATATCACAGAAGATGGGGGAGAGAAATTTTAAGGGCCAGAGGTGTTGAATGAGCTAATGACACTTTTCTGGACACAACAGTGTTGACTACGGTTTCTGACCTGCCCGGTTCCCACAGTCATTAAGTCCCAAAGATATCACACAAAGGTCTACATTAGTTATAAACTATTGACTCATTATCTCAGGCTTCTTAACTAATTCTTATACCTTACATTAGCCCATAATTCTTCACTGAGTTAGTCGCATGGCTTGGTACCTTTTTTGGCAAGACAGTCACATCTTGCTTCCTCTGAGGCTGGGTCACAACTGCAGAATGCACTTCCCTCTTCCCAAAATTCCTGTTGCCCTGCCTCTTCTTCCTTCCTGGTCACCCTGCCTATACTTCCTGCCTGGCTACTGGCCAATCAGCATTTATTTAAAATATAAGTGACAGGGTACAAACCATTATCCCACCACACAACAGGACAGTTGGATATAAACTCACAACAGTTATGACATCATCCAAAGGGCCTTTGCTAGCTAAAACCAGGAAAAATCCCAGCATCAAGGAAAGAGATGGGCACAAATTCCCCAATGTGATGGGGAACTTTTGGCAATTGATAGATAGTAGAAGAGGAAGAATTATCTTTAAGGATGTGGCCCATGGTAGGTAGAATGATTTTTAAATGAATTAAATTTGAAACTTCCAGTTCAGTCAGTGGCACACAAGACACTCATGATGTACATAACATAAAAGGATACACAACAGACCAGTTTTCCCAACTAAATTCTGCAAGTACTGTAAACTTTGCAATTGAGCATATTTTATACTTTGCTTTTATATAATGGAGGTTATTGGAAATATATACAGATAGATTGCAATTTATGCAATTTATGTGTACCATTGTATTTTTCCTTTTTCATTCTGTCTCTATTTTTGACCTATCTTATATGGTATTCTGTAATAAAATTATGTAATAGGTTGTAAGAAATAAAATCTCTTAGAATTTTAGCCATACCTATTTAATAATAATTGAAGAATATTATTCTCATCACTATTTTTCAGATTAGAACATCTTAAAATAATTTAATATTTCAGTAAAGGGAGAAAGAATCTTGATCATAATGTTTACTGGAATCTTAGATCAAATCATTTCATATTTACCTTCTAAGTCTCTCCTCTATCAAACTCTTATTTTTTCAAAGACAGTAGAAGACTCGAGTCTTGTCAAATGGCTTTAGTCACTTTCTTGATTAGGCACCATTACTGAAGAACATTTACAGCATTCAGGCTGGTCCTGGCTTTTTGTTTATTTTTTTTTTCCGCAAGACTGCTCACAGATCTCCACAATAAGGCAAAACTCACAGCTGTTCCCTCCATGTCAGAAAATCCCACATATCATAACTTCTGCCAGCTGTGGGGCAACAAGGGTGAAAGTGTGTTTAAGAACAGACATATATATTTCAAGTCCATATTTTTTTGACTGAGTTCTAAAGCAATGGCACTGCTACTCCTTTAATGAGTAGAACAACCACAATAAGCATGACTTACAGCCCTACCCACTTTGACAGACGTGGCTCACGCTGTACCATTTAAGATGCTTTACTTGTCATCCCTTCATTTCAATTGAGCATGTGATGTAAATCACCCTGAGATACCAAGAAAATGATGAACATAAAGTCGAATTCTTAGTAATGCAAAGTGGGTGAGCAAATGGTGGCGATGGGCACCACAGCAAGTGCCCATACATTCTAATTGGCAGATTTATTTGAACATAAAAAGAAAAGAAATAATTCTGTAGCCAAATAGGACTCAAATATCATTTTTTTTATAACAATTAAACATAACTTACATTGGAGGATGACTGTTAAGTAGAACATAAAAGGACAGAGCTCTGGTTTTTTAAACTTATTTTAAGCTTTCATTTATATACACAATATTTACATGTTACCCCTATATTTTCTCCATCAATTCATTCCATGAGTCCCTATGCTCAAATTCCTATCTTTTCCCCTTTTATTATTATTGTTACATACACACACACTCATGCACACATATACACACATGCACACATGAATGAATAAATATATAATTATAGGCCTCATCCCTAGAGAAGACTAATTTTCTCTTTCTTGGCACTCATCCATTACCTGCAACTCTTCCTCCACAGTGGGGCCTTGTGAGATTTCCCTATCCATAATGTCATGTCAATGGGTGTTTTCATCGTTCAGGTTTATTTAGTGGACAATAGGTTGAGATTCCTTGGTCACAGGTTCCTTGTCATATATAGAAAACACAACCTCACCACAGATGTCCTGATCCTCTTAGAAACTTCCTGTCCACTCTTTCAAGTTGCTCCCGAGGGCTATGTTGGAGAGATTGTGTTTGGGCCTCTGCACACCACAGTAGGTTGCTTTCTGCATTTTGACAGGTTATGCCTGTCTGGTCTGTAATGTTCTCTATCTGTTGCAAAAAGAAACTCTTCCATTTTGGGTGAGAGCTACACTTAACCTATAATAATAAAGGTAGGTATTTAAAATCCAGTTAAGAATTCTACAGATGTAAGAAAATATAAGGTTCTATGCAGGGTTCAAGTGAGAAAAACAGTCAAAAGTCCTATTCAACTCTGATGCCTACAAACCACAACAATGACCAAGATGACACAGGATCCCTAAAGGGGCAATAATGGCACTTTTATCTTGGTGGTAAACAACGGCTCTCTAATTGAACTGGAGCTTGCTCAACAAGAGAGAATTCATGCATGGTAGTGTAAACTCAAACCTAGCTAACAATCTATGGCTATTGAAGTCATGGTTCCTAAAAAGGAACCTACTGAAGTGACTGTCCTAATCCAAAATTATTTCTTACTCCAACGACTAGTATTTACTGTGGTTTGACTGAGTTTGCACCTATCTAAACTTTGCCTTAGCAAATAGGGACTCAAAAAAGAAGGGTCATTTGAAAATCAATTATCAAGAAACATGGGTCTTGTAGGAAGATGGGAAAACTCGGATTCCTTTATGCAGCATAAAAGTCTATGAATGTGGGAATAGTCACAAAAATGATGTGCACTAGTGCAACACGTGCATCAGGATTCTGGTCACCAGCAGGAAAATCCTTAACATTTCCCCATTAAGATAGGGAAGTGAAGGCACATTTTGCATCTGATACATATTTAAATCACTGTTCATTATTTGCATTAACCATTTCCTTTATCTGCTAAAACTCCAAAACAGTCCAAAAGAATTATACCATCTTTCCCTTTTTATATATTGAGGTAACTCATTTGGGCAAGGACAGATGAATAGCCCCAAATCCATCCCACAGTTAGAAAACAAAAATAGAAATTTTGGTACCTAAATTCTTAACTCTTGGTAGGTGACTGTTTTCTTCTCTACTGATGGTTCTCTACTGCTATGTCAGTCAGAGGTTTCCATCTCTTTTTTCAACCTGGGTTCTCTTTCCCTCTTATAATCCTCCCTCCCTCTCTCCCTCCCTCCTTCCTCTCTCTCTCTCTCTCTCTCTCTCTCTCTCTCTCTCTCTCTCTTTCTTTCTCTCTCTCTCTCTCCCCCAACCCCCATGATGTCATGGAGAACTAACTTAAATGTCACAGCCCATGTTTTATATTCTACATAGTCCATGTCCAGATCCACTCCTTCCTTACAGAGTTCTTATCATGTGACCAAAATAGACTTGCTTTCACTTTGCTTTTCAGCATAATATAAATTCCTTCAGGGTAGTGCTTTATAACATTATTGACTGTATATACATCACCCAGGCTCAAGAAAATATATTAAGGAATAAACGAAATAAACACTGTTAAAATATTTATGTATAAAAGCTCAATGAATTTGCTCTAGTAATTTGCAATCTGTGGAAATCTCTAGCAAAAAATTCAATAAGAACCAGTTGCATCTTGTAGGGAGCTTGTGGGAAAAGTTTAGTGTCGGTCTTTGCGTGAATCTCGTAGTTGTTCCATGAAGAGTTAAATCTCTCATTGTGATCTATTTAGTAACTGTGTGAACAGATCGGTATTCTGCACTTATTCTTGCTAGTTCTCTCTAATAATAGAGTAGTTCGCATGATTAGGTTAAGTAGGTTACACCTCTTAACTTAACTTATTGGAAAGCCCCTCATATCTGCAGAAGGAATTATTTATGGTATCAATGCCATGGATTTAAAATCTGGACATTTTTCTAGTACATGCTTTTAACAAGGTTGCCATCTTCTCAAAAGGAGTGAAAAGAGCTAGGGCATGTGTTAAAATATTCTATACACTTAGGTAGATACAGATAATTTATGTCTCAGTAAAGTTTCATGCAGGAGTCACTAGAAAATCATAATAGAAATGTTTCTCATGAGGTAATAATGGCAAAAAGCTTGAGAAGCATTGTTTCACTCGAAAGGTCCACTGACATTCTTTTCCTCATGCTGTACAGAATTATTTATTACAATGATGTATATAAATATTTTGTACCATGTGAAAATTCACAGGTAAATTTCCATAGACTTGATGTGACATAAGCTATTATTTAAGGCATGGTCAAAGTTGCAAACATAAATTTAAATTGTAAAACATCCATTTTTAATGTCTCCTTGCTACAGTTTGATTATATTTCAAAGGAAAAAACTGTATTTAAAGGATAAAATATTTGAACCATGCAAGATCCTGTCACACTGGCAGGTCACATCTTCCACTCATCAACTGTGGATTCTCTCAGTCATCTTTACACCTTTAGGAAAATGACCCCCTTTTCTGCTTGAATGGCAAGGTTTAAATACTTTGGACTGCAGCCAGTTATTGTACTGACTTAGACCACATCACACAATTGTCTGGCTGCCACCTTCTTTAACAGAAGATTTCTGAAGGCTGTTTGTGATTATATCACATTAGGAGATAAGGAAAAATAGCAAGTGTCTGTTTTATATGAACTGAAACTACTTCGCTCTAAGAAACAGAGTAAAACTGTGACATGTTGTATTAATCAGCAAGACTCCACTGCAAAATGTTTTAATTTTTTTGGTTTTGCGAAGCCTTGTCTCCTTAGGCAGCATAGAGGAGTTGAACCAATAGCAATGAGCTTCCCCACTTCTAATTCACATGTCTGATATGTAAATAAGCCACCAGCATAAAGTGTCTCCACTTTAATACCTGGGGGAGGAAGGAAACTTGAGCCTGGGATTGAATCCAAACCACTAGAGTATGATGAGGAAGAGAAAGAAGGAAGGAACCCATAGGGGACCAAAGGTTGGTCAATTCGGTCCTGTGTCTAGGCTGCCCTGAGATCCAGATGGACTTTTGATTCTTCTGGTAGGACCTTTTGCAGGGAGGCAGAGCTACTGGCCAATAGTAATCTCACGTCTTTACATTCATCATATTCACTGTGCTGCTCTGGGGAAACACATACACGGACTGAGGTTATAGTCATCCTCGGCGGGAGAGACAAGAGATTGAACTAGTAGGGTTATTGAATTTTTGTTCACTCCATCTGAAGAATACATTACCTTTTCTTGTTGGTAGCTACATGACACCTTTACTATGGGTTTTTATAATTCCTCTAGTTCACACAAAGTTTATGTAAAGTAATAGTTGTCTGTTTTTCCTTTGTTCTACCCATGAAGCCCAGTAACTGTGGGAAGGCCAGGGCCGAAAGTCGTAAGATAATCTATGTTCATTAAAGTCCCCTTCCAGACAACGTTCTTCATTTTACACATGAACTCAGGGGGGGGGGGGGAAATGTTTTCTGAAGTTTTTAAGGGGTAACAGGCTCAGAGTAGACCCTGGATCCCCTAATACCCTGGGCAGCACATTTCCCTAGTGAATATCTTTCATGTCACCTCACTGCAAAAAGGCCCCTCACTACCCAGAGCAATTATCCATGCCCCTCTCCTCAGGGGCATTGTTCTCATGTGGTCTCTCTCCTCTTGTGACTCAACTTCTTTATTCTCAATATATGTAGTACTGTGTTCCCTTGCCATCAGGGTCTCTGCCCTAGCCACTCACCTTAAGCCCATCCTCTTCCTTGTCCCTATATAAACCTTCCTTTCATTATCACCTTCTGCCATCCTTCCAAATTCCTCCTCTAAAGGATATCATTAACACAGAGATTGCCCAGTCAATTTCTTTTCTATTCATTTTCTCCACAAAGCCCTGTGTGTCTATCCACTCTTGACTCACATTCATCAGAGGATACATCCTCTTCTCCCAGCCTGTGATAAACATTGGTGGTAGAGATGAAGAAATAATTCCCATTGTTTAGAACCCTTGTTTTGAAATTCTTTTGACGCATCAGCACATCTTTCACTCTGCAGACTGATTTTCCTCAGGCCTTTCCATATTTCCCTTCTGCTGTTGTCATTAGGTTTTGTTCTTGACTTTGTCAACACAAATCTGTGTACTTGTCTTTAACCATGCGCCTCTTCTGTTAATCTGAATTTCCAAACATCTACTTTACACACCTCATACCTAATAGACTGACAGTTCTTCATATCCCACTGCCCAAAAATGAAATCATTATCATGCTAATTTTTCCTGCTCTATGATTTCTTCTCTAATGTTCCCTATTATGAGGATATACTCAAAATATTTGTCCACACATGTGGTATATAGCTCTAATTTACCTTCTTTTTTATTCAATATATATGTATATTGAATATATAGTTTATATAATTATATATAAATTAACTATATTTATATTCAAAATCTATGCTTTATATGTAAATGAATTAAATAATCTATCAATTAAATATATATTTATATGTGGACATAGTTTTAATCCTGGAGGGGACTTTCCCTAACTATCCTACATATGTACCCCTGCCGCTACAGTTTCCTTCTTTAGGTCCAAATCCAGTTACTCAGATCTTTCACTGAATCATGATGTGAGTACCCTGAACATCTTATGTTCATTTTTCTAATCAGCATTCCCCAATCTTGACAAAGCCAAGAGGGAGTGATGGCTCCTATAACCCTATTTTTACATTGACTTTTTCTGCTACATAACAAGCTCTTTGAAGGTAGCTATGCTTGTCTTGGCTGTTTAATCTTTACATTCACCATGACTAGTTCAGTGTTTTATTAATATAAAGAGAAGGGTTAAGTTTAATTGAAATGAATATATCCACTTTGACATATTTACATTCAAATATTTTATTATTGTTAGTTTTTACATAAGTATTGCAGAGTATTAGTTGGTAAGCATAATAATACAATTTAAAAATATCAGCAGACTTCACTCATATTCCACCCACCATACTTGCAGCCTCATACATGCTTTCACTCCCTCACCTCACACATACCTGTTTAAAACTTCAATATAAAATCAGTTTTTCTCTTGAATGTCAATTTTTCTTTATATATCATTTGTTTACACTGACAAACTTGGGAAATAGAAAGTCATGATTCCTAATCAAATAGGCACCATGATTTAACTAGGTAACACTCCCCATAACAGACAGACACATTTTTATAACAACTACTTTGCAATTAGGGAGGTTTGAGATATATTTGCTATTTATTTTGGAAAATAAGTGAAAGGCTATTATTAGAGATCACAATTTGGCTTAAAATTTATATTTCTTTCTGAAATGAATATAGTTGTTGGAGTGAAATTACATCTTTCTTGCTATTTTGAATAAAGAAGTTGTAAGCATTTCTTTTATGATCTTCAATTTGTGTGTGTTATTTATAATAGTTGTGAAAGCTGATGGCTATAGTTAGAAAAAACTGACACCTCGTATGTTTGTGTTGATGGTTCTGGACAAGGAAAAAACAAACATTTTCATGCACAGGAATTGATTATAGCCATATGATCTTTTTGTCATTTTATGACTAACAGCAGACAGAGCATTCTCTGTCCACCTAATAAAGAATCTATACCATTCAAATAATGACCTAGGACGTCTACTGCTCACAGCATCAGGTACAAATCACAGACACGTCCCTCCCAGGTTCTGGTGTCTGTGTTTAAAAGCTGTGAGGCTACAATGTCATACAGGCACTGTCTTGACACATTGTTGACAAGATCTGCCAAGCACCTTGGCCTCATCTCTCATACAATAAAGCAATGGGGTTGGAAATGATCTCCAAGATGACACTGGTTACACTTTTTCTTTTCAGCTGGAGCACAGATATCCTTCAATTTGTGCCATGTTAGCTCGCTCAAAGACGCTTTTTCAACATTTCTTTAGTTCTAGGAAATGCAAATAAAAGAGGAAAATGAGCAGCTGTGAAACCATTGTAAACATGTGTCATCCATCCCATACTAAACTCACGCTTTTGTTGAAGGTTTGGGATATCTGCCTTTTCTTTTTCTAACATCTTGGTACATAAAACCCAAGGGTGGACTTGTTCAAGAAGACAATTGTTATTAACACAAGCAATACATGGTTGGTGCTCATGGTAAAGAATAGAGTTCTAGTAAATGTTCACTCTGTGGCTTATTTATGAATTTGTGGATTATTCCATATGAACATGGGTTTGCCTAGTTTGTCCACACTCTATTGAGAAAGTGAGTCTTCCCAGAATCAACATTTCACCATGATCTTTCTAAATCAAGATTGATATTATTTAGTAGAATTATCCTTCCAAATATAAACTATACCTTGCACATCTTGGACATAGCACTGCAAAGTGTCACATATCAAGGAGTCTTCCGGACATTGTAGTTCAACGCTGTTTCTTAGGGTACTGTATACCCTAAGAAATTTGATTCCAAGTGCCACTAGACAACTTCATTTTTAAATATATTGGGTTTTTTTGGGTTTTTTGGGTTTTTTTTTTTTTTGGTTTTTCAAGACAGGGTTTCTCTGTAGCTTTGAAGCCTGTCCTAGAACTAGTTCTTTTAGACTAGACTGGCCTCGAACTCACAGAGATCCATCTGCCTCTGTCTCCCAAGTGCTGGGATTAAAGGCATGTGCCACCACTGCCTGGTTTTAAATATACTGTTATTTTAAAATAGCTAGCAGAATAATATGGAATTATTAGTGTGTATTATTATATCTTCTAATATACAACTGCCTTGCAGAATACCTGTAATGACTTTCCTGCTTATGTCTTTTCAAGGAGGGATCATATCATGTGAACTTCTAATTAGACACTTTTCTGAAATCAAATATTTCAGATTAGCTAAATGCAATGAACAAGGACTCAGCCTCGTGATGCATTGCGAGTAGATAGAAATAGCAACAAATGTTCTAGTTAACCCAGTACCTGAAATAGACTGAAAAGATAAATGTATCTGTCTCCTGTACATCTTACAAATGAGAAGAAGTTGTGAGATAAGCCATGCATGTGCCCTCAACTGTACAAACTATGCACAAATACTGACAGTAGAATCTGAGCAACAGAGCAGTGTGATGGTGTTTAACAGAGCTGAGCCATCTGAACTGGCATCTTTCTATTTCGTGTAGTAAGGAGGAGCATCGGGCTGTGTCTCGCTGCCCGGTTAGCTTATACCCCGAAATAACAACACACAAATTGTATTCATTTGAATACTGCCTGGCCCATTATATCTAGTTTCTTATTGGCTAACTCTTACATCTTGATTCAACCCATTTCTAATAATCTGTATGTCTTCACGAGGTCACGGCATACTGGAAAAGATTCAGCATGTCTGACCTGGTGGCTAGCTCCATACCGGCTATCACTGCCTGCCTTATTTCTCCTAGAATTCTGTTCTGTCTACTCTGCCCACCTAAGGGCTTCCCTATCAAAAAGCCAAGGCAGTTTTTTTATTCAATCAAGAAAAGCAACACATAGAAAGAAAGACCTCCTACACCAATTTCGTGTTCTTCTAACTAACAGAAATTGGTGGGCTTGAAGAATTAATTTAGGCAGAAAATCGCATTTTTGAAAACAGGTTCATGACATCACAGAAGTTATTTTTTCACACATTCTCCACCCATTTTCGCAGTCAGTCACAGGCCCTGTGTCTGATAGTGTGTACATCACTTGAGATATAAAATCTGTATTTCTGAAACAACGTTTCAGGACTTGGTGTTAATTTGATTGTTTTTTTTTTCTCTGTTGAAATTCTTTCCCCTAATCATTTCTTGCTGATGTGTCCTAACTCCCTTAGCTTATTTTAGGAAAAAAATTTTACCAAAATTGATAACTTTTTCATATACATAAATCTTAAAATACTGCTTTAATTTCTACCTTGTGTTTGTTATACAAATATATGGATGGGCCAGCCTTGAAGCCACCCACATCCTGGTATACACTGGGCAGAAATCAAGCTTCCCTTATGAAGCAGAATCAGTTCCACATCCTCTGTGCCACACATTGAAATTCTTGCCTTTTTTAGCTAGTCTGTATGTCAGCTCTTTCTTTTTTATTTATTTATTTTTTTGTGAACTTGCGGCCTCAGATGTTAGTTAAGTTTTACTATTCTTCAAAAGCATTGATTTGAAAAACATGTGAATGGAAAATGAACATGCTAAACTAATTAGGATATGCAAATGTGGGTTCAGAGGGACTGCTTTTTAAGTGAATCATACTTATTTGAATATACAAATAAAAGAAAATTTGTTTCAGTAACAATCTGGAAGTTAGTTCATGTGGAACAAATAAGGGCTTAAATTATAAGGATTAACTTTTCAGGATCTACTTTACAGTTCACCTTTTTAATGGAATGGAATGTGGAGTTGAGGGAGAGCCCATGCTAGCATGGCCACTGAGTGCTTACTATGGTCTTGTCCTCATTTGAAGGGAATATGGTGGAGACTGAGAAAAAAAAGTCTTGTGTGGGGGGCGGGGGAGTTACTGATTTCTTTCAAGGTAGTTCAAAGACAAGCAGGTGGAAACCTCAAACTTTAAAACACAGACAAAAAACACTGTTCTAAAAATTATTACAAAGCAAGGGATAGAGATTTGGAATGTTGGTTTCCAGAATCTCATTTTTGATGCAAAACCAGAAAATTAGGCCAAAGTCATACGTGAAAGAATAAATGTTGAGTATACTTTAGATTGAAACTGCACCCCCATAGGCTGATGCTTTAGCTAATATTTAGGAATCATTTTATATAAATAAGAGAGATTCGGGTTCATCAAGTTATAGTTAAGTAGTGAAATAAACTATATGCCTACAGATATGATTCTAGAGCACTTACCACTCAGTCAGAAAATGACTTGATTGAGTGGTGAGTGACCTGGAATTTTTATAGGATTCTATTGCTATGTATTTCCACGTTTAATTAAAAATATACTTTCATGGTTCTTATGAAACAATTCTATGACCTGTATTAGATGAACAGCTCTTAGCAACTTTGATAGTATTATTTTTCATTCACACAATCAATCCTTGTGAAGCTCTGAGTATGCGTCAGTCATTCTCAAGCTGGAGGAAAACAACACAAACATGACATGCTTATTCAAGGAAACCAGAATGCAGAAGTTTCATTTTCTAGGAGAAATCCTATGTTCAGTTAAGATTATCTAATGTAATGTCTGAGTGAGTTGATATGTTGAGGAACTTTCAACCTGGAAGGGTGGGAGTGAGAAAAAGCAAGAAACAACAATATAGTCTTACACAGTACACATGATCTCTCTTTCTCTCTCTCCTACACATGTGCTCATGTCTGTGTGCGTGCACACTCCCCTTCCCCACACACACTGGTACCTACTTAAACGCCAGTGGAGTAAAGGGAATGGAAAATAGTGCACTTTCAATAGGAACTAGCTTACTTGTGTTTCCCCACGGCTTTCAGGGCCAGTCTTAGAGTCTGTCTGAGAAATAGAAGTGAAGGGAAGCACATTGCAGGAGGGATTAGGGAAGCTCCCACTGCAGCAATGTTGTTCTCAGGTCTAGGTGAAGAGAAACAAATGTAGGCAATGTTCTTCCGCTTACTGCCTTTTACTTTGAAATTATTCATCATTCTACTTGCGTTGTGGGAACAAGAGGGCAGGATCCATGTCATGGGGGAAATTCACAAAAAGACTTCCAAGAAGAATTCCATCAGACCCATCGTCAAACCAATTCATATGGCAGAAACATCAGAAGAACATAAAGTGGAAAGGTGTGTATGTATTATGGAATACATAGACACATTGCAGGGAACACTAAGGGAAAACACTTGCAGAGAAGAAGGGACTTTAAGCCCTGGTGTATGTTACAGGACTTAATTCCATTGAATATAGGCAAAGTTGCCGACATGAAGTTCAACTCTGGTTGTTGAATGTGAAAATTTCAGAAAAGGAATTTACTATTCTTCCATGGAATTAAAGGAAGAATGAAAGGGGAGGATGATTGGCATGTGATTTGAAGGACCATAAGTCTTTCCCAGTCTTTGGGAGCACATCCACAATGTCAACTTAAACCTGTGTTGAACAAGGGGTCATCTAGCTCTGCTGAATATTATTAGGAGGGCAAATGTGTCATCTCCGTACAACAGCGGCATGATTTCCAGCTTTTGCCCAGGTTTTCAAATGTAGGTCTAGACACCAAACCCATGAATAGCTGAAGTTGTGACCAGATCAGATTTCATTGAAACCCTTATATGTGTGTGAGTGGATGGGATTTACCTTAGATTAATTATAGACATACCTAATTAATATGGCTGTTTCATTTGGTGTTCTATTTCAGGAGTCTGATGTTGAAAGTCTTTCCTGAGTGGGATCAACCCCAATCTTGCCTTATACTAGTCACATGTGATTCAAAAGGAGAAATGAGACATAAAAGAAGCAACAAAAAACAAAATCTATCCCCTCTATAATGTCATGAGGGCATCCTGAAAATGATTATATAAGCATTTTTACACAACTCCCAGGGGCAGCACTATGGAAAAATGGCTACATAACCTAGAACTTTTCACAAAGCGAAAGCAGCTTTCTTTCTCTGTAGATATCACTAAGGGCTTCCTCTTGGCAAATGAGGAGTCACTGGTTGGTCAGAACCCTAGTATCTGATACAAACATTTATCTGCTGCCTATATTAGTTACTCTGCTGTTGCTATAACAAAACAGCATGACCAAGACAGCTTATAAAAGAAAATGTTCAATTGGGCTTTTGAGTGCAGAGAGTTAAAGCCCATGATTGCATGGCGGCAGGAACATCTGAGAGCTCACATCTTCATCCCCGAGGAAGAGGCAAAGAAATTCACAGTAATGGCTGGAGACTTTGAAAACCTCAAAGCCTGCGCCAATTGATAACTACTTCAAGTTCACATCATCTTCATCCTTCCCAAACAGTTCCAGCAAAGCAGACCATGCATTCACATCTGTAAGCCTATGTGGATCATTTTCATACACACCATACTACTGTCCTATCCCAAGAACATGGGAATGGAGAATACAGAAATGTAGAAGGGGGCTGCTTGTTTGTCCCGGCCACCCAGAACCAAAATAACCACACAGAAACTATATTAATTAAAACACTGCTTGGCCCATTAGCTCTAGTTTCTTATTGGCTAACTCTTACATCTTAATTTAATCCATTTGATTAATCTATATATCACCATGAGGCCATGGCCGACCAGCAAAGTTTCAGCATGTCTTTCTCCAGCAGCAGCTCCGTGGTGTCCCCTGACTCTGCCTTCTTCCTCCTTGCATTCAGTTCCATCTTCCCTGCCTACCTAAATTCTGCCCTATTAATAGGCCAAGGCAGTTTCTTTATTCATTAATGGTAATCATAGGACACAGAGGAGACTCTCACATCACAGAAATGCAAGGTGTTCTGCAGGCTTTCAAAAGCATCTTCATGCATGGGGTTATGTGTGTGTATATGTGTGTGCATGTGCATAAGTGCGTGTATGCTCCTGTGCTTGCCGCTGCATGTGTATGGAGACCAAAGAACAACCACAAGTCCTCACATGGCCAGTGTTTTACCCACTTAACCATTTTCTCGGTTCCTAGAAAATTTGAAGCTAAAACATGATATCAAAGACCAGAGAATATTAAAGTAAGCACAAACCAGAAATAGGCATATCCAAGTGAAAAGAGCATGGAGAAGAGGTATTTCCAGGAAATGATAGGGAAAGAGGATGCAGTGGTCATTTTTACCTACCCCACAAAATCATGGCAGTATAGGCAGGCTACAGTGCAGACAAGTAGAGCAAACTTAGGAAGTGGAGGTAACTTTACCATGTAAAGCTTGGGTTTCAGGAAGGGATCATCCTGTATTTGAACTCTTTCAATAGTATTCTTAATGAAAGCTCAATACTGAACTGAAACATGCAAATAAAGTTAAGTCAAATTTAAGACTAGAGACGTAAATTTAGGAATTACATGTGGACGTTAGAGGACATGAAAGAACAGTGCTCAGTGCCAAGAGAAACAAACCACACGGTGCTTTATTTCCATCATTAGGTGGCATAGTATATTTTAATCATTTTTATGTGTATAAATTTTTAAAAAGAATCCCAAACAGTCTATGTCAAGATTAGCACATACATGAATGCACATGTAGACACACACACAGGCATGCACATCCTTCTGTGAACTGGGAATTATGTGGTGATGAATATATAATACTTAATAACAGGGATGAGGAAGCAGTCATATCCCCAATATTAAACTTTACCTACAAAATTAGGTGCTACATGAGCACATATTGCCCCTGCTGATATTAATGCATATTCTATGATCAAAAAGGAACAGCACTCAGCCTTTACTAGGTTCCAGACCAACAGATGAGCTCAAGATGTATTCCCGTGTGGTAAACTGGGGATTTTCAGAGCATCATAAAAGCTTTTTATTGTACACTCCAATGCTGTCATCCACAGTTAGCTAACAAATATGATAGGTTTTTAATATAATCCACTCCATCCTTGCCAGTGCTCCTTGTACATTACGTCATCTTTCTGTGGGCCAAGCGTTTGTTTTCCCCAGCTGGCCTTCATGAAGCTGCTGACAGCCCTTCTGACTGAGAAACCGTAGAACAGCAATCTTCCAATTCACTTAGCACTGCCGACAAAGAGCGAGCTGTTGATACGCTGATGTGAGAGCACTCTATCAGCCGTTGCATAGTGTCTGTGTTCTCAGCATGTTCCAGGCCTGATAAGCCAGACAGAGCACATGCTTTCTGACATCCTCTACATTTCACCGCTGCGGAGAGTTTGCTGGAGTTGACAGGATGCAAAAAAAGCCAAGTGTGACATCATCAGCAACTGGTAGCAGTCACTGTGTCATAAATAATACTTTGCAGACGTGCAAGGGAATTTTTAAGTTGTGCAAAGTTCACCAGAATTCCTGTGAAGGAAATCTGAAAGCAGTGGTATTATTAATTTCCACAGACTGATTTCACCCGAGTAGTGGCAATGCCCATAAGGATCTCCAGTTTCATATTGAGAGGGGCACACGCGATATTGGTAGGGGAAAGGGCTAACCCGTATTTTGAATAAATTGAAAACTGTCATGTTTTTTGTTTGTTTGTTTGTTTTTGTTTGTCTGTTTCAATGCTCCTTCAATTCAAAGCGGGGTCACCTATCAGCAACAATAGGTCCCACAAAGCCATGGGTGGCTCTGTGCTGGAAGTGGCTGTGCCGGGGGTGGAATGGCTCCTGATTATGATTGCGCGTGGGTATTAATAAGGACAGCAGCTGCAGCAATCTGTTCAATTTTATGCAAATTAGCCCTGGCCCTCTGGCTTCTGGCTAGTGGCCAAGGCAGCCTTCGGCTGGGTAAAGTTTGGGTTTATGCTTTATTCTACTGCGGCGAAGGTTTATTTAATTATCTGTATTTATTTAAAGCAGAACAGTACAAAGCCATTCTGCATCTTGGCCAACTTTGTGATGGCTGAATTGTGTGGGATTTCCCACCCACCCACAAGCTCGTTTGAATCACTGAATACATGAATCACTGAATATGTCCCTGCAGAATAAGAAGCATTGGTGTTTCTCGGTGATTTCTTTGGTAATAAATGCCTCAAGGTAAGTTCTCCCTCTAACATGAAAAGCCCGTGAAATGAAACCAAGTAATGCAAGATCACAGATAGGGTAAAATTTCAGTATTACGTTTTAGGTCAGGCTGTCTGAAATAGAGAAGGAGATTAATATACTGTTTTTAAAAATCTATTTTGAAGCATGTATACTTAATCATTAGGAATATATGATCACAAATATGTCCTATTTGTCCATTCTTATGTTTTCATATCAAGACTTATAATTATTTTGATTGAATACAACTGGTATGTTAAATAGTAAATGGGAACTTTTCTGTGTGAATAAATTATTCCCTTTACAGATTTTCTTCATGGTAAATTTAATTTGTACCTACTACAAAATTCACTACTAAGAATTTATTTCCTACTAAGAAATATATAAAGGAACTTGAGCTCAGCTCATACATCTAAATCTCAACTTTGAAAATTGATGATGTTCTAGCAAAATTTAAAAATAGCATTGTCTATCTACAAGTTATTAATTTCACAAATGGAGAAATGCAAGACATGATTTAGAACCTGGTTCTGAGTTTTATACATACATATATTATTTTCATCGTATTTGTAGTGATGCTTGGCTTAAACAGATTCATGGTGCTCATATATACCATTAATGATTTCATCTGATACTTGTGAGATTAGAATAATATCTAACTGTATCACCTAAATTATATACAATTATATTTAAACTCATAAAAAATGCAGAGGTAGCACCCACTATTTTCATACCCTTGTAGTAAGAGTCCAGCATTTGATCATTGCTTCTTTCTGTTAATCTGGGCTCTTAGGAGCCTTCTTTTATTTTAAGCACAGATTCATCTGACAGCCAGCACTTGTTCTGGTTTTGAACCAAATGCTGGCAGCGTTCCCAGAATATGAACCAGTTGTTTCTCTTACACACACTCTCTCATTGTCCTTCACCACCCCAACTGCTTTCAAAGTAATGTGCCATAACCAAACTTGCACTTGCTTTAATGAGAATGACAGTCCTTGAATCAAAAAAATACTCCTCCTGCAGCCGCTGATTATCTCCAGGGTAGATGAGGACAGTCGTTTGCAGTGAAGTGAGGAGAAAGAACAAGGGTATAAAAAGAATCTCTTCCAAACTGGAGCATCACCATTACATATGTAGAAAGGAACCTGCCTTCAATTATCTGTTTCCTCATTTCAGCTGTTAGAAGCCAGATCTCCCAATTGTACTAATTATTCTCTCCAGTAGCAATAGTAAATCTACTCTAGTTTTATGTAACCTGCCGTTCGTGTTGGACTCTGACTCTATTTTTCTAATAAAGACCATCACTTGCTCTTTGTCTTCTCATCCTCCGTATTGCTAAGATGTGTCACAGGTGAAGCAGAGATTGTGAAACAGACAGACAGTCCAGCTTAATGGAGCATATCCAGTGTTTCTAAAGTTCGAGAAGGATGACAAGCATTTGGAGAATGACGTAATCACAGGACTCTGTGAAATGTGGATGTATAACACCATGCTAACGTAGCCACCACTATTTTAAGTAAGAAACATTTAAGTATCCTTATTTTCCATAATGTGGAGGAGTCAACACCTAGTTTAGCATTTGAACAATGTTAATTTTAAAACGTATACATTCTTAAGACAAAAGTAAGGGAGGACAAACAGACAATAAGAACTATATATTAAATGAGTTTTAAAACAGTTAATACACTAAAAATAGATATGAAGTTATTAGGATAGAAAGATTATAGTAGTTTATAAAGTAAAAGTTGTATTAATTTATCTCAGGAACACACAACTAAAACACACACATGCACCACGGTTACAAGTTTATAGTATACAACACAGGCAGGAAACAACTTCATCTGCTCTTGCTGATTTATTGGCCTCTGGACTGGAAGGGACAGGTGGAAAGGTCTAAGTAAAGGCACCAATAGCAGTATTTCATTTCTTTCCTTTAATGGCCTGCCTTTCTAGGATCCACTAGCTTTGGGGTGCATGCTAAACATTTCAAAATTCTTTGCATGCTCTCCCATGACATTTCTACTGATACTCTATAAACGAAAAGTGAGGAAGAAGGAAATTTATATGATCTTCTGTTTATGGGGAATGAAGAAATCATTGTCCAATAGTGAGTTTTGATGATTTGGTTACTTCTAAACATTTTCTAGTGGTAATTTCAAAGTTCTGCTCCTAACTTCTCTCTTGAAGCTTTCTGCTGATATCAATCATTCAACCAAGGTACTTCAACTGAGTAGGTGCCTATGGCCTATTTGTTCAGAGTGCATGCTTCTGCTAGGCCCCACACTCCCTATGCCAGACAGCCCTATATTTCTGTGACCCTTCAAGACAGCTCTCTGGACTTACGGACTTTTTTATCCATTCAAAGTTCATTTCAAGACATGAGTCCTGTGTCAGAATTACCTCCTTCTACCAATGCAATGTCATTAGTTATTTTTCTCTGATGTGGGATCTTCTGTATTCTGTGAATATTTTTTTTACCATTGGTTAATAAAGAAACTACTTTGACCAATAACAAGGCAGAATATAGCAAAGCAGGAAATCCAAAGCAGGAAAGCAGGTAGAGGAAAGAAGGTGGAGTCCGGCAGATGCCATGTAGCAGTCCAAGAAGCAAGAGGGAGCAAGGTATGAGCCTTGTGGTAAAATACGAAATAATAGAAATGGGTTAATTTAAGATGTAAGAGGTAGCAAGAAATACACATGAGACATCAGCCAAACAGTTTTGTAATTAATATAGTTTTGTGTGATCATTCAGGTTTAGGTGGCCGGGAGAAAAAAGCAGTTTCCAGTTACATTTCTCATTGGCAAAAGAGCCAAAGCAGAGTTGGATTTCTCCAAGTACCTATCCTCATATCATATAGAAAAGTAAATGTTAACTCTGAAATTCTTAAAATTGCTAAACATCTATTTGGATGGCTCAATAGCATCCTCCCAAAATGTCAATTCCGTCCATTAAGATGGAAATGAAATGTTACAAATTGACTAATTGTTCTTACCTTTTTATTTCTTCTTTTCTTGACTCCTTAGGCCAGAAAGATGAACTTTATAGTGTGTTTTCATCACTAGAAGGAAAACCTCCTGCTCCAGTAGGTATTAGAGCTCAAAGGTTGCTAATACTGAGAGTAGAACCTTAGTCCTCATGTACACAGGTGCTGTCCTCGATACAAAGGAGAATGCCTATTGTCTTAGTTTGTTTAGTGATGGTGTAATCAAGTACTATAAGTTTATAGTAACAAAATGCATTGGCTCACATTTGTTGGGGCCAGAAAGACCAACAACCAAGAGTAGCATCTGTGGAGGACCTTCTGGCTATGCCACCTTCCAGTAGACACGCAAGTAGAATAAAAACATTAAAAAATATATGCAGAGATAGCAGACCCATCTTTTTTTCTGAGAAACTCACTCCCAAGGCAGTGACTCATTACTACCTAGGAGTGATAATTTACTCCTAGGATAGAGGCCTCACAACCAATCATCTCTCACAAGTCCCACATGCCTACACTGTGCAGTACAGATTAAACTTCCAACTCATGCGTTTTGGGAGAGCATTTTCAAACCATTCCTGTAAACAGTTGGATATTCCTATAAACAAATGCTTAGGGATTACAGTAAAACTTCATCAGCTTTGCTATGATGATCTATAGCATACCTAACCTTCCATGTGCATATACATACATGTGTAGGCATATGTGCATGCTTGTAATATATTAGCATATTATAAAACATACAACATAAAACTATTTTTTAATATATATGTATAAATTTTATATTTTACAGCATATGAAAATGCCATTGATAAATCTGTGTGATAAAATTTTGACTTATTTTCCTCTTTATGCTTTTCTTATACATTGTGAAACTTCTAAAGTTAGCTTATATTATTTAATGGGATAATTGATTGGGTGATGAAATATATTTTGAAATATTATTAGCACCTAAGGCCACCAAATTATTGAATTTGAGTAGCATGTCCCATGATATTTAATATATTTCTACTAAAAGCATCAACAGGATCATTTTAAAGCCTAGTTGAAAAGTTCTAAGTGCAGGATTGCTTAAGTCCTTACTCAAAATTTGTCTGTGGCCCAAGCTATAGAATTTTGCATTTTATACTGTATTCTCTTGCAAATTTCTTTATCTCTTGGTGTTCTCTCTCTACAGGGAGTATTTGAAATTAAGTATTTGAATTAAGGCCAGATGGACTTGGCCTTAATTGTTTATTGTTAAATGGTGTCTACCAAATGACCAACATTTGAAATACATGTGGAATTCTGGTTATGTTCAGCTTCACCAGTCTAAAAGTCACAACATATCCTGTTATCTTTGGTACCTACCTACACACACACACACACACAGTTGGATCAAGACTTCTAAGTACTTCAGTCTTGAAACAAAATAGCCTTATTATAATTTCCTATTCCATTTATGAATTCTGAACTTGAATTCTCTAAATAAATTTACAAATGGACACAAACATATTCTGTATATAATTTGTACACTGAACAGAAGCCTTTTTAAATACATATCTCAGAATTTGAAACCAAATCTAACAGTGTATGTTTAAACTTGAGCTGGCTCTCTATATTTGTTCTTTGCATTTTAATAGAATGGGAGCAAATTCTAGATTGGCTGAAGTGTTCAGTCTCATGAAAGGCCTTTGAGGTCAAGCTGAGAGAGATGTTTATGGATCCTCAATAACACTACTGAGTTATGCTGGAAACAACAAACATTTTTATTCTTTGACATCAGAATGCATTAAAAGAATATTTTTCTACCTTGTAGATATCAAGAAGAGTATTATACTAGCCATGCTGATGAAAATTCCAGACTTCAAAACACTTTATTTTCAGCAATCATTGAAAACTCGTTTAGTGAGTAGATGTGTAGAATATCATGCATATTTCCAAGGAAGCCATCACTGTGAGATATCTCATGAGGCAGAAGCAAAAAAAAAAAAAACCATTCATTGTTTATGGGACATCAAAGCTTGTTCTTAAATGCTGTGTGTCAATGCTTATCTAGAATTTTATGCAAGGCATTGTGTGGAAGGACTTTTAGTCTGACTCCAATATTTGTATAAATTTTGTGGAAAAGGTATTTTTGCTTCTCAGTATTCAGTATTGAAAATAAGTCTATCATGACTGGGTGGCCACTGTGGAGATAGTTTCAAGCATATAAAATATAAAAAGCATGCATGAAATATGCTGGTATATTAAATTAACATCTTGCAAAAACCCTGCTCCAAAATCCAGATACTTCGATTGCTTTTGACAGACCGTAGGCGGTCAAGTTTTAACTTTAAAGAAGGGGCTTTCTGTTTCTGTTTTCAAGTTAAAAATAATGAAAGGAAAACACACTGAAATTCCCACATTATTAAATAAAACATTTAAGTGGCCAAGGGCCAATCATTGTCACGCCATGAACAAATGCCTTACGGTAATATGTTCCATAACTGTTTGCTAAAAACTACCAATTTTAACACATTTGCACATGATTAGACTCCATAAAAAGTTGCTTATTGAAGCCAGTGTCATAACACACTGCTACTCATGCCCAAGGGGAGGGAAGCTTCAATGTAAACCTGAGCAGAAAGGTGGTGTGAAATAAGTTCCGCGTTGTAAAAACAGATCCTAAGTAGATTTGCCAAATGGCTGACTCTGCTTTCGTGGTCAGAAGTTCATAACATCCCCTTTCCAGAGCTGGGCAATGCTACATAATGGCAATGAGAAACTTATCCAAGCAATAAAAGATGCAAACATGGGTGCTTCAATAAAATGTTTAAATCTGTTTTGCGTCTCAACATCTCTGTATTTGGAAAACTAATTCTTTATAGAAAGAGAGTTTGGATTTGAAAAGATGAACTTTTCTAAAAACTAAAACAAACAACTAATTAACTTGCTGTACTGAGAGTTGGTAAGCTAAGAGACAAAGAAGCAAATGCTTTTAGTTTTAATGTGATCAGAATTATGACCTTATTAGAAAAAGCAACAGAAAATGTAAAGCAAACTTTTACTGTGTCAAACTAGTTTCTTGGAGGAAATCTGACTTCCTTCTCAATGAGTTGCCTGCTATTTGTACCTAAGCTCAGATATATTTTTAAAAAAGTCTTGTTTGGCAGCAAATCTGACAAAGCAATAATAATAGTCTTAAATTATATCATAGTATGCAAAATTTCTGTGCATACATTTATACGTTTGATAAGAAATTCTGATCTCTCCCTCACTAAGCATCTGATGTAACATATAAATTCCAGCGTGGGCTACTGTTTAAAATATCAAACAATTCAGAACACGGAAGCATATACAGTTTTTGAAGATGTATATTATGGAGATGAAAGATGTACATGAAAATGTTAAGCAAGTAGCATTAAAATATAACTAAATAATAAAAGATCATCTGATGATTCCTTTCCCATTCTCCATTCTCTTCTGTGTGGGTTACTGTCCAATAATAATGTATCTATCATACATACAACTCCAAAATGTGGAAAAGCTTTGTAAGTGAATTACATGATCTGTTTCATTTAGTCCTGTCTGTAAAATATTACTTCAAACAGTGGTCAATATGTGACAAATGCTACAAGGAAAGGTTGAGGATGGAAGATCATAAATTCAGCTCTGGCCTTCTCTATACTGCGACATTGTTTATTTTTACTCCAGCATATGGGACTATTTAGTGGCTCTATACTACTTTTTCAACGAAAGTGGGAAAGGTGGAAAATCTTTCTCTCTTCCTGATCAATATTTTGCATTTGGGTGTTTTATATATGATACAGCACACTAAGTTTCCCACCTATATCTGACATGCTAATTTTGTAATTAGGGATGAGCATTTAAACTCTTAATAGCCAGAAGCTAGAAACAACCTAAATGTCCCTCAGCCAAAGAATGAATAAGGAAAATGTGGTACATTTACACAATGGATTTGTGGTGTTTTATGAATAGCCTTAACTTCCCACCAGGCTGTAATACATATTATGGAGTAAACACAAAATAAAAAAATAATGACATATTGAAATTTGCAGGCAAATGGATGGAGATAGAAAACATCACACTGAGCGAGGTAACCCAGGCCCAGAAAGACAATTATTATATTACTCACTTATAAGTAGTTTTTAAACATAAAACAAAGAAAAACCAGCCTACAAATCACAATCCCAGAGAACCTAGAGAACAATGCGGACCCTAAGAGACACATAAATGGATCTAATCTACATAGGAAATAGAAAAAGACAAGATCTCCTGAGTAAATTGGGAGCATGGGAACCATGGAAGAGGGGCGAAGGGGAGGGGAAAGGAAGAAAGGGGAGCAGAGAAAAATGTATAGCTCAATAAAATCAAATAAAAATTTCTTTTAAGCATCTATGGAACCTATTAAATGATATTTTCTTTATTTTATTAATATTTCTGACAGAACTGATTAATTTTTGGATGGTGTATTTCTTAAATAAGTTATACTTGATCAGAAATATCTTGCTCTTTCTTTCAGTATTTATCTACTGCACACAGTACAGGTTTAATAGGGTTAATTATTTCAAATGCATCATTTTATACTCACATAATCTCTTCTTTTCCCTAATTCTCCTGACTCTCCTGTCAGTCTCCTTTTCTCTAATAAGTCTGCTTTCATTCTCTCTCTCTCTCTCTCTCTCTCTCTCTCTCTCTCTTTCTCTCTCTCTGTACAATTTCATGAACTCTAGAATCCTTAAGTGAGAGAATATGTAATACACATATTTCTCTACCCAACTTACTTCAGTTAATATCAGGATTTCAAGTTGCATCCATTTTTCAAGAAAGGCACAATTTTATTTCTTTATAATTCATAATATATTACTGTATTATATTAATAATATTACATATTACATCATATATAATATGTTAATATTATATAATGTTATATATAATCATATTACATTATATAATTGATATATTATTTGTATTACATGTTATGTATTAATGTATATAATATAATCTACATGTTCCACAATTTTTTCATTCATCTCTTGATAGATTCCTAAGCTAGTTCCATAATTTGGCCATCAAAAAACTTCAATAAATATGAATGAGGGACTATGTCTTCAATGGATTCACTTGAAGAGATTCAGGAATGTACCCAGAAACATTATGGGGGATCATATGTTTCTTTTACTTTTATTAGGTTGATGAAACCCCTGACTGATATCGGCTGGGTGAATTTATATCTGTTCAAGTTATGCTTTGTTGTCCAACGATGTGTAATTTTTGTTGGCAAGAAAATAGTTCTCCAAAATATTTTCTGCCGTCGCTGCCTCTGTGGGGCATTAAACAGCAAAAGCTGTCATCGTCTGAGACAGTATTTAATTTCAGGCCACTTGCACCAGAGTAGCTAACATGGATCTACTTTATATATTTACAGCTCCTGTTAACATTTGACTTGGACAAAGCCAATTACTCTTTGGAAGTTACATTTCCAGTCTAAGTAGCAATTCCAGTTTTGCAAACAAAAGGACATGTAAAAACTCAGTTCTAAATGTCTGGGTCTTCTTGGAACACACAATTATCAAATTCAGCCATTACAATGTGTCACTCAACTTAGGAAGTGGGAGAAAGTTACTTTAAATTGTGGAAGAATAAGTTTTCTTTTTTAAATTTGGCAGGTAGGTCAAATTCATAATATCTGTGCACCAAAGCATTAAACATCTATTGATTTTTTTTTATTTTCTGGAATGATGTTGTTTACACTTTAAGACTTTCTCATCAATGAAAGCCTGAAAGCTAACCACTGCTGTTGAGTAACCCTACCACAAATCCCATCTGCCATTACGGTACAGAATTCTAACTCAAGGCATTCGTCACATGCTTCACAAAGTTTTAAAAAATGATACACAGAGACAAAATATGTGAGGCCTGCTTGTTTGTACTGGCTGCCCAGCTAGCTTAGCCCTGAAATAACCACACAGAAACTGTATTAATTAAATTACTGCTTGTCCCATTAACTCTAGCCTCTTATTGGCTATCTCTTACATCTTGAATTAACCCATTTCAATTAATCTGTGTATTGCCACGTAGCAGTGACTTACCGGGAAAGATTCAGTATGTCTGATTCTGGCGACTCCATGGTGTCTCTCTGACTATGCTTTCTTTCTCCCAGAATTCAGTTCTGTCTTCTCCTCCTAGCTAAGTTCTTCCCCTAACAGGCCAAGACAGTTTCTTTATTCATTATCCAATACAATCAACACACAGAAAGAAGGACCTCCAGCATCATCTGTTGTTACATGAGGTTTTAATACTTTCTGACCGCTTTCATAACATAACATAAACTGAATAGGTGTATAATGAACTTGAATTTATTTTTTCCAGATATGGAAGATGAGAAATTCAAGAATACAGTGGCAGTAAGTGATGAGGAAGAGAACATTCTCACAAATAGTATCTACTGGCTGATCCTCAAATCTTGGGAGGAATGAATGAATGGACAGTCCTAGAGCTGTGCTTCCCAATCTTCCGAAGGCTGCAACCCTTTAATACAGTTCATCATGCTATGGTGACCCCAACTATAAATCTATCTTGTTGCTATTTAATTGCTCTAATTTTGCTACTATTATTAATTTAATTTCAATATCTAATACTTAGGATATCTGATATGCAGCCCTCAAAGGTGTCACAACCCACAAATTGAGAACTACTATTAGATAATAGTTCACAATAGCACATCTCCATGCCTGAGGGTTCTATTTCCTTTCCCTATAGCCCGACTCACTTTCCCAAGTCTGAATGTGCCATATCATTCTATGGTGATGTGTTTCAATATGGATTTGGAGGTGACACAAATAGCTACACCGTATCTACATGTCACAGCCCAATAACATCTAGGGCTGTATAGGGATACAGCCCCCCCCCCCAACACACATACTAGAAAACAAAAAAAATAAGCAGAATAGGGATTGAGTGAGAGAGTAACAGAAGTGGAAAGACTAAAATTTAGTGTATATGTATATGAATTGTAAAAGGATAAATAAATAAAAAGAGAGAATGATGAATTAATGGGGCTCCTTCATTGTCGATTTATCCTAAATGATCTTGGGGGAAATATAAATAAACTATACAATCCGCCTAATCTATTCTTTATATATTCATAGCCATAAATAATAAATGCATCACTTAATTCATTTGCTTTTGCACACTGAAGATATCATAGTTTGTGAAGCCATTTCATACTACCAAAAGTCAGCATAATGAAACCCTTGAGTGGAGGGCTGCAGCACCTGAACCACTAAGCCAGCTCCCCTGCCCCATTAAACACCCTTAACACTGTAATCCAAACTTTTTCATAAATAGTACAGAAAATTTGAATCTTTGTTTTAATTTCTCCCTCCATTTTCCTCAGCAGAAGGTCAACAAATACTAAAGTTGTTCTGCTAATTATTCATGCTCTTTTTTTCTGTAGTTCCAACATTGAAACAGTTGGGACAATACGTAAACATTGAGCCCCTGTGTCTTAAAACATTTCTTCCTTTCTTTTTACTTTCACTAGATATTATAATAAATCAACACTTCTCTGCAGTTGCATTTCATTTGTATTTTATTAAATAGAGCTACCTGAGAACCAGAAAAGTAAAACAGCCACACTGGCCAGCCTCACATATCAGGCAACAATATCACACACATTAAATCCCAGTTGCCACACTAGCTTGCCATAGAAACCAGGCAGTAGTGATGCACGCCCTTAATCCCAGAACTAGAGAGAATTTTAAAATGGGAGGAGACAGCTTTCAGTTTCAGTCTCATTATGAAATTCCTAGGGGCAGGATCACCATTTTCGGACCAAGGTGGAGGTAAGAGTCAGTGACTGCTTTGCTTTCTGGTCTTCAAGTTGGATTACAATCTTTGTTTCTGAGTTTTTATTAATGATGCTTCATTTCTAATTTTATCTTCTCTGAGTAAGTACTCAGCTAAATTTCCTTCTCCAAGAACAATGGCATTTGGTATACTCAGAGCTTCAACTCTAGAAGGTCAATGTTTAAGAGTGAGTTTCCTATTTATTATGAGGTTGGTTGATACATTAACTAATCACTAAGGGTTTTTTTAGGTGATTGTCAATACATTTTATTCATTTTTTCATGTCTTCCTGTGCCACTTAAAATTTTATTGATTTTTATTGAGCTTTACATATTTCTCTGATCCCTTCCCTGCCTCTTCCCTCACCTTCAACCCTCTCCCAAGGTCCCCATGCTCCCAATTCACTCAGGAGATCTTGTCTTTTTCTACTTCCCGTGTAGATTTGATCTATGTATGTCTTTCTTAGGGTCCTCATTTTTGTCTAGGTTCTCTGGGATTGTGGTTTAAAACCATTTTATTCATTTTTAAGTTTACTGTGCAGTTGTTTTTCCTTCACCTCTATGGAAATCATTATAGATGGAATCTTCACTCTGGCTCATATGGAGTAAAAAGTGTCATATTTCAATCATTATTATCTTTTCATTTTTGTCTTTGTACTCTTGACCCTCAGTTTTCTTGTATAATTTTAGCCATAATAGGGTGCAATTTTTTCAGTGTTTCCCTCTTTAAGTATACTTAACTATACATATAAAGTCTTCTTTAGGGCCAGGTAGAGGACTCAGTGGACAGGACTACTTACTGCTCTTGCAGAAGACTCCTGTTTGATTCCCAGCAGCCATGTTGCGCTGAAAGGCACCTATAATTTCAACTCTAGTGACTCTGATGCCCTCTTCTGACTTCCACAGGCTCTTGCACATGTGTGGTGTGCGTAAGTTCATGGAAGCAACCACAAATATACACACATTCTTAAAAGAAGTAAATATTCCCGTGAAGGGGATTTGAGAATGAGGAAGGAAATCATCAGGAAATAAATGTAGTCATATACAAAAGGGGATGAGATCGGCAAATAAACCAGGACAAAATTATTGAAGAATGCCATGTTGGTGCCTATTGATCGTGTATCAATTTAAATAGCCTAATAAAAAGAAACCTTTCTCTAAATTAATGTCATAATTGTGCCATCTACTTATTTTTTGCTTGTAAATATTTTAAGATTCTAGATTTGTCTTAATTTTGGTCTTCTTTTGTTCTAGATTTTACTTTTGAAACATTTACTTGAAAATCTGTCTTGCTCCTTCTTGATACCCACCTGTCCCAGCATTCCCAGAATTGTCACCTTCATTGTGATGTCATGCCTCAGCTGGGTGCGCTAAATCTGCTTGCTGACCAGTGTGTCCCTTTTACTTAATTCCTAAAAAGGAAATCAGAAAGTAAGTGACCAGTGGAACTGCTCCTCAATAAAATAAGTACATTGTTTTTACATTTTTGTCAGTAAATAATTCCCACGAGTGAAGATTTCAGTGTTGCCTTTTTAAAAAAAAATTCATGGAGAGCTTGTACTATTAGTCTTGGAGCTATGATAAGCAGCTTGATTTTAAAATAATTCCAATTAGTATTGTTTTCTTTTTGTGCTACTGGGATATTTTCCAGTTCCAGACCAGACTCTGTAGTTCTCCAGAAGCTTATCAGGGGTGAACTCCTAACAGTTTCGTTGTACAGTGAACATACATGTGTTTTACTTGTCTCCTTGGTATGGTTTTTAAGGATCTCAGTGTCAGAACTGAGGAATTGATACCACATGTGAAGGAAATTTGGTCTCAAAATGATTTTCTGGAGAACATGTGTATATTGTCAGAACTAGACCCATTCTTTACTGATTTCAAATCAAATTTTACAAAGTTTTTAGATTATGTTGGAGAATGCAGATGTATTTGCTGAAACTATGACAAATGCTCATATATAGAAACAGCAGCATAAATGATCAGGATTTTCCAGTGTGAAAAAACAATAGAGCAAGTTCGGCCTCTGCTAAGGGTGAATAACTCTACCCTCCATCCCCCGCCAAGCTTCAGAGGTTACAGATATCAAACATGGTCACTCCATTTTTATTGTCCAACCATATATTTTCCTCTCTACCCTCTGCAGTTCTAAGCCTTCAGGAATCTCTTTCTCTGCCTTGAGGAGACCTTAGCCTTGAGATGTGTGTCTCTTTAGTGTCACAACGACAACCATGGCCTTCACATTGGCATAGGACCTTCACATTGGCAAGAACGCAACCTAAGAATGTTTATATAGTCTAAGTCAATTTTCATTGGCACTAAATAAGTGGGAAACTTTAAAAGAGAATGACATGTTTTTAATTAACTAAAATAATGCTATACACAATGTTGGTTCTGTGTTTTAATATTTAGCCCTTTGAGTGCATGCAGAAGAGCAAAGCTTAAGAAATCTTTCTAGCATGCGGAAGCAAATTCAAGACACACGTGGTGGGAGATTGGCAGTGGGAATTCAACCAAGTGTTTCAGTGGGTTATACAAAAGGGCTCTATCTTACCCAATGCATGTTAGTGACTGACAACTATTTTATCATCAAACACAGACTCCATCTGAAGTCCCTTCCAAGTAATAGCATTCTCTGGTGTACACTGGAGCAGAATGACAAGGGGGAGGAAATTGAGACAAGTGTCACAATTCAAGTATTATTTATTCATAATTTGTACCAGCAGTATTTTTCTATTTTATATCACATATAAATTGTATAAAACCTGAAATTAATTTGTAATAATAAACCAAATCAGTTGTGAGGCTAGATTGAAACAATAAAAAGCAAAATGTGCTTTCAAATGTAAATGCAGAGCTAACCAAAATTAAAATTACTTTGTCCTGGAAGCTTTCCTCAAAGATTTTTCTTTCTGTCAGATTTACAGAACCTCCTTAGAGTGTCTCAAGTTGACAAAAACCAGCGGAAATTTAGGGTAATCTAACTCTATCTTGCACATTTTCTGTATAATGCCTTTTATTATCCAGTTGGGAGCATGTAAAGGCGACTCAGACTTCCCCCACTAAGGGAACTTGACCCAGAGCCAATATTGAAGCCAGAAGCAATTAATGTTCTAAGCCTGCGAAATAAAGCAAATGAATATAGGCTAATTCAGAGCAGCGGCACTTGTGGCAAGGCAGAGATCGGATCTGCATTGCAAGTGCATTATGTTAAATAGAATATAGATCAAGTTTGGAGACTTGGGATCTTTTCCTTCCTGATATCTTAATAGTTTTAACTATTCATATATTTTTAACTTCTGATGACAATTTTAAAACAAGTGAATTACAAGGAAAACATGGTTGCAAATGAAGATTTACTTACTTTAGTATCTCCAGCCTAAACTAGTTCTCCAGCTTCTTCCTATAATTCCATAAAACTACCTAACACATGCCCTGTTCCAAATCTGCTCTTAATTGTTTTCCACTCCTGACTTTGCCTCAGTCCTTTATTCAGTGAACAGTACCAGTTGGTGAATGTTATGTGACCAAGATTGAAAGCTGAGTATCTTTGCCAACTTCCTCTCAAGTCTGTTCTCATTTCTGGACTTTCACCATGGCTGCACTCTACCGACCTTCTATCACATTTCACCTTGAACCCTAAGATGACTCAGCAGCTTCCTTTGATTGACTCCTTTCTTTCCTTACTCCAAGGTAGCCTGTGATTAGTTAAAACACAAAAATCGTTGTGATACTTTCTACTTTAAAAACCTTCGTGGCTTGCCAGGACCTCCACAGCAATTAAATATACTCTCAGTGGAATTTCTGATCAAGACCCTTTGTTTTTTCACTCTGACTGTAGGCTCCACCCTCATTTATTCAATGTACTTTTGTCCTAAAAATAACAAAGCTTCTCTCCATACATGAAGCATAAACATGTGTCCTAAATGCTTAGGCTCTCTTGGCTTGACATGTGATTTGTGTTCCAGTCATCACTAAGCATTTAACAGCCAACATCAAGGTCAGGAAGAACAGTGAAGTACCTTTGACTAGAACAGACATGAGAAAATGAATGGTTTTAAAAAAAAAAAAGGTTTTTCTATGTGGCTGTACCTTCTTGTAGTAAATTTTACTTTATTGTATTCTGATGTCAATTCTGTTTCTTCAATAGATCTAATAAAGACTTCCTAAAACAACTTCTACAAAAAAATGTTTGCAATTTATATACCATTTATTATATTGCATTATCTCAGTTTGTATCTAAGCAACCCAAACAGTATGAATATATTCCTTTTTATCTGAGAAAACCTGTTGAGTTCCTACTACATGAGAGAAATTGTACTAATTTACTGGGGGATGCTGACAAGAAAATATTCAAGCCTCTAGTAACTAATGGAGCAATTGTAGTTAGTGCTAATTATAATAACCATAAAAACAAATATGTTCTTATAAAGTTAAACTAAGTGTTGGTGAAAGTCATACTACATGAAAAGAGTTCCATAGAGAAACTTGGAGTAGTGTAAAGAAGTTTCCAAAGGCCCTACCTGGAGAGCAATGCCTAGGTTAAGATAACAATGAATAGAAATTAAGTAAAGGGAAGAAAATTCATAGAAGACACTGAGAAATAGAGAGTTTTCTCAGAATAGAAATAACTAGCAAAAAAGTTCTAAAGCCAAAGAGCTTGAGACATTCAGGAACAAGAATGAAAACCAAGATTTCATGACCTTCAAAAGCAATAGGGATTTGGTTAAAAATGGTATTGGAGACACAGGTAGGAATTGGGTCACCCAGAGCCTTCAAGGTTATATGGTGAAGTGCAACATAAAGATTCTGAAAAGGTATTGATAAAGAAAGGAACATATTACTTAAGTTATTTATCAGCTGTAGGAGTTCCCTGGTAGAGTTTTTGTGGTCACTTATATACACTGTCATATCATCTACAAATAAGGAAAGTTTGATTTCTTCCTTTCCAATTTGAATCCACTTAATCTCCTTTTATTGTCTTATTGCTATAGCCAGAACTTCAAAAACTATGTTGGATATGGAAAGAGTAGATAGTCTTGTCTTGTTCCTGATTTTAATGGAATTGCTTTGAGTTTCTCTCCATTTAATTTAATGTTGACTCTCAGCTTGATGTAGCAGGATACAAGAGCAACTCCAAAAAATCAGTATCCATTCAATATACAAGTGGTAAAGAAGCTGAGAAAGAAATCAGAGAAACATCACCTTTCACAATAATCACAAATAATGTAAAATATCTTGGGGGTAACACTAACCAAAGAAGTAAAAGACCTATTTGACAAGAACTTTAAGCCTTTGAAGAAAGAAGTTGAAGAAGATACCAGAAAATGAAAATATCTGCAATGATTTTGAATAGGTGGGAACAACATAATAAAAATGGCAATCCTGCCAAAAGCAATCTATAGATTCAATGCAATCCCCATCAAAATCCCAACGCAATTCTTCACAGACCTTGAAAGAACAATAGTCAACTTCATATGGAAAAACAAAAAAACCCAAGATAGCCAAAACGGTCCTGTACAATAAAAGAACTTCTGGAGGCATCACCATCTGTGACGTCAAGCTCTATTACAGAGCTCCAGTAATGAAAACAGCTTGATATTGGCATAAAAACAGAGAGGTTGACAAGTGGAATCAAACTGAAGACCTGGATATTAATCCACACACCTATGAACACCTGAGCTTTGACAAAGAAGCTAAAATTATACAGTGGAAAAAAGACAGTATCTGAATAAATGGTGCTGACATTTATTGTTGACGTAACTGAATGTCAACATATGGAAGAATTAAAATAGATTCGAATCTATCGCCATGCATAAAACTCAAGTCCAAATGGATTAAAGACCTGAGTATAAATTTGTCCACACTGAACTTGATAGAAGAGAAAGTGGGATGTAGCCTTCAATGCATGGGCACAGGAGACCACTTCCTAAACATAACCCCAGTAGCACAGACACTGGGAGAAATAATAAATAAATGAGACCTCCTGAAACTGAAAAGCTTAGGACACAGTCAATTAAGACAAAAAGGCAGACTGCTGAGTGGGAAAAGATCTCTACCAATCCCATATCAGACAAAGGACTGATCTCCAAAATATATAAAGAACTCAAGAAATTAGATATCAAAGTACTAAATAACCTAATTTAAAAATGGGGTACAGAGCTAAACAAAGAATTCTCAACAAAAGAATCTCAAATGGCCAGAAGACACTTAAGGAAATATTCAACATCATTAGCCATCAGGGAACTGCAAATCAAAACAATTCTGATACCATATTACGCCTGTCAGAATGGCTAAGATCAAAAACACCAATAATAGTGTTTATTATTAACACTATGCTGCAACTAGCATAAAAACTAGCTTATGCTGCAGAGGATATGGAGTAAGGGGAACATCCTTCTGTGGCTGGTGGAAATGCAAACTTGTACAACCACTTTGGAAATCAGTATGGCGGTTTCTTAGAAAATTGAGAATCAACCTACCTCAGGATCCAGCAATGCCACTCCTGGGCAAATACCAAAAAGATGCTCAGTCATAGTGCAAAGATATTGGTTCAACAATGTTCATAACAACATTATTTGTAATAGCCGGAACCTGGAAACAACCTAGATGCCCCTCAACTGAACAATGGATAAAGAAAATGTGACACACTTATACATTAGAGTACTACTCAGTGGAAAAAAAAGACATCTTGAAATTTGCATGCTAATGGATTTAACTAGAAAACACCATCCTGAGTGAGGTAACCCAGACTCAAAAATGATGAATATGGTATGAACTCACTTATAAGTGGATAGTAGCTGCAAACAAAGGATATATAGACTATAGTTTATGATCCTAAAGAAGCTAAATATCAAGGTGAAACCTATGATAAGCATGTATGGATCCACCTGGAAAGTAGAAATATATCGCTTGCGAATGGAAGGGGAAGAGGAGGGGAGAAAGGGAGAGGAGCGGAAAACTTGAGGGAGCAGGAAGGTCAAGATGGAGGAAGGACAGAGATGAGAGCAAGAAAAGAGATATCTTGATTGAGGGAGCCCTTACGAGCCTAGCAAGAAACCTGGCTCTCGAGAATTTCCCAGAAATCCACAGGGATGACCTGAGCTAAGACCCTAATCAACAAAGGAGAGGGTACCCAAAGGTACCATCAGGGCCTTGCTGATGAATATTATTTCTTTCTTTTTTTATTGATTTTTTTAATTAATTAATTTATTTGTTTATAAAAATTTCCACTTCCTTCCCTCCTTCCTATACCCTCCCATTCCCCCCACTCCCTCTCCTCCTCTCCCCCCCCCATTCCCTCTCCTCCTCCCTCTCCAGTCCTAAGAGCAGTCAGGGTTTCCTGCCCTGTGGGAAGTTCAAGTTCCTCCCCTCTCCCTCCAGGTCTAGGAAGGTGAGCATCCAAACAGACTAGGATCCCAGAAAGCCAGTACATGCAGACAAAACAAGACCCAGTGCTATTGTCAATGGCTTCTCAGTCAGCCCCCATGTCAGTCACATTTAGAGACTCCGATTTATTGAGCTCTACATTTTTCTCTGTTCCCCTCCCTATTTCCCCCTCCCCTTCAACCCTCTCTCAGGGTTTCCATGGTCCCAATTTACTCAGGAGATCTTAAATATCACCATAGAACCTTCATTCAACAGCTGATGGAAACAGACAGAGACCCGCAGAAGAGCACTGGATCTAGCTCTCAAATTCCAGTTGAAGAGTGGTCGAAGTGAGAATATGAGAAAAGAGGACACGACTGTAATGGGGACACCCGCTGAAATAGTCTACCTGAGCTAATGGGAGCTCACCAACTCCAGTCAGACTGGGAAGGAACAAGCTTAGAACCAAACTAGTCCCTCTGAATGTGGTTGACAGTTGCATGGCTAGGGCACACTGAGGGACCACTGGCAGGGGCACCAGGATTTATCCCTACTGTTTGTATAGGGTTTTGAGGAACCTATTCTCTTTGAAGGAATACCTTGCTCAGTGTAGATATAGTACGGGAGGCCTTGGATTTTCCTTAAAGCAATGTGTCTTATCCTCTCTGAGGAGTGGAAAGGGAGCAAGTGGAGAGGATGGGAGGAGGAAAGGAAGTCGGAACTTGGATTGGTATGTATAATGAAAAAAGATAGTTTGTTTTCTTTATTAAAAAATAAAAATAAAATAAAAAGAAAGAAACATAAAGCTATAATCTGAAGCAACTACTTAAATAACATTATGGAGAATATTTTTAAGAGGTTTCAGTAAGTCCAGCATCATTTTGGGATAATCTTTGAGCCTAAAGCAAACCATGATAAAACTATTGAAGATGAACTTTGTGCTTGATATGGGTACCACTCGATCACTGGAAATACTGAAAAATGATTGTTTGGAAGAGATGTCTACAAATTCTATGAACATATTAATTTGGTATTACATGGAATAAATTACATGGAAAGATTTTTGTTCTAGAATTCATTGGTGAAAAATCTATACATTCTGCATATCCTCTTTATCATTTTGTCCTTCTATACCAATTAATATGTATATAAGGATGGGAAATCACAAATAAAAATACGTATACCCACTAAGTAATTTATCCTAAACTGTGTATTAGGTAAATGCATTTTAGAAAGTTTGAGTATTGAGTAGTATAGCTTTTTAAAATACAGTAATTTGATTCTGCTTGTTTATTCTAAAGAGCACACATTGCAAAGTGAGTCTTTTAGCCAGTTCTAGTATAATATAGCTGTCAAGTCAGAAGCAAATGCAACCTGTTGTCAATATGTTGTGTTTTACCTAGAAATAATTTAAGAAGAGTAAATTTGCTGCCAGACCACATTTAATGCATTCCTAATGTGCAGTGAGGCTATGCATTTCCATCCTTCTAACGTTCCATTGTGTAGAATCACAAAGGGCTTCTCAAGCATAGAAAAATATTAAAATTGCACATGTAGAAGAAAACTATAAGATACACAGGAATTGATTGCTATAAAAACTCTTGATACAGGAAACTATGCATGTTCTGCAACCAGTGTACTTAAATGCTGCACTGCAGATGAGGGCTGATCATTGATTTCAATTTTGATTACGCAAGCTGACTTTGAGAAATAATCTGCATTAATCAATAGTGGCAACTAAAGTGATACTTGATGATATAAATATTTGTGCATGCATGTATTTTAAATAATGCATATTTGGTATAGGAAGATATATTCAGGAATGCTCATAACAGCATGGGAAGGGCAATAACTTGGCAACAAATTAAATTACGATTGATAAGATTTTTTTAATCATTAATTGTGATGATATGAAATTAACTATAATTTTTGGCCTACATGCAAGTTCTTGTTTATTGATTTGAAGAAAAGTATGTAAAACTATAAATTAAGTGAAAAGGGAAAAAGCATGTATGCAACCCCACTTGTTTTTGATAAACAAACTATGTAAAATGTCTAAATTCTTTACAAACCTTAAATGTGCTCAATGGTAGCAAATTTTCTAAATATTTGGAGCTTAATAATAAACTAATGTGAACAAAGACATTTCTTCTGACTCAGCAAACTTTTGTTAAAGGCACTATGCTGATGCTCTTTCTCGAACTTGAACTGAGTTTTAAACAGGTTCCATGGCTCTTAAGGCAGGGAAGGGAGCAGAGAAAAATGTAGAGCTCAATAAAAATCAGTTTAAAAAATTGAAATGACAAATACACACACACACACACACACACACACACACAAAATCACCTTAAGCAAATTTGAAAAGTTCTAACGAGTGGGCCTTTCCTACTCGTTAGTAAAAGGATTGAAACCAGAGCCAATAAACAGCAAACATCAGGTTCTAATGTAGATGTGGGGTGATGAACACCATTAGTCGTGGTATAGTGCAGATGTTACCTCCGTGATACATACGTGGAGGAGGGCTATAAAAACTTGAGGAAACATTCTAAATTTTCAACTTTCTCTGAACCGAAAGTTGTACTAACAATTAAAGGCTACTGAAAAAGGTAGGTGAGTAAATTTTTTTAATGATGATGTTGATTTTCAGATAAATTGCATAAAAGTGTAATAATATCAGAAATGAGGGTCAGTATATTGTGAGTTCAGCAGTATTAGGTGTTATATTTTAAGCAACACTTTATCAAGTTATTAAAATTGTGGTCTGTATCATCAAAAAGTATGGTGTGATAATTGGATACTCTTTCACAACTATTTTAAAGTATGTCTTATATATATATATATATTTCATTGAAATTTATTTTCTTTCACATCTCATTTATTTATTTGGAAATTGGGGTGTTTTGTAGATGTGAATAAAGCCTTTATCTGAGTGTCCTCTTACACAGGAAGTGCAAAATGTCCCCCGTATTTTTTCCTTTATCATTGTGCTGAAATTTCAAGTTATTATAATGTTACAGTTGATCTAATTCTGTCTGATCATAAATGTGCCAATAAATAAAAGCTGACCGAGTATATTTTTCATTTAAATCATTTTATTTGCTTGTCTTTTTCTATGTTGGGGGTTGAATCCGAGGTCTCACACATAATAGGCAAGCAATCTACCACTGAATGATCGCTAAAGCCACTAAATCGTTTTATGCTTTCCATGTTAAAACTTGATTGTGTTTTAACCTAATTTAAAGTAACTGAAAACACTAGCTGTTTCGAGTTTTTATGTGCCTTCAGCAATACTTCAGGGAAAAAAATTAAAGCGTATTGGTGACTATTTAAAGTAATGTATTCCATTTATTTTCTCTCTGACGTTAATTCAATATGAAATCTCTTCTGCTGTGCTCCAAATACTGCGTTGGGTTGGAGATTGAAGAAAATAGCCCGTGTCTCTAATTTCTCTTCCACCCCTCTGACATGTCCTCTCACCTGCTCCTCAATTCTTAGCTGACTAGGACTTTGCCAAGGTCAGGTATATAGAAAAGAACAGACAAGAGGGAAGCTCTTGTGTTTTGGGATGGACTCCACTGTATTTGTTCCTTATGGACCTGCCCAGGGTTTAAAGATGACTTGTGTAGAAGGACCTTGTCTTGGGCTCTTTGTAGGGACCATCAGTGGTCACTCATAGGGTTATTTTTAACCCCAGAAGACACAGTTTTATTAGTATTTGTCTGTTTGTATGTCTGGAAGTATATGTCTAAGTGTTTGTATGAATGAATATATGTGTACTTATACATATGTGTGTGTACATACACATATACATATGAATATACATGCCAAAGGAGGCTAGAGGACAAGATTGAGTCTTATTTCTCTAGCATTTTCCATCTTTTCTTTGGACAAGGTTTCTTGTTGTCCTGGAACTTCACCACATGGACTAAAACAGCTGTCCAGTGAGCTATCGAGAGCCACCTGTCTCTGCCTCCCATTTCGATGTTCCTAGGATTAGAATTGCATACCATTGCTGACTTTTTTATGTGGGCCTTGGGGATCAAACTGAGAACCTCCCATTTGCAAAGCAAACACTTAACTGTCTAATCTAGCTACTGAGTTCCATGTTTTTATCCTTAGTGGTCACCTGTGAGTCTTTCTGTAGTCTTGAGTGGATTTTAGACCCCCTCTTTTTACTTCACGGTTGGTCCTGGGGACCGCAGAACTTCATAAGAAAGCTCACACATTTAAGTGTGTGTATGTGTGCGCATGTGCACGCGTGTGTATGTGTTGGTGGGGAAGCCATCAATTTTCTTTCCTCTCCTCACTACTATATACACAACCACCTATTTTGGTGTCTCTGGGGTAACCCTAAGTCTGAATCACAGGGTCTCCCAGTAACAGAGATCAATTTCTAACCTGTGAGGTTCTTCAAAAAGCAAGATCCGTTTTCAGGACTGGTGTGTAGAGGAGGAATTTTCACTGTAACATCTATTATTGAAGTTCTTTCTTTGGGAATTCAGACTGAAAATTGGTCTTTGCTCTCCGGTGTCAAGTTTAGGACCATCTTATTGAGAATCATGGGGACAATAGCTCCATTCATCTTAACACCTGTTTTACAGTGTCCACATTTATGAGGATTGGGGGGGGGCTGTATATCCCATAAGTCACTTCGTAGACACAGACCCTTAGGAGGTGCTCTGTAGACACTTTGAGATGTGATTAGTATGCCAGCATGACCAAAACCAGATTTGCACAAAATTGTCATCTTCACAGTTGGAGCAAAGCAAGCACCATCATCATAATCTGGCCCAGAAAAGTTGCCTTAAATTATTTAATAATAATAAATGGTAGTCAGGAATAGAATTGGCAAAGAAGCGCCAGCCCTTTGTGTTTGTCTGCGTCTTTTAATACCTTTCTCCAAGTTCTGATTCTCAATTTCTAGGGTTAAGCTGCACCTCTCGTTTCTCTGCATAGAAAACTCTTTACATTTTCTGTCAGCCTAGACTAAATCATGCTTTAAAGCTGTTTGCCAAACAAAATACTTGGCAAAAACAGCACTGGCGCAATTATAGGAAACGCTGGAGTGTTTTGTTTTGTTTTGTTTTGTTTTTTTAATGTCTTAGATATTTGCAAAGACACTGTTTATAAAAAGTAAAAAGCATTACCAAAAACCCGAAAGGTTTTCTGTCTCTCACTTATGTTTCTGGGAGGCAACAAGCATCACACAGAAAGCAACAGGATTGCATTAGTGATAATAAAACTGGCCTGCTTCTTGTAGCTCTGAGACCATTGGCTACCTTACTAAACTCCTGAGTTACAGTCTTCATTCTTCAGACAGTCCTGGAGCCTGTTTTATGGTGTTGTTTAAAAGATCAGAGATAATGCACGCGTGTTGCTGAGCCCTAAAGGAGCATTATCTGCCTTATCAGCTAGCACTCTATCTGATCCTGGGTAGGGTTGCCATGTTGACTCCTTCTTTCCTAGGGACTTGAAAAATGTTTTCAGTTAAAACACACTTAGAGTTTTCAAAATTACATTGGTGCTGCAATTCAGTGAAAGGGTCCATGGCTCATTAAATATCGCTGAGACTTTATAGGCAGGTCCACCTGGGCAGGAACGTGGTTGGGCCTGGTGAAGGAAACTTGCCTTTAACATTTAATGAGTTCGCGTGAAAACAGCATCTTTTGGGGGGGGGCTGAAATTCTTAGTGGAATATGAACAATAGAAGAAATAAATGTAAAACTGAAACTGGGATATGACTTTCATAGTCAAATAATGCAAACTTCCTTTCTCTTGCTCTTTTCGGCAACTTGATCAAGGGAGGAAGGGGAGTGGAAAATGGTCCTATTTAAGAAAAGTAAGCAATGTATTGGCAGGTAGTGACTTTAAATTGCACATTAAACTAATCCAGGGCTATGCCTTAATAAAGGCCGGGGCTGGGAATTCTTATGGATTTTCTAACTCACTGTCAGGACAACATTGAAAGGCAATAAATGTCCTATTACTTACACAAGCTGATAGCTTTCAGAAAATTAGTCACCAATGACCTTTTCCCCTTTGTCATGCTTTCTCCTGCTCGGTAACTGTACCAGATCTCACTCAAATGCAGACCAGTTCACAGTCAAATAAATACTTCTCTAACCCAGATTTAACTTTCAACAGCTGGAGTATTAGGAAAACATATATTTCTATACATCTGCCTACTCTATCGTAGGAAAGCACATGTTTCTCTACATTTGTTTTACCAGATCCAAAAGTTATTTCTACCAACAGTTGTGTTAAGTCAAATAAAGTGCATCTCATTTTAGGAATAAATCTCACTTCCAGCATCTCAGATAGGAAAATGGTAAGCAGCTAGAATTTCTTCATTTTTTTATATATCACAGTAATAATTTGACTTTGGTTTTGGTACTCTGTTTAATTCAGGGTAATATGTGTGTGGACAAGGAGTGAGTTGCAAGGGAACGAGGCAGGACAGGGCAAGGCTGATCCAAGAACGGACCAGAAAAGGAGAGACTTTGTGTGACTTAGGGGTGCCAATCCTTATATTGAATTATATTGATTAGTTTTCCAGTTAGCAGAGAGACCTCCTCCTGACCCTATTTTCAGGGTCACTAGATCATAATGCAATCTCATGAAGAGCCTGCTCTGCTTCCTCATATTGCTTTCTGAGAAAACTCTGGTTTTGAAAATCATCCATCAAAAACCTTCTCATTTTTAATTCTTTTTTTTTAATTCTACCTAACAGATAGATGCACATATAAATGGTAAATTCTGCGTGTAGCAACACATTTTGCAATTGATATAAAATGATATATGAGGATATAGCCAACCTTTTTTTCAAAAACTCTTTTAGAAATTAAATCTTAGACATAACATTCCATTGGAATCAAGGAAATAAAATGATAGTGTCTGGCGGACAGGTGTCTCGGCTGCAAGATCCAGACAACTTATAAAGAAAAAAATTATTATTTTAAAGTGAATTTATGCACACAGAAAGTATCATAATAATATATATATGTTGGATTTACTCAGATACATTTTAATCTTGAGTCAAGTATCAAAGAATAGGTCACAAACCTAATAATTATGGTCCTATGAATAAGTATGAGCCTAACAATGCTCTAGGATTCTTCAGAATGTTGGTATAGCTACAAGAATCTTTTATTTTAAAATTTTTATCTGCATGAAATTTTCTGGATAGATATATTTTAAAAGAAATTTTCTTTTTATGATTTTTTATTTTTTTAAATCTTATTTTATAATTCAGTCATAATTCTCCCTCCCACCCCTGTTCCTGCCCCACCTCTTCTCCCCCCCATCCACTCCTCCCAAAGAGTAAGTGCTCCCATAGGGAGTCAGCAAAGCCTGGCCCCTTAAGCTGAGGCAAGACCAAGCCTCCCACCCACTGCATGAAATCTAAGCATGGCATCCCGCCATAGGAAATGTGCTCCATAACGCCAGCTCATGCACCAGCTCTGGTTTTATGTCAGATAGACCAAGCAACATAACTGTCTCCCACGTGCAGAGGGCCTCATTCGGCACCATGGAGGTTCCACAGGTGTAGGTCAAGATTCCTACAAGCTTGGTTTAGCTGTCTCTAGATTTCTCCTTCATGATTTTGACCTCTCTTGCTCATATATTCCCTCCTCCCTCTCTTTGACTGGATTCCCAGAAGTCGACCTGGTTCTTGTTGCCAATCTCTGCATCTTGTTATATCAATGACTGAATGAAGGCTATCTTGACAACTGGGGTATTCACCAATCTGATTACAGGCAACCTCTCCACAGAAATTTTTCTAGAATTCATGGAAAGTTTACAGAGAGACAGTTTTCTATTGTGTGTACAAATCAAGTGTCATTTTCACCTTTTACCTAGTTGGGTTAAAGTTAGACTCATGCATGAACAATCAGCAGCGTTATTTGATATGCAATTGTAGATTCTTGGTTGGGTCTGCTGTTGCTTTGGAGTCTATCTCCTTACCTGTTTATTCCATTTTGTCTCCCTGTTCTATTTGACTGAAGAGGACTTCCTTATTTCAATTTAGTTAGGACTGAATTGTTTTCACTAGGATAACCCTAACTCCGGTCTATGTTAACAAAACATTGTCATTACTCGTCTATGTTATCCTCCAGACACATTTACTGTTTGGTTGTAATTTCTACTTAGGAGAAGATTTTAGGCTGTCAAGACAGCTCCTTTCTTCACAAAGTAGTCAATTCAGTGCTTGAGATTCTCTCTTCCATCTCTTGTATTCTGGTCATTCATGCTTGCATTCATGGTTCCTGATTGTTTTCTCATGATTTCTGTTTCTATCATTCCCTTGGCTTGTGTTTTCTTTATTGTGTCTATTTCAGTTTTCAAGTCTTGAATAGTTTCTTTTATATGTTTTCTTGCTTTTTCTTGGTTTGCTCTAAGCGGTTTGCTGATATCTTCCAATTTTTTGATTGTCTTTTCCTCCATTTCTTTGAGGGAATTTCTTATTTCTTCCTCAAGAGTTTCAAACATTCTGCTGAAGTTATTTTTTAGGTCATTTACTTCAGCTTCATCTATATTTGGTTGTTCAAGTCTTGCTGTTGTAGGGTCTAGGTTGACTTTTTTGCTTCTCTGATCTTCAAGTTGAACCCCAATATCTGTCTCTGGGTTTTTATTATTCATGCAATTCTGATACAAGAGTCTATTGAAGCAGACATGACAGGAGCTTCTTGATTCCCAGAAAGTATCTATGGCTCTGCTTCCAAACATACCAGTTTCCTGGGCCATTTCCTTCATCCCCTATCTTCCTGACCACTATAGTGTGATGCTGTATTTTGGCATCTTGCTAAGGTCACATTTAAAACAACAACAACAACAACAACAAGAACTACTCCAAAACCACAAAAAACAAAGCACCTTTTCTAGATTTACAAGAATATTCAATTTCCTGTTCTAAACCTTTTTTTTTCTTTAGTGGTTCTTTTTTTGCATCAGAACTGAACAGATGTTTGTTACAGAACTGTCTTTGAAATTTCCTGCTTCATGGAAATGTCTTCTGGATACTATGGGCCTGTAGGCTGAAGATGGATGCCCCAACAGCACAGAAAAACTTTGGGTAATTGTCCAGGCAATGAGATGTCTCTGTCATTTCTAGAGTTTCGAAAGTTGTTTACTTAGGTAATATTAGCTCCTTCTAGAGTCTTTGATGGAGTTGAAGAATAGATAGATAGTTATAGTTTTCCTTTGTTATGATAAAAGACAGAACAGATATAAATAATGTAACTATAATTCTTGCTTAATAACTGTTTTGTTATATGTAATTTTACTATGTTAAAGTGAAAGCCTTTTTTATTTAAACAGAAAAATGGAAAATGCTGTAGGAGATTCCTCTTTCTATGTGATACTTTCATTGGTTGAATAAAGAGACTGACTTGGACTTTTGATAGGGCAGCCCTTAGATGGACTGAGTATACAGAACAGAATTCTGGGAGAAAGAAGGCAGGCAGAGAGAGCCACCATGGAACCAGCCTCCAGGTCAGACATGCTGAATCTTTTCTAGTAAGCCATGACCTCATGGTGAACACACATTATTAGAAATGGGTTAAATCAAGATGTGAGAGTTAACCAATAAAAGGCTAGAGCTAATGGGCCAGGCATTGTTTAAATGAATACAGTTTCTGTGTAATTATTTTGGGGTTAAGCTAGCCAGGCAGTGAGGCACAGGCCACTCCCCTTACTGCATCCCATTAATATTTACCAGTCATCAAGTAAAACTTTCGCCAGGACCCTATAGAGACCTCACTAGGGCAAGTCAACTCACAGAAGACATAGTCTTTTACATCCTGAATAAGTTTACTTTGAATTTGCATGTATCTAAAGCATCATTACAAGGTTACTGAGAGACTGGAATGAGCCTTCTGTTTAGGGTAACTAATTTATTGGCTGTTACACATGGTGTACAAATGAATGAATGAGAGAGTTCTACATGTGACAATCCATTTTACTTTATGTAAACAGAATTATTGTTATTACTGCTCATTCATGTATATATTTATTAAACATGCATTGATTAACTATCTGTGATGTGTGACGCCTGGCAGATTGTGTGTGGTCTCTGAGGCACTCTAACTATGAGGTGAAACTGCCTGAACCCTAGCCCTGATTTTTAAATGAAGTTAGAGAGTTTTTATTTCCTTGAGCTTTTTGTTATATATTTTAGCTTTCTAGGGATGATATGTAATGATTCTATTTAAAAATGGCTGCTCGCTTTTATATTATTTCAGACTTGGTTAAATAAAGAGGCATTTTAATGAAAAGATGCAAAATAACCTAGGTATAAATGTGTTTCATTAGAAGCTCTCTTGACGATTTGCTCTCTTACCTTGAAATAGTAATGTTGTACACCTTTACCCTCACTTCTCCATTTTTACAATAAACCTAAATTTAGTTTAAATTTATGACCTATTAGAAAACTCAAACTGCTTGAAATTTTAACAAAAAGAATAAGCAGAATAATAGATTTAAAAAATTGAGTCAACTCATTGTAGAAAATTGAGCTGTATAAATTTAGGGAAGCATTTTAATTACACAGAACACAGCACAATGTTTGAAAAAGTCTCCACAAGTTCACATATAAACACACACATACATAGGTATACACACACCAAAACAGTTCAATCATATCATTTACTTTTAATTCTCAAAGACAAAAATGAGAATCAATTCTTACAATTGTTTAAGAAAACCAAAGAGTATAATTCTAAGCCAATTAAACTTAATATCTATGAATGGATATGTTGCATATATTGTTTTCTTTGTTTTTCTGTACTTTTAGTAATTTACCCAATTTTATTTTTTAAAATGTATGGTCTATAATGAACTGATATAATATATATATATATATATATATATATATATATATATATATATATATATATAAAACTATGGAAGTGATGCCAGGTTATTCTCCTTTCTATGAGAAATACTGATCTCATCTGTCCTCTACAACAGCCTGCTAGGAATGCAGATGCTGTATCCTTGTACACTTAAAGAAAACAAGATATCAGAAGGCTCATGAAATTCAATCAAATCCACAGAGCAAGTAATAGATTCAAATCTGCCTTTACTTACTCCATAGCTTATCTTCTTTCCTTAATATTAAAGAATAACTTATTAGAGAAAGTGTTACAAACCCGTCTACTCACCGTTTTAACCTATAAACCGTAGAAGACCAACTTAGTTAATATTATGTGAGGGAAAACATTAAGAAGGTATGCTAATTTAAGATTGTGTATAACTCAGTGATCTAGTCTTGCATATTATGTTTGAAGTCCCAAGTTTCATCCTGAGTACCACAAGCAAGCAAGGAGAAGAGCAGAAAGAGGAAGCAGATATGGAAAAGGAGAAAAGACAGAAGAAAGTGGAGGACAAAGGTCTGGAGATGACAGGCCTAAATAGCAAAGGAAAATTTTAAAACTAGGCAAGTAAAAGAAATAAACGAGGAAAGCTGAATGTTAAAATACTCTGAGAATTTAAGGAGGAAGGAAAGAAACACAAAGAGATCCGAAAAAAAAGATGATCTGATTTATAAGTGGGTTTAGCATTTTACATGGAAAAGGCTTGTACCCTTCTTTAAGAGAACCGTAAAATTCAAGGACATTTGTGGTGAGGAACCTCATAGGTACTGCTTTCTTTTGGCTCTCAAAACATCTCAAAACATTTGATGACCATCCGTTGAAGACATTATTTATGTTCATACCACCTAGAGAACTAATTTTGGAATAAAATACAGGATATTTTCAAGTGCTAAAAAAATTAAGAGCAGAAGGCAAGTCAGAATTGTTATTAAAGATTGTGTTTAGCATGGTGTTACTATTCTTATCTAAGATAACAAATAAAATTAACTAGCAGTAACTTCCAGAGAAAGTAAGCTTCCCTACAAAGATTCATGGGAAGATTTAGAAGGGCTATAGAGATGGTGCAGTGGTTACACTCAGTACTCTTGTAGAGGACCAGGCTTGAGTTCCCAGGAAATACATGGTGGCTCACAACCATCTGTAACTCCGTGTCCAAGATCTGATGGCCTCAATTGGCACATACAGGCAATCTGTGCATTTGGTACATATACACACTTGCAAGCAAAACACTCTGTCACATAAACATAAACTAAAGATAAACAAACCATTAAAAAAGAAATATTTAGAGTGCTATAGCCATATTGAAACTTCTTTGAACTCTTTAGTGCACAATTTGGTAGAGAATCTGACATTTGTGGTTGCTACTCTGATTGGACTGTAGATTAAAATCTCAATGTCTACACGAAATGTAAGGAGTGTTGATGATCAACTAAATTAATCATAAAATACGCAGATGTAACCTGAGTGATTGTTTATACCTCTAATTCTAGCACTTGAGAGACTGGAGGTGACTCAGGAGTTTCAGACCAACCTGGGCTATGTTGAGGCCATACTTCAAAACACAAAATCTAATAACAAAAGCACACAAATTTTGTAGGCAAACTTTGAATGTGTTCCTGAATTTGTTTTTCAATATGTCATTTTGTTGATTAGAGAAGTACATTTACTCAACCAATTACCAGCTTTGTGACTTAATAAGTACCACTAATATCTTGAATTTTGATATACAGTTCCTAGACCTTTAGCTATATGCTCTCTAATATCTTGTATATTAGACTGATTTTTACACTTATATCTTACTCTTTTATAAGAGTTATAAAACACTTACCAACTTAAATAAACACTAAATTTTAGCATTTTTGAATCATATGTAAATTTACCTGGCAAGATAAACAAATTAATAATTTTTGTCACTTATTGTACAAACCCCAAAATATGAATGTAAAATATTACATTTATCGCCATTTTAAGTTCTTATACTTACTTTATAGAAAAATAGAACTTTTCATACAAAAAGTATCTCACAATATTCCCTCTAGGTAATTGAACTCAAACAGGGGGAAGAAATTATTCTTGATTTCTTATCCTCTTAAGTGGGATGTTCATGACCCATAGCATAGGTTAGTGCTTTGTCTCAGTAACCCAAGACTTTTTCTAAACTATGTTCTGATATTAGTTTAATAAGTCAGAAAACATTTTTCATGTGTCAGTAAGCATTATCAAGGGGAGCTCAAAGTCATTTGCAGTATCCCTGTTAGTAATCTTTGCTGGTTCAGAAGCCCTTCAATCACAGTGCCTGTAAGGGAGATCACTCCAGTGAATTTTGAGCACACTGTATTGCCTTCCCAGGTTAGCTGTCTTTATCACTTGGAAATGTTTCACAATTTTTATTAAAATTATTGTGAAAGAACAGCTGAAAAAATAAACAAAGATGTCTGGATGAATATTAGTGTCATCAAAGAAAAATTGTCTGTCTCGAGGCAACATAATACAATGTAGCTGCCAAAAAAAACCATGTAGATATAAACATCACTATTGAAAACTGCCCACGGCCACAGGAAGGTAAGATGTTTCATAAGTTTTATAAACTAGCTAAAAAAAAGAAAGAATGGAAAATGTTCTAAATTTTCATATTAGTGATAAATAAATGTTGGAACACATTAAGAACAAAGGAAAAACATAGTAATGAAGGCAGAAGTAAATAAGATAAACTACATACTACTAAAATAATTAAAATAGTAACCACAATTTTTAGTTATAAATTCGTTGCACTCATAGGTGCTAAACTATAGGTATTTTTAAGACATTGAATAAGTAAATCTACATGGAAAATCATTTATTAATTACTTACTTTTGTTCTTAATTCTCTAAGCATTTAACTGCACTAAATATTATTGGTGAGGGGAATCAGTTTGCAAGAACATTATCTTTGACTACTTCAGGCATTCAATAAACATGAATTCTGTTTCTGTCAAAATAATTCTCACTAAAATCCAAGATATATTTGTAACAAATCTAAAATGTTTATTAAATCAATTTGAACATTTAGAAATCAAAACGAGATTACTTAAAATGCATCAGGAAATAGATAATTTGAAGATTTTTTTCTCCATTGAGGAAATAAAGCTATGCACTTAATAGAATGCACAAATTGGAAAATAATTAATAGAGGCTAAATGGATAGCTCAGCAGTTAAGAGCATGAATTATTCTTACAGAGGACCGAAGTTCCTCTCCTCTGCATCAAGGATGAGCAAGGCATCCCACTATATAGAATAGGTTCCAAAAGGTCAGCTTATGCCAGGGTCAGATTCTGATCATACTGCAAAAAGCCCTAACAAGCCGACGAAACTACACAACTGTTGTCCACATGCAGAATGCCTGGGTTGGTCCCATGTAGGCTCCCTACCTGTCAGTCCAGAGACTGTGAGTTCTCAGGAGCTCAGGTCAGTTGTCTCTGTGGGCGTCCCCATCAGGATCGTGATGCTCCCTTGATCATAAAATCCTTTCTCCCTCTCTTCAACTGGGCTCCCTGAGCTTGGCCCAGTGCTTGACTGTGGATCTCTGCTTCTACTTCCACCAGATACAGAAAGAAGGTTCCGTGATGACAGCTAGGGCAGCCACCAATCTCCACTACAAGAGAAGCCCAGTTCAGGCACACCCATTCCGCTATTGCTTCAACTACAGTCATCCCTGTGGATTCCTGGGAGTTTCCCTGGCACCAGGTTTCTCCCTAACCCCATAATGGTCCCCTCTATCAAGATATCTCTTTTATTGTTCTCCTTCTCCATCCTTCTCCCAACTTGACAATCCCGATTCCTCATGTTCCCATCCACCATTACCTCCCCTTTACCCTACCCCAAACTCCAGTTTACCCAGCAGATCTCATCTATTTCCCCTTCCCAAGGCAATCTATGTGTCCCTCTTAGGGTCCTACCTACCTTGTTACCTAGCTCCTTTGGGGCTGTGAATTGTAACCTGGCTATCCTCGGTTTTGCATTTAATATTCACTTATGAGTAAATACATATTGTGTTTGTCTTTCTGGGTCTCGGTAACCTCACTCAGGATGATATTTTTTTCTAGTTCCGTCCATTTATTTCCCTGCAAATTTCAAGATGTCATTGGGTTTTTTTTTGAGATATGTCAAAATGACTATAACTATTGAGCTAGGTTTTAGAAAATTATTAATAACTTACCACAACCTAAAAATAATTTTTCACAATGGTTTCACTGTAATGTCTGTCTAGATTAGAAGTCCTCAACCTTCCTTAAGCTGTAACCCTATAATATAGGTGGTGACCCAAATCATAAAATTATTTAGTTGCTACTTGATACCTATAATTTTGCATTTTTATTGTTTTTATTGTGCTATATATTTTTCTCTGCTCCCCTCCCTTCCTTGCCCTCCCCTTCTATTCTCTCCCCTGATCCCCACACTCCCAATCTGCTCAGGAGATCTTGTCTTTTTCTACTTTCCATGTAGATTAGATCCATGTATGTCTCTCTTAGGGTCCTCTTTGTTGTCTAGGTTCTCTGGGGTTTTGGATTGTAGGCTTGTTTTTCTTTGCTTTATGTCTAAAATTCACTTATGAATGAGTACTTATTATATTTGTCTTTCTGGGTCTGAGTTACCTCATGCAATATGATGTTTTCTAGTTCCATCCATTTGTCTGCAAATTTCAAGATGTCATTATTTTTTTCCACTGTGTAGTAAGTACTCCATTGTGTGACTGTACCACATTTTCTTTAACCATTCTTTAGTTGAGGGGCATTTAGGTTGTTTCCAGTACCTGGCTACTACAAATAATACAGCAATGAACACAGCATATGTCCTTGTGGTATGACTGATCATCCTTTGGGTATATTACTGCTGAGTAACACTCCATTGTGTAATTAAACCACATTTTCTATATCAATTTTTGGTTAGCAGGCATCAAGGTTGCTATTATGAACATAGTTGAGTAATTGTCCTTTGGTATGATTGAGCATCCTTTGAGTATATGCCTTAGAGTGGTACTGCCGGATCTTGAGGTAGATTGATTTCCAGTTTTCTGAGAAACCACCATTCTAATTTTCAAAGTAGCTGTACAAGTTTCAAAACAGCAACCTACAGAATAGTAAAAGAGCTTCACCAACCCCACATCTGAAAGAGAATTGATCTCCAAAATATATAAAGAATTCGGGAAACTACGCAGTAAAATACCAAATAATCCAGTTTAAAAATGGAGTACAGATCTAAACAGAGACTTCTCAACAGAAGAATCTCAATTGGTCGAAAGACAGTTAAGTAATTCTCAACATTCTTAGTAATCAGGGAAATGCAAATCAAAACAGTTCTGAGATCGCATCTTACACCTGTAAGAAGAGTTAATATCAAAAACACTGATGACAACTTATGTTGGAGAGGATGTGGAGCAATGTGAACACTCCTCCACTGCTGCTAGGTGTGCAAACTTGTGCAGTGTTTTTTTAAAGAGGGGCCTTAAAAGGCAAAAGAGCATTTCCTTTTCTGCTCTCACTACTGATGTTCTAACATTGACATAGTTCAAATGATGTCAGCTGCCTTTGACCACAGGAATATAAAGTAAAATATATGAAAAGAAATCTATCCTTTGAGTTCTCTACAGAAGTACAGATATGACTAGGAAAATACATATCTGACAATTAATGTGTTCTCCTACTCTGATTCAAACTGCTTATTGTTGCATGTACTGGCTAAGGTTGTATGTTGTTTAGGAAGGGTATAAGTTATTGATGAAATAATTTAGAAATGCAAGTTTTATAAAAAGCATTAATGTTTAACAAGTTCTTATTTAGCTGCTATTCTCAGGGCAATAGGGTTCTATATGTAGACAATCCCTCCAAAATAAAGCAAACTACCATGATTTGTAGATGCATCCCAAGAATTGGAAATAAAATGAAACCAAGAATTAGAATTTATGACGACAAGTTTCTCCACAGACTAATAAGAAGACTGCTACATAATTTATTAACATATATATGTACATACATATATATATATATATGTAACATTTTTAAAATTAGATTGACAATTTTGGGTGAGTAGAAAAGCATTCTTTTTATGTATAGGTCAAAGGAGTAGAATAGTTTACAAATTAAAGCCCATATGGAGCAATTCAAATTAATTCAGATGAATATGAACTAGTGGTGAGAACTATGTCTTCCTCATCAATTTAACATCTTAATTGGTTGCTTGTGCAATTACTACTAAAACTTTAGTGTTCCATTTTGCCAATGTCAGGATAATTAAGGAGCATTTAGGTCACGAAGGGAATGGTGTAGTCCATGTAAATGATTTTAAAATGCATTGAAAATTAAGATCTCTTATGTTTAGTTTGTTCTGTATTCATTTTCTAAAGCCACAGAGCAGTGTTTCTTTAAGAAATTGAAGTTCCCTGAAAGGCAACATTATGGGTCCATTGCCAGGATTATTTCTCTACCAGTAAGAAGGGTCTCTGGAACTTCTGCTTCATCTAAGATATTGTGTGAAGGTTGCTTTCTAACTACGTTATGTGGAAGCCAGTTAATACTGCTAAATCATACAAAGTCTCAATTTTAAAAATATAATCATATAACAGTGAGCAAATAGTAACCATTAAATAAAATCTCTGTAAACCTTTACATCAGTTTAGTAATTTTGTGGGGGTTGAGACAGGGTTTCTTTGTGTAACAGCCCTGGCTGTTCTGGAACTAGCTCTTGTAGAACAGGCTGGCCTCGAACTCACAAAGATTCACCTGCCTCTGCCTCCCGAGTGTTGGGGTTAAAGGTGTGCACCACCCCTGCCCTGCCCCACTTTAGTAATTTTTAATACAACAAGATAAGCAATATTAGTTTCATGTAAGAAAACAACTTACATAAATTCAGCAACATTTGCTCTAATTAGTGTGTAACTTTAGTATGCTACTCTAGAGTTCTGTTGGGTCTGATGTCCTGAATCAAGTCAGCTGGGTCATCTCATCAAGGCCTCAGGAGACAGAAATCAATGAGTTAAGTGAATTCAATCTCACTTGGGGTCCAGGCTCTTTTCAAGCAATTTGGTTGGCAGAACTTGATCCATTGAGGTTTAAGGACTGTGGTTTTCAGGGAAACTCTCTCTTTCAAACTGTACTGGAGATGATTCCTGCTGCTTAGCCTTCTAAAAATCTCTTATTTCTGATCTCTAGAGCCCATTTTTAAGAGGTCCCTCTAATTCAGCAAGCTGCCCCAAGGGTGACAGACTACATTTTGTTTAATTTAGAGTTAATTCTTCTGAGATGTTCTTTTGCTTTTAAAATCTCTTTACTTCCACCACATAACAAGAATTAAAATAGGAAGTAGCATGCCTTCAGGTTCCCTCTTGTCTTTCTGGGGAGAAGGGGTGGGTGAAGATCAAGAATTGAAATTATGGAGGACACTGTAGATTTCCACCTGTGTCCTTATCTGCCCAGGTATTTGAAAAGCCATTTTGGTGTTTTCATAAAGATATAAACATATATATATATAGATAGATAGATAGATAGATAGATAGATAGATAGATAGATAGATATACCAAACAAATGTACTATTAAGTCAGTGGCATAAATTGCTTAGATTCTCTGTCAGAAGGATCTGGAAATGGTCATTGAAGGCTATCAAGAAGTAAAGAAACTTGTAGGAACTTGGGAGTTAGGAATAGTCCAATAAATGAAGTGTTTTCCTAGTTAAATATTGTTGCTTTGTTAAAATAATCAGAATTAGATGTTTTAAATGTCTTATTTAATGCCATGAAGGGTCAATCAGACATCTGGTTATGTGAGTCGTGATACCAGAGTAACTACCTTTTATTCATAGGTGCCGAACACCTGCAGCAATAGGATATATTTCTACTGTGGCATCTATAAGTCTATTGCCTTGCAATATCAGGTTCACCCTTTATGACTGCACTGTGAAAAAGAAGCTGAGCCCTTTGATTGAGCCCTTTGATTGAGCCCTTTATTTTTCTTTTGTCTTCTTGTGCTGAGGTTATATTGATACAGTCTTTTGGGGAATCATCACTATAGGCTGAGATATTGCTTTCCAGTTCTGACTTAGTCTCCTTCCTCTCTTTTTTCCTCCCTATCTCCTTGCTGCCCTTTTTATTACTACAACACAGATGGGTTGTTCGGCACCAGGATCCTTGAAGCTTCTCCAGTGTCTGTCTGCTGCAGAACAGGATAGCCAACAGAATCCAGAGGCCACTCACTCCTTTTCCTTGGCCTCCTTGTGGATAGCTTTACTTACTGCTCCAGATGGTAGATGTCATACAAGTGCAGCCAGCTGGGCACCACGGTGCTGTTTGGGAACTGGGCTATGTCTTCTTCAGCAGGGTCTGAGTGCTAAGACCCTTAGCGAAGAGTCCGGGTCTCTCCTTTGGGAGTCCTATTCCAGCACTGGCGGTGGTAGTTTTTCCATCAATGGTCCTTTCTTCTTTCATTTATCATTATTAACCAAATGGTCATTGTTCTAACTTCCTATCACAGCTAATGATTCCTTATAATAAACTTTCCCATTCTAATTACTATGAATTGTCTCTGTTGGCAGCAATCGGATGCACTTTGCAATTTTCTGATGCCTAAGAAGATTCAAATTGATCTCCCATTTCCTGTACTGACTCAGCTTTTCACTGGGCATCTAGTAGGCATTGTACTTATGTCAACTACTGAGGATATAGCAAACAGCGTAGAAACAAGCTTCGTCCTTATCTGTAACTATGCTAAATTCCATGTACACTGATGGCAGTAAAAAGGAACATAAAACAGAGTGTGCTTAGTTTGGCAGAGGCGTCGCACATACCGAATCAGGAGAGAGGGTAGGATGTTAGAAAGTTTATTATGAGCTAGGCGGGTAGGCATGCCACTCCTGCAGAAATAGGTGTGTTCACTGAAAGTAAGGTCAATGAAGGAAGTTTCAAAGAGGGATATGAAGAAGGCTTGTCTTAGAAAGATGTTCTGAATTCCCATCAAAATTCCATCAAACTTCTTCACAGACCTTGAGAGAACAATAATCAAGTTTATATGGAAAAACAAAAAAACCAGGATAGCCAAAACAATCTTATACAATAAAGGAACTTCTGGAGGCATTACCATCCCTGACTTCAAACTCTATTACAGAGCAACAGTATTGAAAACAGCTTGGTATTGGCATAAGAACAGAGAAGTCGACCTATGGAATCGAATAGAAGACCCGGGTATTAACCCACAAACGTATGAACACCTGATATTTGACAAGGGAGCTAAAGGTATACAATGGAAGAAGGAAAGCATCTTTAACAAATGGTGCTGGCATAACTGGATGTCAACAGTTAGAAGAATGAAAATAGATCCATATCTATCACCATGCACAAAACTCAGGTCCAAATGTATTAAAGACATCAACATTAATCCGACCACTTTGAACCTGATAGAAGAGAAAGTGGGAAGTAGTCTACAAGATATAGGCACAGGAGACCAGTTCCTAAGCAGAACCCCAGGAGCGCAGACAATAAGAGAAGCAATGAATAAATGGGACCTACTGAAACTGAGAAGCTTCTGTAAAGCAAAGGACACTGTCAGTAAGACCAAAAGGCTACCTTCCGACTGGGAGAAGATCTTCACAAACCCCTCATCAGACAAAGGTCTGATCTCCAAAATATACAAAGAACTCAAGAAACTAGACACTAAAACTCTAATTAACCCAATTAAAAAATGGGGTACTGAACTTAACAGAGAATTCACAACAGATGAACTCCGAATGGCCAAAAGGCACTTAAGGTCATGCTCAACCTCCTTAGCGATCAGGGAAATGCAAATCAAAACAACTTTGAGATATCAACTTACACCTGTCAGAATAGCCAAACTCAAAAACACCAATGATAGCCTATGCTGGAGAGGATGTGGAATGAGGGGAACACTCATCCATTGTTGGTGGGAATGCAAACTCGTGCAGCCACTGTGGAAATCAGTGTGGCGGTTTCTCAGGAAACTGGGAGTCAACCTCCCTCAGGACCCAGCAATTCCACTTTTGGGAATATACCCAAGAGATGCCCTAACATATTACAAAAGCATTTGTTCAACTATGTTCATAGCAGCACTATTTGTAATAGCCAGAACCTGGAAACAACCTAGGTGCCCCTCAATAGAAGAATGGTTAAAAAAGGTGTGGAACATATACACATTAGAGTTCTACTCAGCGGTAAAAAACAATGACATCTTGAATTTTGCATGCAAATGCATGGAAATAGAAAACGCTTTATTGAGTGAGGTAAGCCAGACCCAAAAAGAGGAATATGGTATGTATTCATTCATATGTGGATTCTAACCATAATTAAAGGTCTTTGAGTCTATTATTCGTGATCCTAGAGAAGCTAAATAAGAAGGTGAACCTGTTGAAAATCATGTAGCTATCTGCCTGGAGATTGGAAATAGACAAGAGTCCCAGGTAACCTCGGGTGCATGGGGGGGTGGGTGGGAGGGTTGTTGGAAGGGGAGAGGGTTAGAGAGAAGGGAGTAGGGGAGGAATGGGGAAAGCTCGGTGGCCTGGGATGGGGGGGAGGGAGGAAGAATGAATATGAGACCAGGGAAGAATATATTTCAACTAAGGGAGTCATTTTAGGGTTTACAGGAGACTTGATTATAAATGGGATCCCAGGTCCAAGGAGAGATCCCCAGATTGTTCTCTGGACAGAGGAGAGGGTGCCTGAACCGGCCTTGGCCTATAACCATACTGATGAAGATTTTGCTTATCACCATAGATCCTTCATCTGACGATGGATGGCAATACAGATGGAGACCCACATTGGAGCACCGGACTGAGCCCTCCATGGTCCAAATGAGGGGCAGAAGGAGGAAGAACATGAAAAAAACTCAGGACCGCGAGGGGTGCGATCACCCACTGATACAAGGGGACTGATCTAATGAGAGTTCACCAAGGCCAGTTGGACTGGGACTGAACGAGCATGTGATCCAACCAGATTTTCTGAATGTGGCCGGATTCTCTGAATGTGGCTGGCCCGGAGCCTTTCTGAAAAGCCACTGACAATGACACTGGGACTTGTTTCCTCTGCATATACTGGATTTTTGGAGATCCAATCTGTTTGGATACTCACCTTCCGGGACCTGGAGGGAGGGTGGAGGAACTTGAACTTCCCACAGGGCTGGAAGCCCTGACTGCTCTTAGGGATGGAGAGGGAGGAGGAGGGGGAGGGGGGGAGTGGGAGGGTGTTGGGAGGAGGGGCGGAAATGGAAACTTTCATAATTTAATAAACTTTGAAAAAAAAAAAAGAAAGATGTTCTGAGTTTTTTTCAGATGTGGCAAGCTTTCTGAACCAAAGGTACGTTAGTTGCAATCTTACAAGCATTCTGAGAACTTGAACAATTTTCAGTGTTTCCTCTAACATTTTTTCCAATGACTATACAACAGAATTAAACTCTTTCATTATGTTATCTGTCGCTTTGTGTCCTGTCGCTTCCGGAAATGTATGTCCTGCCTAGGATAACTTTAGAAGGAAGGATTTGTTCTAGGTTTCTTTTTTTTTTTATTAAAATTTAAAAGTTTCCATTTTCGCCCCTCCTCCCAACACCCTCCCACTCCCCCCACTTCCTCTCCTCTTCCCTCTCCATCCCTAAGAGCAGTCAGGGTTTCCTGCCCTGTGGGTAGTTCAAGTTCCTCCCCGCTCCCTCCAGGTCCAGGAAGGTGAGTATCCAAACAGACTGGATCTCCAAAAATCCAGAATATGCAGAGGAAACAAGTCCCAGAGTCATTGTCAATGACTTTTTAGAAAGACTTCGGGCCAGCCACATTCAGGGAATCCAGCCTCCTCCAGAGAATCTGGTTGGATCAAGCGCTCCTTCAGTCCCAGTCAACTGGCCTTGGTGAACTCTCATTAGATCAGTCCCCTTGTATCAGTGGGTGATCGCTCCCCTTGCGGTTCTGATTTTCTTTTTCATGTTCTTCCTCCTTCTGCTCCTCCTTTGGACCTTGGGGGGCTCAGTCCGGTGCTCCAATGTGGGTCTCCATCTGCATCGCCATCCATCGCCGGATGAAGGTTCCCTCTGATCTTGCCCTCCCTGCTCAAGTTCTTCTTCCTTCTGCTTCTCGCTTGGACCTAGGGAGTTAAGTCCAGTGATCCAATAAAAATAAACAAATAAATAAATAAAAAGAAAAAGAAAAAAAAGAAAAAGAAAACGCTTTACTGAGTCTAGGTTTCTTTTTAAAACTTTATTTCATACACAGATTTAGGTACAATTTGTGGACATGGCATCAAACTAATCCTCCAATTTATTTGAGTCCTTGGATGGCAAAGACTCATGCTTTCATGTATATATCAATCGGTAACTGTCTGTCCTTGCTTCCTCTATTTTAATTCACAAAATTTTATTCAGTAATGACCTATTTCACAATTTTTTTTATTTTAGATATCTCTAATAGAACTCTCCCTGCCATAATTCATTTCAGTTCACCTTAGAGTGAGCTCACAATTCTTTCCCAACCATAGCAAAGACCACTGCAAGAATAATCAGATAGAAACAATCACTTGCCATTTGTGTCTAGGTAACCAATTTGGTCAGATACAATTATAAATAATACACATGTCTATAAATGCCTTTTAAATTGACCTAACAGTTCTCTCAGATCCGAAGTTTGAGCTGTCATTTAAAATATTATGTAAGAGATTATAAATATGAATTTATCTTGAGTAGTAAATATTGTGGTAGCTACAATAGTTTGTTTCAGATAAACTTAAATTCACATACAAAATAGGTATTCATAACCCTATCTTATAGACCTGCGGATGTAAAATGAAGATATTGTGGAAACTGGAATCTCAACAGAAATATCTTTTTTAATTTTCATAAAGTTTAAATTTATCATATTCTTTTCGATCTTGAAACCCTTTGCAGATCTTCCCCATTTCCTATCCATGCAACAGCATGTTCTTTCTCTCTTTAAGAATAATCTGTCTGAAAAAAAAAGAATAATCTATCTGGGCGGTGGTGGCACACACCTTTAATCCCAGTACTCAGGAGGCAAAGGTGGGCAAGGCCAGCCTGGTCTACAAGAGCTAGCTAGCTCCAGGACAGGCTCCAATGCTACAGAGAAACCCTGTCTAGAAAACAAAACAAAACAAAACAAACAAAAAGAAAACAAAAACAAGAATAATCTAATGGTAACTCAGAGACTATTTTATGTTGGCCAACTGCTTCTGAGCTTAGGACTTGCCTGGAGGTGGTTCATGAACCCAGTGGCATTCCACTGAAGAAAACTGATTTTCTCTCTCCCAGAAGCAACCATTTGCAAATAGCTTCTGGATTAGTAGGGAACTTTGTGCTCACAGGCCCTGAGCTCAATTCCCAGCACTCTCATGGTGACATAATCATCTGAAACTCCAGTTCCTGGGGAATCAGTGCCCTCTGGATTCTGCTGACACCAGGTATACATGTGTTGGAAATACATACATGCAGAAAAGCAAATATACACATAAGAGAAACAATTTTAAAAGACTCCTGATTTCTGGTCTTTATATTTTAATTTCCATTAAAAGTTACAAGATCTTTTGAGTAAATTAGGAGCATGGGGACCTTTGGGGAGGGCTGAAGAGGGGAGGAGAGAGGCAGGGAGGGGAGCAGAGAAAAATGTAGAGTTCAATAAAAATCAATAAAAAATTATTGTGAATAATAATACAGAAACAGACAAAAATGAAAATAGAATTAGACCTAATGTAGGAGGAGAAGAGTTTCCCACAAGTATAGGGTCATGTTTTGCTGTCCACAGAAACCACAAAACCTATCTCTTCTGTGTCCAAATATATTCATATAATCTCTCTCTCTCTCTCTCTCTCTCTCTCTCTCTCTCTCTCTCTCTCTCTTTCTGTGTGTGTGTGTGTGTGTGTGTGTGTGTGTGTGTGTGTGTGTGTGTGTATGTTTAACTTCTGGCAAGAAGAATCTGAGAGGTGCTTTCTCAGGGTGACAGTTGATAGCATACATAATCTGGATTTTTTTATGGGGAAGCTGTGGTTATTTTTCTTCTTATTGTGTGCTGTATCCCAAGCAATTGCTATTCTTTCAACAAGTTTCCTAATAGTCATTTTGAAAGACACAGAAAACATTACTTTTTAAGCTTTCTTTTGCTCCGCATTGCCCTTGGCACAGAAAGCAATAGGAAGCACACTTTCCAAAGCATCCAAGTGTGTGCTCAGGCTGGCAGCCCTTTATCCTGATCCACTAAAGGAAAATGGAAATGATTTAGTGGGCCACAGATCAACACCTAAGAAACACACTGGAAGATCGAGGATGACATTCTAAAATATGGGGGAGGTAAATGGCCAGTTTTCAGAAAGGAGTCCTGAGGCAACAGTAAGAAATGATCAAAGGGAAGCATGGCTAATGGCTTTAAAGCTCCTGGTAAATTAATGAGAACTGTGGTCTAGGTTCCCCCATAAATAGCTAAGTCAACTACTGGGACTTGTCCTGGGTTCCCCACACGGGCAGAAAACAAAGTACAAGTTTCGATGCAAATGAACTCAATTCTAAGTGTTCGAAGTGGATTTATAATATGCCTGTCTTCTTAGTGTGTTTATTTTTCTTCTCTACAACATACAATGCTAAGCATTTTGCCTGTGTCTATTCTTTCAATATTCTTTATTTTGTCATATACTATTTAGCTTCATGTGGAGTCCTGTGTGGTGCACACTGACCTTCCTTTTAATATGGGTACAAGCTATGTTGTGTTCTAAAGAGAGGAATCATTGTCAATGCCTCCAAAGTCCTGGTTCTACCTCTCTTATTTTGGATACTTTTCTAATAGCATAAAATTTTAGAAGTATTAATCCACTAGAGAACAATGATGAACAAAAACATCTATGAAAAAAATGATACTAATCTTTGAATTCTTATTTCATTTACACTTTAGATATTATTATTATTTTATTATTTTACTTTAATTAGTGTTTTGCCTGCTTATATGTGGTGTGGAGGAGGGTATATCACATGTATGTCTGGTGCCTGTGAAGATCAGAAAAGGGTTTCAGATCTCCTGAGATGAGAATTAGAGCTGTCAGCTGCTATGTGGGTGCTGGGAGTCAAACACAGGTCCTTTGGAAAAGAAATAAAGGCTCTTAACCACTGGGTCAACTCTCCAGCATGAACATCATCACCATGTTATCAAATCTTGTGGAAACACGTTGGACTTGTCTACCAGAAATTAAGCCAATTAAAAAAATTAAGAGTAGTAATTTCTTGCCTATGATTTCAGGTTTTTTTTTTCTTTTCAAAAATTAAAATGTTTGCTGAAGACATAATTTTTTTCCTATGGAATGAGTCAATTTTTAAAGAAAAGTTAAATTAATGACTCCTTTATTCAGATAAAGGCTCCAAAAATTACAGTGCACTGCCTCTTCATTTTCTTTTGTAACATATTTCATTCAGTTTCCATTTTTCTTCATCTCAATTCATGTCAATAGTTGTTCTATTTAGGTTATCATATTTACGGTCAATAGGTTGTAATACTTACATTAGAATATCAAATTCATATAAATTTTATGATTATGATTTCTTGATTCTGTAATTCATTTGGTAGTTAGGTTACTTAAAAAGAAAAAAAACTGAGTATTGAGTATAGAAGCAGATACACTGCAAATATATCCTGGTATCAATTCTCTCCAATTCTTAAGGAAGACAAACATTCACAGATGTACTTAATTACAGTCAGAGCCACTTAATTTATTCAAATTGATCAATGTAGGGAAGAAAGTCCACAGAGCCCTTCTATGTGATAAAGTTGAATTTCTAAATTAAATTTGACAAATTGTAATTGCCTGAGAATTCTGCAGGAGTCACGTAGATAGATGTCTGTTTAACAGGTGGTTATGTGCCTGCTGCACATTTCCTTATTAGCACACACTGGTTATCGGGATGAGCACGGACAATCGCTTAACCTGATTACGAGTGGAAAGCCCTGGTGAAAACTGTGGTATTAAAAGGGCGAGACTTGGTAGATGAGTCCAAGGCATCTCATCTTCCCGACACGTGGGGCTGATGCACTCGTGAAGTGACAGAGATCGTTAGAGCACATACAGGACCTTCGCAGGTTCAAATCATACAACACAGCAAAGGGGAAGTGGACACAAAGCCCACCCCTTACCAAGCAGCTACTTACAATTGATTCCTGCTGGAAAAGGGAAGAGAAGCTTTCACCAAAGGACTGTCACTTGCTCTATCAACCGCACTCCATGTCAGGTCCCGCACTCAAGAGCAGCTGCAGAGCACAAAACGGACTGCAGGGATTTTTGTGTGCTTATTTTGTTTCAACATTTTTTTTTGCCATATTGGGTTATTTTGTTGTTGTTTGTTTTCATTTTTGGTTTGGGCTTTTTGTTTTGATTTTTTTAGGGATGGAAAGAGAAAGAAGATAAAGTTGGGTGGGTGGAGGCAGGAGGATCGGGAATAAAGTTGGAGATGGGAAAACACTATGATCCAAATATATTTTATTAAAAAATTCAAAATAAATATGAAAGAAAATGTTCATTTAACTAAGACATTTCTAAATGTATTAACTAATTTAAACATATAAATGTCAATCCTTTTGTTATTTATTTCACAACAGTAATTATGGTTAAGAATAACTAAACTAAGGTGTAATAGAATAATAGGATTAAGATCATGTGAAAAAGCCTTCTGAGATAATGTATCAACATATTAAAACCCGTCCTTCAATGTCAATCCTGCTCATTGTGGCATTCCATTTCATATCCATTGGTGTGAATGAGCATTGATTCATTGACCAGAGAAAGCACTTACAACTTTGGAAGGGGTTTTGCAAACAGTTTTTTTCTAAATATAAAAGAGGGATAAGCCATCTTTTGCCAATCTGCATTGTGATATTCTCCATGATAAGCCACTTCAAACCAACAGTAACTATTCATTTCAATGAGCTGCAGAGAGGTTTGCAAATTAAATTCTTACTGCTGAAGTCAAAATTCCAGAAAAGGGAAGCTTTCATTATATTAATTGCTGTGAGTTTGAAAGGCCAGGTAGAAGGCAGGAGGGGTTCCTAAACAGAGGGCACATTTTCCTTACCACACAATTACTCAGGGGACAGCGTCATAGAAAGGTTCAATACTATCATGGAGGATGTACTACTTGGAAATTGTCTTTCAAATAAACTGCAATGGTACTGTCACCTTAAATTAAAACTTACTTTTTCTCCCCAAGTTATATGCCTTCATGATTCTGACTTGAACATATGTGAAGTTATTTGAATTAAAAGTATGATCTAATACCTGAATACAAGATCTGATGCTACCAAGTACAGCGTGCTAATCCCTTTTGTGATATTCACTCCCTTAGTGGCCTAAGGCGAAAGTCTTTGTCTAGGTTTCAAAGACATATAAAAGTACGTGGAAGTGTGGAAATTGCATGCACCCTCCCAAGCCCTCTACCTCAATCAAAGAAAGAAACTTGCTTGAGATTCAGTCCACATTTAAAAGAAAACTTAGAAGTGGTTTCTATAGGCAAATAAAATTCTTGAAGCCTTCTTCTCACCTCAGTATGTGTGAAATCTTTCCAAGCCCCTCTAGGCAAGTTGAGGAATTATTCTCAAGGAGACACTGACCCCTGGAGGCAAAGAGGTCTGCCTTTTGGACAGACCTTGCCTTATTTAATATCAGAGACACTAATTGATAGACTGAGAAGAAGGAACGAGGTCTGTGGCAAATCCCAACATATACCTGTTCGGCTACCCTATCCTTGCTTCTACAGCGTCTCAAATATCTGTAGAAGACATGTCAAGATCACAAATGGTGGAACACACATTTGGGGAAAACCAAGCCAAGATTGTTATAGTTGCCATTGCTGTCTTACCTTGAAGGAAAGTGAGTTTTACTCGACACTAAAGAAAAGATTATGGAAAGATTACAAGAAAAAAATTAACCATCTATAATTGTCGATTTTACAAAGATTAAATAAATCATATGAAGTCCCAAAATAGCAGACAATAAGAAAGCTGATTGAAGATTCTTCAGAAATATTGTGGATGAAACAAAAGTTTTGAAACATTCGAACTGAGATGACGGTCGAAGAAACAATCATGTGACAAGCCTCGGTTACAGTTTTGCTTTGCCATATTCCTGATCCCTGTATCTTCACCTTTGGTGACTCGATGCATTTGCTCATAAAGAATCTATAAATATTATTGACTTTGTATGGCAAAGAAAAAAAGAGAGATGAGAGAGGCTGCTTGCTCTGTATCCTAGTCAGTTTTCTGTGACTGCGATGGACAGTATGAACAAAAGCAACTTTGGGAAGCAAAGAGTTTATTTGACTTACAGGCTCATTGTGAGACAATTCAGAGCCTAAGATCAAGGCTGGAATGTGAGGTAGGTACTGAAGCAGAGGCCAAGGAAGAAGCTGCTTAATGAACTCTCCATGGTTTGTTCAGCCTATTTTCTTATTCAACCCAGGACTTCTTGCCCAGGGGTGACAATGTCCACAGTGGGCAGGACCCTCCCATATCAATCGTCAATCAAGAAAATGACCCACAGAGGTGCTCATAGGACAGTCTGATGGAGACAAATCTTTAACTGAAATTCCCTCTTCTCAGATAAGTCTGGGTTTGTGTCAAGTTGACCAAAAACTAACATCCCATGTGGCTGACAACTTCAGGCCAAAATGTAAAGTCTGCCTGAGAAACCCTGAAGTTCTCCAAGATTCCTTTCTTCCTGTGATGACAGAAAGTAAAATAATTTAAGACACCGAGTGGTTCTAACTGACATAGTTCCTGATAAAACATGGCTGAAACATTTGATGGATTACTTATCTTCACGCAATGACTGATTCAAGTAAGAGAGAATTTGATTATGAGAACACATGAAGTTGTTATAGTTCTGAAAACTAAATTCTACCAAAGAAAGGGCAGGCAACATTTTTTTCTAATAATTCAGCATAAAATTATCTGTTCTCCCCACCCCCCAAAAAGAAAATAAAATTGGAAAAAGCTACACTTATTAGCATGTCATATATTCAATATGCCAAATTATATTTGTGCTTAGGGCTTTGTATTTTACTTTGATGCATAGTTTCCCTTATGGCTGCCTGTCCATTGAATACCTATGTTTAGTAGTATAACATCAGAACAGAAAGCAAAAGAAAAGATGTGCTGGACATTGTAGTGACTTTATTAGAGCCAACCATGCTTTATCTCCAACAGTATTCTACTCTAAGGAAACAGCCTATATTGGGAAACATGGGATTCAAAAATCCTAAAGGTAACCTGTTTCTCACCCTATAAAATATGTATGTTTTTTTAAGTATCTCTAAGTTCTTGCTTAAAACCCTTAAGTGTATCTCAACTTACCAAATCTTTAAGTTCCTCTACACTATAATCTAAATTAGTCTCACTTGCTTCATCTTATTTTGGAAGAAAATTATTTTGATGGAAAAAGTAGCTATAACTAATCAATAATGTAAATAATCTGATTGAAAAAATATTTTTAAACAAAGTCTGTTACAAAGAAAAAGGACAATTTCAAAACAACTTCTTTTGGCATTTTTGGAATATTATTCTTTGGTTTAGCTGAGTCTATAAACTATATTTATTTCCATAATTGATTTTTGTCACATAAGACTGTTGTAAAATTTTGTTCTGCGTTGCTTTTGTGATTTAATAATTTTTTTATTGCTTGATGATTTCATACATGCACATAATGTGATTTGATCAATTCTACCTTTCTTTCTCTCTTCTCATAGTCTTCTACTTTCCTTCCCAACTTCATGTGCTCTGGAAAAAAAATCTGAGTCTCTGATTTCATTTAGTGTCTTCTGTATTTACCCCAAGATCAGACCATCTGCTGGAGCATGGATATACTCTTGGTAAATGTATACCTGAAGAAAACTGACTCCCTTGTCCCAGTAGCCATAATTTGCTAAGTGTTCCTCAGATAACATTGGGGCTTCATAAGTCCTTCCCTTATGAATCCTTTTTAGGATTTTGAATGGCTTGATCCTGTGATAGTCTTGGTAGTGTAATGCTAGCCACTGGAAGCTCATGCACTGGTCTTGTCATTTTCGATAAGTGCTCTTTTTTGCAGGTATTCACTGCCTCTGACTCTTATAATCTTCCCAATCTCTCTTACATGATGACCCCTGAGACTTGGGGGAGAGAAAGTATAATATAGATGTCCCAATTAGCGATGAAAATCCCATACTCTCTGATTCTCTGCACACTGGCCAGTTGTAGCTTTCTGTATGAATCACTATATACTACAAAAATTTTCTAACAAGTGTTGAAGGATACACTAGTATATGGGTATAAGATAAGAATTTGGGTGCAGTTTATTACCAAATGTATTTAGCAAAATAATATCATTAGGATCTTCCTGAGGGCCTCAGATATAGCCAGTCATGGGACTTTAATCTGATTAATGGTATCAATAATAAGTTCTGTCCTGTGGAGCATGCATTAAATCTAAAGCAGAAAATGATTGGTTGCTACCACAATACTCATGCCACTATTGTACCAATGAAGTTATCTAGCTCTGGGAGTGATTATTGTAAATTTCAGGGTTCACAGCTGAGTAAGAGTGTAGTTGACTTGTTTCTTTTCGTTGCATACACAGAGACTTCCAGCACTATAAACGCTAGTCAATAGGGAAGAAACGTCAAGAATCCTGTATCCATGCTATAGGTAAGTAATATCTGTCCCCAGTTCCAATCCTTATGACTTACTTTATAGGTTTCATTATTTTGATTAAGGGAATTAAAAATAAAGGCTGTCTTTTCTGAGATTTTATTTTATGAGCATCCAATTTCTATTTAAAGCATATATTTCAAAGCTTGAGAACATTTTAGTTATCAATTTATTGCAAGAATTAATGTTTAACCAAAATGACTAGTTCAAATGCACAATCTGTAACTTTTTGCTGTACATTTATGCCTTTTGATTCCCTTATTTAGGGTTAATTTCTTAATAACTTGAAGTTTAATTTTCTCATGTCTTATTGTTGATAAGCTTGTGTTTATTGCAGTTTGCCTACTGGACTTAATGTGTTTAATTGTATCTACAGGAAGTCACCTCTGCTTGTGCAGCTGATTAATGCTTCTTGTTTCAGGTACTTTTGTTGTTAGCGATCTGTGACAATATCTAACATGTAAAATACAGAGGGGAGAAATGGTTGTCATTTATTTTTAAAATCGCAGAGAGTATGTGTTCCATGAGTGCTAGGTGAAAATCTGAAATGAGAAGAAATCTTGCCTCATGAATACATACTACAAAGATCCCAGAACAAGGCCATCTTCATGGGTGGCTCATTAGGTTCCAGCACAGGACAGCATGTATATTAGGCTAGGTTCCAGTACAAGACCATGTTCACATGTTGTTCATTCATGAGTTTGCACAGCAGTCTTTGTCTTTGAGCTTTCAGCAGCTCCCAGTTCCTCAGTTCTGATTTCCTCTGCTGAACTGATTTCAAGCAGACTTTTCTGTAAGTCACTTTCAAAACCTCAAAGGAAAGCTATGACTTTCCTCTCAATGACTGCTTTGGTCCGTTGCTCATCTCTACTCCTATTCATGAGGTAGAGGTGATGTAGAATTCAGATTGATTAGTTCTCTGCCAACCTAACATGCAAACTATAGGCCAGAAACTGAGCCTGTTCTTCAAAAACATGCTGAATTTAGGGCAGGGAGATACATTTGAAAGGGACAATGAAGTGAAATTTGTAGACAATTTAATTTTAGATGCCTGAAGCTTTTATATTTGTGTGTGCTCATTACATGTATAGTAACTAAACACAGAAATCTTTAGCAACTTAACCTTTCAATCTAGATCCCAGTAGTGTCAACAACCAAATGCTGCAAACCAATTGTTTCCTACATCCCTATAGCCTTGAAGCCAATGTGCAGGATCTGTGCAGTCCACCTGGACCATTGAATAAGTGGGCCCTTAACTTATAACTTTAGAGTGTTGAAAATTATTTCTTCTGTTTGGGAGGTAAAATAGATGGCAGGAAAAAATGGTATCCTACTTCAGATGCCAGCTCAGCCTTACATTTACACTCTTGTCCTTAATTGTACCTAAGGCAGAAAATACAGTTACTTAATTGTTCAAGAATTAATGGTCTTGGTCTTTAAGATATAGTGATTTGATTACTCACACTAAGGAGACTCTGAAAGTCTTTTACAAAGTCCTTAACTTGTCAAAATTGGTTGTCACATCACCTGGATTCTAATGAAGAGGTTACCATTTAATCAACCTGTTGCCATTATATCATGAAGGCTATAGACTTCCTTGTCTAGAAGCCAGAGAAACTCACTGCCTGTACTTACACCACGGACATAAAATAACCCTACTATATAACTCACTGTCTACCAGTTCAAGAGCTAAGGGTAAGGAAGTTTGCTTTCCCTCAAATCTGAAATACTGTGATTGGGCAAAAAATAATGTAGCTCTAGACAAACAAGAGAGGATGGATTTATACTATTAAACAGTGCTGATCAGACAGTATGGTTGTACTAACAGATATAACCAAGTCTTATCTGGGAGGAAATCTTTGTTCTGTGTTACTGTGGGGTAATCAGAAGTAAGGAAGTAGTCCCAAAGACATAGACAATTATAGAAGTGACAGGTAGCAGTAAGGTTTGCATCCCTATGTTTAAAAACAGACAGAAACCACTTATGGGAGAAAATCTTTGTTTTGAAACACAGTTTAGAGAACTCAGTCCATCATATTGTGCCATGACTAGGCAGATCACTCATGGTAGTAGGGGCATGAGGTGGTGATTGTTTGATGTATGAGTTCCTTCTGTTTATGTGTTGATTTCATTGGTTAATGAATAAAGAAACTTGGCCTAGTTATAGGGTAGAACTTAAGTAAGTGGAGAAAACCAGAACTGAATGCTGGGAGGAAGAAGGGTAGAGTCAGAGAAGCCATGGATCCTCTGCCTGAGAAAGATGCTGGTTAAAATCTCCAGTAAGCCACTGCCACGTGGCAATACACAGATTAATAGAGATGGGTTAAACCAATATGTAAGAATTAGCCAATAAGAAGTTAGAGCTAATGGCCAGTGTTCTAATTAATACAGTTTCTGTGTAGTTCTTTTGGGTGTAAGCTTGCCGGGTGGCCGGGACAAACAAGGGGCCCGCTCCTTGTAACAATTGTTCACATGATTGATAGCCAAGAGACAGAAAGTGCACCCAACCAGGACTAGTCTGTCACCTTGGTTGGCCTGCATCTAATAGTCCATTTCCACCTATGCCCTATTCCCTAAAGGTTCCACAGCCTGACAATATGTCACTACTAATCTGGGAAAGTAGCCTTTGAAACAACACAGCTTTTCTAGCTACTTACAAAGTAAAGTCTTTTGAAATATCTAGCATTTGTCTGCCAAAGCCACATGGGTCCACATTCTCCTTTTTAGGTATTCTGACGAGAATGTTTAAATTTGTAATAAATTTCCTTAAAATGAAACGAACCACTCGTAACTAAAAAGGCATGCATAAGAGATGATTGGGGTACTGTAATTGGGCTACATCTGTTAGAGGCTTTGTCAGTTCTCAAGGATTTTCTCCTGCTATATCTCCACCAGCAGATATTTTGCTATTATTATCAATTCTTATTCAAACATCAATATTGAGCATGCAGGAAACAAACAATAAAGCAAGCTCATGGAAAAGCCCCTGATCTATCCTTGGTTTTGATTCCAAAGACTCTAACCAGTCTTTGGCTTGGATCTATCAAAGAACTGTCAAAGATCTAGATAATATGAGACTCTTCTCATACTAATCACAAGACTCAATCTCTTTTATAGTTGTACATCATAGTGTAGTTGGTAATACAGTTCTTTAATACACTTCTAGAAGCAAAAAACCCTAGGAACAGTGTGCCATAGGGCACATCAAGGGTAGACCTTTGAGATTCATACCCAGTACCTCTGTGCCCCAGAGCTGAAAATAGAGGCTGCAGAAGTAGAGAAAGGAAAGTAAACACTAAAAACATGCTATCCTAGCACTTACCATACTTACCATGCTGAACGCTGTGAAACGGCAGCAGTATGGCTTTGGAACACAGATGAATTCTGTGACAGTCAGTATGCAAGTTTGGCTATGATTTTCAATGCAGGGGACTGTGAGATGGTTCAGTGGGCAAAGATGCCTACTGTCAAAATTAATGGCCCAAGTTCAACCCACATGGTAGGAAGAATTGACTTCTACAAGTTCATCTGTGATCTCTAATGGGTGCTGTGGCATCAGTGCACACACACACACACACACACACACACACACACACACACACACACACCAAATAGTGCAATACTTAAAAACTGTGGGCAATACATGAAGATGCCTGAGAGCGTATTTGAAGTGATGGCCTCAACAACAGAAGGGTGATAGGTGTTCTTTCGCTGAGTTCTCCTTCTGTCTAGCAGTAACTACTGGTTCCTTCATCTTTCCCACCTACGCTTTCTCCCTTCATTCATTCCTCTTCTGTCCCCCCATTCTTCATTCAAGTACTTCTGGTTATAATTAAACTGCCAAGAACCTTACATTAACCAAGGACATTGAGGTTATTGGCAATTACTCACAGTCTGATATTGTCTGAAACCACATGAACAAAATCCAAAACTCCCAAAAAAACATTATTCTTGGGTTTTCTAGAGATGTCCCATACTAAAAACGAGTTCCACTGTTTTTACATTGTCGCAAGAATCAAACTGACACAGAGAAGCATCATTAATGCTTTCTTAGTTTGATAGTATTCTATTCATCTGAATAGCTTTTAAGATATCATACCCGTGGATCATTAACTATGGTATTTCAAATTTATGCACAATTTAAATATCTATTTCTTTATACTATTAACTTTTATTTTGAATAATCACATTTATATATTTCAGGTACCGCTAATTATTTATTTTAATATGTAAATTGAACTTATAATTACAATAAATGGTAAAACATAATGAAAGGGAAACTGTGTAGTTATCACCCAATTTAACAAGATCATAGCAAGTGTTTTAAATAAACTCCTACCTTTTATAAGACTGGTTTAAAGAAAAACTAGATATTATTTTGATTTTTCATTAAAGTCCTAAAGAAAAGCTTGCAATCTTTTTTACTCTCAGCATTCTTGAAAATTCCCTCAAGGCAGGCACGTCAAAGCCATAATGTTTATCTTACTTATCTTTGAACACAAACTATTGATGATGTCCAAATAGTCACATTTTATAACTTTATCACTACAAAAATCAGATTTTCCACTAATTCAATGGTTATGAGTAAAGCAAGCAGTTGTGTACCTTTGTAGAGATTTGGTTCTGTAGCTGCATCCCGAGCAAATCATTTGGACAAATGCTGAGAGACATGATCCAGCAAATTATAATCAATAGGAGTTTATTTAATAAATCAGTTGGTCCAGAGAGTAGAGCCCTGTGCGAAGCAGCGTCAAGAATTCTGTGTGACCTCCCTTCATGCCGTGACTTGCTTTGCGAATTGGAAAAATCAGTTAACCTCTCGGTACTTCAGTTCATCCATCTATGAACTGAGGAGGGTAACATTTGCCACCATGCTCTCCAGTCATCTGTGGAGGTTAATGAGCTTTGGAGTCTATAAAGTGCTTTTTCTACAGGCATGGGAAGACTCTGGAGGAGGACTTAGTGCCATGCAACTGGGAAAATTTTTTCTTATAGCTCCAATAACATAATCTTTTTTTTAAAAAGACATTACAGACATTACAAAATACATGATAAAATACCCCCGGTAGCGTCTTCCTCTGCTTACTAAATTATCAGAGAAATATGACCGCTTCTGAGCCCCAGCTCTGTACTGGGCACACATCATCAGGGTAGTTACATCTGGAACATCTGTACCCATAGCTCCTGCACGTTAGACAGCCCTTCTCACCTCAGCTCCAAGTATTTTCATTCTAAGTACTTCATTAAGACAATATCTTCTCTTTGCGCAGTTTTATGAACTGATTACTAATTCAAAAATAAATGTCTTTTCACGCAATCAATTTGTCTGCTACTTAATAACACAATGAATAAAAAAAATGTGAAGACCTTGAGTGAAACTCGCTGAAGTAATATTTTGCACAAGCCAGAAATCTGCCCTGCCTTTCTGTGCCTGCTGCAACAGTAATGTCAGAGTTCTGATCAAGCTAAAAAGAACAACCATAATAGCTTGGTTTTGTCAGGATTCTGGAATTTGGTATAATCCTAAAATCTCATATTTTACCGCTTTAATTAATTGTTTGCTTTATATATTACTTCAGACTTGACTGAGAAAAAATATCACATGATACTCTGGTACTAAAGGATCTAGATTAGAGCTTTAGATGTTGCCAATGTGTGCACTCATTTACTCAACTCATCTTGAATTATAGTTCATTGTTTCATCTTTGTATTAAATATGTACTGAACTATACTACAATAATATGTATTTATATGTATTTTTATATATTGTATTTTTCATATTCGTGTTATTTTTTTCTGACATATAATAAAGAAAAAGCAAAAAAGAAAAAATCAAAACCATATGGATTTTGCCCTATGAATTTCTCTTTCAACAGAGAAAATGACTTTTCAAAAAGTGCTTTCTTCTCCCCCCCCCCCCACCCAATAATTGAAATCAGGGAAACTATATGTTATATCTATAATCTAATCAGTAGGTGCAGATGGAGTCAGTATCACCTGAAAGATTTCCAAAAAACAAAAATCCAGAATAACTCTGAGGATTTTGCACACTTCCTATTCACACTTTGTTCTTGGTGGAAGGTACATTTTTTAATTTCCCAAAACACCAACGTCAGGCAAAGGTCATATAGCTAGCTTTCCAAGATTATCCCTGGTCCAGCCCTCACAACCTGCTATGTCCTCCATCAGGTAGATGCCTGCCTAACATCCACAGACCCACATCTGTGCAGAAGCTTGACCTGAACAGCCTTGCAAGTGAAGGCCGTGGGAAGGACGACGTGGGAAGGGTGTCTCTTGCAGCTCTCGCAAACCCCAGTCAAATATTTATGCAGGTTTTCTTACTTATTTTGAATTCAGATATGTGAGTGTTTTGCCTCCATGTATGTCTGTGCACCACTTGTGTCCAGTGTCCTCCGGGGGCTTCTGAGTGTCAGAAGCCCTCGAACTGGATTCCAGAAGGTTGTGGGTTTCCCTGTAGGTTCTGGGGACTGAATTCCTGTCTTATGACAGAACACTGAGTGTTCTTAACAACTCAACCACCTCTCAGGACTTACTATATAATTTTGAAGATAATGCTCTTACTTGTCAAAGAAAGACATCATCAAGCCTCCATTATTCCTAGGTTTCCCAAGCCTCTATATTTTTTGTTTTATTTTGAGATAGGGTCTGGCTACAACTCTACATTTTCAAAAATAAAACATTTTGACTTCACAAGTACAAAAAATCCTAATATTCTTTAGTTATAAACATCATTACAATTATTTCAGTCAAAAAAGAAACATTATCATTCTATGCACAATTTAGAAAGCATCTTCAGCCATTAGGATGTGTTATAGATTAATTTGGAAAAATGACAAAGAAGATAAATGCTATTTATCCCACTTCTAAAGAACAGTCAAACAAATGGATTTGGGAAGTTAGTAGCAAATCTGATACCTCTTCATAAATTCATTGTGCTGCCTTAAATGATATATAACCTGTAGTTCAAACAACAGATTTCACTTAAAAACTATAAATGATTAATAAAATACTGAAGACAATAAAGCATTATGTTGTAAATTAATTGGAATATACTTTCTAGAAGCCAAGCACACACACACACACACACACACACACACACACACACACACACACACAAATGATCAGTATTATCTTACCTCTGTTGGTAGGGCTCCCTGAATTTGAGCTCAACTGTGGCATTTGCCAAATGACCCATTGATCTCTGTGAAGTGAGCCATTTCAAACTGAGGTCCACGGATTTCTATGACAATTCTGATTTTAGTAAAATAGGAAAACACGTGGCTGGCCAAGTGCTCAGGACACCCTTGAGAATTAGCCACTCAAGCAATGACTGCTGGATCAATTTTCTAATTTGGCCACATTCCTGACTCAAACTTTTCAGACTTCTTAGAGTGAGTCAGGAGTGTTACTGGGAGCGTTGTGTAGCATCAGGAGCACTGTAGGAAAAATCAGATATCTACAAGTCCTCTCCCCTGTCCTCTGATTAGCAGGAAGTGTGGCTGGCATACTTTGATGGCAGCCTGGGCGGAACAGTTGTCACGGTATGATCCTAAGTGGCCAGGCGGGGTCCTTTCCGACTTCTGAATGACAGTTTCATGAGGCTATGTTCTTCAAACTTGGTCCTAAATCCATGGGCTTGTTTTATCCCTGTATGTAAAACTTGGTTACATTTGTGGAATCCTTGCGACATTATTTTGACTTTATCTGCATACTTTTGGTCTCAGTAGAATAGAAATGCTTGTGTGGAAAATTCCTGGACAGTGATATTAGAGGGCCATGACTGCAAAAAAGAAAGAACTATTTCCTCCATCTTGCTGCTTGACTTAGCAAAATAAACTCATTTTAGTTTTAAAAATGCAAGCAAGAATTGGGTTGCACAGAGCCCTTATTTTTACTTTAAATGATTTAATCTTTTGCCTTTACATAACCTTTTAATATTATCAAAAGTGAGTAGGCTACTTTTGGTATTGAAAAGAGCATTTGAAAGTATCATTTTCCAACCCAATATATATTGCACGCTAAGTACAAGACAAAGTTTTATTTGGAAAATAATCTTGTCAGGCTACCAATCAGAAGGCCGGTCTGCATTCTTCTATTCAAGACAACTCCTTAGAAATGAAAGATATACAGACAGCAAGGGAGAGAGGGAAAAGGTGAGAGAAAATAAATACAACAAAATTGAGAAATTAAAAAACACATGTCTGCAAAAGTGAATTCCATACTTTTTCCAGCATTTAATTATGTGTGCATGATTTGTGAGATCTCTTTGGATTAGTAATGATCTCAATACAATAATCCAATATGACATAAATGAGAATATTAAGTAGTACTATTCTTATGGAATTTCCTTCTAGAACTGAAAAAGTATTAACCAAACACATTCCTTTCACCAATGGTATTCATTGTACATTTTCAGGGTTCTGATTTGCTTTAATTAGCATATTTAGTGTTAGAAAGAAAAGTGTTTGGGGATGAATCGATTCATTACAACAACATTGATTTGGGTATTTGGTAGTCAGATAGGCCCTATTAAACACAGACTCAAAGTTTTTTCACTATCTTGGCTTAAGTGAGTCTGAATGAGATGGCTCAGCTTCTTTAGCTCAATTTTTACACCCATCACAAGTTATTGAGCTCACTCATGCAGATTTGTCACTGGGTTTGGGTGGAAATATATTCCTTTGTCTTATTGATGAAGCAGTTAACAACAAAATGTTTCCATATTGACGTCAAAATGTAGAAGCGTATATAATTCTGCACTTACCACAACACTGAGAATATTGTGGACAATACCGAAACAGATCCCATACCAGATTCTCAAGGACAACTTGGGCCACTTCTCACTCCAACACCAGAAGAAATCGCTATCTAGATACTCAGAGGGCCTTCTGTGATTTCATCCTTTGTCTGTGGATCTTAAGAGAAAGACAAAAATTCAGATAATATATATTGTCCAATAATTACTGGAACTACAAGTTGGCTATACAAAAAACTGTTTTTGACTGCCACAGTAGAGGACAGACTTAGTTTCTGTGAAACAGAAATGCATTGCTTCCCAGTCCTTTAGTTAGAAGTCTTAGATGAAGTGTGCTTGGTGCTGTTTCCATTTTTGGCCTGTAAGATACCTGATATCTTTTCTACCTGTGCCCCAAGTTCCCCTCTTCCCATGGATACAGTTATATCAGTTTAGTTATTATCTCTTTCACCAAATCTGATCATATGCAAAGTCATTCTCCAAAAACCACAATATTCATAGAATAATAATTCATATGTGGTGCCACATTTTTGTTGGCTTTATGTCAGGGAATAATCATGACTTTATCTGGGGCATTGACAAATATAGGTCATTTCATATCATTTCCTTCGCAGTTAGTAATATTAACTCCCAGCTCACACATCATACTTTATGCAGTGGTGTGCATGAGTGTCCCTGAGGGACTAAGAAAAGAATAAATTTGCCTTACTGAAGACAAAGCGAGCACTACAGGTGGCTCAATATTAGCAAAGTTGTCCAGGCTCAGGTTCAGTTCTAGCCACAGAATTGACTCTGGTCACAAAAGATGGAGAAGAATGGAGATTTGAGTATGAGTGAAGAAGAGATATTATGTTCAGCAGTATAGTTAGCTATAGAGAGTCAGTATATAACCTGTACATCCAATGACATAGCCACAACCTGGCCTGATGATAGGCAAGTGGCTGCTGGCTGCCTCCACATCAGTAAAATCCAGGTATGCCCATGTTGTATCATCCTTCATCCTGGTATTTTTGGTGAGCTTATCATCCTGTTTTTTTCCAATATAATTTAGATGCACCTGTGTGTCCATGTGATCCTGGTTTATCTTGATAAATTAATAGCTGGGAATATATGCTTTGTGTGAATCAGCTTGTTTTAAGTCTTCCTCACAGCTGATGCTGGGCAGGAGGTTCTTGATCATGCACACAAACAAGGTGCAGGGTCATTCCACATTCCGTTTCCTTAGGAAATGGAGCCAAGTGCTGCTCCACTCAGAGCAGGGCACAGAGTGAGCCCCTTGTCTGGAGTATTGCATTACTGCTATTGTTTAATCACCATAGACACTTATGAACAATTTTAATAATTGACATTGAGTCCAAAGTTTGAAAGAAATAGTTTAAAACAATTTTGAAGCTTCCTTAATCTGACCCATTTTAATAATACCAGACGATAAGGACATTTGTTTCTCTATTCTCCATGGAAGATTCGTATGCAGAAGGACAACCAAAGGCTGGACAAATTTCCCTCCATACGAACAGCCCATTGCTATTTGGTGATAAATAAACAGGTAATAACTCCGCTAAATAACAGGTCCTCTTTGCAGCGGCTCCAATGGTCACGTCCAGTCATTCCTCCACTATCGACTGAACCAGCTCCGCAGGCAATTCAATTTGTCATTAAGACAACTGAAAACACTGGATTGACTCCTCTCTGATCTGTGTCATATAAACACAATTATTGTTAAAGTGTTCTCCAGTCCTCCATCTGACTATGGGAAAAATAAAACCTGACTCCTTTTTGTCAAATTTGACTAACAGGGAAAACACTAAAGCAGGCGCCACAATCAATTTGCCTAATACAGCCAGTTCTTTGAATGAGCAGATTTAGGGATGAAACCCAAAAGACACAAAATTCTTGAGATACTCAAACTATCTGAAGCTAAACTGATTTAGGATTGATGGCACCGAGTCTGAAAAATGCGTTTAGTTTCTTAAAATGAAAAAAAAAAAAAGCAGCATTGGCCAGGCATAAAACGGCATTAGGAAAATATGAAAGTTATGAAGAAAGCATATGTCAAGAAATTCCAATGACTCATGTGTGTTCTCTAATTTCACTCAAGCAGTGCAATGGGCATGGAGCCCTTGTTCTCCCATGTTTACCTATATTCAGTTAAAGTATGTCCCTGAGAGAAGACCCGTGATGGCCTGGGTACTTACCTCCTTTCCTGATTTTCTAAGTGCCTCACGAATATCATCCCATTACTCTTCAAAACTATCCAGGCAAGAAATCATACAACTCATCTCAAAACTGATCCTTGACAGTGAGTGCGAATTTATATCCTCCAATAAGTGTGTATATTATATGTGCACTTAAAGTCCTCCCTTCAGTTTGTACGTTGGAGACCGAGTGAGCGAGAGATTAAGAAACTACCTAAACAGGGTGGGAAGGAAGAAAACATAAATCAAGAAGTTGTTCGTGGGCCACTCTCCAACATGTTCGTTTTACAAACTAACATTAAACCCTCAAGTAACAATAACTTGGTGTGGATTTTCTGTGAAGCAAACACGAAGCTCTAAATATTTAACTGTATTAAGAGCTCCCTTTCTATTTACATAATAATATATAGTGTTTATCTTCGGAGTCCTGTAGAAATATCAGTAACCATCCATAATAGGGCTCTAATGAAAGGAACATCGCTTTAGAGTTGCTACTCAATGTTAATGCCATTTGGGTCAGGGTCTCGTAATGGCTGTTAGGATTTCGACCCCAATAGGTCAGAGAGAGAAGATGTGAAAATCCTTAATAAAATGTTGTTAGGAGCTACAGGTGGGAAATAAAGAAGCTCTTGTGACCTATAATCTTATCCCCTGCTAAAGTCACCATCAAGCCCTGCAGGCTTCAGCAGCTGGAATTAGACAGCACACTGGTGGCGTTCCAGTCGTAGCTCTGACAGCTCGACGTAATCACCCACAGTGAAGAACAAATGAAGGGTACAGAGTCTGCCACGTGCTCTCTCTGGGTCTAATCAGCCCGCTCAAGCCACACGAGAAACTCTGCACTAGCAGCATTTTATTCCTGTTAATAAACAATGCACGCATTGTTTTTGCTGGTCTGTTCATAAACAAGCATCAGACTCTCCCCTAGGCTTTGTTTTATAGCAAGTGTATCTAAAAGAAAACATTCCCTTTAAAGGCCTAACCTTCAGCCAGATCAACTTTATAGTGACATTGTCTTAAAGTCGACTCCGAGTATCAGCTCAGCCCCTATACCACATGGTTCCATACACTGGCCCTGTGTCTGTCTAGCAAAGAGACACAGGCAAATCTTGACCAGATTAAGGATCTTGATGTTACAAAGCTCACTGAGCTCAGCACTGAGCTCATAGCTGCCTCTGTGAGTTCCTCCTATGGTGTAGTAAGCTTTGACTTTCCTCTGACCTCAAGGCCAACAAGCGTGGTTCAAACTTCCATATTTCTGGCATATGCATTAAACTGCCGTGTTTAACTAGCTTGTCTCTTTTGTTTAGAGAAAGTAGAGCTTAACTTGTATTTTCCTTAATCTGAAAGAGAAGAAGACTGTGGTAGGAGATCATTACTATGTACTCTATACAAACACACACACATTAATTTTTAATGTCTTTATTCTTTTGTTAGGGAAAACATTTAGCAATATACAAAATAGTAGTATTGATAAGATGAAATATTTCTCTTAAGAGTAGTTAGACAATGATTCTTTTCAACTTTCTCCACTGATGAAAAGCATATCTCCAATTAATATAATACACAAAAATTCATATTTCAAAAAATCAGTCCCTTGCATTCCAAGTAACACAGCCATGTTCATATAATTTATTTTCCCTAAAAGTTTATCATCTTGTGGAAAAATGAGTTTCGTGTTATTAGTTGAAGACCAACTCATAGATATAATTTGCGGTTTGAATAATGCTAAGGTCCGGATTCAGTAGATGCTCAAGGTTTATCATACCCTTCCTTCCCATTTTTTCACATATAGAACAACTTGATTAAGAATAGTTTATTGAGTCAGTAGTATATTTGACAAATTAGGTCTAATATTTGTTTTCTGAAATCCCAAGAATTTGTTGAGTATGATCGTACTGCATGTTCGCAAAATAAATAAATAGTGACTAAGGAAGTCCTACCATTAATTTGTCAGAAAAAAAAAACAAGTTGTCATATCTGAAATTAATGTCATCGAAGCTCCATCTCATCCAGCAAAGGGGCACTGTTGCTAATAGACTTCAGAGCTTGAAATAAATAAATCTGTGGAATCCTGTTGCATCTCTTGGGGTGTGACATTTGACAGTCTTTTATAGCACAGAACGAAACAAGTTTGTGAGCTGGAATTCAATTGTGGTGTATTGATTCCTTGCATCAGTCATTATTCCCTGCTGATTGACAGGTGAAAATTGGTTACGTTAAGTATTTCATATGTTATATTGGCTGACATTTGCTTGCCTGCTCCTGTGTCAATATTGTTGTAAAGATCTCCAGCTTTATGAGATAGCAATAGACACTGACTGTGGCTTTTGTGTGATGTTCCAGTGTTTTTCCTGACATAATTTAAGACATATTAAAAACCAGCAGCATCTTCCCTCTTGAGAAGCTTAATGCCAATATTATTGTCTTCCAGGGGAAGATCATGTATGCTCATAATCGGGTGCTAATTTCCACCCGTGCGCTCATGTTTAGGCATTAGGCACTATAACTGTAAAATTGAGCCTTCTTGATTGATTCATGTCAAGTCTCATCTCAGCTCCTGCAGGGGAAGTCATCCTGCTGACCCTTTTTACACTAAAAGAAGAGATTTGTGTTCCTTTCTTTCACCTGGAACCATCAAATTGACTGAATAATCTGTAATACATTAGTGCTGACATTTGTTAGGGGGGAATTAAACAAGACACAGTGATCATTCTCCAGAATAAAAATTGTGTTTGATTTCCAGCAGGGTTCTATTAAAGGGAGGACAGAATCTGCTCTTCCAAGGTGGAAATTTGTGAATGTTCTCTGCATTAATGAATTGAGTTAACACTTTCAGTACTTGTAGGACCTGGTTCCATAAGTCTGAGTTTTAAAGTACAGGGGTCCTTCTGTATGGTCAACAGAGGTTTGTTGCCATGGTTAGATTCTTAGTGGAGAAAGATCCCTTTATTTTTTATGTTGTTGCTTTTGTTAGGATGGTGATAGGAGGAGCCATATGGTTCCCTAGAACATATAAAACCAGTGTAAAATGTACTCAGTTGCGTACTTTGAGGCTCATCCAGAACAATGAAGACATCAGTAAGCTAAGTATCAAATTACTGAATCTTTAGTTTTATTTTATATTATGCCCTCTAACTTGCAATACCTTTGATGTTAGACCAAGAGATGCTTTACAACATATTCTTTTTACTTTAAATAATGTGCTAATCATTATAAATGAACTTGACTTGGATTTCATATTCATCAGACTTCCTTCACAACACCTGCTCATCAACTCTGGCTACCAACATGGCGCTGAATCATATCACACCTGTGTGAACATTATAAAAACCACAGAATTTAACACCTAACTTGTTTGTGTAGGACTAGTTTTCAAGATGAATTTTTCATAAGTGATTTGTGTGATTATGTTTTCCACTATGTGTTCCCACTTCTCAGAAGGACCACTTAGAAACGGACCTTTTCCACTTTTGACTGCATTTGTTGAAGCAGTTGTCAAGTTTATTAATTGGGGTCATTTCAAAGTACTAACACACTTCTCTTCCAGATACTTCAGACTGTGTAGAGCAGGTTTTGGAAAAAATGAGCAGGTTTTAAAAGAAGTAATACAAAAAAAAATTCCACCTCTTCCATTGTAACTTGCAAAATAGATGATCAATGAGCAAGAGGAAGGAGAGCTATCAATATCTACATAAATTCACATCTTTACTTGATGGAGGATGTTTGTTTTGCTTCATTTAATTTGACATGTTTTGAGAGAGACAGGGAGAGGAGCAGAGAAAAATGTAGAACTCAACAAAAACCAATTTAAAAAAAGAAAAAAATTGACATGTTCAATGGTTCAGCATCTAACAATGCATATTTTGTCTCTCAAACCTTTATTAAATAAGCACAAATCCTATAGTTTCTGCCAAATATCTTTTAAGAAATTAAATTAATTGAAGCTATTGAATCTACAGTCCCTTGTGAGAGAGATAAATCAATCTACTTACAGAAAAATAGGCTAAATGACATGGGGAAAGCTGTACAAAACTTCCCTTTGAGACACACAGACTGGAAATGAAAAGCACAGAAAAGGTACACCAGGAAAATGGACATTGAAGAAGCTATCCATACATCTGATGGAATGAATTTTTAGTAAGAAACTCTAAAGAGAGACAAATGTGGTACCACATTGTATAATGATGTAATGGTAAATTCAAGAAGAGACTACAACAGTTATAAATCCATATGCACTCAACACTGAAGCGCCTAAATCCATAAGGCAAATGTTAATAGGTCTGAAAGGAGAGATGGGCTGTAATGTAATATGAGAGGACTTCAACATCCCTTTCTCAGCAATGATAAGATCACTCAAAGTCAGCAAAGAGCCATCAGATTTCAGCTCCAGACCAAATGGACCCAACAGATATTTACAGACATTCCTAGCAACAGCTGCAAAATATGTGTTCTTTTTAAGTACACATGGAATTCTCCAAGACAGATCATATGTTAGGCCAGGAAGCAAGTCTCAGCTCATTGAAGATGATGGAAATATCCAGCATGTCTTCTGTAAAAGTGGGATGAAACTCGAAATCAGTAAAAGGAAGAAACTCAGAAACATTACAGATACAAAGAAACAAATGTCAGCCAGTGAAAATGCTAAAATGATAATGACAAAACTTGAGACAAATGAAAATACAACCCACAAAAGCAATGAAATGGAGCAAAGCCAGCTTTAATCAGGATGTTTACAATAAGTAATGCCTACATCAAAGAAGAATTCTCAAATAAAAATCTAACATGGGCTGGGAGAGATGTCTCAGTGGTTAAGAGCACTGGCTATGCTTTTAGAGGACCAGCTTTAATTCCCAGCATCCACATGGCAGCTGACAGCTATCTGTTAACTCCCGTCTTGGGGAACCAATGCCTTCTTCTGACACCAGCATGTGTAGTTCACAGACACATGTACAGGTAAAACACATACACACAAGATACAAAACATTAACATTGCACCTCCTGAAACTAGAAAGACATAAATAATTCATAACTAAAGTTCAAAAATCAGTAGAACTTTGAGAGAGCACAAGGATAAAGTTAAGAGGCAGGAAAAGAAAACATTAATAAAATGAGGAAGGAGTGAATCCTTTGAATAGACAAATGGAATCAACACATTTTAAATCATGCTACAATGGGGAGAGATCCAAATCAGAGGCGAACAAGAATATGGTGCAATTGTTGTGACAGAAACACTTGTAAATTGAACATTTATGTGTCATAAAATTGACAGACACAAATGGTGTAGGATGTTCTTCTGTTTGTGTGTTGCCTTTATTGTTTGAATAAGTGGTGGAGTAGATAGAACAGAAAACTGGGAAAAGGGGGTGTGTTGCAGATGCCATGATTCTTCTGCCAGAGATGGACACTGGTTAGACTCATGCCAGTAAGCCACAGTCAAGTGGCGATACACATTAATGGAGATGGGTTAAACTAATGTGTGAGAATTAGCCGATAAGAGGCTAGAAATAATGGGCCAGGCAGTGTTTAAATGAATACAGCTTCTGTGCAATTATTTTGGGGCTAAACGGGGTGGCGGAACACAGCTCAACACTTGTCCTACTACAACAGAAAAACCAAATCTGTGCCTGGACATATGTAACTTGCCAAGATTGAATTACTGAATTAAAATCTTCATACTAGCAAAAAGATTGAGTTGGTAATTAAGTCTCTTAAAAAGTACATCCTGATGGCATTCCTAGTCAATATGAAACATTTAAACAACAATTATTTTCCTCTAATTGTTCCAGATAATTGAATTAGAGGTAATTCTTCCAAACTCATTCTATAAGGTTGAGTTAAAGTATCAAAACTGATAGCAATGCAGCACAAAACTATTGCTTAATATCTTTGATGAACATAGAAAATTCTCAACAAAATACTAATACACTAAGTCTAAAAGTGTGTTGAAAAGATGCTCTGGCCAAGTAGTATTCATCTACAGCATGCAAGGATAGTTCAAGCATGAACAAATGAATAATATATTCAGAGAATGAAGAACAAAATCTATAAACATTTTTAAAAAGCAGTAAAGAACACTTGACAGAAGTCAATGTCTCTTCATGATAAAGCTCTCAAAAATTCCTTTGTACATGAATTGAAAGTAATTATTGCTTGAATGTTGTTGATATCCAAAGAAATCTATCAATTTGGATAGGATAATTCCTATACAAATGCTAAGGTACTGTTTACAGAAGAGAAGAAATCAGTCATAAAGTTTGAATGGAACTGGGCATCTGATGAAAATAGTCAGTAGATATAAATAAACATTTCTTAAAAGACTACATATAAATACCCAATGGATGCATGGAAAGGCTTGACATTGTTAGTAATCAGGAAAATGTAAATAAAAAGCAAAATGGGCAATCACTACAGCTAGCACATTATTGTCAAAAGACAGTAACCACTGTTGGTACGAGTGAGGAGAAAGGGGGCACTTACACATTGTTCCAGAGAGTGGAAATCAATGAGGTCATCATTAAAGTTTCTTTTCCAATTTTTTTCAGGCTTAGTTAATGATTTCTTGTATTCATGAAGAAGAGGGAAAGCAGAAATATTATTTTCTCACACCACCAAAATATAGCTATATGAAGGAACACACATATTGATTGTTAGCTTCCCACAAACTGTATATACTTTGTGTGATATGCAGCAAAACCATGTAATGTTGTCTACCAATTTTAAACAGAAAAATAAAAGAGTGAAATGTTTATGTAATACACATGACCTTCCTAGTTTGAACTCTACTACTGTACTATTGTAAATAAAATGCACACACAATCATATTATAGTAGTAGGCTTTTATTTAACAGAGGAAAATTGTAATGCATAAGAGAAACATATATGTGTGTATATAATTTATGGGAACAGAGCTAAATATTTGACAGTTAAGCTAATGCCTCTCCATGAACCTATTTGTTGGCAAAATATTTGCTCTGGGTAGAGGACACCCCACCTCCACATCCCAAGTCTTCATAAATATTCATTTTGGGAGTATAAGGAAGCTCTTTGGTTACCAAGTATCCATGATCTGAAAAGTAGGAGGAAAAACTCTGAAAGGCTTCAAAGAACACACATGGCTTCACTAAAATAAACTAGATGAAGATCAAGCTAATCTATTGCAAGTTCCCTTGGAATGCAACAGAATAATGATGAATAGGATGTGTGATAAATTTACCCCCAAGTTCTCACCTGGCAAAGAAGCTTGGAGCAGATGAACTAACTTGTGATATTACTTCTAAAATTCGATTATTTCCAGAAACAGAAGGGAATGAGTGAAATTGAAAATACTTTTCAGTTTAGAGATCTATTGCTTATTTTTTAAATAGTATCATATAAAGCATGGATGACCTTCAATACTGCTATGAGTTAATCAGACAAGTGGCCCTTGTGTCATGTGTTTGTGTGTCCAGGGGGAGAGCAGAAGAGTCATCTACATCACACAGCCTGATAAACCCAATGAGAGAATCATGTGTAAATTGAATTACTTTTCAGAGGCGAGAGCAATCATTTGTGTAGGTGATGGGACAGGGTCCAACGCAGAGGTGGCATTTGAGTTGGCTAGACATTAGCGTGTGGGCTGCTCAGGGCAAGTGAAGTGAGAATAAATGAAGTCCTTCAAGAATTACAGTCCTTAGTTCCCTTTCTAACAACACACTTCAGTTGAGTTTTTGCTTCCAAGATAACTCTAGCTTGTGTCAAGTTGACCATCTAACAAAACAAGTGAAAATGGCAGCAGTAAAAGGAAAGGCAGCAATCATGCACAATTTATTATATCTTAAGAATTTATCACAATATTCTGGTTTTTTTCTTTCAAAGCTCTTGTAAATCTCAAGACAGATAAGATTATAACTAATAAAGTGCTTAAGTGCTGTCTATTAAATTTATTTATTACTTTTGGGTTCAATATAAATGAAAGAAATTTTTATGTTTATACACTAAAAATAAATTTTTAGACCCATGGAATCTCATACAAAAGCAATATATACAATTTTTCTTAATCAGCTTTTAGTGTTATAATTGAATATATTATGAGGTTACTGAGAGAAGACTTGAAAGGTGGCAGCAATATGACTTTTTAAATTCCCTGAATTCTCATGTAAAAACAGCCAGATCTACTAGACAGCAAAGCCAACAAGTCTATGACATCAAATGTAGGTGACAAGTATATCCTCCCTACCCAAATAAAATGCAACTAAGAAGAGTTGGATCACATGCCTTTCAAGGGCTGCATGTTAGTATGTCCATGTAAGAGAAAGCAGAGTAAAGGAAGAGAGTGATTGCTGGTGAAAAAGACCTTAGAATCTCAACTAATTAACCAGGAAAACAGTGGGTGCCAAGAAGACATGGGAGAATACTCAAATAAGCTCAAATACTTGACCCAGTGGTCAAGTGTCAAATGTTGTAGCAGTTTACCTCTGGGGACTCTTAAAACTGAGCCGTGATACCTGCTCAAAGGAGAAGACACCAATATTTAAGAAACTGTGCCAGGGCAGAATAAAACTTGAACAGAAAAGGTAAATGGAAGAAGAGTCTAGAACAAAGAGTTGAGGGAGATGACGGATATAGGGCAGGACTGAGATTAAGTGACCCAAGTCCTTACAAACTAAATATGAAAAAATGAGGTAGCAACAAGGACAAACTGAAGGGTTTTGAGGTCAAATTCTATAAGAAGAAATTGCATAAAGTACAAATCATGAAAAATATTCTAATTATTCAAGCCTATTTGACAATTACATGTACAGAAAAACTGAAGATAATAAATATTTTGATTGCACTCTATAAAGAAATTGAGACTGAATAGGGATAAAAACCTACCATCCACTCACCACTCATTCACTGCTACCTCTATCCACTATTCACCTACCCTGGTCCTGCCAGCTAGCTTTCTTAGTGACTGAAGTTACTATAAGGTTGCTAGGGAAGAAAAAGATGGCCTTGCCAGCTTTGAATCCTGTAAACTGCAATATCAAACAGCCAGGAAAAATATGATCATTTGTGCAATAGTGGCATACCTGCTATGGGTAACCAACACTACGCACTTGAATTTGAGACTTATTCCACAGGAATAAATATAAACTTCATACTTTAAGCACATACAAAAGCCTTTTATGGTAGAAGTCATAGGTTATATGAAAGAATTCAACTCTGCTGTTTTGCTAACTTGGCAGTCAAAGTACCCAAATGCCTAGTACTTGGAGAAACCACTTTCCAGTGAACTGTGAGTGCACGGACTAACAGATGCACAGGGTACTGGGGGAAAATGACAGATGAATTTGCAACCATAAATGAGGCTTTTATAATGTACTCCCCATATTTCAAGAAAAACTGTGGTAAGAATGTGAAAACCTAAAATATAGGCAGAAGAGTTGGAGAAGGCCAAGCACTGAGAAATACACAGCCACTATAGTAATAGACTTTCGAGAACAATGGATAACTGTACAGAGTTTGAATAAAAATGAGCTCACAAACATCAGTTGTGAATGGAGGAATGACTCATGGAGCCCTACCTCCCACTTTTGAAGAATTTCCAAAAGAGAAATTAAGGAAAATTACCTTTAGTTTTGTACCCAGTAGTGGCCAACCCAGGGTGTAATGGACAGTCCCAATCTAATGGTCATACAGATGGCTCTTGTTAAATTAATGGAGTCACAAAGTCAAATTAAATGCAATGAATTTGAAAAGGGGACAGATATTGGTGTTGGGAGACTGATAAGTGTGAGTAATAATGTAATCAAATGTAACATGAGGGGGCCTGTTTGTTTAGATTTTTGTCCTGTCTGGCCCCCCAGCTGTTTAGTTCCAGAGAAAAACCACACAAAGGATTTCGTAAGTTATAAAGCTAATTGACCCATTAGGTCAGGCTACTTATTAGCTAATGCTTATATCTTGATTAGTCCATTATCTTGATTTATGTTAGCCATGTGGCTCAGTACCTTTTTCAGTGGAGCAGATCACATCCTGTTGCTTCAGTGATCTGGGCAGAAGTGGGAAGAATCAACTTCCTCCTCCCCAGAATTCTCCTGCTCTCCTTGCATCATTTCCACTTCCTGTCTCGTTTTCCCACCTACACCTCCTGCCTGTCCAATTAGCATGTATTTAAAACATGATTGACAGAATACAGACAATTCTCCTGCACCAATCAGAAAGCATTATATGTGTATGGAAGTTTCAAGGAACTTGATATAAAGAAATGCTCCTCCCATAGAAACAACAACAAGAAATGCTCTGACACACTCTTTCAAAAGAGACAACAACGTCCCTTAGGTTACTTTGTGTTAGGTAAGAATCTATCTAAAATGTGCCAGCTCAAAACTATCACTGATTTTGCTCATAACTGTATGGTTTTAATGTAAGAGAAAGAAACCCTCTATGACCAGTTTGTCTTCGATCCGTGTACATGAGGCAGAGGAACCAAGGCTGAAGAATTATGACACCATGCATATTTGCACACATGTGTACATATATATACACACATTCACAATATCTATTGATGTTCTATCATTTTCCAGGTCCTCTCCTAGTCATCTGAACTTTTTTGTGGTGTACTGATGTTAAATCACGCACACACACAAGCACACACATGCACAGGTGCACACACACACACATACACACACACTAGATAGATAGATAGATAGATAGATAGATAGATAGATAGATAGATAGATAGATGATAGATAGATAGGTAGGTAGGTAGATAGATAGATAGATAGATAGATAGATAGATAGATAGATAGATAGATGTTCTTTCATATTCTGGGTTCTCTCCAGGTCACCTGAACTGTTTGTGGTGTGTTGATCTTAAGGCAGCTTTATTTCTTTCATGGTGAATCAGGACACACAGACAACAAAGAGAAAGACTGCAGTCTACAGTGATGGTGACCAAACTCCCATACCTATAAAATACCTACAGTGATGGCTTGGAATTATCAGTAAGAACTGAGAGTATATTCTATAATAGTACTATAAATAAATATATTTGCTTCTTTCCACAGAAAATGCATAGAAAAAAAAAGTGAAGACTCCAGAACTAATGAGCATTTCCTGTAGCCACATTCGTTAAACTAGACCAGGACTTATTTATTAATGACTGATAAATATCTAAAATGATCCATGCCCCTACTGCAGCTAGGATCTTTGTTGATATCTATAACTCCTGTTACCACCAAAGGCTATGCAGATGCCTGAGATCTGGGCCAGAACCTGAGGCCATGTTGGTGTCTGAGCATCATGTCTCCATACAGACCAGGGTGACCTGTGCTATGTGGGGCTATGATACTGTCTGAACCTGACTTGTGGCTGGAAACCATGTCTGAGTCTGTGATCTGATTGCAGGCAGCTAAGGTCTATATTGATGTCCATTGCCCATATTATCACAGGGACCCAGGAGAACCATGTGTTGAAGTATGAGGGCCAAGGGCCATGATGAGCTGCTCCTGTCTGTCACTGACCATAAGAGATCTGCTTGCACCCCACTGGATAGATTAGGCTGCTCCTCATAGGATAGCTGTCCCACCACTTGACAAAGCTGGTCCCACCCCTCACCATGGTTGTTGGAAAACTGACTCCACCTCTTGTCTGAAGGAGGTGGTTCCAGGGGCCAGACTGACCAACTCAACTAGCACTCAGATATACATCCATGGCTTCAGTGGGCACACCCCAATATCTACCCTGTTTATGACTTACTGGAGCACAATAAAGGATTAGTCCTCCAGAACCATGGTAGCAGGATCTCTATGACATGAGGCAACAACAGGATATTGGCAGTTTCAATAAGGTTCAGTATTGATGGTGTACCAGAAGCCAGGGACCTTGAACCTGTCCAACAGCACACCACACAACGAACACTTGCAAGTAAATTCTGTAGGCAAAATGGTCTACTGCATGACACAAAGAAGTTATCAATGCCACCAAGACAAATTAGGAGGTGGTAGGGAGTTGAGAAAGATGGAGGAGTGAAGTGTGGTTGTTTAGGTAACCAGAGAAACTGTTACTTTGATAAACTCTATTTTCTCTCCTTGCCTTCTTTGTTCTTCTGTATCTGAGGCACAATGTTCCTCTCCTCCAACAGATGCATTACTCAAGAAAACTAAGAGCACTGCCTCACCTTGATCTTAGGCTCTGCAACTCTCAAGTTGTGAGTAATAAATTTCTTTTGACATTTATCTGGTCTCATGTATTCCATGACAGCCACATAAAATGAGCTATATTTGCATTATGTCTATTTTTAAATTTATCTAAGATTAATTCCTTCTTTGAAAAACAATGATAGAATGGTAAATAAAACTGAATGTAACATTTAACTGATCAAAAGCACATTTTATGCAGGAACTGTAGGTATATAAATAAGGTAGAGGATGTTCAGGGACAGATGATTTAAGTGGGTAAAAAGAAGAATCTTGCGTGTGTGTGTGTGTGTGTTTATTATTTTAAAACAATCTTTTCTCATTTTCCATACCAATCCCAGTTCCCACTCCCTCCCCTCCTCATGCACCCCTCACCTTCCTTCCAACCCACCCACCGCACACTCCTCAGAAAGGGTAAGGCTTCCCATGGAAAGTCAAAAAAAGTCTTGAGGCAGGACCAAGTCCCTCTTCCCTGTATCTAGGCTGAGCCAGTTATTCCTCCAAAGGGAATGGGCTCAAAAAAGCCAAGTCAAGCAATAGGGATAAATCCTGGCCCCAATGCCAGTGGTGCTACAGACTGACCCAGCCACACAACTGTCATCGACATTCATAGGGCCTAGTTTGGTCCTATACAGGTTCCCCCACTGTCAGTCCAGAGTCACTGAGCTCCCACTTGCTCATGTCAACTGTTTCTGTGGGTTTCCCCATCATGGTCTTGGTCCTTTTGCTCATAATATCTCTCTTCCCGCTCTAAGGCTGGACTCTAGGAATTCAGGTCATGCTTAGCTGTGGATTTCTGTATCTGCTTCCATCTGTAGCTAGATGAAGGTTCTATGATCACAATTAAGGCAGTCATCAATCTCATTACTGGGGAAGGCAAGGTCAGGCACCTTGTACACAATTACTTAGGGTCTTAGCTGGAGTCATCCTTGTGGATTCCTGGTAATTTTCCTAGTGCCAGGTTTCTTCCAAGTCCTGTAATGGCTCTCTCAATCAATATATCTCTTTTCTTGTTCTCCCTCTCCATCTTTCCCCCATCTCAGCCATTCTGTTCCCTGATGCTCTCCTCTCCCCTCCCTTTCTGTCCTCCTCCTCTCTTTCTGCCCTCCCTTCCCCTCTATACTCCAAATTTTCTCAGGAGAAATTACAATTATTTCTATTTCCCCTTCTCAGGGGGTCCATATAAGTCTTTGTTTGGCTTTCCCTTGTTACCTAGGTTCTGACATGAGGGGTTATTCCCATATTTTGGTATCTTTTGAGTTTTGCCTTCTTACTAAGAATGTGGTAAGTTTTAAAGAAGGTTCTTTGAAGTGCTGAGAAGAAGGTCTACTCTTTTGTGTTTGGGTAAAATGTCATATAGATGTTTGTTATCCTCAAGACACAGCAGTATCACTCTTGGGCATATACCCAAAGGATGCTCAATCATACAAGGACATTTGATCAACTGTGTTCATAGCAGCATTTTTCATAATAACCAGAATCTGGAAACAACCTAGATTCCCCTCAATCAAATAATGAATTTTAAAAAATGTGGTATTAAATAGTTCCACACTAGCTCAGAATGGAGTATAATAAAGATTCTTTATTAGGGAGTAAACTCATTGAAAGAGTAGTGGTATCCAGTCCTCTACATGCTCTGGGAACAGGAACTGAATCCAGCAGCCAAGGGGCCCATACATGCTTCTACATCTGGATTTATAGTACATGAGACCATCCCCAAAGTGGGCCAGTATCTTAAAGACTATTGGATGAAGGAGTTCTCACAGCACATCCCCCTTTTCCTAAAGAAGAGAGTTCTAAGCCTAATACAAAACTATATACAATAAGAACAAATATCAAGTATAAAAATTAGAATTGCAACAGACATGAACAACATCAAGCGAGAGACATCTGTTAAATGTTTCAATAGTTATTCTATTCTAAATAATCTAACACTTACATTAGACATGGCTTAGCAAAGTCATGAGAGGAAAGTAACTATGACTATCTAGTCTTCAGCTCCATCAAAGACCTAAGAAGGGTCTACTATATGAGTAAACAAGAAATTCTATATGAGTAAACAAGAAATTCAATCAAGCAACTTTCAAAAGGTGCAAGAAATGGCAGAGACAAGCAGCTACCTTGGCAAGCACCCTAAGTCTCATTTGCAATGTTGGGGCAACCAACTTTGGCTAAGGCCTAGAGTAACTGACAGACCATTTGCAGAGGCAGGAAATTTTTCAAAACCATTTTACCTTGTCTTGGCAAGGTCTGGCAGTCTTTTAACTAGTGTCCTGTTTGTCAAGTCTAGACACCATGCATTTTGTCAGTGACTGAGACAGGAGCACTTCTTTGCCCAAAGACCAGTTTTGCCAAGAAGAAAACAAGCTCCAAGTGGAGTGCTTTAGGTGCCCAACCTTCCCTTGGGAATAGATCAGTGCTGCCAGGAGCAATCATGTCTCACATCAACAGAATCCTAAGCTTTTTAAATGCCATATTCTACAGATTTGAAGTGGTTGAAGATTACCTATCTATACAGCATACATTCTCTATTCATCTAAGAAACCTGATTAGTCTAACTATTGTTATTAGTGTGACTAAACTCACACTAATCTACCTATTATTTCATCCAGTCCTCCCAAAGAGATCCCTGAGCCTACTTAATTTCCACTCCCATACTATACCACTTATAATCAACCCCTAATAGATGTCCCTAACCCTGAGGACAAACTTTGGTGTGAGAGGGGACATCATTTTCTAGAATTATTTCCAGCTGTCATGGGTGCAATGTTATTTCTATGGAATCCTGTAAAAACTAAAATGATGATTAAGCTTCATGATTTATGTCTGGTACAATTTCAGATTATCTCTGAGTAGTTAGTTGGGTTTTTCTGAAGTTCTTATTTGAACTAGAGTTATTTTGGGTACCAAACTGTTGCGGTATTAAATAGTTACACACTATCCCAGAATGGAGTATAATAAAGGTTTATTTATTAGGAGGTAAACTCACAGAAAGAGTAGTGATCCACAGTCCTCTACTTGCTCTGGAAACTAGAACTGAATTGAGAAGCCAAGGGTCCTGTGCACGCTTTTACATCTTAATTTATAGTACATGAGACCACGCCCAAAGTGGCCCAGTACATTTACACAATGGAGTACTACTCAGTGGAAAAAATGATGACATCTTGAAATTTGCAGGCAAATGGTTTGAACTAGTAAAAAACCATTCTGAGTGAGATAACCCAGACCCAGAAAGGCAAACACAGTATGTATGCTCCCATAAGTGGATATTAGATGTAAAGCAAAAGATAACAGTCCTATAGTCGACAACCCCAGGGAAGTTAGGTAACAAGAAGAATCTTGACAAGGACTTAGAAAATACTGGGAAGATCAAACAATGACATCTTGATGATGAACTAAGTGTTGACTTGGAAGTCATCAGTCTTTGGTATCTCGTCCTCCTCTTTCTCCTTCCTCCCCCATTATCTCTGCAAACTAGAAGATAATTACCACTCAGTTATTTAAGTGAATACATTCAAGAAAATTAATTGTACATGTCTCAAAATTACTACTAAGTCAGTGATAGCATCATTATGCTCAATGTTTATAAAGGAACTGATTGACTACATTCTTGTTTATAAATATTGATCTAAACGAGTTTATCAAAACTCAGCAATTAAGCTTGAAATAGAAATTTCAAAATAATGAAACATCATCACACTGTTAAAATATCTAAATTTTGATATGAATATATTACCCCAATAAGAAAAAACAATAACTGCTCCCGTTTATTCAGCAGGTACTTTTAGTTCTCTAGAGTTTAAAATGCATTATTTTTGTTACTCAATGTGGATTGACAGTATATTTTTAAAAATGTGCTTGCGGTTGTTCATTCTGTCTCCAGTACCACAAAAGATTAACTAGTAAAATTTACATTATTAATGCCAGGTGGTGGTGTCTATACCTTTAACCTCAGCACTTGGGAGGCAGAGACAGGTGAATTCCTATGAACTGTGAGTGCAATGCCAGTACGTTCCAGGACAGTCTCCAAAGTTACGCAGAGAAACTTCATCTCAAGAAACGAAAAAACAAATTTATATTGCAAAACTATGGGTAATCTTTAAAAAAAACAATATTTTGTTGAACTAAGAATATCTTGACATTTCAAAGAAATTCTCACACAAAAAAATTAGGATTGTTACCCTACTCCAAATGGAAGATTTAAATTGAACTATAAAAGTAAAAACTAGAATTTTATTAGAACAATATCCAAGTTATTTTATCTCAAGACCTAGCTAAAATCACAATCTGTTTGAAAGATATGTTTTTTCCATGATGTTAAATTCTATCAATAGGCCTTTTTTTTTGCAGGACTCTATTACATTATTCATTTTCTTTATTTTTCTTTCTTTGTCAAATTGTTTGTCACCTATGGTATATACAGCAGTATATTAAATTTCACACAGTTGATAAATTTGATACACTACTGTATATACTATAGCACCACGTGCTAAATTACAACTAAAGTCAAGTTTCAAAAGTATTGCATAGTTTATTTCATTGTGAATTGAAACTTTATCTTCTACTTATTTTTGAACCATGTTACTCAAACTTCCTCTTGCTATAATAAATTACAGTCATTGAAAACATGTAGTGAATATGTTTAGAAACATGCCACCAGGTTGAAATTTATTTTTCTAATGTCCCCCAAAGGGGAAATGATTAATACTAAAATAAAATCTTTTGCGACCTTTTGAGAAGAAATGATCCCTAAATGCCAGCATTGGTTCACCAAAATCGTGTGCCAAATCATCACCAATTGTTTCCTGCAATTCCTATTAAAAAGGTGACTCACAGGGTGCTGTAGCTGCATCTCAATGAAGCGTTGATTGGATCCAACTCACCCCATTTGTAGAGGTGATGCAGAAAGGTGTACAAGGTTAAACAGCAGTACTTCAAGTTGGCTTCCTCTCTGAGAAGAACTCACATGTCACAGCACTTATTAAATCAACTGGAGAAGGTCTCGATGAAGACAACTTTTATTTCCATTCATCTTAGCCATTGTTTCTATCTTCATCAGTGGAGATACTCACACAGAAGAGAACCTGACATTTTCAGAATGCATACACTGGAAAGGGCTAATATATACAGCATGAAATATGCAGCAGACAAATATCCTGAGGCAAACACAGTGGAAACAGAACTCAGGAATGTTAACTTGCTCTTTTGTTGGTAAGTCTCTCAGACACATTCACTTGTCCCAGCAGTTAATTAAATAAAACAGTGGACGCCCTTGACCTCTGTTTTCAGTGGTGGCTCATCTCACAAAAATCTGAAAGGTTTCATAATTTCAAGTTGAAGAGTTCATTGTAAGTCAATAGTGTATTGTGGTTGCCAAAACAACCCAAATTTAATCTTAAATGAAGTTAACAGAGGCAGAATACTAAAGAGCAAGATGAAGCGATTTCCTTTGTGTCTTGTGCTGGCCAGACCATCTATGGAGTGTAGGTTTGAGGTAGAACATTGATGAGGTGTAGTGGAAAGGCCCAAATGATTTTTCAACTGAAATTAATTAAAGAAAATTCAATAGCTTTAGAGAAGAAAAGAATATAGAAAATAAGACAGTTGTTCCAAATATACAAAAATAGTTTGTAGACAAAAATTAGTATTGATTTTGATAACTCTAAGAGCATGGCAAGAGTCAACAGATGGAAAATTTTAGAAAAGTCAACTACATGGTTTTTGAAAATTTGTCTCCTTAATCCTCATGGCCTCTAGCTTCACACCTGAAATGTGCGCTTTAGAGTAGATGGTTTCCATAGAAAAGAACCTATGATTTCTAATTTCCTAAACCAGCACAATTTTTTAACAACTTTTTATTTATTCCTATGCCATAGGTAACTGTAGTTCTTGCCCCTCATCAAAGATGCTTCTCTTTGCAGCAGACAAGAGACTTTTCAAAAAAAATAGTCAAAATGAAGAGGACATCTGACCACGGTTGCTCAACCTGAACTGATATATTGGCCATATAACTCTTGCACCTACAGCTCAGAAAGAGGGATCAAAAAGATTGTTAGAGTCAGAAAACCAGGAAAAATGCTGTGTAATTGTGTCTTCTAGACATGATTGGGAAGTTGAACCTATGATAGCTCAACAATATGGGAGCCTAAATGAGACTGGGACCAGGACAATGCCAATAGGCAGCTAACATGAAAGCAGGGGGATATCGTGGGGTCCCATTCCTAAACAGAGAACTGCGGCACCTAAGGAATGTCATTAAAGGAAAATATAGTCTTCCCAGGATTAAACTCCCTAATTTATTATTGAATACAAAGTGGTCATTCCTGAAATCATATGCCTACAAGTAACACTAAAGTAATTCAGCAGATTGTATTCCTGTATGTATGGAGATTGTGTATAGCAGTAAACAATTAAAGAAAACAAGGCTATGTATTTAAATAAAAGAGTATGTAGCTCGAATAAGAATAATTCCCAAAGATTTGAATCCCTGGTCACCAGGGAGTGGCACTACTTGAAAGAATTGGCAGGTGTAGCTTCATTGGAAGAAGTATGTCATTGGGAATGGGTTTTGAGGTTTCAGAAGCCCAAGCCAGGCCCAGCCTGTCTGTCTGTCTGTCTGACTGACTGACTGCCGGTCTGTATTTGTGTCTGTTTTTGTCTCTGTCTCTCCTCTCTCTCTCCCTCTCACCTTCCCTCCTTCTCTCTCTCCCTCACCCATACTTTCCTCTCCCCTTACCTCCCTTTCCCTCCCCTCTCTCTGTGTCTGTGTGTTTGTGTCTGTGTGTCTGTATATCTGTCCTTCTGTCTTCTTGCTGCCTTTGGATCCAAATGTACCCTTCTCAGCTACCATGTCTCTCTGTGTGCCACCATGTTCCCTGGCATGAACATAACAGAGTAAAACTCTGAAATTGTCAGCAAATTCTAGTTAAATGCTTTTATTTATAATAGTTGTCATGGTCATGGTGTTTCTTCAAAGCAATAGAACGCTGACTAAGATGTTAGCCATGAAGTAAATAACAACCAAGCTACAATCCATAGAACCAGAGAGGATAGGTATAGATTAAGGGACTTGAGGGAGAAACAGAGCTCACTAGAAAAGGGAACTAGAATAGATAGTTATGGATGGATGCAGGGGTAGCAAGATCAAGTAAGCAAGATTAAGTAGAGGGGAAGGGAAAGGGTTTATGGGAGGGAATAAGGGGAGATAAAGCTAAAATTAACGGCTGTTTAATGGTAGTATGGAAATCTAACACATTAGAAATTTTCTAGAATATATACATAATTGTTACCAAGTGAAGCTTCCATACCAGGATTAGGTTACAACTAATTGAATTGTTGGCTAACAGGGCCTTATGAATCCCCAAACAGCACAGGTTGTTGCTAAGTCTATAGGTCGCTCTTCAAAAACTGACAGTAAGGCCCCATTTCTGTAGACAACTCCTACATAACAAGGAGATGTCAAGATGGTGCCTACATAGAGCTCTCACCACTACATTCCGATGTGTCTGATACTCGAAGGTACTCTACACTATGAAAAGGTCAGTGTAAGCGCCAAGCCAGCAACAAATCTTTCATCTACAATGATGCACTACCTGCAAGATAAGCGAGTGCAATGGTGAGACAAAGCTTGTTGGAGTAACCAAACAATCCTGGATTTGACTTAAAGCCCACTCCACAAGATTGGACCCATATTAAGCACTGCTTAAATTACCAAGAACCTAAGTCTAGATATTCCAGGAACCTAGGGTAAAATCAAATGATACCAGTTTAGGAAAGAAAAAAAATGTAGTAATACAATGACTCTTAATGATATTGTGTTATAGTCTTAGACCAGTGAGTGCCTTGTTCAACCATGAGCAGAAGGCTTCCTCGTACAAAAGTTGGGAATGAATAAAGAAACCCACAGCCAGACATTATGCAAAGAGTGAGAGACCTTGGAACACTCAGTCCTAACTAGGATGTCACCATTAAATCACTCCTTTCAGATCTCAAGGGACCCCACAGAAGAAGAGGTAGAAGAAGTGGTAGAGCCAGAGGGGATGGAGGACATCAAGAGAACAAGGTCCTCTAAATTAACATGAGCAAAGCTCAAATGAACTCAAAGACTGAAGCAGTATGCACAGGGCTGATATGGGTCCTGCACAAGGTTCTCTGTGTGTATATTGTGGCTTCCAATTTAGTGTCTTTACTCCTGAGTATGTAAGTGAATGGTTCTCTAATTCCTGTACTTTCTCTTGGGTTCTTTTCCTTCTGTTTGATTGTCTTGCCCAACTCTTTTTGTTAAATATTTTTTAAATGCACTAATGAATGAAAGGAAACCTAACCACCAGGGTAAAAGACAGCTGAGCCGTCATTTATACCCGCTGAGAGAAGGAAAGTTAGCTTTCTCCAGCTGAGTGGTACTGGCTATTTCAACCATTCCAGAGCAAGCCTCATATTCATGAATACTTGGCAAACATAGAATGGATTCCACAGTTTTTTTGTGTGTATGCTTTTATTTTGTTATAGTTTGGTGGGGGTTTTGTTTTGCTTTGTTCTTGGATTTTTTTCCTCTTCTTTTCGTCATCTTGGGTGATTTTGTTATTGTATTGGGTTTTTATTTATTTTTTGAGAAAGCACTTAAAGTTGGGTGGATATGAGGGATGAGAGGGTCAGGAAGGACTTGGAGAAGGGGAAGAATATGATTAAAATATATTTAAATTTAAAAATTGGTCTAAGTAATAAATATGCTATAAACACTTATTTTATCCTGTACAGAGGAAAACTGAAGATAATTTAACTCAAATAAGCAATGTAAGAAAATAATTCAGGGTATAATATTTTCAATAGTTAAAAGGGTGAATAAACACAATGAATCCTCATTTCACCACTTTTAACAAGTTAAAGCCTGCCAAAAGACTCAAAAAATACACTAAATTCTTAATGTATTTCCTTAAGAAGAGAGTTCCAGGACTTAGTTCCAGGACTTGTTTTTAAACTTGTTTTTATAAAATTTGCATATGTTAGAAGGAGCATGGTGAAGCAACACTTCATGTAGTGAATAATTAATAAGTCAATCCTTTTGTTAGTTTATGATGTGTATACCAAGAATAAATTATAAATATAATTTTGATGATTAAGAAAACATTATTCAGAGGCATCAGCTCTGCATGGTCACAATTGTGAAATGGATATTTGAAATCCATATTTAAAATGCTTGCATGGTATATGTGTCAGTCAGTGCACCCTTTCATTGCTTGGTCTTTTAATTGACTGTAATTGCCAATTACAGTCGTGTCACAAACTTATAACAATAGAAACTGGTCCAACCACTGACGAATTTCAAATCTTTTGTTAAAATTCATTAACTGAAAATTAAAATCTACGCTTTCACCTCCAAATGGCATTTGACAAAGCAGAAATATATTTAAATTTAAAAGTTGGTCTTGGGAATTTACAGTTAGCATGCACTTGTACCTGCTTTGGGATGGTCTCGAAGGTCAGCATGGATTCTGTCTTCACTTTGGCATTCAGTTCAAAATACTTTCTTTCCTTGCAAGATGTAGCTTGTACAATGATTTCCTTCACGCAGACAACTTGGGAATTTTCTCTTGTTGTTGATACTGCTAAGTGAGTCATAACATAAAGGCATGTTTTCCCTCCAGAACGTAATTAGCAGCTTCAACTTCTTCAGACTCGCTATATCAGACATGGCAAAGAAATATAGCAGATGCTCTTAAAGATTAAAACCTAGACAGTGAGTTCACGTAGTCCACTAACAGCCAGGCTTTCTTAGGTTCTCAGAGTGGAGGAAAGCCCCGTAGAGGTAATAGGTGTACATTCACCTGAATGAATAAATCCATCAATTTAAGGAAGATTAACCACCCAGAACCTAACTCAGTCTGCGATGCCCCCCGGGGGGAAATAATGATAAAATAGACTTTTCCACATAATTTTACTCATTTTTTTGTGAAACATTAACATGTAAATCATAAGTATTTCCCTCCTCTAGTTCAATTATCATCCATGTTTCATTTAACGGCTTGAAATAAACATCATCTTTAATAAATTAATCCACATCATGATATCTTCTCCATCAGCTCACAAAAACATCACAAACTGTTTGACGTTTCCTCCTGATTCCAGAGAGAAGCCTAGGAAATGGATCCAACTACAGGGTGCCGGTCACACTTTGTTCTTGCAAGAAGAGAAATATGCGCTTTTTTTGTTGTTTTTGTTTTTACATTTTCTAAGTTAGCTTGGGAGCAAAATTGCCTGCAGGTACAAATGGGTTTAGCTACCCACGTCCGTCTTGTGGTGTCACCTGCTAAGGTGAAGAGTCTGGAATCGCTCAGACACATTATGGATGGGTGGCCTTTTGTTTACGGCAGACAAAGCCCAAATCCTCAGGATTACTGGCAGATATCATATAACACACAAGATGGAGTTACTATTATTCTCCTCTAAGACATATAGTGCCTCCCTTGGGCAGAGAAAAGAACACATAGCCAATCATAAGAAGACAGAACCCATTAAAGATTTATGCAAGCCTGAATTACTGAGCTTTAAACTATTTTCTTTTCTCCCCCTCCCCTTTTTTTACTTTAATAGAGAGCTGTTTCTTCCTGAGCAGGAGGCCAACATAGAAAGTCTCACTAATAATCCTTGGCTTAAGCATGGGGCTCCTAAAAGACCTGAATGAGGCTAGAATACTGGGCTGTTTGATTCCCTTCTTCTTTGTTTCTGTTTTGAAGGCTCTGTCACCAAATGTCCCACTAAACTGGCATTTATGTGGACTTGAGGTCTCGGTGTTTAAGTTGTCTTTTAAGCGTAGTCAATGAAACAGCTTTGAAGCTGTTGAACTGTGCAAATGTTATATTAACATTTTCTCCCACAATTAGAGACATTTACATGGTCTTGTTGAAATAGCTTTTGCAGAGGGAGGAAGGACACCAGAAAGGAAGGTACACAGTGAACTGAAAAGGCAACCGTGCGCTCTATTTATTTAGTTTCTGAAATAAATCATCCCGACTTTCATTTACACTTCCCGAGGATGGTGGTTAAGAATAGACAAACAAAGGGAACTGTGAGGAATCACTTCCTTTTGCTGCTTCGCCACATTAGACCACTCCATTCCCACATTTCATTGGTTTGCTTAAGGAGATTTGGCCGACGTATTGGATTCTCTAAATTTGCTAACTAATAACAAGGCCTCGGGAAGCTCATTCTAAAGACCTTAGACTCATGGGTGATGATTCAAAAATTATAAAACTACAAAGAGTTGTCCAGTTATAAGAAGAAAAGCAAATAAAGTAAATTAGACATTAATCCAAAGTCTTCCCAACTATCCATGTTCCTATCTAACGGAAATCATAACGTGCTCCCAAATTGAAAAGCGACTGGAATCGTTTCAGTAACTACATGTGTCGCTGCATGCATGCTGATGAATAGGTGAGGAAAAGGAGCTATAATAACTTCAATTCTGAGGAAATATTTTAATAGTCTAATTTGGTACCTCTCTGCACACAGAGGCATCGGTTACTGATTCATATCATCAGTAAAAATTTTCACGTTGACATTACCAAATTTATTTTCTCTGAAGTTGAGCGATTATCATCTTAACATTAGTTATATTCCCTTTATTCTTTTTCTTTTTTATTGATTTTTATTGAGCTCTGCTCCCTTCCCTGTCTCTCCCCGGCCCCTTCTACCCTCCCCCAAGGTCCCCACGCTCCCAATATGGTTGTTTGCTTTTTATTGGCTTCTGTTCAATGACAGACAGGTTTTATCATACCTAAGACATATAAAGAACATACTCGTGATATAGTCATTGCTCAGCAACTATGACTTCTCATCTGCTCTGTTGGTTGTTTTCTCTCCAACAATGCAGATATGTAAGACGTTCAAAAGGATTGATTCTCAGCACTTTGCCAGATTTTGAACACACATTTATGAGGTTAGTAGCAGTAATCTTATATAAGTCTCTTGGTACACACTGTTAAATTCGGTTGCTAAGTTTAATAACATAGGTGGCTATATAAGTCCCTTCAATGGTAGTTTAGTTACCTAATTTCTTTCTGTTCTTAAAATTATGTTCTGGAAATTCTCAATTAATTGACGGTCTCATGAACTCTTTACCATAGATTTTATACCAATTTCCAGTCAAAATGTTATTTTCTCTAGTATTTCTAATAGAGTTTTTTGCTTAACAACCCAAATACTAGCTTCTATCATGGTACCATGTCTTTTCTGTGGTGACATACAAAAATGTGTGTGTGTGTGTGTGTGTGTGTGTGTGTGTGTGTGGTCATGTGTCTGTGTACATGTGTGTGCAGGTCTATATGCGTGTGTGTGTGTGCACATAAAAGTTGATATCAGGATATGTTTCTCTGTTGTACTCTACATTATTTTTTGAGATAAGGTTTCCTACTAAACCTAGCTTACCAGTTTGGCTGAAGCACTGGTCAGCACATCTCAGAAAAACTCTTTTCCTGCTTCTGCAATGCTGGAACAACATGTGCCCACTGATGTAGCCAGTTTCTTATGTGGGTGCTGGTGATCTGAACTCAGGTCTTCACAACTGTGCATAAGCACTTTACAACTGTGTATGTCTTCAGTCTAAGAATAAAATCTCAATTAAAAACTCAGTTCTCAGGATCTTAAAGAAATAGCATCATAGTTGCAGGACAAAAAGGAAAAAACTATGATTAGAATAAATTTAACTATTTATAAAATGAATAAACACATTAAATGAAATTTTCACAAGGCGTTAAGAGTAGAATTACATATGATAATATTTTAAAATACATATATATGTGTGTTACATATCTTAAATTTAACACATGTAAAATATTCTCTATGATGTTCATCACACAAACTAAAATCTTAATTAATTTTTAAACAAAGTATTATCATAAATTACATTAATTAATTCCCATAAAATTTTGTGATTCTTGAAACAAATAGCTCAAATAAAAACAGAGTTAAGAGTTTGAGTTTATTTTAATTCAATAAATTGCCAATTCTGATATTCTCAATTTCTTTTCTTAACAAGTTTCCATGGACAGTGTATCTGCTTAGCAAATAATTCTGTTTGAAAATGCATTTGATCATTACAAAAATCAGGAAATTGGACTGGGAGATGTTAGCAAGCCCCATAATTCCTATGCATTTGTAAAAGTGGTTCTAGGAGCTCAGATTAATTTTTCTTTAATTATAATATAGTATTTAATATTAACTGAAATGACTTTTAAATATTTGAACTTCCAGAAAAAGTGAATTTCACAAACAAAGAGAAAGTACACAATATAAATCATTTGGGACTGGGAAATGGAGTCTGAAAGAAAATGAACAATGTTATGAACATCTAGGAGTAGAAGTTAGAAAAAAAATTCCATGTTTTATAAGCTTACGGATCAGTTCTGTGTGGCCAATAGCATAGACTTTGTTATTGTTGTTGTTGGGGAGATATCTCAGTGGGTAAAGCACCTGTCTTGCAACCAAGGAATCCTGAGTTCAATCCCAGCACCTACATAAAAACCAGATGTAATTACAGCTCTGTGGTGATACAGAGACAGAAAGCTCTCCAGAGCTTACTTCTCAGCCAACCTAGTCTAACTGGAGAGTGCCGGGTCTCAGTGAGAGTCCTCCCTCAAAATTAAAAGCAGATATTGCCTAAAAATAACTTTGGAAGCTGACTTCTGGCCTCCAAAGGTAAGCATACTCACATTCATACAAAAAGGCATACACAGTTTAAAACACACCATACACATACAAACACACACACACACACACTACACACACATACACACACACACACAGAGAGAGAGAGAGAGAGAGAGAGAGAGAGAGAACATTAATTTCTGTGAAACTCAATTATTTTGAGAATGTTGATATTCTGAAACATCAATAAATAGGCTGTAAGTGGAAAATACTGTTAAGAAGACAAAGAGTTTTTAATTTATTCAGTTTAAAAATGAATACATATTAAAACCTCATTTTTCTCTTCAGATTCCACTTGTAGAAATTCTTAACTCAATTACATTCTTAGCTGTTGTTCTATTGCTATGAAGAGACATTTGAACAAGACACCTTATAAGAGGACACATTTAATTGGAGGCTTGCTTATAGTTTTGAAGGGTTAGGCATTATCATGGTAGGGGCGTAAAGACAGGTAGGTGGACATGGTGATAGAGCAGTAGCTAAGGGCTTACATCTTATACTCGAGTGGGAAGCAGAGAGAAAGAGAGCTAACTGAGAATGGTGTAGGCTTTTGAAACCTCACAGCTCACCCCAAGTGACTTACATTTTTCAACAAGGCCACACCTCCTAATCCTTCCTAAACAGTTCACCAAGTGGTGATGGGCAGATTTATTGGGCACTTAAAAGAAATCAGTGGGTTTACTAGCTGTAAACCTTCCCACAACAAAGTGGGAATCAAACACTCAAATATATGAGCCATTATCATTCAAACTACCATATTGGGTTATGAGGATTTCTTCACAAGCTGAACCTGTATTATTGGGGGCAAGGAGAATAGAAATAGCTTCATGTATCTATTTTTACTGAATCCAAAAGAACAGAATCAAAATATAAAACATGGGGAAAGAAAAACATATGTAACTCACCAAAAACAGTATATAGAGAAATGAGCAATAAGGTCAAAGAATAATTTCTGAGTTACAGGAGACTTTTGTTCTTTGTAACCATGAATTGTTGGTTTTCTCTAGCAGAAAGGAATAATATAACTATAGAATGGTTTTTAGTTATTCATACACTTGTTTGAAATTACTGCATAGCAAAAAGATGGCAACTCATGCAACCTGCACTTCCTTACATTTTACTGAATTAACCTCTATGTACAGGAATTAAGGTTAAATGAAAGATATGAATTTGCTCTTTTTCAATCATATGTGTTTTCTCTGTGTTTTTCACAATGTTAGCTTCTAATGTGTATTAACTGCTTCTCTATTACTATGATAAAACACTGTGACAAAGGCAACTTAGAGTGTCAGAGACCAGCTTCAACAAGGATACCACTTACCAGGGAAGGTGCACGGGGATTAGAAAAACATATAAAGAGAATGAAGATGCAGGTGAAAATAACAAGGAGAAAGAGGATAGTAGCAGGAGGGAGTCCCAATGAGGACTGAAATCCATCCGCAGGTAACTTCCATTTGCTTAATTACTTTAACCCTAAAAGATAAGAGTAAGATTAAAAAAATTGCATTCACATGATATAAGGAAATGAACAGACCTACATTCTTAGTTAAATATTCTGTTGCCAGAACACGACAAGTAATGCTCACACCCTGGACCAAAACATTCTGTAGTGAAATCACTCCCTGGGTGGAATCCATAGTTATCTCCCTAAGGGAGTAGGAGCATAGTTGGATCCTTAGATTTTTGTTTGAAGTAAAAACAGATCTATTACTTAATACTTAAAATACCAGGTCTGGATATTAACTATACCTGTTGACAATAACCTTGAGAGAGCAGAACTCTCTGTTCGAAATCAGGCGGGACATTTTTTGAAATAGAAACTTACAATAACTTTGAAGAAAGAGAAGTTCCAACTCTCTGACCTTTAGTCAAGATAAAATGGAACCATACAAGTGGGCCCTCTCATTGTAGAATAAAGAGTTTATTTGTGAGTTCATGGTTCTAGAAGGGATACGAGCAGAGGTGGCAGGCTGCAGGCAGCTGAAGCAGCGAATGATAACCCACATCTAGAAACACAAACAGGAATTAGAGAAGGATAACAAATTTTCACCAGTCTTTTGAAACCCCAAAGCCCACCCCCAATGACTCTTGCTTATAAGAATACTCAAAATACTATTTTCTGTCTATTTTTAAATATATAATGCGTTATTGTTAATTATATTAAATATTGTTAAAATATTGTTAATTATTGTGAAAGGTAACATGTATTTATTGGATCTATCTGAGTATAACTTGTAGCCATTGACTAACCAGCTCCCGTCCCTTTCCACGACACCCTCCTCAGCCTTTGGGAACAGTCACTGCACCCTTTACTTTCGAGGGTGGGGTACAGCGTGACAGTAGTATCTCATTTAAATCATGTGTAATAAACAATAGGGGGGAAATAGCATTTTGAAAATGATGAGGTTGGATAGTTCTGAGTTTTATATAACATGAACTTTATATATCAATCAAAGTAGATGGATTGGAACTGAAAAGGACATTATCATATTCTCTGGTGAGAATGTTTGTGACGCCTGGGTACTTTGGGATTTTCAAGAATAATTTTGATGGTTTGATGTTTTAATAAAAAAAAAAACCTTGACTCTGATGGGGGAGAATTATCTGTATTCTGTCAATCATGTATTTTAATAAAACGCTGATTGGCCAGGCAGGCAGTATAGGTGGGAAAACCAGACAGGAAGTAGAGGTGATGCAATGAGAACAGGAGAATTCTGGGAAGCAAGGAGGTTCCTCTGCCACTCCTGCGCAGACCACCGAAGAGGCAACATGTAACGTGCCCAGCTGAGAAAGGTATGGAGCCATTATGGCTAACATAGATGAGAATAATGGGTTAATATAAGTTATAAGAGTTAACAAGAAGCCTGACCTAATGGACCAATCAGTTTATAATCTTATGGAGTCTTGTGCGTGATTTTCTTTGGGGCCTGCCTGCTGTGGGGTACTGGGCAGGACAGATACCCCAAAAGCCAGCCCCACATACTGCATAACTCCTTCAAATGTGATTCAGTTCTTGAAATGCTGATAATTTACACTCTAGCTACATATTTGGGCATCACTACGACAAAAGCTTAACAGTTTTCAACCTTTCATAATACCAGTTGCCAAATGTATAGATGATGTACCAGAATTTTGGACTTTTCTTTGTACATGACACTTTCTGTCATTTTTACCTTTCAGTGTCTGTGACTGGACATTTACAGATGAGGCTCTATTCCTGGTCTCTTTCTAACTTATTGACATTTTGATAGTCATCTTTTTCTTCCTTCTCATAGTGTGATATTAAGCTTCTTATGCTATATGAAAAATGAATAACAAAACATGCAAAGTAAAAGGAGAAAGATGGACATAATTGTCATTTTAATGCAAGAATCATCATGACATGTATCAAATTTGATAGTGACAATAATTTTATGCAATGTTTGAAGGATAAAGTTTATTCAAAATAAAACTTATTGTGAAAGGATTATGGGTGAGAAAATATCGCTTGCATTAGAATACACACAAACAAATTAAAATGTGTTTTCTGTATCTCCTGATAGCTTGAGATCCCAGACAAAGATGCAGCGATGGAGGCACACCAGAAAGCACAGAATCAACACAAAGATGCTGAAGGAGTTGGAAGATAATAAAGAGATTAATGCAGATTAAGGCAGTAGCACAATTTTTTTCCAAAAGTGCTACAGAGGAAAAAAATTAATGTATTTATAGACTATGTTTGAATAACTAAAATATTTTTCTGCATTATCTTCTCTGTATCTGGCTTCAAGGTAAAGATAGAATCTAGTCTCACAATTTGTAATTTATTACAAAATTGCAATGAGAAGAAGAAATACCGATTGGGGCACTCCTGAGGAGCCAGAGAACACAAGAAGCCTTCAACTTTACTGAAAGCTAGGCTGTCTGTCAGGTCACAAGACCAGGCATTTCTGAGTCAGAGCTTTTTCCCCAGTCCTAAGAATTGAAGGAATATTCCAGATAGGCAAGTTTTCCAGTGACTTCTTCCTAAGATCATCTGAGCATCTCTTGACACTTTGTAGTCTTTGCCAAAAATACTTTTAATTCATATTTCTCCCCAATATTATATACAGTTTCATGTTTCTATGGGTGCTGATTTCTTTCCCAAGAAATCTTTCCAATCTCCCTCCACAATATATGTCAGCCATAACTTGATTTCTTTATCTGTGAAGTCAGAGCTCAGCTTGGTTATGGGAGGTATTGCCTCCCATCTTTGCATCCAGGTGTCTCAGCTGAACTGTATGTTCAGATGCCCTTCATAGGAATGTCTCAGCAAGAAGTGGACCTTCTTGAATTTCAGACATGAGTCACAGGGTGGAACCTCTGGACAGAGAGAGCTCTGGGAAGAAGAAACAGGGAGTCACCAGCCAGACATAGAGGAAGCAGGACATATAAGAAGAGAGGTAAAAGCCACAAGCCACATAGAACTACATAAATTAATAAAAAATGGGTTAATTTAAGTCATAAGACCTAGTTAGAAACAAGCCTGTGCGAAGGCCAAGCTTTCATAATTAATAAGAAGTCTCCATATTGTTATTTGGGGAGCTGGCTGGATGGACAGAAAAAGACTTGTTACTGTCACATCTCTGGTGCTGATAAGCAGCTAAGAAGGTAGCCTATGGTTGCTGAGTCCTGCCCACCTCACAACCGCATTTGCCTGACAATTGCAAGCAAATAAAAGAGAAAGTAAATGTCTTAGTCAGTGTTTCTGTTGTTGTGAAGAGACATTATGACCACAGCACTCTTATAAAGAAAAGATAATTAATTGGAATGGCTTACATTTTCAGAGGTTTACTCTATTATCATCATGGTGGGTCATGGCAGCATGCAGCCAAACATGACATGGAACAGGAGAAGTAGTTGAGAGTCTTACATCTTGACTGGCAGGTAACAGGAAGTGGTCTGTTTCACTGAGTGTGGCTTGAACATATGAGCCCTCAAAGCTTGCCTCTAATGTGGCACACTTTCTCCAACAAGACCACACCTATTCCAACAAGGCCACACCTATTCCAACAAGGCCACACCTATTCCAACAAGGCCACACCTATTCCAACAAGGCCACACTTCCTAATAGTGCCACTCTCTTTGGGGGCCATTTTCTTTCAAACCACCATAGTTAAGGAAAGGGCACAAAAGGTATAGTTGAAGAGAAGTTATTGGTATGTGATTTGGTCTAGTCTTCATTTTACAAGGCTTGTTTTGATTTTTTTTTTACCACTTGTCACAAATTCATTGGTCTGTTCAAACTTCACAATGTATGAAAAGCACAGGCTCTCTGGGTTCATCCTTTCTTCCTTTTCCCTTGGCCCAGGCCTGGAAGCCTTGCCCTATCAGGCATCACTCTGTCATGATTGGTTTAATTTTTTATCTTCAGAGTGGTAGCATCAGCTTAAAGGGCTGGGTGGGAGGTATAGACTTACTTCTTTGCTTCCTTTATTCTAGAAAGCATATCAGTAACCAGCAAACATTAGTAACGTAATTAATGAAGAAGTGAGCAATTTATTTTCTATAGGAGTTTTTTTTTTGAACAGTTTCAATATATGACATTGACAAGCATGTGAAATCATTGTGAACATTGGGAAGCAGAAAACACTATCCTGAGTGAGGTAACCCAGACCCAAAAACGATGAATATGGTATGTACTCACTCATAAGAGGATACTAGCCATAAACAAAGGACATTGAGCCTGTAGTTTATGATCCCAGAGAAGCTAAGTAATAAGATGAACCCAAAGAAAAGTATATATAGACCCACCTGGAAATTGGAAACAAACAAGATCACCTGACAAAATAGGAAGCATGAGGATGGGGGTAGAAGGAAGGGGAGAAGGGGAAGAGGAAGGGAGAATGGGAGGGTTGAGGAGAACCTGAGGGAATGGGATAGTGGAGATGGAGGAAGGACAGATATGAAAGCAAGAAAACATATCTTGTTTGAGGGAGCCACCATGGGGTTAGCAAGAAACCTGGCTTTAGAAAAATTCTCAGGAATCCACAAGAATAACCCCAGCTAAGATCCTATGCAATAGAGAAGAGGGTGCCTGAACTGGCCTTGCCCTGTAGTCAGACTGATGATTATCTTAAATATCACCATAGAACCTTCGTCCAACAACAGATGGAAAAGAGGCAGAGACCCATATCGGAGCACTGGACTGATCTCCCAAGGTCCAGTTGAAGAGTGAACAAATGAGAATATGAGCAATATGCGTGAGCTTTTGCCCAATATCTCTCTTAATTTCAAGTGGATTGTGCTAAATCACTAAGAAAATGAGGCTTTTCCTGTCTTATTTAATATTACAATATGTGATTTTAAGGGAATTTTGGAAGTCCCTTAAAAACACTAAGAGTGGCATTGCCTTGGTGACTGTTTCTTCTCATTTTTATGTGATGGTTAATTCTTTAGTTGAGAACCTGATGCTTGTTTGTTCATTTTTTGTTTTTAAATCCCAGATTAGTTTTCTTTCTCTTGTGAGCAGAGGCCCCAGTTTTCAAAACTTGTGTTTTGAACTGCTGTTATACTATGTTCATGATTATTCAAATTTATTATTATCTTTATTCTAATCTTTCTCTCTTTCTCTCTCTCTCTTTTTGTATTATTTCTAGTTGATTCTCTATGGTTTATGCACCAGGAAAACCAGTGCTACACCGCAAAGCCCTGACTCTCAAACAACAACAAATCCCACCAGAGTATAAATACATAAATTTATGTGGTGTGGGAGGTCCTTCTGTATATGTGTTGCTATTATTGGTTAATGAATAAAGAAGCTGTTTTGGCCTGTGATAGGATAGACTATAGCTAGGCAGGGTGCTGTGAGACAATGGTCTGTACCCTGTCAATTATATTTTACAAAATGTATGTTTCTAAATTTCTAAGTATGCTTGGTTTCTGGACTTGTTGGTAGTTTTCTTCAACTCTGTTTCTCAGTTTCAGGTCAGTTTCTCTGGAATCAGAGAACATGAGTATGGGACTTTTTTTCTCACCAGGCTCAAAATTCAGGACAGCACCTGCTTGGCCATGCACTTGTGGTAATTGAATTTTTCATTACCTGCTTAGAAAGTTTGTTTTGGTATGAAAATGTCTGTAGTTTCACTGAGAATTTTGTTATTTTCATGTCCTCTGGTCTCAGCATCATTTTACTATCCTCCGCCACATGTGTTGCTTTTATATATCTCTTAGAAGGGCTTTTGTTAGTATTTTTACTTGAAGGCTGTGTTAGTCACTACAAAGAGGACAGGAAATCTTTCTATTTCCCTAATAAACTGACCATTTATCTTGTATTTGCTCTTTTTTTGTCAGTGGACATGCTTCACTGGATTAAAAGTATTGTTTCTATCCTCATTACTATGGATGATCTATTTCCTAAGAGCCATTCCCTCCAATATTTCACATCAGCACTTTTATAATAAATGGACATTCTGATTTAATACATCTTGTCATAAAATTAAACAGTGCTTGTCTCCTGGTAAACAGTCATGACCCTGCTCATTACATCTATGCGTTTTTCTCTTGTGAATTCTTTTTGACTTACAATTATCATTATTATTGGTTTGATCCACTTGTTTGTGTTATCTGATATGTATCACATTTTTTTATTTCTTTTAACTTCAGATTATTATTTGGGAACAGGTACACATGGAACTTTTACTTCCTTTACAAGAATGTTTGCTGTGTGATGAATTCTGCCTACAGTTCCTTCTCTCACCATACCAGAAGCAGGGGCGCTCCTCTATGGCTTCCAGGCAGCTACAATGTTCAATGAACTTTTTCTTGAACCTTGTTAGAATAGTTTTGTACTCTTGATTGACTGGGCCAGTATAGAAGGGCATGTAAATGTCTTCCCTCTGTGATATTAGTGTTAATTGTCAATTTGACAGAAGTTAGAATCACCTAAAAGCTAAGCCCTTGGGCACATCTGTAAGAGATTATCTAGATTTAAGTGAGCCTTGGAGAAAGTCTATGAACGATTGTCTTGATCAGGTTAATTGATGTGAGAAGAACATTCTAAGCTGTGGATATAGAACCATTCCATGGGTGGAGTTCTTGGACTGTACAAAAGGGAGAGTGAACTAAGCATGAACAAGCATTCATTGCTCTCTGGTTCCTGATTACCAATGTGATGTGGCCAGCAACTTCAAACCGCTCTTGCTGCCTTGAGTTCCCCACCATGACATACTGTACCCTTGCACTGTGAACTGAAACAATCCCCTTCTTCCTTAAGTAGCTTTCATCAGAGCATTTAATCACAGGAACAGAATAAGTCTATAAGCCACCACCACCCGATTTCAGGAATTAAAACCCATTACAGTCATAGTATAGACACTTATTTCTACTTTGCTGTATATGGTTTCTGAACTTCAACAACAAGGATAGTAGGAACAAAATGCTTCTTGTTGGACATGTCCTATGCATTTTGGGGTGTTTACCATCATCTCTTTGGTCTCCTCTCAGGATACCAGCTCATCTCTACCATGCTTCACTTACAGTAAAGTACAGAGTCTCCAGATACTTCTGATGTCTCCTGTCCTGTAAGCAGGAGAAGGTTCTAATCCAAAGGAATTTACAGTTAGAAATGATCCTTACATGTTTATATTAAGGTTGTTTTCTACTCTGACAATTTTGGATCTTTTCGTGTTTTATAAGTATTTTAGAAAAAATAAAAGTTTGTATAAAGCCAAAAATATTTCTAAGTGAAAAAAATCAATGTGGGAGGTGATGTATGCTGTGAATATGTTTTATTGCCATTAGTTAATAAAGATGTTGCTTTCAGCCAATGGCTTAACAGAGTAAATCCAGCTCAAAGATATATATAGAGAGAGAAGAGACGGAATCAATGAAATACCATGTAGCCACCACAGAAGAATGACACAAGCGGCCAGCTGAAACTTTGCGGGTAAGCCATGACCTCATGGTGACACACAGAATAATAGAAATGGGTTAGTTTAGGATATAAGAGCTATCTAGCAATATGCTAAAGCCAAGCAATGCTTTAATTGATGTAGTTTCTGAGTGATTATTTCTGGTCTGGGCATCCAGGAACAAACAAGCAGTCTCCGACAACAAAGATAGTTCAAATACCATTTAAAATTCTAAAAAATTTCTGGTATTATCGTCACTGAATATTACATCCACTCAATGACCAGTCTTAAGACAGATCTAGAAGCAGAAGACATGGTAAATGTGTATTATTCTTCTTGCTGCATGTCTCTGCCTCCCAGGCATTGGGATTAAAGGCGTGTGCTACCACACCTTGAAATCACAGAGGTCAATCTCTACCTCTGTCCCTTGAAGTCGCAGAGGTCAATATGCCTCTGCCTCCCAGGCATTGGGATTAAAGGTGTGTACCACCACACCCTATATCTCCCTTTCTTTCTTTTTTATTTTTAATGACTTTAACCTTTTAGCCTGCATATATTTTTAACACACTGTAAACCATTTAGAGGTTTTCTTCATCTTTGAATCTCTCTTTACTGTGTATCTCTCTTTTTCTGACCACATGAGTCTTTAAGGAGAGGACTAAAACTGTGACTTTTATGACTGGAATTAGCCCATTCCTTAGCTTTCCAGTCTCATGGCTGAGGTACCGACTGCAGCCATTTTTATTGCCACTACTCTATGGCGTTTCAAGGTCCCTGCCAGCAAGCAAGCTGCAACATTCCGCTCACAGACCACACTCAGTCGGACTGCCTGCCTCAAAGAGTCAGAGTTTACCCTGGCAGGACAGCCCAGAAACTGGCGTTTTAAAACAGCGCAGCTTTTATCCTGCTATGGCTGAAAGCTGAAAAGCATGCAGTCAGCTTTTCATCAACAACTTTTAAGAGTTTCATGGCAGAACCTCTTAATGAGCTGCAGAGTTTTGCAGCTAAAGCTGAGTCAGGAAGCGTCTCTTAGATGGGAGAGCTTGCTTGCCTCTAGCAAGCAGAGCAGATTCGAGAAATTGCTGCTACCAAGAAACCACGCGCAATGCTGTCATTTTGTTCTAGAATTACTTCCCAAACTGTCTCAGGCTTTATGTGGATTCAGTTATCCACGCTGGGCGCCATATGTAACATGAGGGTCTGCTTGTTGGGGTTTCTGTTCCCACCTGGTACCCCACAGCCAGCAAGTCCCAGAGAAAATCAATCACACAGAGATCTCTATAAGTTATAAAGCTGATTGGCCCATTAGGTCAGGCTACTTATTAGTTCTTATAACTTAGGTTACCCCATTATCCTTATCTACGTTAGTCAAACGGCTCAGTACCTTTCTCAGCTGAGCAGCTTACATCTTTCCTCTCCGGTGGTCTGGGCCAAACTGGCGAAGGAGCTTCCTGCTTGCCAGAATACTCCCAGTCTCTTTGCTCTACCTCTACTTCCTGTCTGGCTTTCCCGTCTATACTGCCTGCCTGGCCAATCAGCATTTTATTAAAATATGATTGACAGAATACAGACAATTCTCCCACACCACTCATGCCACTCAGATCAACATGGCCTTAAGCAGAAGCATGGACCATGGACATCAATATGGCTTCAGGATACAGCACAAACCACAGACATTCAAACAACCATAGTCATCAGCACAAACCCCAGCGGCAGTAGAACCTCAGACACGGCCCTCAGGGGCAGCATGGACCTGGACATCATCATGGCCTCAGGTGGCAGTGCAGGTCACTCAGATCAGTATGGCTCTCAATGGATGCACAGCCCCCATAGGCTTCTCTCACAAATATTTTGCAAACCCTTAGTCAAATCTTAGTCATCTAACACTAGAATGGATGACAAGACACTTTTAAGAATTCTCATAAGGTATTTTATCCATGACATAAAATAAAAAAAAAAGTTTAAATGATGCTCAGTAACCTTTTTTCTAAAAGATAGTTTATTAAATTTGCACACTTTTCAAAGAGTCAAATGCACCTTAGTCAAGTGAGTCAGTAAAGAAAATGCAGTAAATGGAGTGTGTTCTCACTGAATTACAGTGGAATGCATCTGTTTCCCAAATACCATGGTCTCTGATGGGAACTATAGTGTTCTATGGCCCACTTTTTGTTCTGATAAATACAATACTGGAGTTCAGCTTTGCTAAGGACCATAAGCGACTTTGTGACATTGATTTAGCAATCTGAGTATTTCGTACATAAATTAACATTTCCTTCAGTTTAAGGAAAGGCTGTAAAGTATTTCTTTCTTTAACTGGCAAGAAGGTGGTAGCCTACACAGAGAAATTGAGAATTACCAAAAGTCTTTAGGCAGATACAAAGATGTACGCCAAGACTAGCTCAGAATTTGACTGATAAGGAGACACATGATCTATCAATGATGTAACTTCAGTATCTGAGTATATACTGGGTAATTTGGAAGCTCTTGGAAACCTCTTTCTTAAATGCTTAAAATGTTTTCAGAAGTTTAATCCTTTCTCTGAAATCTGAATCTCATACTAAAAGGATTTACTATCTTAACAACGTCTTGCACTCTAATTTCTTTCCATGTATGTATTCTCTGTCTACATATATATGTATACATATGCAAATATACCCACACATATGTGCATACAGACAGGGGAATTAACCCTATATTCAATAGCAGAAAACATTCAGAAGGATATTTTTGTGTTCCTCATGAGCTGTCTGCCTCCACCATATCAAATACAAGCCAAATTAAAATTTCATTAGTACTTTTTATATTATCGTCATTTCAGTTTGGGTGTTGATTTGAAATAATGTTTAGTACATTGTGTGCTCAGACATTTATGTGCAGAGTGTGGGTGTGTTCAATAGTAAGCTGAACGTGCAACACTGAGAGTGAATCATTAAGAGAGCATTTTTGCACAGGATTGCATTTACTAATTCTGTTTTCTTTTTATTTATGGAACTTTTTTTCTTTAGAGAAATGAAACTTCTCTTGATCTGAAGAACAACCTCTTTTCTCATGGAGCACCTGTCACCTTCCCTCCTGCTGTCGCCCTTTAGACTCCAGTTTCAGCTCAGAACTGGACTCTTTCTAAGTCATTCTCGCCTTCCTTAAGGCTCTGCTTCCCAAGTGAGATTATCCATCCTCTGTCTAAGATTTGACTTATTATTCAAGCCTAAATTTTGATACCATCTCAAGCTTAATTCCCCTAGATGGGGAAAAAAACAAACAAAATGAAAACCGCCCCTCTGAATTTCTCTAAAACATTCTATGCACAGGCGTTTCGTTTCGTTTGCAAAGTTGCAGCTGTGTTTCCTCACTTGTAAGATTTTAAGGAGCAACAATCCCAGCTTCAGAAATGTGCACAGTGTTTCACTGAAACTGCAGCAGGCAGGGGGAGGTTTCTAGTTAGTAGACACTTTTTTTTTTCTCCACAGTAAGTGCTCTCTTACCAGCTGTTCTGGTGGATCATACCACTCTTCCTGCCAAAAACAACATCTTCTGCCAGTGCCCTGCCCCTCCTCAGCTGTGCCACTCCAAAACAATGTTTACTCCTCATTAAAACACTGCAAAGTCGACTTAGAGTCAGGCCACCCCACAGGCAGCTCAAACCAAACCAGAGAGAAGGGACACAAAATCTGATCCTGGTGACTACCACCACAGAGGACCTGTGACCTAGCCTCCACATTGCATACAAGCTGTGAGTTAAGGAGAACTCTGCTCTGAGCCCTGAGAGGTGGTCCTGACGGTAATTAAGCTGTGTGGTCAAGAGGGCACAGGTTGCTGTTATGAGGTCCTCGCAAAATAAATAAACCACAAAATTAATCGGCTGAATCTCATAGAGACCAAGCAGCTGATGAGGTACTTGTGCCACCTAAGCCAATAAATTGGATCTCTGGCTCTGATCTATCTCCAAGGAATAAAATGATTTTTACGACCAGATATGGCTCTTAACATAGATATTGGTCAATGATGTTGGGTTATTGGCCTTGCCAGTAATCTTCTGTGATATGGAAAGACCTGGTTTAAGAAGTAAAAGAAACCCAGATTGCTTGAGGAGAAAGGATGACTTGGTCTTATCACTACCCCAGGCAAGTTCACTGTCTTGTGGGATTCTGTACCTTTTCCACTCACAGCAGAGGGACGTGGTTGGAACTGAGGCAGCTTTCCTGCTTAATGCTCTGAGTTCACTGTGGTTGCATTATCAGTAATTTCAAAATACATTCCAATTCTAGAACACCTGTGTATGGGAATGAGAAAGACTAGGGAGTACTTGGGGGTGTTGAAGAGAGGAAAGGGGGTGTGATTTAATCCGTTTCAATGAAAAATAAAAATACACTACTGTGTACAAAGTCCATTCCTTTAGTCGAATCCTTTGGTTTTTAGCACCACTCAGAAATTGGCAGGAGTTCGGGAGAGCTTATTTACGCTAAGGCTCAGTTTAAACACAACCAAATGGTTCTTCACTGAAAATACAAGAAACTATATTTACCTTTCTAGCAAATATCTGATTGTGTGAAATGTGTGCGCAATTGTAAAGATACCCCATAAAGCTAAATGGCGACGCCACATGAAATTGAGCAGGAAAGTTATGATAAGAGATTATGAGTTGCACTGGAGATAACTTAGGAAGTCAAGAATACAATGAAAATATTATGAGTCATATGCTTGCCTGTGTTGTACTGAAGAGCCATGGTGTGTCTCATGATATGCAGTAGGATCTGGAATCGTACCATGTTTCTCAATGGTAACACCACTCAATCAGTGTTCAGATTGTGAAGGTTAACTCCTGTTTATTGGCTCAATCAATAGGCTGTGTATATAATAATTGAAACAAAACTGTTGGTACGAATAGAAACAGGAAAACATTACTATCAGGTAATTCTAGACATTAACACATCCAGGGCATGTTCTTATGATAACCTCAGCCACGAAGTAACCAGCTATATTGAATACAGGGAAAGACAGTAAGTTACTAATGTAGAAAACAAGAAAACCTAAGTCAGTGATTTTATATATGTGTTTGCGTGTGTATGCATATATCCTAAAATAAACAAAAGCCAACAGCATTATTGTTCATGGAAACAACTTTTTACCCATTTTGTGCTAAATAAAGTCATTAAATTTTCTTCACAAATGACTAAAAATGTTGGCATAATTTAAAAACTACATTCCAATATTTTCTTTCATGGGCAGACTGATTGCAATAATAAATTAACCACTGTGAAGTTTATTATTTTATAATGAGAAAAATTAAAAGTATGTTAATTTAGTCTATATTAAAGTGTTATTTCTGTGGTGTCTGAGGTAAAATAGTTTTATTTGAGTTGAAATAAATTATCTTACTATTTATCAAGACCTAAAGAATTTTTAAAACTCAACAAGAAAATAAAATGGATTCACTGTCTTAACAAATCAAAAAATACAAGCATAGATTACATTGCGTGGGAGAATGTAGGCAGGGTAATTCTGAATACTCTCAGCTTGGCAGATCTATGTCTCTTTTATCATTAGCTGCACACACAAACACCTTACAAATCATATTAGGAGAACAGTCTGAATGCCAGATAGAGATTAAAATTATGTATCTTACTTTAGTCTAATCGCACATGTTTAAGTATTCATACAGGAATTCATTTTGCATGTATGTAGACATGTGATGTGTGAGAAAGCTCACTGCTTTATTACCAATCTAAGACTAATGAACCCTGGAGAAATGTTTGAAAGCAAGCAATGTATTTCTAGGGGTGTGTGTGTGTGCACATGCTTGTGTGTATGCTTATGGTTGGTACATATTTATATGGTGTCACCATACTGAGTAAGAGAACATACGTGTAAGACTTAATAAGCATGGTGAAAGGCCTTTGTAAGATAATCCGGTGAACGGAAAAATCATACCTTGCATCTCGGTTGTCACGAATAATGGAAATTAGGTTTTTATTAACCACCTAAATTCATAATCATATACCTGCCACTTAAATTCATAACCACATAGCTACATTCATGCTAGCACATGTTTGGAAACATAAAGGAGCAAGATACCCAATGAGTTTAAACATCCCCACTACCTGCCAGTCAGCAGTGATAGGCAGAATGTTTTCATCAGTCATTATGGGGCAGATCTCTATGATTAGAACAGCAGGGCTCCTCAAGGGTATAAACTCCTGGTTCTCCACCTGCACACCTCCCCATGGACCTCATCACCCTTGACTCTAAACAATTCTGCAAAAGCAAGTTAATTTTAATTGAGACACAGAACTTAGTAATAAATGAACATGGAAGCTAGTCATGTTGATCAGCAGATAAAGCTAACACGCTATTTTATTTTAAAAAATTCAAGGAAAAAATGCTTGCTTTGTTGTCTTATATAATAATCTATTATTAACTGACTGTAAAATGTTTTTTAAGACTAGAAAGAACTAGAATTATGTTCTTGGAAAAGCAGTTGCCCTCACTGGAACAATAGCTGCATTCCGGTAGCCGGCAAAGTCCAATTTGACTTCTCAGTGGTTTGGAGTCAATAAAATCCCAAGTGATTTGGGGTCAATTACACACCCAGTTGTTTAAATCCTGATTCATTTTAAAGAAAATCTAATTTGTGTGATCTGATTCATTTATACTTAGCTTATTAAATAATATTTCAATGATTTTTCATGTTGAAGAAATCACCATTATAAAAATGTTGAAATCTATGCTTTTCCAAAAGAGAAAGTTAAGGTAAAGCAAGTCACTGCCTTGAAGTTTTCAGTAAGAACTGAGAGCTCAGACTCTGTCGAGTTTCTACGAGAACCTAGTTTTTCAGAAGCAGTCTGTCTTTCCCAGTCATAGCCAGATCTGGGAGGAACTTGATCTCTCTACACAGGTAGTTCTATTGTGATGGAGGAGGGTTATCTGTCTATTGTGTTATTTTCATTGGTCAATAAAGAGACTGCCTTGGCCCTTTGATAGGACAGAAAATTAGGTAGGCGGAGTAAACAGAACAGAACACTGGGAAGAGGGCAATAGGGCAGATGCCATGGAGCCAGCCACCAGGTCAGACATGCTGAATCTTTCCCGGTAAGCCACCACCTCGTGGTGCTATACAGATTATTAGAAATGGGTTAATCAAGATGTGAGAGTTAGCCAGTAACTAACTCTCTAGAGATAATGGGCCAGGCAGTATTTAAATAAATACAACTTATGTGTTCTTATTTCTGGGGCTAAGCTAGCCGTGTGGGAACTGGGTGGGATGAAAAGCAGGCCTGCCCGAAACTCTTCACTACACTATTGAGAGGTCACCATGATTACAAACAGTGCCCAGCAGTTGTTCTGACACAAGACAGCCCTCCTTGGTTAGGTGACTGGCAGAACAATGGTTTGCAATGAGCAGCTCAGACAACTTTGTCTTTGAATAATGATAACTTCTGATACAGAGGGGACAGGATGTAGTCTTTCTGTTAATTTTCACAAAAAATGTCAGAGGGAATAGAACTTTCTCTCTCAAAACCAATCTGGAAATGAGTATCAGTCAATATTTTTATTCAAGTCTCTGATAGGATCTTATTTTGTTCTTCTCAATGGAATGTGATGTGGTAACCTATGTGAACCTTGTCTATACTATGAATTGCAAAACTTAAACTTCAGTGTCTTTTACAGAAAACATAGAACAGCATTTGGTTGATAATTAAATTTAACTAACATTTAGGTTTTCTGAATTGTACATTATTGAAACCGTAGAAAATCTTACGTCATTTAATGGTTGTCTAATAGCGCAAATGAGGAATAAGAAATATAAAATTAAAAACAGAATCGAAAGCTTTTAATTTTTAATAAACCCTGTCTAAATGAAATATTTCATAAGGCTTGTTGTTTCTTCATGCATACAAGGTAATGTTCATCTAATTTTACAGTACTTCAGAGTTAACAGTTATTCCAGGAAAAGAATAGTGGAAACATTTGGACAACCAAATGGGTTTGAACTCCATTTTAGCCAATGAATTGCAATGTGATCCAGGGTAACTTACTTAAGCTCTTTCTACCTCTGATTCCAAATGTATAAAAATAAAAATGGTACTTATATCCAAGCACTGTTGTGGGAACTTAGTGAGTATAGTTTACATGCATATATACATACATATACACACAGTCATATAAATACATATATAATAATTAGGGCATCATCATGTGTTTATGTATTTCTTCATAATATTTAATAAAATGTTAAATATTTGTTCACCCACACTTATAATATATATAATACTTCAGATATCATATATAAGTATGTGCATGTGTCAGTTCATAATGTTTTTTAAAAGTGTCGGTTATAATTATTCACACACATATAAGTTTATAAAATACATATATAGTGCCTAGGACACCATATATGTGTCTGTGTGTATGTATCAGTTCATAATATTTAACAGAAGACATCAGTTGTATTTGTTTTGACACTTGAAATTGTTCTGTCCCTGTACATCCTCCCTGTGATTTGATGACAATGTCCTCCATAGGTTTTTGTATTTGAACAGCTAGCTCCCAGTTGGTACTGCTTTTGAATGAAGTTTAGAAGATATGGGAAAAGTCTACCACCTATGCCATGCTTTTTTCCAAAAGAGGAAGGAAGTATGCCACTAGAGATAGACTTCCAGAGTTTAAAGACTCACACAATTTCTAACTGCTCTCTCTGCTTCATAGTCGAGCTTCAAAATGTGAGCTCTCGTTGACCTGGTACTGTCTCCCTGCCTGCCACTTCATGACCAGTGGCAGTGAAGGGACTCTAACCCTTTAGACCCATACATCAATATAAACTTCTTTCATGTGACCAACACCATATGGATCATAGTGTTGTTTAACAGAAATGGAAAGTAACTAATACATCTCTAAATTCCATGGAAATATGGAAAGACTTCTTTAAGCTTAGGAAAAAACATGTTTACTTGATGTGCCTTGGTAATTAGTAGTTTATGATGTAAAACAAAAAAATAGCAATAACAAGATTAAAAAACAGGCTAGTTTTACGATACTGACTTCCCAACCTAACTCAGGAGTTTCTCTATCACTTCCTCCTCTGTATTCTAGACCTTTGCTTTACCTGACCCATCATCTGGCTCATCCAAACACCCTCCTCATTATCTTGCTACCATCCAAGTATCCTGACCACACCTTGTAGGGTCCAGCCACGACAAGCTCAGTAGGGGTCTGAGCTTCTACAACTTACCCTAAGGGGATACCTGGTTCCCGGGAAGACCACAAACTGAGAGCACCCAGGCACCACCCAGGATCCTGACAGCCACACCTGGACTGCCCAGACTGTACTGTGTAAGTAAGTCTAACGAAACTGCTTTGTAATATATATTTATTCTATTGGGTTTCCTTCTCTAGTAAATCCCAATTAACTACACAGTGATTATTCATTAGTTTCCAACATAATCTAAACAAACAACAAAAGAAAACCACTCTTCCTTCCCCCCTCATCATCATAGTCCACACTAGTGAAAATGGAATCATTGAGCACTAAATTTTTCTATTACTTGGGGTTATTATGAAGTCAAGAGGAGTTCAAATTATTATCAAAGAGAGAATCCAAATAGAAAATTAATATCTTGCTACCTTCATGGTCAAATTATCTGCCCTCTCATAGTGCTCTACAAAACGTGAGGAAGTTTCCACAGCATCCATTATCTTAGTGTTTGCATATATTATGTTTGTTGATATAAAGATGGAAATCCTTTTTAATTTTTTTTTGTGTATAGATGCTTTGCCTATGTGTTTGTCTAGGCACCATATGTACAATGCTCATGGAGGCCAGAAGAGAGTATCAGCTCCTTCTAGAAATGAAGTTGTAGATACTTATGTACTACCCGGTCAAGTCTGAGAATCAAACCCAGGTCCTCTGGATAGGGAGTGGAGGGATCCCTGAATGAATGTGTAAGACGTAAAAGGTTTCTTTAGAGAATGTCTGTCACTGACATAATCACTGCCGTGTCAAGAACCCCAATGCCACATACCAATGAAAGAGGAAAACTTTCCCTGCATTGAAGCTCAGAGGGATGGCAAAGCCTTCCTCTGGTTCCAGTACCAGTGTTTATCAAAGCTATCGGGCACAGCTTCCTTCTCTAGGATGACTACAGTCTGCAATTCTCCCCCATGGAGACTTCCCACCTAGATTAGCTAAACCTTACTCCTTATTCAGCTGAATACCATAAACCCATTAACAGCTGTGTAAAATAAACTTGACTCCTCAATTCAGATGAATAAAATAAATATGCTTTGAGGTTCAGCTATTCCTCCTTTAGAGAACACATATCCACACAATCCGCTTTCTCTATACATGGGCCTGTGGGTCTGTCCCTTCTTCATTTCATTGCTGCCCCTGAAGATGCGCAGAGCATGGCACCTGGAGGAGCAGTAACTGCTCTTAACCACTTAAGCCATGACCCAGCCTATCAATAATACTTCCTAAAATTCAAAATTAACTAACTTATAATTGACTTTTAGCTTGTTGTTTAAACATAATATTGAAATTATTGATAGTCAAAGACTGCCTGGACCTGGCCATATCTTCAACTTCTCAACTCATATACCATGGCCATGTAAGAAATTCTTTTTGTTGTCTTTCAATCTGGATTCCTCCCTGCCCAAGGAATCCTCCCTGGATTCCTGCTTCTCAAATATTATTTACTCTCAACAGTACTTATCCCAAGTCTCAGGTCATGTCTATTGCTCTGATCCATCTTCATCATACCCTTTTTGGATGAGCTTTTTAATTTCTAGAGACTAAAAACTAAACTGCAATGCCAAATTAATATAAAATATATATTTCTCTGTTAATATTTCAAACTGGCTTCCAATTTGTCTGATTAAGAGTATAAATATGTAACATTTGGAGGTCATATATCAATTTCTTTTAATTTAAGGAAATTAGTTCTTGGCCTCAGTATCAAATGTCACTGATGCTGAATAACACCTTCGGGAAGGAAAACAATTAATTTTTTTTACATATTTTAATGGATTCCTATGGATATCTTAATACTGTTTATGAAATTTATTAAAGAGTTATGATCCAAGATGTTACTAATTACTATACTATTTTCTGTCTAATTAAGTATTAATATAACAAGGCAGAGGGGAGAAAAGAAGGATTAGGTGAAGAGGCAGCAGAAAACTAGGGGGGAAAGCAAGACTTAACGAGTATTCAACATGTTTCAATAACTCTAGTAAACTTACAGATTTAATAATGAAGTCCTCCTGTGTAGACAGAAGTTTCTGTCCCACCTGGTCCCACAGCCATTCCATTCCAAACACACAAAGGCTTATATTAAATATAAAAATAAAAATTATAAAATATAATTATAAATTACAATTATCCTATTAGCTCAGGCTTATTATTAGTTAGTTCTTACAACTTAAATTAGCCCATAATACTTATTTATGTTTAGCCACATGGCTTAGTGCCTTTTCTCTGTAAGACATTCTCACCTTGCTTCCTCTGCATATGGCTGGGGACTGATTCTCTGCCTTTCCTCTTCCTATAAATCTTCTTGTTTGATTGCCTCACTTATACTTCCTGCCTGACTACTGACCAAACATCATTTTATTATACTAATACAAGTAACAAATCTTTACAGTGTAAAAGAGAATTATTCCACAGCACATCTGACTCATCACACGGACATTCTTAACAGCTTAGTCTCAGAAGAGAAAACTAAAACTATCCGGAACTAAACAATGTGCTCCAGTTCCTACAGAATAAAAAAATCAGCAACAATATAGCCACAGTAGACCTGCTCCCCACCAGGAATCTCATTGGCTGACACACTGTATTTCTTAGCCTCACACTCACTCATAGGCATCAATACAATAATCAGCAACTTATTCTCCTCCCAACCAGAAACAACAGTTGTCCTTTGGGTTTGGCTAAGGCACATTCAGAAGTTGAGGAACAATAGGATAAATCACCATGACAGGAATGGATAGTAGAGGAGGTGTCCCTCTGCCAAATTGGCATGGATGGATCCTGCGGTCTTGTTTTCATAAAGTTCTGTCAATACTTTGGTGTTCCTTTTGCCTTGCTGTTTAATATCTGAACTCCAGAAAGAATGGCATGGTGCCTCAGAACCTTTGAGATGGCTCCCTTTGAATGAAGTAACCAGAACTCTTTCTCATAATCAGCCCTTACAGCTTGAATCTTTCCAAATTCCTAGTCTTCTGAGACATAATAATCTTATTTCATTCTAATTGCATAAGCTACTGATTTTTTCAAATGCATACTTTTTTACTCTGTTAAAGAAATTAGATTTGAGTCAAGTTCACTAATTCATGCATTTTCCTAACATATAATGTCAAGCAATGTCCATCAATGCCACATTTGAGAGTATACGTACTAAAGCATGTATCCTAGAGAGTGGTGCTAATATTGTCAAATATCATTTCAAACTTGGTATGCTATTATTCTTTGACAACAATTTTTTCATCATTTAGATATTTTTATAGCTTTCTTTCTGGTCTTAAAGTAGTACCTGAGAAGTGCTGAAACTGATAACTCTTTTGAATTTGTACATGTCTTCATACTTATTTTTAAGGGAATACTTTATCTTTCATTCATTCCAACTAAAATCTATATTTCTGTGAATATAAGTACAGGAGGGGCTTTCAGGTTTAAAAAATGTCACTCCCCTCTGAAAACTAAACATGTATTCTCAAAGCAAAATGTTTATCACTTTAAAGAGAAAAACCTGAAATGAAGGGTTGAGTCAAGATGAAATCATGTAAAAATTGACTATAGGAAAATTTGAGTGCTAATCACACAAACTAGCAGAAAATTCATTATCTGTATACATACATACACACATATATACCCGTGGGGCTGTTCCCCTGAAAAGGGGGAGCATGTGCCAACAGCTGATGGTGTGGCTCTCACACACTTTCCCGGTTCTGTATATACACTCATTTTTCTTCCTCCAGTTGCTCAGCTTAAGAACAGGAACTGCTTCGAACAGCACTCTGTCTTATATTAATTGTCATGCCCAGGGAAAGAAGCAATTTATCAGATAACTGGGTCCCAAGCCATACAGGGCCTGAGAGATTAAAATGATCACCTTGAATTGCACTCAGAAACTAAAAGGCAATCAGCACAGACGGCAGAGCACAGGTGGAACCTGCTCCATGGAGCCAATCTAGTTAAGCAAGCGGACCACACCATTTTCAGGGTCTAAAGCTTCCGAGTGGTCTCTGAAGTGTTGTTCCACACAAAGCTTGGAGGGTGAATTGAATACAAATTTTTCACGCATTTGAGGATTTCTCCTAGAAGAAATGACTTTTAAAGAGAAAACAAATGAAAAATCCTATGAAATTGACTCCAGAGAATTTATTAAAAACCAAAGGGCACCAGTAAAATGAAACATGCCACTAAGTTATGCGGAAGGGAGTTTGAAAACCTTACGCTCCACACCGCAGTGAGTTGTGATATTCACCCTCCTTTCTTAGACTGGAAAGTCGCTGGGGGCATTTTCTACTCCCACCCTGAGATTATACTCACTTTTTAACGTAGGATATACTATTTACTATCACGATTGAAGTCAGAGCTAAACAAACTCATCTTTTAATGGAAGCACGTGGAAAGGTTTCCACAGGGGCAGAGGGTCCTTCTAATATCTTGGGGTCAGTGTAAAAATCACACTGGACAAACACAAAACAGAATGGTTCATGGTTGAAGTATCAGGTTCGACATCCTGAGACTCCTTTGGACATTTGGTTTGAACCCCCTTGTGGTTAGCACAGTCTTTCTTCAGTACATAAACTCAATTTGTGCAATGAACTGTGTTTCCCTTTAGGGTCTGTGGCTAGCCTCTCTCTGCCCAGTGTTGATGGCACAAGACAATCCCTAGGTACCTGTGTCTTTCATTAACAGCAGCAGTCTGCAGGGGTGCTGATGTAGATGATCACGTAGGAGACAGGGTACCAAAAGACAAATTTCTAACTTTTGAGAATAAAAATGATAAATTTCATTTTGAATATTGAAAACTATCAACACAACTTCACTGGTCCATGATTCCCTCCTCTGTACTACTTAATATTAAAAGGCATATGTCATTTCTATAATCATTTCTGTTCAAGCCTTAAAAGAATGAAATAGTGTTTCATAATCAATGAAAGCAAAAACAATCTACCATTAGTAGAAATCGCTTATAGTCCCCAAATGACAGGAAAAGATATGAAAGGAAATAGCTAACAGGGAAACAAGCTGGCCTCTGGACTCTATTTTCTCTTCCAAGGAAAAGACCTGAAGTCACCAGTCACACTTTGGAAAGATAGTCACTGGCAACCCTAGATGCGGAACCAAAGATGTCTGGTTTCCATCCCATGTGACCATCCCCAAGCTGCTCTAACCTCACTGCTTTGAGCCATCATCTCAATAGCATATTTATCTCGTTCTACATTGGAACTGAATTTTGCAACTTGATGAATTTGATCTTAAATTTAAACTCTTCGAGTAGAGTTTAGATTAAAAATAAGCAATATAATTATACATGTTCTTTTTCTTCCACTTCTCTATCAGGCCGGACTTTGGTATTTTACCAGCTTCAGAACTGTGTACTCATTCCTTAACTTGTATTTATATAGGAGATTTGTCTATTTGTCTAGAAGACTCGAACTATTTTATAATGCTTTCTTGACAAATGCTTGAACTTTCCAAGGGGGAAAAACACAATTTCAGATAGGTCTTGTCTTATTGACTGAGAGCTAGCAAACAGAAATAAAAATATTGAGGGCTCTGTATGATTGAATAATTTTTAGGAAGAAAAAGAACTTATCTAGAGTTGAAAACAGTTAAGAGCCAGGCTTGCATAGAATATGCAGACTGATTCATCGGAGTTCTACTTTTTCTCCCTTTCTTACATATTGCTGTGTATTAAAATACTAAATCCAGAAACTACCTGATTTTGATACTCCCATCCCTAGCTCGAGGATCCATATTAAAGCTGTGATGGAGGTGGCAGGCTCTACTGTCACATGACTTCTGAGAACTCCTTGGTCATGTGTTTTTAATTATTCATTTGCAGAGGTTCAAGCCGAGCAAACTTAGTTACCACTCCTTCATTTTCTAATGTCAAGAATATGACATCTTTATTAATACTCTATCTCCCTCCGCTCCTCAGTCTTCCACTGGAGTTCACGAATCAGGTGGAAAAGAAAAGGAGCCAGGGAGTGCAGAGGAACAATGTGAAACGCCCTCTTCTGGACAAAACTTGGTGAGAGCATTCATGAGCTCAGGGCAGTTGTGGGCTGCACAAGGTCAAGCCAGTCAACTTTCCAACGAAGAAAGAGGTGATCTCCAGGTTCCATTCCTGCTTGAGCATCTCCTGACTGTGGATTGCTGCTGAGGAGTATCATTCTCTTCGGAGGGTGTGACCACTGGTACGGTTCTCATGCTCCAATGGATGCCCCATACCTGTGTCCATATGTATGACACATGTATGACACCCACCGAACTTAGTGGGTTATCAAGAAAGATGAACGTGGGAAAGGGAATATAGAAAGTATATGGAGAGAGTTGAAAGAATAACTGAGGGTGGATATTTAGTTGTATACATGTATAAAATCCTGAACAATGAAGAAAAACTGTTTTGAAAATTTCTGCTCAACATATAGAATCATTGAAGTATCTCCAAGACTATGGAACATAATTTTGAGACAGAAGCTGGCTTAACAAGTAGGAGATTGGGTTTCATCACCAGTGCTGGAATAATGATTAATAATAAGAACAGCAGCCTGTTTTTAGAAGCAGTTTGTGTAACATTTCTACTGATAGACTATTTTCTTTTTCTAATTCTGGTTAAAAAATAAAAATCATGAGAATTACATATCTTTCCTATTATAAAATATTGTTCCTGACCTTTTCCTTCTTTTAAGTAATTTCCAGTCAGAAAATGTAAACCTAACTGAAAAAGGTTTGCTTTTCTAGCGCCTATTATCAAGTGGTACAGTGGGAGAAATCAGTTTTTTGGTTAAACAAATTTAGACATTATACTTCTCCATGACACCATTTTGGAAAATTTATATTTTCTTTTTGTCCCTTACTAAGTTGTGTTTGGTTTGTCACTTTATGCTCATATTTCATGTACTAAAATAATTTTAAAACAAACCAAATAAAATAAAGATATTAGTTTAAGAAGAATATTCTAAAATGATAAGATCTAACCTCTTTCAGAGAACATTACAACTCTGAACCCCATATTTACAACATACATGTTTCCTGCCAAGTATTCTACTAACAGAAAGTAGTTCCCCAGTTCATTAAAAATACAGTCACAGCTCAAACAATGCACACAGAGCAAAAGAACCACAGAATTCTTCATAAGTCCTCCATATTTGTGAAAGTCACGCTAAGTAGAATTTTCTAACAGAAACAGGTTTCTGTGAAACTTTATTACTTAGAAGATGCAACGGACTGAATAGAACTGAGGAAGAGGCAAGAGATCCTTTCCTTTTTATTTTTCTCTCGGACAATAAACCCTGCACACAGCCTCCCTTACCTCCATTTCTCCCAGTCTCCTCAAATATCTCCTCTATACCCCAGGTCCACTGCTCCTCTGTTTCCCTTCAGAAAAGAGCAGGCCTCCCGAGGATATCAACCTAACATAGCATAACACTATACGATAAGACTGGGCACAATCCCTCACATCAAGACTGGACAAGGCAACCCAGTAGGAGGAAACGAATCCTAAGAACAGGTCAAAGACTCAGAGACAGTCCCCTTAAAGAAAGTCAAGAAAATAAATAAAGAGTTGAAGGACACATGCTCTCTTAAGACTGGAGGGGGAGGGAGGAGGACGAGTGGGGGAGCGAGAGGAGGATGGGAGGAGGGGAAGAAGTGGAAATTTTTCAATGGAAAAATAAATTTAAAAAAAGTTGAAGGACACTAGAAAAACTCTTCAAGACTTGAAAATAGAAAATAAGCAATTAAAAAATAACACAAACTGTGGGAATTCTGGAAATGAAAAAGTGTGAGTAAGTGTGCAGGAACTACAGACACAAGCATCATCAGCAGAGTACAAGAGATGGAAGAGGATTTTAAGATTTTTTAATAAAATCCTCAGCATCACTAGCTGTAAAAAAATGCAAATCAAAATCACAGTGAGATTCCATCTCCCAATAAGAATGTCCATTACCAGAAAGTCAAAGGAGTAACAATGCTGGCAAAGAATGGAGAGGAGGGGTTCTTGTATATGGCTGTGATAATATACACAGGAATGGCCATCATTAAAAACCATGAAAAGATTCCTCAAAAGGCTAAGAGCAGATTGCTTGCTCAGCACAGCTGTGTTGCTTCTCGGTGACTTCCCAAAGGACATGACACCAACCTCTCAAAACAGAGGTTTGTATACCCACATCCAGTGCTGTGCTGTTTGTTTACAATAGTGCAATATGGATGCCCTTTCAGCTAGATGCCCATTTCAAAGGATGACTGGGCATACACATAAATGTACCATGGAAAAGTATTCCACAGTCTGTCCTTTGTAGACAAATAGGTGAAACTGGAGGGCACTAGGTTAAGTGAAGAAGTCAGACACAGAGAGAGAACAGCCACATGTTCATTCATATGTGAAAGCTGAGATAGTAGAGCGGGATGCAGATTAACGACTACGAGAGGATAGTAGATAAGAAGCAGGAAGATTGGAGGCGGCAGGATAATGGGTACCAATACATAGCTAGAGTAAATTACTATGACCCAAGTGTACCACAGTAGAATGTAGTGACAGTGACTCACAGAAACCTGTCACACTGATTATAAGCAGAAAGTGACAGGATGAGAGATGCCACCCTTAAAGACAAGGAAGTGGGGAACTCATTACTGTGGTCTGATATTGCATGAAAGGTATGAGCCCTGCTATATCACACAACATGCCCTATACACAATAATTTAAACAAACAAACAAGGGGATTGTTTTTCAGAAAATAATATCAGCATCTGTGGATCCTGGAGCTTCTGGCCCCTGCTTCTTTCCAGAGAAATACCTTGTCTCTGGGTATTTGTGTCAGGGTGTGGGTCAAAAGAGACTCAAGAATTTCAAAGAGGAAATATTTCAGATATTTGCACCTTTTTTTCCAAGCTTTCAAAATACCGTATTCTTTTCATAAATGTATGGTGAAGCAAACAATGAATCTTTATTGAAGGTTACATAAATATCAGGAGATACATTAATATAGAAAATAAATCCTTATGGTAATAAGGAATGTATTCTTTAACAAGCATATGTTGGTGAGGGCAACATATGAGATGGTTCAGCAGCTAAAGGAGTCTGCTGCTAAAGCCTAAAGACCTGGGCTCAAGTTTTGGAACACTACAACAGTGGTTCTCAACCTGTGGGTCGTGACCCCTCTGAGAGGTCACCTGACTTTCATGAGGGTTGCTTCTCAGATGCCTACATTATGATTCATAACAGCAACGAAACGATAGTTATGAATTCACAACAAAATAATTTCATGGTTGAGGGTCGCCACAGCATGAGGAACTTTACAAAAGGATCGCAGTTATTAGGAAGGTTTAGAACCACTGCACTAAAAGGAGCTGTCTTGAAAGTTGTCCTCTGACCTCCACACAGATGTCATGACACCTGTGCCTGCATGTCCTCACATACATACATACACACACACACACACACACACACACACAGAGAGAGAGAGAGGGGGGGGAATAAATAAATGTAAATAAAAGAAAAAGACTCGAAGGAGTAAGAGGTGAAGAAAGAGAAAGGGGATGGAGGCAAGAACAAGAAATTAGGCAGCGACCAGAGCTGGGAAATAAACTGATTATCCTTTCAAGCGAACTCCTGGGGGAAAGTTCACGTAAGAGTGATTTGAAAAACTAATGATTTCACTCTAGGAAAATACTGTCGTGAACCATTAATTTTTAAGATTAAAAAGGACCATGGAGATAAATAGAAAGTGTTAGAGATGCCTCTACAGTATTAAGAAACTGTGTTTCAAAGAGAAACAAGCCTTGGGAAGGCAGTTCACAGGAGAAAACACACGCATCTTTCTTTTTATTTTTTAAACCTTTGTCAGAAAATAAAGAAAGCTAAAATAACGCCTTGAAGGTGACCAGCTACTTTCCGTAAGCAACGACAACAAAATGCGTCTGGAGGGAAAGTCAGCATGTCTGTAAAAGCAAGCAGATGTTTGTGATTAATTCCTAGCTAACATCGCCCAGCTGGCTGTGGATGATTTTTACGGAGGGAGAACATTATAGAATGCCATGAGTTTGGATAAATCATGAGCATAGGAGTCATGAGCCCGGAGCAGAAGACCTACGCATCTCCTTGTAGGCAGTCTTCAAATCACACCACATAACAGGAGCACGGCCATTCCTCCACAGCACGGTATCTGTTTCCAGTTTCCTCCTACATTTTGATGGGTGTCGTTAAGTGTCAGTCTGCATCCTGTTTCCCAGCGTTGTGACATACTGGACACACCTTCCACCAGGTGACTTTCATTAGTACACTTCATATTAGGGACACGAGCTTGTGCAAACATTGTTTTTGCATTACTTATTTTCTTTGGAAACACAATGTTGGTAGCTATTGAGATACTTACCTCAAAGTTTCAATATCAATTTTAACTATAAAGTAATTTTAACTAAATAATCGAAATAAAATTTTACCTCCTTATCTCCTTTTAAACGACAAATAGGGATATTTAGGTGAACTATGTAAGTGCAATAAAGAAGAATCTGGATGCTTTCCTTGATGTTTTATCACAAATATTTTTATCAAGACTTCATACTATTTGATTCAGAAAGTTATATACAACTAAACAAGTCAAATAAAGTATGAATTTTCAGCATATTGGTTGTTAATTGTAATAGATTTGTGACAGTAATGCATTGAGGAACTGCATGGAAAATACGCTGGGATATTTTGCTATCTTATCAAATCTTACATAGATCAAAAGGAACTCTAAAATTAATAGTTTACCCTAAAATTACTGAGCCATTCTTAAAGCCATGTGCTCAATTTTTCCAAAACACCTCATGGACACTAGACTTTTTCCATGGCTTTTGATTACTTACTACTAGAGAATTTAACATGTACTAATGACATAAAAACATGAATATTTAAGAGATAAATTAATAAGTGTGAAACTTCCTCTTATTCAACTATGCACAGGAATTGCTTTCAAATTGCTTTCCTCAGTTTATTATGGAGATGTTTATAAAACATACAACTCAAATAATGTTTATTAAGTCATCCACTCATTAGTCTTTCACGTTTGATTTCATATGCTCCGCCCATTCCAGCCATCTACTAAGCCCTATAACATTTCTGTGCATTTCAATCAAGTTCTAGATTCCTTGGAATTTATGATATAGTCTTCACCATGCCTACTCAGAGCTTACTATCTATAGAATATCTACATTAAAATTAGATTCAGACCATGCTGAGGTCAATTGCACAAACTGATGTCAGAGACCATGTGGATGTTCATAGTCTAAACCGTCACCAGAAACCAAGTGAAAATTCATGATCTTTGATCTAGGTGATTGTGACAACTCCTACCTCCCCCCTCAAAAAGAAAGTAACAGCTTAGACAGGAAACCATCTAAGAGAAGGCTTAAAAATTGTGCTAAGAATGCTGAAGTGTAGCTATCCACAACCGAGGGCTTCTGGCGGGGATGCATGTAGGGAAGGACTCAGTTATCTTTAAGGGGCTGGATATTGGGAGTTTGAGCACACTCCACTGAGGATATGGGCTACACAAGTTGGGCTTGCTTTTCTCCTCCTCCTCTTCTTTCCTTCCTCATCTCTTCATCTACTCCTTCTTCCCTTTCTTCTTTCTCCTCCTCCTTCCCTTCCTCCTCCTTTTACTTCTCCTTTTGGAGGGGGACTCACAAGGATGGGGTGAACTTGAGAGGACTGAGAAATGTAATTGGGTTGCAGGTTGTGAAATTCCCAAATATTCAATAAAAATACTATGTTAGAAAGAGTATTTAAAAATCATAATTAGGCATACTTGGGGAAAGTACACATATGGGTCACCAAAATATCTCTCAAAATAAAAATCTCTCTCAAGTGCCCTTATCCCAGAACATCTCTTGCACAGTTCCCCACATTGCCTCACCTCTATTTCACCCCTCTCTGAAGAGACTACCATTCTGATATATTCACCATTACTTTCTTCTGCTTGTTCTGGATCTCTCCTGCCACCAAATATTTTTTTATTTTACTATATCATTCAATTTACCTTGATAATTTTTTAAGAGGAGATTACATGACTTGGTAGATGATGGCTTGATTTATACATATTAAAGGCTTTTAATAATATTGACTTTCTATTAAATCATATTGTGTCTTGATACTATACTACACTTAATTTTTATTAGTATGTGTGACCAACATTGGTTCTATGATCAACATGGCCGAATAGACCACACAGATTGAAAAGATATATGCTATAAATGAGGTTATCTATAATCATAAATGAGATCTTGACTGTCTATAGCATTTCTCTGTGTTCCCATGACTTTGTTGATTTCTTTTACACTTATACTTTTAACTGTTAAAGGATATTTTAAATTTTGCCAAGCTCTTTAGTCTTCTATTTTACATAAGTTGTCTTAGTTTGCTTTCTATTTCTATGACAAAGATGACAAGCAAAAACAACCTGGGGAGGAAAGGGCTTATTAGGTTATATATACTGTCATAGACTACTGAGGGAGGGAAACCAAGACAGGAACTTAAGGCAGGAACATGGAGTCAGGAACTGAAGCAGAGGCTATGAAAAAACATTGCTTACTTGTTTCTTCCTCGTGACTTGCTCATTCTGCTTTCAACCCAGGACCAACTGCCCAGGGATAACACACCTATCCATCCCTGGCCTGGGCTCTTCCACACTGATCATTATCAAGAAAATGCCCCCACAGATGTGCCTACAGGCCAATCGGATAGAGCCACTTTGTCAATTGAGGTTTCTCTATCCAAAGAATACTAGTTTGAGTAATCTTAACAAAAATAACTCAGAATAGCTTCAGGAGGTCCCCGAAACTGACCGGACTTACTAGAGTCTTCCATTAAGACTAGAGTGCACAATTAAGCTGAGAATCCCTATAAGACAAAAAGAGCTGAGCTTCAAAGAAGATTATCTGTAGCGTGAATTCTAATTGATCTTAATAATAAAAACCTGTAGTCAGATAAAGGAGTTAATTCTGAAAGATCAAAGAATGCTGAAAATAGAGTAGCCAGGCACTAGTTATTACCTCTACTGAATCCTCAGACCAAAGGGGCGATCCTGTCCCTACAAATCCTAAGACTGAATGAGCTCCTGTCTCCTCCACCTTATATTCCTTTCTGCCCAGTCATACGACTCCTGTCTCCACTTGCCAAGTGCTGGGATCAAAGGTGTGAGCTCTGTTTCTCTTTTAGACAGAATCACGTAGCCCAGGGTGGCCTTGAACTCACAGAGATCTGTCTACCTCCAACTTCTAAGTGCTGAGATAAAAGGTGGTTGCTGCCACGGCCTGGCCTCTGTGGCTAACTACTGTGGCTAGCTCCGCACCCTGATCTTCAGGCAAGCTTGATTTGTTACAGCACAAACACAGTATCACCACGATTGTCAGGGGAGCCAAGCTGAAAAGAAGACTGAGACAAGACCAACTGCCTAAAAGAAGCAGAAAGCAGACCAAGTTGTCCTGAAGAGGTTTAGACCAACTGGAGTGCCTGGAAAGGAAACTCCAACCTGTTCAACAACCTGCAGATGTGCAGTTTCATTCAGGTTCCGAGAATCATGAGCTGTCGCCTATGCAGGGTCCTTTGTGACACAGCTTTCTTTGAGTCATTTCTGTTCCTGTACGTAACTCCTTACCTGTTTTACTGTATCTAACCCCAATGAAACCCATCAGTTCACCAAGCTAGATTCAGAGGTATCTGTAGTTTAACCTATTGTAGGTTCCCAATCTGGGGAGAGTAGGCACACATAATTTTAATCTCCCCAGCAAAGGTTTTGAAACACAACAAGTGTATGTAAATAAATAGTGTCACACATACACAAAGACAATTAAGAACAACAACAAAAGTATCACACTAAAGGAAGCAGTACACAGAGTAAAAAGAATGGGAAGTCTTCCAACCCTAAATCAAACAGAGATTCTTTCCTATCTAGACTATAGAGAGAAATAAAAAAAAATCAAGCACAAAAACTAAATCATTCAAATAAAACATGGACCAATGAACTGAGTGGAGAATTCTCAAAGAAAGAAATGCAAATGGCCAAAAAATATTTGAAATGGTGCTCCTTACCCTTTCCTGCCAGAGAACTGCACATGAGAGCCACTCCGAGATTTCCTCTCGCCCTAACTTAGTGGCTACCTTCAAGAAAATGAATGCTGATGAGAAAGTGTCAATGGAACCTTAAACATCACTGTCAGTAATGAAAACTGGCATAGCCATTATGGAAGTCAGTGTGAGGGTGCAAAAACTAAAATTAGAACTACCATGTGACCCAGCAAAACCACAAATAGGCATGTTCAAAGGACTCTAACTCAGCATACCACAGATACACATATATATTTATATTTATTAACAGTATCCAAAATAACTGAGAAATGAAACTGATCTTGACATCTATCAATAGACAAATAAATTAAGAGATTGTGGTAGCAACATGCAGTGGATATCTTCCAGCCGTAAAGAAAATAAAACCGTGACATCTTCAGGAAAATGCATTCAACTGGAGGTAACTATGTTCTACAAAATAAGTCAGACTCAGACATACAGATAATATATTTTCCTGTTACTCTCAGACTCTAGATATAAATGTGAGGAGTGTGTGTGTGCCTAAAAAAATCTCAAGGTAAAATGTGTCTCGTTGTATGATGAAAACTTTCAATCCTTTAATTTTTAGCTGCCAGATCTGAGCATATAATAGGCTGTCTCTCCTTGTCTTTCTACCAGTTGTTGACTTACGTATTTTAAGACTGTATTATTAGTTGTCTAAAGTTAATAATAACTGTGTCTTCCTATATCATAGCCTATTTTTACCTAGACATTTTCAAATATCATATCATTTGTCTTCCTCATGATATTAACTTCAAATGTTTGTCTTATTGAAACAACTATAAATTCAAGAAAAACAGTGTCACCAAGCACATTTACTTAGGAGTCTAGATCCCTGCTCTGATCACCTATTTCTACATAACCAATCACCTCAAAAAATGTTCTTGTTAATTATGTAGTTAACTGACTACATAATTGTTTCATTTCCCAGCATGTCTGCTGGGTGTCTGTACAGAAGAAAATTTCAAAAGAATCTCCACAGTGGCTACTTAAGCAACTGGTCTCCTGTTAAGAAATTAGCTGAACTGTTAACCAAGGGTGTCCTCATTCTTGATTCCATTCTCTTTACACGGGTTTTTGGGTTCTCTTAGATGTAGTAACTTGACTGCTAAAGGAACCTTTCCATAAGAAGTAAATGAAGGCTTTCCATCTCGCGATGTGCCAGACCCAGAGTCCCAGATCAACACCATCGGTGTTCAAAGTTAGTCTCCAGAGCAGGAAAGACTGAAGGGAAAGGAAAACCAGATTTGTGTGATGGATAATGTGATCTTTGCATACAGAAGGGAGAATGGTGAGGAACCCCCACTAGGGACTACAAAATATATTTTTCCTTTTGATTACTACACAAGTTTTGATTTTGTCTGGAGAACCTTCATAATTCAAACTACTTGTAGCTATTTATGGCTTTTCTAATTTCCAAACTAAATTTAAAGATATTAACTTATGTCTTGAGCTTCAGTTGCACACCCAACATATGCAGACTGATAGCAAGGATAGCAGGGTGTTTTTTCAAAACTTTTTGATCATAACACACACACACACACGCGCGCGCACACACACACACATCCCTCTCTCTTTCTTGCTTTCATTCCTAATCTAGTTTATTAGTTATTATTTTTGAAAGTTTCCTTTAAGTATCTAAAGGCTTTAACTCTGTTTATAATTAAGAATGAGCAGAGTCCAATGGAATTCTTATATAAAAATGACATAGTGGCATTATGATTTCTTACACCTATTTAAAAGTTAGTAAGAAAAATAAATGTGCTTTTCAGGATTCTCTGTAGGAGAGAGTTGAAGTCACTATTTGTTGATGAGCCCTGTGATGGGCTCCTGGCATCCATTTGCCCAGACTTGTTGCTGAGATGTTCCACTGCCCTGGATTGCTGACAGACTACATCGAGGCTCCTAATTCACCCTCTCCCTTCCCAACACCAGCTGGGATTTTGAATGAACTGACCTAATCCTGAGCTCAGGAAGCAGGAGGATTTTCGAAGACCAGTTCACTCAAGAAACAAATAAGACTGAATTAATATATATCTTACTACTGATATATAAATTGATCTAGTTTATTAAAGATTCATTTCATTTATTTTTTTCTCAAATTATAAAAATGCAATCTTTTAACATACTCTTCATATAAAAGCATGTTTACTTGTCATAATACAGGACAAGTTTTAGAATCCAAATGAATATTTATACATTTCAAGATTTATTATTTTATTCTACTGCATGGACTGACTTTGTGGGAGCCTGGTTTGTTTGGATGCTCACCTTTATAGACCTGGATGAAGGGGGGAGGACCTTGGACTTCCCACAGGGCAGGGAACCCTGACTGCTCTTAGGACTAGAGAGGGAGGAGGAAGTGGGGAGGGGAGGGAAAAGGGAGGAGGGGAGGAGGTGGAAAATTTTAATAAATAAATAAATTTAAAAAATAAAACATTTAGGATCAATGAAACCTAATTTTCACATGTTATAGTACATCTGAACCAAATAAGTTTTCCGCTCATGTCAAACACTAACTTCTGTGGATTGCCTATGAGTTGAGGATGTCACCCAGGGACTGTGTGTTAAGATGTCCCAATTGGGAGATATTAAGAAACTGCAAACAAATATAACTTTGATATTTGATGTGTGTCTTATGGGAAGCAAATAAAATTAGATAATTTCATGATACTTTCAGTAAGAAGGCCGTCAATACATAGGACCTCTAAATTTTGAATCTCCAGATCTTTAAGAAACAATAACCCCCTTTTATTTATAAAGTTGTCCACCCTCAGGTATTTTGTTTCAGTTATTTAAAAAATACCATTGTACTAACTTGATCCTGAATTATAGGTATCATACCGATGAATCATAGGTATCACACAGAATGAATCATCAGTATTGTGCAGAATATATCTTTCATACAGTCCACTGGACTACAATGTATGTTTCTACTGAAGTGACATACTTTATGTATGTTTTACAGATGAGATAACTCATAGTCATATATACTTAATTTCTGGCAAGACCAAGGTAGTGACTTTGTGTCCACCTCCTTCAGAAGAAAGGGATTATTTTTTATTTAGAATATTTGAGAACTTTATAGAAGTGGTATATTACAGTGTTTCCACCATTTTCTCCCTTTTGTCTTGGCCCTCTGCTTTCTCTTGAATTCATTGCCTCTTCTTTTAAAATAAGTATTCTTACATATATTTGCACACGTGGGCATGCAAATATAATCTTGGACCTTATTTACTGCCGCAGGTATGTATATGAGGTTAAAAATGACTAAGGATTATCAACGTACAAGGAAATTTGACCCTGGAGAAGACTGTTTCTTACAATCTTTCCACCCCCTATTCTTTAATGTTCCCTGTGCCTTAGATGTATGGGTCACATTGTAGATGGATCAACCAGAGTTAGACACGGGAAAGTCAGTTTCTTTCTGCATTTTGACCAGTTGTAGCTTTCTGTAATGGGCTTGTCTTCTGCCAGGAGAAGTTCCTTTGATAAGGGGTAAGAACTACAATTACATGTGAGTGAGATGGTATGTATTCAGGGTTTGCTTTATCACAAATAGAGGAATATCATGGCCTTATAATGAATAGAGCCAAAGGAAAGCATCTCTAAATTAGACACAAGAAAGAGAGTGACTTGGTCTATTAAAGCTGCTGCTAAGTGGCAGAAAGGTATCCCTTACTGTTCTGAAGGCTGGAAAGTACAGATGAAGGAGCCAGCAGGCTGGTGTCTACTAAAGGCTATTTGTTTTCTCCCACAACATTCCCGTCCTATACGTTCATATCCTAGAAGCAGTGACCAACTCTCTGGCTGTCTTTAGCAGGCCACTAATCCTGTTCCTTGCGGCTCCACCCTCATGACTCACTGATGAAACCATCAGTGGTGGCCAGGTTTGGATATGAATTTGGAGGAACCATAAGAATTCAGACAGGATTGTTAAGAGTCCCATTGTGCCAGAGTCAGAAAGTCCTGGTTGCCTACAGTAACTGATGGACTTTGGATGTCCTCATCAGTCAAAACTCTTCCAGGAAATTCGCTCCTTCTACTTATCTCATCTCTTTCCCAGAAACCTGCTTCCTCTGTGGTTGGCCGCCACTCTCTTCCTTGTCAGGGTATACCTCACTCAAGGCCTAGTCAGTATGTGGCATTCAATTGTTTAGTGCACAGATATGACTCATCAGTATCAGTATCATCAGTACCAGTTGTTCTGAAAGTGAGATACTGAGGTCATTTCGTCTTTCATTTACAGTTCGCCTATTCCAATGGATATCACAGCACAGGGTAAGAATGGTATCCAGGTTTGACTCCCAAGAGCACTGCCAACGATTAACATGGCATTATTTCAGATGAATATAGGCAAGATGGTTTGCAAGCTGCCACCTTGGAAAGAAAAATCTTATTTTGTTTTCATTTTGTAAGAGGAATATTACTTTTGTTACATATAGTAGAAAAAATACATGGCACTTTTGCTTATGGAATATAAGCAAATTTCATGGATAAAAGTCTCTTATTTTGATAATAAATGGATGCATTTTCCATTCAGGTGGGGAAGTAACAGATATATGTGATGTTCTCAAAAATGGAAAATGTACACGCAACCTTTTAAAATTTAATAAGACACATGGCATTTTATGTATCAATTTTTCATAATTGTTTAAGCTGAATTTGTCTTTGGTGTTTGTCTCCATGTGTTTTATTCATTCCAATATTTTACCCACAAAGTGAAAATAATAATTTAGAAATACAGCTACTGTTACGATCAGTACTGTCTCCCTTGGAAAAACCAAATAGGAAGGAGACACTAATTAATCCAAGACCATGGACTTACTGGTGAAATAACAGGAAACTAAAGCAAACTAAGTAACTTCATCTGCTAATTGACTAGCTAATTCCACGCTCATGGAAGAGGTTTTGTAAAATGTGTATTTAAACAAGCAGGTGCTCCTTCTTCCCCAGTAATGCCAACATCCTAATTCTTTCAGGCTAAAGAGAAAACCAGGACTGACTTTCCCTCTCTCAGTGTGGTAAATGTTCCCAGTCAAGCTGTTTTAAAGTACAAGTATCTCTTAAATCTAGGCATCTTTTGTGCAGTAAGTATAAAAATACTGTTTTTTCACAGTGAGACAAACTTGAAGGCAAGAAACAAAGGTTTAAGGTGGTGTCTTTTTACTTTATCTTCATTAGAATTGTTGATGTTTTTAACTCTCAAGTTTTAATTGATGCTTCATTTTCTATCAATTCCTTTTTTTGAAAAAATCTCAGGGTCCTCCCCACTCCATCCAGGTCTAGGAAGGTGAGCATCCAAACAGACTAGGCTCCGACAAAGCCAGTCCATGCAGTAAAATCAAAACCCAGGGCACCCTGACTGCTTTTAAAACTTGAGTGGGGGGAAGGGGGTAATGGGAGGGTAATGGGAGGAGGAGAGGAGGTGGAAATTTTTTAATGAAAAATAAAAATAAAAAAATAAAATAAAACAGAACGATGTGTGAAAAAAATCTCAGCACTTGATAGTGAATAGCACAAGCCCCACACCTGGACACTCATCTTGTTTTTCTCTAAACTATCCATCTTGTAAAGCAATTGGCACTCTGGGTGTGATCACTGGTGAGGTAGAGAATTACCCCTTAGTGTTCTAAGAAAAGTGCAGCCCCAATCTGCAAAAACAAACACTGTGTTGTAATTTATCAGTTGCCCAACAAAAACTTAGTGCTAAAGTTTGTTTCTAAAGTGATAGTGAAAAGGAGAAATACAAAGGGAGGATACTCTTCTAAGTAAAAGGATGGAAAAGACTCAAAGTATATTTCTATGGAATAACTACTTTTGTGTGTATGATCTCTGATGTTAAAAACGACAAACATTTGGAATGCAGAAATCTTAATGTCATAAATCTTTTCAGCTAGGGAGAATAGGAACAGACAGATACTTCTAATAGGTATGTTAAAATATGTATTCATTCTCCATAGTTTATCCAAAAATCCACACAGGTTGGACATACTTTGAGCTGGTTATGAGAAGTTTTAAAGCATGGGCTCTGTTTTACTTTGCTCTCATCTTATTAAGGCATCAACTCCAGTATGAAACACCATTCACCGCATTTTTACATCTCACGAATGACCCAGATCTTGCACCAAGTGCCTTTAGGAGAAAGAGAAATAAGAGCTTTGCTGATGAGGTATAGAAAAAGAAAATAGTATAAATTATATATTTTCTCATCAACCATGGGCGGTCAGTGAGTATTTTATGAATGGTTTCCATACCAAGAAGTTCTGAATAATTGAGGATATTTATGCTTATGAATGATGCTCCCACTTTTTATTTACAGACCATTCTCCTAACCTTTAGTGAGGAATATTCAAGCCAAAATTCCTGTCTCAAGTCATAGTATTATTTGCATCATCAGGTTAAAACAAATTTCATTTTGTAGACATCAGGGACTAATGTTGGGGCTCCCTTCCTCTATTAACTACTCTTGTATCAAACAGATCAAGATATACATGTATAGTTTGTAATCAAGTGGATGAAACTAAAATAAATGTTCTGTTAATAATATTAAAAATAAAATGCACTTATTTATTATAATTGGATTTTCCTATGTTAGCTTTCTGTATTGGTATGATTGTCCTGTGTCACTTGAATTTTATATCTTGAATAAAAAATTTAATTGTATCATGGTAACTTTGCTTTTCTCATTAATCTGAGAACTTATCACTTATGCATTACCTTTTTAATTTTGGAAAGTTAGATACAAAGTATATCACCCTACTTAGGAAATTTCTTAGGATTTGGGGGGCTATTATGAGTAATTTGCTTTAAAAAAAAGTCTGTGAAAGTGTCTTCATACAAGAATGTGGAGTGATGTGGAAAACCTGTCTTGATATGTTGGAAAATCCAGATATGCCATATACCACATGCCAAAACATCTCCACCCATGGGATGTTGACAACTGTGGATCAAGTTTTTGAAAACAGCTGAAAACCAGCCAGAGCATATATTGAATCCTTAGAACTGGGTCGTGCAGCATCTTGAACTTAATTCTTCCCTGATTCTTCTGATCTTGAGTCTTATGACAATGGCACCGTAGTGTGGTATAAACAGACTGCTCACCAAAGCAAACGATTTAAAACTGAAGTGAGTTTACCTGATGCTCTTCCCTCTACTCTTGTAATGACTGTAGTTGCTTCAGGCTTTTTCATTTGCAGACACTGAGAGAATGAAGTCCCAATATGCATTATTCAACAGCTGTTTAGTATTATGGTTTTGCAGCATGATAATAATTTAATAGCCCTGTTCAAATGAGCAAGTCCAGTGGACTCTTCACGAGAATGTTGCAGTCACAGTCTATGTAAAAATATGTCTCGGGCTCACTTGATGGCTTAGTGGGAATGGAGCTTTCTGCCAATTCTGAGGACTTGAGTTCAATGCCCAGAACATACATAGTGGAAGTAGAGAACTGTCTGTCACAATTTTTCCTCTGACTTATACTCATTTGCCGTAGTATGTAGCATGTGCATGTGTGTGTGCACATGCCAAAAGGCCCCAACTGAACAGTAAGCAAATTCCTAGGCCAAGTAACTATTATGTTAATTTAGAACACACAAAATGCTAGATATCACTGTCCAAAGATGTCCGGATTGATTAATTTTTAAAATGAAATTGGAATTTAAAAAAATGATGAGCTCATATATTTTGTTGAGTGATGTTAATCAATTTTGAGACTCAAGTCAACATTTAACACACACTAAAAATGTTAAAAATATTTGATCTGTCTTAATGTGAGACTTCAGGAACAGGAAAATGTTTAGGATCCAGACAATTATATCTTAACTTCAATTTTTTCTTCTTCAAATTGAGAAAAAAACAAATTTAAAAGAATGTGATGAATAACTTCTAATGTCCTATCCAGTCACTTTCATAATGCAATGAAACATATAAAATTACTCTTTCGAGAGAATTTCAGAATAAAATGTGCCAATAAGAAGGGTGAAGTAAAACAAAACTGCCAGTTCCCAGCTACTCTGTGGCTCTTTCCCAAATTTAGTAATACATGAGGTAAAGAGGCATATTTTCACAAAATACTAAAAATAAAAATATGAAAACAATATCTACTTCATGCATTTTCTTTCAAGATTCCAATTCTGCTATATTTCCTACCCCAAACACATCTCATCTGCCTTGAAGCATTCTGTGTGAGCCAGAGACTAATGAGATTCGGTGCTGAAAACCTTGAAATGGCAAAGAAGAAAGTAACCTTCCAGAAGATCAGAAGATTCCTCTACAGGTATTAAAAATAATCCTGTTACTTTTGTTGTTGTTGTTTTGTTTTGTTTTACGAGTCAAGGTTTCTCTGTGTAACAGCCCTAAGCTGTTCTGAAACCAGCTCTTGTAGACCAGGCTGGCCTTAAACTCTCAGAGATCTGCTTGTCTCTGCCTCCCAAGAGCTGGAATTAAAGGTGTGCACCACGACCACCCAGCAACTTTTAAACATCTTTTCTAGTTATGTGCTTTTTAAGCAAAAACATTCAGATGCTTCCAACCACATATATGACTAAAACCTCAGAGTGCTTTAATAGTCATTAAAATGCAAGTAACAAGTGACTGCGTCTTTAAGACACATTGGTGGCATTGGTGGCTTTCTATTGGTCTCTCATTCAGAGATTCTTTATAGGCTTTTCAAACGTTTGCTTAGACATCAGAATAACTTTCAATATATTTCAACTGTATAGTCAAATTCATTTGTTAATGTTACAACTAGATTTTTCAGACAAGCATATTGTATTCATAGATAGTCATAAAAATTTTATATAGCAGATATGGGCCTCATATAGTATAAATTCAGTACCCAGAAAATGGTGTAGGTGATATTTTAATGTATATTTTGATAGATATAGCTGAGCAAAAACAAATTTTTAAATTTCAGTTCTTTATCCAACTCTGAGTGTTTTTGTTTTTATAATCTCCCTAATAAAATTTCATGTATCTAGTTTATAAACTAAAACATAAATTGTTATGAGCAAGAAAATGTTCAATACAAATTTGATTCTGAATTATAAAACATCCTAAAGAAAAATCTGAACAAAAATATTTCTTTGTATTTTTCTTACAACTAAATGTCTACAAGTATTCTCATTATTGAGACGACTATATAAAATATATGAGACCACAAATTTTAATTTCAATTTCATTTTGTAAACTAAATAAGCTGGACACCTTTGTCTAGTATTGGCACACATGTTCCAAAATGACATAATAGTTACATTCCAAAGAGCTCACTGAGAACCCTTCTGCTTGATTGGGGGTGGGGTTGCAATGACTCTCCCAGTCTTTGAAGTGTTCACATCAGTCATAAACCAAAAATTTCTATTGTGTCATTTTTTTTTCTTTTTCGAGACAGGATTTCTTTTGGTAGCAGCCCTGGCTGTTCTGGAACTCATTCTGTAGACCAGGCTGGCCTTAAGCTCACAGAGGTCCATCTGCCTCTGCCTCCCTAGTGCTGAGATTAAAGGCGTGCACCACCATCGCCTGGCGTACTGTACCATTCTTAATATCTGTCCCTTCTTTCGCTCATATGCAAAAATGTTATGTACTTAACTGTCCTTTCTTTTTCTCTTATGCGCTTTCTTCTTCTCTTACGTGGAATATCAGTTGTTTTTCTGTGACAGTCACCAAAATAATGTAGATTTTTGTATATATATTTCAAAAGAGTATCCTAGAGGACAGCATGATATACATGCATCATTCCTTGAGTTAATAGACTTGAATTCTGCCTAGCAGTTGTGATGTTAAGAGAGACAGGACGACCAAGACACATGGACATGATAAAAAAAAGACCATAGTAACTGTGCTATCTGGAGTCACAGTTCATATAGAGTCTTAGTGAAATGTGTCTGTGGTTGCCAAGGAGCACCCAGGTGTAAACAAAGACAGCCTGAGCCTGCAATCCATTCCAAGGATTATAGGACTTATTAGTACATTAATAAAGAAGAGACATATTAGGCATGTATGAACACATTGAAATTGATTAAAGTGTCTCCAGTCATTTCATCAGACCAAAAAAATTAGGAAAAAAATAACTTCACAGAGAAGGTTCTGTGAGCCCTTAGATGCAGCGTTGAGTTATAAAGACCTGGTTTTATGTCTGTTTTAGTGAATTGAATCAAATAATAAGGCTACTTCTGTAATTCTTCTTCAGTAAAATAGACCTAAAACCTGCCAGTGTAGAAATTAGCTTATAAGATGCTGTAAGTTAAAAGTACAATACTCACTTTATTGAGGTTAATGACTTTTAACCTCAGAATATAAAAACACTAAACATAAAATTAGGAAAAATCTAAGCAAAACTGTTTATCTACAGTATACCAAATTAATCTCATTAATTGTTGCTTATTCTATTTTAACAAACACTCAATGCTCCAGGACACTATCATATATGTAAGTAAGTCATATACCCATAAAGAAATTTAATAACAAATTAGAAAACTGTAAATGTGATTTAATTTCATCCTCAGTTAAAAAAACCAATAAATAAATTATCTAAATCATGCTATCAAAATATTGGTGTAATAGAAAATGGTAAATTATAATTGAAATAGCCACTTACATTCTGACCAAAATGTAGATCATTTTTTTAAGTGAAAGATGAGACTAGGGTCTGGAACAGACAGATCATTCTTTCTGGGAAACAAAAATTTCTTTCCAGTAAGAATAACTATCCATTGAATTTTTAAACTTGAATTTTATGAGTTTTCAGAGAATATACATTTTTAAAAACAATAGGTTAGTACTTTACTTACTATATTTAGAGGGACATGAAGCTTGAAGCTGTGAAGGAAAAATGGTGGAAAAAACAGGGAAAGATTTGAGGATACAGAATGGGGTAGATTTTATCAAAATACATTACATATGTATATATAATAAGATATATATTAAACATAAAACAAAATTAAATAATTACTATAAATTTCTATTTTAATCAATCATTTGCTCTATCAAAATACATAAAATATGTTGGTAGTGAGTTTCTTTTTTTTATGAATGTATGATTTTGGCACATGGTTTGTTTTAACAAGAATCAGTTTCTTCAGTGTATTGTCTCAAAACACATGCCAAATCTCATTTGAAAATATAATTACCACCATTATGTGCTCATAAACACTGGTACACTTTAGAATGTTATCTAAGTATTGTTGAGTGATGATTACTCATTTTAAGCAGCAGTATCATTAGCTGCTCAGGTCTAGACTAGTGATCAGAAACCTGGTATCATTTCCAATTTATCACTGATTAACCATTTCAGCCAAAAAAAAAAAAGATAAGTGGAAATACAAAGCCTAATTATAGCCCGTCACACTAACGTCAATATTTTTATTATTAACAAATTTAATCAAACATGTGGTAAAATGCGACACCTCCTTTTCCTGCCAAAAAAACAAAAACAAACAAACAAACAAACAAACAGAACAGCCCTCATATAGAAGCCACACCTGGCCTCCCGAACTGAACTGAGGATACAACAGTGTGCTGACCTCTCCCATTAAGGTGCATTGCCAGACTGGATATCAGCACACAGTTCCTAATACAGAGGCTTAGGGCACACAAAGGGCACAGAATTTAGAATGTAGATCATCTAAAATGCTAATTCTCATGTTATAGTTGGCATATTAATACCTAGAAGTCATCAAGCCTGTGTGTTGCAATGGAGTAGGTCAGAGGCTGGGTTTGCAGGTCTCCATTTATCATCAATTACAGCTGAGGCAGATTAATTTATTGACCACATTTTATATTTACCACATAATGTTCCAGATAAGGAAACTATATACTGAAATCTGAATTTAAATGATGGTTTTAGTTCTTTGGATATAGCCATGCCAAAACAAATTACATCTACCCTGTGGGGACCTATGGCTAGGTAGGTCATAGACTCTAGGGAGAAAATCTAATACAATTATTTTGCTAAATGAACAAAGCATTTGAATAGCTTCAAATGACTTACAGTGATACCAGCAGATCAGTGCACCTTTCAACCCTTATCAGAGAAGCTTTTTCTCTTATTAGATGGCAATTAACACAGTGACACCCCCCAAAATAGTCAATGAGTAGAGACTGAGACACAGTGGAGTACTCCTTCCTAAATGGGGCACTCATATCATATCCCTTATTCAGATGCTCAGCAACCTTGAAGAAGAGGGATCAGAAAGATTGCGAGAGCTGGAAGTGGTTTTCCAGTCACGAGGGGTCATGAGACCATGTGACCGCACAACAATTATAAAGTCATCCCCAAGACATGTACAAACTCAAGCCACCAGACAAAATTCCCAGCATAGAAGTGGAAATCGAGGCATGAAAACCCACCATTGACTGAAGAGTTATAGTTGCTGACAGAGTAATAGTCCGTTGTCTTTAATTTTGTGACCTTAGGTAAGCTGACCACACACCAGGGCCGGCTCCAAACACAAGAATAGCTTAGCTACCTAACAGAACTCAAAGAGAAAAAGAAGAGAAGAAGAAAAAGAAACAATGTCAATGTTGGATGATAAGTGATGGAAAGCAAGAGGGTGGTCGTTGGAAGAGTTGGGGGGAGGGGACAAATATGTTCCACAATCTGAAAAAGAAAAATAATTGGTAAATACAAACACTTATAACTATTCTTATTTATTGAAAGATCTTGCAGCCACAAGCGGAACATGCTTCCATCAGCCACAACACCTTTCACAAACTTTTATGGCAGTGGAGACTGTCAAATAAATGGCCTTTTCAGGGAACCAGCCCTGAAGCTCTGCTTTGTTTGTTTGTGTCTCAGGAAGTAGCTACCATCCAGCAACAATGCCCTCCCCTGGCAGCTTCTCATGACATGCTCTTTCTGTCAGAATGCCACACCAGCCATACACAGCTGTGCAAGATGCAAACTCAGAAGTCGGGAATTTGCACAATACTTGTTAACAACTCAGAGAAGAACTACCTGCAGACTCTTGATGTTCCTGCATTCACTATTTCCTTCCCAACCCAAGATTCGACCTTTATCTTTCCAAATCACTCAAACCTTTATTAACCCACACCAAACTACCAGTTTCCTTCATTTTTCAACTGTTCTATGCAAAAACCTCCTAACTATTTATTCAATTCTACTTTTCCTCATCGCCCCATCAACTCTCATTGGTGTGCATGCATGTGTGCATGTGTGTGTGCATCTAAAGTTTTAAATATTTGATTTGTCATAACCTTAAAACTGTACAAAGTTACTTCGTTCAACCCAAAACACAACTGTATCCACATATTGTACATATCATGTTTACAATACACCAATCCTACATCACTAAATTGACTACAGTGAAGAAAGATGCTAAAAAGAAATCCCATACTAGCTCAGAATTGAGTATAATAATTGGTTATTTATTTAGGGATAGACTCACAGATCACAGTCCTCTGCACAAACGGGGAACAGGAACTGAATCCAGCAGCCAGAAGAGAGTGACTGCATGCTATACAAGGCATTTATAGTATAAGAGGCCACACTCAAGTGGGCTCATGTCTTAAAAGCTACTGGCTAAAGGAGTTTCTATAGCAACCCCTGCTTTTGTTTAAATAAGAGAGTTCTAAGAATAATACACAATTTATACAATTAGAACAAATATCAAGTATAAAAATTAGAATTACAAGAAGCATAAACAGTATAATGTAAGAAACATAATAAATGTTTCAATAATTATCATATCCTAAGGAGTCAAAGTCTTGTATTAGAAATAACTTGGCCAAGTCATGAGAGGAAAGTAACTACAACTACCTAATCTTCAACCTCACTGAAGACCTGAGAAGGGAAATAATATTACTTGAGTAAACAAGAAGTGCAATCAAGCAACTTTCAAAATGTGCATCAAATGACAGAGATAACTGGCTTCTTGTGCAATCACCAAAGTCTCATTTGCAATGTTGAGGCAACCAACTTTGGCTAAGGCCTAGAGAAACTAACAGGCCATTTTCAGAGGTAGGAAATTTTTCAAAACCATCTTTCCCTATCTTAGCCAGATTTGAAAGTTTTGTTTTCTTGTATTCTGCTTGTCCTGTCCAAATATCACACATTTTGTCAATGGTCTATGCACAGACAGTTGCTTGCCCAAAGCCCAGTTTTGCCAAGAAGAAAACAAGCTCCAAGTAGAATGTCTTCAGCACTCAACATTCTCTCTGGAATAGATCAGTGCTGCCAGGAGCAATTGTGTCTAATGTCAACAGAACCCTAAGTTATTTAAATATGATATTCTACAGCTCTTTGAAGTATTTGAAGAATACCTATCTATATAGAAAACAATCTCTATGTATCTAAAGAGCCTGATTAGTCTAACAGTATGACAAACATGGATAACTATTGACCTATAATACTTAATAAAGACTAAAACTTGATGTTAGAATATTGAACAATCTTTAAGTAACTGTGCAGCAAATGAGGACAGTGGCCTCAAAATGTAAACAATGTATAAGTATCTTGATCAGAGATAGAATATGATAAATCTTAAGCAGAGGTAGAAGTATGTATGCATATAATATGACAAAATAACTTTGCCTAGGTGTACAATATTGTAGACAGAAATAGGAACATATTCAATAAAATTTGAATTTGTATCAATATACAAGAATCTATTCCAAAGTAAGTTGCCTACAAATAATAGCTCACACATATTCACTCTATTACTCACTATTATAATTAGTGTGAGTATGCTCACACTAATCTACCTATTATTCCATCCAATTTCCCTTTTGCTTTCAAAGAGATCCCTAAGCTTAAATAATTTCCATCCCAATCCCCAACCCTATACCAATTATACTCAACTCCTAATAGATGTCCCTAACCCTGAGGACAAACTTTGTTGGAAGAGAGGATGTCATCTTCTAGAATCACTTCCAGCTGTCATGGGGGTGATGTTCTTTCTATGGGGTCCTGTGAATGTAAAATGATGGTTAAGTTTCAAGATTATTGTCTGATATAATTACAAATAGTCTCTGAGTATTCAATAAGGTTTTTCCAAGGTTCCTATTTGGAGTTCTGGCCAGAATGTTGTAAAAAGGTGCACCATTTCAGCTAACCAAGTTGGAACCATCATGAGCAGCCAGTAACCAAAACCAGTGTTATAGTAGCACTATCAGCATAAGGACATCATATCTACTAGGTGGAGTCATTGTTGTGGGGCTATCTTCTTCCTGGAAACTTTAAAGATTATTGCAAGAAAATCGATTGCTCGTTGTGGATGACTCCTGACATGAGACAGAATCTCTGAATTTTTCTTTTTAACAACATTCTTGAATTTAGAGAAGGATAGAGCCATTGTTCAACTCCAAATACAGCTTCATTTTCTATTCTATTAGGTAATATATACTCTCAGTGATTCTTACCCTCAGATGACCTGTTCTCCTAAGTCATAATTCTCTTTTCTTGGTGACCCTATCTGGATAGTTTTCTTTTACTCTTTAGACATCTAGTTGCCCAAGGTATCTAGACTTTTTGAAGATGAGTATTTTCCTGCAAAGACAAGAACCCTGCCCCAACCCTTATGAGGTTACCTTACCATCTATATGGTTGTCATTTCTGTAGATTAGCTGTCATTTCTCTTTCTCAAGAGGTTTCTCTTTGAATTGGGAAATTATTATCGATGATTTTGTTGAAAATATTTTCTGTGCCTTAGACCTGGTGTCTTTTTCACTTATGATTAGTAAGTGTGATCTTTTATAACATCCCTGGTTTCCTGTGTGTTCTGTCCCTTGTCCCTCTTTAAAAATAACATTTAATATTCTCTTTAACTAAATGATTCATTTTTCTCTACCTTATCTTCAAGACTTCTACCACTTGACCCAATCAATTAGCGAGACTCTCCTCTAATCATTCTGTATCATTTCCTGAGCTTTTAATTTCAAATTTTATGACATTTTGGCTTTTCTTCAGAGATTTTATTTCATTTAAATTCCATTTTGTTGTCTTGAATTGATTTCATCATTTCATTCAACTGTTTCTTGTTTATTCATTTGTTTCTGCAGCCCTCATACAGGCTTTTGTTAATATCATCTTTGAGTTACTTGAATGCATTTATAATTGCTGTTTTGAATTGTGTTGTACATTAGCTAAGTTGCTTTTCTTAGAGGAACATTAAAATGGGATTCTAATTTCTAGGGGAGACATATGTCTCAGTTATTCATCTTGTTTTTGTTTTTGTACTGGGACCAGCATGTCTGGAGTTAGGCCATTGGTAGTGTTTTGGGTTTTTTTTGTTGTTTGTTTGTTTGTTTGTTTTTTGGAACAGAGTCTGGTTTTGCCTTTGTTGATTGGGTGTTTGGAATCTTGTTTGTTCTTACCCCAATTTGACATGTTGTGGACCAGGCAAATGGTTTATAATGTTCAGTCTTGGGGTCAATCTGTGTTGATATGTGAGTGGGATATCAAGATTGAGCCATATAGGTGCTGGAGGAGAAAGACACACCTGATAGCTTGTCAGAAAAGCCTCATTGAAAAATATAAAATAATAGAAATGGGTTGATTTAAGATGTAAGAGTTAGCTAGAAATATACATAAGCTATTGGATAAACAATATTGCAAATAATATAGTTTCTGTGTGATTATTTCAGGTCTGAGCCTCTGGGAACAAATGAATAGTCTCTGCCTACAGATTGGCATGCCAACCTGTGCTAGCTAAATCCACATGAAAGCCTGAGAGTGGCTGAGAAGGAATTCTAGACACAAATGAACAGAGTTTAGTACAGTTTCTTGGTAGCCACAATTTTTTTTTCCAGATGGGCTCACTGCGAGCAATGGTGCCATGGATCCTTTATAAGATAAAAGTATAAGTAAAAACTACACAGCTTCTTTAAAAAGCGCAGTGTCCTGGTTCCCCAACACTAGTGGCTCTGACTTTTTGGGGAGGTCTGACTATGGAACATTTAAATGGAGTTTGTGAACAGATTGTTACAACTTAATTAATGGCAATGTAGACCAACTGTGTGTCTGAAAATGGGGCAATGTACATGGCTCTCAGAGGCACCAAACTTGCCTCTGCCATGTTGGACTGGGCAGAGTCCAACAGGCAGAACCTTGGAGTTTGTCCTAGCCATGCCTGCATAACACTAAAAAAAAGTGCTCCTGGTCAGAAAAATAAACATAGATTCAGACAGAGATAAACCTCTGAACAGGTCACATTGTGGTATAGGAGGTCCTTCTGTTTATGTGTTGCTTTCATTGGTTAATGAATTAAGAAACTACCTTGGCCTTTGGATAGGGCAAAACATAGGTAAACAGGAAAAATGGAACTGAATGCTGGGAGGAAGAAAGCAGAGTAAGAGAGAGAGAGCCATCATGAGCCGCCAGAGGCAGACATGCTGAATCTTTCCCAGTAAGCACAGCCACATGGAGATATACAGATATAAATCAAGATGTGAGAGTTAGCCAATAAGAGTCTAGAGCAGATGGGCAAAGCAGTGTTTTAATTAATATAGTTTCTGTGTGGATGTTTTGGGGCTAAGCTATCTGGGCAGCTGGGATGAACAAGCAGCCTCTCCCTACAACAACACTGTGTTTTAAAATGTATCTAGGCTGGAAAAAGAGAAGAACAGTATAGATAATTATAAATGGAAATAGTTTTAAAAAAAACAAAATCTTTAAAGAGACAGAATACAGACAATCATAGATAAAAGGAGTAAAGAAAAATAAGCCATGTAAAGATGAAAATTACACAGAGAATCTGTGTGTGTGTGTGTGTATCTTGACTATATATATATATATATATATATATATATATATATATGTCAAAATTTGGGTCTAAGGATATGTTGCTTTGGAAAAGAGGTTCTGCTTTTGTTTCCACAGAGGATGAGAATCTGTGCACTTCTTCTAGACTAATGTGGTTTGATGCATCAAGACCCTTTGAAAGGTTTCTGTAAACCCATAAAATTACTTTGCCCAACAAAAAGTAGGATGCAGTTTGGAAAGAACTATAACCAAATTCCCAAATATTGTTTATAAATGTTTGTTTACATTAAAAGGGGAATATTATATAGAGAAAAATACTTTGCATTTGTCTGGAACTTGGTTTATTGATACAAAATTAGCATCAATTTTGTGATATGTAGATAGATAGATAGATAGATAGATAGATAGATAGATAGATAGATAGATCTGCTGTTGATTAAGGTATTGTGCTTGTGCAGATCATTTAAAAATGTAATGTATAATTAAGAAATATATGTTAATAGATAGTCATCAATAATAGTCAAGCTTACAGTCATGTTAGTTAGGTTTTCTAGATATATAGAGATATTTTTCAGTTGGAGAGATAATCTTCAAACCTTTCAAAGACCTACAGAATATGGCATTTAAAATGTTTTAAGAACTTAGGACTTTTCCTCACAATGATACACATCTGTTCCTGGCAGCACCAATACACATCAAGAGGATAATGAGCATCAAAGAAGCTCCTTATGGAGTTTGATAGCCATTTGGGCAAGAAAGTGTTCTTGCCTGGACTGCTTAATATATGCTATGTGAACTGGACATGCCAGACCCACAAAAAATGATAGCTAAACTTGCCTAAAGGGGAGACAGTTCTGAAGGGTTCCTGCTTCATGAAAGAGTCTGCAAGACATTCTACAAGACACAGAAGAAAGTGACTGAAAAACTGAAAATATAAGAGGAACTGTCTTTGAAATTTCCTGCTTTGTGGAAAAGTCTGCCAGATACTATGGGCCGGTAGGCTAAAGATGGATGCTTCAATGATACAGAAGAACTTTGGGTGATGTCTCTGTAAATTCTAGAGTTGTGGAAGTTGCTTACAATGCACTTCCTGTTTACTGCTGTCAGAGAAGAAAGGTGCACTGGAACCTTGCTGGTAAACCATGAGCCTTGGGGTAAAATATAAAATAACAGAAATGGGTTAACTTAAGAGGTAAAAGCTAGCTAGAAATATGCTTAAGCTATTGCCCAAACAGTGTTGTAAGTAATATAGTCTCTGTGTGATTATTTCAGGCTGGGTGGCTGGGATGAACAAACAGTCTCCTCCTACAGATAACATCAGGATTGGTCCCAGTTTATCTAGGAACCAGTGCCTAGTTACCCAGTGCCTAGCTAGACAGCGCCCAAGAATAAAACTTCTGTAGGCTTAGAAGATTCTTATTGCTCATCTTCAGATATTTGTGGGGCAGGACTCATCAGATTCTACATGTTTCCTTGTGTAATAGGGACTGGGGTTACAGTAGAGGTGTACAGAGCTTTATTGGAGAAAGGCACAGATAGCTACACCCTCCTTAGCTGGAGACAGATGTGGTGGAAGCAAGGCTGTAGCTCATTATTTGTAGTGGGAGCATAGGATTCTATGTGGTCTGTGATTATATGGGTAAAGAATACAGTGGACTGATCAAAGGTTGTATACCTGTGCTTTTGAGATAGATCCTGTGTGGTACATGGTGACATGGGAGTAAGGTGACTGATAAGGAGACGAGAAGGCAGAACAAACATTCCAGAGTTCCAGGTCATACTCCATGTAGTACCAGGTTGCATGGTAGGTAGGGTGACTGATTGGCAGATAGGCCAAGTGGGTTTGTGGTCTCTACCCACAGTTTCTAGTTTATGGTCTTGCTTTCTGGTGTCAGATAATAAATAAGTCCTAGTCCCACCTTGGAATAAATGAATAGTTTTGAGAGCTTTACAAACAAATGAGGGCATTTGTTTTGATATTTAATCAAAATAGAATATTCTAGGAGACAACTGGTTATATAACCAATATGGTACATAATCAGACTTTCCCAATGTTATCAGTATCACATATACCACAAAATTTAATATTATGTATTTTATTTTTATTTGATGTTCTTGGAATAACAGCAGAGAGACTAGGCGACGACTGACGTGACTGGTGTTTCGTTCATAAAAAAACCATTTCCAGTCTCAAGCATAATGTATGCGTCTTGAATATTACTCTTGTTACAGCACCATGCGCTGGGGACCTTTCCATGTGTTACAGCTACATCTTCCTGGATTTCGCCCAAGACTCATCTGTTTTATATTGGATCCTAGTATGGTTTTCACGAAGATTGTATCTCCATGACGAGTTGCCAGGCCATTTTCACAAATACTCTTTTTTTCTTTTTTAAAGAATTTTTCAACACTCGCTGAATTTATATTGGCGACGATCCATGCCCAGAGCCTCAGTAAACAGTAACATTGGGGGCAGGAAAGATGGTTTAGTGAGAAAAGACAACAAGGCTGACCACCTGAGCCTAACCTATAGGACACACATGGTGCAAGGAGAGAATTGTCTCCTTAGGATTGTCCTCTGAATTACACATTTATGCCTGAAAGACACACACACACACACACACACACATCATAATAAAAAAAAACTTTCTGAAAAACAGTAGAAAATGATCCCATGTAAACTTCTTTTTGCTATCTGCTTACTACTTAGAACTGTTCATAAGAAGGAGTGGACAGGAACGTGTGCCTAAGGTCTTAAGGGACCATGTTTGCTTTAAGACCAAATGCCTAAAATTAAAAACTGAACTCTCACATTTATGGGTCAACAGACTAGTAAAATGAATGATATTTAAGGAGTCATCAATGGGGGATGGCATCAGCTTCCCTGCCCCTTCCCCCGAAAAAGAAAACTAAATAAAAAACTTGTTTTCCTGATTTCGAATTGCAACAAGAGGTGGGGGGAGATGGAGCTTGAGAGATGGAAGGAGGGAGATGCAGGGAGGGAGATGGAGGGGGAAGCTAGAAGGGGAAGATGGAGGGAGGGAAATAGAGGGAGAGAAATAGATGGAGGGAGACGGAGGAAGGGAAGTGGAGGGGGAAGTGGAGGGGGAAAATGGAGGGGAAAGATGGAAAGATGGAAAGAGGGAGGGGGAGATGAAGGGAGGAGATGGAGGGAGGGAAGGTGCGAAAGAGAAACCTAAAATGTGTACTGAATACTTGGGTGGAGTGGTCGATATTTGAAAGCCCACACATGAAGTAACTTGCTGGTTTAAAAATAAGCAAGGCAATGACTAGCAGATTGAACCCTTCACGACAGAACAATGAATGGATGAGCTGAGGGCATTAAAGTCTAAAAGAAAGCTGGCCCCATTACTGGTAATTATAGTTAATCAGCAACAATTGTCTTGACAGAGATACCGATCAGCCACGGGCACTAACCTAACAAGACTAATGAGGCTAATGGAGGATGAAGAAAGCTAGGCTGAGCTGAGCAAGGCGCTGCAGACCCTGAGCAGAGTGCACTTTCAGCCTCTGCTCACTCAATACCTGTTGTTTTTAGCCAGGAAGGCATGAAGCAAGCTATTTCAAATTAGGGGACCCTTTTGTGACTCTCAGCAGAGACAGTGAGAAATGGTTAATGCTTAGCACTGTGGGTCCTAGGTATTTGCATGGTCTGCACCGCATTAGCCGGATGATACTGCCTTTTCATGCTCACATGCGGTATGAGATCCAGCTGAAGTGGCTGCCCCTGTGAGCTGCTTAGATGCACACTCGCACTTCATCCAAGGTTCAGTTTGCATGTCAGCAAGATCCCACGAGATTCCTCTGCATGTCAAAGTTTGTAAAATGCTGTAACTTGAATCAAGGGATACCTTGAACTTACATGTTAAATTTCCTGTTGATTATCTTTGTAGGTACAGCTTCTTAGATAGGGACAAGATGTAGTAATCGGTACCCAGTAAGTAATAAAACTGATGTTTCTATATAATGTATATTATATATATATATATATATATATGCTACAGATGTGCAGGTGTGCATGTAGGTACTTGTGTGTGCAAAGAAGTCAGAGGTGGATGTCCAGTATCTTGCTTTATTGCTTTCATATATTTTTCATATTACATACCTACTTATAATTATATAAGTGGTAAGAACCACTGATTGACTATATCCATTAACTAACAAGCACTGAAGATCCACCTCCACCTGTGTCTGAGCCCCCAATGCTAAGGTTACTGATGCATGCCACCATACCCAGGTCTTACAAGGTCACTGGGGACTTAATTCATTCTCATGTTTGTATGGTAGGTACTTTACAGACTCAGACAGCTCACCAGCTGTAAGAGATGCATGTTGACTGAAAACAATAATCCGTTTTCACTAGCACATCTTTAATGCAAGCTCTCATGAGTGCTCACTAAAGAAGAGGAGAAAGGTTTCCTCTAGGATGGGTGGGCTGGATCAGGTCTAAGTAGTCAGTGCCTACAGCCCAGATCCATCCATTAAAACCCACATTTATGTCTGCGTTTCTATGGTTCTCCCAAGAAGACAACGCACTGCAAGGTGCAGGATCTCATATTTTATCAAAAGATACCACACCACTTTCCCCTTTCATGTCTGTGGAGAAAACACCTGCATTTGAGAGAAGTAATTTGAGGTGCTCAATCAGTGGAAGTTTTAATTAAGAACTAATAGTTATATTCAGGGAAAGCTGATATGTGCTGTAATGTTTTTACCTTCCCAGAATGAATCCAACCCTGATTGTGGAACAGTATACATTTCAGATTTGGCATTGTAGATCTCAAGTATCAGTACTGTAAATTTAAATTAATTATGATGAGTCGATAATTATAAACAAGATGAAGAAAGTGAGGTCAGCTATCTATAACTGCAATGTTGTGGTTACTTAATACCATTATGAAGAGCATATTATCATCCTTCTTTCTCCACACAGAAGCCCAAAGGTAAGTACTTAATCTAGTACAAGAAGAAAAAAGGCCAGACTGCAGATTACTATCTATTGACAAGAAAACTAGGTCTCTGCTCACCACGTATAACTTGCTTGCTTGTATTGCTTGAGGAGGATTTCTGTACACTGTACACCTTTGTAATGTGATCATTGATTGATAAAACTGAAAGGCGACTAGGAGACTCTTACAAGTGCAGTTTCATTATCTTGATCATCTATACCACTTTTTCTCCTGTAGCCAAAGATTTCAATTATCATTATCTAGTGCTTCTTGTTCTTAGCCCATGTTATTTTTCATTAACTTATTAAATCAACTTTTGCTGTTGCTTAGTGACTTTACAGTTTTGATAGTTTATGAGTTACCATTTTTTATACCTCCACCTTTTCTCAATACTTTGATTAATTAACTCTGAGGTTAATAATCATCATACTAATATTGCTTGCTTAGTTTCACATACCCTTCTCCATATTTAGTTCCACAGGCGCTTGTACGTTTGTCAAATGCTCATTACCTACTGGTAATCACACAAAATGCTCCAGCTCTCCATTGATTCAGTTGAGTGGGTGGGTATGGTAGAGTCAGTAGCAGTTGGGGTATTGGGGATGCATGTTATCAGATTCAATGCATGAAATTCTCAAAAGAAATGAAAGCAGGCAAATGGATGGATCTAGAAAGTATCATATTTGAGTGAGATAACCCAGACCCAGAAAGACAAATATCATATATATGTACTCTCTCATAGTGGCTTTTAGACATAAAGCAAAGAAAAACCAGTCTAAATTCACACACCCCCAAAAACCTAGACAACAAAGAAGACCCTAAGAGAGACATACATGAATCTAATCTACATGGGAAGTAGAAAAAGACAAGATCTCCTGAGTAAATTGGGAGCGTGGGGATCATGAGAGAGGGTTGAAGGGGAGGAAGGAGGAAGGGAGGGAGAGGAGAAAAATATGTAGCTCAATTAAAAACAATTAAAAATGGGGAAAAAGAAGTGATAATAAATGATAAATAAAAGAAGCAAAGAATACTTGGGGAGCAAATCTTATGACACTGCCTGATCCCCAATGCCAGATTTAGGCTGGTGTCTCCCATTGGTTTCTGATTATTTCTTGCTAAGTAGCATCACTATGAAGTACAGTGATCATAACCATATTATTTTTCCTTTTAGGCTCACAGCTCTGAAAACCTGGGATGTGGGCTGGGTTTATAGGAAGTGTGTCTTGTCTCCACAGCTAGTCAGTATTTGAACCGCGAAAGTCTAAATAACTAACCAGAGCAGAGCAGAGTGTGTGCTGGATCTCAGGGGCATCTTCACTCGCAGCTCCTGCCTTAGACTGCATTCAGGTGAGATGTGAACTGGGGGCCCATGTGTAACCCGCGTGTGAGGCCTTGCCTTTTGAAGAGTTTCTTGTGTTATGGGAATCTAGAGACTTTAAAACTGTGATAGCCAAAAATAGACCTCTAGGTCAAAAGTAAAAAAATAAAAATCTGTCTCTGCATCCTAGAATTTGGAGTCACTTAACGAGATTCCAATCAGGCAATTCATAATTTTTTAGTTTTCTTCCCACTCTACTTATGTAACTTCCATTTTTAATTTTCTCTGTCATTAATGTCTAATGTTTCTATGAGATGTGTGTGCATGTTTTATTTGATCTTCCAGTTATTGCATTTTTCTCCTCCAATTGCTATTTTGTCCTACTTTAGACATTCTAAAAGTTGTATAATAGCTCTTCCAGTGGCCTGAAGGAGAGATTCATGCATTAAAACCGAATTCCTAATGTGGTAATATTAGTAGGCAGGGTATCTCAGAAGTAATTGACTAACGAAATTGATGGGTTTGTGAGAGAGACCCCAGAGAGCCAGGTAGCTCCTGCCATGTGAGGAAATGGTTAGAAGGCACTGCTGTTCTCTTCTCGACAACTGGAGAAGCGTTCTGCCAAATCTTTGCAGGTCAAAGTCACAATTGCTACAAAACCTGTGGAGTCTTGCAGAGATGTGTGAACAGATAGAGAGCACTTCCTTGCTTAGTCACATGCTCGGCATTATGCAGAAAGATGAAAAATGCCTTGTATTTCCATGCATTATACTACACCGGCATGCTCCCTTTCATACACGCACGCCCATACACAAAATCTGATAACACTGAAATTTTGCAACATTTAATCTTTTTAAAGATTGCTCATATTCTCTGAAGTAGGTTGCTATTGAATTTATAACGTATCCCTCAAATAATTAGCCACAAATAAGTCCAAGCTGTTGGAAAACGCTGTAGAAATGTATCAATCATTGCTAAAGTGTAAAGCTTCATCTTAATTCGTATTGGTAATTCAAAATTAAAATTTATCTGTTCATTTTCTTAATCACCCTTTCTCCAACTTCCTTTTTCGATAAAATTTTTCTTCCCTTTTCTTGTGCGTAGAAGGGTGGTTAGGTAGATTGCTACAGATTGAACATAGGACTTTGTACTGTATCACTGAGCTGAAAAGGCTTTTTCTTTAGAGATATCTCCCTTTCCTAGCATTTTTATCAGTATCTTTGCAGCTATTCTTCAAATAATTAACGATCCTCTCCTAGCATCTTCAGTGCTTCCCCTTCAATATCTCTTTAACATAGCTTTCTCTTTGCTGAAATTTCTTTAAAAACAAAGACATTGTTATTTGGGTATAATATGAAACTGATTATAACTGACTCTACCAAAAAAAAAATAGTTTCATGGTTTTCAAACCAAGCTTTGGTAACTTTAACCTAAAAGCTATTCTGCCAGATTTCTCCAACGTGTAATTTGATTCTTCATAAATATGCTATTCCCAATCTCTTGAATCTATGACCTCTTTCACAAATATCCCAAAGCCCACCAACACATCTAATTGTCCTGTTAACCTCTTTCTGTTTGCCCACGACAGCTCTTGAACAGGCCAACATAGTTTTAGAAATGATCAACTGCTCTGAAGGTTGAATGTCCTCCCTGGGAATCTTACCTTGCTGATCTGTCTATCTCTTCCTATAGCTTCTTCTTGCTGTGTGTTAGTTATAGGCCACGCTCATGCCAGCCAGTCATGGCCTTTGGTAGAGTTTATGATTGTACAGCCTATGGCTGAGCACATGGGTAGCCACATTAGCTCACCGTACAGAACCATGCAGTCTGGCCTTTCTGTTCTAAAACATTGACTGTGCTCACCTAGTCCCTTCCCTTCTTCACACCACTGACAATTAAGCTCCAAAGCTCTGAATTCTCTAGAAAATCACCGAGTTGGAATCATATTGTCTGCAGTTTCTGTTAATGTTTTCTTCGACTTGGTAATATGCATTTCAGATCATTCTGGGCCTTTTCACAACGTGATAGCTCACTTTTAGGGTTGACTGGTGGTCCACCCTATACAAACCATCACTTTCAAGGTCCTTGTTTTATATAATTTCACATTTCTTTTTAATTATAAATTTGTAGCATTTTCTTTTCGACCCTTGTCTCTGAGTCTTCCACATGCTTATTACATATTTTAACAATTGTGTCTGTCCTGATTATTAAAACTAAATAATCTAATTTGGCAGTCCAGACAACTCTTCCCTCTGCCATGGCAATGATTTCTGTGCAAATAAATTCTCAAAACGAAGTATAAGTACAGGGTACTTACAAGTAAAAATATACTAGTAGTGTCAAAGAAAAGACCAGCTCCTTCTGAATAACTACCTTTAAAAAGCAAAGTCTGCCTAGTGGTCTAAAATCATAATTTGAATGGATATGAAAAACTGTTAAAACTTAAAAAGGTTAATAGATAGATACTAATTACTTAGGTTTGTAAATGCCACCCATAGTTAAACTAGACTTATGATACACTTGCATTCCATAATTTCTTTCTAAATCTGAGATATAATTTTTACTCAGAAAAATATTCTCAGACAATTTTTCAAAATATGTTTAACTTTTAAGTTAAAGAGGAGATAACGTCTAAGTCATACCTCATCTTCCAAAATACAGTTTCAAACTACCTCCTGTACATAACAAGAGAAAAAAACGCAGACACACACACACACACACACACACACACACACACACACACACACACCTCACTCACTTTGATGGAATATGTAATTTTATTATAGAGATATGGAGAAGATGGTTGCACTGATAGTAAGAATGATATGTCCATGGGAGAGCTTTAGCACATGCCAGCCCTTGTAAATTATTAAATTGACATTCCATTTCTTCTTTTGCTTGATGAAAATTTACTCATCTTTGACCAAAGGTCAAATAGAATGAATCTCTGTGGCTCACAAAGCAGCAAGTTAATGAGCTTATTTAAACATTACCACATTTCATCGTGGTTATATGTTTACTAGTTAACTCACTTAGGGCAGAAACATGCCTTATTGATAGTTTAAAGAAGCACATACCACATATCTAATAAATTTCTGATGATTTTACAATTATACATTTATATTATTTTCCAAAATTTAACAGATCATTTGTTCATAATACTAAGCTCACACCACTTCCTCCCAAGTATTGATAGCATATTTCTTATATTTATAAACTACCAGAATGCCACCTTTACTCAAAGGCATGCTTTGCCTGTCCACCATCTGTGACCTCCACCTTTTAAGTATTTACCATTTGTGAAATTGCATACCCATTATCATATGAAGTGTGTAACAGGATAGAAACTTTTCTGGCAAAGATTTTGCCACTAAAGGATGCCAGGACTCAGAAGAGAAAAAAGAAAACAACAACAACAACATAATTTTGCCATTATTATTAGCTCTGTTGTAAAATCTATTTGATGAATGGAAATGGTTCTGACTTAAGGAGGCATGGTTTCCAGCCTGGTTCTATCTCACAGTGAGTTAATCAGATGGCTCATCCTCACCATCTATAAAATTATCATCCTTAATTTCACCAAGAATTTGTGGTGACTGCGCAGCTTCTTAAGCTCTCAATAATTTCTCAATAATTTCAGTTTCCTAGTAGAAACTGAAAAAACGAGAGAGAAAATCCAAAAGCTAGTGAGATACATATAATTCATGGGGAATGATGACAAGAAGCTGACAGACATGTCTATCAGTGATGAGAATGGAAATAGTGAAGATCAGAGATGCGTAGAAACCACATGAATGTGGCGTGATGCACCTCACGGGCTACAGGTACCCATAGTTTGGTGAAACCTCTATGTCACTGGATACAGACGTGTAACCAGTTGAGCAACAGATGAAGGGGCTATGGGTGAGAAATGAGAAATCAGCAAGGGAACAATATAAAAAATGTCAATTTTATGAAATTTCTGCAGTTGATAGAACACAGAAAAATCAAAGGATTTAAAGAGGAAGGAAAAAAGTATTTTAACAGTTTTCTGCATGCACTGATCACAATAGGTCAGTGGATCACATAAGGGACATTAACACACAGTGAGCTAGTAGAATTGTGAGCTATGAGCAAGCAAGGGGCATTCGGAAGAAGACATGCTTAAACTGCGTGGTGAGTGTGTAGGAATAAGGCTACATGCTATCGTAGCTTTATGCACAAGTCGTTTCTTAATGGGTGTTCAGCCACAAAACAAAACGTAAAAGATGACTCCAAAATATTTCAACAGTTAAGAAAAAGCAATATTATATACAAAGAACTTAAGGACTGTCGTTCCTGAGATTTAACAATAACTACTTTTTTTGAGATCTAAGTTAAAAGTTGGAAGTTTATGCCAAAAAAGCTAAAATGTAACACTTATTCTAATCTATAGAAGGGTATAAGTAGTTGACATATTACCAACTATGGACAGATTTCTGTGTTATTATTTAATTGTCTGTGACACCACAGATTTGGAGATAGGCTCTATTAACACAGGATTGATTTATTGAGAGAGTTTTGTGAAAATCTTGATTTATACTTGAGCAAGTAAATATTTTTAAATGAATCAATGAATCAATGTATAATTATTTAACTAAAAACAAGGTAACATTGAATTTTTACTAAACTTGGCAAATGCTAATAATCATCCATAATTCCAACATAATTAAACTGAAATTCTCACATGCCAGTGTGTCTATAGAAAGGGAGAAATTAAAAGATAAAAACTATGTGATGCTATTAAAACATTATAAAGTTAATCAATTAAGCAAATCTACACCTGGTTACTCACATATCTGTCCTTAGGAATGCTTTGCTCTGTTAAGTATCTCTATAACTCTGCTCTGACTTCTCTTGTTAGTCTTTGTTACCACTCCAATTTTGTTATTCTTTGAGGTGCCAATACCCACTTTGTTCTAAGTGTTTGCACACTACCATATCCATTCTGTCAGTGGGTTTTAGGGTTAAGGGTGCACCTTCTGCATATTCAAAATCACCCTGTGTTCTCAATATCACTATAATCTAATGCGTGCTTAGCATACATTGAAATGAATACTTTAAGTTAACATAAATAAATATAAAAACTGATAGTTACAGTGACAACCAATTATATTTTTGAAGATTTATGAAACACAAAGATTTTGTTTTTCTTAATCCCACAATTCTGTTACTTAGATATTATTATTTACATTTTTCAATGAGAGAATAGGGATAAAGAAAAATGGAGGAACAAACCCAAAGAAGGGGTACTGGTGGGTGGTGGACCCTTCAACCAAAGAAGAAGGCACAGTGGACATTTGGAAAGTCACAAGAGAGGACATACAGAGTATAGAAGAACTTGGAAAACAGGTATCCAAAGCTGAAGAGAAACAGTGTTGTGGCCAGGAACCTGCCATCAGACCTGTGATTTCTATGTGTCAACATCCTTCTGCTGGAAACAGACAGCCGCTACCGCGACCCCAACCTAGTTGATGTCTCTCCCACTTAACTTACTCTATACGTGTGATATCTTGTCAGCTATTCATTAACTCTCCTTCGAGGAGGAAGAAAAAGAAAGAAGAGAGAGAAAGACAGAAGGAAGAATTATAGAAGAAAAAAAGAAATACTTGACAGGTTGCTGGGGAAGAAGGATTAAAGATTCTACTTGGGGCAGTGAGACTGCTTGGTTGATAAAAAAAAGTGCATTCCTCATAAGTGAAATCATGGGAACCCTAGTTTGAACATCCAGAAGTCACATAAAAAGTAAAGCATGGGAGCACATGCCTATAATCCTAGCACTGGGCGAAAGACTGAAAGGTCCTTGGAGCATGCTGGTCAGAGCATTGAACCAGTGGACTCTGGGTCCAATGAGAGGCCCTGTCTCACAATACAAGGTAGCAAGTGATAGAGCATTGACCTCTGATCTCCACATGCATGTACATATATGAATGTGTGCATTTGCATACAGAAATGCACATGAAACTTGAATACCCTGGAACATGTACATATGCACATACTGAACACATACAAAATAAATTAGTTTTAAAATTGGAACCTTCTTCATCTACAGACACCCTAACTTATGTTCTCCCTCCTCTCCATTGTTTCTTTTTAAGATCTTTCTCATGAGAACCAGAGTCTGTACAGAGCCCTGTAAAACTTGAAATGCTTCCTGGGTCTGTTCATTACATTTCTGGACAGTCCCCCCATGTATATAGAAAGACTCTTTCTGTCAATTTATTAACTTATTTCCAAAGACTTTATTTACACATAGAATCCATAACCTTGTAAATATATCACTCCTATTTATGTATCCTGCCCACTGTCTTCAAGGGGTACTGCATCCTGCTGTAGAATTGGCTTCAATTTCTGTTCCTTAGCATCTTGGGCTAAAGAGAGACCATTTCAGGAGACTGAGCTACAACCAAGCTGGGATGATGATCTTCTCCCTTAGGCTCTAGCAGGGTATGCAAGAACAATTCCGTTACTTCTCCAGCCTCTTTTTGTCTTGACTTTCCCCTTGGGACCCTCTATAGTGCGGACAAATCCTCCCTCCCCCCGATGTCAGCTCAGTGAGAACACGGATAAAGCAGCCTTTATCTGGCAAGCAGAGAACTTCTCCCACATCTGCCTGGCAATAATCCAACACAAATCCAAGCCTCCAAGTTGTCCAGACTATATTAAATGGCCTTTGGGGAACCGCATTGAAAGCTTTGGGATTTCATTTGCTTTCCCTTTTGTGTCATAGAACTAAACTGTAATGCTGACTTCCTCAAAGCAGCAAGCAGTCAGGTGACCCTGTCAGCAGCCATTACTTAAGGCTCCAGAGCATCTCATCGGAGGGTTGGGAGACCACAGCACTGAACAATAAAACTCGAGGTCATTACAGGTTGAATCCTTCAAGCCTCAAATTAAATGTCAGTTACTTAGAGAACCTGTCCTGGCCTTTGACGGTACAAGGTCTCCAGCAATGCCTTAGACTTTACTTCCATGCTAGTTGCTGAGTTTTGTTATTTTTAAAACTGTGTTAATTCTCTCACACAGTGCCTGAACTAATAAAGTATATACTGTTATCTTTTTTGATACTTCAGGCTATACGCTCACAACAATATGCTCGCCCTTTTATTTAGTACTGTATTTCTTTGCTGGCTGTACATGTCATCAAGTAGCAAAGAATTCAAGATGACGGAACCTGGGAATTTTGTACCCTCAAAAATAGAGTAGGAACATGCAAGATTACACATTAGATCTACTATTATCCAATGTCACTTATCAATCATGCTTTTCCTCAATTAGAATGGCCATTCTAATGACCACTCCACAAAGTCTTTTGTGTCCTGTTTGCACCTTCCAAATGACTCGAGAATGTAGAGCTAGACTCCCCAAATATGTACGGAGTGGGAAACAGAGATTATTCTTGAACACCATGCATCATCAATGCACAGTGGTGTATTTATGTACTCATCCTGTTACATTCAATGCCCTTTCATTTTAGCGAAAATGAGAACAGGAAAAGCAAGTAGAATAAGTTAAAAAAAAAAGGAAATTGACTTAACTAGCTGCAGCTAAATTCTTTAAACCAGTCTCCTTCTCTGAAACAGGTAGTTTAGTTTACTTAGTTTATTCCATAATTTCAAAAGTACGTATTATGCAAGATCCAGCTTGGTATTCAGCTTGGTACGCAGTTTCTGTAATTCTCTTTCCACTCGTGTGTGTGTGTGTGTGTTGGGGGGGGTGTCCAAAAGTGAAAGAGCAAGAGAGTGACAGAGTGAGAGAGAGAATGATCCAGTGGTTAGGATTTTCCTGAACCACTACAAAGAGTGAAATTAGAGTGAGTCACAGTACAAAAATCTCGCATGACTTACTGAGTTCCTTGCTTCGCTTTCATCCTTTCCTTTGGGTGAGACTTTCGCAGAACACACCACGTAAAGAAAGACTTGAATCTGTATCAAAGTATGCTTTGGTGTGCAGAACCAGAACTGACAGTTTAATTCAATTTTAGAGCCTGTGTGTATTTTCACGAACATTTAATTCCATATAAGAAGATTTAGGTATTAAAGTATCACACTATTAAGGTAGCCGATAATTTGACATTTTTTCACAGTTCATAAAATATTTTTCATACAGTGACTCCAAAACTATGCCATATAATTTTAGATGAACTTACCTAATAGGACACAGTCACCTTCACTGAGCCCCTTCTGTAGTTATTTGGTTTTGTTGTATTTCACAGCCTAAGAGGTCTACTTTCTTTTGAGAACCAAGAACCGCTCATTAGTGAAACTGCTTTGAAAGGATTCACTTTAGAATCTGTTCACTGCCTATGCTGTCAAGTGGCATGAATTCAAGATGGTGGTACCTAGGCTTTTTATACCTGTGAAAATAGATTATAACATGAAAGATTATATATTATACCTGCTTATCATCCAATATCACTTATCTATCATGTTTGTCCTCAACTAGGATGATCATTTCACAAAGTCTTTTGGGTTATGCTCACTGATTCTAAGATGCCATTATGGATACCAAGTGGATCTCTGTGATAATTTGGGAGTCCTCAAGTACACTGCCCAACGCACATGGTACCAAGTGACAGCAGATTCAAAGTGGCAGTGCGTGAGACATTTGTGAAGATAACAATATATTGCAAAAGTCAACTCTCCTCACTATAGTATTTGAATTGAGAATGGAGATTGTGGTTTCACTAGCCACGTTAGATTATCTGCAGTCTTGCACATCAAGGCACTTTATACCTATTATAAAGGCTATATTATAAAACTGTTCTTGTATTTTGCTTAAAATTGTGTCACTAAAAGAAGAGATTTTATCTTGCCCATGTCCACTTCGAAAGGTTAAGTACTATGTACAAATGAAATGGAAAGGGACTTTCATCTTTGCAACTGGTGGTTGAATTAAGAATGTTCTCCCAAGTGCATTCCATAGCATGTTTTTGTAAGATTCTGTTTCTAGGTTGCAAGTAATCCAGGACCCCTGAGCTTCAGAATGTCAGATGACTGAGCGTCAGACTAAATCCACCATTGCACTACCCTATACCTAGTTCTTATATGTAAATTAAACAGCTATGCAATCATACAGATTATTTTAATCAAATTAATAATATAACATAAGCATTCAGCTCATTATTGTGGCATAAATGGTCAAGGGCTAGACTGAGAAATCCACATCCTCTTTCAGTCAAGTTATTATCACCATTGTACCATTTAACAGATTTGTGGTATGGTGAGAAAAATTAATGGAAAATTCAGTCATTTTCTATAACTGAATTCTGCCGCTTGCCCGGAAGACACACTAAATCTCCATGTTTTCCACTGGCAACACCAATACCCCACATGTGATGCAAATCTGACAGACTGAAATAAATACAAGAAAATTGTAAGCCAACTTATTCTCTCCATATCATTTTTAAAAGAATCCATTCATTTGGAAACTTCATTCCAAAAGTTTCATGATATTCTAGTTATGTAAGAAACATTCTCTCTAGTGCTGTCTACTTTATTTGAATAATGATTGCTAAATAAAATTGTATTCTGCTGCTATTACTCAATGCATGGCCTGACTTTGTAGGGAACTCCTTCTGCCATGGTAAATAATAACCTTAATATTTTTATAACACCTGAGTTCATTAGGAAATGCCAGTAGTGTTCTGTGTAAAAATTTAGCTACATTTTTAAGCTTTGATGATTATAATTAGAAGATTGGGGGTTTTTTGAGAATGAAATCTAGCTCATAAATTTTCTTTTTCTCCTTTAAGGTGTCATGGCTTTAGAAGTATGACAGTATCTCAGGGGCATGTAATCTTTTACTCTTTCTAGATTTTCAAAGCAGTGTTCTAAACCAGCATGTTACGAATAAGTCAGCAATTATAAACAGACCATAAAGAAATCATAGGTTCACTTAGCCACCTTTCTCTCCTCTTTCCTTCTCAGCAAGGGATCTATCTCTCTTTTTAAATATAGTTTACATGAAAAAAATCCAGTCCTTATGCCAAGTTAGGTCTATATTCCCCTTTTCCCTGGCTCAAAATAAAGCAGTTATGCTCCAATAAGTTAAATAAAAATGAGGACAACAGTTAACACGCAGTAAGTATCATGAATTTTAGGAGTTACATTTAGCTTCTGCCTACACATTTAAAACTAAGGATTTCAATTAAATTTATCAAATTCCTTTCATAAATGATCACTTTATAGAGTGCACAAACTGAGAGAATGGAAATAATGTAAGTTTTTCAGTCATTGGATTTACGCCAGAAGAATGTGTAATACAAACAAATTGAATCAAAGTTCTATGAATTGGTTTTCGAAACAACTGTTAATTCTCTCATTAATCACATATTCTCAGTCATAACATAGCTCTGGACTCCTGAAGGTATAATTAACTATATAGAAAGTGTAGAGTGTTTTCATTGATATCTTCACTGCGATTTGATAATCAAATGATTAATGTATTTGTGACCTACCAAAGTTACCACAATTGAATGTTTTCTTTTTATATTTCTTGTTCGTTTTGGAGTGAGAACACTTAAAATATACTCCTTATGAAATTTCAAATATAAATAGCAGCATTCAATAAATTGCATTCAATATAACATTTTATTTATGTTTGTGTGCGTCTGCGGGCAGGGTACATGTAAACATAAGGGCTGATGCTCACACAGACCGGAGACGTAAAATGCTCCTGTAGCTGGGGTTTCAGATGAGTGTGCACCATCTAATAGTGAGTGCTGGGAAGCGAACTCATGTTCTGTGTGAGAGCAGTATATGGTCTTAGTCGCTGAGCCATCTCGAGCTCCAGTAATAGCATTTGAAGGTTGATATACCAGTATAAACCTCTTGGTCTTTTGTCTTTTGTGTGTCCACATGAAGACAATTAGCCACGATCATGAATTATAGGATCAGAATTATAAAATTCACTAGGAAGTAAGAGATTACATAGACCAAATGACCTCTAGATAGTCTTTATTACTATAAACAAAAGTAAGTCTAATTCCTTTCCATGAAATGTTATAAAACTTAGATTAAAACATAATACAACTCATTGGGTAGTTGCTTCATTTTTTTTTTTGAATTTTACAGACCTTTCCCTTATTTAATCTTTCAAATTGCTGCGGTAGATAAGCATCCTACTCGTGCTTCCTCCAGCTTCATGTCTTCTGTGCAAGTGTAATCTAGCTGAGTCACGGAGTTTTAAAAATACACTTACTGATGACGAATCTCTAAATTCTCCTGGAGTTCTTTGATTCTCTGGATTTAAATTATAATGCCAGGTAACATTTGCAGAAATAAAGATCCCTTTACTAATAGCTGCCATTTGCCGAGAATAAACAGGAAAAAAAGATGTACTGTTCTCAGAAATGCTTTGTACATATGACTACCTCAGAAGACGGGCTGTGCTGTGTTTTCTCGCACAGAGTGTTCTAGGACAAGCCTGTTTGCACACTGAATTATGTATCTTTGTCTTCGGTTATTTTGTTCCAAATTAATATCTTCTTTCAGAGACATGACATCTTACTACCATGAGCCATTTATTTCTGCTTGCGAGCCATCACGGTGTCTATCATTAATGAAGCTCGTTGCAGAAGAGCAGAAGATGGAATCTGCCAAAACAAGCCTAAGTCTTCATAGTCGTCTGGAAATTAATTACTACACCCAGAGATGAGACTGGTCCTATGCCGGAACCGTTCCAGAAGGGCAGTCCTTTTGCAATATTGCTTCTAGACAGCTCTTCTGACTCATGACAGGATTTCATCTGAAACTTCTGCCACCCAAAAGCCTGAAGACTTGAAGATAAAACTGATGGCCCTCACATTGAGGGCACTTCTCCTATTTCTAACGTGAACCTCTCTGTTCTCACCTTTAACCCTACAAGGTTCTATTTTCCTCCATCTCTCCCTACCAGGAGTCAGTCACCACTCTGCTAGCCAGGGCAGAGGCAGAGGCAACGCTCCATTTAATGAGGAATTACTGCCATCTTGTGGCTGTCATAATGGAAGGCATCTATCCCCAAAGCACTAGGGAAGAAAAGAAAGAAAAAAAATAAACAAACAACTGGTTTGCTTTAAGCTTCCTTCGTCTTTCATACTTTAACTCCACATCACTATGAAGTATCATAACCCATATTGTTTTAGTGACAGAGTGTGCATTGGTACCATGACATTCAAGAAGATGAACTCTATCCTATGCCTCATTAAAATGAAACTGTAAACATAAAATATAGAGTGCGCGTCTAAAAAAGAACTTTGAGTCTACAAAAGACAAACAATTAAACAAATTAGTGGAGGCACTAACCAAATTTCAACTGTCTATCCCCCACAGCGACAATATATTTTCCTCCGCTTTTAATGGTAAGGATTTGCAGAGGATCATTAATTCATTAGGTTCACATATTTCTAACTCTTGAGGTGACATGTTTGCCACTCATCTCAACTACCCATGTCAGCACCGGAAATTGGCCAAGACCCACTAATAACCGGAAACAGATTGAGAGCGAGCGCTTCTCTAAAATCTGTATGGCACATGCTGCCTTCAATATTCTTTCCCTTGACTTGTGACAGATTTGCAAATTCTGCATTTTTCCACTGCAGCAAGTAAAACAATGGGGACGATGTCCAATAAACACATGTAGGGACAGTTTTCTCTGATCTGTAAAGCAGAAGCATTGTTCTGCTTCTCTGTCAAGATGTATGAGACGCCATTTGAAGCATAAGTTTGCTTTTGGACCAGAACTTTCAAGGAATAATCTGTGTGTTTTTGATTGAGAAGAGCCGCATTCTAAAAGCTGAAGATTTAAATAACCAAAGATTCCCAGAAGAACATTTTTCTCCCCATAAGATGTCTTGGTCTGAAATTAAAAAAAAAAAAAAGTCTTAAATGCTAAGCAGAGAACGCTCCACCTGGTGGTAGAAGAAGAGGGGGAGCAGCTTTTCTGTAAGGGACCCTCAGGAGGAAAAGAGGGAAGGACTCAACAGAACACTCAAGGCGAGAGCTAGAAACCGAGATACTCCACTGTAGTTGGCAAGCATCTTTAAAGCAAAATCCAGACAGAATCTGTCTCTCCATAAATCTTTCCACCCCTTTCCATTACTAGTTAGGTATTGTTGGCTCTAAGCCATCTGATTTTACTATGATTTATTAACTGCTATGCATTATATATGAGATTCGGGTTTGCTGGAGAGTTACCCATATGGTCATTGTTGCATACAAATCAGCTACTGTTAGAGACGTTTTATGCTGCTGGCACTTCTGTGAGGTGGTAGTATAATGTGTAACTGGAAAAGAAAGCCCTTCCTGTTATATTTTCCCATGCATGTTACCAGCACACACAGTGCAGGCTAAGATAAAGTCCTTTGTTCTAATGTAAAAAGGAGAAAAAATACCCAGAACAATGGATGGGGAAAAATCAAAACCTGTTGTCTCAATCAAGGCATTGGTATTCTTCAAACCATAGCTCTAACACTGAGCCTTTTTCTCTGGTGAGACCAACTGAAACGTGAGAAAGAGCTCTGATGTGAGCAAACACACTTATTCTTGGTAGGAAAATGCTGACAACCTGGTAGCTTAAGATCTGAGCAGATCTGTCTCTGAAACAACAAAACAGTATTCCAACCTCTGGGTTTTTGCACTGAGACTTTTGATTAACTAAGCAATTCAGCTCTAATCCCTTGTCCAGTTCTTAGTGCAATGACCCTCCAGCCTCCTCCTTAGACCCTTTCAGGCATATTTGCCCTAAGCCAGTGGTTCTCAGCCTTTCTAATGCTGCAACATTTTAACATAGTTCCTCATGTTATGGTGACCCCACCACCACCATAAATTTATGGCTACTGCAATTTTGCTACTGTTATGAATCGTCATGTAAATATTTTTGGCGATAGAGGTTTTCCAAGGGGTCAGGTCCCATAGGTTGAAAACCACTGTCCTAAGCTGACATTAAAAATAAAAAAGAATAAAAAAAATAAAAACAAAGCCAAATGGCATAATAACCCAAATGGCCTTGATTTACCTGTGACCAACAGAAAGCTGATATTGACTTACCTGCTGCACAGAAAGGGAAGCACATGTCTGATAACGTTATCTTTTTAAAGGGGGGGAGGCTATACTTTGCTTCCTCTGAGAAACCACCTTAATCTGATCACATGCTCTGCAGTCAGTGACAGTGTAGCATCATCCTAGGTGTTAGCTAGCAACATTCTCTACTTAAAAAGTGAGTCAAATATTTTGTATCCTGCGTTTTAGTTAAAACCATCCCAAGTATACTAAAACCACAATTACTGAGATGTTTGTAAAATGATTTTTAGAATCTAACATATGGGTGTACAGACCTGTAAATAACTACATATTTATCTTTTTTTGAGACTTTCGTGTTTGAGTCATCCATGAAACCCTTTTCTAAAGTTTTGAGTGATTGGATCTTAGGCAATGGGGTAGCAATCATCACAGATCTGTTTAACCGCTTTGGAAAGTTTTCATCTGCCCCGGTACTAAGGCCATTTACTGGACATCCACTATACATTACTGATGACTTCTAGGCATAACAGAGATGGAGAGATTGGTTTCTACAGACATGTTCAATATGGAGTGAGTTCTGCCCCTAAGACCCCTACCAGCGAGAGGCGATACTTAGAGGGAAGTAGAAACGTTGAAGAAGACACTCACAAAACTCTGAGAAAGAAAGCTGTCTTCTGCACACTGATGTTGAATGTGATGAATAATGGGTCAGGCTAAACAAGATTATCTGTATTCTACAGTCATCAATGCACGGACAGTCTCACGGCTTTTCTGGTTTCCAAGACAATGCCTTCAGGAAGGCATAAATAAGGGTGTGCAATCTTGTATAATAATCCACTCTCAGTCTCCCACTAAGAAGAAGTATTGTTTGCCTTCTCCCAAAGGATGTCACTCAGAAATGTAGAAAATTCTTCTCTTAGAAAGAACACTCATCACCCAAGGGACCCTCAGACCATTGTCATCGTGTTCTGCCTTCCTTTATGAAAACCAAAAGAAAGTGAAAAAAAAAATGAAGCTGAAAGCAATGTCTTGCCTGTTTCCAAACGATCTTCAAAGTGACTAATTAAAAGATCTCAGGAACCAAGCTAAGCAATTGCTCCCATGTGGTCCAAATGTGTTTTACTATCTAATTTAAACATCAGTATGTGATCCCCATTATCAGAGTGACAAAAATGTTTTAAAGTGAACTGCACCATCAGAGAGTAAAGTGCACACACACACACACACACACACACACACACACACACACACGATGCCTAATCTAGTTTCTTTCTCCAGGTGACCCTGTTCAGACTGATAAGCATCACTGGTCCTTGGCAGTTGACAATCTAGACCCTCAGGTCTGTGAACAAACTCTAATTAAGGTAAGTGGTACCTCTTCTGAGGACATCTGCTACCAAAAGTCTCAAGTACCCACAACAAAGTATAATATTTCAGCTTCCAGAAACATAATTAATACAGAGAGTTTTTTTTCCAAAAGTGTAATTAGAAATTGAGATATTGTTTTTAGAACCTTAAAATAACAAAGCTTCCAGTCCAACTCCTTCTGTGTTCATTTCGTTTCTTTGGTTCTTTAAATGCTTTAACTCGACAGGCTTAATAATTAAAATACCCCCTTGACAGTCCGATAGCACAACATTACAGAACTGAGCTTGGCAAGAAATCCCAAAGTTATTTCCTCTTTGGTGAAGAAGTGGTTTAAGCTTGTGCCCATTCTCTTCCTTTAAAATGGCATCTCCACAAGTCAAAAGGAAGAGAAGCATTTTCCAGTCATTTTGTCTGGTATGCACAACTCTATGCAGAAGTGCTATGGTGCAGATATGGGGGCTGGGCATTGGGAGCAGGAGCCCTTTCTATCATTGACTAGGGCCTACCATTGAATCTTCAGAAAGCTTCTCTGCAAACTAACGGAAGGCCCAAGGGTTTGCACAGACCCGCTACTCTGATAAGACCATACTTAAGCCCATGTTTGCCATGAATAAATGTAAGAAGAATACATACATGACCAGTGTGACTACGTCATCCTCAGAAATTATTTTCATGTTTTACACTGCACTTGCTAGGATCCCAAATAAAATCATTTGACAAGTTGCCTTACAACAACAAATGAACATTTTTACATTTACAGACACAATAAAGAAGTTGGCTCTAATTTACCTTGTTTTATCATTGAGATACTCGTATATATTTAATAGTATTTAGCCCAGTACTTTTAAAGGAATATGAATCTACACAAATTTTCCTACTTTCTGATAACAAAATTTGTAGACGACCATGTTTAAATATCTATATGGGTAAAAGTAAATCTGGGTTTGTGTTAAGTAGTTTGAGCACACTTCACTCAGCCAGGATGAACTTGGGCAAAGGCTGTGCATTTACCTGGTTCAGCCCACATCCAGTCATGAGCTTCAACTGAATACAGGACTTGAATGGTACCAAGAAGGTTAGGTAATTTTGATTTGTTGTGAGAAGACGCGACTCAGCAAGTCTACATTCGTTGGCCACATTTGACCTTTCTTGCCTTATAAAAATGATGAGCTTTAACTTACACAGATAGACTCTCCTGAGCTGTGCTTCAGCAGTGGGAATACGGAGTCTCCTGGCCCTTCATAGACCATAACTCAATTTAATGCACCTCATATATGCTCTGCCACATTACAATGTTGCTTCTCTATATTCAAAACGGTTGTCAGGCTAGAGCTTTGTCACATTTTGCATTATTTACAGTCACTCTGAATCACCAGAAAGAAAGGAGAAGAAAAAAAACACAGAGAAAGAAATCCAAGCCAATCGGGAGGTAGAGACAGTTTTAATGTGATTATATTGGCATCTGATATGATGGTGCTTTGGACCATATTGACATGAGGGAAGCTTCTAGGTAGCAACTGTTCAATACCATCCGTTGGACTTCTCTGATAGACCACTTAACTATCTCAGCTTTTCCAGTGATCATCTCATTTATCTAGGATTATTGCACTGAATTTACTGTTTGGTTTTCTTCCAGAACTGAAATGTCAAGTCCAGTGTCATGTATGCAGTAGCTCTGTGCTGTGAGAGCTTCACAGATCCCCCCAAAGCTGCTAGCAGTTGATCTTTGGATAGAGCTAGAAATAAATAAATCCTCTTTAGCAGATCAATATTCATCCCATTTAATGCTTGATGTGAAACTTGTGGATTTGTGGTGGTAATGCTGATGTACAGCTAATCGTTGAAAATGGGCATCAGGGCTTTTATAGCATGGCGGCATATTGTCAGGCAGGGAGGGAAGATGTGGCGAGCCGAGCCTTGAAGAGAATATGGTAAGTGTGTAGAAATTAGCTGCACATTTGGACATTACATGGGGCTGTTTCATTGTGCATACTAGAGACTAATAAGGTGGGCAAAGTAAGGGTCTGCTCCACGAGAGGAATACCGGTGGCCTTCTCTCGCTTTGCCACCGTGTGGGGCTACAGACATAATTTAAGTATCTTAATTGGAGAATCTAGTATAAAATAAACTGTTATTGAGGGTTTTCTTTTATTCTTTACACGACAGCAATCTCTTCTAAAAATGAAGTGTCTCACAGAATGGAGTGCAGATCTATATCCTGAACAATTAACTTGAACCCACAAGAAAAAATATGCTACTAGAGAAGAGAGATTTAGAATAGTGAAGGTCAGTGGTGAGGGGGTCTTTTTCAGTCAACGGTGAGAGTCATGAATCAGACTTAGCTCAGACAGCAAGGGTTAAGCTTGTGCCTTTGGATTGAACAATTTTATTTTTTGCAGCAGATGTGTGGTAATTCACTGTCAGGGTGTTGGGAAAGCTAGTTGAGGCTGAACATTCTTTGTATGCAATAGCTGTCGGCCCAACCGCATAAGCTGTAAGGCAGACTTCTGTGGTCATCAATGCTAAACATATTCTCAGGCAGATCTCTTGATTATTAGTTTCATACAGTGTGAGCAAAATGTGCACATGATCTCTGTGTGAAAACTTTGGCTTCCCAGAGTCCTTGCAGAGCCAGGCTGCCCTAGACTAAATTTTAGTGAGCATCGAAATGTATTTGTTAAGGCATGAGAGGTATGCCTTTCTGTAGGGGTTGAAACTAGAGAACCGGTGTTGATTTGTTTTCCCTGGATAAGCCATATTCTTTCTGAAATAATGGCTTTTCACTTCAGTTCACCGAGAAATGAAACATTATAATCTTTGCACAGTGGGAGACATCATTAGGCTTAAAGGCAAGCAGCAACATCTGCTGGCTCCAGAAATCCAGTGGTCTGCTCACAAGTGTCGGTTTCCCTTCTGCACGTTCTAAACTTTGCCACTGATAAATGATATTTTCCCCCAGTTAGGGATTTCAAGCAGTCACCGGTTCTTTGGTTGGCAAAGGCAGGCAGGATGAGAGGGCGGATCATGGTCACAGGGTAATGTTTGTCAGGTGAGGAGTAAATCAGTAAACAGAGGAGGAAAGGTGTGTTTATGCTTGAGGCCATGAAGTTGGGAAAGACTAATGTGTAAGGCCGAGGATGACAATTGGTGAAATGTGTGGGTGTGCCCATGAAAGCCTGTGCCTGTGAGTTCATGCACACACAGGCAGAAATACAGTTGGCCAACTGGGAAGTGACAAGAAGTGTGTGTGTGTGTGTGTGTGTGTGTGTGTGTGTGTGTGTGTGTGTGTAGTATATTAATATGTACACTTTCAGAGACACTGTTTTATATTCTGTCATTTGTGTCTGTTATGAGCACATATGCACAAATGAGACAGCATAATCTAAAGTTTGAAAACCAAACGTGTTTAAAAGGCTATTCCTTAAAATTGCAAACTTTAGTTACACAAATTTATTAGTCATGATTCAATCCCAAAGATTGGTCACAAAAATATGAGTTCTTTTTCTTCTGCCTTTAAATGCTAAAATTGGTATCAAGGAGAATAAAGAATGTTTATTCTTCAGAGAGAACCTTGGCTAGAAAAGGCTCTCCCTCCCTCCCTCCCTCCCTCGCCCCCCCCCTCCTCCTCCTCCTCCTCCTCCTCCTCCTCCTCCTCCTCCTCCTCCTCCTCCTCTTCTTCTTCTTCTTCTTCTTCTTCTTCTTCTTCAGGCCATACTGACTGATAATCTGGAGGGGCACAAAAGTTTGTAACTTTGTGTTTTTTCCTAGTCCAGAATATAAACATTTTCCAAGTTCTGGTCATTTAATTTTAAGAAACAGAAATGTACAACTTTGAAGTTCCGCATAATAACTGATATTTGGGGTCACTAGAAAACCAACTTTTAAGATGCACTTTTTCTGTGCCCACGTTAATCACAGTCTCTCACCTGAATTCCAAAACTCCCTAAGAAAAGGTGGGGCAAATGGGCTCATAGTCCTTCCGGTAGCAAGCAGCTCTTCTTTCTGCAGAGAATAAAAAAGGTGGAAAAGAAAGACAAAGCAAATTTCACCATGGGGACCTCTTAATGTGTGCTGGCTAACCTGAAACTAAGAAACACACATGCATGTGACTAGACATTTATAATTTTCCCTTTCATTCATTTCTTCCACAGACATTTATTGAGCAAGGTTTTCATGGTACGCTAAGGTATGGTGTTTTCTCCCCAGGGTGTCCTAATGCATAGTAGGTATTCTATGAAGACACCTATCCACGTGTGTAGATACACAGAGATGTGATGGTGAGTATATGGGAGTCCCGTGGCTTCAGTGATCCTAGGTAGGCTATGCCAGTTCCCACAGATCAAAATCCACCAGGAAGCATCAAAATGATCTTCTTCTCTGACAAATGAAAACATCCACGTCGAATAATTTCAGGTACCATTTCCTAAAGTAGAAAAATAATGCTTAATTTTTGACTAGGTATTGGTAATTTGAAACTAGCTACGTGAGAGTGTAGTAGAAAAAGTTAAAGGAAACTCTGTAAACTTTAAGGTCTTCTGAGAGGCATTACCCTAGAGAAAGAAAACAGAAAATTGCAGATCACAGAGCTGGAGAGATGGCTCAGCAGTTAAAAACACTTGCTGCTGTTGCAAAGGACATGAGTTCTGTTCCCAGAACACACATTAGGGAGCTCACAACCACCCTATATATTTATCTAGCTCCAGGAGACCTAATGCTCTCTAGAGGCACTTGTACTTATGTGAACATACAGACAGACACAGACAGATAGGAACACAAACACATAGAGCGGAAGAGATGCTTGATATTTTTAAAAAATAATTTTAAATGCATGCATATAGCATGCATTTCTTTCCTTTCAAATATGTGTGTTTATTATAGGACCAAAAGTCGTGTGCATTAGGAAGATAACTCAGGAAGTCTGAACACAGGAAGGCTAAGCCTCAAACCTAGTGTGACGCCATGAGGATTCTTTGGTGATCAGGTGTCCTCTGAAGGATTTGAACTCACAGAATGATCAAACTGTGTCATCCTTAGGCAGTTTTTGCTTCAGTTTTCTGAAACTTCTAATCAGACTTATGGTGTCATCAGGTTGCTCCAGGTGATAACCAAGCCCCTTAGCAGTTAGACAATGAATAGCTGTTTAGGTTTTCTACTGTGAAATGACTTCCGTGGGGGATGGGGGATGTAAAAATGTCCACAAAAGAGGCTGGGGTACGTGAGTCGTGGCAGATGACAGTCTATCAGTTTATTCCCGTTGTGCAAATATTCTGTGATCGTTTAACTAAAATCTGCCTGAAAAGAAATGTTTAAATGTGGGGGTTTACCACCTTACCTCTCTCCCACTAATCCCTGTTAAAATATTGTAAATAGCGCAGAGCTTAGAGTTACGAAACAGAGACCTAACAAGACTTAACTGAAAATCTTTTGTAAAAGATTCAAGTAAAACCTTACAACCGATAGCTAAACCAATCTGCTTTGATCCATGAAAATTATCTATAGTCTTTATCCCTCTTATCTTTAAAAAAATGAAGAACAATCATTCATATTTAAAGCAGATAATGTTACAGGAGTTTTTCTCCAAAAAATAAAATGAAAAATAAAAACAGCCTCCTGAGAGTGTCGGTAATTTTGAAAGAGAGCAAGTTTGATTTGTTCTGCTTTCTCAGACCTGCAAAGTTTCCTCATTGCTACAGTAGGTGTACAGTAGGTGGGCACTACTTGACACATTCCTTGGGAGAAAGTACTGTGTCCCTCTTAGAAAGACAAAGAGAAGATGGGTTGTGTAGTCAGTTAGTGAGGTAGACCCTTGGAGACACTTGGTGTCCAAAGCATTGGCAAGAAATTTAGGCACTACTAAAATTAACTGAACTAAAATAAAATCAATGCCAAGGATCTTTCCTAATTATTAGATTTTTGTCTTTGCTCTGTCTTCAGAGAGCAGATTCGGAGAGGAAGTCCAGCCTGGATCACTCAGCCCAATCTACAGACATTAGTCATAGTAAGGAGGCTGCTGGGTGAATTGGAATCTGTTTCTATTTTGTTTTAATTGCAGTTATTCTAAAGAAACACTTCACATACATAAGCGTGCTAACTCACCCTTTCAATAAAGCATCCTCCCCCCAAGTCATTCAAAACTAATTGGAATGGTGTTGATAATTATGCCCTTATGCCAGTATGTTATTGAAATCTAAGAAACGTCTGATTTTGAGCGAAAGATGACGGACAGGGAGACGGCTTATTTGGTCAAATGGTTGCTGTGCTAGCATCAGACCCCGTGGTCAGAGCCCTAGAACCTAATGAAAGGCTAAGAGTAATACTAAACTGGGTGGGGCGAGTAGGCGAGGGGTGGATCCTGATGCTTTTGGCCTGCCAGTTCAGCAAAGCCATTCTGAGAAACAGACCAACAGACAGACAGCCTCTATCTCAGTTATAACGTAGAGAGTACAGAGTGCTACAGAGAGATACCCAACCTCTGACCTCCATGTGTCCCTGCACAGAGCACACTTCACACGGATACGTGCGTACATGCACACACACACACGCGCGCGCGCGCACACACACACTGTGATTTGTAGCATGATATTAAATAAACTGTCTCATTTTGTTTGGACTCTGTGCTTCTTCTCTATGGCCTCTTTTGCTTTTAGAGAAAGAATTTGGTGAGAACAGGAATTTGAAATTTAGTTTCACCATGATAAAGATATTAAACAGAAAGTTGTAAACTAAGTTTTCTCCTATGACTGATCATATAAAACTGTCCTAATAGAGGCCATTGTTTTGTATGGGGTTTTTTTTGAAGAAATGTTAGCTACTGTTGAAATGCATTCCAAGCTGGAGGAATAAAATCCATTCTTTGTCATGTCCAAATATCAAGACCCACACTAACTCACCAGTGAATCCAAAAGAACCTAAACAAAATTGTGTCTTCTTTTCTCTGCACTACTACCAGCTCCCCAATGAGAGCAAACAGGAGGCAAACACATTCCCTCACTTAAAACATTATCTTCTGAAATGGCCTCCCCATTTCCTTTCAGACCACGGAAATGTTCTTTATAAAGTAATAGACTACTTATGAAAAACATTTCAATGACAAGAAAATTGTCTTAACTGTTTTCTATTCTTCCCCTAAATGTGAGTCCCAGAATTTTACAAATAGAGCAGAGTTGATGGCCAAGAAATATATACATTAAATATGAAAACTTCATGCAACCAGACAAATTGGTTGGTATATTTGCATGTGTTGATGTGTGTATGTTTGTGTGTGCATATGTGTGTTCATGTGTGTGTTGCTGAGGGTTGCAACTAAAACCTTATGGTTGCTGGTACGTGCTTCAGCACAGAGTTTTTATGTCCAGCCTACTGGACCACATCTGTATTCTAGAACACATTAGTCCAGACTCTATAAGTGAAATGTAATAAAAAGAAGAAAGCTGCATTTCTCCCGTAAGAACTACATGACTCATGAGTTTGAAGTTGAGCAACAGATCTGAAGATATATCTATTTCCTATGCTGTAGACTCTACTGCTGAAATCTGTCTTGTTACTATGAAGTAGACAGCATATACCATTACTACCACTCAGGCACAAACAATTGTAAAACTCACTTGCAAATTACTAGAACCAGATTTGTTATCTTTGTGTTATAAAGCTTGAAGATTTCATTTATCGATATTCACTTTGAAAGGCCAATAGGTTTCCCCATTCTAACAATTTCCACAGCTTTGTTTGAAACCATGACTTGTGTTTGGCTTGAAGATACAAAGGCCAAAACAATTTCAGTTACTAATGTGGGGCTTTAAGGTAAATCCAGGTAAGAGCGAATTATAACACTGATTTGAAATTAAAATGAAGGTTAATTCGTTAATTAGCTAACCACTTTGTTGTAGATATTGGGCACTGTTGAGTCTGCAGTGAGATGTTCAGCCAGCAGAAGAAGGCTTTGCTGCCAAGCCCCCCCTAGATAACATGAAAGGGACTTAAGAAAAAATAATAATTATAGCATAATTACCTCAAAATAAACCTTCTTTACATGTGTCTAAACACAAACTATCTCCCTTTATTTTACTAGGTTAAAAAAAAAATCCCTAAAAGTTTGACTACCTTTCTCCCTGAGCAGGTGCACACACACACACACACACACACACACACACACACACACACACGTATGTCTTAAGGTTTTAATTGATCCCAATTGTTTGCAGTTTCCATTTCTACACATTCCCGTCTCTTGATGTGCAGCATGAAGCTACCGTTTCCCTTTCCTTTATTGGCCCACTCAATCTTAGAAAAAAAAAAAAAAAACAACATTCTTCAGGATATATCTGCAGAACCATTTACCAAAGTTTTATTCAGTTTGCATGTTAACTTTTCAGATTTGGATGCTGAAGTCGGGGTGACCTGTAACTGCTTTATGCTATAGCCTTGAGACTATGATTGCACAGTTTTGAGATTTGGGGTGCACTCACCGATGTATTTGTCCTCGGGTCTAACAGGACAGCAGAGGGAGCCCCTGCATGAGTTAAGAGGAACCACAGGCTGAACAAAGACTCTTCAGGGTGCAGACCCGTGCACAGTGCCCTCTACTGGAACTGCTGGTACAATTAGATTTCAACACGAAATTGTAAGCACTGAATCCCAAACTTGTTCTCGGCAACCTTAGTTAGTTTAATAATTATGATGCTTGTAGTTGTACCTTCAAAATAAGACTTATCTCACTTTCAGTTAAAGGTAAATATCTGTGTTGCTTGTAAACATGAATTTTGTGCTTAATACGTCAAACAAATTATTATGGAAATCGCACTAAAAAATTTGTATTAGTGTATTCTCCATCACCATAAGCACATTTTATTACAAAATCCAAACATATGATACATAATACACATCCTTCATATGCCATGGGTGTAAGTATTTCACTTTCGTGTAAAATAGTCTTGCAGTGTAAGAGCAAATCCACTTTAAAAAGTTTGGGGTCAAGAGTCATATTAATTGAATGGCACATTTAATGTGTGTAATTTCTTTATGATGGCACAATGTCAAAGCCAGTTTACTGAATTTCATTTCCCTTCCTGCTAGCTTCTCAACTCTTTTACAAGCTCATGTGTAGAAAGAGACCTTTTGCTTCCGAATCTTTGGTGATGCAGTGAATTTTATTGTAAGTATACATATACCAACTGTAAGAAATTTGTAACTGTACTTCCCCATAAGCCAGCAAAATATGGCTTTGTGGCCGATGTCTGACCATAAAGGAGTTCACTTATACCTACCATTTTTCCGTGAATTCTAACCTTAGATTTAAATAACACTCAGAAAATCATTATAACACATTGAAAGATAGATATTATAGGTGAGAAAAATATTTGCTTCCCTAATATTTTATTATGACTTTACCGTTACTGGAAAAATAAATACATAGGAAATGTGAATATGCTATGACAAAGAGTGTATCTTCTATTTCCATTTTTGACTAAATATTTTTTTCTTTTCGGTGCTATTTTTAGTTTACTTTTTTACTGCTCTCAAACTTACACTTTTAATTCTAAAATTGTAGATTTGTATGTATGTGGACTGTGCATTTAGCATTGGTTGACAAAAAAATACATTTTGTTTTGTTTTCAGATAAGGCTATTGATAGTGTAGCGTAGGCTGCCTTTGAACTCGTGAGCTTCCTACCTCAGGTATAATTGCAGGTATGAGCCACCATGCTTGGCTAGGAAAAGAAAAAGGTGTAAATCTTAAGAAAGAGAAGCATCCTCGACCCAATGAGCTAAGCAATGCTTCCTCCTGCTCAGTGGCCTTCTACCATGGATATTTTTTAATTTCTGTGCCAGGAAAATTATATGGACTTCCATAGCTCTGCTCTGTTTGACCTGAAAAACCAGGAGAAAATTGTAACCTTCTTTGACTGGTTACAGAAGCTGCATCTTCAAGGTCTGTTTAAATGCCTGCTAAAACACCAGGCTGAACCAAACAAATGAGGTTTACATTATGTGAACTGGGTAAATGTTAGTTATGGGTTATGAGCCTCTAAATGCAATGTAATTCTCTGCGCGCATCCATGAGATGAATACAATTTTATTATTGTCTTACAGGTGAAAAAAAAATTTAGATTTATAGAAATAAAAGCAGTTTAAGTGACAGAGCTAACGTGGGAAGCTATGACATTTGACCAAAGCTGGCCTTGGTTTTCTGTTGCCTGCTCTTTAAAACTACAGCTTCCCATCAAATTTGCGTATGGAGGGGAAAGTGAGCAGAGGCTGTAAAAATATTCGTTGTCCCTCTATATCACCTTTGTGGTAAGCCCTGAGTATTCCTCTGCGTGCTATCTTGAGAACTAATGCTATAACCCTTTACATGCATCCCATTCAATAGAAACCACCTACATGCTTCTTCTTCAGGGACAGAGAAATATGGAGAGGCAGCTAGATATTAGTCTGAGTACATGTGACTGGTTTTATAAATACATGTTTTTAAAAATCTACATATTTATATCTTCAACTTTCAGGGTTCTTATTGTAGTAACAATGATAGGATGGAAATTTAACAACTTCACAGTTCTCATTCCTTTCAACTCTGCCTAACAGTTAAAGTACCCATTAACATAAGATATGAGATATATATATATATTACATCACAAGGTATAACAACAATAACTAGAAAGTTAATGAAGATTTCATATACGAGGAGTTAGGATTCGGTAGCTATAGCTAAGTAACTTAGCTAGGGAAAATTAATTTTGAGTGAGCAAGAATAATGCTGGGTTATTCCGACACAAGGGCGTTCTTTCTAAGCTTTCATATCAAAACACTGTTTCTGGATGCTGTGAAGGTTTTTAGAAAAATAACCATTAAATGTTAAGAAATACTACATTTGGTTTTATAAGCACGGCCGTGCTTTGAATGCAAAACGTCTTTCCTATGCTCCTAGTTTGAATACGAGTCCCCAGTGTGTAGGATGGTGTTTAAGGCGGTAAGGTCTTAAGAAGAAGAAGCCTTGCTGGCAGAAGCAGATCACTATTCCAAGGTCTTTGAAGGGTAGCCCAGCCCATGGTTCTCACCTGTGCTTTCTGCTTCCTTTGCGGGGACACATGAGTCACTGCCATAGCACACTCCTGATCCCTTGATGGAGTGAGCCATTCCTAGCACCAAGCCTTCTCCAGAGTGATGGAGTGACATTCTCTTGAAGTCGAACTCCATCTCGCTTTCATTTTCTCTGCCATGTGTTTTCGCCACAGAGGAGCAAAAGAAACTAATGTGTGACTTTTTAGAAAGGTTCCATCTGCTATCATTCACAATGAAACAGATAAGAGTATAGAGAATATGGCCCTGTTACTATGTATAGCAGACTTAACAAGATAATGTAAAACAACAGCAACAACTCCATCTTCATAATTTCTGAAGGGTGAATAGAAAACCAAAGACCAACATTCATTCAAAGCTCAGTTCATAACATAATGTGATCGCGACTCCCTGCATAACTAAACAATCTCACACATTTCACTTGTATTAACGTCTTCATTCTCCCCTTGAACTTATAAAGGTTATCAGTCTGTTCTCTCCAGATACGAAAACTGAAGGACAACCTTTCAAAAACCTTTCCCAAGGGTCGCCAAACTCCAGAGCTGCTGCGCCATGCATGTGGATTCCCCGTCATGCTCACTGTTAAGAAATGCCCAGCTTTGAGTTTGCATCTCAGAGGTTCTTCTGGGCTTTTAAAACGCAGTAAAGAAGATTTAGGCAAAGCCTGAGCTATGCGCCAACGTTCCGCATAGATTAGAGGTATCCAAAAGGCAGCCCTTCTGAGATGACTGAGGTTGTAAGTCAGTTTTCTACCTGACAACATCAATGACTCCATCTGGAGTCTGAACACAGGGCTGTGATCTCCCTCTCCCACTGCCATCATTTGTCACAGAGAGTGTTCTATTTTCTCTTTCTTTATTGCAACTTAGGCCCAGGACAATGCGGAAAATTCCACAGGTTAGTAGGAAGACGCCATCTCATTAAGTGAAAGATGTCGTTGGCTGCATTCATGTCAACTTCTCCCAAACTTTTTGCTTTCTTTTGGGTATTATTTTTGCTTTGGGGACTTTCTTCATGCTATATCATGTGGAAGTGCCTCTCTCTAGATGTTTTTTTTTTTCTATAGAGTTCATATTCAGCCTTCTGCCCACCTTCTTTGTTTCCCAGCTTGAATGCTTCCTGTCCACTTATCTAGCTCTGTGAACCTTAAGAAAGAATTTGATTTCTCCTCACAACAGATTTGTTATCTACGTAGTGTAGGTAGATATATAACAGACCTTAGAAGATTGTCACAATGACCATTGTATGTGTAGCAGATTCTTGGAGTAGATGCAGCATTCATTTACCAAATGCTCCATCAGTAAATATTAAACATGTGTATTTAAATTGGAAAAATCAAGGCTGGAAGTCTAAAGATAGCTCTGTAGGTGACTATTAACCATTCTCCGAAAGATTTCAGAGGTGGAAAGTTGTTTTTCCCTCCATTGTTTTATTGAAGACACTGAAACTTAAAGCAATCACCTGGGAGCTAAACGTGCCGTATATTTTAAATGTCCCCAATGGGTTCATGATTCTTCTTCATTTTTTAGATTTATTTATTTATTTCATGTTATATGAGCACTTTTATTACATATATGTACATGTACCATATGCATGCCTGATACCTTCAAATGTCAAAAGAGGGTGTTATATCCCCTAGAACTGGAGATATGAATGATTGTGAGCCACCATGTGGCTGCTAGGAGTCGAACTTGGATATTCTGGAAGAACAACAAATTCTTTAAATCACTAAGCTGTCTCTGCAGCCCTGGGCTTTTTTTTTTTATAACATTTTTACCAAGTGGGTAGTGATGTTTTGGAGGGCGGGAGAGATTTATAAGGTAGGACATAGCGGGGACAGGATGGTAAAGACTCCAGCCTGGCCCCTTCTTTCAACATCTTTCTTCCTAGTCCACTGTGATATGCCGAGTCTCCTCCACAGGCTCCTTCTGCCTCTGAGGACTCCACTGTGCATTCTCCATTACAATGGACTGGGAGCCTCAGAATCAATAATGTCAAAATAAAATTTTCCTCCTATAATTGTTCTTTTATCAGTTACTTTGTCAAGGAAAGTAGTTAAGACCGCAAGATACTTAGCTTTGGGCTCTATGAGAACTGTACCCTGTCAGTTTCTCCATAGTGTTGCTGATAAATACGTGCTGAGATTTCCTTCTTCTAATGAGAAATAATTGTCATATGTTATGAGTTGTCTATATTTTGAAGATGTTGGTATCTGTCATCATTTTAAAGACGTTGTTCCCTTCTTCAGAGAAGAAAAGGAGATTTGAACCACCAAATGTAAATCCTAACTTTATGAGTATCATCTCTCTGTAGAAAGGAAAGTTCCAAAGACTTGACCTTGGCAATTTGAGGAGCCACAACAAACACCGCTACCCTGCTGGAGTAAGAGGAGGTATTAATGTGTTATTACCTGAACTTGCCTAATAGCAAAGCACAGTCTTTTCCTTTCTGGTACATCTATCAGTTCTCTAAGAGACTGAAATAGCTGAGTGCCACTGTAGAGAGCACCAGCTGGGAAGCCATATGAGTCAGTGCAAACCCTGAATCCACAAATTCCTGTCTAGCCATGTATCTTTGGGAAAATCATTTAACTTCCTTGAATCACAAAGTCCTTGTTAACAGCCCATATCTCATATGGAAATTAAATCTGAACAAGGGTCTGAGAGACTTCACACAGAGCCTGCTGGGGGCTGCGGGGGTGGGGGAGGTCAGTAACTGTTAGATTTGGAATTGGTTTAAGTATTCAAGAGCAAATTGAAATAGGAGTTCTTTAAACATTCTAAACCCTAGAGTCTCTAATTCTAGGAATCGCTGAACCCAGACACAGAGTTTTCTTTTTCAATTCACTATGTATCCCTACTCTACAGTCTAAGTTCTCCGCCCTGTATATGAAGGATACCATCATCCAGCTGTGGTCTGTGAGCCACAAACACTAACTCAGTACTTTCTGCTAAGAAAGCTCCCAAATATTGACCTCATTGCCTCTTTAAATCTGTCCCTGCCGGCATCTTCCTGTCAGTGAATATTCATACCTGTTCCATCACTGACGTGAATCTTGACAAGGAGACCAAAAGTAACAAGCAGCTTTTTGTGCTAAAATTACATCTTTGAATATAATAAAAATCTGCCAAAGGACTTTTGGATAACTTGAGAAATGTCTATAAAGGTTTGACACACTCTTTCGGATTAATACATGTGGTATGCCAGAGTGGGAGGAGGAAAGCAACACTTCAGGAGTGGATGTGACCCTTGGGAATCTTCTTGTCATTTTGAAAACACACAGTCACCAATAGATTCAAATCCTTCTGCTCAGTGCAATTAGACATCGGGACACATTGGAAACACAATGGTCTGTTGGGCTGAAACCCAGGCATTTCTGTCCATTTGTTTTCTCTAGAATTTGACTTTTTTTTCACTTATACTTGGAAAGAAAAAATGGAAAGGGAAAAGATTTGCTATGCAGAAGAAGAGTTGTGTGTTAGTCGTCAGTTTCTTATAGAATTGTTTTCTGATAATCTCTAGTGCCTGATCAATTATCGCTTTTATTATGAAATGTCACCCTGGAGGAGGAAGAGTCTTCCTTAATTCCACTGCTGACAAAATTCACATTAAGGTAACTGTCTATCCACTATTCTTCAGTTCAGTTCTAAATAGTATTACTTCTCAGTTTTATCAGTTTTAAACTCCCCGTCTTCCCAACTCCAATAAATATTATGGGAAAAATAGAGAGAAAAGAAAGAAGGGAGGGGGAAAGGAAGAAAGAGAGTCAACACTGCAGAATAACAGATGATGAATTTTATTGCATTGTTTCGGGTTTGCTAATCTTAAAGTGTTTTTTATATTTCCATTTTCCAGTTTTGAAACTTAATTGATTCATATTAGGGGTCAGAGGCAAAGGTATCACTCTCATCCCTTCACGTCTTACGTCCACTGTTTCTTTTTTGTTCTTTTATGCTATTGCCTCATAGGCTGGTCACATGAGTAGGGGTCTGAACACAAAAACTAGCACTCACAAAGTGGATCTGGGCAGTGATTTTCCCGTTGTCTTTCATTTAAATGACGGGCATTGTCATAGCACACTCATAAAGCAGGTTTCCTTCGTGGGAAGTAATGGTTAGTAAAAGTAGTGTTGTCTTTGCACAAGGAGAGCTTCTTGTGAAATAATCAATCTCAAGTTCTTTCTAGAAATTGAAACAATTTTATACACTCAAGGCAGCATGTTAAGAAACTATCCCCCCCCCCCCAAACAACGCACCAATTAGGTTGGCGAAGATCTTCACTTTCCTGGTTTTCATTTAGAGTCTTGACATTTGAGTCTACCAAAGCTGCAGTTAAAACTCAGCTCTTCTGGAAAATATCATAGGATTTTTAAAAAATATAGTGCCAAAGAACAAGAGAAGATTTGTGTCTCGAGAGAAAGATCTACAGACTGAATGTAGCAGAGAAAACCATTTAGTCACTTTGTAAAGATGAAAAGGTAGAAAGGCCCTAATGGGTAATAAAACATCCATTGGTGGGGGGCTCAAGAGACTGTCTTGTCAGACCCCGTAGTTGGGAAAGTACGTACAATCTCGAAGAAAATTCTAAGTATTTTCCAAGGAAAGTCTATAAATATATCTTGGAATGACACTAGCTTTTACTATTACTATTTTTTATATTCAGTGAGAACACCCTGTACTTAAGAAAAATCCACTCAAAATAAAAAAAATTATTATGTTTTACAGACTTTGTTCTTTTTACTACAACCTTATAATCTATCTTAAAAACTGATACAGCTATAATGTACTCAAGTAATTAAGTAAGATGACCCTGGTATGTGGGGAAATGCTGATATCTGGGTAACTTAAGCACTACATCTTGCTTTCACTGAGCAATGCTGATAAGTAGCAAAGGATCTGGTCATTCTACACAAACAACATTTTGCATCATGAGACAGAGCTAATTTACAATCATTTAAATGTTAAAGACAATGGCTTGACAGTGTTGAGGGAGAAAAAAGCATAAAGAGTAAAATATAAGTGTTGAAGAAATGCCATTGCTAAGAACCTGAGGAAGAAACTGATTTTAATTAAAAATAAACAAACAAACAACCACAACAACCCCAGCCCTAAAACCATGTCTAATTTATCATAAAATTCAAGTTATACTACCCTGAAAAAAAATTGTCCTTGCCATGCTTGTTCAAATACTCTATTTAGTCTACCTAGGAAACGTACAAGGGAGTGGTCTCATGGCCCAGACAGCCGTTTGCTTAACTGAAGGTTGATGTCAAATGTGATGGTGTATGGCACACTGAATGGAAGCTGGAATACAATGTTATACTGAAGAGAGGTCTTTTGGCACTCACAAAGCTTTAGCTTAGGCAGGAATGCTATCTCACCTATGTGTTTGTCATGGTGAAATGAAGGGACTTTGGGGGACTTAACATTAGATAAATTAGATATCTATGGCTTAAATGCTTTAACAATAACCTATTGAGTAAACACCATGTCCATTTGGATGTCATAAAAATATATATTCAAATAAATAACTAACATGACAATGTTTTGTTCATATTCAGAGTTATAATCTGAATATTACAACTCTTGTCAGTCAATGTCAGAAGTTAGGGAACATGTATGAACAGGGTGAGTGGGATACAGGAGGTAGAGGTTGTCGAGGCTGAACATAACACACAAAATTTATGTTGTAGAACAGACAGCCAAGTAGACACTTTCTATTTTTGCAGGATATTTATTTAGTTAAGCAAGAGTAGGAAACAGCGGTAATTAAAATGACACATTAGCATATAAAAAGTACACGGACAGAAGTACTGTAGAAAAGAAGGGAGATTCTCCCCAAATACATTTCCCAAGCATTCCTGTCTGCTGGCTTCATTAACATTTCGGAAACAAGGTTAGTGAAGAATGCAGTGAATCTGTGGGAGCCAAACAAGGATAAGGACACACACGCGCGCGCGCGCACACACACACACACACACACACACACACACACATATGTAAAATGAAGCTTTAAGTCAAGAAACTACGTTAATAGAGGACAGCACTTCACATCTTAGCCCCAGAATTGCCAAATGTGAATGCATGGGAAATTCTCCATACTAAGGATTATGCGTCACCATCAGGTTTTCCACAATAAGTGGTCCTCCATTGCTGCTACACATAAGCATCCCAGCATCAAAAGATCCCCAGTTAATTGATTGGGGCTCGGAACTAAGCAGTGACATTTACAGGACTCTGGGCACTGTCAAGTTGAGAGTCACAAATGTGAAAATGTTTGTGGGAATACATTCTGTGACAATGACAATCAGTCCCGCAGGCTGTGGTTTAGCCTTTTGTAAAAGGTGTTTGTAATTGACAGCTTCAAAATCCATTCATTCAATGCTAGCTCACCAACAGCCTCGCTTTCTTCCTGCCTAATCTGTTCTGCTTTACTTTAATATGTTAGCCCTCCTGTTATGTGCTGTCCTTTGGGTTCCTGCCCTACCCCATCCGCATGCCTGCCATACAGCAAGGACTGTGAGCACTCCCTCCCTCTCCTTGCTGTCAGGAATCACAGATGAGAGCAGCTTCAGTGGTCATGCAGTTGACGATAATTGGATTTGATGTCACCAACCATCTAAATGCATAGAGGCCAGAAAAAGCTGCTTCATTCTTGGATACATCAAAGGCCAGAAATAGCAATTATCACAGTGCAAATTTCATTCTGTTGCATGTAGGGCAAGCAGTCCTTCCACGTCTCAAAGCATATACTCTATTGCAAGGATGATTTGCTTCCATTCTGATTGAAAATTAGATAGGTATGTAGATATTAGACAGATAATAGGTAAATGATAGATAAATGATAGACAGACAGACAGAAAGGAAGGAAGGAAGGAAGGAAGGAAGGAAGGAAGGAAGGAAGGAAGAAGGAAAATGATAGATAGATGAGTGAGTAAATATACAGATAGATCAATAGATGATAGGTAAGTAAGTAGGTAGATGGATAGATAGATAGATAGATAGATAGATAGATAGATAGATAGATAGATAGATAGATTCCCAGATCCGACTTGTACAACACACACACATACACACGCACACACACACATTTATATATCTTATCCCTTCTGAATGCTCTATGAAAGAGGAAACTGAGGGAAATAGATAGTGGGGGCAAGAACACAAACCTGGAATCCTGTTAGTAAATAACTTCATAAGTGCTCACTTTTTACTTCATAGGTGTTTCTTTATAAATAAATGAAGCTTAGATACAAACAGTTTTGCTTAAATCCAAATAAAGTGATTTATTTAACAGTGCTTCTTTCCAGAAAATCCACAAAATGGAGTCAAGTGGTCTTCTCTCCCCTCCTGCCATTAGTTCTTGTTATCTGTCTCAGCGAGTGGGTGGTGTTTATTCTGCTCCCCTTCTGTCTCTGCTGTGTAGGAAAGAAATCTGCTTTCTATCAAGCTCCCACTGACTGTTTTGAAAAATACAATAGGAAAAAAAAGGTCTCAGCTGAGATAACGTCTTTAAATGAGATCATCTCTCTGCAGGGTAATTCATTATTGTATCAGAATGAAACAAACCCCCAAGTCTAAGGGGTTCAAATTTTACAGTCACCTGTTCTAGACCTTCTTCAAGAGTGTTTGGACCAGCTGACATATTTCAGAAGAGACTCTGTTTCTCTTAGTTTGCTTGACACTGGCCCCTGAGCCAACAGAGAGAGTTCATGATGGCTCTTGCTATGGTTTGAATGTGAATGTCATCCCCAAAGGTTATATACAGTAAAGGCTTGCTCACTGGGTGAAGGAGCTATAGAGAAGTAATGAGTTCACTCCTAACTTTGTCAAAGGATCACTCTTATTCTTTTGATGGTAGTATAACGTAATGGTCTATGAAGATGTCTTGAGTAGTTGAAAGACATAATTGCTATGGCTGTTCTTTTGTAATGTTATCCTCTACCTATCTATATATCTATCTATTTATCTACCTAACCTATCTATCTACCTTGTTTCCTTCCCATTTTTGGCTGGCTGTTATGAGGTATGTGGATTTATCCCATAAAGTGATTTCCACCACAGGACCATGAGGTATGTGGATTTACCCCATAAAGTGACTTCACAACAGGACCAAAGCAATGAGACCAAAAGTCCATGGACTTAGTACCTCTGAAAACATGAGATCAAATAAGCCCTTCTTCGTTTGCACTGATTTTGCTCAGATACTTTTTCAGTCCCAGGAAGATAATATATTTGTATACACTTCTTTCCCCCACTAAAAGGTCTCCTCAAATGTATTCATAACATGGCATGACATACTGTCCATCCTTACCTCTGAGTTCAATTAGCATACAAACACATTCTATATATCTATATAACAGAGAAAAGCTCTGAAGAGTAAGCTATTATTATCAGTCAAAGTTGCTTTGAAATGAGTTGCTTTTCTAAAAAGACACAAGGAGAAAAAAATCTAAATTAATACTCAGAGCCATGGGAAAGAGCAGCAAATGTCTCAAATACACAAATTAGATCATTTACTCTAAAGCATTGATAATGAAAAGAATTGCCTTGGAGCAATAGTGGCTTTTGACTGACATGCACAGACTACACCCAACAGAAGCTCAGAAAAACCTGATCCAGATGTATGAAAGCAAAAGCATATACAATGCTCTAAGACTGAAGAAAGAGGCAGACAGATCCAAGAGGCAGACAGATCCAAGATTACACAAAGTGTTGTTTATTGAAGACTGGTGGAACAAAGTGTACCTTGGGAGGCAACCAGACAAGCATATGGACATATTCCAAAGCAGGAGGTGAAGCTTATGTGCTGATCTAGACAAAAAGAGATGATGAACAATCAGAGTGTACCTGGGCTTCCTCTGAAATCCTTAATATTTACAACATCAGTAAAGAACAGTCTGGACTCTTTTTTTTTTTGGAGGAACCTTGATGGGGCGTGGGGTTGCTGTGAAAAGATGAAGCTTAATACCACCTTCCCACCTACTGACTGTTAGAGATGCATTGAAGTGGATGAGTACCAACTTGAACTTTCTATGAGAAACTCAGTGTTGGTGAGCAGAAGGGTTATGTGCTATGGGATAATGCTTTTGTACATTGTAAAGATTTGTTACTCATATTGGTTTAATAAAATGCTGATTTGCCAGTAACCAGGAAGAAAATATAAGTGGAACTATCAGACTAAGAATTCTGGGAAAAAGGAAAGGCTGAGATACAGTCACCAGTCAGACACAGAGAAAGCAAGATGAGAATGCCCCATTGATAAAAGGTATCAAGCCAGTGGCTAAATATAGACAAGAATTATGGATTAATTTAAATTGTAAGAGCTAGTTAATAATAAGCCTGAGCTAATAGAACAAATAGTTTATAATTAATATAAGCCTCTGTGTGTTTCTTTGGGACTGAAAGATTGTGGGACCAGGTGTGATGGAAACTTCTGTCTACAGTTGTGTGACCAACATTAGTAATGGGAGAAAAAAAAACAAAGTTTTCTCCTGAAGCAAGGTATGTTTACCTGTGTCAGAGTGTACCTGGTGTTGAATAAGGGGTGTTCTTGTTATAGACCAAGAAGAAGTGACGTGAGGATATGTAAGTTTATTGAGGAATACATTGTGAATGCCAAGTTGAGGGTCCTCAACTTGGTTATTGTAAAAAGTGTGGACAAGGATGTTCCTTGATTCACATATACTATTGTGCTTTGGATGTCAGGCCAAAAAGAGATATAGGTTCTGAAAGCTTTTCAATTTCTCTAAGGAAGATGTTGTCCACCAACATGTTAATAGAAAGCCTTTAAACAAAGAAAGACCAGGACCAAATCACCCAAGATTCTGCATCTTCTTGCTCCATGTGTCCTGCAAAACAAACAACAACATAATGCTCTAGAGAAACACACCAAGAAAAGTTACGAGAGGGCTTCAAGATATGTTGAACTTTTGGTCAAGAAAAATAAAGAAGGACAAAGAAATATACTAAGAACAGATTGAAAAGAGACACGGCTTTCCTTACTGAGAGCTTCTGTTTCTTAATCTGAGTCCATCCAAAATAAGTTTTTAGGCGTGCCAAATAAATGATCAGATCTTTTTTTTATTTTTTATATTGATTTTTATCAAGCTCTACATTTTTCTCTGCTCCCTACCCTACCTCTCCCCTCCCCTTCAACCCTCTTCCAAGGTCCCCATGCTCCCAATTTACTCAGGAAATCGTGTTTTTTGTTCTACTACCCATGTAGATTAGATCTATGTGTGTCTCTCTTAGGGTCCTCATTGTTGTCTAGGTTCTCTGGGATTGTGATTTGTGGGCTGGTTTTCTTTGCTTTAAGTTTAAAAATCACTTATAAGTGAGTACGTGTGATAACTGTCTTTCTGGGTCTGGGTTACCTCACTCAAAATGATGTTTTCTAGCTCCATCCATTTGCCTGCAAAATTCAAGGTGTCGTTATTTTTTTCTGCTGTGTTCTGTGTTCACACAGAATCTGATCTGTAATGATCAGATCTTAACAAAAGAAAACAAAGTAGTAGGGAAGGAGCATATGAAATATGCTCTCTAGTTTGATGACTATTGACTCAGTAGAATTTAGGGTAAATACTAGGATTGACAGGCAGGCAAAGGGAGGCTATGGCCAAGATGGTTGTAGATCCATCAAGATGGATCTTGAAAAACACTGAGGTGTGACTTTTATTCTGATCATATCCTGGCTTAGAACTCCTCTGTTTTTATTTCAATTAATTTCTCTTGTGATTTCTAATAATAAATAATAGACACTATATACGGCCCTATCCTGTTCCTCCTGCCATACCACTTACCTTCACTGTATGGTAATGAACTCAGTAACTGAAGGGTTTCATCTATGACTTTTGCTATATTGTGGGAGTTAGCTTTAAGGGGAATAGAATAAGCCCTAGTCTGCTAAATCCCCATTTTCATAGCTCAGAACTAGTGGTGGTATGTGTCAAATGATGTCCTACCATGTTATCTCTTGCTGGTCTCTGCCCTGGGACTCCACGTCCAAATACTGTGGTATCAGCCCTTCACCATACCTTTCCTGTTTATACTTCCTGCTCCATCACCAAAGAGGGCAACTGATGCTCACAACAGAGCAGGCCATGAAATATGGATTATAAGGACTTCTTACTGTCCATATGGTGTGTGGCCAGAATATGAACACTCAATAATACAGAAATGTCCAGAAATTAACAAGGTGATATTCTTTTGGATAAATAATTTAGGATCAGTTTTAAATCACAATAAAATGTGAAAAAACTTTTAGCACAAATTCTAATTGGTTTTAATTTAAAAAAAATCTGGAGCCACATATCAGGGTAAATGCTGAAAGTTCAGAGAATTAAAGGAGTGAACCACTAGAGAGACTTTTGACCTCTACCGAATCATCAGTCCGAAGGAGACAAGACCCTGTCTCCACAAATCCTCAGACTGAAATCAATGAGCCCCCGTTTCTTCCTGCCTTATATTCCTCTCTCTGCCCAGGCAAATCCCTTCCTGTCTCTACTTCCCTACTGCTAGGATTAAGGGTGTGTGACTCCCAAGTGCTGGGATTAAAAGTGTGAACCACCACCTCCTGGCTCTGTTTCTCTGAAATTAATTTCATGTAGCCCAGGGTGGCCTTGAACTCGCAGAGATCTGTCTGCCTCTGTCTCCCCAGTGCTGGGATTAAAAGTATATGCCACCACTGCCTGGTCTCAATGGCTAACTAGTGGCTAGCTTCATACTCTGATCTTCAGGCAAGCTTTATTTCTTAGATCACAAGCAAAATATCACCACAGAGAATGGTAAAGGACAGAAAATGTGGGATTCTGATATTGTATGTATAGATAGAATTCAAAAATGGAGACGAGAAGACAGGAGTGAGTAGGTGAACTGGGATGATCTTTATGAGAGAAAAATCTGTGAGAAATTAACCTATGACTAGATCTAAATGGTAAAAGGCATAGACACTCCAAAAAAGACAAATTGAAGAAAATGTCTTCAAGTTGGTGAAAATTCTACTAGATATAAAAGTGTTTGAAAGGACAGTCAAGTTCCTGGGAGCATAAACTTGATTGCAGACATACTACATTTTAAGAAAAGGCAAGATATTACAATTAAGTAATTTAGTAGGAGTCCAGTGATCCTGAGTGACATGAATAAGAAGTCAGGACAAGAGTAGGAAACCAGGAGGCAATATACAAGGGTGGTTCATGAAGCCATGGGCTGATGAGCAGTCCTAAAGATGATTGATGCGGGACTCTTCAAGGTACCAGTGAAGACATGGATCTAGGATGCAGTGGAATAGGAGGACGTAGAATTAGCGGATAATGGCATGACCGTGGGCAGAGTACCTGGAAGATGACTGTAGTCTGGATTTTGATTCTGGGTTCAACAATTCTAATAACCTTCTTGGACATAACGTTTTATATGTTAAATAGGGTTTAGGATGAGATCTGCATTTGACCATAGTTGTTCCATGTGAGACTTTAAATTGCATTCAATGCAAACAAAATGCCCTTTGTTCAAATATGCTTGGGAAATGTTTGCTTAGACACAGTTAAACAGATTTCTGTTTATTTCAGAACTTGTGATTTTTCTACCATTGTTGTGCATTGTGAATTTTCAAGAAGGGAGATAGAGTTCCCTGTGTTTCTTAAGTTATTTGCCAAAGGAATACTCTGTGTTTATACCTTTGTGTGTGTGTGTGTGTGTGTGTGTGTGTGTGTGTGTGTGTTTATGTGTGGATCTGTGTGTGTGTGTTGTATATGTGTGTCTGGGTGTCTAGATGTCTGTGTGTATGTGACTGTGTGCATATATTTCTGTCTCTATGTGTTTGTGTGCATTTATGTGTCTCTCTGTGTGTGTCTATGTGTATGTGTTTGTGTCAGTGTGTATGATATGTGTGTTTGTGTATGTGTGTGTGTGCATGTATATTTATATGTCTAGGTGTGCATCCCACAGGCCAGTGTGCCAGACCCAACTTTATTACTGATATTCTATACTGTCAAAATGACATGTTACTATTGTCCCTAAATGACTTGTGTTCTTATGGAATTTTGGTAGTTTATTTCTAACAAATGTGAGATTGTTGCACATCTTTTGTGCAGTGCAAAATTCATCCACTCTTTTATTCTTTCAAAATTGAAATGTTAATATCACTTACAGCTAAGGAGAAAGTCACTTTATAGAGCGCTCTGCATGTATTCAATTCTAGGTCTAAACATTTTGGCAGTCACTCTTGCCTGACCCACATTTGGGTTGAGTTTGTTTTCTCTGCCTGCCTCAGTTGGTTCCCAATGTTTCTTCTTTTTCAACAATATTCTCACTCCTGAGTACGACTGAAGGTTTCCATTGTTAGGGCCCCTTCTCAGGCCACATACCACATCCAAATCTCTAGCTACCTCTCCAGCATCAAAGTTACAGATTTCCTTAACCAATTCTTTCGCTCTTCATTCAAAGATTTGGTTTTTAACCAAGTTATTTATTTACTTACTTGGTTACATTTTTTTAGGTCAGATTTCACTTTGTAGCCCAGGAACATAGAATCCTTCTGTTCCCTATATGGATGTTGCAGACTTGTGCTACTATGTATGTATAATCAAGCCATTTTATACCAAATTAGATATTTATGGCCAAAGAAGTCCATTCCAAACAAAAGATCAGGCTGGACACAGATTTGTAGAATACTTGTCTTTCATGTGTGCGATTCTGACTTCGATTTCCAGCATCCAAGTAGAAGGCAGCAACTTTCAATGCTTTCTATATCTGTGTTTACCACCATCATTTCCATTTATGAGGATGCATTATGGGTAACTGGAAAAATATTCAGGCTTTGTGAAATGACTTCTCACTTTCCAAAGGGTAATATACGGTAGACTGCATATTTGGGAGGAGGAATAGACGTTTAAAATCAGTTACTCAAGCAGTAATGGAGTGACATAGGACAGACTAATGATGTGGGATTCCCCTCTGTATGCTGTGATTACCATTAATGAATAAAGAGACTGCTTTTGACCTATAGCAGGGCAGAACTTAGCTAGGCAGGAAAAACTAAGCTGAGTGCTGCGAGGAAGAAGGCAGAGTTCAAGAAAAGTCATGTAGCCCCACCAGAGATAGACGCTGGAACTTTACCAGGTAAGCCACAGTCACATGGTGATGCACAGATTAATATAAATGGGTTAAACTGAATGCTGGGAGAAAGAAGAGCAGAATGTGAAGAAGCCATAGATCTTCCATCACAGACAGACATTCTAAAACTTTGCTGGTAGGTCACAGCCTCGTTGTGATGCACAGATTAATGGAGATGGGTTAAATTAATATGTATGAGTTAGCCAACAGGAAGCTAGAGCTAATGGGCCAAGCATTATTTTGGAGTCTGGGCGGCCAGGAAATAAACAAGCAGCCTCCCATTACAGATTAACATATCCCTAGAGGAAAAGGGTGCAAATTAAGATCTTTTTTTCTGGTTTACGTGTGTGTGTCTGCATGAGTTTATGTGCACTACATGGGTGTAAATACCTGTAGAAGCCAGAGAATGAAACACTCTGGAACTGAGTTAGAGGTAGTTGTGAGCCCCCTGGCTTCTGAGAACTAGGTCTCTATGAGGACAGTAAGAACTCTTTAGGACTAAACCACTCTCCAGCTACTAAAGGCGCGTACAAAGACACATGACTATCTTCATTTCAAGCAAGGAATGTGCATCATCAAGGAAAAGAACTAGCTAAAGCATTGTAGCCTGAATGTTAGATGGCACAAACATGCATACTGTATTTTATGAAAGTGTAATCCAGGGTAATAAAAATAAATACATGAAGTGGTTTGGCACCCACAAGGGCGAGCCTGAGTCATTTGGAAACTGTCCGTGCATGAAGCACATTCCCAGAGTTCTGTAAACAAGTGCTAAGCCGGATGACATATGGTCAGATGCTCTCTATCCTTTAGTTTTCACACACACACAAAAGTTATTATCAAAGATTCACCATTTGGATCTGCTTAAGGAGAGGAGAACATAGTGAAAACATGTTTTTAAAGTGTTTAATTTGTGCTTTCCAATAAGGGAAAATGGAAAACCACCATGATCCAGAACCTGTACTTGCAGGGCAAGTCACGTGCTTGTCTTCTCAGAGGCTTCAATTTCAGTGGCCTGTCCTCAGTGTAGGCATTCTCCCTTCTCCCTAGAGAATAATTAGTGGAAGAAACCTGTATTTTTTTCACTCAAAACAGCATTTTAAATAGAGACATTAAATCCCATGGACACTTGCATTTCTTTGCAGTCAGAACGCACAATGGGTTTGAATCTAAGTGTTACAGCTGTTACAAAAGTGTGTCCACAAACACTGGTCCTCGGGCGTCCTTATCTCCTAGGCAGCACAGACCCATGGCTTACCAAGTAAATCCTAGCCATGCTTCTCTCTAGCTTACAAAAGAACAAAAATATCCCTTCAATCACCTACCTTATTAACGCATGTTTTATGATCGAGAAAATATTGTGTGTCAAGTGACACAGACATCGTGGTCATTTTTCTCCTTAACTTACCTGGTGTGACCTGAAAGCCATTCTCAATCTGTGAAATGTCTGGATAAAGCTACCTGCCTCCAGTTTGAATAGTACCTGCATTTCTAAAAAAAAAAAAAAAAAAAAAAAAAAAAAAAAAAAAAAAACCAAAAAACATGAAAACGTTCATATCTATACTAGTTTCCCCCTGAAAGGAAAGCCTGCTAGGTATGCTTCTTAAAACACAGGACAAATATCTTAGTGTCTTTATTAGAGAAAAAAAAAACATGTAAAAAGGGAGTGAAGATGTATTTACGACAAGAAGTTGCACACATCATCTCAGAGCTACAAAGAGCAGTTAGCAAATGCTATTTAAGAAAAGTGCACCACAGTTTCTGAGGCGCTACCAATGCTTAAAATCGAATGTAACTTTCGCATCTAATCCAAGAGGTGAAACTACCCTATGTTTAAAAGCTTTTAATGTAGTGGCGTCTCCCCAGTTGATTTTCTGAAATTTTGAGCTGAGCTTTGTCCTCTATTTTCTTCCTACAAACATGTGAAAGCCTTCCTAATCTCTCCCAGGGCATACCATCCTCCAGGAGGCGTACTTTCTGTGCTTAATTAAGCATTCATCTTTGCTGTCTGGAGATGGGCTTTAGGCACGAATGACCCACTCTATTGGCAGACAAAGCTCAACATCTCATTCAGGGGAAAGTTACACAGCAATCAAGAACTAACTGAATGGAAACTGTTTGTGGTGCACACTCTCTTCTTCACAAGAGCACATAAAATCTTCATTGGGAATGAAGAAAATTCTTATTTCTGAAATCTCACTTTCTTCGAACTTGGCAAAGAAATGTTTGAACGTTTCTATATTGTGCTCAACTGTCTTCTTATGAATTTGTATATTTTGGAAATTATAAGTGTGTACTTTTTGTGATGGCAAGAAAAATATTTTACCACTTAACTGTAGAATTTAGTTTAACCACACTTTACATAAATAAAGTAAAGGAAGCAATTCCATCACATAGTATACAGAGTACACACTTGTAAATTAGATCCCATAAGTATGGTTGTCTCTGCAAGAGGCAAGAACCTACTTATATGGATACATCACTGTAGTGTCTGACACCAGTGAATTTTGACTTTCTCATAAGATACATGAGAAAATTGCCCATTGGATTGACTGACTAGGGTTTATATGTGTTGTTAAAAGTTTTCCACTGTTTCTCGACATACTATCCCATTTTTATCATTATATTAGTCTGTCTCCTTACCCCTTCAAGTCCTACCATCAGCCATATATTTCAATATTTGAATTTCCACATTCTGGACCTGTGTGTTTACTGCTATTCAATTACACAAACCTCACATCCCTAAAGCACTTTTTAGCATTAATTGGTTGATGTAAAGAAGCTGGGTGACCTGAGGCCAGAATAGTAAGGTAGACAAAAGCAATTGACACTGATTAAGGACTTAAATCAAGTCACATGCGTAGTTTTGTATTCCAGTGTTGTGGTTTGTTTTTCAGGGTCTAGAATGTGATGCCTGGCCCCTGTTCATGGGGATAATTTAGAGATGAAGTACATGGAATTATAAAGAGTACTTGGCTCTATGCCTGGCAGTACTCAATAAATACTCTAAATGCAGTGACCAATACCAAGTTGTTAAGAAGAGGGAGACCAGCCTAGCTCTAAGCACTGCTAATACTGTCAGATGAGTGCCCTACCTCCTCACATCCTGAAGCTCTCCCTAGGAAGATTCCTAGTCAGCTCTCCAATGAGTTTCCTCTTCAATTTAACAACACAAAACTACTGAGAATTTACTATAGACTCTGTGATGGATTCTAGAAAATAAATAATGAAAAAAAAGAGTCACCTTCATTAAATATCACAAAGGGGTCAAGCTCAGTGTTTGAACCCTTGGGAAAAGACTTGCACTTGAGTTCTTCTAATTATGACTCTTGTTCTTTTAGAAGAAAAACTAGCTTTAGGGACACAGAGAGATTATTAAATATGACGGGGGATAAATAGGAGGAATGAATTCCTATTTGACAAAATTAGATTATACAAAATAGAAAGGGAAGAAGTCTAAAGTGTTCAGCTCTAAATGAGGCTTCTATATCACACCCTTCCTTGAGGGCTCAGGGATCTAAACAGAATAAGGGACAGAGAAGGTTTAAGAGTCAGGGCTACTCGATGATTTCATTGAAACAGTGTTTTCACTCACAACAGGCCAGATGAACATATGAACTCATAGTGGCTGTGGCAGCATGGCAAGCTCAAGCCAGGCAAAGTTATAACACAGAGAAAGGAAAAGGGCATGAAGACCCGCCCATACCTGGGGAGCTATTAGCAACTGATTGCTGCTAAGACAGGGAAAGTCAGTTTTCTTTAACAGTGTGACTCTTTGTGTGTCAGCCACACTCCAGGCAAGTTCAAGGTGCAAAAGTAGTCAGCCAACAAGCCAAACAAACTGGACTTGGGCGGGACTTAAAATTGTTGACAGGTAACTGTCAGACATGTTCAAGAGACTTCAAAAGCAATACATTATTGTTGTAGCCCTTGATTGCCTCCTGGGTGCTGAAGGTACTCAGTTGCTGAAAGTACCATGCACTTCAGAATTAGCAGAACTGTACACCAGAAGGTGCAGTGAAGCTGCCAAGGGAGGAAAGCCTTCAACAGCCCACCCAGTTGTGACACTTATAACTACAACAACAAACACCACAGCAAGATAGCCTTAAAAAGTGCAATAGTGGCACAGCCTGGTGGCAACCAACAGTCCTTGACTTGGACATAAGGCCTACTAAACCAGAGGGAAGACGCGCTTGGTACTGAAAAGCAAGACAACAACCTGTGAGCAAAGAGGCCATATATCTCAGAGGAAAAGCTACCACACCCTTTTCCCTAAACCAGCATAATCCCTAAATAGTTTCTAAATGCTTATCCTTATACCTCCAGATAGTGTAGCTCATCAAAGAAACTTCTAAAACCTACAACAATGCAACAGGCAGGGAATAAAGGACAGCGGTGGGGAACACCCCGATGGTGGGGAATAGCCTGATTGATACATCTACAACTAACTCCCACGCCTCAGGCTTAGGAAACATCTTGGAAGAGCCAAATGTCCAGAGACTGTTGTAAGATTGAATCTTCTAAACATGATAGGAAATCTACACTCATACAATCTCAACAGTATGGCTGTTTTAAAAAGTCTTAAACAACGACAGCACCCTTTGGCATGCCAATGTGGACAGGGGCAATTGTATGGAGTTCCACCCCTGGATGAAGAGCTACAGGCAACTGAAACTGCTAACAGGGGGAGAATTGCTCTTTCCCAGAGATGAGTCAAATGGTTATCAAATTAGAAGTGGTCAGCCCTGAAAACATAGTATAAACCCTAAAACCCACATACAAAGTCTAAATCCATACATATAAGCAATAGAAAGGGGATTCATTAGGTTTTATGCATTTACATTTCTTTTTATAAATTTATTATGCATACATATGCAACAATAGTAATTACATAATAAGGGGTCATGAGTTTGAAAGAAAGAATGAGAGGGGATAGAAGTGTTGGCAGAAAGCGGTAAAAATTGTGTAATTATATTTTAACTAAATATTTTAAAAAAGAAAACAGTGAAAAAGAAAAAATATCTATTAAAAATGGGAGTATGAATGGAAATAGGCCAAAAGATGTACATTGCCATTTTGGGAAAAGTTAGCAGGCAAGTGGGTAGTGATTGTAAGGTCAAGAAAAGACAGCCCTTAAAGATGTTCAGGTCTTGCTGCCTTTACATTTTTAGAAACATGTGCTGTCACCCAAAGGAGAGGAGACAGACCAGAGTCAGTGACCGATGAGTAGCTGACAGGCCATCAACCAACGGAGTTCAAAGTAGTGCCCTCATTATGTATCCACAGTTTGTCTCGTACAAATGCATATTCTACAAAGTAAAATGGAGTAGATACATTTCTCCTACCTGAAAACATAGAAAAGGTCAAATCAAATAAAGAAAGAAAAGGATAAGAGTTTCTTACGAGAGTGGGAAGAGAATGTCTACTCATAGAAAGATAAAACTTTGGAAATTCTTCTTCTCACAAGGAACAGAGGAAGACAGGAACCTCTGCCGGATACAGGGTCTTCAGACGGAGAAATCAAGAGACAAGATCCAGCAAAGAAGCGCCTCCCAGAACGCTGGAAAGAAGATTGCAAGGGCGCACACAGTTTCCTGTGCCAAGAAGACAGATTTGGTCAGGAAGACTGCCAGGAAGAGGCCACTGATCTGGCTGTCTGAAAGAACAAAAGTTGAAGACCATGGAGGGCAGGGGTGGACGGCACCTGCAGGAACATCAGTCCTTCCCACGGGTGGGGGCAGGAAGAAGGAACACTGGAGTCCCATGAAGAATTGGTGAGGACAGACACCTCTATATAGAGGAGGGAGGAAGCTAAAGGAAGAAGGATGTGTTTTAAAATGTCCTAGTTTAAAGCTATAGAGCAAGATCTGAAAGAAATGAAATGGGCCTTCACAGGGCAGGAGGTGGGAGGGGGAATAGGGAAAAAGAGCACGAGAAACCTTCATCTGACAGCATCAAAGGAGAACTGGGTAAAGGGCGAGGTGCCTGGGAGTTCCACAGAGGAGAACACTCATGGCTTTTTAACTGCCTTGGGACTGGGGTAGGAGAGAGGAGATGAAACAAGTTTGCTTATTTCATAGCAAAGAATGAGATATGGTCATATTCAAAGCAGGAAAGTAAGTTAGGGCACAGGTTAGAAAAGATAAAAAAAATGATAAAGAGTTATCACTTGGGAGACAGAACTCAGTTACTTAGAGATAAGCTGGCCATCTGAGCAATCCTGAAGGCCCGTTTCAAAATGCAGGCGGTCCACATCACAGAGATTAACTTCTGGAGCAAGCCGGCAGCATTCAAGGCTTGGCATTGTTTTAGTTGAAAGAACAAGCAGACAAAAGAACCCAAAATGATGTTAGCACAGCACTTAGAATAGCTGAGCCAAGAATTTGTATTCACTATACACATCAAGGAATCTCAAAGAGGGAAGAATGTACGTGTTAACCCCTTAGATCCTTAGAAGGTGGAGTGCCCACCTACCTCCTAACTCAAAGCATACCTCCCACCCATGCTCTCTCCTTTGGTGCATTTTCTCTGAAAACATATCTATATTTAACCCATTCTTTTCAGTACATGGGGGCAATTCTTTCCCACTTCTGTAATTCACATTCTGGCTGGCTCTGGTGCAGCCCTAGAACATTCTGGTTCATCTTCCCAACATCGTCTTCATTCATGATTTACGAAGTCAGCAGGAGATGAAACAAAATCCTGGTGGATGTTCTGTTGTTTTAAAAGTCCAATGTGAAGAGTTCAGTAATCCTTTAAATCTGCAATCACTAAAAGAAAGCCATTGTCACCAAGTCACAGGGAGTTTAGAAACCACAGAAGGTAGAGTTCCCCCAAGCGTGATTATCACAAAACATAACGATGAAACCAGCAATGGTATATGACAAGGCCACTAACACATTAGCGCCATTTCGTTTGACATTACTGAAGGCTTTCTTCTCTTGTCTAGAATTCAGGTTCTGGGAAACTAATCATTTTCATAAAGTTATCAATGGTGGAAGAGCAACTCTCCAGTGGGGTAAAATGGGAATATTCACCAGTGCTCATAAACAAGGAGACACAGGAATGAAAGTTTGCCTGCTCGCCTACAAATTGGTTCATCTAAATACTTGTTTTATTGCAAACATAAAACATACATTTGGACTCCGTGTTTGGTATTAGCGTTATAAATATGTCATGTTGCTCTTCTAATTTTTATATTTCACCCTGACCCTCAGAAATGTTACTTAGAACAACTAATGATGACAATTTAGAATAAGCACTCTTGGAATGTATAATGTTTCCCACAATTATCTTTCTTAAAAAGTTACACATATGTGTAACATAATTTCTAGGAATTGTGCCTGTTCATAGCTCTTGATAGTTCCTTCTCACTTACTCTAATAGCCTTTCCTGTTCCATTTTTATTTTATGAGACTATTTTGAAACCTCAATTCTATCAGAAAAGTTCATGGTTTCTTCTGGTTTTCTTATTTGTTTGTATGCTGGCTTGTTTTATTTTTGTTGTTGTTGTTTTAATTTTAAAATATTTGGAAGCCATATATTTTGATTTTCACCAACTAAGCTTTCAGGGAGAGATGTATTCAGATTTGCTAGAATGCAGCCTGACCTTTAATAACAAGCAATATTTCCAGCATATTTTGTCATCTGGTTACCAACAGCATTTTTATTTTCATAGACTCAAGAGAAAACTGAGAGGGTACAGAAATGTTAATTACCCTTCCCAGAGTTACAGAGCAACTCTGACTCAGAATCCACCCTTAGATGTCCATTCTCATATCCCTAATCTCTCTGTCCCCTTAAAGGTATTTTTTGCCCCTTAAAACATACCTGCAACTGTGGGGAACTTGAATGGTCTAGGGATAGGAGGTCTTTGGGTACAGACATCGCTGGAACAAACACCATCTCTAACACACGGGTGTCTTTCCTCCCCTGACTTCTGCTCTGTGCTAATATAAATTTGTAGGGGTGAACCCAAGGCTGTAGAACTGACGACAGCCACAGACAAGAATGTGAGACAGAAAGATTCCTCCAGACAGGCGTTCCCGAACAGACTGATAGCACTTAAGGGTTTAAGTGACATCTCTTCTGTAAAATCCCCAGAACAAAAACCTGAAAAAGCCTTGGGATCTCGTGGCATCAGGTGTGAACTGCCAAGCATTCATCCCTGGAATTAGACCGCAGCGTCCTGTAAGCCACTGTTGACAAATCATACAAAACAGGACTGCTCTTCCCTTCCCCTGGAAAGTGATTAGGAAAAACAAAACAGCCAGCTTCCAAAACCTTCCCATGGGATACTCAGCAGAAAATGCGGCTTTCCTTTATTTCAATTATTTTAAACTTCATTTCCATTAAAATTTAATATTTCACAATAACTTTGAGCATCCACCATTAATTGAAATCCAAAGACGTGGGTACTAGAGAAAATTAGTGATATTCACATGCGTTTTTAAGAACACATGATTATTTTTGTAATTAGTCACTATATTGACTGTGTATGAGAGAGAGACAGAGAAAGAGACAGAGAGAGGCAGAGAGACAGAGAGATGGGGGTGGGAAGTGGAATATGTATGCTCCTGTGTGGAGGCCAGAGGAGGGCATTTAGTGCCCTGCCCTATCGTTTCCTTCCCTTGAACCTGGAGCTGGACTGGCGGTCACCAAGCCCTAGAGATCCTCATATCTCCACGAATCACAGCAATAGGGTTGTGGGCATGCGCATGGCTGCTCTTGATGTTGTAAGGGTGCTGGGGATTTGAATGCAAACCCTCATGACTTGGCAGCAAATTCTCTTACCTTCTGAATTATCTCCCCAGCTCTGTATGGACTTTCAAAGAATGAAGATGAGACTATAGATTCTGTTGTAAAATATTTATGACCAACAACAACCGGGAGGCCTGAGCTTGAATTCCCATCTTTCCTCTTGAATACTTTCCAGACCTTGACCTGTGTTGTAATCCTGAGATAACATTCCTGAATATTAATACGTACCCAACTGTGGAGACAGGAACTGCCTTAGCGCTCAAGGCAACTGGGAGGTGGCCAGACTTTTGACTAAATCTCCTCTGGCCATATGGGAATTTGATGAAAAATTGATCCAGCCTTGTCCCTTATTCAAGTGACTCAGGGGATTTCTGGACTTCCAAACAACCCTCTTTGAGCACACTGCAGAGAGATGCACATGCAAAATAGAAACATGTGCGTTGAATTTTTGTAGGATAGAGAAAACAAACAGAGAGTGCCTTGTGAAATGAATGTCTAATTTCACCAAAGCAGAACATTCAGTCATGCTAAGTGTCTCTGTGCATTAAAGAAGCCAGTAGGCGCTTGCCATTTTCATGGTAGTTCTCTATATATGCTATCCATATCCAAAGAGAATATGGATAATCCCGCAATAGGGATTGAACACTCACTTGTTTAGTGATTGGCTGGATGGATTTCTCTATATTGGCTGGTGTCTGGAGGAGGCCTCATGCCTAGCAAGGTCAGTTACTAACACTCCTTTAGGCCAATTGACCTGACTGACCCTTGTCAGTAGCCTTGATGACATGTACCTTCACCGAAGGACAGTGTTAAAGCAAATAGAACAAAAATATGTTAGTGCTGAAAGATGAGGAGGTATAGCTCACTGGTAGATCCCTGCCTTCTAAATTAAAACAAATAGGTTTGGATGTAGAAAATGGTGGGATATGGTAATGTAGGGTCTAGTAGTGTTCCATTCAATATGGCAGCCGTGCAGTTTCCATGTGTGGGTACTTACATTAAAAAAAACCCATCAAATATTTAGTTTATTACTTGTAATAACTGCATTTCAGTTACTCGGTGGTCTCTTGTGAGTTACTGCTGTCCTTCTGAAGAGTATAGATGTCAAAGGTTCCCATCCCTATAGTAAGCTTCTTTGGCCAACGTTAAACCAACATTAATGCATGCTGGGTAGCAGGAGCTGGTTAAAACCAAAGAAAAGAAAAATAGAAAAGATAATAAAGACATTTGGGTTAGCTAAGAGTCAGCAAAGTGTGTTTTCAAAGAAACTAAATGTGTTTTTCTGATTTCTACATATGTAACTTTGGGAGATGTCATAATACACACATGTCAGAAAGATCATTCCACTGATTCTCCAGTATGATTAAAGTAGATTCTACAACCATGAAACATGGATTCAAGAAACTGAAAAGGTGATTCAGAGGATAAAAGAGCATTTGTAGAAGTCTGGAGACCTGAGCTTGATCTCTGGGAACCATGTAAAAGTAGAAGGAGAGAACCACAAAGTTGCCCTCTGAATTCTGCTTTATGGTGTACACCTCCTCTGCTACACACATGTACATACATCACCACACACAAACACACACACACACACATAAACATACATACATACACCCATGCATGCACATATACATTAAAAAATTTAAAAACATTGGATTCAGTTATACTTTCCTAGATTATCAGTTACTTTTTCGTAGTATCAGTTAAATTATATGAAACCCATATAGCTTACAAAATTTTCCATATTCATTTCAAATCTCAAACTCTGAAAACCAAAGCCCATTTTACTGCTCTGTAGATGGGATCCACATGGACAGCACCAAAATACTTCTTCACATTGAACAGCCACACTCACACTTAGAGGAGTCAAGTGTTAGTTCGCAGTAACCAAACTAGCTATTCATCCAGGGCTTGAACCTGGTTCTCTCTACTTAAAATCTGCAAGTCTTGATGCCATATAAAAAACAAAATATCAGAGTCTTTTCACTTTGGTGGACTTGACCTTGGTATCAGGTCCTTTCCATAACAAATGCAGTTGAATCTATTGAGCTGTGGTGGGTATTTCAAACATAACAAGAGGGATTTCCTGGTATGAAGGCAGACTAGAATCTTCCTTCCAAGGAGTATCCAAGAAGAGTCGGAATAATAAAGACTATTGTGAAGAGAGAAACAGGCAGAGATCCAGAAATTCTCAGTGTAGTGAGAGAACAGTTGAGAAAAAGATGGGCAATTCAGCAGAAAGAAATTAGCCAGACTGAACGCAGCTTCAGTCACAGAACGGAGGTAGAGAACGCAGAAGGTCAGCTAGGCCAACCTGGTGAAAAGACATTTGCGACCCTACTCTCCGGACAAACCACAGCCTGTAGAAGACTCAAATCTAGCTGGGAGTTGGGGAAATAGGGTTCTTTGGTACTTGAGAAATAGAAAGGAATCCCTTTTTATTACTCTGAACAACCCAGAGGGTGTTGGGTGGGTGCCATTGTGAGAGGTACTGTTTCAAACTGAGATACCCTGGAAGCCCGAACACAAACAACAATTACAAACCAGGAGCCCTAATTTCACCAGCCATAGCTCCCGGAAGACGGCCCAGGGAAGGAGTAGTGGAGAATAAGAAGGATAGAAACTGACAAGTCAAGAGGTACAGGCAGCAGGAGGATACTGCAAAAGAAACAGCAATCCCAGCCTGAGTAACTGAGATCTGGCCTCATCTGCTGAGATTAATGCTGAAGCCTCAGGCCAAAGATCAGAGGGAAGATTGACCTTGGAAGTCACCTGATTACCATTTGCTGCATGGGTCTAAAAAAATCTATGAAGTGCCCATACTGTGTCTAACACCCTGCTACTTCCCTCCAGCAAGGTGTTCAGTGATTCGAGGGGACATACTCTGAAAAGTATAAAGACAAAATCTCCAGCTGCGCAGATTTCAGCAGATTTCCGTGTTGTGGTTGCTTTCCATATTCCCAGGGCACCGGGAAATATAATCCAGAGAATTGCAGGAAGGTAAAAGAGCGCACCTAGCTCAGATACTACAAAGCTAAGTGTAACCAACACAATCTACAGTGACCAAAAGGAAGTAAAGTTAACCCCAGAAGACGCCAGAACATTGTACAATACAGACTCAACAACAGCATTATCGATAAAAAAAGAGTACACAACTTTATTCCCCATCCCAACCATGCATATAATTATCCATCTCCAAAATCAATAAAAATTGGCAAAGAAATAATGATGTTTCAAGACAAGCATAAACTAAAGCAGCTCACAACATCCAATACATCAGTGGAGAGGATAGTGGAAGGAGCACTAGTCAGAGAAGAAGAAGAAAAAGCCCCAACAGGACAGGAAACAATCCTAAGAATTAATAAATGAAATTACATGAAATAAAAAGACTTCTGCACAGCTGAGGCAGAGAGACAAACCTAGAATGTATAAAAAAAAATGATAAAGATTAAATTAAAAACTACATCAGCCTATAATAAATAGACTAATGAATTGGATAGACAGTTCTCAAAAGAAGACATCCCAATGGGGCCAGTAAATGTGAGAAATACAATTCAACATTCTTAACCATCCTCGAAATGCAAATTAAAATCTATTTGAGATTCCTTGTCAGAGTGACTAAAGCAGAAAACACAATGGACAGAAGGTTGCTGCAAGGGAAAGAGGGGCACTTGTACACTGCTGTTGAAAATGTAAACTGGTAATGCCACTATGATGGCCAGTGTGGCTCTATGCTCCAAAACCTAAACAAATAGAACGACCACAGGACCCATCTCTACCACTCTGGGATGCACACCTGGAGAAAGCTAAGTCAACACCACACACCACACACACACACACACACACACACACACACACACACACACACACTTTGAACACCCAGGTATTTTGCTGTATTCTTTATATATTTTAGTTAGGAAAAGGAAATAGCTTAAATGCCCATCAACAGATGTTACATATATAATATTACAAAGGAATTTTATTCGGCTCTAAAAGAAAATGACATCATAACATTTGCAGGAAATGGATGGAACCAAAGATGGATGGATGGGATCAAAGATGATTCTATTCTGTGAAACAATCCAGCCTCAGAAACAAAATTACCACATGGGTTTTCTTGTATGCAGAATTCAAATTTAAATCAATCTTCATCCAGTTTGTGTGCGTGTGTGTGTGTGTGAGAGAGAGAGACAGAGACAGAGACATAGAGAGAGACGGAAGTAGGAAAAAAGGGATCGGATCGTGAGAGTGAAGGATGTTATCTTCAGGATTGGGAATTGGCTAAGGGAAAGGCTAGTGGAGCACACACGGTATGAAGGTACAAGCGGTGGACATTAGACAGGAATGAGGTGTTTACACCAGAGAAGCAAGAGGAAATGGAAAGCAAAACAAGACAAGACAAAGAGGAGAAGGTAAAATAATAAGGGATGGCATAACACTGAAATAATACCCAGCAGCAATTGTTGGGTGCTGCAAACAGAGATGGCAGAAGTAAATAGCATTGCACCTTCCAGAGCAACCACCGAAGTGGGATGATTTGGGCATCTTGAGCAAGTTTTTTAAATTTTTTGAGGTCTCTGTTTCCTTTTCTGTAAAACAGAATGCTGTTTCTACAAGATTAAATTAACTAACAAAAACAAATTATGGAGATTAGTGTCTAACACAGTAAGAGTTCCTTGGTTAAATGATCTGGTTATTGCTGTAGTTATGATCATGTTGATGAGAATGACAGAGTCTTAAAATGATGTCTTGCCCCAGGTGTCCACAAATGATGAAGAGCCCAGTATCCAAGACTTTTTTCAAACCTGTTTCACATTAGATGCTGAGCTGGCCTTGTGAGTGACCTCAACCAACAGCATTGACTTTATGCCACTTCACTTTGCTTTCTAAATTTTTCAAAAGCCTGCCAGTTCTCTTGCACTTTGGGGAGTTCATTAGCTGTAATGTCAAAAGTGAACTTCACCAACAAACACAGATCAAATAGAGAGATTATGTGAAAGGGCCACCAAGATAGGATAAGGCATTAGACTATAAATGAAGGAATCGTAAGGCCTGTCCTTTCCAGCTCTACCCAGCCTCCATTCTGTACACAGCATGAGAAGCCATGAGGTGTTCTGGTCTTGGCTACCACTTTAGAAGAGCTGTAAAAATGACCCCCAGTGAGACCAGCAGAAGACAGCCGGATGAGTGCCAGTCAATCCACAGAAACACTAGGAAGAATAAGAAATATTCTTTCTAATTGTTGAGGATTATCCAGAAATTAGTAAACAAAATACCTCCTACAAAATATGATTGGTTCAATGACTTATAATCAGAGATAAATTTAATCCCTAGCCAATGTCACATGTAGCCAATGCTTACATTTTCTGAATGTAGATTCTTTACTGTGTTTCAGCGAGTTAATCTGATTTACCATTCACGTGACCTTTGATAATCTTGCTTCTTAGAGCTGATATTCCTTTTTATCAAGGAAACCTTCTTCAGTTCTACCTCTGTTATTCTTCAACCCTAACAGTATAGTTTATTTAGGATTTAGTATAATTATTCCTCCATCCACTTTAGTCTTTTTTCTTTTTTCGTTTCTTGTTTTACCAAGACAAGGTTTCTCTGTGTAGTCCTGGCTGTCCTGAAATTCACTCTGTAAATTAGGATGACTTGAACTCAGAGATTTGTCTGTTTCTGCCTCCCAAGTGCTTAAATTAAAGGTGTGCACCACCACCACCCAGCTCCCTTTTTTAAAATAGAAATGAACTTGCTTTCTATTCCTGACAATACTTAGTATACTGCTTTATTCCATATTTGGCTGCCTCCCACAGACAAAATATTCTAAACTCTGGAAGTAGTTAACTAAAACATTAATCTCAGCTCATTAATCTAGAACAACAATGATAACCTAAAAGGCTTTTGAGATTTAGACAATAGTTTGTACACTTGACATTTTAACCTCTAGGCAATTGACATGAAAAGGTAAATCATATTTAAAGTTTGAGGAAGTGAAGGCAGTAGACTCAGTAGTTCAAAGGTAGATTGGACTACATAGAGAAATTGAAGCCAGTCTGGACTACCTGAGACTCTGTGGTGAGCCCACAAGTTATATATACATACAAAATGTATAGCTGACAGATCTATTGGACTATCCTCAGAAAGTATATGTGAACACTCCACTTGGACTAACCCATTTTTGCAGACCTATGAGGCATGCATCCTTTGGATAAGTCATTGTCAATTCCTTAGAAATCTTGTGAAAAGATGACACTTCTTCCTTCTATAGGATCCCAGCAGTGTCTAAATCTGACTTTTTCTGTAGGACAGCCGGATACCCTCTCCCACACCATGGTGTGAAAAGGAATCAGTCAAGTCCTTGTCCTCACAGCCAAAATCTACATAAAAGTAGTGGCCCGTTCCCCCCTCCCACCCCTGCAAACTTTTTTTATTGACAGGGGTCACTGATAAGAAAGGAGTCTCATGCAGGAGGCACTATGTCAGGTCTGACAACAGACGCAGGAAGGTGTAATCTACTCACCCTTTGCTCTAACCTAACAAATTACTAATATTCTGTATTCACCCTTCACCGTGATTTTAACTAACGTGAGATCATAGTCCAGATAATTAGCTGTTAATACAGGAAAAAGGACTGAGTTGCTAAAACTCGTTTCAGAGAGAAAATTTCTCAGCTTGGTACGCTGCTGGAGTCAAAATCAGGGTCCCCAGAAGAGGTTAGTTTTAGCTCAGTCAGCTAGACATTAATGTAAATCAAACTCACAGGTTAGTATAGCTACCAAGACTGTGCTCCCAGCCTCAGGGGAACCTCACAGCCATAAGGTGCCCCTATGTTTTGCCTTTTTTGTCCTTTATGCTTTGACCTTATCCCTTATCTCTTTTGCCTTAGGCCCCTATGCATCGTGGTCTTCTTCTTCTCCTTCTCCTTCTCCTTCTCTTTCTCCTCCTCCTCCTCCTCTTCCTCCTCCTCCTCTTCCTCCTTTTTTTTTCTTCTTCTTGCTGCTTCATCCCAAGAAATGAAAAAAAAAAAACATTCAAGAAAAACATGTCTAAGTCAGTCAGTTTGTTCTGTCCCTCTGATCCTGTTCCCAAGCCAGTTTTCACTTTTCGTAGAAGTCCTGCTCTGAACCATGAGAGAGAGCTGAGCCTGGTATTCAGCAGCTCCCTAAAAGACTCTGCCTCAACAACAGTAACAAAAGCTTGAAATTACTAGACTATTGCGTATATGACTTAAATGCTTAACGGAATCTAAGAGAATCTTGTGACCACATATATATAAAACAAAGATTTTTTTATAACTGGTATAAACCAGTTATACCCACTGCTTAACCCAGAATGTCCCAGGTCAGATACCCCTAAGTTGAAATTTCATTCATTCAAAAACACTTCCCAAGCATGTACAATGTGAGAGCCATTGGGAATAAAGTCTACAGGAAGTTACATTCTAAGGAAGGCTAAGAGCTTGCAGTTAAACTTTCTACAATAAATTCAAAAACCAAGATACATTCGTAAGGATGTGGATATAAAAATATCATAAATACTTCACTTCAAATTGTGAAACTGCCATTCCATTAGAAATCGGCAAATAAGCTGAGATTAAGAACTACAAATTGCCAGACATAAAATGCTAAGCCATGTGCGCCACTGTGTGAGTTCTAAAATATTAAGTCCTTGTAGGAGTGCAGAAGTCATTGCAATCCTTTAGTGTATAAGTGACTGAATTTTCCAGCAAATCTAGTGTGTACTGGGTTGGCTGATTCATTGTAAATGAACATTTATTTCTTTACAACTTCCCCAAGTACCTAAGCAAGGAGGGAGAGTTTTATTTGGTATCATGTAATGTGTAATCCTCATCCCCCATCTCTCCAACCTCCCCAACCCCTTCATCAGCACCCAACAGGAGGCAGACAGCATTTGCATTTACTAGTATAATAGAATGTCTAAGGGGTGCTTCATATAAAAGGATAAAATATGTAAATTTCACTGTGTTAGCAGACACATTACCCTCCCCAACCACCTACTCTCCTGAAGAAAAATAAAGCATTTAACCTTCAGAAATGCAGTTTCAGTGACCCGAAAATGTCCATAAATGCATTTACTTCTACTTATCTAAGACTCTGCTCAGTTCATTGGGATCAATGTTTAGATTATTTCCTGAGAGGAGATGAAACCTCATCAATGCCTGCAGAATGTCAAGGGGTCATCTGAGTTTGAATCCAGGGCTGGAGCCTGGAAGGAATGCATTTACTTTTAACAGGCTGCAGTTTTAGCCTGGAAAAAATTAGTATGTCAAGAGATAGCCATTTAAGGAGGGGTCGTTGTAAAGTTACTCTATCATTAGGCCCATTGGAGAGAAAGAGCCAACACTTTAGCTTGGGAGCACTAATGAGAAGAAACCGGTGGCATCCCGGCAAACAGTGAACAAACCACCTGTGATGGTAAAGGTGCTAACAGGACAGGGGAGCAGGGACTGCAGGGCTGTAAGGCCCCTTGCTCTCTGAGCTTCCTGAAGATTCCTTGCTGGAATTGCTTGCTGCCTTTCCTTAGCACTTCCGGAACACATAGACTATATATTTTAGCATGTTTTTATTAGCACCTAGAATTTTCCATTTTATTTTTTTCCTTTTTTCCCTTTTATTATTTTTATTGCCCTATACGTTTTTTCTGCTCCCCTTTCTTCCTCTGCGCTCCCCTTCTAGGCTCTCCCATGACCCTCATGCTCCCAATTTACTCATGAGATTTTGACGTTTTCTCCTTTCTATTTAAATCCTTGTATGTCTCTCTTAGGGTTCTCTTTGTTGTCTAAGTTTTCTGGAGTTGTAATTTGTAGGCTGGTTTTTCTTTGCTTTGTGTCTAAAAGCCACTTAGGAGTGAGTACATATTTGTGTGGTGCCATTTCAAATGTATTTTAATACATAATCTGAGAGTAATGCATAGATAATACATAGATCTGAGAGTAAAACAGTTCCACTGGTCAGCCGTACAGACCAGATTATGGCAACACACCTTTAATCTCGGTCGCCATAATGACACACATATTTAACCCAAGCAGTTGCACTAGTTGCCATAGAAACTGGGCAGTGCATGCCTTTAATAATGGCGGTGCACACTGTTAATCCCAGCCTAGAGAGGATTATAAAATAGAAGGAAACAACTCTCAGACTCACAATCACTTTCCGAGATAACAGGAGGCAGGATCACCATTTCGGGCAGAGGTCAAGGTAAGAGCTGTTTTGCTCTTTGATCTTCAGGTTGAACTCTAATTTCTGACCCTGAGCTTCTATTTATCATGCATCATATTTGCCTTTCTGGGTCTGGGTTATCTCACTCCATATGATTTCTTCTTGATCCATTCATTTGCCTGCAAATTTCAAGATGTCATTTTTTTTCCCCACATTTTCTTTACCCATTCATTGGTTGAGGGGCATCTAGGCTGTTTCCAGGTTCTGGCTATTATGGATAATGCTGCTATGAACATAGCTGAGCACATGTTCTTGCGGTACGATTGAGCATACTTTGGATATGTACCCCAAAGTAGTATTGCTGGGTCTTGAGATAGATCACCAAGCTGATTTCCAAAGTGGCTATACAAGTTTGCCCTCCCACCAGCAATGGAGGACTGTTCCCCTTACCCCACATCCTCTCCAGCACAAATTGTCCTCAGTGTTTTTTATCTTAGCCATTCTGACAGGTGTAATATGGTATCGCAGAGTCATTCCCATAGTAACTAAGGATGTTGAACAATTCTTTAAGTGTATTTCAGCCATTTTAGATTCTTCTGTTGAGAATTCTCTGTTTAGCTCTGTACCCTGTTTTTAAAATTGGATTATTTGTTCTTTTGATGTTAAGGTTCTTGAGTTCTTTGTATATTTTGGAGTTCAGCCTTCTGTCCAACATGGGGTTGGAGAAGATCTTTTTCATTCTGTAGGCCACCATTTTGTCCTATTGACTGTGTCCTTTGTTTTACAGAAGCTTCTCAGTTTCAGGAGGTCCCTTTTTAAAATTTTCACTCTTAGTGTCTGGGCTACTGGCATTATATTTAGGAAGTGGTCTCCTATGCCAATGTGTTCAAGAATACTTCTCACTTTCTGTTCTATGAGGTTCAATGTGCTTGGGTATAAAGGAACTACCAAAGACATCACCATCCCTGACTTCAAACTCTACCTACAGAGCTACAGTACTAAAACCAGCCTGGTATTAGCATAAAAACAGACAGGAGGACCAACAGAATCAAATTGAAGACCCAGATATCAATCCACACACCTACGAATACCTGATTTTGACAAAGAAGCTAAAAATATAAAATGGAAAAAAGAAATCATACTCAACAAATGGTGCTATTATAACTGGATATCAACCTGTAGAAGAATGCAAATAGACCCATGCACAAAACTCAAGTCCAAATGGATTGAATTTTCTATTTTATTTAAGTCTGAGGTACATCTTGGATATCTTTTTTTGTGTCTCAATTACATTCCCCACTTTCCAGCACAATTGTAGGATACAGAGTTCTTTTAAGACATGTTTCATCTTTTAAAAAGAAAGAAAGGAAAAAATCACCTACTCTAAAATCACATTGCTGATCTTGTCAAAAGAAGTTAATGTGGGACTCTATAATGCAGTAATGACGTCAAAAAAATCAGATGTTTGCTAGCTATTTCTCATGAGATAAGCATTTAATTTCTGTTTCCTCATCTATTAAAAAGTGTCATAACCAGCAGTCAGGAGGAAGAGGTAGGCAGATCTCTGAGTTCGAGATCAGCCTGGTGTACAGAGCGAGTTCCAGAACAGTCAGGGATAAACAGAGAAACACTGCCACAAGAAACAAAAACAAAACAAAACCAAGCAACAACAAAAAAGTATCATAAGTGTTACTTTAGAAAATCATTAGTAGGGTGTAGTGAATGTGGAGGTTTCCAAATCCCCAAAGGTCAGCCCATTGTTATTAAAAAACTGTATCAAAAGACAATACATTCCAGTATTAATGAGCTGAAGAAATTCCGAAGCAGCCAAAATATTTTCCTAAGAGAGAGTGTGCAAGAGTGTGCAGGCTGGAAGGCTCTGTCCGAAACTGTAACGACACTAGTCTCTAGCATGTCATCCTTGTGAGGTACACTAGGTCCAGGAGCCACACACCAGCTTGATGGAACTACTCAAAGGAAACAAGACCGGGATTTTCACAGAACAGGATGAGAATAAACACTTCAGTACCTGTAGCTCTCTGTTCCTCTAAGAAAGCTCCCGCAGTCTCAGATGGACCTTACAGGACTGTCTGCCCCCAAATTACAGCACTACGATATAAGATAAGCTTTCGGTGAGTGTTCCTGGATTCTTGCAGCCAAGCAAGGCTCAAAGCGAAACTTGAAAGCCTTGAGAAATCAACAGAAAAAACCAATGCCATTTCTGGGTTGGCTTGAGAGCAGGTGTCCACAAACTTATGACTGTAGTTTAACAGGCTTTTGAAGGGCAAAATGTAATGTAAATTCCTGCTGTTAGAGTTCTTTCTTCATTACTTCTGTGGAAAGAGAACAGCTCTGAGCAGGCGAATTATTCCCAAAAAAGACTGGCCTTCACAATATCTAACAAGATGATTAGCAGAGACTTCTGTCCAGCTCTGCCCTTCTTTTCTCAAGGTTCATGAAGACCTTCTGCAAACCACCACTCTAATCCCAGTATATTTCTTCTCCTGGATCCTCTTCTGAAATATCCAGTCCCTTTCAGAGTCACTCAGTTTTTCCAAGACTTTTGTTTGTTTTGTTTTGTTTTGTCTTGTTGTGACAGGCTCTGTCGGTCGCCCTGGCGGTCCTGGAACTTGCTATGTAGACCAGGTTGACCTAAAACTCACAAAGATTCACCTGTCTTTGCCTCCAGAGAGCTGGGATTAAAGGTATGTACCATCACACCACATACCCAGTTCATCAAAGACCTTTTCGAAAGCTGCCCTTCTCTCCAGAATCACTTCTGAGATGTAGTCAAAACCCCTTCCAAGATCTCTTTAACTGGAAAATAGAATTGTCATCGAACGCCACTAAAATATAATTGCTGTGATATAATAGCTATGGTGTTATGTGTATCACAGAGGATAGATAAAGGATACCAGGGCATTGTTCCTAAGTGATTCAAACCCCTCCTTATCTCGAGAAGCTAGACATGTAGAGACAACCACAAATAAAAAAAGGAAGGTGTTGAGGAGATAAGGGCATCCTTTTCAGAGAAATTAAGAACAAAATTCTAAGGACAAATTTGAAGGAAAGTTCAGTAGGATGTCACTAGAGTTGAAAAGGGACAACTTAAATGAACAGAACAGTCGTAAGAATTGCATGGATTTCCACAAACCTTTTAGTTCATATGAGAGGACCAGATGCTCGGAACCAGTTTCACCCAGGGACCTAGAGGGAAGTCATGTAGGAAGATGGGCTTGAATCAAACTGTGAAGAGCATGTCATATGAGGTCAGGCTGTTGTTGTTTTTTTTTTTAAAAATACACATTGGTTTGACAAAATGCCACCTTTAACCTCAGCACCTGGAGACAGAGGCAGGCACATCTCTGTGACAGACAAGGCCACCCTGGTATACACAGTGAGTTCCAAGATAGCCAGAGTTATATAGTGAGGCCCTGTCTCAGAAAAAAACAAAAAGCAACATACAGCCTTCAACAATACTTTTATGATGGTATCTTGGAGTCAATCAATACTAACTACAGTCTGTTGTTAATAAGATTATTAACAACCAATAGAGATCAAACTGTTAGGTTGAAAATGAACATGCTAAGTCATTGACAGTCAGTAAAGTTGCAAATGCTACTAATTATGTAACTGTTTTTTGTTTATTTCTTTGTTTGTTTGAAGAGCCAGTTTTAAAAACAATGTCACACGGCTGGTCTTTGAGCTGAATAATCAACAACACTGTGTTAAGCAACACAGGACTAGAAAGAGGCTGGATGAGTAATGTGCCTGCCACACAAGCATGAGGACTGGATTCGGAGCTCCAGCACCCACTTAAAAACCAAGAACAGCACAGCTGCTGCCCTCGCGCTGAGGAGGGAGGGAGGACAGTCCTGAGGCAGGTTGGCCAGCCATTTCATAAAGGTCAGTAAACTATGAAGTCACTGTCTCAGGATGAGGATGTAGAGAGCCTGGGTAAAATAAATCATGCTCATGCAAACACACACACACACACACACAAACACACACACTCTCTCTCTCTCTCTCTCTCTCACACACACACACACACACACAAACAAACACACATGAGATAGGGGGAGGAAGAGGGAAAGAGAGAGACTATTAAACGATAAAGAATGCTTTTGTAATGTTTGAATTGTGACTGGCTTCATGACGTGTGTATGTGTACATATGTGCGTGTGAATATATACATATATACACACACATATATATATGAATATGTATATGTATATATTTATATGGTAGAACTGGTTTTCAGGAAAATCCAAATCTCATACCAAGCAATTTGTACGTTTAAAGCAGTGTATAGGAAGATGTCACAAGTAACGAAACTTCTGCTCTTCCATATAGTATTTCCCATATTGCCTCATGATGCTTCCAAATTATATAAAAGAAAGTGAACAGGAAAACGGGCCCTCATTCCACAGTCCAGTTAAAACTCAAAGGGCAGCCTCCTAGACCTTGAGAGAAGGACTTGCCCTCTGTGCAATGTCCCAGGAAATGCATTAACTTTGCATTAAATATCACAAGAATAAACAGGAAAATTCACCCGAGGAGCGCTGCCAGAGGCCTAGCGTCAACCCACAGAAAGAGCTCTACGCGGGCTTTACTCCTAATAAATGTCCTGATATTGAATCTAAGGGGCTCTAAATTTAGTTTGCAAGATTGCCAACACATGTTACAATGCTTCCTGGGGCCCAGCACCACTGCAGAACCATTCTGAAGTGAGCCAACAGTAGTGGGTGAGACAAGAACTTTAGATCTGGATTTAATTTTTCATAAATGAAATAAATGTGTCTTTTTAAGGCTTTCCATGTGCTATTGACAAAAAAAGAAACACTGCAGATTTACAAAGCAAGAAAGCTAAAAGTCTTTGCCACTGAGGAGCGAAGAAATGTTTGATGCTAATTCATTACAAAGTCATTCCAAAACATTCCAGATGATGATTAGAATTTATACTGAAATGGGCAGTTACCAAACGCGGTAATCCAGACACGTTTTGAATCTTCAGATTCTTTGGTTTCTCTCCGTGTTTTATTATCAAAGTGTATTCTATTTAACGGTAAAAATAATAGTAAAGGTAATTAATTTATTATTGACACCTTGCCTGATGAGAAAGGTGAATGCAATTTTAGTTAACTAATTTATTTATTCATTTAGGTTTTCTTTGTTTACCTTTCGTTTTGTTATTCTTAGCTCAGGCTCGCCTGGAACGTGCTATGTAATCAAGGCAGTCTCACACTTGTGACAATCCTCCTGTCTCGCCCTCCGGAGTGCTAGGAATACCTGTATGAGTCACCATGCCTGGCTTTGTGGAGTATAACTGTGGGGGACTGGCATGTGTGGCAGAGAGATATGTATTGTTTCACGTAAGGACGCATGTGCATAGGGAGGATACAGCTTGACACCGGGGGCTTCTCCAGTCAGTCTGTGCCTTGCTTTCTGAGACAGGGGCTCACATTGAACCTGGAATTCGCACAATTCAACTAGACCTGATACCCAGAGAAGTGCTAAGAGTGACTTATCTTTATCTTCCACCCAGCACAGGAGTGACAGTGCCTTTTGCTGCACCCCACTCTTACATGTGTCCTGTGGATCTGAACGCAGGTCTTTATGTTGACAGCGTGTCCACTTTACCAACAGAGTCCTCTCCTCAGCAACTATGAGTATAATTTTTTAAGAAACTTTTTAAAAGAAAAGAAAGGGACCAAATAAGAACCATGATAAATATCATAAAACTTCTATCTACTCAGAAGCATGGACACTGTTTTGCCCAGTTACGTTCAAAGTATGGCGTAAACTTCATTTCCACCCCAAATGCCAAGGCATATAAAAAGAGACAGTCACTCCTGTGTGGACTTGTCTATCTAATAATGACTAGGGGTATGACGTGTCACCCCACTGCACATGTGACCCCTTATACGCAGGACCATTTGTGGACCAGTTCTGTAAGACTCCTCAGAAAAAGAAAGAGTAGAATATTTTCCCAGTGGAGGAAACGAATTAGCAAAATCTTCATCTTGGAAATTGAAGCTGGTGTCATAGGCCTCAGGCCAATGTCTTTTTCTAACAACTGTCAATAGCAGTATTTGTTATAAGCCTCATAAAATGGTGTTGCAGTGTTCTTCTAGGGGGAAAAATCAGCAAGGTTACTCATTCGCTGATGCAAAATCAATACAAAATATGAAGTGTGCCGTGTCTCTCAGGGGAGAGAATTTTTGTGTACAGTGATTCTCCTATCTTTTCAAATAGCTGTGTCTCTGAGTTGGACCATGTGCATGCGCGAGCCTGTGTGAAGTAAAAAATGTTCTTTCTGAAATGTCCACGGAACAGAAGAAGAAGAAGAAAAAAAAACCCAACGTATAAACAGTTTATGTCTAAAGTGAAGGATCCCAGCTGCTGCTACAAACAGAAGTGGCACAGTACGGCAGCATCACGGGCATCACCCTAACCGAGCCTGACAGTGCAAGGATCACGAATCAGACGTAATCTTATTATTTGGCTGTAGTTTGGACAGTTTCTCGGCACGACTTTAAAAACAGAATTTAAAAGATTACTTTCTCCCAAAGCCTGTCCCCCCCTCCCTGGGTGCTTCTGTTTCTCATTTGCAGAGCCCCTTTCCCACGCTTCTCTCTCCTGGCACCCCCTTCTCCACTCACCTCTCCTCCTTCTGCCTGGCTGCTTGGCCAGTGGTTTGCAGAAAGGCAGGTAACACGCTCCCCTAAGATTGCCTCTTGGCTGATCATGGCGCTCAAGGCAAATCGCCTCAACATGACGCTAACGCTGGAAAGCCAGGCTGGAAACCGGCGGCTTCTACATATGTAAAGTCATTGTTGTTGGGGAAAATGTGGGTGTGGGGCCAAATGTGTTTCTTAAATGAATTTACCAAAAGCCATTATCAAGGAGCTCGATCTTTGGAAACATTTATACAAAACATGGTGATAGTGAGAACCAGATGCCTCCTCTCTGCTGCAACACATTTAAGAGGCGGGTCCCCGTGTCCGCCTGCGGTAAAGAGAGCAAGTTTCCAGGCTTTATCTCCGAAATATTGCAGTTGGAAGTATGGTGCTTGCCTCCCCTAATCGGTGCCTTTTATTGCTATTAATGGAGGAGAGCTATAAATTCCGCCCTGACACGGTTTCGGTGGTGTGAACCCCAGATCTTCTCTAATCCCCAGATTAGATACTGAAGTGAGGCTTCAATTGAGCGCTATTATCACATCCTATGGCTTGGCCCCGGTTCATGCTGCAACATTTATTGACAATGCCTGCCACCCTGTTGCTAAGTTGTTAGCACTCAGCCTTATCTTAGGCCCCCTGAGTCTGACTAGCCAGGTTGTCAGAGGCCCCTCACTGCTAATCATACCACCAGAGGCAACTGGCTTGTTTTGACCCCCTGACTTTAGCATCAAGTCCCTCTCCCCCAGCAATAATCATCTATCTATTGACTCAGTTTATTTTTAGAGGGAGAAGGCCAAGCCTCTTTGATTTGGGTGCAGGAGGTCGGGGTGGGCTTCTTTGCTCTTAAATTCTTCTCCCTGTGTGTAAGCAAGGACTTTCGAAAAGACACAGGGTGGGGTACGGACAAGTACTTGTTGCTATTCAAACTCTTCGCCCTTGAAAGATTGCCTATGCTCACCTTCCTGGAAAAGAATGAATTAAGCAGTTTAATTAATCAACTAGACCTCAGGCCTTGTTACCGGAGACAATGAAAGTGATAAAAATATCTAAAGATGTCTTAAGAGAGTCTTAATAATTGAAAGTAGAACTTGCCAGGCTCTTGGGGTTACTATAGTTTCACAATACACAACTGCAGGTCCATAGGGTGCTGTGTACTGTTGGAGCTAATCTGCATTTCCACTTAGGTGTCGAAGATTTCTATCACTACTGCTCTTTCTTCCAAACTACTATGCTTCTTCAGAAGAATTGTTGCATTTTCTTCTCAACTGGTATTTACGTTTCATCCCTCCCTCTTTCAGTTTTTTTTCCTTAACAGGACAGTTGTCTCCTCTACAGCTACACTAATTTAAAAAAAAAAAAAATTAAAAGAAAAAAAAGGCCCAAGATAAAAATCACACACACAAATCATAAAACATTTCATCTTTTATCCACCCATCAGCATTTCCTATCAAGTGTCCCATAGCCCATGGCAGGAGAGTTTGGGCCCTGTTATTGAACACGAGGAAGCAATTATCAAAGATGATTTCAGTGGAGCACACAGTGAGATAATTAACTGGGGTATGCAGTCCTTTACATTTTCTTCGCTTCCCTTTCTTCTTCCATCTATCTTCTCCTCGCCTCCTTCCTCCTAGTCTTAGAAGCAAGATTGTTTTCTGTGACTCAGAATGATGTAGAGTCTTCCTAGGTTTTCGATATTTAAGTGTACATATGAACAAAAGGAAAATGTCATAAAGATAATGAGAAAAGAAGGCAGAAATCAGATTAGTGTAAACAATGCCTACTGGGAGATAGCTAACAAACTTGGCTCTTAGGATTTTACAGAACCATTTCAGAGCGAGGATTTAATCAGTTCCAGGATTTCGCTGCCATAAGGTTAACAAAAACATGCTTCTCAGAAGCCCAACTATCTACAGTACTGAGATCAAAAAATGCCTTTTACCTCATTAAACAGACACTCTGAAATGGAGTGATCAGAACTTAAAAAAAAAAAAGTTCTCTAAACTAAATAAAACAGTCAGTATAAAAGAATAATCCATGTGTGTCAGAGCCATGGGCAGTTAAATAAAATCAAGCCTCTGGGAGACAGTCAAATCCCTGATTTTACAGCCACATCAGTAACATGCAGAGCAGTGAAGTTCAACATTAATTGAGGATGTTTCCCAAAATCGAACAAGTCACTACTGTTCGGCTCTGTGGTTAATGCAATCACAGCATGGGCTTCCATGGATAAGCCAACAGAGTACCAACATATCCTAAAAATATGTCTAAATACGCTAGAGCTAAGTTCATCAATTTTGGACCTTTAAAACTACCTAATGCTTTTAAAGTATGGTATATAATGAATAATAATATATAATCAAAGATAGTTATTGTCTAAATTATTGTTCTATGCTGTGTAGATACACCATGACCACGACACCTCCATTTTTATGAAAATTGTAAAACTTTTTTATGCAGAATAATTTTTAACAAAGGATCAAAGGATATCTCTAATATCAGTGTAGCTGGAAGAAGCCAAAAAAAAAAAAGCCTGATGTGTATCTATATCTGCATCTCCCAAATGGGTTATATAAAGGCGAATAAACATTTTCTTTCTTTTTTGTTTTTGTTATTTATTAAATTTTCTTATTATTTTTATTTTACATACCAACCACAGTTTGTCCTTCCTCCTCTCTTCCCATTCCCTCTCCTAACCTCCTTTATACCCCTCCCCATTCACTCCTCAGAAAGGGTAAGGCCTCCCATGGGGAGTCAACAAAGCCTGGCCTATCAAATTGAGACAAGACCGAGATCCTTCCTACTGTATCAAAGCTGAACTAGGCATCCCACCATAGAAAATAGGTTCTAAGAAGCCAGCTCATGTGCCCGGGACACATCCTAGTCCCACCGCTAGGGTCCCCACAAACAGACCAAACTACACAACTGTCACCCCACATGCAGAGAGCCTAGGTGTGTCCCATGCAAGCTCCCTAGCTGTCAGTTTAGTCTGTGAACCTCCATTAGCTCTGGTCAGTTGTTTCTATGGGTTTCCCTATCATAACCTTGACCCCCACTGCTCATATAATCCCTCCTCTCTCTTTTCAACTGCACTCCTGGAGATTAATTCAATGCTTGGCTGTGGCTCTCAGTATATGCTTCCACCAGTTGCTGTATAAAGGTTCTGGGATGACAATTTTGGAAGTAACTAATCTGCTTATAAGGGAAGGCTAATTCAGGTACCCTCTTCACCATTGCTAAGAGTCTTAGCAAGGGTCATCCTTGTGGATTCCTGGGGATTCCCCTGGTATCAGGTTTTTCTCTAACCCCACAAAGACTCTCCTCCATCATGGTATCTCTTTCATTGCTCTCCCTCTCTGTCTCTCCCCCAACTCAACCATACCGATCCCTATTTTCCCATCCCTCAGCCCCTTCCCTCTATCCCACACCCCCAGTTTTTCAGGAGATCCCATCTATTTCCACTTCCCGGGGCAATCCATGTGTCCATCCCTCTAAGGGTCCTCCTTGTAATCCTTTGAAATAGTGTCACTCCTTGGTAACTAAGCATTCAAATATATGAGCCTATGGGGGCCATTCTTATCCAAGTCACCACATTCCACTTCCCAGCCCCCATAGGCTTGTATCCATATCACAATGCAAAAAAAAAGCATTCCTTCCAACTTCAAAAGTCCCAATAGTCTATCACAGTCTCAACCCTTTTAAAAAGTTCAAAGTTCAAGTCTCTTCTTAGACTAATGACAGTCTGTCAACTGTAACTCCCCAACCCCATAAAAATCAAAAAAACAGATCACATATTTCCCAACACAAAAGGGCACGGAATACACATGGCCAGTCTGAAAGGGAAGAAATGGAGCATACTGAGGAAATACTGATCTAAAACAACATCTAAAACTAGCAGGGAAAACTCCAAACTCTGCATCTCCATGTCTGATGTCAAAGCCCTCTTCAGTTATCCACCTCCTTTAGCTTTGTTGACTGCACCACTCTTTTCTCTCTGGGGCCAGTTCCACACCAGATCTTTGGCTCATTTTGGCAAGTATTCCACATTTCTGGCATCTCCAACATCTTGGAGTCTCCAACAAAATCCAGACTCTACCGTCACAGCTTCAAGCACCGTTGTTTCTGGGCCTCCATGCATAGATGCCCTCGATACATAGCTAAGGCTACTTTAGCAGCTTTCCTTAGTGACAGAAGGAAATTCTGCAGCCCCTTTCTAGTGTTCTTGATTCTAAAGTCAGAACCACATAGCCCAAACTGCCAAGCTCTGCTGCTGGATGGAGCTGGAACTTGACCCCCTAGTTCAATTTTATTTGCATCAGCTTTGTATTATTGATGATTCCCATCACTGATTAAGATTTCCTTTAATTACCTTTCACAAGTTGGAAACTTATCTAGGTGATTTCTATCCCTGGGATCACCATTTCTTTATTCCATTTAGCATCAGGTTTTGCTTTAAAAATTTTTTTTAATCTCTATGAGCACAGAATTTAGTTCCAACATTTCAGTCCCTGGTATTCTTTTTCTCCTCAAACTCTACATTTCATATTTCTTTTTGTCCAGCTTGCTCCTTTTCATTATAGATCTACATAAATCCAGTCCTGATAATTATGTCTTAGTTAATGTTCTATTATTCTGAATACATATCATGACCACAGCGATTCTTGTAGTACAAGGAATTTAATTGGGAGCTTGCTTATAGTTTCAGTGGTTAGTCCATTTTCATCATGGTGGGGAGATAGTTGCTTCTATTGTTGCTGGGAAGTCTGTGATAAGGTCAAATAATCTGTCTTTTCTCATTAATTAGCAATTCCGTCTGTTCATCTTAAAAACTTTAATTCGTGAATGTGAAAGTGTACAGTCAACACAATTCCCTGAACTAGTTAAACTTCTTGAATCTGGAAATCCATGTTTGCCCCAGTTTGGTAAAACATCTAATCATTTATTTTTGAAAATATCTCCCTCTGCCTTTATGTTTACTCTTGCTTTCTATGTCTGACTATTCTGTGGGACAATGGTCTTGTACCCTATAAAGATTTGTCACTTGTATTGGTTTAATAAAAATGCTGATTGGCCAGTAGCCAGGCAGGAAGAATAGGTGATGTGACCAGAATAGGAGAATTCTGGGAAGAGGAAAGGCTCAGTCTGCTGTCATCACCCAGATGCAGAGGAAGCAACATGAGAATGCCTCACTGATAAAAAGTACCAAGCCATGTGGCTAACACAGACAAGAATTACGGGTTAATTTAAGATGTAAGAGTTAGTTAATAAGAAGTCTGAGCTAATAGGCTTACCGATTTATAATTAATGTAGACCTCTGTGTGCTTCTTTGGGACTGAATGACTGAGTGACTGGATGGGACAGAAACCATTGTCAACAAATGGTGCCAACATGGGTAATTACATTCACATAAAACCTGAGAGAACTTTGAAGTAACTGTAGACACAAAAGAACAGAGTTAAACATGGTTTTTTGGTAGCAGCATTTTCTCAGGTGGGCTCTTTTTGCTAGATGCAAGTGATTCTCATTTAAGAGAGGCTTCCTGACTCAGTTTTAGTTGCAAAAACCTCGCAGCTCTTTTAAGAGGCTCCACAACAAAACACTTAAATGGTGTTTATGAGTAGCTGACAACATGCTTCTTGGTGGTGGCAGGGACCTTGAAACTCCATAGAATTTTGGCAATAAGCATGGCTCTTGCCAGTACCTCTGCCATGAAGCTAGACTCTCAGAAAGCTAAGGAATGGAGTGGATACTATTGAAGGAGGCCTCTTGTTGGTTCCTGGCTTCTCAGCCCTGAAATAATCACACAGAAACTATATTATTTAAATCATCACTTGGTCCCTTACCTCTAGCTTCTTATTGGCTAACTCTTACATCTTAATTTAACCCATCTCCATTAATCTGTGCATCACCACAAGGTTGTGGCCTACCAGCAAAGTTTCAGCATGTCCGTCTCTGGCGGTGGTTCCATGACTTCTCCTAAACTCTGCCTTTTTTCTTCAAACATTCAGTTTAGTTTTTCCCATCTAGCTAAATTCTGCCCTGCAATAGGTCCAAAGCAGTTTCTTTATTCATTAATGGTAATCACAGCATACAGAGGGGAATCCCACATCAGAATACAGCCATCAACAGCATGGCTTTAATCTTAGCCATACCTCTTAATAAATTAAAGACTCATGTGGTCAGAAAAAGAGAGATATACAGAAAAGATAGATTCAGACAAAAAAAAACCTCTAAATGTGTTTAAAAATAAATGTAGTCTTGGGAGAGAAAAGAAAAAGGAGAAAGTCCTTAAAAAAAACTAAAGAGAGTTGTTGAGTGTAGTGTCACACATCTTTAATCCCAGCACTGGGAAGTCAGAAGCAGGCAGATCTCTGTGAGCTCAAGGAAAGCCTTGTTGACATAGTGAGTTCCAGGACAGCCAAAGATACACAGAGAAACCCTGTCTCAAGAAACCAAAAATTGAAAATAAAAGTAAAAGAAATAGCATTTAATATAAATCCACATAAAATAAAAAAAACACAGAGAATCTGGATACTGTATGCTATTGTGTTGTTTTTGAATGGTTTGACAGCTAAGGAAGGATCAACAGCTGCTAAAAGACATTTGATCAAAAATGCTGCTGGAGTAATCCAACACATATATCCTGAAAATGCCTTGACTTCAAAATTTAAGTCAAAACATATGTTACTTTGGAGAAAAGGTTTTGCATTTGTTTTCACAGAAAATGAGAGGCTGTGGATTCATTCTGGGTTAAGAAAAATCAAATTTGATCAAGGAAGACCCCTGAAAAATGTCCAATGGGAGCAGATGGCCTAGATAATCCAACATTTCAGAGGACCCTTGTCGGAGATTCCTCTGCATTTTACATGAAGAATAGCCTCAAGGCTGCTGGTTGAGATGATCAAACCTTACAGAATACTGAAGTCAGGACTTGACCATAATCCTAAATTTTCTTTAGATCCCCATAAGATTATCAATACCCCCAATCAGCAGGAAGTAGGCAAGAAATTTACACCCACATTCCCAAAAATGGATTATGGATATTTGTATTTGTTTAGAGTGTTTGTTACAAGTTGTTATAGATAATGGTTGGGGAAAAAAGCTAAGCAATGGATTAGGTTGTTTAGATTAGATTCAGATTGAGAGTTCTTGTTTTGAAAAGGAAAAAAAAAGGATAAGTACTGTGAGACAATGATCTTGTACCCTGTAAAGATTTCTCACTTGTATTGGCCAGTAGCCAGATAGGAGGTATAGGTGGGGCAACCAGAATAAGAGAATTCTGGGGAGAGGAAAGGCTCAGTCTACAGTCATCACCCAGATGCAGAGGAGCAAGATGAGAATGCCTAACAAATAAAGGTTCCAAGCCATATGACTTACACAGACAAAAATTATGAGTTAATGGAAGATGAAAGAGTTAGCTATATGAAGCCTTCGCTAATAGGCCAACCAGTTTATAATTAATGTAGTCCTCTATGTGTTTCTTTGGCACTGAACAACTGAGGGACCAGGCAGGACAGAAACCTCTGCCAACAGAATGGGCCTCTTTGTAATTCTCCTCTCACCCCAGTAAGTTCATCTTGGATGAACAGCTCAGCCTCAGTAGAATACCTTTTTCTTCAGAGCCATGCAAGTGATGACAGAGCCTGCTTGTGAAGTTACCCCATACATGCTACTTTCAGGGATTATAACATATATTCTAGATCATCAATTTAGATGGCATTCTCAATACTTATGACACAAATTCTATTTTTCAGTGAAACAGGTCAATTCATATTACATAAAGGAAGATCACACTAAGGTTTTCTCCCATGTACACTGTACTCACAGAAATTTCAGATTTCATTAGATGTCTTCTTGTCTCTTACAGAAAAATGCAAGAAGGCATGCCTGTTCACACCATATGGGAAATGATGTCAACATCAGAATTGCCCTCAAGGATCTTCTATACTCAGATAGCATAGCTTCATGCATATATCATAAGCCCAGAAAAAAAAATAAGTACCTCTCCTAGGTTCACCTTTAAATCTATCATGCCTGTATTTAGTGGCAAGTATTGCATCAAATTTCCCTTGGGAGATAAGAAAAATTATCTAGTCACCTCAGATCAGGTACCAACCACAGACCAAAGAAATTATTCTACCAAAGTCCAGCTTGGTGAACCACTGTGTTTAATTGGCCTTAAATGACCAGAATGTGGGCAACCTAAGGGTAACTACACTGCTGAAGGAAAGCCACCCTGTGTCCCAATAATCATTTGCTGCTTGAATATTCTTGGTGAGTGGAAGGACCTAATGAGCTCCTCCACTCTGTGTGAAAAGATGTGGATGGGCCAAATTTGGCAGATCTACTGTGGATAATCACAAATGCTAAGAGTTTGAGAGAGCAATGGCCATTTCATGCCCAGAGAACAGTATTCCAAAGTAGCTTCTTTGCACAGCTTGAGGCAAACATGAAACAAGTGACTTAAAGAGACACACACGTGTTTCTAAAGCTTTATCATTGTGCTATACTCCTTCTGAGATGTCCCTACATCACTATAGAAAAGCATTTGAATATGGACCGTATATCAAATTTATAGTTTGTAGTTATGCTAAGTTGTTAGCACATGTCTAATAATTGGAAGCAAACATAATTAAGTTGAAGGATATTAGAAAGCAGAGGAGAGAGCAACCTAAAACACTCAGCTGAAAAGTTGGCAATCAATATGAAGAAGTTATTATTTCAAGATGTATCAGTGACTCCCAAAACTCCATCTTGGCAGTTTGAAAATATGGGGGAAAGAAATGAAAGAAAAACATTTGTATTAACAGGGTACTGAACTATAGGGCAACTAGAAAAGTTTTAATCAAAATTTTGGTGATTCTGCCTGGGGAGATCCAATCATTGGAACTGAAAACCCTTAGCTACTCTACATTGTTCAGGAGTCCCTCAGTCTGTTTTGAACCATCGTCCTACAGGACAATGTGATGTCCATCAGCCAGTTGTGTCTATAGGCTAAGTCAAACCTTTCAATAACAGGAGAGGTTGCCTAAACTATAACTCCCTGCATAATGAGAGAGAACATCCTTAGGATCTATTAAATGCTCGTCTTCTCCTGCCTTTTCAGAACTTTATCTAAAACCAAAGACCTCAAGACAACAAAGCAAAATGAAGTGGGAAAACTGCCTTTGACAGAAGAAACAAGGCCACTGCCCCAACCTGCACAAATGAGCTTCGTTTTCTGAGAATTTTTTTAGGATCAAAAGTTTGCTTCCCGTGTCTCTAGTCATTCAAAATGATATAACATTCTGGGGTTTCTGTTAATTTTCTTCCTGATCTCCTTCCTCTTATTCCTTTATGTTACACATAGAAAAAAAATTTATAGTCAGAAAAAGAGATCTGGGGGAGCAAAACAAATAAAAGAGAAATATACAAGTGTTTTTTTTTTCAGCATCCAAATCACATTCTGTTTTACTTTCTCTGGAGCTTACATGAATCCATACTCTCCCATTAGGTTGCCATATTCATGTAATTTTGCTTACTTATTTTTTAAAATGAACGCAAAGGCTGGGAAGATGGTTCAGCAGTACGGAGTACCTGCTGCTCTTCCAGAAGACCCAGGTTCAGTTCCCAGGAACCGAGTGAGGTGGCTCACAAGCACCTGCAACTCCAGCTCCAGAAGATCAGATGTCCTCTTCTGCCTCCATAGGTACTGCGCACACACACACACACACACACACACACACAAACAAACACACAGAGCTAAACTTCAAAATAAGCTTAAGAAGATTCCTAAAAGTCACATCTTAACGTATCATAGATGGTATATAGCTGTGATAATGCATCAAAATTAATTACATCAAACTGGAGGTGTAAACATGAGCTGGAACAATACAAAACTAATCTAAATTTACCTAATTCTGTGAGGTCTAAGTGCCGAAGCTGGGAAAGACAGACTGTCACTGGAAGTCGGAGCCTTAATGATAAAGATAAGAGCTGGGGACAGATAAGACATATTTTGTTCGTTACCTTGGGGATCAGCTGCCATTCTAGGCACAGAATGGCACCAGAGTGTGTGTAGTTCTTCAGTGTCACCTGCCTTGGTCACTCCTATAACCCATTTATATTCCTCTGTGACTCATTACTGAATGCAGGGCCCCTTACTATCAGGAACCCTATTCCTATCACACCTGGTGGGACCAAGGTGGGACACCTGTGCCTCCTTTCCACTCTTCCATTCTGTTCTCTCCTTCCATGCTGCTCTCTCTAGGGTACTCTTAAACATGTAGGTGCTGCACACCTGAGCCCTCCCTCCCATCCCATCTTCATCCCAGCCACCATTCCTGGCAAGGACCCAGGGTTTCCTAGTTCTTCTTTGGTGTGTTCTTCAGACATTCATCCACCCATCTTCATTCCCTTGGGACTTGGGGTGAGCCATAGCTAGAACCAGAGTACCCCCACTTATTTCTCTGCCTGTCTTCTCAGAGCAAGTTCATGAGTCCTGCTTAAGAGACCTCTGGAGTCAGTCGACTTCACATACCTGCTAGCCTTTCTACGCACACCCACCACCACAAGGGGAAATTTCATTCACGCAAAGAGAAGGAAATATAAAACTGCAAATAGACACTTGCTCCTCCAACTTTCTTCCTCCACAGTAAGACCATTAAATTAAGGAAAATGGGAGCTCAAAGTTTATAAGTTGAACTTTAGACTAAGACTGAGAACACTCAACCTTCACATATTTTCAAGACCTTACATAGCTATGTATCTGCTTAGTGAGTGTTGAAGGATGTAAGAACCAGAAGAGAAAAAGAAGGGCAGAAGAGTATATGAGTCAATACACAGTCATTATAATAACAAACTCTCAATGACTGCTATTCACTGAGCTAGGTATGCCCAACAGGAGCCCGTTAGCACCCAGGCATGGATGTAGTAGGGGCCCAAGGAGTCCCACATCTCATTGTTACACCATTTTCTACTGGCAGATTCAGGGACAGAGGAAAGATTTCTTCCAGTGTGTGCCCACTAATCTGATGATCTTTGTAGCCAGGGTTTTCTTTTGGGGGCCGCCAGCTCACAAAAAATGACACGTAGACTTATTATTAATTATGAGAGCTAAGCCTTAGTTTAGGCTTGTTTCTAACTAGCTCTTATAACTTATATTAACTCATATTTTAAATCTGTATTCTTCTAATGCTTGTTAACTAATCTCCATTATGGCCTTGCTAGTTATATTCCTCATCTCCCTGGTAATTGGGCCTTTCTTCTTCCCAGCATACTCTCTGCCTAGAAATCTTGCCTAGCTAATGGCCATTCAGGTTTCAAAACCAATCGGAGTGAAACCTCTTCACAATGTACAAAAAAAGATTATCCCACAAGAGATCCTCAGGAGACTCTGTTGATTACCTCTCCCTTTGGATGCTTAGGTGTACTTCTAGGTGGTGCCTTTTTATGCATGCAAATTTGGAAGGAATTTAAATGCATTACAGAATATTGAAACACAGCATAGACTTGGGACATTTTCTAGTATTCTTCACTTCCATGCGGAAATCAGGTATGCACACTCAGGCAAGTGTGGCAACGCAGATCACCTGTGGTGTGTGGCATGATTGACAGGCGACTTTCACTGCTGCATCCATCGGTGTAACCACCACTTTATTCCCAGGGACCACATTTCACATTCTCTCAGGTCTAACAAGTGTGCTTTAATTTTGTTACATATTACATACATGAAAGCTTTTGAAAAGTATTTTAAAAGCCTCAGGGATTACTACTTAAGATATGATACGATACTAAAAGCAACGCAAGATAAAGTTTCCAAGTCTAAATCTTAAAAATTATTGATAGGAAGTTTTTGTTATACATATTGGATATTTGAAATTTATCTGTGTGGAAATGTTGTTTAGTAATTCAATTACTGGTGCAAATGAATAGCTGTACAATTGTTTTGGGTACAACAATTTTGCTTATTTTTCATAGGGTGTTTAATATTTGGATAACCACCAACCATTAATGGTACTCACTAGAAAAACATGATCACCCATCAGGTTCTAAAGATTACACACTGCACTGTGGAAAGAAAACACAGCAACTTCCCTGCTACAGGAGTGAGACACAGAACTTGGAGAACGATACTGTCCTATATGCTCCTAGTGAGCTTCTTGGAGAAGCAGCAACACAAGAGGAAAAGGCTACAGAAACTGTGGTCTAAGTCACTCTGACACAGACTTTAAATCCATGTGGTGAGAGCTGAGGAAGTGGCTCTGTGGATTAAGCACTTGCCATGCAAGGATGGAGGCATGGTTAGGAATCCCGGAGCCCACATAAAGCTAGATGCAGTAGTACAGGTCTATAATCCGGCATTCCTGTGACAAGATGGGAAGCAGAAATATGAGAAACCCTAGACATTCACAAGCCAGCTGGCCTAGTCTATGGAACAGGGAACAAGAAACTCAGATCAAACAAGGTAAAAGTTGATTACTAACACTGGGAATCCTGGTGCTGTTCTCTGACCTCTACATACTTGACATGGCATGTGTGCTTTCAAGCCACACACACACACACACACACACACACACACACACACACACACACACACTCACACACACACACACACACATACACACACACAATTTCATTTAATTTTCACCTTAATAACATTTTTACATAGTAAGTCTATGTGTTTCCCCTCTGTTGAACCAGTCCATTTCTTAAAATAGTTCATCAACATCTATGTATTTATGGAACCAAGTGCTATTGGTCTTTTTCTCTTCATTTATTATTATTGTGTGTGTGTTTGTGTACACAATATATCACAATATATTTCACAGGTAGTCAAGAGGCTGTACTGTTTTTCAAATTATGTATTCGTTCTGCAATTACAAATCGATTTTAAAGACTGCCAAACTGTCTCTGTGTTTTTGATGCTTGCACAAGGGAAGCACAGGGCGGAGATGGGAACACTGATAAAAAGTAAGCTGCTTGCCCTGTCGGGTTAGTACTTTTCAGTGTTGCTCCCAGTTGACTTCCCATGACATTGCGTAACAGGATTCTCCAGGGAGATTTACAGCTTTGGAATACAAAGGTGGGCTGCTTAAGCTCAGTTCCTGGCTGCTGTTTTCTATCAGTGGCCATCAAGCATATTTATCATCAATACAGAAAGTGTGCCAAACAGCTGTACTTGGTCTCCTGAAGACATTTGGAACAATTTTTATAGACCTATTAGGGCAAATAATAACTATTAACATGAACTGATAAAATGGAAACAGATTTTTTTTTTTGCTTTCTCCACCAAGAACGCGATCTCCCATAGAGATGGATCACTGCCCCGTTTTAAGTTCAATTTCTTAAAGCAAGAGCTCAACCTCAGCGCTAGTCTTTGCTTCTCCACCAGCAAAGTGGAGTGCTAGCTACTGAGTGCTAATCCAGAGGTGTTCCTTTGACTGGTGTGATCATATCCCCTCAAAGTGTTCTCCTCCTATACCGAGTGGGATCGCTTTGCCCACTATTAGATCTATTCCTTTTAAATGTGACAACGAAGCCAGATGGGGATTGCCACCTAATTGTCAGTGCCAATCATAATGTTTTAAATATGAACTTTATAAAAGTCATAGGAAATGCACACATGAATAATATACCTACAGTACATGTATTAGTCATTTGTCGGGTGCGCTAACAAAATTCCTGACAAAGACAACTTATAGAAGGGGAGGATCACTTTGGTTCCAGTTGGTGAGCCCAGTCCCCCAGGAATTGAAGATGGTGGGAGCTCGAGGTTGTTGGTTATTGTGTGTCCATAGTCAGGAGGCAGAGAGAGATGCTTTCACATTCAACCTGCTTTCGCCTTTTTATTCAGTCCTGGATCCTGGTCTAGAAATTGTGATGCTTGCGCTCAGGGTATATCTTCCCTCTAAAGTTAACCTCATCTAGATAACCCCTCACTGGCAGGTCCAGAGACTTGTCTCCTGGATGATTCTATATCCTGTCGAGATGAACTTTCATGGTGTATACATAAGATGGAATAAGTGTTATCTCACTCGCTCAACCATCATATAAATCAAATATTATGACATTTATTTTCCAAGTGACACAGCCAAAGTTACTCCCTCTACCCCACATACAGCAGCTAGGTAGCAATGGAGCCAGACTCCAACTCAGACTCTTACATTACAGATACTTTCAGTATGTCATATTCTAATGTTCTGCCCAAGATCAAAACTTTAAACAAAAGACTTAACTGATGTATATGGAAAAGCTTTCATTTTTAAAAAACAATTTGAGGGGCTCATGGTATTAATGATATCTTAGTGTGCTTTGTTCGAACAAAAAAAAGTAGTTCTTAAACTTTCAAAAAGATCAGTTGAAATAGAACTTAAGATAACTAGAGGTTTTTAAATATAATTGCAAATACTCTGTGAAATGATAGCTCCATTGTTTTAAACACAGGTGAATTTGTTCCCTGAACCAAAAAGAAATGGCAGCAATCTTGATTTATAGTGCAAAGATGGCTCACACTGTTAGAGATAGCTAAATGTGACACAGGCCAGGGCCAGGGCTTCCAAAAGTAATAGCATAGGTGAAGATGAACTTTCTCCTCAAACCTCTACACACGTCCCCAGTTTAACAATACAGACAGTGTCAAGCTTACATTATTTTCCATTCTGCCAATAAGGTCCAGGGTTTCTGTTTCTATTTCTCCAGCTCTGTGATTACAGGTGTATGTCCCTGTGCCCTACTCTAATGTGGGGTCACGGGAGCACACTCGGGTCCTCATGTGCGCACAGCAAGCATGCTTCCTCTCTGAGCTGTCAGCCCATCTCTAGCTCCATCTCTGTGAAGACAGCAAAGCATCGGTCCAGTGTAACTAAGCAGATTAATAGAGCCTTGATTTTGTAAAGAGAAAATGAAACTCAAAACGCAAACACTTTAAAATCTCATAAAAATATCCACCTCAGCAATGACTGAAATGAGAAAGGGGCGGGAGTAGATACAATTTCTGCTGAGCTAACTCCTCCGCTACTTCTCGGTGTGGCAAACTCTTGAGGTTCTTCGCAGGTATTAGGCTAGCCACTGTAAGGTAGGATTTCATTTATAGTCACATCACAGAATAAGATTACTTTCGTTGACTGTGAGATTAGGGCCTTTCCCACTAATGTGTATTTTATAGCTACTGTTGGGTGCAAGCAATCATAGCTTAAAACTGGAAGCAAACACACAGAAACCGTCCAGTGGATTCAGACAAGAGACTCTTAGGCAAGTCACTCTTCATTTGCCCAAGTCAAGATAAGCAGTGTTAACATTCTCATTATTCATCAATAAAACAAGAAGGATGAAAAGAATGGGAGGGTACTGCATGTGATAAATGCCAAATAAAATGTTTGGGAAAAGTGATCGTAGGAGTCGGGTGAGCATTCAAAGCGGCAAATCCCTGGGTCAGTCAGTTCAAAGGCTGTGCCCATTCGTCAGGGAATTCTATAGTGTTGGGTGAGTGTGTTAATTATAGACCTAAGGGAATCCTGACATGGCTAATATAAACACCCAACCCTTATCGTATATCACCACCAACTATTATAAACTAACCCCAGAGAAACCATGTATTCTTCCCAGCATTAAAAAATGTGTGAAATTTGGGGTCATAGTACCAGTCTTCTCAGGGGGGATTTTTGATGTAATAATACTTGTGTCAAATAAGACTTTCGATAAATACTGAGGTGAAGAGGTTGATCAAGAAAATACGTTTTATTCCTATTTTTCATAGTTCAGAAGGTGAGTGCTCACCCCAATAGACAAAGGAGGCAAAATCTCCTATGAATATAGGGCTGTTCTTTTTGGAATTTAGCTATTAAACACAGCGTTATTGAAGCTCAAGGAACACGTGACAGAATTTAGACATGTATGCCACTACAACATGCCACTACAACATTGAACTCCATGTATGCTAAAATGACAGAGTGACTTTTTAAATACTTCATGTTTACTAATAAAAATACAGACTACAAGAAGGCACTTACCAAGATTTTTGCTTACCCACTGCAAGCTTAATCCAAACTCAGTAGAATTAAGAAGAGAAATGAAGAAAAACAAATGACCTTCGGGCTCTGCTTTGGCATACTTGATAAACTGCACAGAATGAAGTCACTGACATTGGGGGACCTGCTTAGAATCATAACATGCCATTGGCTTCTGCCTGTGTTAGCAACCAACAAACAATCCAAGTACGTAATGCAATGTGGAATGCATTCAGCTCCTAAGGAGGCAAGATGGATCTGAATACATAAATCAGACCATAAATTAAATATCTGAAAATTGCAGGTTAAATTTAGACTTGGAAATGGCCTTAATAATAAGTCTGAATCTATACTTTCATTTAACAATGACATTGAAGTATTTCAAGCTCAGAGTGAAAGCCTTTGTTTTTAAAATGATAACACAACATAGTGACGCTGCTTTGCTGCAAAGTTGTAGAAACCATGGCATCGTTTCCTTGCATCCAACCCTACTAGGACCACAAGGGTTATGCAGTTTTGATGGGTCAGAAGTTAGGAGCTCTGACTGCTCTTTCAGAGGACCCGTGTTCAATTCCCAATGACAGCACGGAGCTCATAATTGTCTGTAACTCCAGTTCTAGGGGATCTGACTGGCGTCTGCACACACATATACACATAGGCAAAACACCAATGCACATAAAATAAATAAGTAAATACATCTTTTTTTTTAAAGAAAGGGAAACATTTTAAAGTAAGGTATTTATAGTGAGTTTAATTGAGAAATCTGTCTCTTTTGTATTTTTAAAGTTTAAATTAAAATTTTAAGTGGTGCATAAAAGTTTAAAAGTTATATATTTATTAAGGCTCCATGTGATGTGATATATGTGTGTATAGCAATTATTAAATAAAACTAAATATAACCAGGTCCTCAAATGTTTGTCCTTTCTTTGTGCTGAAAATATCCAAAATCCTTTGATTTGAAATGGGCAGTACGTAGTGTTATGGAAAGCTGCCCTACTGGACACACCCCTTTATCAGACTGGGACTTGAACTATTGATCCGTCTTTTACGTCTTCCCTTTTCCTCTTTCATCTCCAGACTGATGATACCAGCATTTTCTTCTCAACTTCTATGAGATCTATATCCCACAGGTGAATAAAAGTGCATTAATCTCACGTTTCTGGACCTGGCTCATTTCATGTCATGTGACGATCTTCAGGTTTAACCTTGATGTCAGAAATATCAGAGGTGTCTTTGACTTACTGATTTCACTTCTTTATATATACATACACACAAGAGAGAGGAGACAGACAGACAGACAGACAACGCCCTGCCCAACACACACACACACACACACACACACACACACACAGAGAGAGAGAGAGAGAGAGAGAGAGAGAGAGAGAGGCGCATGCACATACACAGGAGGGGGCAGGAGGGCTCCGCTGTATTATATAGTCATTCTATTTGCAATCCTTTTGAAGAAGCTCCGTGGAGTCTCATTTACAGTCTCACTAATTGTCACAACTTTCCCCTGCTTCCCAAATCCTCAACAGCACTCATCCATTTCAAGCAAGCAAGGATGTAGTGGAGAGGCACATATGTGTGTGCTTTATACGTATATTATGTGCAAGTGTGAGGCCGAATGAAAGAAGTTGTGTGCTGTCCTGAAATATACTCTCCTCATTCCTTTGAGACAAGGCTAAACTAAGCTCGAGATGCTCCCTTGCCTGTGTCCTCCACAGTGGTGGGATGTTAGGTGCTCTTATCCATTTCTGGACTTTATGTGTATGCAGCCGATCCAAGCCTAAGTTCTCAAGCTAATGTAGAAAGTACCCATTCCCCCTCGGCTATCTCTCCAGAAACCCTAAGATACTTTTTTTTTAAAAAATCAAGTTAAGGGGAAATTACCTGAAGGAACATTTAGCTTAGATTAACTGAAATATATGGTGTGGATGTTCAGAAATGCCTGTGCACAGTTCAGTTATTATTAGTCGTAAGAATGACTCATAAGTCCTCCTACTAAAATTTATAGAGCCAGATGCAGTATCATGATATAAATATGTCTTTCAAGACTAAACATGAGAGAAATATGTGCATATTAGAAAAGGCAGAAAAATAAGAAATGGGGGAGGAAGATGAGAAAAAGAAAGAGAGGTGGAAAAGGGGGAAGAAGGAAAGAAAGAAAGAAAGAAAGAGAAAGAGAGAGAAAGGGGGGAGGAAGGAAGAAAGAAAAGAAAGGAAGGAAGGAAGAGAGAAAGAAGAAAGAAAGAAAGAAAGAAAGAAAGAAAGAAAGAGAGAGAGAGAAAGAAAGAGAGAGAGAAAGAAAGAGAGAGGGGAAGGAAGGAAGGAAGAGAGAAAGAAGAAAAAAAGAAGAAAGAAAGAGAGAAAGAAAGAGAGAGAGAAAGAGAGGGGGAGGAAGGAAGAAGGAAAAGAAAGGAAGGAAGGAAGAGAGAAAGAAGAAAGAAAGAAAGAAAGAAAAGAAGAAAAAAGGAAGAAGGAAGGAAGAAGGAAGGAGGGAAGGAAGAAGCCTCCTATTAGAATCTGAGTTTTCCAATCACCATATGAAGTTCCAGGTGAAAGATTTGCCTCTCCCCAATGTCAAACAAAAGCTTTCATTCTCTCAGTCAGGACAAATACACTCAAAACTACAGCTCCTAAACGGTAAGTTCCTCCAACAGTTCCTTTCTGAGAGCGATGTGAGATGCTACCAGGAACCCTGTTTGGAGAACGCCGACTGAGATGTGCTGAGCTGGAATGTTTCTGAGTGAAATCACCCGAGCTCTGCATGCCAATATACGGGCTCACGTCTGAGCATATCTGCAGCCTGATGAAAACCGAAGGGCTGTAGACAGAAATGGGTCTGGACTCTGCAAGTCGGTGGGCGGACACTGAAGGGCGAGGGCGCGCCTCTTGTAGCCTGCAACTGCGCCGTCGGCGGAGCTCCAGGGTTTGGCTACGCATCTACTAAATCAGGACTTCTGATTTCAAACTAAGCATTCTTAAGTGACAGATTCATTCATGAGGGTCTGATTAAGAAGTAGGATAGGCCCTTTTCAACATAGTCCACCCTCTCTAGTTAACCAGACCTTGTAATCCTTTGCCAGTGTCGGCGAGTGAGTCATCCCAACTGTCCCCACAATGAACTTTTCTAAAGCCCTCATATCTAACCACGATTCCATATTCAGTGTTCTGTCCTGGTCTGGCCAGCCCTGTCTGCATGTCCCCCATCCTCTAGTCTCTGACCAGTACGAACTCCACCAGCCCCAACCTCCAGACTTCTTTTGTGCTAGACTCAATCTCTTAGCTAACCAGGTGAGTACAATTGATCTTTCTCTTTATATATCCCCCGAAACCCCAGTTCTACCCCAAACTCTAGACTTAGACCGCAATGTGCACCCCACATGCCAGATCAGCACCTTGGTCCCGTCTGACTTCATCTCATCTAAGCCACATCCGACCTTTAGGCCCAGACAGATCTGCATATCCTTTGTTCTGCCCCAAGCCACTTTATACACATCAGACATAGAACGAACCAAAAAGTCCACGTGCCCAGCTCTCATCGAAAAAGTGCAAACAATGTGAAAGTTCAAGGCAATGTGCTGTCCACTAAATATAGAAATGTTTGCCCAGAGCATCTAGTAGATGAAGCCCATGACATAGAATTTAAAACAGGGATCATAAACTCATGGAAGAACTCAAAGAGTGTAAAGAAGATACAAAGAAACAGCTCAGTTAACTTAAAGAAAAGAAATGCCTAAGGGAAGTCCAAAAAAATGATTAGGATCCAAACAAGATGGTCAGATGAAGGAAGAGCATCCTTCTGTTACTGAGAAGCAAATCACAACAACCAAATTAAGCGTGCCAATAACAATGACTCATTATGAGGGAGATAGAACTTTTGATAAGTAATGAATAGATAAATTCAGTGCTTTGACATCACTAAATGAAGAATGAATACATGTGAGCTTTATAAATGTTAAGTATTCAATGGATCACGGAACTGTACACCAAGTTCTAGAATAAATCTTAGAAATACATTGAGAAAGGCTTTTTCTTCTGCTGACTTAATAAAAAATACTAATATGAGCAAAGTAACTCAAATCTTCATTCATACCCAGGCTTCAGAATTAGAAATCATCCAAGTTAGATTCAATTCTCTGTTCAGTAAATCCCAGGAAGATGATGTTAAGGTGTAATGAGCCCACCTCTGTCATGGAGTCTTAGAAAAACTAAACACACATACTTTAGCACGTCATAATGTATAAGCTTTGTAATATAAAAATGTTATTTGTCTTAGCAAGCAAGTGACTTTCTTTTTAAAACATTGGTTGCACAGAACATGAAACCACATCTATATGCAAATGTGACTAAATATTAGGCTTAAACCACACAAACTGATATACACATGTAGGAGAATTGCTCAAAAGTAAAAAGAAAAGTCAAATGTGGCCCTGGATTACTATTGGGACTAATCAGGCAATCCCATAATCACATGAAACTAACTCTGAAAACTCAAAGCTAATTGGTTTTTTCTGATCCAAAACAGGTCTGAAGTTTGGCTAACAAGATCAGATTTATTTCAAGTTACTCTGTTACTTTTTCCTATAAAAGTATTAGAGGGATGTTTGAGAAAATTATAAAATAATAAAAGATAAGTTGCAACTCTACGTATACATGTGTCAGTAATTTTCACTAACACAGCAAAAAGGCATAAGTTCCTCATGAAATATAACTTGTGTCGTGATTTCACAGTACAAAGTACCAGCACCACAGACTCTCATTACAGTTAGACAGCACCCCCTCTGGCATCTGTATTGCCATTTCCCGTGTCTCACCCACTTTGTGTCTTATTATAGCCCGCTGCCATCCCCTTCTTCCTGGTCTCTTCATCTGCTTTCTATCAGCAACATAGATTCATTTCTGTTTCTGTGCTGCCTGTTATGGAATTTTCACTTTCTATGTATTTCCTAAGGGGGAGAAGATTTGATTCCTTCCAGTAACATAATAATTATTTAGTTTAATATTGTACCTGTTGACACATCAGGTAGCAATTGTTTTTATCTTATATATCCATATTGACTCACAACTTGAAAAAAAATGTTTTGAGTTATAGTGTGTATACGACATAGTTTACAGTAAAATTTAATTTATATTGGCCAGACCTTTCGGCTCACATACGAAAGCTCTGTTGAAAAGGTCACCCGCATGGTACCTGTGCCCTACAAGGATTTCCAGCAGCACCTGAGTGAAAGAATTCCAAGGGGGAATCCTTCATATGCACTGCTGTCCACTAGCGTGTGCAGCAACAAAAATGCCGTGGTTCCTTCACTTTGGGACGGTCTCATATATACGGCAAAACAGTAGCAAATTGGAAGGATGAAGACATAAGGATAAAGACTGCATCTGTCTCGTTCTCACAGCCCATTGGCTAGTGCATTGAGCATCTATGTGCTTGCATCCATCCAGAAGGGAAGTCGTTTTCTGTGTTCCTTGAAGCCCGCGGTTCTCAACCTTCCTAAAGCTGCAACGTTTTAATACGACTCCTCGCGTTGTAATGACCTCAACTACAAAATTATTTTTGCTGCTACTTCATGACTGTAGTTTTTCTTATATTAATTGTAGTGCAAATATCTGATACACAGGATATTCAATATATGACTCTCAAGGGGGTGGAGACCCACAGGATGGGGGCCACTTAGAGTTTCTGCTGTGTATCTATGCCAGGTGACAGAAGTAGGAGAAAGAAAAGAAGCGAAAATAAAGTAAAGCAACCCTATAAAAACAACAAAGTAAGCCAGGCAATGGTGGCACATGTCTTTAAACCCAACACTTGGGAGGTAGATGCAGGTGGATCGCTGTGAGTTCAAGACCACCCTGGTCTACAGAGTGAGTTTCAGGACAGGCTGCAAAGCTTCACAGAGAAATCCAGTCTCAGAGGGAAAAAAAGAACAGGGAGGCACACTCATCATGTTTAGCTTTGCTGACTTTGCATCTCTCCAAAGGCTTATTGAAAAATAAACCTCTATATGAGATGAGATAGAAGAATATACAGTTCAAAGGGAAAAAGACAGTCTTAATTTTTCTGTAATGCAAGTGTATTTGCATAGGGACAACGGTTAGTCTATTTTTTTAAAGGTTTTAAAAAATACACAAAGCCCCCATGGAGCGTGATCTAAGTGCTCTGACTGCAAATAATTCTCATTGGAGCAATGAAGCAGTGTCTCTGACTGTCTGTCTTCTCGGCCATAGGCTCAAATATTTGCATCTTCCTCACTGTCTAAGAAGATAGCCCTGTACTGAAGCAGCAGAGCAAAGACGACATAAAATAACATGTGGACAGAAACATTTGAACTCAAATATTGAATATAAAATAGTCTGCAGGTTCAAAGACAACAGGAGAAAAAGAGAGGAAAGAAAGAGAATATGAATAATGAAGTCTTCTTTCCTTTCATCTCTGATTCTCTTTTCAGTGCTCCGAGAAAGGAGACGACCCTACAGCTGGAGCTGGAGAGAAATCTCTGCAAGTCTTCTACCAGCAGTGGCCCATGCGCACCTGGGAAACACCCTTTCTGAATGGCACCACTTCTGGGGTATGTTCATTGTGAACAACTGGAATAATCCAAGGAAAGACTACGTTCTTATGTAAACTCAATGAATTTAACCCCACCTCATCGGGTAATTTGGAGTAGATTGAGCTAGTTCCAAACCACAGCATTTCGGCTTTCGCATGATCTTGTCTGGCAATAATTTAAAATTGATAACAAGCCAAAATTCCAACTTTTTTTTTTACTTCTGTCCTCAAATTGATGTAGAGTGCTATGAATTTATCATACACTGAGATCATTTTTATATTGCTGTCTGATTATTTTATAGATGGATCATATTTTCAAGAAAAAGAAAAGCTGATTTCAAGGCTATATTTTCCATTTGTAGAACCCATAACAAATACTTAACTTTCTGATGGCTAGATTTTGACTCTTTTTTTTTTTTTTTTTTTGGTTAGTAGAAAGAAATGTGACTCTATCTGTGGCTCTGAAGGGCCCCTTGCATGGCATAGCCCAGTTTTGAAAAGAGACAGATGGAAAGAGTTTATTCTTAGTGTGAAAAGCTATAATTTATTCCTTGGTAAACAAATAAATTAAAGACCATTCGCATTTGGATTTGACCAGAAACAAATGTGGAAGGCCTTCCCTGGGATATGACGGTAGCTGTAGGATCCTTTTAAGTAAACAAAGCTTGAGCCTACCATTGACATTGGCATTTGGTGAATAATAAACAGGGGAAGGTCTTGAGCCCCACTCTCAGGCTGTGACCATCTCAGTGTACAAGATCCATGTACCGTGCTCCAGTAAAATTGTTAGTATTACCTTTGCATTTAAAGAAGAAAATAAGCACAAACATTTCACACTTAAGGTCATCATATTGCATTGAAAAAAATATGTAGGAACTGATGAGTACATGGCTAGTGAACTTTATTATGAGCAACCCTGTTTTGCCAATTCCTTTGTTCTTGGTTCACATAATTTGGCTTAAAGATCCCCAACATCTTGGTCATTTCAGAATAAATGCCCATCTATGTTTTCAGTGTGAAGCCCAGAGGGCACAGTGGTGCATGACTGTAATTCCAGTGAATTAGGAAGGGAAGCAGAGGGACAACTTGAAACCAGGAGTTCAAGACAGCTAGGCAACATGGTGCCATTCCATGACAAATGCATAAAGGATAAATAAATAAGTAGATGAATGAATGAATAAATAAACAAACAAACATTATCATGTCTTAAATTCAGTATCAATATTTAGGAATAATTTGATTGTTGCAGAATACTGAATCTACCAACCCTTTTCTGTATTTTCCTTTTTATAACCTGCATTAGGTGCCATGGTATTCGTGGAGAACTAACAGTCACTATCATCATGATCATCATTATCTAAAGAGAAACGATGTCATTAGATGACCTTTTATTATATAATCCAGAAATCTGCCTAAAATAGGAATGCTATCTGACTGAGCTCCTTCGTCAGCATCTATATTCCATACAGGATACAGTCAGCACTCAATAAATATTTGCTGAAGAGTTCTTCTGTACGATAGTGACGTTGGATCAAATACATTATTCAAACATCCAGAGAGTTAGGGAGACATCGATGGAGAAACAGGTTTTGAAGGACAGTGGGAAAATGACACTAGAAAATTATCCACAGTACCTCTGGCCGGACTCTTACATCTTCTAGAGTGAACACGTGGCCTTATTCACAATGAGTTTGGAATATAAACCAGGAAAATCCAATGTTCTATAGAAATTCCACCAGAAATCAACACACCTGCACTGCTGGCGTACAGTGCTCTAAGTATGGAGTATGAGAACTGAACCTCTCAGCTTGGCAGTTGTAAGTCATTGCCCTCGTTCTGTCACTCAAGAGAAGCCCAACTAATATTTGGACCATGAAGTCTCCTTTCATGTGACTATGTTTCTTCCAACAAAGAATGGACAGCCTGAGCTCTGCAGATGGTTCGGTGAGTGAAGAAATGAGCCATCAAGCGTAACGAGCTCAGTTCCATCTCAGGAGCCAGGTGGGAGAAGGAGGGAACTGACTCCTGCAAGTTGCCCTTTGACCTCCATACAAGTACTATGCCATGTACACACACGTGTGTATGCATACACACATTAATTAATTAAATAATATTTTCAAAAGGAACCTATAGTTTTATTTAAACTACTGGAAGCACTGCATTCTAGCATGGATGTGTGTCTTTCTGTTTGTCTGTGCCTGCATGTATCTCCATCTCACCCTAAACACCAGTTACTTTAATATAAACACCTCTGTTTCTCATAAATAAGGACGCAAACCTTAAATAAAATTCAAAAGCAAAAATTATGTTTCCTCCAAGAAACATGTAAAAATGATAGAAAAATGTTTAACCACAATAACAAAAATTAAAATGTCTTCAACTAAGACAAACAGAGATTTAAAAATTATACAGTAAATGAAATGAGGGAAATATTTTGTACGTAAATGAATAAATGTCATAATTATCAAGATAGAAGATGGATAGAAACATAAAGAGATAAATATTCCAATATACAATTAAGTGAACAGAGCCAAGTAGACTGGTATACTGCATACATACAGAGACTAAACTTTCTGTAAACAAGCCAGAATGTGCACCAACATTTCAGATGTTACATGTAAAGGCCAAAAGATAAACTGTAGACACAAGAGTCCAAAGGCTCTCTAACCTGAATGAAGAAAATAGAACATGAATTCACATTTGCTTTTAAGGTAAAAAAAAAATTACATCAAGAAGAAAACAAAAGTGGTAAAGAAACAGCTTAAATACTAAGCTTATTTCAGAAATAACCTTAGAAGGGAAAGTTATGCCTCCATAGCTTTGTCCATGCCTGGCTTCTTTCACTTAAGAATATATAAATCCCATGGGGTGCAGTCATTCCTGTCCATAGTCCACTGTATTTGGAAAGCCGAAGTGGAATCTGCTGAATCCACAAAGTTGCATCCACGAAATAGACAATACCAACACAGAGAAAGAAAAAGATAGAACCAGAAAAACAATAAAAATCTAGGAAGTACTGAATAAGGTGAAAAATAATACACAACTATGTTAGCAGTTTCAAGGTTCAGAAAATGAATTAAACCTATTCAAGTAGAATCTTCTTTTGGATTGCCTCCAATATTAATACATTATCAAAAGCAGGTATTCTACATAACACAAACATTAGCACCAAGGTTTATGATGCTATGCTTATGATGAATAAGCCCAAACAAATACTGACCAAAATAACCTTTGATTGAGGTGAACAAAAGACAAAAAATATTAATAGCATCATAACCTGGTACTATTACATAGTGAAAGGTGCAATACTTCAAGAAGTTTTAACAAATATAAGAATAAATGTATATGAAATATTTCCTCAAACTTGTTAGCATGAAACATAACCAAATAACAGAAAAATTGACAAGCCCCTAAAATTTCTCCCTGAAAGCATATAGGCTATTTGAAGGGGGTGTGTGTTTTAGCAGCACAATTTAGAGCTTTTAATCTAATGGTTATAATACAGAACCAGACCACAGCAAATACCAGACTCACAAGTTGTCATATAGTAACCAATTACAGAAACGTAAACCAATCCCAGATGTCACTATCAAAAGCACAGCGATAACAACAGAGACTTGGCTACCTCTGCTTGAAAGGCACCGGAACGGGTAAAAGCGAAGCGATGCATCTTTCCCAAGTTGCATGCATCATTGTCACTATAGCACGGGAATTTAATTGGTGGGATAAAAAGGTCCAAGATGACCAAAGAGAAATGAGATTTAAAAAACAAAAAGAGAAAGAAAGGATAATGAAATTAGCTTAACAGAGTTGTGAGAAACATCATGAATGAAATGGCCATCTCATAAGAAATAACTACAAACTATGAGGTCCATGAATGAGAATATGGCAATCCTGCTGTGGAGTTCTGAGCATCACATGCTGTGTTTTCAATCTACTTTTTACTCTGGGAAAGAACAAACTAATTTAAGAGGATTGGAATGAAGCCAATAAATGATTCCAGTGTGACTGCCAGGATGGGTCAAATTGCCTAGTACTTCCCCACTCAATCACTTCCTCACCTTTGAAAATGGGCAACTGTATGACATTAGGCTCCTTGGGTCTTAGATATCAGAACCGCTCCAAAGAAAACATATGACTCAGTGGTTAGCTACCAACACTGAGTTCATCTATCAAGAAAAAGATGTCAACATAATTTATCTTCTTTTACCATGGATCCTTCTCACATTCCAACTTTTCTAAAGAAAACAGAAAAACCTACTCTTTGTTAGATTTTAAAAAAGGTAAGCAAATAATGAAATGTGGAAAGAATGGTCAATAAGCAAGCTGTGGTTTCTCTACGAGCCTAGCGTCTGGTGAAAATTTCAAAGACACTGACTTGGATCCAACCACTCACAGTCCTCGTGTGCATTTAAACACATTCTTCTAACTTCAAAACTTCTTCCATGTCTGTCTTTCCTTGTAGGAGGCTGTTACAAGTACCAGGATATTAGCTGTGCCTAAAATCACATAAATTTACAATACAAGGTTTTAATTCTGCAATAGCTGAAAGAATATCGTCACCTTTATGCATATACTGGTATTTAGACTAAACACTTCAAAGTTTCTCTTCTCGGTAGCATATTTTCCACCACCTCCAGAAAGCTTTCCCCTTTACTCAATAAAATCAATGTCCTAGTCTTTTTGGTATGCCACACCTGTCTTTTAGGAGACCTTAAGAAGGAAAATGTATTTTCTTCATCTACATCAGTGGTTCTCAGTCTTCCTAATACTGAGATCCTTTATTAGAGTTCTTCTTGTTGTGGTGACCCCCAACGAAATAAAATTATTTTGTTGCTATTTTTTACAAAGATTTATAACAGAGATTTTTGCTACTATTATGAATTGTAATGTAAATATCTGATATGTAGGATATCTGATATGTAACCCCTGCAGAAAGGGGTCATGACCCACAGGTTGAGAACCACTGGTTTGTATACTCTTCATAGCATTTTGAGTTGTCGATCCTGTCCTCAACTCTTCTACACCATTTCCCCATGCTGATAAAGTATGGCAACTAAACAAAGAAACATATGTGCTCCTAAACCATCCTAGACTGTCAACTGAAAAAATGTATCACCAAGATGTGACTCTGAACTGTTTGTTACATAACATGCTTATAAAAAGAAAACAATTTAGATTTCAGTCGATACATTGATTGAGCCAAAGAAATGCCTTGGCATCCTTTGGGATTATTCTCTTCAACAAAGTCTGTCATGCTCGATAAGTTCCAAATGACAGTGTGGGAACATGTGAAATTGAAATTAGGCTGTCGAAGAAACATGAGAGGAGGCAGGAAAATCAGAACATGCTATGCACAGCCCCCAGCTAACTCGCACAATATCATTTTCTCTGTCAGCTCCTAATACAGCTCCTTTTCAAACCACCTACTCTTTAATTGCATTTTACTAAGTTAGTAACCAGTTGAATAAATCTAATAAATTATTTGAAGATTTAATATGTATAATGGAATACTTTTCATGCATTAAATATATCATAATGATACCTCATGACTCAAAATAACTCAAATAATACATATCAGTTTTTCACAGCATATAAATATGGTGCTGATGCTTCTAAATATACTTCATGCAATCATTTTATAAGGTGTCTAGCTTTAGCTAGAAATGATTGTTGCTTTTTATTAGCCTTATATTGTTACACGAATCTATTCTCAAGTAGATTCCATAATTCTTATAACCTTGGAAACATTTGCTTGAACCTGACCAAAACATGTGTTCACGTTTTAATGCCATGTTCATATTCAATTCATTTTTTAAGTCTGTTAAAGTGGACTTCTCTGCACCTGGAGCATTCCCAAGTATTCAGCTCAATGCAGTCACTCTTGGCAGTAGCTCTGCCCACATGCAGAGATATCTACATGCTTCTCCAAAGGCTACTGCCCCCAAGGACCCACGAGAAGGCAGAGAAGCATGGCTGCTATTCCTACATAAAGAACTCACATGAAAGAAATACCGGGAAAGCTTCTATCGTCTGAAAGGCCTCTACATTCCAGAAAATTCAATCTACTATGATTGATTTTAGCTCCCTCAGCTCAGCCTGTGATCTGCTACCACAATGCCAGATACAACAACCACCTATGTCTGTGTGATATCTCAGGCTGGTGTCAGTTATTCTTTCCAATTAGTGAAAAAAACAAGTATTACCGTGATTCTTATTTGCATCCTTTCAAGAAGAATAATCTAAAACTCAGACAGAACAGCATAATCATGGATTATTATATCTGCTCTATATCCAAATTTTAATTCTCAGCTCAGTGTTACTTTCATTATATCATTAAGTATTTGGACCAATAAACATTGGCAAATAGCCTACATATAAAATTATAAATTAAAATACTCTTCTACATAACCAAGATTGAACGATTGCAAGCAAGAAACATTTGAACAGGACTGGAGAGATGGTTCAATGATTAAGAATACTGACTGCTCTTCCAGAGGACCCAGGTTTAGTTCCCAGCACCCACATGGCAGCTCACAAATGTCTGCAATTCCAGTTCCAGGGGACCTGACACCCATGGCAAAACACCAATGCACATAAAATAAATAAATTTGAAAAATAAAGAGACATGTTCGAACACTAGATTTGGAGTCTTCACACTCATGCTCATGTAGAATATTATATTGTACAACCAAATTTTCCTATATGCTAGGATTTGCACAGCTTTATTTAACATCTTGTTGGATTCAACATTACACTAGTGTTGCTTTATGTAACATCTCCTCCAACCTCTCCAATAACTCTATGAAATAGGACAACATTATCCCTGTTTTATGAGTGAGTAACTTGGTCTGAAAAGATTAGGGACCAGCTCCTAGGCCAACAGTTTCATTGCCTTGTGCACAGAATAAAGTTTTCTAGCACTGCTCAGACTAATAACTACACATATTTATTCTAAGAGATTTGACCCATATTGTGGGAAATCATAAGAAAACCAATGGTTATTGGCAAAAGAAACAATTCTAGGAAATTTCAAAAATAAGATTCACTTCATCAACATCCTTGATTAACTTTCTTCAAACCAAATGCTTCTGGGTCATGTCCAAGATTTGCTTCTATCACCAAAGATACTAGCAGTAAGAGAAAGGATACATCTTACTTGTGTGTCACCAGGACCATGTTTAGTTAATGTCAATGAATAACCAATAAATTATTGGAAGAAATCTAATCTAATAAAAGTCAGTATGTTCTATTAATAATGACAAATCTTTCATTAGAGAAATTAAGCATCATAACCTAAATAGTCAATGTAGATATCCCAGCTGCCTAAGAAGGTGTATTTCCCTCCATTATTCTTAACCTTAATACTTTCAACTTTTTGTAATAAAAAAATATTTCTTTGGTGCTTCCAGTTATTTTTAAATATATTTACCATAGGACCAGTAGCCATGAAAATATCCCCCGATTTTTGTACTCCACTAAGACCACACTAAAGTCTCAAGTAGAAGTTAAATTTTCTGCTATTATACATTCTGAAAGATAAAAATGAATGATTACCTGTTGAGGTGGAGAAGGAAGGAGCCCATGACCGGAACTTTCATAAACCACTTTAATCCTTGAGTTGTGTAAATCCTCAAAAGCCCTTCCATTCATAATCACTGAGTGACTTTTCAACTTCAAATACCACCAGCATAGCCAGGGTGCCGGTCTAGACCTAATCATTTTCCCTCTAAGAACAGCCCTGTAGGATAAATGGAAAAGGGAAAGAAATGTGATCCGCAATTGATCCCATTTGGATTTAAATTAAGATACACTATGTGTTAAGAGTCAATCTCAGAGCTTAAAGGACAAATGCCTCTGTGGTTTGCTTCCCTGCACTTCCCTCCTAATGCATCACTGACAGCAGGGCCACCATCTAAAACAGTGTGACAGTGCTGATTCACCTAAGACAGCACTAAGTTTTGAACAACTGCTCCAATATGGAACCAGACAATCAGAAAATGACAGTCACAAAGTATCGCACCATTTCCTCAATCTTTAAACCCAATTTGTGAGATTACAGAGAGAAAATTGTTCACATTCGGAACCTTGATGGGTCTGAGTAAGGGTCACAACGACAATGATCTTCAGGGTCAGGAAGTGCTGGAGCAAGGGCAGCTTTTGAAGCAGGTAACATTCAGCATCCTGTATCAGTCGGCACAGCTGAGCAACACACGTGAAAACCGTGTAGATCTGCACCCACCCCTGAACAGTTTTCTGAAAACTGGAAGCTGTCTTTGGTGAGCATACACATGTGATTTTGCTGAAAGCATGGGTAACATAAATCAAATAAGCCCCCTCATCGGTTTTCCCAATAATCTAAAGACTAGAAAACGTCTTGAAGAACCATAACACTGCTGCTGACATGTGGTCGCTGGATGTTTTATGGACTGCTGCTAGCAGCTGTAAGTGAACGTGAAATACATTTTTTAAGTTTTTCATGGTTGTAGCTCCCAAGTTAGAAGTTGAAAGAGAATGATATAGAGCCCAGAAAGAGGTATTGACTCTGATTGTAATTGGGTGCAGAAAAACAGTAGACTAGCAGAGAGGCGTGGCATGTGACGATAAACCACAACACAGTAAGTTAATTTACCTAATTCAGACCCAAGTCTTCTAACATATAGAAGAGTAGTCATTAAGATGACTAAAAATATAATTTACGAAAAAGTGTTAAAATAATAATCCTAATTACTGAGTTATCCCATATAGGTAGTTTAAGAGGTGGATATGCTTGCTACGATACATGTCAGAAATAAAACCTGTTAGTCACATCTCTGATTTATGTTGTCTTGAAAATTATATTTCAGTGAGTCCACTGCTAATAGATAGATAGATAGATAGATAGATAGATAGATAGATACATAGATAGATACATAGATAGATACATAGATACATAGATACATAGATAGAGATAGATACTAGGGAATCTCTTGTAACAGCTTGAAAAAAAAAATGGGGAAAATAGGTCAGCATGGCTGGTAGAGAGATAACCAGGCAGCCATTGGTCACTGCATTTGGCTAAGTCTCCTCCTCTCACTCCAAATGCTAAGCTGCTTTCTCACCACCTTCCCCTCGGAACCTGGGGAGCCCATGGTGCACAGCACGAGCTTGGTGTGTCCACGTGTTCTCAGGGTTTGTTTCCCTTTTCGAATAGAAATTTAGATAGGCTGGCAAGCCGGCAGGCACACCCTTTCCACAGTACTGGCAAGCAATTTAGCAACAGTTACCAAGTGAAACTTGAACTTTCTTGTGTTTGGTAAAATGAGAAGACAAAAGAAAAGGGGGAGGGAGTTCTGAAAAATTAAATGTATTCTTTTTCAAAAAAATTTCATATCTTGATTTTTAAAATACCCTTTACATAGGTAAAGCATGTCAATACAAGAGGTCAGTTCCTTGATTTACTTATTTATCTTGATGAAATAAAAAGTTCGAAACCCGCTTCCTGATTCTTCAGGGTTTTCTTTTTTATTTTATTTTTATTTATTTATTTATTAATGTGTCTCAAAAAGCCAGGAGTCTTGAAATAATGGGGTTTACATTTCACATGGAGATAAGTATGTTGCCTTTGGAAAAAGTACATTTAATTCAGATTATTTTAGTAACGATAGCTTTTCTCCATCCGTCTCTCTCTCTCTCTCTCTCTCTCTCTCTCTCTCTCTCTCTCTATGTGTGTGTGTGTGGTGGCTTGGCAGCCAGCTAATGAGTTTCCCAGATGTAACTGGGTGCAGAGGGCTCTGACCTAAGGAATAATCCCATGACCAGCTTATAAATAAGATTGCATTATTGGGCAGATAAGAGCAAGAGGTTATGGGGGGAAGGTCTTCGAAAAGCTATCCTGTCAACTGTTCCCCCTTCTCTGCTTCTTGCCCTCCGGGATTAAGTCTCCTCTGCCACATGTTCTTACCACCGTAGTCGGCCTCTGCTCGGGACCAAAGTGATAGATGCAGCTGATCTTGAACGGAGACTTCCGAAAGCATGAGCTCTAACATTTTTCCTGTTTAAGTCGCTGCTCTCACCTGCTTATCACAACTGTGATCAGTTGACTAACATGCTGATTATCTATGGTTTCCCAGCCCTGAACCACACAGAAAAAAATGTTTATTAGCATAATTATATAATATAGTTATTCTTAATATGAAAATGTGATTTTTAGCCATGACTGTATTGTATATTTAACATAAAGGTTTTGGACAATTTATCTTAAAACAAAAAGACCTGCTTTTAGTATTTTAGGAGCATTGTAACAAGAAATCTATTCTTGGGGCTGGATAGATAACTTAGTGGTTAAGACTGCTTGCTATTCTTCTAAAGGGCCAGAATTTACTCCAGCCCCAGGGATCTGATGCTGTTGGCTTCTATGGGCACCTTTACATACCCACATTCCATGTGCACAGATACACACACACACACACATACACACACATTTACTTACTTAAAATTAAATTATTTTATAACATGAATCTATTCTTAAGAATACGCCATTTCTGGACTAAGTACACCATGGTGCACTTCAAAATCTAGCAAAGAAAATATCTTTTATTCAAAATAGATTATGGTGTACACACAGGTAAAGAAAGATAGAGATATTATTCTAACAGGACAGATATTAATGTTTCAAACACATTTTCTACAGGCCTTTCATCCTTAATCATAACCAAATATCTGACATTCCCTAAAGTCAAAGTTTAAAAGTTTTATATGCTAAATGCCCAGGACTGTAAGAACTACATCTCTCAGCTGAATGTAAGAGCCACTTTTGAAAGATTAACAGGACTGTAGTGCTGTTGGGTAAAGACTAATAGAGAGTAGCTCCCTGCTTATTATTATTATTATTATTATTATTATTATTATTATTAACTATTTTCAAGTATACAATTGAACAGAATAATCAAATCACTAGCCACACTCAGGCATTTGGATGTTTGGGTCTACGACAATTTTGGATAGAAATATGCATCATTTGACAATTTTGTCAAAGGAAAAGCAAGACGGCACTGCATCATTGGTATCTAAGAGGGGAAGAAGGATGCCATGTGAAGCAAGGGCAGGATTAAAGTAGTCTAGCAAGTACAGTGTGCAACATTAACTTTCATAGTTGAGACCAGCCTCCCATGGACTGGGGACCACATCTTCACATCCCACATCCAGTAATACAATGCATGTAAGTGGTACAAAAACAACTCTATCAGCCCCATTTATGTTTGGGGATAGCTTTTGAATAATGTGGATCAATATAATATTGTTCATATAATCAATATATGATGTAGGTGGGTCTTCTGTATTTCTGTTGCTTTCATTGGTTAATTAATAAAGAAATTGCTTGGCCTGATAGGTCAGAACATAGGTGGGTGGAGTAGACAGAACACAATGCTGGGAAGAAGGGAAGTGAGGCAGATGCCATGATTCCCTGACCTGAGATGGATGCAGGTTAGAATCTTCCCAGTAAGCCAACCTCGTGGTGAAATACAGATTATTAGAAATGAGTTAATTAATATGTGAGAGTTAGCTAATAAGGGGCTGGAGTTAATGGGCCAGGCAGTGTTTAAATAAATACAATTTCCATGTAATTATTTTGGGTGTAACTAGCCGGGAGCCGGGCAGCAGGAACGCGGCCCGTCGCTTCTTTTACAAATATAGTTTTGTTCATTAATAGACAGAGGACAATGAGTATATTTTACTGACAAGAATACATAAAGAATGAAACAGAAAGTCCTGATGTAAATTGCTCTAGATTGGTACTAAGGTCTCAGAAGTAGTGATAATTTTAAGTTTTGAAATCAGCTGTGACAATGAGTCCAAAAGGGAATGCTTGACTTTCTAACATTCTGATTGTGTTCTCTAAACAGAAACCTGCCAGAAGAACGTAGGGCTCTTTGAGGAGTTAGCTTATCCTACCTTCAGGATGGAGAAGGAGCTGATGTATCTGATCCAACATTAGGAAGGGCTCAGTAACTATTGAAAGCATATCCCACAACCCAGAAGGCAAAGGAGGGGAAGAGGAACATTGTTCACCTTCCAAGGAGACTGAGGAGGCTGAGAAGGCAAGTTACTTTGAAACTAGTCAAATGAAAGAAAATAAAGAAAGCTTTGGTCATCTTCTCAAGAAAAATTTAAAATAAAAATATACCAGGCAGATAGAGAGAAAATAAAGAACAAGAAATATTGTACATTTGAAGTTTAAAAAGTATTTTATATTTTCTAATTACAGCATAAATTCTTCTCATATTCCTGGTACAGAATCACTCATCCAAATGTACAATAACATTACTTTTCCAAAGGAATTTAGAGCTCTATGCTTCAGCTGGTTGATTTTATAAAGATAAATGGCTCTACCATCTAATTTAAAACCTCTTAGAATCTATAGCTCAAATCGATCCTCTATAAGGATGGTTAAACTGAAGAACTTTTAATAAAATTGTTTTTCTTTTCAGTGGTTAATCCAGAAGACCTGAAAAAAAATCCCTCAGAGTTGATAACATTTCTTTCTTTGTCTTGCCAGCAGAAATGAAGCCAAATAAAACACCTAAAGTCCCCCTCAAGGTGATAAATGAGTTCAGTGGTGTCTTCCTCTAGCTCCCTATGATGCCGGAAGTCCCTGTGGCCTTTCGCTACCTAAATGGAACTGTATGTAGCTCCTCTTCTTAGTGTTTATGTGCTGTGTTCTTGTGTCTTTTAAAAAAACTATTTCTTACGAAAAAGAAAGAAAGCCGAAGGAGGGAGCAAAAGATGGAGAAGAAAGGGAGGAAGAGAAGAAGGGAGGGAGGGAGAAAATATTAGGATGAGATTAGTCACACCCCCAGATGTTTCCCAACAATGTTGGCACAGGAACATCAGTCCTGGATGCTGGCTCTGAGTTTTGGGGGTTATAAAAGAGCTATGTTAGCCAGAGGACCCCAGAACTAGTAACATGAGTTTAAAACAAAGACAACATGTTAAAAAGAAAAAGAGGATTAAAAAAAAGAAAGAAAAGTGGAGAGGTGAGAGAGAGAAGGTGTGGAAGGTATGACTCTCCTGTTCTCATTTTTTCTACACACCACAAGAGGAAACCAGCCAGAGGCTTCCAAGTAGGTAACTGATCACAGTCTTAATCCTTTTATTTTGCTCTTGCTGGTGATTTAACCCCCTTGGCGCTCCATTTTCTCTTCTATGTGTGCAAAACAATAGTAATAACAATAAACTTCATCAAGTGAAACAATAAATATAAAGTTGCAAGTGTGGTCAATATACACAACAGACTGTTACACAGTCGCCATAACACGTCATTTGGAGAATTTAAAAGGTCATAATTACACAAAAACCTGAGTATCACACCCTGGGTAAGCACATAATGTATTTATATTACTCCACTGACTTTTTACCAGGTCCCTGAAGTGTGTGTTAGTACACTCAGACTCTTAAGAATCTAACTCAAAAGAACTTTGCCCTGTGCCCAAAGGCAGATATGTAACAATTGCCCGAGTTTAAGTGGGAACCTGGCGCTTAGTGACTGAACTGAAGTCATGCCCTGATGTCTTCACTCTGGGCCCCACCTGAGTCAAAGGAGGAAGAGCAAGAACCAGAAGCCCCACAGGGCTGCTGGGAAACGATAGTAGTGCAGAAATGTTTCGCTCCTCAGTAGCTGAGAAATGTTTATGTAAGTCAAGTTGCTTTCACAAAGTAAAGCTTCACTTTGTTAAGCCAATAATTTCGGTGTAGATGAAGCGAGTTGAGCTCCACCAACAGCACGTGGTCCTTACTGGGTCCACATTAGGATGGAGAGTGGGCGTCCTTATCCTTCCTACATGTAGACTAGAAAACAAAAAATTCCAGTCTCTTCCTGAGGGCTGTTTTGTTTTCAAAGCCTCCAAAGAATCATCTTTCCCTAACCTAGAGGTGGTCAGTTTGAAGAAAAAGAGGATGATTGATTAGCCCATCCGTCCAATCATAGCTAAAAGAGTTACCCCACAAAGAAATATTAATTCAGAGGGGAGGCACATTCCAAGGTAAGTATGTGAGTTATCAAATCTTCGTATCTGTTTGTGTAACGCCTTGACATAGGATCCTGCGCCAGAATGGAACACAAGCTCTTCTGTATCACAGGATAGTATTCGTGTGATCCTGCCTATTATCAGTCTATAACTTGAACTTGCTATCATTATCCGATATTATGATGCTACTGATAATGTAATTAAAAAATAATAATCAAGGTTCATTTAAAAAAATTTTTAGCCAGGCGGTGGTGGCGCGTTCCTTAAGTGCCAGCACTCCGGAGGTGGAGGCAGGCAGACCTCCGTGAGTTCGAGTCCAACTAGATCCAGGACATGCTCTAAAGCCACAGAGAAACCCTGTCTCAAAAAAACAAAACAAAATAAAACAAAACAAAACAAAATTTAAATGTGCTAGAAAATTTCTGTTTCTCCTGAGAAAGCCAGTTGTCCTTACAAACTATGTAGTTTTTCTCCTTTAATATTTTTAAACACATTATTCAAAACTACTGAAACCCTTCCTTTGGGAGACTTCCAAATAGCTTAAAAATCCCTGCTTGAAAGAGGACTTTCCATTGTGGGTCTGCAGAGATCTTGTAGGTGGCACCATATTTTGACAATACCATCACATAATGCCTCGAAATTTTCTAAATGGAATTTTCAAAATACATTCTCCAAGATCACACGTTTATTTTGTCTAGCACTTACTCTGTTACGCAGTGTGTAAACTGTGAACTTAGCCGGTGTGCTATTTTGACAATCCCCATTCGGTCACATAACACTCTCACCCACCCGCTATCTCAGAAACCATTGAAATGCTAGATCCATTTTATTCTCATCTTAACAAAGGCATGTGTGTGAGCATCTTGACAGTTCACAAGATAACACAGACCTGTGAAGTACAAACAATGTTCACAGCCAGGCCATACCATCCTGGAGATTCTGCCCCGTTAAAAATTTTAGTTTTACCCTGACAAAATCAGTGACACTTTGAAACGTGTGCAGAAACCTCACAGTGAGTTGAGAATGAGCGATCTTTGAGCATGTTCCTGCCAATGGCGCTTGGCCCTTCTACGCACTCCCCAGGGTGTGAAATGGTCTGACATGCTGAGGGCCAGCATCAGATCAGTTACTCAGTATGACTGACATTCATTTCTTCCCAGAAGTGAAAAGCAATATTGGTACAATTTATAGCCTTGCTTCCTGTCCCAACACACAGCATCTTAAACAACCCTTGGGAACAAATTTCCCCTTTGGAGACTCTGGTTCCCTTGGGATGCCCAAGTGACAAAGAAGTTGTGGTTGGGTGAGTCTATCACACAAACTGGCACCGGAAATTTTGATAGTCATTTTCTAAGTAGACTCTACAGCCGTGGCTGTACAGTGCTATGACACTGAGAGTTGTGTTCTGCTTGGGGTCTTTTGTTTTATGTCTGCTTTGTTGTCTTACGGCTCTGAGGATTTGAACCTAGAGCCTCACCCATACCGGTCAAGTGTACTTCCACTGTGCTACAGGCCTGTACCTCCCCAAACCTTTTTTCCCTTTGCCCTTTTCAATCTGGAATGTTCCCACTAGTAATAAAGTGTTTGCTACTTATGAGCATGCCTGGTGGTGTTCTGCATTGTATAGATTTCAAACCCTCCCAGAAGATGTTAGTCTTGTCAGGCTGACAAGGTTCACAGAGGTCTGTCACCATCAAAAATATAAAGTGAGTCTAAGTCAATAGAAACACAAACCAAAATATTTTTTAATTTCCCCTAATGATAGCCTATGGCTCCTACTATTTCTACAACTTTCTGTCTAGTTAATGGTCATGCATATTAATCTCACCTTTTTGGGCTGTCGCTTAAAATAAAGTACTTCCTCTTAAGAGTAATATTTAAGTTCTCCATCGAAGAACTAATGGACCAATAAATTTATAAACTCCACCATTACAGGGAAATAGATGGCTTTAACTCAGTGCTGTCCAGTTGATCTAGACACAACCCAAACCAACAGTGTTAGTGACATAGTAACTGAGCAATCACACAACCCCACACCCTGCAGGCAAATGGCTCTTTGTGTCCTCTGATCCCAGTGGATTCCGGTCACATATCTTATCATGGAATGTGTGAGGACATGAAGGCAAAAAATAGCAGGACCAACATTCGACTTAGAATGCCGCCCTGCTCCCCACCTCCATTGATGCTGAAGAAGTCTCTCTTCTTTCCCTGGAGCCCTGATGACATTTTCCGCCACAGCACTGACGTCACCCTCTGCATAACTATGACAGGTGTGTTTCTTTTCATTCATTTTATTTATTCACAGTAACCTCAGGAGGGCAGAGGTCTTGTCATGTCTTTTGCTGCTCTTCCTCTGCTGACTGTTAAGCAATACTGAGACTCACCTATCATTCACAGTATAATTTATTAACAGTTTCATACTGGGGAATAACCCACTGTCCCTCTCTTGAATATAGCCTAGAAAAGTTTGTGAGATTGGGCATTTTTCCCCTTATTATTTTTCTAAAACTATATCCTTTTTAGAATGCAGTTGCTTTTTTGTTTATTGCAAATCAGTTCTCTCCTCTCTCTCTCCCATCCTCCCTCTCTCTCTCTCTCTCTCTCTCTCTCTCTCTCTTTCTCTCTCTCTCTCTCTCTCTCTCTCTCTCTCTCTCTCTCACTCACACACACACACACACAATGATGAATTTCTAAAACTCTCCTTGCTCATGGAAGTCAGTTCTGAATTGTTTTCAGCCATGCACAGTTGCAAATGTACCGAGAGAGGGCAGACAGTCACACCTTCACCTTCCCCCCATGTTTTCCCACAGAATTCAACTGTCACGGCTCTGCTGACACGTACCCTAATTTCACTTCATACCACATGAAAACAACTGAAAGAATCAAAATATGTTTCTTATGTCTGGAGACTTTGCTGAACAAGGCGAAGTGTTAAAAAAAAACACTTCATTTTTATTCTAGCTCTGTCAGAAACTTATTAATATCTCCCATGTTGAGTTCTGGGCAAATAAAAAGAAGGATGATTTTTAATAACTGAACTGACTTGATATTTGAAAATCCCTTATACATATGGAGTCACAAACCCTGACTTATCCAAAATGGATCTTCTTAAAACTTCATGTCAGGTAGGAAAATAAGTGGTAAGCAGATTTGGCTGTAATATTGCCTGGGTCTGAATCTCAGATTCTCTGATTACTGCACCCGGGCCTTGAGCAAGTTAGTTTATTTCCCTGGTTGTTTCGGTTTTTAAACATAAAGCCATAATGCAGCTGTAACTCTCTCACAAAAATGTCATGAAAAGTGAATGACACAATAGGGAGGCAGTAGGGTAACCTAAGCAATCAAGCAAAAGCAGAAACAGCTGGAGGCATCACCTTCCCTGATTTCAAAACATTTCAGTGCTACCGAAATGCAGCGCGATCCCGGGCTGCAGAGAAAAACAGTGACAAAAAGCCCAGAGCAGTTGTCACAGGAAATAAAGCCAAGTCTTGGTCTGGGCAAGGATTTTTGTCGCTAGGATTTAAAATGCTCAAGCAAAAAAATAAAAAGAACAAACATTTCATCAAACAAACAAACAAGCAAAGAAAAAAAAAATCTTCCCAGCAAAAGAAAGTTGACAGAATAGAAAACAGAAATCCAGGCTAAGACGCAACATTTAAAAAGTGCATCTCAAAGAGACTGATGGATAAAATACATAAGAAACTCAAATGACTCCAGAGCAAGACAATAATCCATTCCATTTACTTACAGGCAACTGAACTGGAGACAGTCCTTCAATGACAGTACATAAATAACCATCGGACTATCCCTAATATCTCCAGTCACCAGAAGAAACACAACACAGTGAGATGTCACTTCTCCCCAAGTCAGAATGGCTCTCATCAATATGAGGAGCAGCAAGTGTTGACACAGATGTAGAAACACCCATTAGTATAGCCATTCTGGGAAATAATAGAAAGGTGAGTTAAATGTCTGCCAGCAATATTACCAGCAGTTCTGCTTTGGTCAGTGCATCTATAGGAACTGCACCTAGTATGTAATTCACGTATCTGTATCTCATATTCATATATCATAACTCACAAGATTACATTGCCACCCATGATAAATAGAGAAAAGGTGGCATTTACATACAACGGAATGCATTCAAAATATAATTTCTTCCATCAAAACTTGGATTGCAGTAGGGGCCATTAGGCTAAGCAAGCTAAGTTGGACACAAAAATACTCTAATGTCCCTTAGACATGAGATTCCTAAAGAGTGGATCTTATAGGACAGAGACTAGAAAGTCAGCCACCAGAAGCTGAAAAGAGGTCAATAAAGAAGAGTACTAATCAAATGGTACAAGATCTCAATTACACTTGACAATTATTTTATTGATTTATGCTACTGCATGGAAACTATAACTAATCACAATGCATTGCATATTTCATAACTGCTAAAGAATAGAATTTTAGCATTCTCACCACAAGAAACAAGTTGGTGCCAGAGTGGTGGTAAAGAAGATTGCTTTGAGTTCCAAGTTAGCTTCAGCTATGTTACAGATTAGCCTGGGCTAGAGAGAGAATCTGTCCTAAAAATGACAGGCATAAAATTTAATAATAATAATAATTTCATGATGGGATGGACTAATAGTTCAGGGTTCAAGAGCACGTGATGTTCTTGCAAAGGACAGGGATACCCAGAACCCCACATCAACTGGCTCAAAACAGCCTGTAATTCCAGTTCCAGGAATCCAGTGCCCTCTTATGCTCTCTTCAGACACTCCACGCGTGTGCTGCACATAGACAGGCAGGCACACACACACATAAAAACAAATAAAATAACCTGGTGAGGAGACTGATCTGTTAATTATTTTGATTTAGTGTCTCTATAATGTATGTATAAATGAAAACATCACATTGTGGTCTATAAATATACACGATTTTTACCTGCCAATTATTTTTAAAGCTACGTGTTGAAACCAGTACATTTGCTCCAAACACCTTAGATGCTGTTGTCATCGTCTTCTTCCCTACCACGTGTGCTTTGGCTTATTTGTGTTTATTTGGTTTATTTGTGTGCTAAGTCTTGGCCTCTAGGGTGGCAGAGTTTGAGACAGTCGCTGTTGGAAATTTGGGAACTAGGGCCTGGAAAGAGGTTCTTTGGGCAGTGGAGGTGTGTCCTGGAAAGATGTTTAGGGTATCAGTCTCCCCCAAGATTCCTGTTTAGTAATATTATGTCTTATGCACACATTTCACATATGGTGTTACCATATATGACCCGTGCCAGGGTCAAGCCAATATGGCTAGTTCCATCCTGGACTTTGAATCTAAACCTCAGATGGGTTGCTCTGGTTTTGAAAGTATACTTAATACATAATATGTAGAAGGTTTTTTTTATTTTTGTACCATGTGTGTGTATTTATCTCAATATATTTTCAAAATTAATTCCAAAGCTGTATATTTCTTTTTCCTGTGTTATCTTCATCTATCCATTTTATTCATCTTTATCTTCCCCTGGTATACTCAGATCTGCCTCTTGAATGCAACAGTAATTTTAATATGTATTTTTTAAATCATTAAGCAGAACAGGACATACTTAATAACATATCTGTGTATGCATTTCTGTAAAATAGAGATGAAAAGCATGACTTTTTTATTACATTAAAAGCTCCTCAGTTATAGCTTTCTTACAATATAAGTGATAAATTTACTCAAAGCTAAGAATTACTCCTATATCAATCATCTCAAAAGTTCTACTGTGTTCAGTGTCTTCAAATGTGTTGCTTTGTGGAAGGGTGAGTTACAGCATCAGGGCTCTGACACTGTCGTGGACTTTACATTTAAGATGCAGTGTCTCAGAACACAAAGGTATCCCATAAAACCAAGGCCAGACTGTCAACACTGCTTTCCCATCCTCTCCCCAGCAAACACGACTTTCACCCCATCTAAGTATTGCCCTCGGATCCCATAAGGACAAGCGGGACACAAAAGAACAAAAGCATAAATGACTCAAAAGCAGGAGAAAAATGTATCAGTGTTTATTTTGTCCATCTGGTTCACAGTACCTCCTGATAATTACAACGAAGCTAGGAACAAAGAACGTGAGTCCGTGCAATTCAAACTGTGTCATTACCTCAGCGATTCAGATAGGCATTTGTCCTTCTAGAGGTTCGAATCCAAAGACAAAAGGACTTAACAGGGAAGGCGAAACTTAACTTAATATTATGATAACTGACCTGCGTGGCCATCAGCACAGTTCACTGAGCAGAAAGCAGAACTGGCATTTTCCTAATCTAAATTCCAAAGCTGACACGTAAGCCTGATATATTGATGATGGAAAAAATCTCTGCCTTTCTGGCTATCACTTGGAATTCTCATTCTTTAGAGCAAAACATCGGATAAATCCCCACCTTACCTTGCTTTGGCTTGCTGATAATTTCATTTCTCAGAGAGCTAAGGAGGCGAGAATAGAGAAATGGTATTTTGAACCTAATTTTACTAAATCCATCTGAGTCAGAGGTGATGTTCGAACTATTTAATAAGCAGTATTGAGTGGGTACCCACAGTCAGGTCTCTGTGGCTCTCTGTGGCCCCGCAGTTAGTCCTTTAGCTATTGGAATGGAGGAGGGGTGGGGCATGGGAAAGGGAAATGGCCTGAGCATCCAGCAAATTATGCAAGGGCCATCAGAGTGCTTCAAGAAAAAAAAACAAGATTTATTAAGCAACACCCCAGTGACTGAATAGCAGTATAACATCTTTGTATATCTACCCTGTACCAACTGTTTGTAAAGTCCCCACTCCTTACTGTGTAAGTTACCTATAAACTGTAAAGATCCCCAGTACTCCACACACACCCCTACTCTATTACTTCCATCTTCTGTGCTGGTCCCTTGCAACCCACAGACGCTTCTTTTTTTGACCTAACCCAAACCATAGATCATATGGTTTCTACCTCCCTAAAAGGCATCCCGATTCTTCCTTCTAGTCTCCAAGGCACCATTATTAATCCATTGGATACTCTTCTTGCAGACTGAACTTGAACTTGATACAAAATCAGACTCTCCAGAATCTTTCTGATGCCTTTAGTATGAAACCTAATAAGCTTATTGTGAGCATTAGGAGGTAAGTCTTGAACTAATCCAACATGTTGGAAAGTTTTGAGAGAGAGAGAGAGAGAGAGAGAGAGAGAGAGTGTAAACATGTGTGAGTACACATGTATGTGCTAGCACAGAGACCAGAAGAGGGCATTGGATTCCCTCCCTCAGAACTGGAGTGGCCGGCCCTTGTGAGATGCTGGGCTTGTTAGTGAATGCCAGGACCTGAACGCCAGCCTTCCTGAGCATGAAGCAAGAGTCCTTCCTTAACTGCTGAGCCATCTCTCCAGCTTCTGGCTCAACGTACTTTTGCAAACTGTTTTCTTTCTGTGTCTCTTTATTCAGGCTACATTAGAACCCAAACAAACAATCTGCCTCTCTGAATATAAACCACACTTTCACCCTTCTGTGTGAAACACTTCATAGAACACTTCAAATACAATCCTCACCTTGGTCTGAAGGCATGAATCTCTTCCCCTATGGTAATTTCCATACGGTGATGCTGAAACCAGCGACTTTGTATAATTTATCTCATCTCCCTAGTAAACACACTTTAGGTAGCACCCAAATGAGATTTTACTTTTATACTGATAACACTTAGAAAGAATATGCATAATATTCTTTCCACTGCCACCTAATAGTCATCTGACAGCGGAGAAATGAATACCACCTAAAATAGGAAAACAAAGGGAACCATGAGAACACTTGCAGACAGGGTCTCATCTGAGAACTTATCTACCAAGAGAAAGGCATGTGTTATTTGGGTTGCTGAAAGAGGACATTCTTACATTTAGTGAAAGAGGGATCAAAGTGGGAATTCTAAAACTGATTCTAAAAGTGGTGGAGGTGGGTGAGAGTCCCTAGAAAATGACCCTGGACATGAAAGGCAACTTAAGCTCGGGTGAGGAGGAGAACTAAAGAAACTGGTCGGCATTGTGAACTGTGAGTGGGAGGGAGGAAGTGCTCAGAACTGGCTTCCCGAGTACCAGAGCAGGAAAGATGAAAGTCGAGCGGAGCCGAGATCTCATTGATGTCCATAGCAACAGTAACAACACCGTGGAACACATTGTCCAGCATACAGGGGAGTGTCAGGGCTTTATTGTTTGGACGGTTGATCAGTTAGGCATTGTGTAGTACACTTCAACTAGGAGAAGAAAAAAAACATCCATGAGCAAGAAGGGCCAGGCCCAGTCTGGAAGAAGGTACCAAAACAATGCCGTTGATTTCAGCCACGACAGTGTTCACGGTGTAGAAAAGGTAGAACTGATAAAGCCAAGACATTCGCATTCAAATCAGACAAGGAATCAAAAGCTGCTTTATCCAGACTGGGCCCACACCTAGGAAAACCACATTCCAAAGGACTGGAGTCGGTGGAATCTTCTGTGAAGCTAGTGCAGTAACTTTAGAGCCATCAAAGAAAGAGACAAGTGTGAAGGGCGAAAAATTATGCCCTGTGAAAAACAGCAGTGGGCAATGGCCTAAAAACTAGCCTTTCATTGTATACTTTCAATACTTTATAGAAGTGAAGCAAGTTCAGACACCAATGAAATCACATCAGTTTTATTGCTGTTGAAATCTTCTGTTTTTTGCCTACATATCATTTTTTTTACACAATTGTGCAACTCTTCTTGAGGCTTTGCATTCCTCTCTAATTAACATAAGATATAACATTAATTAGTTGAAGTAAAGCTAATGTAAAAAAAGATTGTTTTTGCACTTAACTGCATTTCAAGTTCAAAAACAAAAGCTACAAGCAGATAACATGGCAAACACACATGAGTTCTCTGTTGTCTTTAAAGCTGAGGTCATAGAGAAAATAAAACATTCATTTACAAATGAGTCATTTATCCTCTTCCCATAAACTTTGTGGTAAAATAATTAATTGACTAATTCAAAGTTAACATTGCCAGACATGCAAGCAAAGGCTTTCTATACATCTCAAACATTTTCTGAAGGAAAATGTCCCAATTAAACTAACTATTCTTGTGCGAACGAGAACACGAAGCTAGAGATTCCTTTACTATCAGCAGTAGTGTGCATTGATTAAACTCTTGTTGGAGATCAATAGTGTGTTATTTTCACAAGCCTAAAATGTCTTTCCTGTTAACTCCACTTCTATACATTATTCTTTCCTAAAAAATAGGCAAATGCACAAGGACCTGCATGGACATGTGTAATAATTGGGAAATTCTTTTCATCAGTAAGGACTGTGAGCATCTTTTCACACATCTCTTTCTGCATAAATGTAAAGCCATCCCCTTACACATCCTCCCATCTCAATGTTTCTTTTATTCAGTGCTAGGGACCAATCCCAGGGCCCCTTCCTGCCCTCTAGGCAAGATCTCTACCAGCAAGCCACACGTCCACTTGGACTTAAGAAAGCCACTAGGACTTAAGAAAAAGCACAGTGAGCAGAGGCTGTGTGGGACCTAGGGGCACTAAAGCAGTCGGAAGTGCAGCATCTTCATTAATCAAGAGGATGTGGTCCTCGTCACTGGTGTCTGTGTTCTTTTTACCAGGGGTGCATGCACGGCACTCAGTCTTGGTGCCATCGGAGTCATGGCCATATTTCTGATCATAGCCTTAGGTGGCTTAACCTTCAGCCTCACCAGCCTTCTCTAATTCTATGTTATATATAAACCTTCTAAACTATTCCTTTTGTCTGTAAACTGTTCAAATTGCATTTTGTTATATGAAACCAAGGACCCTGGACAACACAGTCTTGTGGTGGAGATACAAGCAATTCACCATACAGTAGTAAGTCTCCTTCAGAGTCACCAGACTTTGCGAGTACCAAGTCCGAGTCTCATTATCTACCCTGGGGTGATTCACAGTGATGCCGGTGAATTTTTGATGTTTCAAGTTTCCTACCTTGATTGGTTTCCTGCACTACAAAATTTAATCTATAAACTGATTGTGCAGAAAACACAAAGCTCATTTTCACTAATTTCAAAGAGGTTATACATGCTGTCCCTTCGATGGGATAAAAATATTAGCAGGAGGACGGACTTGATAACTGGTAAAGGCAGGCATCCTCTATCCGTGCTGGCATTCACAGCCTCTGCAACTCTTGTGTTCCTAGCAAACACCTCTAAACTTCTTGCTCCCAACTGTATCATCGATTTGGTCCCTAAAACACCAGCATGCCTGGTAACTCTTCCTGAAAGCTGTCTGTGAAGGAAATACGCCATTACTCCTGAGATAGGGGAATTATTAGGAGAGTTTAGGAGTTGGTGCCCTTACATACTATGAGCAGATGAGAGGGAATGAACCAGGAACCACATGTTGACACAACCCCCTTGACTTTTCTGATACAAATCATCTCTCTGGGTTGCCATCTTAGAAATGAGAGAAATTGCACATGGGTACATTGCTTTACAAGACTACTTCCTGCCTCACTGTTAATGTTTTCTACTTTATTCAGACATTGCAATTTTCATGTATCTGTTCACTGTCATTTTTTCAGTGAGTGCATGTTGAGTGCCCATCTCTACTGCACTGACACTTTTCTAAGATCTGAAGACACAGTAACAAAAGCAATCAATAAAGTTTCCTCACTTCCATGCAACTTGCATGCAATGATTGCTGATGTTATGTGCCCAAAAGGTTATGTACTTGATAAGATTATATAGATGTACGATTAACATCAAAGACTATTTAACCTATATGAATTCAGAGGGAAGACTTTAAGTAAGATCCCAATTACTGGACTACTTGAACCATACAAAAGAGACAAGTTTAAGGGCCTCCATATAGACTTTTAAAAAAGATATCAACTCTAGTGGGAGGCATAAACTAACGTAGTAGATGATAATACGTGTTCGGAGGGGATCGCCTTAGGGCTTATTTTACTATTTCATGGGATGTGAGTCTATCAGGAAATGGATGCCCAAAACACAATGTACAATTTAGAGTCCCCTAAGGGAAGAGTCATAAATGGCACTGCATGTAAAATGAACTTTGAACTCTGAATTCTGCCTATAATGTGGAATATCAAAACAGAGGTGCATATTCTTAAAGAGATGCACCTACTCAAAAACCGTTTCCCCTGATCAGTAGTTTAAGGAACTGGACATTTTCTACCAGTAGAACACACACCTTCATGAAATTGTGATGTTTTAAGAATTTGTCCTAACAAAAAAGAATTCTGCCTTTTATGTACAATGCTAAGGTGTCAAACTAGAATAAGGAGAGCAAAATTATAAAGACATAGCAGGGCAATCCTGGGTGGAACTGAATAGGAATAAAAAGCTCTTCAGAGAACCAAACTGCTTCCCCAAAACAATGCGCTAGATGAAACTGTGAGGACAACGAATCAGCCGAGAACGCGTTAGAATCCCAACCTCACACTAACTCTGGAAGGATACAGACATCTTTGTGTATGACAAGGATGAAAAGAGGAGATTTTGTCTTCCATATATGTTAACAGCGTTGTGTGTTTGCTTCTCTTGTTACTTCAGACTTGCACAGAGCAACTTCTCAAACACCAGTTTCCTTAATCTATTTCATCTGTGGTCATCGGCAATGAGCAGCAATCTCTTGGAGTCCTCATTGTGTTTTAAGAACCAAGCACAGGTGATCTCTAGCTGTATCTAGGAAAAACGAGGGACGCCGAAGCTCATTTGCATCCATGGATATTGGGCTTCCAGCCTGTGTTCTTTAAGCCCTGGTGTGGGACCTGAACAGTAACAATTTGTAAATCTTTTAAAGAAAGGTGAAAATCAGCGAAGCGGCCATCCTAAAGCCCTGATGGCTCACAGATTAGTGGCCTGCCATTAAGAAGCTCCTGGCATTGGGTCAGGGAGTTGGAGCCATAAACATTATCAGCTAACGCTGAGTTTCCTGGAGCCGCAGAAAGAAATGAGTTTGTTACTACTTCTGGTATTAATCATAGTAAGTGCTTTATCTAAGGCTGTCATGTTTAGTTTCTCGGTGCAATTTACCTCTCAGGCACACTGTTCACGGTATCAGCTGGCCTTATCTTTTAACTTATAGTCTTCAAGTGCCTAAATGTATTTCCTCCAACATTCCCACAGTTAACACGACAAAGTCAACATGTGGTATTTTAAGACAATGCTGGGCCACGTTAGGAAAGACAGAGCTGCTGAGATCAGACCACTCCTAGCACCTGTTGAAAAGCTTCCCAGACAGCTCCGGTTCTCGGGCTAATTGTGAATGTTAAACGTTGAGTTCAAGCATGTGCATTAATAAATGCATTTGTCGCATGTGTTACCTTGGGCGAGAAAATAGAATAGAGATCTCCTGATCCTATATCCTGGTATCCTGCTCATATTTTCTCACCCGACCCTCATTAGTCAACGCAGTCAGATGGCTCGTGAGGGATTGGAAGATGAAGCTCTGCTTCTCCAAATCACAGACGAACCGGAGGGGCACAGTCAGTCTGCAAGAAATTCAAGACAGTAACAGGGCAGAGATGGACAGTTTGGCAAACGTGTCGTGAGGGGGAAAGTGTGTAGTCCTTATAAACCTAGTCCTCAGGTCACATAGGAGGCAGAGGTATACCTGAGTGTAAGATATGCCTTGAAGGTTAGACAGCTAATAATATTCCACTCTGCACAACCCTATTTCATTGTAGTCCTCTTATGATCTGCTAATAATCCTTTATAATTAAGCTTCCAGGATAATATTAAAATGTAATCCACATGAACACCAATCGCAGTGTCTTTCAAGGGCTGAAGTGGTTCTTGCTCCCAGCCCTGCATGACAATCACCATGCAGCTTTAATTTCACATTTTTAAATGGTTTGCCCCAAGATTTAAGGAAAGTTTATGATGTATTTCAATCCATAAATGCAGTGGAAACAGGCCTTAGTTAAACCCACACTGTTGAAAGTTTGTCAAAGGTATAGGCATCATGCCTTCCCATCTTTTCCCATCTTTCAAGCTAAAAATACCTGCAGCATCCCCACAGGAGAGAGAGGGAAGTCGTCTTTCAAGAAGGAGCCTGTGGAATGTTCACAGTAAAAAAAAAAAAAAAAAAAAAAAAAAACTGATCAGGCCATACACTGCAAATCAATGGTATGAAGCAATTAAAACAATGTGATTATTATATGTGAAATTAAACCTTATTCCTACATTTAAGCATTTTCAGTTCTTCTCTTTTAGCATATTATCTCCCTTAAAGCTTTATAAATCTGATTTTTGTCCAATAACTGAATGGTAACTTGAACCAATAATAATTATCAGGAGGAGCACATTCAAAATATATTACTTCAAGTCACGCGGTCATATATTCCAGTACAACTTGGTTATGAACATAATATATTGCCTAAGTCTACTTCAGAGACTTGTTCCTGGAATATTATAAATATTGATGCTGAAGTTGATGTAGTGTTTCAAAATGTAACATCTATTTCACCTGACAAAATTTAGCCTGTTTGCAAAAGTCAAAGTCAGTTCTCTAACCACACATAGAGACAGTGAGTGGGGACTGAAGGGGCCACCAGAGACCAGTCTTCTAACTCTGCCCCTCACGTGGCAATATAAGAACTGGGGTGACCAGCTATAGTGTACTGATTTAAAACCATGGGTTTGTCACTAAAATAGAAGAAAACGGCCAATTATTGCGTAATCTTGTAAAACGATTTTATTTCATTTTTAATCCACAGAAAACAATGTGGTATTTGTGTAGACTTTTTCCAGTATCAGGACGAAGTAGGAAAACAGGATGTTCTCAGATGCAAAATAATGCTGCTATGATTGAATCTAGATTAGTGAAGTGCTAGGAAAAGAAGATTTCTCCTCAAGTCGCTGTTTGGGAAAAGTTACAATCAGACAGTTGAGAAAATTTAAACAATTCTGTCGAGGAGGAGCGTTTATTTATATATTTTTAAACAAAACCAATGGACAAATTCAAAGGGCATGACTTATGCGTATCATTTAAACCATCTAAAATAGCTCACATCAGGTCAATGGTAATAACTCCCTTGTGAGTTTTCTAAGAAATATCGAAAGAGAAACATCTATTTTTATAGATTTCTTATATAATACAATCCTCAGCATCAAGAACATCAGCCTGGGAATGGTAAAAGGGCATTTCGCATACGTTAACTATGTTCCAGGCCCTGTGACAAACAAGGATGGCATTGAAAAGAAGGAAGAGGAAGAGCAGGAGAGGGAGGAAGAGGAGGAGGAGGAAGAAACCACAGAGAATCCATCTTCCAAGAGCTGTTATTCTAAAAGCCATAGAGATGTGGGAGGGTGAAGAAGAGAAATGAGGAGACCAGAGAAAGCAAACTGAACACAGAACAGAACTCGGTGCAAAGGTGTCTGAGATGACACAAAGACAAGGTGGACTCTGAACTGGCTGAACAGATGGCACGGGGTCAAACAGAGATGGTAAATAACTGTAGAGTACCCACTTTCCACCGGCGCATTCGAATAAAACATTTTAAAAGATTGTACCTGCAGCTCCAGATAATCAGTCCAATGCAGCATACAGTTTACAGTCCATATAAAATGGAAGACAAAGTCAACTGAAGTATGCTATGAATGTAACAAAATTATAAGTCAAAAGTACAAACCCACAAAAGACAAAAAACCAAACAAAACACCCACACTGAAAAGGAAAGAGGGAAGGTTAAGACCTAACTGAATCGTGCCTAGCATGGGATATTCAACACTTGGTAAAAGGTGGGTGCTATGTGATGTGGTAGTGCCCAGCCTGGGATTTAGCATTCCAATGCCTGCATTTAAATCCTAGCTCTATTGTTCCCCAGGGTTGTGAGCAAGGTAAGAAACCTAACCTCTGTAAGCCTTACTTTCCCTACAGGTATACTCTGAATAAACCTTTCCCTCCAGCGCAGACTAACTTTCGAGTTGATATCTGTTCCTCGACTTCAAATTCCTCTTGCATTATAACCTGTTTATTCACAATCAATCTTATGTACATCAGCTACAGACGTTCAGGTGTATAGTGATTTTAGCAGTTTTGGGAATTTGCCAGCCATGTGCTCTCTTCTCATTGAAATAATTTTGATAAATATTCCATTCGATTTAGTTTTAGATGTTTCTATCATTTAAAAATATTTGGCTTTGTAATTTTAAACTTTGAGTTTCAAATGTTTAACCAGCTAATACAATTACCAAACATAATTGCCTAGTTGAATTTCAAAGTGACCAGCTAATAATTAGCACTAACTGAATGATGCTTCTCTTCAGTTTGACTCCAAGGGCTCTAAGCTCAGCAGGCTTATGTAAACGCTTCTGGTGCATTTGCCTGCCTGTTACTGATATATTTAAATTAATGCATTTATACTCTATTTAATTACTTCATTTTGACTATGGACATATTTTTATATTACACTTTCAAATTCTAGTTAATCTTTAAAAGTATTTATTAAAATTGACACCAGTTTTCTTTGCAAATTTTCTTTAATATCATAGATATGGCAAGTAGTGTTCACATTGCTCTCTAGTTGGTAAGTAATGTAGCATTTAAGAGTAGGCTTCTTTTGGTGGTGTAAAATCAATCTCATTTTTCTAATTAAGAAGATTATCCTTAAGTCATTAACAAATTGAAATTTGCTTCTTCATCATCTGTATCATATTAAATCCATAGGCAACACAGAATGTATCCATATTATTGAAACATTTATTTTTAAATGATGGCATATTAAGTTACCAAGAAAGCAGCAAGAAAATTCTAGAAGCAGGAATTTCATAGCTATTTTGTGAACATAATTTAATAAACTTACAAGAACAATAACAATTAAAATTATAAAGGGTAAATAAGCAGAATAAACAACAACAATATGCTTAGTTCATACATGCAAGTTTTTATTACATATGTAATATAATATGCTTACCACATAAAAAGTTTTCACAAGTAAATAAAAGGTTTGCAATTCAAAGAAGTAGTAAATAATAGAAAATAAGCAAAGAAATCAAAATAAAGTAATGGCCAATAAACTTTATTCGCTCTCAAAGTCAAGCAAAGACAAATACATATATAACAGATTCAAACCAACAAAAATATGAAAGTCAAGCTAGTGGGAGAGACTGTGGGAGCTAATAATAATATGGGGGCAAATTCATAAGTGGGTGCCCCCTTTCAGAAGGCATCTTGGCGCTGTATGCGGAAGCTTTAAACACAGATACCATCCACTTCACTCTTTACACTTCGAAAAATTTATTCTGAGGAAATGATTAAAATGTGTGCGGGAAGGAAGAATCCAAGGAATGGACAGTTGAAAGCTGTCTTGTCTATCCCAAATTTGAATTATTGTCAACATATTTGTTTACAATAGAATACTCTTGCAATATATAGGCAAATGGTTTGGGGGATAATTTTTAAGAACATGTTACACAATAAGTACTAAATAATCTTGTTAAGGAAATCAAAACATCAAGCTGGTGGGGGCTGGTCAGAGATAAATCTCTATTAACTAGCAGCTTCCGGGTGTTCATCCCTTCTACTCTGTTCAAGGTTACCCCACCTTGTTGTTTTTAGTCTGTAATTTCATTCATGTTTTTAAAACAATTATTACTCCTTTAATAAAAGGGTAATATGTTTGTGTACTGGATAAAGTATCTTCCAAGTATTAATTAGATCAATCTGCAAGAGAAAAGCCCCAAACTGCAGGACTTCACTGGACAGATTTCTTTTCAAACTGAAAACATCTACATTCTGCTTCCAGGGTTCTAAATTTGCACCATTATTCATGGGCAGAAAGCAGGAAAATTCTGATAGGAATTAATTTTCTCATCTTGCTTCCTATCTGCAAGTATGGTTTCTCTGAATATTCTTTACTCTTTGGACAAAGTGTCCTATCTGGTTTATTCAGGGGGCTCTAATTATGTCAAATTTCACTCGAGACTGAAATCCACTAAAGACTTAAGTGTGATCAGTTTTGTTTACCACCGTTTAGACCAAGACTTCAAAGGTCCATGAATTAGGCCAGTGCTGTTTAGATTTGGTACCAACTACAAACATACCGTAATGTGCAGAGCTGATAAGGGATGTGATCAATAGCCAGATAACACCCCACAGCTGGCGCTGTAGAACAGGGAGATGAGCAAAAATGACCTGATGTTCCCAGCGTTTGTTTATAGCCTATTGATCAATCGTGAAAGCAGAGTCGTGTGTTCCAAATGGCCTGACTGCTCAGGCCAAAGTTTCTTACAGCATTATTATCAAACAACAATCCAGAGTAGCTGGAGGGTTTTAGTGTGTGTGTGCATGTGTGCGTATGTCTCTATGCGTGCATCTGCATGAGTGTGTGTCTCTGTGTGTGTTGTCTGTGTGTGTGTGTGTATGCCTCTGTGTGTGTGTCTTTGTGTGTGTATGTATCTCTGTGTAACTGTGGCTGTGGTTGTGTGTGGATCTGCATGTGTGTGTATGTCTGGGTCTGGGTCTCTATGTGTATCTGTGTGTACGCATTATTTTAACTTAGTAGTATTTTCAATGATATATTTTGCCACTTACCTTGAAACCATTCTGAAAACACAATCTTCGCTATCTAAGTCAAATGCAAATAAAAAGTTGTTCAATTCAAGCTCTGAAATAGCTCAAGACAAAGAGTATGAGAGCTTTAAAATTAATTCACTCAGTATCTCAAAGAATCTAAATCACCTTAAAATGTGTTTATTTTGTGTGCCGTTTGGAGAACTTGCAAGATTCAGTTCTCGCCTTTCTACCAAGTGGTTTCTTAGGTATCAGGCTTGGAGAGGCAACACCTTCTCCTACTGAGTCATTTTGCTAGCCTATTCAAGCTTATTATGTTTTTAACATGAGAGCTCAAGATATAATTCTAATATGGAGACTAAGTATTCTTTTTTAGGTGAACCTTAAGCAACTTGATACATTTCTTTAAAAATTTATCACTCCGTGATTTCTGATTATAGGGCTTAATACTGGGAGTTTAAGTGAGGTTTCAGTATATCTGTACTGAGTATTTGCTGAACTGGACTGATTGTATTCTATGTGTGAAACTCCACCTAAGCCTTACACCAACAGCACCCACAGTAACAAATGCAATACAAATGCAGTAACAAATGGGAAAGATGCTCTCCTTGTCGAGGGGAGGGAACTAAACGATAAAAAGTAAGTTCTAGCCAGAGAATGGTAGAGTTGAGTTTGAAACAAGACAGTCCGTCTCTTCACGCCTGTGCCTTTGTAGAACCATTAAGAAAATTTTCTTGCACTTTGAATCTGTATGTTAAGGTACGCATCTTTCAACTTCTTTATTCAGTATGTTCTTAAAAGTTACAAGTGCAATGTGGAGGTTACTTTAAGAAGTCAAGATATTTTTTAAATCATCTATCTTGGCCTCTGGCTCCAAGGGAAAGAATCAGTTATCACCCATGACCAGTCCTCAGATTAGATTCCCCAAAGTATCTCAACACTGAGTTTACATTCACTGTGGTAATAAAGCTACATTTCAAAAAACGTTAAGTGGTACTGGATACAAACTTAAGGAACACTTTTTAAGACTTTTATGGCAGAAGTTGAATGAAATTTCATCTTGTCTCTCTGATTTTAGATTTCAGTAGTTATCAAAATAAAACATCACAAATTGGTGAGCTTTAAAATAAGCTTTATCTGCCCTGGTGTTGTTTGACAGCCAGTCGCTGGTGTCACCTGCAGCATGAAGTCAGCTGCAGTAATTAAGTTTCAGTCTCTTGGGGTAGAGAATTCTCACAGCAGTAAAACAAATACTTAATGAATTACAGGGAATAAAAGAAAGGACACAGGCCAAGGAAGAAGAAAGGGGAGGAGTTGAAAAGAATACCAACAAAAATAAAACGAAAATGTTGGATAAGAATCCCTTTTCTAAGCATATTATTTTTACCTTTTGAGTAGGAAATAAGCCAGATGTTTATTTTTAAAACTATTTACTCAAGAAGCAAAATGCCTATATTTGTTGCATAAAATGTAAGCTACAATTAGACGAACAAAAATACATCCATCATCAAAATAATTAAATTTGAGTAACACTTCAATTGGTTAGGTCAGAAACCATAAAGTGATTCATGTGTGTGTGTGTGTGTGTGTGTGTGTGTGTGTGTGTGTGTGTGTGTTTATATCTGCAAGTCCACTTACTTCACTGAAGGCACATCTGGGTGTTAGTTTTGCATAAGGCGCATTCCTGTCTTTCATCTTTTGCTCTGTGAGTGGGAGTTGGTGGGGAGGGGGAAGGCTCGTCCTTCTTCTTCTGCAAGGAAAGCCTGTGATTAAATGGGACAAAACCAAAGATGCTCATTAGAAGTCATAGTGATTCCCAGCATGCTTGAAGGAAAAGTTCAGATTCCTTACCCCAGAGGCTGCCCTGAACTTAACTTCCTCCTGGAGACATCAGGATAACTCACCTTCTACACACTGGAAGAGCTGACTGAAGTTTCAGTGCATTTCCCAGGCAAATTTAGTGGACCTTGAAATGTGCCTGGGAACAGTGTCGCCATGCAAGATCTTTCCTGCTGTGGACTCTTGATGCTGCAGAAGCAGGTAGACTCAGATGTGATGGGAAGGTAGCGTGGTGTTCTCTTTGCCTAAAGGAAGAGAGCTTTTGAGGATGTTTTACCTTCTTAATTGAACTGCTCCATTTTAATTCTTACTCAATTAGATGTCGTTTAGATGCCAGGCAACATTAATTTACATTTATGCATTTGGAAATTTCATCTAGCTATTGGTTCGTATCAGAATCATTTGAGACCTGTCTGTAAACAATATTCAAATTCACTGTCATGCCGCAAGATTTAGTGTGTGTACGTGCATATACATGTATTGGGGGAAGCAGGAGATAAAGAAAAGGAAAATTGAAAAAGTCATATCAGTAATTAACATAGAGTGAGACCTTGTAACAAACAAATTGGTTTTCTTTTTTCCCTGTTCCTTCGTCTCTTCTTTGGTTTTGACCTCAGCCTGACAATTAGAATGTCTTGGTGGGTGACTGTGTGGTTCGGGGCGGGGGGTACATATATTTTCACAGAAGATTTCGGAGGATTAAGACCTCTCAGTGCTGATGATCCGTCTGCTTCTTCAGGGCCCATACTTTGGAGGGAGTGCCATGTGATTTCACATCGGAGTGTTCATAACCTGAGTTCTTAAGCTGTGTATGAAACAGATTTCAAGGGATCCAGCCCTGATTAAAACAGTTAGCCCGCTCACATCCCCCTATTTACTGTGGATTACGGGGAGGGAAGTAGGGGTTAAATCTGGAGGTCTTCCTGCTTCCCCAGAGGTTAACCTGGCAGCCAGCTTGGCACCCACGGAGAGCTGACAGGTAGCAGGATTTGTCTAAGCAGGCTGCCTGAGAGCCAACAAGGAAAACCGAAGCTCTGGATTAGTTCTGGATTATGTTGTCAGAGTGAAGGCTGATGGACAAACTGCAGAGGAATAAAACGCAATCTGTTTGGGGAGAGAGGCAGCGTGCATAGCTTCCATTTTTCAAGAAATGACAAGAAAAATCATTAATAATTTGTAAATCCGTGTCCATTAACTTTTCTCTTTGTTTCCCAAGACGGCCTTTTTAACATGAGTTTGCCACTGTCCTATATCTCTCCTGCCTGGTGACAGATGGGAAGATAGATATGAAATTGGATTCATAAAATAATACCTCCGTCTCCATGAAAGACACTCTGTTCTCCTAATACCATGCTGTCCTGCACTCCGCACCAAGGACGGAAGGCAACTTTGACACCGCGATAGCCAAGTACACATGTTCTCTCTCTTTCCTCTGTGATAAATTTTTAACACAATGACATCACTTAGTAAAATAACCAAAATAAAGTAAATATCATGACACCATTACTACGTGCATTATGGTGATAAAATGTGGTGCATGGTATCTCTCCCCATCCCCCCCCCTTCTTTTTATTTTTCTTCATGAAAGGACTTAAGAATTGGTCTCAGGAGTTATCTGAGGTAGCTCATAGCTATGAATATTCAATGGGCTTTACTAGAAACAAATGTGCTCTCTATATAAGAGATGTTTTGTGTTTCTCGCGCAGGAGTCAGAAACTTTCCTCAAGAATTGTGAAGGATTTCAATTTACCAACATGTCTAACATTCTTTAATAATTTCAGGGATTTTATTCTCTCTCCCTCAAAAGCTGAATAATGTACATTAGCACTTCCTGAAGTAAAAGCTAATAACTGTCATCAGACAATAGTTCTCTGATTAAGGTGAAACTAGAAAATACTTTCTAACCCTTCCTGAGTATCAAAACTGCAAGCATTTGAATATCATAGGTTTGATCTGAATTATCATCACTACTTTATGAAAGCTAAAGTAAACGGCACTCTGGGGATAACAAGACGAACATTCAAACCCTTATCAGAAGTACACAGGTTGTTTATTTATGCTCTTCTCGATGATTTTGTAACAAATTCCCTAAGTAGAATGGCTTTCTTCTTCACAGGTTTCAGCCCCTAATACCGGGCACTGTACCCTGCATCATAGAAAGAGAGGGTCCTATTTGGTTTGGGTATAGTTCCCTCTGGCCTATCCACCCTACACAGCAAATATTTCACAACTTTGCAAATAAATCAGTAGAAAGGATATAATATCCCAACTATTGAATTCATTTTAGTTTTAAAAAACAAGCAAAGAAATAAAGCTCATAGAAATCTTATTTTTCACAATTTTGCTCCGCTGGATGCTGATGATGCTTGAAGCACACAGAAAGAGTGGCCAGGAAAATAAACAGATCGAAACTACTTATGTAGAATTACAGAACCCAGAAAAGTTGTGAGCAGCTTGGAGATATACAGCTGCTTTAATATAGTCGATTAATCCCGTGTGCTTACAAACAAATGTTCAAATCCGTGTTTGCTTCCAGACAAGTTCAGCATTCAATTGACCATCCTTATGCAATACATCAATTGCACCAGTCAGCAACATCAGTTGGGTCACGTGACCCACCTGAGCATGTGGTCACACAGCCTTTCCTTACTCATTAAAGGCAATGACCATTAAAGACCTCGCTGACGTCTTGGTCTTCATTCTCCCTGTGTAGTATTAAATACAGCTTCATGGAGAAATCAGAGTTTTGTTTTTCCCTGACAAGAGCCTTGAAGCCGTGTTCTCCTTCATTGAGAATCGGCACTTACTGCCTGGTTCCATCCTGTCGGACAGAGGGATTCTTTGCCGCACACCTGGAACCACTAGGCACAAGCCACATGTCCCAGCACCCTAAATCTCAGATCATGCAATCCTGTTCTCATCAATCTCAGAACAAGCTAGCGATGAATTTAGTTGTGAAAGTAAAGAAACTAACGTTTTTGTTTTCTTGTTTGTTTCTAAAAATATATGAGCACTAAAAAGAAACAAGCAATTACATTTCATTTTGAGTGGTAAAATAACAACGAAGATAGCTAAATCCACGAATAACTGCTTAGAAAATCATGTTGGAAGAGAAGCAAAGCTTATGGAAAACCTCAAAGGATGTTTGTAGAATAAGAGAACTTTATTTAACTGCCATCAACTTTATGTACACAGAAGAAGCAATGGAAAAACAAACAAATGGGCTATGGTTTAGAGTTATATTAAAAACTCCAAATATTTACAGTTTTAAATATGCTAAAAGATTGGCAGAGGAAAAGGAGGCTTTAAAAGATATTATATGGGCAGTAATTACTGAATCACTGAGAGAAGTCCTCTGTTAGGAAGAATTCAAAGCAAGTTGTTGCCCTTTTCCATTTTCTCAAATCTAAGGGGCCACCTAAATATTTCCAGCCAAAGGCCATCTGCCTTTTCCATGACTATGCAAATTGATATTATACAGGCTTAGATAAATCCTCGGTGCTGAACAAAGACAAGATGGAAGGGTAGAAGGGAAATTAGAGAATCTTGGAACTCCTTAAACTAGTTGGCTTTATTAGCGGGATCCAACCACTATGGCACAGTCTTATCCCTTGCCTTTCCTCTTTGTGGCAGACCTCAGACCTTTAAAAAGGAAGATAAACCTTCCCAGACCAGGGCATGTCTGGCTAGGGGTGTGAAACCTGGTTTAATCACCTATCAAGCAAAATGATACTTGAGTTGGCAACAGACATATAAATTAAGAGTCCTTGGAAATTGCCCCATTCTCTCCAGGGGAGATGCTGTCCTGGAGGAGAAAAGAACAGAAGGCTGAGAAACTTACTCCTATTTCCGGAAGCTGGCTCTTCCGAAGCCAGCTAAAATGCCAGAGCACAAACAGAATGTTGAGAACACAGGTTAATTATTGATGCTATTGGCCCGCATATGATAGTCAAGGTCAAAAGAATAAATTATCTCACCAACAGCGAGCATTAAAAGAATTTTAAAAGAACATGGGGAAAATGAAGCAAAGATTCCCAAATGAAAACAAGGACAAAGAGTGACCACCAAACATAAACAGAATAAAAGCAAAAACATTATATGAAACTGAAAGAAAGGGTATTAGGTTGAGTATAAGAATAGAAACTCACTAACACATCAAGGTCAAGTGTAGGAACAGAAACTCACTAACACATCAAGCAGATCCGGGCAGAAGGCAGCAGTAGAATTCCTCTTACCACAGACATCTCTTTCTTCGGCTTTATGCTATTACCAGTACAAACATTATGACCACTTACCCAATAAATTCTGCTAAACTGAGCAATATTAATAGTCCACAAGGGCAAGTTCAGTCAAGAGAAACGCGTTTTCTGTCCTTTGCTTTGGCACGCACTAGTAATCTTGTGCTTTGTACAAAACTGGAACTTTGTACCAGTACAAATTACAACTCTGTGCTTCTCGGCCCCTCTTTTTAATACTATAAGCACTAATCGTCTTGTGGTTATGATTGCATATATTGATAGAAAGATTGCAAACTATTTTCCCTATTAATCTGTACCTGACCTGTTAAAACAGTGAGCCTAGCTAAGCATCGTTTATCTCAGAAAACATCTGAAGTCTAACTTGCCATGTGACAGAGTCAGTGGCTTTGACTAATGGGATCTCTAAGAAATAACAGTTTCTTCTGTTATTTTTTTCTTTTCGTTATGCACTTCTATACATGAAAAACAATGAAGAAAAGTTGAGAGTATTATTAATCCCTTGCAGAGATAAAATGGCAGAGTCAAGTAGACTCCAAAAAGACATTGTTATTTACGAATCAAAATATATCTGAGAACAGGGGAAGGAAATGACTAATATTATTGAAAGAACAAAAAGCAAGAAGTCAGTAACAGAGCTGTCACTGCGGCCACCATTAATAGTGGGTCAGCCCCTGGCTGTGGAGTTTTCAAAGCACCTTTTTAGTATGTATTGAATTGTGAATGTAAGTCACAAAATAGTCAGCATGAAATGCCATAGCTACTATTAATTATAAAAGTAACCATTACTATTTTGTGAACATTCGATGAGGAAAATCAGTCATTATAAAAGCAGTCATTTCCTGAGGCCACCTAGCTCAGTAAACGTGCTATGAAGGAAACTCTGATTCTCTATCCTCATCTCCAATGCAAGCACCAGACCAGAACATTGAGCGTCTATGCGGTCCCAAGTAGATGATGTTTACTTTTGACCACACCATATTCTCTAAGAAGCCATGATATCATTTTAAGTTAAAGCAATTAACGTAAAGGAAGTTTTAAAACTTCAGCTGGGGGAAGAGGAAACATCAAAATAACATTTCACAGATGGCTAAGGATATGAAACATCTTCAAATGTTACTCCAACTTTTGTTCTTAGTCTTTTAAATATTTCTTTTATAGCTAGACTGTGGTGCATACACCATTAATCTCAGCACTCTGGAGTTAAAGGCAGGAGGATCTCTGTGAGTTCAAGGCCAGTCTGCTCTACAGAACTAGTTGCAGGACAGCTAGGGTTGTAACACAGAGAAAACCTGTCTCAAACAAAACAAAACAAAACAAAAAAAAACAAAAAACCCACCAAATTTCTGTTTATTTCATGCCCCACCTTTTAACTGTGTTGTTTGCTTTTGTGATGTTTAGTTTTATGAATTCTTTGTATATTTTAGATACTAACCTGTTGTCAGATGAATAGTTGGTAAAGACGTCTTCCCCATTCCTCACTCAAATGATGGTGGTTTTTTGCCACACAGAGCTTTATAATTTCATGGGTCCCATTGACTAATTGTCGATCTTAGTGCCTGGGCTACAGACATCTTATTCAGAAAGTCCTTTCCTGCATGAGTCCAAGTGTATCACCTTTTCTCCTCCAACAGATCCAGGGTATCAAGTCTTCTGTTGGAATCAATAGTCCTGGGTAATTGTCCAGCTTTACCAGCACCATTTGCTGTAGATGCTATGTTTTTTAATGTGTATTATTGGCTTTTTTTCTTTTGTCAAAAATCACATGGCTGTAGGAGTGTAGGTTCATATGCGAATCAGGAAAGGAGTCCCGTTATTCACCGCTAGCATGAAGACAAACTTGTTTATCTTCTCTGGAATTCAATAAGAATATGTCTTTAAACTATAGAAATTGACCTATCACATGACCCAGCTATGCCACTCTTGGGTATCTACCAAAAGGATTCCATATCTCATCCATGCTCATTACTGGTCTATTCAGAACAGCCAGGAAATGGAAACAACCTTGATGTCCACCCGCTAATGAATGTTACTGGAAATATGATACATTTACACAGTGGAATATTACTAGGGCTTAAGAAAAATGAAATTTGCAGGTAAATGGATGGAAGTGGACACAATCACTCTGAGTGGGGTAGCCAAGATCAGAAAGATGGATGATCCATGTTTATCTAATTTGTGGACATTAGCTTTGACTCTTCAGATATGTATGTCTTATTTGGAATACATACAAGTTGAAAAATTAGTAACGGGTCATGTGGAATGAGTCTTTCTCTGTCCTACCAGCCAGCTCCCAAATAATGGCATGGAGACTTATATTAATTATGAAAAACTGACCTTAGCTTAGTCTTGTTCTCAACTAACTCTTATAGCTTAAATTAACGCATATTTTTTATTAATCTAGGTTCTATCACATGGCTTTTGCTTTTATTCCATTGTGTGTGTCTAACTCATTCTGCATCTGGCTGGTGTCTCTGCCTTCACCAGAATCCTCAGTATACCTAGAAGTCCCAACTAAGTCCTCTTTGCTATTGGCTATTCAGTTCTTTATTAAACCAACCACAGGAACACATGTTCACACAGTGTTCACACAACTATCCCACAGCAGTCACGGGATGGGGAGTTTTCAAAAGAGGGAAGATAGAATGCAGTAACATAAAAAGTTAGAAGTGATCATGCAGCAGTGGCACATGCCTTTTATCCACCACTTAGGAAGAGGCAGGTGGATTTCTATGAGGCTGAGGCCAGCCTGGTCTACAGAGTGAGCTCCAGGGCAGCCAAGGCTACACAGAGAAACCCTGTCTGGGAAAAAAACAAAACAAAACAAAAGTTAAAAGGGAAGTAATAGAATGAGGAAAGTTAAATTGAAGAAGGACGCTTAAAAGAAATCCTACACTAGCTCAGAACTGAGTATAATAGAGGGTTATTTATTTAGGGGTAGACTCACAGATCACAATCCTCTGCTAGACCTGCAACTAAATTCTGCAGCCGGAAAAGAGGCCGGAAGTGCGCTTTAAATCAGCATATATAGTAAAAGAGGCCACACCCAAGTGGGTGGGTAACTTAAAGGCTACTGGCGGTAGGAATTCAATAAGATTGAAGTTGGGGGTGGGAGGGCAGAGTAGTGGAGGCCCTAGCCATCCTTGTTGATCTATGGGCTACTCTGGGCTGGGGACAGACACTGTCTTCAGTCGTGCACCCACTGATGAGCCTACCAGAGTCCAGGGAAGTAGTTCCAAACCAATGCTGTAAACACAACATAGGGTGCAACCCACTGAGGGATCTCAATGAATATGTGACCATCAATAAGCAAGATATGTATGTGTGTCTTAACTGTATGCTAACTAATTGCCAGATCCTAAGCTAATTATTGAAGGTGTCATTGTGAGAAAAGCAAATATGGTAAGAGCTATTATGAAATCCCAAGTAATAATTTTCTAAAAGGTATATTTACAATCCAACAGTTTACTAATGCAACAGAAGGAGCCTCCAGTAGACAAGAGATAGGGGATAGGTTCATAGTTTACAATGTGAAGCCTTGAGCATTGGACTTTCAAAGCCCTTTATAGTCATAATTTCTTTCTGTTCCCCCTACATTTTGGGGCCGGCCTCAGCTGTTTGTCCACACACCAACATATATAAAGCATTTATTGACTTAGAAGCTGGTGGAATTTGACTCTTCCCACCAACTTCCATGTAAATATTTGCTCCACATATATAAACAGGGAAAGTAAAGGTTTCCTTAGGCCTACTTTCCTTTTTCTTTCACAATTTTAATTTTCATGCAATTCGTTAAGGGTATTTATTTATTTCATGTGTAATAATAGGCTCTATGCTCCATGGGTAATGGAGAGTCTATGTGCTTTACAGTTGTCATAAAAAAAGGTCAAACCATCACATCTATCTACAGTAATCAGCAAAAATCTTTCTGAATCTTCACAAAATTAAAACAAAGTCATAAAAAACAGTTAAGCATCTAGCCAGTATAGTGACACACATCTGCAATCCCAGAAGTGAGGCCGAGGGTGTTGCGAATAGGAGGCCAAATTGGGAAAAATGATAAGAATTTGTCTGGAAAAAAATAAAAGTAAAGATTAGGAGACGAAAATAATTGGAATATTTTTACTATTTTAAATTTTTACATGTAATAGAAAATTTTTCTGACACTTGCAAGCAATTACAGAATTTTTTTCTTTAACGACAGTGCGGACTCATAATAAAAATGCTCTAAATGTTTCCAGACAATTTGCTTTACTAGTCAATTAGCACATTCACTTGACAAGCAGAAGCTGGACATGTGCAGCCAGCCTCTGAGTGTCTTTCCCCCTTACAAGGTTCTGAGCAGCCTGAACAGCAGAGACAGTGCCTTGCAGCCTTCTGCACTGTTCCGTTTCCCTGTAGGTCACGCAAACACAAGTAGCAACTCAGAAATGCCCCAACTCAGGAGAGGAGCGCGTGGGGTTAATTCTGTCTTTACTGAGTTGACAGTAGAATGCAGCCTCCATTGCAAAGTGTTTCTGGTAATCTTTTAATCCCAAATTAGGTCAATATTTTATCAAGTTAATCTAGCATGAAGATTAATTGCATTAGTTACACACATATGCGCACACACAGGTTATTTGTTCTAGAAATACTTTTAGTCAAAGAGCAAACCCTTGGTTATGATGGCAGTTTCTCACTCCGTCCAAAAACATAACACGTGTCCTTCAAACGTCATCCTTTTCTAATGCATATTTATCATTGTACAAGAGATATTGATTTTCCATTAAGGAGTAGTCAAGACTGAAACAAGATAAAGGATGAGGGGCTTGTGATTACTGAAGCAATCACCATTCATAAAACTGTCTTTGAAGAATTGCTTTTGATTGAAATGTTTTTAATAAACTAGCTCAGCTTCGGTCTCCTATTTCAATCTATTTCTATTTATTCTCTTAAAATATGTGGTTGGTCCTATAAGAAAGTTGGTTATTTTATTTTTTAATCTTTTGTATTGCCAAGCATGTTTTAAAATACCATATTCAAAAATATGGTCTACTATTTTAGAATGTTTCCCCCCCCCAAATACTTACCAGTTTTGAAAACTGAGTTAAGATTTCCCTCCCCAACAATTTTATGCTAATTATTATTATTATTATTATTATTATTATTATTATTATTAGAAAAGTAAGGTTTGGGGTGGAAATATATTTACTCAAACTGCAGATCTGCTAGCAGAAGGCAAGATGGACAAATGCCCTTCTTTTTCTCAGGGTCTCTTACAAAAGTCTATCTGGCCATTGAAAACCCCTAAGCACCACCATTTAAGCAGTTTTAGAGCCCCCAGCCCAGGCACCAGTCCGGTGGTTTTAAAGTTCCATGTCCACTCCCCATCATTCTGGTGGTTTTACTGCTCCCACCCCACCCTCATTTGCAAGGCAGAGCTCACACCCTGTTTCAGCAGCCATCCCGTGGCCTTCTCCAAGAGTCCTACCAATTATGAGGATTTCACAGACAGTGTTTGAGAATAGAACATGTCAGAATTTAGCTCTTGTCTTCAAATATTAGTTTTCTGGCATTCGTCATTAGGGAAAATGATAAGTAAAGGGATCCAGGAAGTTTTTCATATGACTAGTCTTTTGAATTAATGAACAGATTAAGATCAAATTTCTCTTGTGAAGAACAGATGAACATCAGCATTCTCGGACAGCATGGTTGAACGCATTGGGAGGTAAAGTTCAGAGTCCTGAGTGTCAGCCTCGTGGTTATTGCGAGGCTGTAACAAGCTGTGCTGAGAAGGTGTGCCAAAGGGTCCTCTAATCTCCACTTAACCACGGGGCAGCGTTCTCACGATATTAAGAAAAACCTACTTTAACTTGTTAAAAGTCACCCAAGGGCATAGTGCACCTACACCGAAAACATATTTCAGAAACGAGCCCTGTAAAACATAGCCAGAGACAACCAAAAGAAAGAGCGAAAACCAAAACCAGCTATGAGGGGAGATGCTGGGTGTATTTCTTTACTCAGGTCTAATCAATGTTTTACTATCTATACGTATGTGTAACATCATGTTGATGTCTCAGATGTACACCATAAAATTTATTCATTTGTTTGTTTGTTTTATACAAAGATAATTTATCTGAGTATGAGGGCTCACATTTGTGCCATTAACGGGCCGAGGCAGGAGGATTGCCATGAGTTCCAAGCCAACCTGTGTTACACAGCAAACTCCAGGCCAGCCTGGGGTACACAAAGAGAGGGACTGATGTCACAAAATTTTTTTAAAAAAAAATCAAGAACAAGCAAGCAAGCAAGCAAACCCTTAAAAGTACATGTTGATTTATAATGTTTCTTAGCTTTCAATCTCAAAAAATTCCTACATGAATAATGAATAAATCCTCTTTTCTTACCTCGGGTCCCTAACATGAAGTAACGTTAGATAACAGTGTTAAAAGAAACATGCAGCCTTCCATTCCCCTTTCATGTTGACTTTAATATAACTAATATATACATACTCTTATATATTCAGTAAGTAATCAAAGTAAAATTATCCAAAGACAATTTTCATCTTAATTTAGTATTACAGGCACAAAAATAAATTTTTCTTGGGTTTTAAGATTTCTGTATGCAATACAGAAATATGTACATATTTTATCATAGTATTCTACATGTTTGTGTTGTTAAAACCTTGTAAATGTCCTGCCTGACCAAGACATTTTTATCTGCCTTATTATTTTTAATCTCCTGAGCAATGTGGCTTCATCTCTCTTAAACAGCTGATCCTTACCAATTACTTACAGGATCAAATCTGATTGCTATTTAAGGACTATAAAATGTAGTCTTGACAATATATCTTAATTGTCAGATGTAGTAATAGCAAACAAACAAAAAGCAACAGTATCCTTAACATTCAGCAGCCCAGCCCCTGTGTGCTCCGGTTCTCAGGGGTATGAAGCCAGGGGTCACAAAGACCTGGAGGAGCTAAAACCCTGGGTGCCATCAGCAGGCTTTTGGCAACTTTTTTTATTCTCCTTTTGTCTTGGTTTCCTCACCCACAAAGCAAGAATAGCAAGCTAGGGATAGCTTAGTATTTAAGGAATGAACTATGCTCAATACTTGATAGGAATTTAATATATTTAACTAGCTAGTATTATTGCCATTATTATTTGGACAATCCATAAGAGCTAAACATAAAAAGTTCTAAATTTAAAAGCTGGAGTATTTTTCTTGTGAATTTTATGTCCTCTGGACTCGGGGCATAATCATCAGAGAGAAGGGAGCCTCAATTGAGAAAATGCCTTCATAAGAACAGGTTATAGGCAAGCTTGTGGGGCATTTTCTGAATTAGTGGTTGATTAGGGAGAACCCAGTCCAACATAGGTGGTGCCATCCCTGGGCTGATGGTCCCAAGTCCTATAAGAAAGCAGACTGAGCAAGCCATGATGAACAAGCCAGTAAGCAGCATAACACACACACACACACACACACACACACACACACACACACACACACACACAAAACCTCTACATCAAATTCCATCTCCAGGTTCCTGTCCTATTTGAGCTCCTGTTCTGACTTTCTTCAATAATAGACTACAGTGTTGAAGTATAAACCAAATAAACCCTTTCCTGCCCAACTTACTTTTTGGCCATGGCATTTCATTGCAGTAATAGTAACCCTAATTAGGAGAAATATATACATTTTACACACATACAGGAAAGAGTCATAAAGATGAGCCCTAAGGAAGAATTTAAAAGTTGCCTTGAGTGGGAAGAGGGGCAGAAAGAGCTAGAAAACATACTGGAGAGGAATGAAAACACAGCACCAAGGGAGATAGATGTGGACGTGGCGAGAAGTTATGAGGAAACACTGGCGAAAAGAAAACATTGTAAGCCAGAGTATCAGAAACACCAGGCTGTGGGAAACTGCCTTTCACCCTGAAGACTTTGCACTGATTTATGAACGTTCTGAATGCTCCTTAAAGGAATTTGGCCTTGATTCAGCTGGGCAAGTGTCTGTCCTAGTTCAGAGGAGGACTGACTTCTCTCTTATGTCTGTGGTTTTAGATCATGAAGGGAAGGCAGAATGACCCCAGTGGGGAGCAGCGAGGGACAAACTCGGATTTGGGGACAACTCATTCATAAGACTGTAGATCTGTGGTCACAGCCGAGGAACTTTAGAGATGGAGGAGTGTTGGAATACCCCGGACTCACTCTGCTGAGAAGGAAACGGGTATTTGAAGGTGATGTTCAAGTGAGTTGACTAGGCTGACCCAGACCCCTAGACCAGGTGCCTTGGCCCCAGCTTACCTCCTGCTTTTGATTCATATCCTTTCCTTATAAAGGGACTAATGTGGTGGCAGCAATATTTTAAGACAGCTCCCTGCTCCATCTAAGCAGATTGAAATAAAGGAGAAAAGCCGTAAGGAAAGGGCGCGGAGGGATACGGCGGCAGGAAGTGTCGCGCGCGGTAAGAAGTCTCAGTGAAAGCAGAGGCAGCACATAGACTAAGAAGGGATACAGTGCAGAAGGAAGCCAGCCACTCTTCCGCATTGCCCAGGCTCGGTTCTTACACAAAGGGGGCGGTGTTATCAGATAGTTGAGCAAAGCGCCCAAGTAACACTGTCATTGTTCCTCCTACACCTTATGGATGAAACCCTTTGACACACGGGCCACTGCCCCTCATATCAGAGATCAAACTAATTCATTGCTGCTTCGTCTAGCATCTCCACCGGATTTCTCAATGAGTGTGACATTGATAAATGTGCCATAATTGGAGAAGCTGAATTTCTGCCAAATTTTACTTGATTTCCCTCTGAATGGGTGTGTTCATTACAAGCTTAAAGTTCAGAAGGTATCTTGTACCAAATCATGTGGGGTTTCTTCTTGTTGTTGTTGTTCTACTTTTTCTACTAAAAAAAAAAAGAAAGAGAAGTGGCATTTTAACAGCTGACCCAGAATCCAGGGCTAAGGTAGCAAATGCGTAGCTATAGAGTCAAGTTAATAACTGTATGAAGGAGAATATATAAGATGCTGACATGTCCCATGCTCAGGCTCATGCTGGTTTAAGGAGTAAGCTGCATTGCAAACAAAGTTCTAGGATAAACCCTCACAGGACTCTGACCTCCTCTGTACACACACTTTTTCCCAATTATTCAATCAACCACTAACCTAGAAACTGCTGCGAAGGGCTTTTACAGACGTAATTAAGGTCTCAAATCAATTGACATTAAAACAAAGGGATCATAGAGCTGGTCCTGTGTTAAAGCAGTCTGTCTTCACTAGCTGGCTACAGAGAAGGGAGTTAAGAGATTGGGCGGCATAAAAACCTCCCCTGAGACTGCACCCTTATAAAAGCTGAACAGCATGATGAAGGTTGAAAGGGACCTGTGGGGAGTAGATGAAGTCCTGAGCAAATGTGTATTATTGACACAATTATAACCATGTCCAGGACCTCAGTGGCTCAGACCCATGGGAATAGCAAGGCTCTCTGTGGGTCAGGCTCAGGAGGAGGGCAAAGCCTTACCCGGACTGACCTCAAATGTTGATCAACATTGACCTTTATTTAGCTAAGAGCAGTGAGTGAGGAAAATGTCAATGGCAGTGCCTTGTCCAAGACGTTGGCATCATAGGCAGAAACTGTCACCAGCAGCTTCTTCCTCTGGGGGTGACTGCAACCTGAGAATGCTCCCTGCCAGAGACCTCCCACCAAAGTCAGCTAATCCTCCTCCTCCTGGTTCACCTGTGCATAACAAACTGAGTTTCCTGCATATTGTTGGTTCTTCTCGATCACAGGATATAACCCACCCAATCCCAGAAGTCTTTTTCCTTCCCAGTTGCTCCAGTTAGGTCGATTCCCTAAGCCCTGTGGGTTGTAACACTGCAAAGCTGTGAGCTGAATGATGGCACAGCAAGTGCAAAGTGCTGAGTCAGTGCTCCGCATTGCACTGACAGTTTCCGGTGACATATCACAAAGCTGGAGAAAATTAAGGGTGTTGACATTGAAATAGGTTTCACTCACTTCAAGCCACTGCAGACATCCTCTCTTAGGTGACCATTGCTTCAGTCTGGGATGGTTTTCTTTTTCCTCTTTATATTAAATGCTGGCCTCTGCTTTGCTCATCAGTTTCATAAAACTTTCATTCATTCATTCATTCATGTGTACCCAGTTATGCATGTGGAGGTCAGGGAATAACTTGGAAGGAGATAATTTTCTCCTGTGGGTCCCAAGTACTGTCCTCTTGTCATCAGACTTGGTGACAAGGGCCTTAACCTGATATACCATATATACACTCACACACAAACACACATACATGCACCTGATTGGTTTTTTCTTAAATGCTAACAGTTGATTTGCTTTATATAACTCTTGACCTTGACTATTGCCAAAATTATCTTGGAAATTAAATCTAACATTATTCCTGTGATTGATTCAGAGTGTGTGCATGTGGTGATTTGGGGAAAGAAGGTCTCAGTTGAGAAGTAAAAGCATAAAAATGCTCTCCCTGCAATGTTTGGTATTATAATTCCAGGAAAGGCATTACTTCAATTCTATTTTGGACATAAAATTACTTCTATTTGATGATGGGGGTTTTGTCGCTGTACCTTCCGTTTATTCCAGCTGTTTTGCTGGTGCAGTGGCTCAGTCAAAGAGCCAACCTTGAAAGCAGGGGAATCAGAGTTCAGATACCTAGAACCTATGGGGAAAGCCAGACACTATGCATGCCTTTGTAACCCCAGCACTGAGGAAAGGGAGACGGGATGGCGACCAGACGATTCCTGAAGCTCTTTGGCCAGTCAACCTAGGTGTGTCGACACGTTCATCTTTCCATGGGTTCTGGAGATCTTAACCTATGATGTGTCTCAAAAATTAAAAGTGAAAAGCAATTGAGGAAAAATATTACCTGTCAGTCTTAGTCCCCTGCATGGGTAAACACACTAAAAGAACACATACCATACATACACACACACACACACACACACACACGAATGAAAGAATGCATGGATGGATGGATGGATGGATGGATGGATGGATGGATGGATGGACAGATGGATGGACAGATGGATGGATGGATGGATATGAAAATGAAAAGCTATTTAGATGTGCTACTTTTGCATAGACAGTCCAAGTCTTAGTTGAAGTATAGTGAGTGTGTGGGAGTAGCCGACACAGTTAATGCGTGCTGAACTGCTAAAGCTCCATGTCCATGTTCATTATTTAATTTGTTCTGTGATTCTAGAAAGACAAGCATACTGAAGCAGTTTTCTCTTTTTTTTAAGATTTATTTATTTTTGTAAAAAAATGAAAGTAGATCCATATCTATCACCATGCACAAAAATCAAGTCCAAATGGATTAAAGACATCAACATTAATCCGTACACTTTGAACCTGATAGAAGAGAAAGTGGGAAGTAGTCTACAAGATATAGGCACAGGAGGCCTCTTCCTAAGTAGGACCCCAGCAGCACAGACAATAAGAGAAACAATGAATAAATGGGATCTACTGAAACTGAGAAGCTTCTGTAAAGCAAAGGACACTGTCAGTAGGACAAAAAGGCTGCCTTCTGACTGGGAGAAGATCTTCACCAACCCCTCATCAGACAAAGGTCTGATCTTCAAAATATACAAAGAACTCAAGAAACTAGGCACTAAATCTCTAATTAACCCAATTAAAAAATGGGGTACTGAACTTAACAGAGAATTCACAACAGATGAACTTCGAATGGCCAGAAGACACTTAAGGTCATGCTCAACCTCCTTAGCGATCAGGGAAATGCAAATCAAAACCACTTTGAGATACCATCTTACACCGGTCAGAATAGCTAAAGTCAAAAACACCAACGATAGCCTATGCTGGAGAGGATGTGGGGTGAGGGGAACACTCATCCATTGTTGGTGGGAATGCAAACTTGTGCAGCCACTTTGGAAATCAGTGTGGCGGTTTCTCAGGAAACTGGGAGTCAACCTCCCTCAGGACCCAGCAATTCCACTCTTGGGAATATACCCTAAAGATTCCCTAACATACTACAAAAGCATTTGTTCTACTATGTTCATAGCAACACTATTTGTAATAGCCAGAACCTGGAAACAGCCTAGGTGCCCCTCAATAGAAGAATGGTTAAAAAAGGTGTGGAACATATACACATTAGAGTTTTACTCAGCGGTAAAAAACAATGACATCTTGAATTTTGCATGCAAATGGATGGAAATAGAAAACGCTTTACTGAGTGAGGTAAGCCAGACCCAAAGAGAGGAACACGGTATGTATTCACTCATTAGTGGATTCTAACCATAATTAAAGGTCTTTGAGCCTATTATTCGTGATCCTAGAGAAGCTAAATAAGAAGATGAACCTGATGAAGATTATTTAGCTATCCACCAGGAGGTAGGAAATAGACAAGAGTCCCAGGTAACCTCGGGTGCATGGGGGGGTGGGAGGGTTGATGGAAGGGGAGAGGGTTAGAGAGAAGGGAGTAGGGGAGGAATGGGGAAAGCTCGGTGGCCTGGGATGGGGGTGGGGAGGAAGGATGAATATGGGATCAGGGAAGAATATATTTCAACTAAGGGAGTCATTTTAGGGTTTACAGGAGACTTGATTATATATGGGATCCCAGGTCCAAGGAGAGATCCCCCAGATTGTTCTCTGGACAGAGGAGAGGGTGCCTGAATCGGCTGTGGCCCATAACCATACTGATGTATATTTTGCTTGTCACCATAGATCCTTCATCTGGCGAAGGACGGCGATACAGTCGGAGACCCACATTGGAGCACCGGACTGAGCCCCCCGAGGTCCAAATGAGGAACAGAAGGAGGATGAACATGAAAAACGAAATCAGTACTGCGAGGGATGCTATCACCTACTGATACAATGGAACGGATCTAATGAGAGTTTACCAAGGTCAGTTGGACTGGGACTGAATGAGGAAGTGATCTAACCAGATTCTCGGAATTTGGCCGGATTCTCTGAATGTGGCTGGCCTGAAGTCTTTCTGAAAAGCCATTGACTATGATACTGGGACCTGTTTCCTCTGCATATACTGGATTTTGGGGATCAAGTCTGTTTGGACACTCACCTTCCTGGACCTGGAGGGAGGGGGGAGGAACTTGAACTTCCCACAGGGCAGGAAACCCTGACTGCCCTAAGGGACAAAGAGGGAGGAGGAGAGGGAGTGGGGGGAGTGGGAGGGTGTTGGGAAGAGGGGCGGAAATGGAAACTTTTATAATTTAATAAAATTTACTTTAAAAAAAAAGATTTATTTATTTTATACGTATGAGTGTTTGCCTGTGTGTGTGTGTCTGTGTGTGTCTGTGTGTCTGTGTGTATCACGCATGCACGTGAAAGATTTAGAGTCCATGGAACTGAACTTGCAAACAGTTGTGAACCCCCATGTGGGTGTTAGGAACTGAACCTGGCTTCACGGCAACAGCAGTGACTGTTGATTGCCACAGAGCCATTTCGCTAGCTTTGCAATCTGTTTTGTTTTTGTTTTGTTTTGTTTTTAAGGTTGTGCGCAGGTTACACGTTACCCAGTGAGGTGGTTTCTCTGCTGTGCTCACATTCCCCCTAATTCCAATGCACGAACTTCTTCATGGCAAGTTTCCTCACATTAATTATTTTTAGGAACTTAATAAGGTTTCTTGTCAGTAATGGCAAAATGATAATCTAGAAAATGGTCAACTCTTCAAAAATCAGTGATCTGATTCATTTTTACTGAATTTAAATTAACAGACTAGGGATACTCGAGTAAACAGTCTAAGGGCACAATTCCACTTTTTAAAAATTTTATCCTAGTATATTTATTGAAGGAAAAGTAGATTTTGAATAAACATACACTAAAGATTCACTTTCTTTTCCTTCAATAGTTTTGAAAAATTCCACACCTACCAAAAATTTGCAAGAACTGTGCATAATAAACCAGAGGTCTCTCCCTGGATTGGCTGGTCCCTCACATGTGGTCACATTTGTATGTTCGCGTTCTCTCCTTCATTGCCTGTTACCTACACACACTCACATACACAATAGGCATACACATACTTGCTGATCTCGGCACACATCATAGGTTTGTACAATATCTAGGTATAGTTATATAGCTGTGTGGCGCTAAGGAACACGAAAATCAGTGAACTGGATAGTCAGGAGCTTATTCCTAAGGCTACTTCTTACCCACTGGCTCCAGTAAAATCACATTTTTGCCTCTAATACTTAAATACACTGACTTTCTCATGAAACTTTAACAAAGTTTATACACTATAATATTTATAAATGAAATTTTATCATCTTTGTCTCAATTATCACCAAGTTAAACATATTTTAGTTTAACCTAGAGTCAATGACTAGCCTTTCTGCTGCCATTTCTTCCTCCCCTGGCCCCCCACTGGCAAGCATATTCTCCATTCCAGTCAAACACCATAGGAAACTAGAATGAGAGTACGCCAGAATATGCTTGGAACATGCAAATTGTTTCCTGTGTCCACCAGATATTGACATGCACATTTATCAAAGACCTATAGGAAGCCACACTGACTCTCTGTACCTGAGGACCAGGACCATCTCCGCCACAAGGTTCCATGGGCCCTGCTGCGACAGTCCTTCCAAGTTTTTCTTGGTTTCTCCTACTGCTCTTTCAGATACTGACCTAAATATTATGTCCTCATGTAGGCCTTCCCTGTTCACTTCCTTATCTCTACAATATCATATATTTTGTTTACTCATCCAAATGGAGCAAAGAGTCAATGTCAGTATTGATTGCCTTAACAATGTCATTGCGAAGCCACTAGTCCTGCAAAGATGTAAATCATTCCTATGACAAATGTAAGTCTTGGGCTACTGAGATGACTCGGTAGGTGAAGTGTTTGCTGTCAAGCCTAAAGACCTGACTTTATTCCCTGGTCCCTTCTTGGTAAAAAGAGAGAACCAAAACAACCCCCATATTTTGTCCTATGACCTGCACACATACACCATGAGGCTCAAGCACATGCACACACAACTATGCACGGGAAAGACATCGCACAAACACACCGAGCAGTGATTCTCTATGCACATCACAAGCTCCCTAAGAGCCAATGAGGGCAATTTTTTCCAATGATAGACAGCTTAAAAGTGGACAAAGTTGCTGTGATTACCTGTTCATTATTTTTTTCAGGTTACTGGTGTGTGTGTGTGTGTGTGTGTGTGTTTAGATTCACTTAGGTTTTTAAGACAAGGTCTTGCTGCATAGCTCATGCTACTCATTAACTGTTACATAGCTCAGACTAGTCTTAAACACAATTCTCCTGCCTCAGTCACTCAAGGGCTGGAATTCCATGCTTGGCTAGCAATCAATTACCCCTCCTCCCCCTACAAAAAAAAATCCAAGAAATACATTTTTTACTTGTTGTACCACATATGGCTTCAGTACTTTATGCTCTCACATTTACTGTGCTAAGCAATTCTACAAGTTACAAATGCTTGTAATCGGCCTTCTCCAGATTTGGAGGGGACGAAAACTGAGCGGAATTAATACAACTCCTGCAGGTTCATGTAGAAGGAGCGGCAGGCCGCTTCCCACAGCCTGCCGCCCGGCTAGCTTTACCCAAAATAATTACACGGAAACTGTATTCATTTAAACACTGCTTGGCCCATTAGTTTCAGCCTCTTATTGGCTAACTCTCACATCTTGATTAACCCATTTCTAATAATCTGTGTAGCACCACGAGGTGGTGGCTTACCGGGAGGACTCTAACCTGCAGCTGTCTCAGAGAGGAGAGTCATGGTGACTGCCTCACTGCCTTCTTCCCAGCATTCTGTTCTGTCTACTCCACCTACCTAATTTTCTGTCCTATCAAAGGCCAAGGCAGTTTCTTTATTAACCAATGAAAGTAACACATAGACAGATGACCTTCCTCCATCAGGTTCAAACAACAAAAAGGAGTTAGGGCTGTCATTTAAGGCCTGCAATCTGGATGCACAGTCTGGTTTCACAACATTCTCACATCTGTGCTTCTCAGCCATGAGAACTAGAGTTGCATGGTTATCTTCAGTTTATCAAATTCAGCTTGTGATTCTTGAACTAGCAAAATAATTCTAATACTGTTGAAAGGTCTGATAAAGACACTTACACAATAGCAGAAAGAAAGAAAGAAAGAAAGAAAGAAAGAAAGAAAGAAAGAAAGAAAGAAAGGAAAAACTCAAATTAAAAACCAGGTGCCTGAAGAGATTGTTCAATCAGTAAAGTCCATGAAAACAGAAGGATCTTAGTTGAGATGCTTAGAACCCATGTCAAAGCTAGGCATGGGGGCGGGGACCTCTGTGTAATACTAATAGACAAGATAGCTGGTCATTTAGTCTAACTAGTTGCTGAACTCTAAGTTAAATGAGATACTTGATCTCAAAAAAAATTACATAAGAAGAGCAATTAGCAAATTCACCTAATGTTAACTTCCAAACTTGGCCCCCCACATTCATGTATACACACATGTATGCACACAAATACATACACCACACACACACACACAAGTCACTTTATTCACTCTGTTTACTAATCCACAGTGAGAAATAGCAGGACAAGCTGGTGCTGTATTCAGATGCGGTCTGGATAGAACGCTCAGCTCTGGCTGGGGTGTTCTTGGGCCAGTGTTGTTTTGTGCATACCAGGGATTAGAAAGTCACACAGAGAGGCTGCCAGTCAATGTTTGGGAAAGACCTTTCCTCCTCCCTTTCTCTCCTCTTCCAAATGGCAAGAGGTCACCTCAGAGGACACAATTTCTAAAACACGATTGCACTTCTTAAGCAGTGACATACTTAAGGCAGACCTACAGTAATCCCCAGAAACATACTGCCTGGGGTGTCTTGTTGCTTAATTAGAGCTGGCACTGAGCCACTTCTTCTCAGCCTTGAAACAGTGCAAGAGTCATGGAAAGAGCCACTGCCATAAGAAGTGTTATTTCAGGAGGATAGAAGGTGGTGGCACCATGCCAGTCTGCAGAAAACAAAGCCAAATGCCCCCAGCCACTGCAGCAAAAAGTCAAAACAACCAGTGTTATTGCAGTCAGAGATTAGATCCACCACCATGCCCATTTCTCGGCTTTAAGCATGATCTCTGTTGTAGTAAAAACTGTATAATCCTCGCTCGCAAGGCAGCAGGCCATGAAAGTACCAATTAATTTGCAACTATCACCAAAAAGGAAACTGCAAGAATCTAGAAACTGTATGCTGAAGAATTTCAGATCAAGATCGCATACTAGTCAATTATAACAATAAATGTAACTTCACCCCGAAACATGTACAATTCTACAATGGTAGAAGTAATTATTAGGGTTAAGTAAGTACATTTCCCACCTTAATCAGCTTATTGTCTTTTCTACGGAGGAGGAGGAGAAGGTTCTCCTCTGTGACTTCATTGTGACATACGCTTGGAGAACTCAATAATCATGTAATGTTGTCACTGTGTGGACATTATACAGAGTACTTCAAAATTAGATGGAGTCTTTTCCAAATTTCCAGAAGTGGAAATTTTTTAAAGTAATTAATGTTTGTTAAGTATGGAAACATGTCATATTGTGAGCAAATGGCAAGAAGGAAGAGGAAGTGAAGCCAGAAAATGTATCTGACGCCTGATTGAGCCTTGGGTCTCTTCAAAAAAACAACTACCCAAAGTGTGAGAGGGCAGGTCAGCCCCTGGGAGAGCTGTAGCACTTCAGTCAGGAGAAGAACTGGACTGTTGCTTGACCTTTATCCCAAATACGTTTTGCCAGGCAATGGCATCTCTAGTCAATAGCCCCAGTAACATCTCCAATAGAACCAGCCCAAGTAATGTGATCTCCGACGGTCAGTCCCAAGTGATGGAACCGTAAATAAGTACTATAAGGTGCCGCTCCAGTGGTAGGCCCAGGTGTCTTTATCTCCAGTGTTAGAGTCCAGGAAATCACCATCTCCAAAAGTAGGAGCACAGATAATGGCATGTTTAATGGTGGGGACCAAAAGAATTTTGATTATTCATTAAAATGCAAAAAAATACATTTTGATTAATATGCTCAACTTCCTTTTAACAGAAGTCAAATCAGGCCAGAAAAGAACATCTAGAACATAGATATTAAAATAAAAATAATAGACTTCTTAAACGTAATATCAGGTAGATTCTGGAAGCTGCAAAGAAATCCAAGAGATTCCAAGAAACATAAGCCATTCCAAGAAACACGTCAAGCTGTTTATTATTTTAGAAGGATCCTGACACTTTTCCAACCCTTAAGAAATATGGTGGAACACTTCAAAGATAGAGTCCAACGGCAAGAATGGCTTTGAAATCTCTGCTCTCTGTAAACTGCTATCTCAAAGATTTCTCTGATAAGAGCTCCAAGAATCCAGAGGCAGAACACCGTTTTATCACCCTCAGAGGATTTAGGAAAACGTTTCTGGCAAAAAACAGTCCCAGACTTACTTAACACTGTATTTTCTCTCGGTGGGAAATAGAGAAGCCATGCTATGTACTTTATGGCCAGGTGGAACATCATGATATCTAAAATTTAGAGCATGCTGATCAATTTAGAATCAACCTCGGCCAATAGGAAGGATTCTGGTAAGCTCTTATTCCTCCTCTGTGCGGGTCTCTGTTTTGGCAGGCAGCACCAGGTGGTAGGCAACACATCAGTCAAGGTTAACTGAAGGAGCCCCCCCCCTCTTCTTGGCCCTGCTCATTTGAGAATGTCATACTTGCTGGCAAGACATCATCTTCTGAGTCAGAACACGCTGGCTTTAGTCAATGCAGTTATGTGTGCTAAGCGCCTGGGGTTCTTTGAAGGGATTATCCCTTTGTGGAAAACCTTCTTGCTTCAGAGGTGATAAAGTTCAGTCTGGAGATGAAAAAAGTCCTGGTTGGTTCTGGTCATGTGACTCTGAGAGCAGCAAGCTTACTTACAATCAAATCCTTAGAAATCAAGCTCCAGAATCACCCACTGTTATATGCAAGTGAAATGAAAATTTCCTATGTAACAATATAACCCTGGTCCAGGGTTTTCATGGAGAGAATAACTATGTGATATGCTGGAGGTCACCAAAGCATCCCTCAACATCAATCTCAACTTGGCCAGAGAAAGGGAAGTTTGATGCAGGAAAAAGAGGCGTGGAACTGTCACACACGTGAAAATGACCGTAACCTTCACTATATTTTCTTATTCTTCTTAAAAGTATAGCATTTGATTCTAGGGTTCTTCTTGAATTTTTTATTGTATTAGAAATCTACCCTTTTGACTGCTTTGTTAGATACATAAAGTAACTGCAAAGACCCTCAACTCACTTTCTCCACATCTGCAAGTTCTGAGATATGAGGTAGTCTCAATTTGGCATAAATATCTGTGGTCATGTCCCCTTCCTTGCACAAGACAGAAGCACCAACCAGACAGTACCTATGCTGGTTAGTTTGTCTGCTTGACACAAGCTAGAGCAATCTGAGAAGAGGGAACTTCACCTGAGAAAATGACTCTACAAGATTACATCCAGACAATTCTGGGGGTAGAGGGAAGTTTTCTTGATTATTGATTGATGTGGGATAACCCAGTTACCTTTGATTGGTGCCATGCCTGAGAAGGGGGTCCTGGGCTGTGAAAGGAATCAGGGTGAGTGAGCCAAGAAGAGCAGTCAATAGACAGTATCCCTCTATGGCCCATCCTACAGCTCCTGGCTCTAGATTCATAATCTGCTTGGGTTCCTTCCTTGGCTTCACTCACTGATGGGCTACGAACATGGCATGTAAGCCAAATAAACCTTTTCCTTCCCATGTTGCTTTTGGTCATGGTTCTTATACACAACAATAGGAAGCAAGTTAGTATCTTGCGCTTTGACTTCCGGGAGGCCTCAGAAATGCTTTACACAGTGATCCCTGAGCCTTAGGTGCCGGAACTATGTTATTAGAGGTGGATCATTTAGGACTGGGCTCCACATAATTTCTTATTCTCTGCATTTTGATCAGTTGTGGTTTTCTGAAGTAGTCACCATCTGTGGCAAAGAGAAGTTTCTTTTATAAGGGAGAGAAAACGACACAAGGGTAAGTGCTTAGAATGTAGTTAGGAATCACACTGGTTTAGTAGGTTTCCTGCACCCAGGGTTTGGGGCTCAGCACCAAGCGGAAGCAGAGAGACTGTGAGACTCAGAAGAGCCGGGTGTTTGCTGTGAGATGGTGTCTCATAGAAATGTCAGAGAAGCTACACCCATGAAGTCTCATCAACATGGCTGTCTAAACAAGACCCGAGCAATGATGATACCAATGGGCAAACTAACATGGATGGGGAAAAGCTTAAGGGGAGCCTCAACTCCAGAACTTCAGTCAAATGGGGAGTGCCAAAGGGAAAAGAACTGGTCTTCCCCAGAGAAGAGCCCCCTAACTGGTTATCGCCCAGTAAAAGCTGTCATCCACCCACCCCACCCCTAGGTGGCAGTGGCACACACCTTTAAGTCCAGTCAGTGTCTGAGAGTTCCAGGACAGTCTGGTCCACAGTACAAGTTCCAGGACAGCCAGGGCTGTAACACAGAGAAACCCTGTCTTGAAAATCAAAAAAAAGAAAAAAAGAAAAAAGTCCCCTTTCCCAAAATGACGCCCTCTTGTGTCAAGTTAACATAAAAACTAGCTAGCATGTGTGTCTATAAAGCACTGTCACCAGTATATAATTCTAAAGGTCAAGGTAGCCCTGTATCCAGTCCTTTTCAATTCAATAAAAAATATGTTCCAACTAAAACAATAATATCTTACAACAGTTGTTACCTCGCACCCTACAGGCGAGACCAGGGAATGTTCTGAACCTAAAATAAGAATCCTTAAAACGTGAATATGAATGTCAAAGAGAAAGAGCATGAACATTTGAGCAATGAAAAAAAGAGGTAAACAAAAAGAAAGACTATGTGTCAGGGATGTTGGAATGGAGTCTATGAAAGTATTAATGAGGGAATCTGGCAGAACATGGGCTGCCCAGATCCAGCTAAACCGCTAAAGCATGATGTTATGTAGTTTAACTCCAAGTTCAGTCTTGACTGTTTACAGAGCCGACATTCAGAAACACAGAGACCTTCACGGGCACTTCTGCCCTTCTTTAAATACTGTGTGTTTCTCCGACATAAGGCACTGCGGAAGCAGAGGACAAGTGCCTTGACAATGTTGGAATGGCCCCGCACAAAGCATCTCTGGGTAGAAAGAAGCAGAGAGCCAGTGATGCCACGACCCAAGGTACTTCCTGATATCTGCCCAAAAGGGCTGTTCATGGATTTATGTGCCGAGACATCAAGTTATCACTGATGTTTCAGGGAAATATCTCCAAAGCTTGGATTTTATTGGATCCTATCAAGTGAGGGAGAAGAAACAGATGTATCTTCCCAACTGGGAAAAAGACAGGGTTGTAAGTCAGAAGGAAACTATGTATGATGCATATGTGTCTGATTATACTGTGGGGCCTTGCCTTTGCACATATATCTAGAATATGCAGTTTACTTCAATGTTTATGAATTGTGGACATTCTATCAGCTTGGGAAAAAAATGACTGTTCCTATAAATGTCATGGTGGAATGGAATTATAACTTGTTTGTTTAGCTGACCAGCTGTCTGTCTCTATGCCTCATCCTTATGCTGACTAGGGAAGCATCCCTCTGTGTCACCTCTGTTCAACCCCGGAGTCAAAAACAAAAACAAAAAAATTAGCAATGAGTTTTTGTCTTGTTTTGCTTTGTTTTTCTTGTTTGTTTTCTCTCTTTGAAAAATTTGGGGAAAAAAAAACCAATATCTTGTTTATAACTGCCGTGTATTTTGAGAGCATTTTAAAGCCTACATTTCACTCCTCGTATTTTGGTGTCCATTCAGAGTTATGAACTTCTTGGATGAAAGTTTTACCTTTCCACTCAGGGTCAAAGGCAGTCAATGGTATGAGACACTAATGCTCTTTCCTCGTCTCTGACCCTGAGGAGTATGGCAATCTTTACATTTAGGATCACGGGGGACCGTGTGAATCCAATTTCCTATTTACCACTGTTGTGTGTAGGGATCGTCTACAAGTGTATTCATCCTGTAACACAATCTGCTAGCTCAGAGGCAGTCTTTCAAGAAGCTAACACTTTTTAAGAAGCTAACATTTTTAACCCTCCAGCTATAATCCGCTAAGTTGTATTCTCCTTCGTCCCCATGAATTTCATAGACAAAATACACATGGAATTTTTTTTTGCCTTCCCTCCACTCTCCCATCCTTCCTTCATTCCTTTTCTTTTCCCCTTCCTACTGTTCTCCTTTTTTCTTTCCTCCCTTCCACTCCACCTTTTTATTTACGTGAAGATATCTCTCTTTTTTTTAACAATTTAAATTCTTCTACAAACGAGTTGCTCTTGGGATGACATGGCTTGGTAGGTGTATTCTGATTTGTCTTCCAATATGCAACACTGTTCTAATTATAGAAGCAGTCATCTTCTAGCATCATTATGGTCGGAGTGTTTGTACATTGTCTTTCGATTGACAGGAGTTACTGAGTTATTTATATACTCTCTTACCTCGCTGGATTTAGTCAACATCCAAAAAAATCAACCACTATTATTTAATTGGGTATTAATGAGAAAGAAGGTGAATTCATATAGCCATAAAATTAAGCTGGTATCTCTAACCTTAGCTTTCTCAAATGTCTAGGCGAGTTTGTTCCAACAGTCATAGGTCTGTTATACTCTATTCTACATTACCACTTCATAATAAAGTACGTATGGAGTCTTTCTTCCAAAATAGTCATAAATTAAAGTGGGTTTTCCTTTTAAAGTTTGTGAAAAAATAATCTTAGGATAGTAATTTAGTTTTTTTTTAATTTTTTTCTTCCTTTCACTTTTGAAAGACGACAGTCTTTGTTTCTACTGCAAACCACCTCTTCCCTGAGTTTCTCCTCACACACCAACAATATCTGAAAGGCTCAGCCCACAAGACATAAAGGAAATGCATTTAGATCACTGTTCCTGCTTCTCGACATCCAACTCCAACTGAAATAACAAGAAGAAAGAGGTTTAAATACACATTTTAAAAAGAAGAAAGAAAGGGAGGAAGAAAAGAAGGAAGGAAGTAAAGAAGGGAGAGAGGGAGGGTAGGAGAGAGGGAGAGGGGGAGGGAGGGAGGGAGGAAGAAGAGAGAGGGAGGAAAGAGTCTAGTTCTATTCCAAGAACCACTTTCTTTCTCAACTGACAAAAATTTAGAAAACTTGCTACTAATTTTAGAAAACTGACTTGAAACTTTTGAGAAACTTCTGTGAGCTTTTCTGTCATCCCACAGGTTTGCAGAACTAAGCCAATGGCTGGGATGTGAAGGCAATGGCACAACTCTACTGTAGGCTCTGTTCCAGTACAGCTTTTGGTTGACTTTGCGCTCTGTTCATGCTGGAGGACTCCTCCATTAAGCTGTTATGTCTCATAATACATTTTGAAGGTCAAACCCAGGACCAAATGCATCCTAGGCACCTACTGTACCACTGGTCCACACTCCTAACTCTGCTGTCATTCTTTATGGAATTATTCTTAATGTGAGAGGTGTGCCCTTAGTACAAATACACCAAGAATAACAGCCTGCTAAATAAAGACACCGAGCCCTTGTCCAAAAGCTGTGAAAACTGCTGATTCAGTTGCAGCCCCTTAAAACCCAAACTCAGTGTCCTTCTGAATGAGAGCCCCATGTACCAGTGCATGCTGGATATGGGGAAAGATACCCTAATGCCCCATGGGTCAGCTACTTCCCAATCCTGCCCTGGAACCATATTCCCTACCACCTCTGTGCAGAGATGGGCAGCCCCAAACACCTAGAGATCATTGCTTCTATTTCAAAACAACGAATGAATGCATGTCTTCCAAAATCACTCGGGAAGGAAACTCAGGACTTTTGCTTTTGGTTCTGTTTCTACTTATCAGATATGCTAACATCTTATTTATTCTTTGAGAATCTCATATCTGCAATAGAATGACTCTCTTTTCTTTTTAAAATTTCTTCAGCTCCTAGATTCCGGACCTAACTTTTTATTGATGCTCTTGTAAGGTAGAACGCCGGTCTCCCGGGTGAACATGGGGCCAGGCCTGGGGAATCCTTTGGATCTTCCATGGATGCTTTTCATTTGTGTATCCCCACCTGTCAGATGCCATGAACTGATATGCGTGAAACAGTGGGCTTTGCTGAAACAAGACAGACGGTATTCAAACAGTAGTTTCCTATTTTACTTACGAGCATCTCTGCCCCCGGCATTTATCAATGAGTCAGGGGAAGTCCTAGGTAAAACTAACTTCTAACATGTCACACCTTCCTGAAGAAGGTGGCCCCCAAGTGAAAAGGGTAGAGGGCTGTCTCTAAGGTGAATGCTGCCATCTAGAGAGGCAGTTTGAACAAAACAAATCTATAGCTGAGGAGGGGTGTGAGAGTGTGAAGGGTCTCCAAGGAGGCCCCATCCCTCACGGGGAGCCATCATTTCAATGAAGGTGGTATCAAGGATCCCCTGGCATGGCAGGAAAGTTTATTTCATAATAATTTTCGAGAATGGGGCCCTCCGAGATCTTTTAAAGATTTTAAGTAGGGAACAAAAGTTGATTTCCTTGGGGTTTTTATAAACTAACTGCTTCACACCTGATTGTTTTATTTACCTAGGAAGTAAACAAGATACAGCTTTGCTTCTAAGTTCTCTTGAAAGACATAGGAAAGCTGAGTCATCTGTGGGTGTCAATCTTTTGACCTCCTTGGCAAAACAGTACAAAGGCATCCAGCTTTCCCGAGGGACTCTAAATAAGAATGAATGGCAAGGCGCAAGAGAAACACAGAAGACCCTCTGAAGGTCCTTCACACTGCAAGGCAAAGTCAGGCTGCCCCCCCTCACCCAGATTGCACGCACAGCCATTTTAGCAACTGGGATGTGAAGATGAATATCTTCTTGCTGAGATGTAAATTGCTAATCTGCATATCTCCCGAACAACCCCAGGGACTGGGATTGTCTCAATTCCCAAATTCTTATTAAGACAGACTCTAAAGTATTTCAGGTTCAAGCAGTACAAACTCAAGGACACACAGATCCCTACCTGAGCTACTCGGAACATATTTCTCCGGCAGTTTTGAAATTTACTATTATATCGTGATTCCAAATAATTCAGAACCATAGATGTGTATGGTATATACATTTTGATAATATATGTATATGTACACATATACATATGTTATCCTTGTATTATAATATTCACAAAACAGTACACAAATTGAGATCTGTCATTTTAATTTTGCCCAACGGCTCGTGTCTGCTTTGCAATAATTTTGAATGAGGCCATAAGCATTATTAACTCATGCAGAAAATTCTTATCTGCTACCCTCCAGATTTGGTTGTAAGACATGGGGAAGCAGCAGTGAACAAATCATGCACCCCATAGTAAGTGAGTCTCAATGTAAGGACTATTGCCCAGGGTTCCTGCTTACAGGTGGAATAGTTCATTTCACAATATCTTGCCTCCTATATAGCAATACCCCTTCTTGCCACAATGGAATCTTTAAGAAATGGCTTGATCTCCAATGCTTCTGAAGCTATGAACGATGAGAATATTAATGTGGGTCTTAAAATCCCTGTTGTAATTTACTGAAAGCACTTAAATGCTTCATAGACAGCATCACGAGTCCTTGGGGATGGCCAAGATGAGATAATATTTCACACCCATTGGAAAGGGTGTGATGGAAGGAAAGAGGGGAGGGGCACTGAAGGAAAGAATAACGGGCTTAATAAAGAGGTGAAAAGTTGAACCCTGGTGTAGTGCTGGAATGATAGAAAGTGATGAGGCCACCATGGAAAACAGCTTGATCCCATCTCCTTGAAAAGTTAATTACAGAAAATTTTAATTTTGATATAACGATTGCACTTAAGTGTGTACCTAAACAAAACCAAAGAAGACACACAATATAAATCTTTGACTCAACAAAACACTTAGAACAATAACTCAAGGTAAAAACAAAAGAAAGACAAAAATGAGGCACACACATGTAGTAGGGTATCAGTCTCAGAAATGGTGACATTCTGATGCTCACCACAACCGGGGAAAGCTTGAAAACCTCGTGCCAGATGAAATAAGCTGGCATGAAACTGTTAAATATTGTATGATCCTGCCTACATACAGCACGGGGAATAGACTCCTTGAAGTGGAAAGCTGGATAAAAGTTTAGAGTCTGAGAACTAGAGGCAGTGAGAAAGTGACCGACTGTTCAATGGTTATAGAGTTTCGATACCAGGTAATGGAAAGGTTTACCTAGAGGCAGAGGTTATAAAGCAATATGAATACGCTTAATAGCGCTTGATGGTTTACTGGAAAGATACCTTTCATGTTACATGTCGCTACAGTACTTGTCTAGCATGTGTGAGCCGTCGGCCCAATAACCAGACACCAACATAAATACACACCACACACACACACACACACACACACACACACACACACCTCTACAGTTCTTTTTTTGACTACAGCAATGGCTTAGTGGAAGAAATCATTTCCCATGCAAGTGTGAGGACTTTTGTTAAGATCTCCAGAACCCATGGAAAGATGAACGTGTTTGTGCATCTGTAACTCCAGCCCGCCCATGGCGAGATGAGAGATGACAGAAACTCTAGAAGTTCACAGATCAGGTGTCTGGCTTACACAGTAGCAAACAGCACAGAGACATTTCTCAAACAAGGAGGAAAGTGAACATGGATACACAAGTTTGTCCTCTGACCTCTGACATGCACACACCATGGCATAAACATGTACACACACACAGACACACACACACACACACACACACACACACACACACACAAACATGCACCACGAAAAGATGATACAAAACTCTGGGAACCAGAAAGTGCAGAGAAGGGAGAAACCAGGATAAATGAAGACAATGAGGTGCCCACATACACATGCTAAGTAAGTACACCCAGGTGTCTTTCTACTACATTATTTAAGAAAGTGTACTCTCCAAATATGTATTATAGAATCAATTTCTTTACTATAATTTACACACATATACATACACATGCATGTTTGGCAGTATAAACAACTAGATCAAATGGTGTCTGAGGTTACGCTTTATATTTGGATAATGTTCTTCCAGCTATTTATTTGAAAACTGTTTATTCAGTTTATTTTTCTTAAAACTCACTGTATTGAAGATACATGTGTATTAAGAATTTCTAAGAGAGACTTACATAGATCTAATCTACATGGGAAGTAGAAAAAGACAAGATCTCCTGAGTAAATTGGGAGCATGGGGAACTTGGGGGACAGTTGAGGGGGAAGGGTTAGACAAAGAGGGGAGCAGAGAAAAATGTAGAGCTCAATAAAAATCAATAAAAAAATAAAAATAAATAAATTAAAAATGATTTCTTTTCTGAAAGTAGCTTTGTATTAGACAAAATATAAAAATGTGAGACAAAAAGCATTAATGTCTCTATAAAACTAACTATAGTACATAAATTATGATATATTTCTGTTGGAGACTTTAAAAACTGTTCACTCACATGAGTCTCAAAGCAAATCTGTTTCCAGGGCTGGAAATCTGGTTCTGTTTGTAAAAGAACTCACTGCTTCACTGCTTGGTTCCCAGCACTGATGTGGTTGGTGGCTCAGGACTTCTGCAATTGCAGTTCCATGGGACCTGACCCCCCCTTTTCTGTCCTCCTCGATTCTGCACACCCATGGCGCACAGACATGCGTGTAGAAAAACACCCATACACAGAAAATAGAAATAGCGTTTTTTGAAATCTCTTTATATGCAGTACTTCTATACATATTGACTTAAACCCAGACTAGAAAGCCTAAATTAAATTATCATAGCTGAGAAAAAAATTGAATTTCAGTTCATTTGAGAAGGACTCTGCAGTTGCCCATATATTTAAATTCACCAGGATTAATATTATATCATTATATGATATGTACTTATTTTTTAACTCAACTGAGAATGAAAGGAAATTATGAGAACTGATTGATTCTCTGCGTCTGTAAGTACATATGCAGCCCTTGTGGTCTGTGCGGGTGTCTGTCTTAATCTTCAATTCGCGCTTTAAACAGCACTAGGGGAGAAGGATGCTACAGTTAAGATGCCCAGGAGGCAGAAGCAGAAACGGTATTGGAACGGTAACTCCTGGCTCAGACCCTGGCTGTGCAATTCACAGCATGACTCTGGACACAGTCCTTTCCTTTCCTCGCCCTCGTTCCTCAGCTGTAAAATGACAATGGCAACATGCTGCCGTCGTGTCGAACGTCTAAAGCAACAGTGAAGGCTCATAGCTGTGATACAGAATAAATAGTTCATGTTAGTGCCACTTTCCCGCTGGAAGATGGGACATTACGTATAGAAAAAGTTTGCCAGCCAGAGTTACACATGTGGTAAGGCTTAGGGTCAGATTCTCATTTTCTGCCAAATGCTGATGTCTAGAGAAGAGGCATTGCATCATTAGGAAGCAGGAGTTCGTAAAATGACATCAACTGTATTTGTTAGAAAGATTTAATTAGATTAATCTTATTGCTTGTACTTAGCATTATGGTAACAAACTTGTATTGGGGAAAAAAAGTTTTTAAGATGAAGATATGTTTCTTCATTCAAACAAAGGCAGTCATTCATAGAGTGAAGGGATTTTTTTTTCTTTGTAACTTTCTTTGTAATGACTTGACCACCTTACCCAGAAGCCAAATGAATGGGAAGTAACAGGAACCAGATGGACATCTGGCTTATTCTGTAAAATGTTCATTGCTTCCATGAGAATGAAATCAGGACCAATCTCCTCAGGTGGAAGACATTTGGGTCTGATGTTGGAAAGATCTGATGCCTCTATAGACTTTATAAAATCTAGCTTAAGCCAAATTTATCTAAAAGTTTTTGTATTTACTCCATCCCAAAACCATGTGACAAGTAAGGTAGAAGTTTCCAGGAAGGTAGCAAGGATGCCGGCATTGACATAATGCTTCCGGGCTCTCCAGAGCAAAGCCCTTGTAGCCTTCCCCAAGACTGGTGTGATGTGATTGATCATAGTTTGGTTGTGTTTGCTTTGGGGCTGAGTGTGGTGTTTGTTTCCTATCTGTCGTGATTTTGCTCCCCTTCCAATTGATAAACTCTGCATTCTCCTAATCATATAAGCTACAAAAAATTAACCAAGTTAACTTTTATGGGCTTGCTTTCTTGAACTACAAACATCAGATGAGGGCAGCCTGACCCCCTATACCATCCAGCCCTGATTACAATCTACAGACAGTTTGTTCTCCGGTCATTGTTTAGAGACTAGAGGAGGAACTCTCCCTCTCCTGCTGCAATGAGTGAGTTATTGCATTGCTCAGTCAGGGCTAACAAATTCTGCTTCACCTTTTAACTTTGCTAAGGTGATTTTTGTAGCCATCAAAAATTTCAAAACCTTTTGATCAGTTTGAGTAAGTTTCTATTTTCCCTTCTGACCCCTCCCTCGCCATCCTTTTCAATTTACCAAAGTTCCTTTTAAGGGAAAAACGTTGCTATACTCAAATTTTTCCAGGAGTCGGGATTGGTGGTTGTATAATGAGAAGAAAGCGACTACAACATCTCAACTCTAAAAATCATCTCAAATAAGATAGAAAACAAAACAAAGGAAACTAACGCCAGGCTGTAACCGGAAGGGCTGACAGACTAAGCCAGCCTTGGGTCAAATGCTGTAGATGAACAAGCCACATCCCTGGGATATGGTGATTGCCTTTCCAGGCCTAAGTGGCCCCATCAGGCCCAGCCCCAGACCATGTTAGCTCATTTATTTGTGGGCTTAGGTTAGGGAAACTTTACACCTGCAAAGAACTATCACGTTTGGGGTTTATATTTTTTGAAAGTCATGGAATTTCTTCTAATTGGTATATTTCACCAGAAATGCAAGTTGTGTCATTGTTCCGATTTTGGTATGTGTGTGTGTAAAGCATATCATTCTGCACTTCCCCATAATATATGTCATTGCTGCAAAATATTTCAAGTTTTAAAAAGCAGAATTATATAACAGTTGAACAACATTAACTACTGGCCAAGTAGACAAATTAATCAATTTTCGGGGGTATTTGTTCAAACTGAAGGAAAACTGTCAAAATCCACCTTGATCAACAAATGCCATATAGACACAACCAGGTCCTGAGAATATCTCATAAATACACTGTAACATCAGAAACAGAATAAAAATGGCAACACAAAAGACTCAGGTTTTGGGGAAAACCTTTTATTGAGACAATTTCCCAGAACGTTCGCCAATTTAACTAAGTTGAAAAGCCACCTGGCTACTTCTATATCCTTCTTAAATCATTAGTACATTCCTTCGGTGAACTTCCTGTCATGAACTATAAATGAAACCTGTCAAAATTCACTGGCAGGCAAAGCATATGTGTATTTGAGTGATTTCAACCCAATCTTGTTAAGACAGACCATCAAATATACCGACCGTCATACAAGGGCCAAGACCAGATGCTTTTGTCTACATTCTACTTCTTCTCTTTTTGCCTTCATAGAGTCTCTCTGAGCACAGCAAACAGTTCAGCATGCAATAATTACCCAATAATCTTTATTGGCATCCTTCCGTGCACCAAGTGTGCAAACATGAAATGCAGGCATTTAAGGTACTAAAATGTCCACACGAAATTCATACTAAAGGGAATGGAGACAGTACGCTTTTATTTTCTTTGGATATATCTGGCACTAAGTGTGCAAAAGAAAATATGACAAGCAGAAAATCCATGAATATATAGGTTATTATACAGGCATCTCAAATTTTTCTAGCCGTAGAAGTAAGAGATACGTTCAGGTTGATGATAAGACAGTTCCAGTCTTTATTTCTCACCCCCTTATCAAGTGAAGCACTTAAAGTTACACAGAAAACACATGCAGAATATTGGTCTACAGGCTGCCAGATAGAAAAGGCCTTTACCGTTAGAGGAGCAATTACTGATGCAGCCTTCTCTATAGAACACTATACTATACATCACTGCAGAACACTTCTGCACTTGGATGCAGTTTCTCAGGGAGCAATGGATGACCCGCATCAGCAACTGACTCTAGCCACTGACACAGACTGACTGATGGAAACTTCTCACAGCCCTAAGACTTTAAGCCTTTGTACAAGGGTTTACATCAGGCCCTTCACAGAAGAGGAGCCACTTAATCCCAGAATCACGCTAGACTTCCTACTGACAAACCGGGTATTTTCCTTGTAGTCTATTAATTCCCAAAGAACAATAAAACAATACTTTTATATCTCGGTGTTCGTGTTCGTTTTTCTTTTTTTCATGTATAATTGTGTATCTGTAAAGATGGGTGCTTAATATTGGTGGCAGATGGAACCCCAATTTTTTCTCTGGACAGCACATCCTTCTTATGAAGAGCTACTGCTTGCTTAGGTCTCTGGCGATCATTTCTACCACTTCATTCTGAAGTGACATGCAGGTTTCAAAACATAAAAAGAGAAAGAGAAAAGGGAAGTGCCAAGGGACTCCGTGCCTAGCTTCCCAAACGGAGATGCAAAGGTTGCGTAATTTAAATGGAAGGTGACTAGAGCTCACGTGTGCCCACATGCTTTCTATTAAATTACTGAAAGGTTTTTGTATTTCTCTGCACTTTGAAATTCTCAAATCCAATGTATATTTTCTATGTTTTCATACTGAACGAGGAAAAAAAAAGAAGAAGAAGGGGGGAAAATTCCCAAAAGATTGCATACCAAAGACCAGAGCCTCCTGTTCGCGGAGATTGATGTATGTTTATGAGGAAAGTCAGCACGCAGTTTTCAAAGCCTGCAGGTTCATTGTGAGTTAAAGCATGTGGCCTCCACACAAATCATTCCATCTTTTCAAAATCACTCATCAGAGCCCCCGGCTGCCGTCTTCCCTGAGCCTTGCTGTGCTACTCGGCCCCTCAGGCCCAGATCTGTGTTTGTGGAGTCCATGAGAGGAGGGAGGGTCACCGGGCATCGCATTGTAACCCCATTACTGCTCATCCCAAACACTGTTCTGTTTGTTTTTCAATTTCTTTTTTTGTTTGTTTGTTTGTTTGGTTTTGAGTCAAACAATTATTAAACAAGACAGAGAACTTTCCTGGAGAATCACATATTTTTTTTATTTGTGTGTGAAGGTGTGTAGTATGTAAGTGGATCCATGCATTCAGGTGTGTGTGTCAAAGCTTGTGAAAGCCAAAGTCCACATTGTCTTCCTCAGCCCTCTGTTGTTTTGATGTTTTGAGATATGACCTCTCTCTGAGCCTGAAGCTCACAGATTCTACCGGACTGCTCTGCCACCGAGCTCCCAGTGATCCTCCTGTCTCTGCATCCCCAGCACTGGGATAACTGTCACATGCCACCACACTCATGGAGACTTGAACCCAAGACCTTTCCCTGAGCTGTCTAACCGGAGCACCAACATTCTGTGTCATTGGGTTGCAAGACTTCAGAACACGGTTTGTTTTATAGCAATGCAGATATGTGTGAAAGTGTGAGTTCATTCAACACAGCAGGAATAAATTACAAGAGCATCCTCCCTTGAAAGTTGTCAGCATCCTGCTCGCTACACGATGGGACCACAGAAAATGTCTGTGAAACAGCAAAGATGTCTTCTCATTTGTCACCTGTTTGTTATTTGTTTCTTTGCTTGCTTGCTTGTTCGTTTTGCTTGGTTTTCGTTTTTCTGGGTTTTTTCTGGGTTTTTGTTTTTGTTGTTGTTGTTGCTTTAACACAATTGCTCAACATCGAGAATTCCATACCAACACCAGAAAATGACTCCTGGCCTTAACTTAGGTAGAGGAATTGTTTCCTTTTAAGCCTCTGTGTAAGTTTGTTTCTTTCCCCCTCATGTTCCTCTTGCATTGGGATACGCCAGAGGGGCTCAGACTCGTTAGTTGCCCACCTAAAATCTCAGATAGCCAGTGTTAGCTGGTGAGCACAGGTTGGCTTTGACTGGGGACAGAGTGAGGTTTTCTGGGTCCTAAGAGCTGGGTACTGGCTCCATGCCTTGGGACTGCCCTGTTGGCAGATTACTAGCGACTTGAGACTCTGAGCTGCTGGGGTACCCTGGTGGTGCTGGCAGCCAAGAGGCCAGTGCCACATCAGCAAATGCAGTCCTGGACAAAAGCACAAATGACATACATCTCCTGCGTACTAACTAGCACTTTCCAGGGGAGCTTGCATTAAGTATTATGAGATGTCACTCCAAGCGAAGAAGAGCTCACACTCAGAACAGATATGGCAGAAATCAGAGGATTCTAATGTAAATCAGCTAGAATGTTCTGCCTTGTGCAGAGATGTCTTAAATGCCAGAATCCTTTGTTCTGTCCTCCTTGGGCTCCAGTGTCTCCATCAGTGATAGATAAAGAGAAGGGATCCCCATGATAGGTCCTGTTAGGTTTTCTAGGACACAACAGAGACCGTATCCCAAACTGTGTCTGTCCTTTTGTGACTCAGCATGTCCCACCAAAAGCCACTGGAGTGCAATCTCCATTTATGATCCTGGTTAAGTCTGGAATGGAAAGGTGAGGTTCAATGAAGTGCATTTGCCATGCCCGCCCATGAAAAGTCACCAGTTCTGTTCCATTTCTGTTGATAACACCTGCCCAGACAAGAGAGGTAGACCCCAAACAGCCAAGCAATGCAGGTGGCAAGGAAGTCTGAAAGAATTTCAGGTGGGAATGAGCACAGCAAAGGGCCAGCGGGCAAAAGAGCGAGGTTCTAGCAGCTACAGCCTCCTCCTCTCGAGTGGATGAGGGTCGGGCAGTTATCGCCTGGTGGTGGTGGTGGTGCACACCTTTTATCCCAGCACTCAGGGAGGCAGAGGCAGGTGGATCTCTGTGAGTTCGAGGCCAGTCTAGGCCTAGTTCCAGGACAGCCAGAGCTGTTACACAGAGAAACCCTGTCTTGAAAAACAAAAACAAACAAACAAATGAAAGGGCAGTTATTTACTGGCTGAATCTGCACCGCAAGTAGACGCCGCCATGGATCATAGGCACATCACATTACATCTTGAGATGCTGTGTTCTCAAAACCACAACAGATAAGCCTACAGTGCACACACAATGCATACACGCGCTCCCAGACAAAGCTGGATTTCATTATGTAGATGGAAATGAATGAAGATTCCAAACAGGGGGGCGACTCTGGAAACAGCAGTATAATATTATACGTTAAAATGTAATATATCTCTATGTGTAGCTATATCTAGGCGCGTGGACTTATGGGTGTAACACAAAAACAATTAGAGTCCTGTTGAGTAGTTCACTTGAGAGCTGTGTAGGATAAAGGATTTAAGAAGTATTTAAACGTGTCATCCTTAATCCCATATTTTCTTTGGTACTAATTCCTGCAAAGTATCAGAGGCCCTGCTCTTAGCTCCAGGAAGCTAAATAGTCCCCGGAGTGCAATTCTCAGGCAACATTTTATCAAACAGTGATTCAACCGAGGCTTACTCCCCAGATGATGAGGTCACAAAACACATGTCAGCCCAATCACCACCGACAACCTAGGCCTGAACTAGGAGCTCATCCCTGAAAGCATGGAGCAGGATGGAGAAGGTGGAGGCTGTTGAAGCAAATTTGCAAGAGACAGAGAGAGTGCAGTGGCAAAGGAGGCCCAAAACACGGTGTCCCCGGCAGGATATTCTGCCAATCCAAATGGGAAGTGATGAATTCTGATCGCCGGACTAGCTTGTCCTAGACATAGCAATTAATACTGGCCAGAGAGGCATTGGCGGGTGGAAAGCAGTAGGACCAGTCATCTACTTACAAGTTTACTGATAGAGAACTGGGAGAGGATCAAGAGGTTTTTCCTCTGGCCATCATCTTTCCTGTGCACGAACTGTGATTGATTGCTACAGCATTGCCGTGAGCCAGATCTACAGTGCGTAGTGCTGAGTTTTCTATCCGAAGCTTCTTGTACTGGGACCCGTCCTCAGAGTAACTCCTCTTTGTGTGAGTGTGTGGTGGGGGAGGGGAAGGGATGTGAAAATGGCAGGATCTGGCCGGCCTGGTGAGGCTGTTTGCTCTGCAGTATGCGCGGGTAGGCTTGGCATGGGAAACCTTCTTTGACGGAACATTACCCTCCCCTCAGCTAAAGTGGCACCTAATTCTTTCAATCTGACTGACTGGCATGTGAGCCTTGGTACCACAAACCACAGTTAAGTTAGGTTAACTGGAAATGGCACACCCAGCAGAAGTCCAAAGGCTGCACTTAACCACCGTTCTTCCGGAAACTTCCTGAAGACTTCTTTAGTCCAGAGTTGTTTACTCCGAGAGGCAGTTGGAAACCTACTAAGAAAAGCTGTATCATCTGGGCAAGCCACTTTACACTTCTCTGAGACTTCCTTCCCTCACACATAAAATGAGGAAAATGTCAATGATACCTAGTTTACATTGGTGTGTGTGTGTGTGTGTTATACACGTGTGTTCACAGTACCTGACGTTACTCAGTATGCTATGTAAAGATCTATTCTTTTTACTGTTGCCAAATACCCGTTCCCTTATACTACCCTCTTAATCTGAGGAAAACATGAAGCAAGTACATCGCTTATAATAAGAAAGCACAAAGAAGACAGAGTTTGGCCATGTCATTACGGGGAGGGAAAATGGAACATTGCTCTGTGATGAGTCTTTCTGTTTGAGCCTTACGAGAAAATTAAGAGAAAATGGTGAAAATTCTATGCCTTTGCAAAGTCCTGTGGACAACGCTTTTCTTCATAGGTGTGAGATTTTTTCAGTCTTTAGGCAAGTTCTTGTAACAAATAGCCTGAGCTAAGAGTCGTAAAGTCGCGGCCATACCAGTGAAGATGGCAAAGGTTTGGGCAAGGGTAGAGAATGAGAGGATCATGGGTAATTTCAGTCCTTGGTGTGATGCCATATAAAGGGAAGATGGCCCTGGTTGTCACTGTCTATTTTACTCCTTCATTGTAATACTACATTTCTCTGGATGGGTGTGAATTAGCTGGTGACTTACAGAATCTGTTTTTACTCATCGGCATCCAGTATATATCAAAACCTGCAGAAAGCAAAGTAAATGCAAAACATTTCTGGGAAAGGCATCAGAGGAAGTACCCTTCCAAGGGTGCTGAAAGGGACTGGGTAGGCTGAGAAGAGGGATAACATCAGAACCAAGCAGCCTGGGTCACAGGTATTTTTCTGTTCTCGTCAAAGCTTTCCTGTACATTGGCTATGGTCACTAGAGGCCAAAAAGTATCATCCATTGTATTTGTTGGGGTTTTATTTTTCTCTCCAGAGTCATTAGCATATCTGAACCATCCTTTGAGAAATGATTGCAAACAATTTCATTAAAAATAAGAGTGACATTTACAGATAGATGTGTGTGTATGTTTAAAGGAAAGCAGTGTGGCCTAGAGACTGCCTTCTCATGCTGAATTTACACAAAATAGCAGTGTGGCCTTTCATGTGTTAGCCAACCTCCCAGATCACTTACCTGATGGGAATTGAAAGCACAGTGGCTTATTGCTAAGAAAGAACTGGCTATTAGCAAATAAATAAATAAATAAATAAATTTTAGGAAGTTTACAGGGTAATATATATTCATATGTTAGTCTCACTCACGGTAAGTGAACCTATCACTATGTGATAGTTGTGATTTATATACTTAAATAAATACAAATTAGTAATTGGAATATACCATTCCTGTTTGAAATAAACCTGACATATTCTTAATGATATCTATATATACTCAATTATAAAATTTAGTTTTAAATTGTCACTCATAATCAAATAAGCATCATAGTTAAACTTTCACCTGTCTAGAAAAAAAATCTACTATTATTTATACTCAGGGCACTCAGTTTTAATATTACTAATCCTCACATATCCTAGAATATCAGCTTCTGGACTTCATTTCCATTACATTATAAACATTGTTATCAAATATCTGAAATTAGGTCTATACTTTTAAGTCACTATTTTCCCACTGTTGTAAATGGGACCTTGTGTGTGAGGGCCAGACCGGAGACCTTTGACGTGGGTCTCAGGGACGTGGGTCCAAACTGGAGTGGGTGAGAGAATACGCCATGCAGACAGAGCTTGAGTATAGAGTTTATTTGAGATAAAGGGAATGGGAAGAAAGAGAATGGAAGAGAGGGAGACAGAGCAAAGGGAAGACAGAGGAAATGTCCTGCCTCCCCCTTCAGAGGAACAACTGGAGAGAAACACGGGGGAATGGGTGGAGCTTGTGTCTTAAAGGGACCTTTACACCCTTTGCACCTGCTTACAGAGTAGTACCCTGGGCTGGCCAGGGTATTGCCTGGGTACATCCTGCCAGATGACAAGGCAGGCCAGAATAATGTCTGAATCCTAACATCCACTGCATTTAAAAACCGTATTTTGGAGTGGGCAGTATTGGTGCACAACTTTAATTCCAGCACTAGGGATGGAGAAGCAGGTGGATCTCTGTGAGTTCAAGGTCAACCTGGTCTACAGAGCAGTTCCAGAACAGTCAGGGCTACACAGAGAAACCCTGTCTCGGAAAAAAAAAAAAAAAAGAAGAAGAAGAAAAAAAACACCTCAAAAAAAATCCCCAAAACAAAAACATATTTTAGTTTATAATTGTTTTATTATAGCAAATGAATATTGGTCCACGTGCTTGACGAGAGATGATCAATAAAAAGTAATGGAACAATTAGAAGGCAAGCTACAATTCTAATATCTGACTTTCCTTTGGTGGCATCTTATAGCTATGTCTGTCCTCTGTGATTTTAAGATAATATTTTTGTCCGAAGAGTGAAAAGAGATGAAACTGACGTCTTAATAAATGGACTTCCAGGCGGCGTATAACGCATTTCCTTTAACACTGTATTGAGGCTGCAGAGCCGTCGTCTCGTTGGCTCTTCATTTTCCTGACTGGTGTCAAAGGAGCCCATACATCCAGGTAGCCCTCAGCAACAGTGTCAGAGCCCCTACTCTGTCACTCCCCAATGATGAATGGATTCTTTTTCCAAACAAATAAGCACTTCAGAGGGATCCCCTTGACAGGGCTGTTAATCCAGAAGGCCTCCCTTATCACTGCAGAATTCAAGGGCTGAGGTTTGACAGGATCCCTGCACTGCCTGGCTCTCGGGCAGCTGGAAAGAGCACAATGCACAAGCAAGGCTCTCAGAGAGCAGCCAGGCAGGCTCTGGTCTTCCTGCCCAGGCCCCCACCACTTCCAGAGCTAGAACTCTCAAATCCTGTCTATCAGACATGCAGCAATTGTTGTGCGGCTATTGTTTTCATTTTCTTTCTCGAAAAAAACGATTGCCGTCACACATTCCGATCCACACAAGGAAATTCGGAGAACGGGTCTCACATGACCAGGCTGGGCCTCACAGGAACGCAAGGCGAGATGAAACTCCAGCTCTGGGTTGCAGGCATGAAACATGGAGACCATCTAGCTCTTATCAGCATTGCATAAATTTCCTACCGAAACTCTCTGGCTCTTGGCTTTGCCTCCCCTGACATCCAGACTAAAGGTCAGCATTTCCTTTACATTCCAGAAGCTATTAGGAATCGGCTTCAGCTTATATTCCTGCTAAGAATTGATGAGTTGACCTTAATTCACTGCGGTTCAACAAATCTCTCCAAAGCATCTCCCAAAATACTATGTTCAGATGATGGCTAAGAAATCAGGATTCTTTAGCCAGCCTCCGCGCTCTTTATATTTTCACAGTATTAACATGCGTTTGTAAAATAAAAAGGAATGGCTAACCATCAACTTTGTCTCTGTGGATGATGGCCGGGTTCTCCAGGCCTCACCGTACCTCACTCTGCCCTTCCATTCCTCCAGTGGGAGAAAGCGAGAATGCACGCTTTTACCCCAGTCACAAGTCGACAGTCTTAGGAGTTTCAGAAAGGACATGTGACAAAGCCTGTTTGAAAAGCGGGGCAGAATGTGTTTTCAGTTTACAAATTATGAAATATTCAAAAGCACAGGCTTGCGCCACAGAACTGGTGACTGCTAGGTACCTAGAACTGTGTTTTTCTTTCCCTTTCTTATCTCCCTACTTCTCTCTTTCTTCCCCATTAAGAACAAAACACAAATGAAATGCAAACGAGATGCCTTAGGCTTGAGAAGATAAAAAGAAAAAGAACTGGGGACAAAGAAGGGAAGACCATGGGAGGGCCTTCCTAATGGGTTTCAAACAAATTGTTTCCTCCTAAGAATGTGATTTACTCTTTCCTGAATGTTCAATTCTGATCTGCATGCTGGCTGAATATTAAATCGTACAGCAATGTGCTTAAGCAAAGCAGACGTGCTGGCTTGTATTTTGCTTCCAATTATCTGAACACAGAGCAAAAACATTAAAGTTTATGATTTTTGCTTCTCAGAACGGAAAGTTTGCCAGAGTGCTTCAACTCTGAATTTCTGCTTCCTAAGTATTACACAAAAGGAAAAAAATCAAGTCTATTAGATTACTCACACTGTGTTTGTTAAGAAAGAACTATATTATGGTGACATAGAGTCCTCTCATTCTCAAAATCTGTAGGTAGCTACTCAGTCCTTAAGCTGGGACTACTGGCCTTTTAAAAGATTCTATATAAATGAAACTTAAAGTGGGCCTTACTAAAATGGCTCATGAAAATTCCAATGTACCAAGAAAGTCCACTATTTTCAAGCATCCTATAAATGTATGTTTGTGCATGTCAAATTGAATCAAAAGCATACACTCCCAGGCAGGATCAGTTTATTATGACGCTCCTAGATGTACATTCACATAAACCACTTCATTAACCTTCACAACTAACTTAACTTTCAAATTTATTTTTATTTAGTATGAGCTTATAAAAGGGGAAATGTTTTTAGTCTTTCTACACAGATTAAACTAGTAAAACATTGCTAACAGACAGACTTGTGAGTGCAACCTTTCCCAAGCCAGGAACAGCTTATTTTGTGGAAATGTCATATTTTTGGTAAGCCATCTTCAGACTTCATGACCTGGACAAATGTTTCCTTAAAGTTATAAGGTCATACATGTATGTATATATGACAATTGTCTGTATAAAATAATATGGTAAATATCATTTTACTCTAATACAAGACTCAAATCAAAATATCTCCATTTTCATTCCACTGTCTTTAATTGTTCATGGACATGCGACAGGTGAAAACATCTTATTTATATTAAGGAATGACATCATAATATAGTTACTATAAAAAAGAGAAAAAAACTTACTATCTAGATAGATGTCAATCAATACAACTTGCAACAAGATGGATAACTGAAAAAATACTAAGCATACAAAAGTGAACAATAGACTCTTAGAGGGCATCATTTAAACAAAGGACAATTCCAAAATAAAGGAGAGAAAGTAAATTAGATGCTCTACACAGTCTCAGATGTTTCGGACTCAAAGATTATGACATAGAGTTTATTTCACTTGAGAATAAAAGGAAAAGAGGGTAAAGGACAAGAAGGATTGAGGAAGAAGAGAAGGAAGGAAGGAGAGAAGGAAGGAAGTAAAATTTATTTCAGAATAAATAAAGCTGAAATTTAGAAGATGAAAATGAAAATAAATGTCCTTTTATAAACTAGGTAGAAAATTTCAAAACTGCTTAAAAGAGTTTTGGGCCTTTGAGTTTTTATATCGATGTAAGAGAATAGTGTGTAAATCATTTTTTTTTTTGTTCTTAAATTTCTAGTCTTACCTGAGTTAGAGATATTTAAGAGCTATGAAGAAATCTTATTTGTTTCTGAAAAGAATGGCTATCTCTATCTCAAGTGAGTTGACACACAGCCCCTTATCTTTGCGCAAACAAGTGATTGGATGGTTATATTGCCATCAATGATGTTTTCCTGAGAACTTAACCAAAGAAAAAACACTGGGCTTGTGGCAGCAGTCAGTGGGCAGTCTCCCGACCTTCTCAGCGAGGCGTATTCCTTTTCCAGTAATTGGGCAGATGCTCCTGGTAATGGCTCTTTATTTTTCTGCTTATTGACGAGGACATTCGGCTAAGGAACCAGCAGCAGCATCCGTGGATGACTGATTGAATAGGATGCAGCCGCCCCACAGAGAGCTGTGCCCCTTGTTTTCCTCCATTAGCTCACTAAACAAATCTATGTAGCCTTTGGCCACAGGCTTGCCTGTGCAATAATTAACAGTTCGCGTTTGGAGTGGGGTCTTCTTTAAAGAAAAACAAAAAACAAAGAAAAGAGTATGTCATAGGTTTGATATTTTAAACATATACAGCAATTTAACCATGGCATTGATTTATAAAATAGAAATTGCTTGGCAACTGCCTGTCAACCTGGACCTAAAGCCTGCCGGAAAGCTTTCAGATTGATTGTTCTCTACAGCGAATGTGCGAAGTTGATTCTATTGATACCTGAGTCACTCTTAACGTTTATCACGAGACACAATCTGAATAGGTGGGTGGCATATCATCATCCTTCTGTGAAAGATCAATTAAAGGCAAAGAGATTTTTCCTTTGTAATTTCCTCCAAAATAAACATGAACTCCTGGCTGAGAGACAGTAGACTGGGAAGGCTCCAAGGGCAGTGTACCCTGTGCATGAGGTGGGTACCGCCACCAGGAAACTCAGATTAGAAAAGTCTCTTTAATAATGAAGTCAAATAAACCCTCGAGGAGATAATTCACTTGGCCTTCATCAGTTATACTCACATCTCATGAGGCCTGGGTAGATGACAGAATAGATGAGTCAAACAGAGATGTTTTCCAACGTCAAACAAGAACCCAACTATAAAACAGCCTGCTGTCTCTCAGTTAAAGAAGCTGTCTTCTCAGCTTATGAAACAAGTTTGAAGTTGAAAATATTTAGCAAGGGTGAGGTAATAAGTCATAGTTTTCCTATTGAACCCTGCTTTACAATATGAGGACGTTATAGAATGATTTTTATTATACATGTGTATTTTCCTTGTGAAATTTTTCACTAGGAAAGGCTGTGAAGCAATGCTTTTTGGTATGCATGTCTATCATACTTGATTCAGTGTGTTTTCATATTAAAATACACTTATGTTTTAGAAGCAATATGCAATTTTTAACACTGACCTTATCCGTAGATATAAAGTGAGGAGTGGAGAGGTGTTAACTAATTGAATTTAAAGAACGTAGCATTTTGGATCTTCTTAGGAAAGCAATCTAAGAATAAATTATTCCTTTGTCGTATCTGAAACTATGCTATGAAACCGATTTCTTAATTTTATGCGTATGGGTATTTTGCCTATACATATGCATGCACCATGTACATGCTGGTGCCCTCAGAAGTCAGAAGATGGTGTCAGATTCCCGGAAACTGAAGTTATGAATAGTGGTGAGGACAAAGTGGGTGCTAGGAACTGAACTTGGGTCCTCTGCAAGAGCAACAAACGCTCTTAACTTCTAACCTATCTCCCCAGTCCCTGGTGTCATCTTATCAGTGTGACCCCTGCTGGTATTCGTCCCAGGATCTAGAGCTAGTAAACATGAGTGGGCCCAAGGGGGTCAGACACAGCAAGCATTTAAGAATTCTCTTGTGTCCGTCTGAACCAACCACTGCGTTGGTTTCAAAGACCAAGCTTTCCCATCGCAAAGCAACACGAACCCTTCCTAAAAATCGGAGGGCATCGAACTCCCAGGTTGCTGGGTGGACTCAGACCCGGATATTGGTAATTTGTGGGCACCAGTGAAATGAAAACAGAGAGCGGCAGGGGAACAATGAGCTGGCGCTGAGCTGTCAGCAGTTCCACCAGGGTGACTCCGGGGCCACCCCGCACAGCCTCCTTATGCTACAAAGCCAGGGGAGCTGGATTTGCCACGGGTCCCTTCGCCATGTTCCCCGCCGCTCTCCATCAGGCAGTCTTGCAGCCCCAATCTCCATCTGCATCGATTGGCTATCCATCCAGAGACCTTTTACCTGGCCTCTGTTTGTGTGGCTTCATATCTTTATGACACGGAATGGACAGCGCGGCGCCGCATAGCTGTTATCCATTAACCATTCCTGCTGTGCTAATCATCACCGACTCCATCTTTCTCTGTCCTGTCTGTTATTGTCTTCCGAAAAGAGATGTGAGGTTTCCTTAGCCTGCTCTGGTTTACATGACATGATTTGTGTATCTGCCTACAAGAGTTTCTCAAATGAACCCTGTGTATTATCTCCCCCCACCACCAACCCTTCCTTCTCAGAAGAAAGAAGGAAAAGGTCATACATCTGTAAAATGACAGCATGTATGAAAAATGAGAGCTCGGCCCACATGGCTCCCATCAGACACAAGCTCATCTGCTCGGCTACAGACACCGCTCATTTCCTCAACATAAGGCTGAAGTTAAAAGCAGGAAGCACCTAATAAATTGCCTGCTCTCTCAAATTAACAAAGCATAAAGAATTTTCTCGGTAATCAATGAGTATTTCTCGCTCTAAAAAAAAAAAAAAATGCAAGTGTCAAGCAGCGGGGACGTCAACACGTGATCACACTTCTCCCTATAAAATGACTTTAAAGTGTCAGCCCAACCGAAATTTGGAAATACAAAAGCCTGCTCAAGAGGATGGGTGGAAAACAGAATTTTCTCAGAACTTTCTTCCTTTTTTTCTGTACTGAAGACATCAAATATTTTAAAGACGAGAGGAAATATTATCCTGGAGTCATTGCAGTGAGCTTAGGCACATGTATTTTCAAGAAACAATAAATTACATATAATAATTACAGTAAGTGTGAGAATCCTCAAAGTGACTTTGTGAAAAATTGATTAGTTCTATTTTCAAATGTGGGGGGTGAGGAGGTGGCAATCTGAGTCTTATGAAAATACATTTTTTCATAAATATATGTAATTGCTAAGAAGTATTGCTGTTGTGGGTTTTAGCCTCAAGCAGATGCCAAGAGTAGGAAACTATGAATCAAAAGGACACTTTTGTAATCTCTATTTCGGATTTAAAAAACAAATAAATTCAGTGTCATGGGGGTGAGGGGGGGGCGTGTTAAGCAGTTGTGCCCCTTCCCAGGCTAGCTCAATAAAAGAGAGCTGAAATTCTTTCACCAAGAAAAGAAAAATAGTAACTGGAAAATTTCCCCCTACTTAGATGCTTAAGTTTCATCTTTGTGCTTAAGACAAGCTCCTAGGAAATGAAACTGTTGGAAATCAAACTGAAGTCCCTAAATCGGAAACATTCATTAGGAAAGTCATGTTTCTTCAGGGCAGACTCAGACTGTTCCGCTTCCAACAGCAACACAAAACATCTCTCCTCCACTGGGCCACTTCATTATTCATGTCTTTGCCTCCAAGAGTGTTCTTGTCTTGTGTGTGAGTGACCCCTTCAGGTGCTATTTTGAAAAGACTACTCTATATACCTACAAGAGTCTCCTGATGAAGGCTAAGAATTTGTGGAAAAACCTTTCAGGCAGTTTCTGAAATTTATTCAGAAATACAGGCAAATAATTCTAATTTTTTCTGGTAAAACATTTTAATCGATACATTTTGTAATCTCTTCCTAAGCAGTCACCAAGAAAGTTTTTGAATGCTATCTGCAGGAAGCTTGGCTGTTAATAAGGCAAAGGCAGGAGTCAGAACACAGCGTCGGGTTACATTTCAGACAATCTGTACACTGATTCCACAGAGGTGGAGGAATTCATCCAACCCTAGAGCTGGGTCATCCACAGAAGATATTCGTGCCATAATAACAAGAGGTATAATAATGCAAAAATACTGCTCATTTCATAAGCTACATTTGTTCACCAAACATAATTATTTCATAACCTTCAGAGTGTCAGATAAAATATTTGACATCACCAAAACACAGTGCTGAAGTACGTCTGACTCTGTGAAGAGCGGGGGGCAATTAACAGCCACATCCTTAAATTATGCTCAAGCAGAAAAAGAAACCAAAATGAAAACAAGGCATTTCTCCTTTGCCCAGCTAATAGGAGCTGAATCTGTAGCAGCACAGTGTAATAGAGATTTCTCCAATGATGGATCTGTCCCACAGACGGGGCCAACGGTGGTGGCCCCAGACACAGGTACCAGCTGAGCACTGGATACATGATGGGTGAACTAACAAAATGTTACAGTTCGTTTAAATGTAGTCACACCTTTGATGGGATCTGTTTCTAATAGCACATAGGAAAACGACCAGCTGGAGAAACAATAGCATTCACAGCCTTACAGTCCCAGTAAAAAAAAATGACAGGTTTCAAAGAGTTTAGGGGGAAAGTTCTGCAATTTTTCTGAATATTAACATTTCAGTATTTTCTCTCAGCTAACAAACTCATTACAGGATTTTTTTTCCTATGAAATAGTGTTGTACTATGAAATCAATCTGTTTAAATCAGAATGTTCTACTGACCATTAATCCAGAATTGATTTAATTCTTGTACATTTAGGCTATGCAACACGGTAGCTTTAAAGGAATGGGAATAGTGAATATGTAATGGCATGAGAGGTGTCTGTAATCTGTGGTTAAATGAAGGCTCAAACTCTTCAACATGCAGTGTACCATGTAACTATTAACTGAAGTATTTTTATTAACAGAATGTGAGGTAACTTACCATTTGCATAATTTTTGGCAGACTAAATCACAAGTAATACAGAAATTTAGACAATAAAGCAAATAAATTTTAGCAATTCCAAATGTTGTCACCATTATTGAGTTTTATTACAATTTTTAAAATGGTAATCACACTGCAACACTACCTTTTCACTTGTTTCAATTAAAATATAATCACAGGTATCTTCCCACACCAATAAAAAGCTATCAGCGGAAATTGTTTCAGTGCTCCATTGCACATGTTACAATAATGTACTCAGCCTTGAACTCACGGACACCTCGTTTGCTTTCCAATTGTCTGCTATTAATATACACACTGAGATGACCACTCTTTAGGTTCAGTCTCTACAGTATGTTATTAATGGCTTGATAACACTAGGATAAATCCTTACAAGTCAATAAAACCTTACTGATAGCAATAACTAAGCTCTTTTTAAAGCAAGACTAACCAGTGAATTGTTATTTGCTATCATTCCTACTAATAGGAAAAGTATATTGCCTCTATAAGTAAATACTATTAAGATGTTCTAGATATAGATGTCAGGCATTCATTCAGCTTTCTCAATGAGTCCCCTCCATTAATCTTAAGGAAGAATTTAAACCAGTGTTTGCAATGGAAATGATTTATTTTCTAATGATTAATTCTCTTTCTTTTATTCCCCTTGTTTCATGGAAATTTTTAGGAAAAATAATTTTTGGTAAGAACCTAACTAAAAAGCATGATAAAACACTCTGAATTCATACAATCACAGTCGTGGGTTTCTAGACATAAAAAAGTCCCTCTTCACAGGGTAAAACACAAGGCACTTTGCAGACAGCCGGTGTCAGAATAAATCTTGGGGTCCAACATGTACACAGATCTGGAGCATATTGAAAAGAGAGAACCTTAAAGATCAGGAGTTTCCTCGAAGGCAGGAGGACCAGAATTTCTTATAATCTGTGTTAAACTCTGCGCTTCAGGCAGCTCCACGGTGGTGCAGACCCATGATGATGAAGACCCGTGATGATGCAGATTCATGAAGGTGCAGACCAGTGATGGCGCAGACCCGTGATGGCACAGACCGGTGATGCAGGAATAGTCCTGATGCCCTTATTTGGCTAAAGAATTCCACCCCCTGTAGCGAGGCAGAAGCATCATAATCACTGCACTGGTTATGACACTTTATGGACTATGTGATCATATTAAGGTAACTGGTAGTTAACGGTGTTCACGCTACTCCATTCAATTGGTTCAATTGTTTTAACTCATAACCCTATTATGAGTCATAAGGAATACCCATATAGAAATAGCTTTTCCTTAGTAGATATCCAAAAGGGAAAAGTTTTATAATTTCTCAGATTTTTAAGCGATGTTTTGTTTTTTTTTTAAAAAAAAGTCAACCACAGAAATCCTGAAGAACAAATGTATATCACCCCTTACAGAATACTCCCTAGGAAAGATGAATTTTATCAGCATGCATCATGTATTTTCTAACATGCTCTAACATGCTTTGGCCATTCAAGTTATAGTTTCCACTTGGTCTGAATTAATCAGTTCTTTATCTGAAGCAGAGTTTGTTATAAGGCCAATGTGGTCACAACAAATCCACTGAATGACTTACTGAGGCCAAATGCCTTCAGATTGCTTTAGACTCGTGCATAACAGGGCAGGTAGACAGGATACAGGCACGCACACATGCACACACACACACACACACACTTAAGCTCATGTATGGAACATTAAATAGGAAACCTCTGTTAATAATTTAATACTTCTGGGCAAAGCAACAAAATACATTCTGCTAACATGGTTTCCTTGTCTAAACATATCTTATTTTCATTATAGTTTGTAGTAAAGTAAAGAACAATAGGCGTCTGAGCCATAATTGTCTGTCTCTAAGCACACAGAGTAGCAATGCTAAACTGTGTTCTGGTAGGGGTTCTCTCTTAGCTTTTTTATTTTATGTATTAACAACATGTCACACACACCTCTCTGGGTGTGTGGCAGGGTTAGGGGGGGACCCTTAAAAGTCAGTTCTCTCTTTTAGGAATCCAGGGGATCAAACACAAATGACTGGGTTCATACAGAAGGCATCTTTACCCACTGAGTCATTTTGCCTGCCCTAGCAGAGATCCCTGGTAGCCTGACTTGCATGGACTAATAACCATAACTTTCTATTAGCATAACACTGTTTACCTTTGTGCAGTATTTTGAATGTGAAGTGTCATCCATGAGCTCCTGTGTTTAAACACCTGACTTTCAGCGAGTGCCACTGTTTTGGAAAATTGTGGAACCTTCAGGAGATGGAGACTTGTTGGAGGAAGTGGTTTCTGGAGATAGGGCTTGAGAGCTGATAGCTCAGCCCTACCACCTGGCCAGTTTCTCCTTCCTTTTTCTTAAAGATAGGAGATAAAAGGTCCCAGATACATACTCCTGCCACCATGAAACTACCTACTGCCACACACTCTCTTCCATGATTGACTGTGTTCCCTCAAACTGAAAGCCAAGACCATTCCTCCCTCGAGTTGTTTCTTTTCATGTGTTTGCCCACAGCACAAAGAAAAGCAAGTAAAGTAACTAATTTCTTAGTATATATCTTGCATGTGCACGTTCTAACTTTTAAATAAATTTTGTTAGGGAACATTAATAGTCCAAACTAAGGGGTTTCATGGAAACATTTTCATTCTAAGTAAGCTGGTTTTCAATACCCAGATTCCAGGATTTTTCCTGGAAAAACATTCTAACTCCCAATGTAAGCACATGACTTTCATGCCCACCCAACTCAAGGAGCATCCTCACTCTTGCTTGTCATTCTTCGGGTGCTGGAACTTCTGGAAAACAGGACCACTGGCTGTTTATACACAACTTCTTCTACATTTTGTTCTTTATCTAGCTTTCTATTTAGGTCAATAGAGGAACAAGCTTGTTGCTTAGTTTGATCATGAAACAGTTGGGAAACACACACACACACAAAGGATTAATATTAACCATCTTGCCCACAAATAATATGCAAATATTTTGTCTTATCTCCATCACTCCACATTTCTTATTTGTATTTGTTTCATTTATACTCCCTGCTCCTATCTCTCTGTGTGTCTCGCATGTTCTTTCACATCTCCTATCTTTCTAGGCGTGAAATAGTGGTGCTCTAAAGGGCCTTTGTTTGGAATATACAATGGTTGACATTAACCTGGGAGGAAAGCATCTTGAATATTGAATATACATCCTGTCTTTGAAAGCTTTGAAAGGCTGTATCTCTCTCTCTCTCTCTCTCTCTCTCTCTCTCTCTCTCTCTCTCTCTCTCTCTCGCTCTCTCTGTTCAATACATGTGTGTGCATGCATTGCCACAGCATGGATGTGAACCTCCCTTAGGTATTGTTTTTCACCTTCCACCTTGTTTGAGACAGAGTATCTGCTGTTTCTTCATTGCATAAGCCAGGCTAGTTGATCTACAAACTCCTGGGAATTTCCCTGTCTCCTTCTCTACACCTCACAGGTATGCTGGGTTTATAGATGCTCAGCACCTCTAATTTAATCTCTGGAGAATCTAGAGCCCTCTTGTGGCTTTTTAGGGCTCTGCACACATGTGGCGCGTTCACACAGACTCATGCTCCTGCCCACAAATAATAATAATAATAAAAAAAGCAAACGCCAGTTTTCACAACTCAGTTCTCTGCTGTTGTTGTTGCGGTCGTCAGGCTTTCTTCAGACACCAGCACTCTGGTGTTTCAAGTTTTCAAGCCTTGTGTTTAACTCCCCTACCCGTTAGAGTGTTGCAAAACAAAGCTGCCCTTGGGAGATAGTTCAGGAACTCTCTATGCTGTAAATTAATTTGCTCATTTCAGAGTGTGGCAAACCATCGCTCAGAGTCTGCCCTGGTCTTTGCTAAAGGAAGGGAAGGATGGGGAGGAAAAAAGAAGAAAGAAAGAAGAGCAGCGGGTCGGGGACCCAGGACAAAGCGTCTCCTGAGTTTCAGTAAGTGGCCTTGTCACATGAAACTTATGTCCGCTGTTAAGTGGCTGAGCCAGCTGCAACCCATGTGCCACACAGGCTGGGCCTCTTATTTCTCCTGCGGGCCACCTGTGCAATGTGCTCATCAGAAGAGCCCCCGAGGAGGCATTAACATAGCAAGGCTCATAAAACACAAATCCTTAAATGTAAAAACTGACACTTTCATCCTCTCCAGGCTACGTCTATATAGATTTCTTTTTAATGAAAGGCCTATTTTTTTTGTGTCCAGCAAGATGCCTGCGTATGGGGTCACACAATTCATAATCCTATTTTTAAATGTTCTATTATTGTGAGGCTGCCTAATTTTATTCTCCCATGAAATTATATGTTGTTCCATAATTAGAACACTTACCCTTGTCAATAGCACTTTAGTCATGGAAATAACTCAGGATGAGCATTGGAAGACACCAGTTTACACCAGCAAGAATGGGATACATTGGAGAGGAGCTCAATACGTCTTCATCGCCTTTTGAATGTCTTTACAATTACATTTCCTGAAAATTTGCCATTTACTGGGAGAATAGCAGAGAACAAACCCTCTATCCTTCATGTCCACCCACAACAGTGTCAATTAAATATCCTACCATTCTTTGTAGCATTTTAAATGTTATTTAATGGGTATTTCAATTCAAGGATCGAAAGTATTTATTTATACTTGTTTCTCCTATAGTATTGTAAAGTTCTAAAAGTAGTTCTCAATAGACCTTAGGGAGAAGTGGAGAAGATTGGCTAGGGACCCTTCAGTATGTATTCACTTTCCTGGCATTTCCTAACCCAGCCCAAAGACCAGCAGAAGGCAGAAGCATAGAGAGCAGAGGGATCATAAGCCTCTTGCTGAAGTGCCCCACCATCAGGAGATATACTGTATATGTGTACATCAGGGGAAATGTTAAACTTTGACTACAAACGTAGAACCGAGCAAAACAGAGAGATTCTATTTAAATAAGCCAGCCACAGTAATGCAAGCTTTTCAACAAAACCATCTTGAATATAAACGAAATGTATATTTTTTCCTCCAGTCAAGATTGTGTCCCACGTTGGTGGAGAGATGAGGCAATGGTGTTTGTAGAAGCAGAAATGGTATTGATGTATAAAGCAAAGCTAGTGGTGTAGAGAAGCAAAGAAAAGCACAGTGGAGCAGCTGTATTGGGCCACAGATACATGCAGGATATATGCTCTCTGGTCAAAGATTTATTTTTAATTATGTGTTATAGGGGTTATGTACATGTGTGTTGATGAACATGGAGGCTACATGAGTCAGATACTCTGGGGCTAGAGTCACAGGGGATTGTGAGTTACCTAGCTTGCTTCTGAAAATCAAAATCAGGTTCTCTGCAAGAACAGCATGTGCTCTGAACTGCTGAACCATCTCTTTTGAAGAACATTTTAAAGTTTTACTGTATATGTATGTAACAGACCAGAAGGCAACTTGTGGGAGTCTGTTTTTCTTCTTCCATCATGTGGGTTCTGGAGATCAAACCTAAGTCCTCAGGCTAGTTGACACACACCTGTACCCCCTGAATCATCTCACAAGCCCGCCCACAGAACTTTTGAATATGTCCTCAAAGCCGAATAAGGGTCTTATTAATAAAACATAGGAAGCCATTATCAAAACTTACAAGTACCAAAGAAGAAGCAATTAATGCAGGTTTTGTAAAGCTCCCAGACAATCACAACCAAGTATGCTTCTAAGTCGTCAGGGAAAGAAATTGGTCAAATAATTATTACTCTAATTAATTTTCAAAGTAAGTAGAAAAGAATCCATTAAATCCTCAGGAAGTTCTTTGTCCTTGTGCCTGGGAGTTACTCTCTAGGAACGTGGCTTTGTTTCCTGTGAGCTTTGGCCCACATCAGACATTTCACCAATGGCACTTAGGATGGAGGCTATGGGCCCCATGGTATCAGCTCTACCTCCCAGGAAGGTGAGACTGAAGTATCTGGTTGACACTGGAGTAGGAGTTCGAAGCTAAAGGTCAGAGATTTTACAGCAAACTAAATGACTGGAGCCAATGGAAAATACTAACACTAGCCTAGGGAGAGAGCTCTTGACACCCATCCCCATTCCCAAAGCTTACATGGAAATGGCTCCAGAGATGAGTACATAACTTTTGTTTTCACAGTTACTGATTATCCAGGGCAGAAGACCACAGCTGAACATCACTTTACCATTGTGACAATGTATACTCTCTTACTAACTGCAGTCACACACACACAAGCACATACACACATATACACTCACAAACACACACATACATGCACGCATATGTACACTGGTAAACTAGCTTTCCTCTATCTTGGGCTTGAAAGCATCTTATAATAAAGTCAAACTAGATTCGTTCCCATTTATGCTTAAATCTGTTTCTCAAGGATTGAGCTATGCCCCCATCTGTAACCTTAACTACAAATGGTTCTGTACTGCCTGATCCAGGAAATGGCAGCTATGCCATTGTTTCAGAAGGTTATTATGACCACTTGTTGTTATGATCACCTTGTTATGATTACCTTGCAACCATGTTTTTGTTTCACAACAGGCTGTGGTGACCTATTTGTTATGCTTATATTCTGCTTCAGTAATTCCCATCTATTTGCTAACCAACCTCCCCATTTGGAAACTCCCTATTCCTGAACTTTAAAAACCCTTATCTAACCTATGTCCAAGACTGATCTCTTGAATTCCATCTTTGTGAGAGACAGCCTGTGTCCACAAATATAAAAGCTTGCTACAGTTAATTGCTCACTTCAATTAATTTGGCCAGGATGATTTTAGTCAAAGTCTCTATCACATATCCCCTTTAAATGTAAACAAACATTTATAAACAATCATTTAGGGAATCTGGGAATAGTTCTTTCCAAACTGCTTCCTGCTTTTTGTTGGGTAAAATATTTGGGGATTCATGGAGACTTTCCGGGTGGGGAAATTTTGGTCCACCAAACCACATTAGTCTAAAAGGATTCCATAGGTTCTCATCCTCTGTGGAAACAAAAGCAGAACCTCTTTTGCAAAGCAACAAATCCTTAGACCCAAATTTTGGACTCAAGATACCTTTAAAATATGTAGGTTGGTTTAGCTTAGCAGTCCATACAATGAAATGTCTCTCTGTACTTAACTCTTTCATAGTCAAAAAAATTTAAAGAAAACACAATAGTATACATAATCCAGATTCTTTGTGTATATTCTATTTTTACATGATTTATTTTTCTTACTCTATTTTAATCTATGACCATCTGTACTCTGTCTCTTTAAAGACTTTCTTTTATTTATTTATTTTTATAAATCATTTACTTCCTTTTATAACTCTCTATACTCTTTCTAACCTCTTCCAAGCATACATACTTTTTTTTTTAAACATACCGTGTCTCATTTAGAGTTTTATGTCTGAATCTGTCCTGTTGTGTATTTGTAATCCTTTTCTGTTCTAGAGAGCTTTTAAAATGGTAAGTAGTTTGGTTGCAATGGCTCTGGGTTCTGACTCTACCTCTCCCTGCTTTTCAAAATGGCAGAGGTACCATCACCGCCAGCTCTGGGACCACCCATTAGGGGCCATGCTCACCACTAACTCTGAAGGAGCATGCAGCACATAAACCCTTTTCGTCTGAGTCATAGCTAAATCTGCTATGCAGCACACTGCAAGGCCTGGAAATATCTCTGTGTATAGCATCAGGAATCCACCATGCCCTCCTGCTTGTGCATGCTAGTAGACCTGATTTTACTACCTGCCCAGGCAGGGAGCGCTGAGCCGTGGGCATGGCCTCAGCTACTTTCCTCCTAACCCCAAGCGGGCATATAAGCATCTGGGCCCACAAAACCCCATTCAAGTGTTCCATAGCCAAACCTCCCAAAAGAGTCAGAGCTCTTCATGCTGGTGAACCAGAAAGCCACCGTTTTGAAACTACATGGTTTTTGCTGCCACTGCGAGTCAGGAAACCTTCTCTTAAAAGAATCATGTCTCTGCATGCTTCTAGCAAGCAAAACCCACCCAAGAAATTGCTTAACTTTGTTTTGTATTGTGTCTAGAATTACTTTATAAGCTTTTTCATGTTTTACGTGAATTTGGTCAACCACATTGGTGTGTCAATTTGTTGTAGGAGGTTGCTTGTTTGTTCCTGGCTGCTCAGCCCCAAAATAATCACTCAGAAACATATTATTTAAATCACTGCTTGACCAATAACTTAAGCTATTGCTAGCTAGCTCTTACATCTAAAATTAGCTCATTTCCATTATTTCATATTTTGCCACAAGACTTGTGGCCTGCCAGCAAGGTTCCAGCTGGTGGCTCAAGTCTTTTTCCTCTGGCGACTCAATGACATCTCTCTGACTCCACCTTCTTTCTCCCAGCATTCAGCTTAGTTTTCACCACCTAGCTCTGTTCTGCCCTACTATAGGCTCAAAGCAGTGTCTTTATTCATTAACCACTAAAAGCAACACATATACAGAAGGACCTCCCACACAAATATCTTTCTCCTCAAATCTATAGGATTAAAAATACACAAACACACAGAGACACACACAGAGAGGGGGAGTTTACTCTGTACCAGAAATTGCCGTGAAGACTTTACACTAACTCTCAACACTCGCATATGAACCTTTATCATGAAGACAGTTCACTGACTGATATATTTTACGTTGAAACGAAAAAGGAAGACTTCGGTCAAGGATACTCCTTAGCTGTTTGGTTTCTGTAATTTGACAGCTTTTAATATGCTTCTCTCTTTCAGTAGATTGCCTTAACCCATCTTGGCTCAGATTTGTGTGGAGGATATTTAGTACTGATCTGTAAAAGAAGGAGTGGTCTTCTAGACACCATTATGGGATTGACAGTCTTCTCAAAAACACTATTACTAAGCCAGGATACAAAAACCTGTAGACTCTTAGGGACAGATGAGCTGGCTCAGGTCATAAAGTGCTTGCTGGACAAGCCTGAGTACCCAAGTTTGGAACGCCAGCACCCATGTAAAAGCCAGCCTGAGCCGCACAAGCCTAAAATATTGGGAAGAGGGGGATGGGAAGAGCAGGATCCCTGAAACTCACGGGCCAACTAATCTAGCCAACTGGCGAGCTCCAGATTCAGGGAGAGACTATGTTTCATAAAAGTAAGGGGAGAATGATTGAGGAAGATTCCCAAACTCTGGCCTTACCACAGGTGTCTACACATATAAATAACACACACACACACACACACACACACACACACACACACACAATTCAAAAGAGCTGAAGGTAGCAAAATTGGGACTATGAAATAGGCTAGTGAAGATTTCTGAGATGCTTTTGAGCTTGTTTATAGAGACTAAAAGATGTACAAGGAGGACGATTTCTCCATATGTTGTCTACCATATAACTGTTGATAAATTTTACATATGTCTGTTTTCATGTTTCACATATGTGTTAATTCTTTTTTCTCTCTACCATCATTGAAATATATGGCTTTTCCTCTTCCTGGGACGGTGCTTAGAGGCACTCAGAATGGTCCGGTGTTTGACATACTGTCGTAGGCTTTCCTACAACACAGCCTCCAACAAAACTAGGCTGTCCCGAACCCCCAGCAACAGGATTGTTTATCTTTACACCAAGAAGGTTGGGAAAGCACCTAAATCAGCATGCGGTGTGTGCCCAGGTCGACTCCGAGGGGTTTGTGCTGTGAGACCAAAAGTCCTCATGAGATTGTCTAAGACAAAGAAGCATGTCAGCCGGGCCTATGGTAGCTCGATGTGCGCCAAGTGTGTCTGTGACAGGATCAACCAGGCTTTCCTTATTGAGGAGCAGAAAATTGCTGTGAAAGTGTTGAAGGCACAAGCACAGAGCCAGAAAGCAAAATAAATGTGCGGCTTTTTAATAAAGGTCAAGGCTTGGTCTATGGGAAAAATATATATATATATAGTAATAGAACAAAATATGCATACCAGTTCAACAGACTAGAGTCCAAAAAGAAATCTGTACATTTTCAGTCAATTTACCATTGACAAGACTGCCAAAAATGCATATGCAGAAATGACAATCTCCTCAGTAAATGATGCTAAGAAAATCAGTAAGGACAGACCCGGAGCAATAAATTAGACTCTTATTATTATAAACAGCTTTGAACAGGCTAAAGACTGAAATATCAACCCAGAAGACCTGAAACTTTACAGTTAGAAGAGAAACAGGGGAAACTGTTTGACACTGGCCAAGCTGATCACCTCTTCTGTGCCACCTAAAGAAAAAAGAGAGAAATGTGATTTATATGACAGAACAGTTTCCACACACTACAGAGAACAATCCAGAGTAAAGAGACAGCCTATGAGGTGGAGAAGACATTTGAAAACCACATATAAATAGTTGTATAGTTTGTATAACCAAACTTTGCAAATAACCCATAAACCTCAATAACAATAAAGAACACTTACGAAACAGACAGAAGACCTGATATGACAGTTTATTTAAATTTGCTTTTAAAAACAGGATTTACCTATGCAGTTTGTAGCTGGCCTAGAACTCCCCAAGTAGACCTGACAAACAGTAGAGATCTGCATGCCCCATCTTCCAAGTTCTAGGATGGAAGGTTCATGCCACCACACCCGGCCTCCACTCAGACATTTCTTAAAGGGAGGTCCACCAATAGCTGAAAGACACAGGAAGGATGTTCACCATGAGGAAACATCATAGAAATGCAAATGAAAACCACAGGAAGATACCGTCTTGCATCTGCTAGAATGGCTGTTAACAAAAATACAAACTTTGAAAAGTTTTGGCAGGTTTTGAGAAATTATAGCAATTACATATAGCTTGGGAGAATGCAAACTGTCAAAAACCAGTCAGAGAAATAGCATGGAAGTGCCAGAAATAGTAAATAAAAAGTAAATAAATATGAAGCCATAATATGACCCATTGCTAGCTGTATGTTTAAAAAAATTAAACTGATTTCTGAAAAAGGCATATATATTATCGTGTTCATTTCTGCCTTAGTTCATCATAGTCAAGATAACAGCACATGTTAGCTTGCTGCAGTAATAGAAGGAAACAACCAGCTAGAAGAAATTATTATGGCTCAGTTTCATAGATTTCAGCCCATAGTCCCTGGCCCCATTAATTCTAGGCCAGGGGGTAGGCAGAGCATTATGGATGTGTGAGAACATGGCTGAAGAGGGCTATGAATATGGCAGACAGGAGAGAATGACACAGGAAGGAAGAAGATGTCATCAAGGACCTGCCACCAGCAAGCTTCTCCATGCAGCAACGACCCACTTCCCAATGTTTTAAGAATGTCCCAGAAGGACCAGTAGCTTAAGTAGTCAGCCCATGAGTCCTGAAGGGTATGTTCTATTTCAAATTCAGACAAGAAACAATCCATGTCTACCCATAGATAAGTGGGTAAAAAAAAACCTGAAAAAGAGAGATGACAGAGGGGTGGGGGTGGGATTATGTTTCTGTCTGTCTGTCTGTCTGAGTGTATGTGTCATAGAATGTTATTCTATTCCATTCCATAATAGAATATTATTTGGCCTTGAAAGGGGAGGAAAACTGATTACTTGGACAACAAGAATAAACCTAAAGGACATTAATACTAAGGAAAATAGTCTGGAGGATAATAGACTGAAAATTCACATTCAGATATCAAACCTGAAAACATAGAACTGATAGCAACAGGAAGGAAGTAGTGGCTGCCAGGAACTAAGGGGAAATATGAACAGATTTTGTTTAAAGGGTATAAAGTTTCATTTTAGCAGAATAAAGATTTCAGGAAATGTATTATTCAATAATAGCTAACAAACTGCATTGTAAACTTGAATTTTATTGCAAATAGATCTTAAAAATTCTTAACACACACACACACATACACACACATATACAATAACTATATGAGGTGGCCACGACATCAGTGAACTGGAACAAGGTCCTTATTTCACAATATTTACATAAATCAAAACACTGTGATACATGGCTTAAATGTGTCTAGTTTTTATTTGCAAATTATATTTTGACAAAGTGAGAGAAAAAACAAAATCACATGTTTATTCTGAGCAAAAAAATTGTTTGAACCTATTGGAAAATCAAAGTGTGCACACCAAATTATACTGTGGTTATTATTTTTAGTTTAAATGTCATATTATAAAAATAAAAACATTATTTTCTATCTTTTTTTCTGAAACTGAATTTAAAATCACAAAATGAAAGTGGTATATGGTATATAGCTAAGACCCCTAACAATAATGGAGAGGGTGCCTAAACTGGTCTTCCCCTGTAATTAGACTGGTGATTACCCTATCATTATAGAACCTTCACCCAGTAACTTATGGAAGAAGATGCAGAGATCCACATCCAAGCAGCAGGTCAAGCCACGGGAGACCAGTCAAAGAGAGGGAGAAGGGATTATATGAAAAAGGAGGAAGGGGTCAAGATCATAATGGGGAAATACACAGAGACAGTTGACCCGAATTTGCTGGAGCTCAAAGACTCTAGACCAAAGGCTTGGTCCTAGGTTTCTCTGCATGTGGGTGGCAGCTTTGTAACTCGGTCTGTTTATGGAATCCTGGCAATGGGACCAGGATCTATCCCTAGTGCATGAGCTGTTTTTTTGAAGCCCATTCCATATGGTGGAATGTCTTGCTCAACCTTGATGGGGAGGGGGAGCTTGGTCCTGCCTCAACTGAATGTGCCAGGCTTTGTTGGCTCCCCATGGAAAGCCTTATCCTTTCCATGGATAAGTGGATGAGGGTGGGTTAGGGGAAGATGAGGAGCAGGGGGAGGAAGGGAAGGGAGGGAGGAAGAACTGTGGTTGGTAGGAAAATGAATAAAAATAAAATATATAAAGAGAAAGTGGTAGAAAGCTACCACTAAGGATGCTAAAACTTGGTTTTAAGTATTTATAATTCATTTTTTTAATTTAATAAAATTGTTCTGGAGAGCAGCCTAGGGTTGCCATCCTTTACTGGCATCTGCAAGGCCTCAAGTTTAATTCCATCTCAAAAGACGGGAAATCAGTCTACGCTTCTGTTTCAAAATAGTATTTTCATCAACCCAAGCATTTTGTATTTTGAGATATAGAAATGATGTCAGTGTGTGAGACAGATAAGATAGCAGAAAGCTGTGAATTATATTTCATCATCTGGCAAGGAAAGGATCAAAATTGCCTGCTTTTTCACATTTCCAATATTCCTTCTTTTAAAATATTCAAAACTAAGAAAGAATGTGGAAAAATGCTGTACTTTGGATCCTGGGACTCTCAAATGGCTCCAGCACAGACAGAAAATGGTGACTAGCTTCCCAAATCAACATTCTGTGTCCCTGGTTAAGTTGCTTTGTTTTACAGCACCCCTGTGTCCTCTTGCCCGAGCTGCAGTGAGTTCCCTCTTGCCTGTTTGGAGCCACCAGGTCCTTCCCTGATATCACGACAGTGGAAAGTGCTGGGGACGGTAGTGCTTTCAAGACAGTGAGGTGGGGACCATGACAGAAACCAAAGTCACAATGCAGTGGCCTCCCCATAGTTCCTGGCCTGGTTCCTTGGGTCTGACAGGAATGAAAACTATGTCCTTTACATCCTGGTGCTGTTCACCTTCGGCAAGTTACATGGAAAATGCCTGGGTCTTCCCCAGCCCTTAGTTTCTGCAACTTGAGTTACTTTGACAAGGCACCTTGTCAGGAATGACAAGGAAAAAAATGGTCAGATGTAGAGCAAAAAGAACAAGGTTCAAGCCCAAGTTCTGCCACTTAGACTTGAATGGACTTGAACACTTTAGCAAATTTCCTAGCCCCTGACTGTCCTGCAGAAACTAACACAGTGCTTTTACCATCCACTGTCAGAATAGCAGCCCTTGGAGCATCCTGAAGCGTGGTGGTCTGCAATGCACCAGACTCAGTATCCTCTAGGTGGTTGCCTTGCCCTAGATTCAGTTGCTGACCAGAAGCTACATTCTGAGAAAGACTGATCTAAAATACCACACAAATACAAGGGAATAAAGTACTTGGCCTCACCTGGCTATTTAAGGATTAGGAGGTGTGGCCTTGTTGGTGGAAGTGTGTCACTGGAGGTGGGCTTTGAGGCTTTTAGAAGCCCAAGCCAGGCCCCGTGACTCTCTATTCCTGCTGCCTGCAAATTAAGGCATAGAATTCTCAGCTACTTCTCCAGCACCATCTCTGACTGTGTGTCAAAAAGATTCGCACTATGATGATAATGGACTAAACCTCTGACCTGTAAGCAAGTCCCAATTAAAAGTTTTTCTTTGTAAGCCTTGCTGCGGTAACAGTGTCTATTCACAGCAAGAGAACAGACTAAGATACACAGTTATGTTCCATTGCATCCTAGTTTGCTTTCCATTGTTGTTATGAGAACACAATTACCAAGGCAATGTAGAGAGGAAAAGGTCGATTTGGCCTACAGAGCCACCTCAGGGTCCATCACTGAGGGAAGCCAGAACAGGAAATGAAGCCGAGACCGTGGAGAAGAGCTGCATATTGGCTTGCCTTCCATTGCATTCTCTGCCTGGTTTCTTATACAATAGAGGACCACCTGCCCAATGCTGACATTGCCCATAGTGGGGTAGCTCTTCTTACATCAAGTGTTAACCAAGAAAGTGCTCAATAGGCTTGCTTACCTATAGGCCAATCTGATGGGAGCATTTTCTCAACTGAGGCTTCCTCTTCTTAGACGATCCTCGCTTATGTCAACAGGCACATCAGGTAACACAGCAGTGCCATTTTCTCCACGTGTCACGCAAAGCAACACTTGGTTGTCTTGTTGAATTGATTCTGGACAGATCAGTTACAAAAAGGGGTCTATGTGTTGACTTAGCGCCTGCATCTTTAATGGCACTGAGAATCAAGTCTGTGCCCAAGATCAATTCCTTTGATTTCCTCCACCCCTCCCCTTTTCACCACAAACCATTATTTTCTAAATTGAAAACTTTTAAGTCAATTTAAAACAAATCAATGCTTCCATTTTCATTCATTGAGAGTGAGTATCGCATGGTCAGGGCACGTTCGACTCAACAATACACTCCAAAGTTCATTTTCTTATTAATGATCTGGATTATTAAAATTTTTTCCATTAGGGTATTTCTATACAGTAAAAATAGCACAGCTAGTATGGAGACCCAGGCATCCTTCTTTCTGAAACCACCCAGCATGCCTGAAATACCATGTATACCTTGATTGCAATATGGATGCATCGAAGTTTCTTTAATACATGTGTCTTACATTTACTGAGCCCTTTCTCAGTAAACTCTTCAACGGCACTCTCAAAGGTTTTCCAAGAACTGGAAAGATGGCTCAGCAGGTTAAAGCATTTGCTGCCTGAGCCCTGGAGTGAAAGGAGAGGGCTAACTTCACAAAGTTGTGCTCTGATGTCCAGAAATGCTCTGTTTCATGGACCACCCTGATGACGACGACGATGACAACAACAACAATAATAATAATTTTCTCAGTTTTCCAGTTAGGGGTATACAACAGGTTTCATTTACTTTCGTTTGATGCTCCACTGACACCTATCACCAACAAAGTACAGGTCATTAAATGGACTTAGAACCAGTCTTTCAAAGATGAAAGGGGAACAGTTATGAAACAGGGAGGATTCAGTGCTCATTTCCAAAACCCACAAAGCATTCCCATCTAGATGATATGATTAAAGGTTTGCTGGGTAGGGGTGGCTGGGAACATGTAGTATTTAATAATTACTAAGTCTTTAAATTATTGGCCGAGAGCAAATTAAACCCCCAAATCTAACAAGTATAAATTGCTTTATATTTTTATATAATTAATGTGCATTAATTATATATAATATAAATTTTATGATACATACTATTTATATGTAAAATCACTCATATTTCTTTTTTGAGACATATATATATATATATATATATATATATATATATATATATATATATATATATATACTGAGATAGATTCTCCCTACATAGAGCAGGCTGACCTCATAGACACACAATCCTTCTGCCTCAACTTCCTGAGTTCTGGAATTTCAGATGTGTGCCATCATCTTTGACAAAACATTTACTTTTTATAGCAAATGCATAAGTTTTTGTTTTACTTTGTTTTGTTTGTTTTTGTGGCATTGAGGACAGATCCTAGAGCTTTGTGCGTACTAGTCAACGCAAATACATAACTAATTTAGAATTCCACAAAAGGGGGTGGTTTATGGTTCCAGCTGTATATGTTATTAACATTCCACTGCACTTATCACCAACAGGGGTCAAATAAACAACTTTTAACCCTGACAAAGTCTCAAATAAACTAGATGATAATGGAAAGCAGCGTAATGTGATGTGTCAAGAAAAATACTTCTCAGAACTAGATAAGTTTGCTCAGGACACTAAGGTAAAGCTGAAGACAGAAGGAGTGGACACTTTGTGCAATAAGGAGGCCCCAGGCTTCCCAAAGCTGTAGGTGAGGAAAGACAAGAAGTCTTCCTTCTCTTTGTCAGATTTGGAAAAAGGAACAGCTGTGACTAAGTTCGGTCTCCTTTACGAATGGACCCTGGAAGTATTCTTTTCTAAATTTAAGAACAAATGGTAAAGAGTCTAGAGAAGGCTCAGTCTTCACTTACTGCCCTTGCCGAGAACCTTAATTCAGTTCCCACACTCACACAGGCCAGATCCCAACCACCTGCAACTCCAGTTCCAAGTTCTTGGTGTCCATGGGCACCTGCATGTACACAGTACCCATGCAAACAAGCAGACACCCTCTACATGCCCACGTCCATATACACACACACCATACACATACACACAGAGAGATACATGCACACAGGTGGGGAGGAAAGGAGAGACAAATAAAAAGTAAAGGATTTTGAAGGAGAGTGTTAAAGGGTGGGCATCATGTCGAAGAAAGGTGTGTGGCGGTGAGATATGGCACAATGTCTTCCATGCTCTAGTCTTGGAGCTTGCCTGGCATCTGTGCAGCACCACCCTGCTCTGCATTTTAGCCACATGCTGAGAAAAGTGAAACACAATCCCGACCATCTTCATACTCTACGGTACACAATAATGTGGAGTCCCATTCTCCCTTCCCAAATATGAAGTCATTCTCAACAGTCATTGTCAGTCTTTACCTGATTCCTTTTCAAAGTATAGAAACAATCTGAGTCTACAGACATTCCAACTCCCACGAGAAAAAAAAAAAGTGGGAACCCAACCTTTATATCACATTATTGCACTTCAGCCTCACAAATTTTTAAAGCTATCGATTAGTTATCTTGCATATATTTTCATTCATCACCTCCAGTAGCCCTCACATGGAAGGGTGTTCTATTAGCACTAAAGAGAAAAGTGAACTTATACAACATGTAAAACACATGAAAGATACAATTACGTTCATGTAAAATTGTGTGTACATAAATGACTTTCCAAAACACAGAGTCAGAAAGCTGTCTGAATTTATTGTCCTAATGAATTAACAAATAAATGTTGATAATCTGTACCAGGCACTAAATATGTGCAGATATGAAATGTGTCACCAAGGCTTGTGACCCTCACTAAGAGAACAGGATTCGTGAGAAAATAACAACACAGCATTTAAAGTGCTACATCCAAAGCTTTTAAACTTTAGTAGACACAATAGGTGGATGGCATTCCTCTGAAACCTGCCTGTGTCGGGTTTGCCTGTGTCTAGAAATTTCTTCCTAAATCATCCACCTGTGAATCCATCCTCATCTACACTGCCACCCTGCACACTCTACCTGTTCCTTGGGCAAGGTGCTTTTCTTGGCTGAAGTTTGGTCTTTACCGGACTTCAAAAGTGTCCTTGCCAGAGAGAGTCACATCCACTTGTCAGTGAGCAGAGTTAGGTCTGCTCTTCTGGACTCATCAAGGAGAGCAGAGACAGTATAAACAGGCCACAAAGTGAGAAGGATCGCATGGGTCCGTGATTGAAAAGCACAAAAGCATTAGCAGAAATGTCTGAGGTACTTCCTTGAATCTTAACCGTATGCACCCTGAGTGCCCAGAGGCTGAGCTCAGCTGCACCCTGCTGCTGATGTATACAAAAGAAATGAAATTAGTTACTGCTTCAGAGAAAGAAGCCAGCACTAAGACATCAGTGTCTGTAATAGGTGCGAATCAGCACACAGGACCTTACAGTGACATTCTTGAGACAAGTGTCCAGGCAGGACTTAAAGATGGTTGGAGGTGCCAGCTCCCTGAATACACACCTCTGCCGTCTCTCGAAAGTAGGGTGTGTGAAGTTTTGTTTCTCTGCCAGAGAGAAAGCCATCAATTTAGAACGCTGACAATGTGTTTTTAACAGTGGATCAGAGCAAGGGGAGTCGCTGGTTTCCAGGTTGGTTGTGTCCTTTAGTGCTGTCAGTTGTCTGTGGAAAAAGAGAAAAACAAAACAAAAACAAAAACAGAATTCCCGACATCACAGAGGAAGTGCCTCGCTGTGCCAGTGGTGCCGAATCTTGAGTTGGGACCGACCGTTTGGCCAACATTGCTGTCTCCCCATACTTTAAATCTCTCTGTCCAAGAGATCCTTGGATTAATTTCTGCAATAGTCCCTGCTCCTTCTGGAATGGACAAAGTTATGATTTCTATTTTGTTGCATGCGTGCAGCAGGGTTCTTGCAATCCCAGCAGGGTTTCCAAACCGAAGGTTAAATGGTGGTGAAGGGGGATGCACTTTAGAAATTCTGCATCTCTCGGCTTCCTTCAGCTCTCCGGAGACCAGAAGTGCCCCACACTTCTCTCTTGGCCCCTGCCTCTGCCTTGAACGCTGTTTACCTGAGGAGGCAGGAAAGCAGGTTGTTTGTGAATTCCTTTTCTCACGGTATAACCATTGCATGATTTCCAAATCACCAATCTATGTTTTGGTTTGATCATTGTGGAATGCCTCCAGCCTGAAAAATAAGGAAATAAAATAGCAATCCCCAACACACAAACCCTGACTCTAAACATTGCTTGCCCTTCGTGACCCTGGACGCTGCAGACACACACGTGCACACCCAGCACGGAATCCTTTCCTCTGGCCTCACCTGCTGCTTCCATCATTGCCAGGCCTTAGCTCCCAGCAGGCAGTAAATCTGTCAATGGGGCCTAGCACCAAGCAGCACCAGGTTTCTATCTAGCCTTTTAAGACACCCCCTCCCAATGGCTTCTTCCACTTAGATTGACATAAATGCTACACTCAGAGAAAGACTGATACCCAAATCTTTATTTAAATTGCTTTCCCGCTGAAACAATTTTATCAATCAAAACAGATAAGAACAAGTTTCAAAGCATCATCTAAAGGGATCCATCCCTGAAAAATCAAGGCCACTCACTTTGTTTTGGTCTGCCTGGACAGAGTGCCTGGTGCCTGCAGAAGGGGAGATAAGTGTGGGCTACACAGAGAAAGGTCACTGTCAGTTGGGGTTGAAGCCAGCCCTTTCGAGACCCCATCATCTACTTCAAGGAAAGCCTGCATTCATCCACTCTCGGCAAGGAATGCTGGGTTCGGCTCCCCATCTCCTATTAGTTCCAGCTCAGGACCATTAAAAATGATGTATTAAATCAGAAAGAGGGCCACAGAGCAATCTGAGGGAGGAGACAGCTAGACGCTGATCCTCAGTACTGACATCTGAGCTGAGGTCATTGTCTATTAGAGGTATACCTCACATTCTAAGTATTAAATTGTGCCTTTTCTTTACAGACATGCACACTGAAAAAACTGACTCTAGGCTAAGGTAGAAAGAAGAAAACCTTGGACCTGAATCTGGCTTCCAACTGGTGTTAACACTTAATAAAATTTCCTGAGCAGGAAAAATGTTGCTTGATAAAAGACATCATTGTTTCCCTACCAATTATGAAACATTCAAATTAAGAATAGTTTCAATTACTTCTCAATAGCCAATTTACCTTTGTTATTGTTTTTAAGCTCTTAACAACTATTAGGGTTTTTTCTCACTTTCTAGCTGATAATCATCTTTCTAAACCAAGATCAAAAGATGTGGTGGGCAGAATTTAAAGATAAATATAAGATTTCTGAAATATACATAGAATAAAACAAAGATTTGATTCCTTGAAAAAACAAATAAAACTCATAAATCCTTAGCAGAGTAGCCAAAAGGAAAGGAAACCTCAAATTAATAAACCTAGAGATGAAAAAGGGATGTTATCACAGATTCCAATGAATTCTGAAGGTTCATTGAAATCTTTGAAACCTACAGAAGAGGAGATAGAAGAAATGAATAAGTTCCTAGACACATTGGATCTCCTGAAATTAAAATAAGGATATGTAAGCAATTCTAACAAATTCACAGTAACCAAGACTGAAGCAGTAATAAAAAGTCCCTAACAAAGAAAAGTCTGGAATTGCATGAACTCTCCATGGGAGTACATTACGTAGGTGGGGGTGGGCACCAGACTTACTCTCTAAAAGGCAACGTCATCCTGACATTACATAAGAGCACAGCAAAGAAAGAAAACCACAGACCAATTTCTCTAGCAATAGATGCAAAGAGTACAATGACATTCTGGCAAAGCATATTCTGGAACACATATAGATCATCATGCAACATTAACCAAGTTGATTTCACTTAGGGGTGCAACATATGTAAATCAGTAAGTGTTATATGGAACACAATAGCAATAATCACAGAAATCCTATAATCTCAATTGACACAGAAAAGGCCTCTGACAATGTCGTTATCCTTCAAGATAAATATCCCTGAAGACTCTAAGAACAGAAGGAAAGTTCAGCATCCCAAGGTCTTAGTTTGATTTTTATTGCTGTCATAGAATTCTGACCAAGACTAACTTTAGTGGGAAAGGGTTTATTTGGCTTACATATCCCAGGTCGTAGTCCATCACTGAAGGAAGTCAGGACAGGAACCTGAGGACAGGAACTGAAGCAGAAACATGGAGGAAAACTGCTTGCCAATTTGCTATCCACAACTTTCTCAGTTTGCTTCTTATATCCCCCAGGACCACCTGCCCAGGAGTGGTAACAGCCACAATGAACTGACCCCTCACAAATCAAATATTAATGAAGAAAATGTCCCCACCCCAGATTAGCCTACAGGCCAATCTGATGGAGGCAGTTTCTCAACCAAGGTTTCTACTTCCCAGATGACCCAAGTTTATATAAATTTGACAAAAAGCAAAAATGAAAACTAACCAGCACACCAATGTATTATTAACCGACAAACCAATAGCCAACATTATACCAAACAATAAAATGTTGAGAGCTTTTCCACTAAAATCTAGAACAAGACAAGACTACACCCACTCTTGCTCACTACAGTGATGGAAGTCTTCTACCAATAAGACAAGAGAAGGGATGCAAACAAGAAAAAAGTAGAACTATTCCTACTAGCAAATGACAGAATCCTATACTTAAAAGACACTAAAGACTCCACCAGAAGACTCTGAATTTCATAAACACATCCAGTAAAGTATCAGGATACATATACAAAATTAATATACAAAAATAGCTTTTAATATGTCACTAATCAACTTTCTGGGGAAGAAATCAAGTATCTAAAGCATATTCTTAATAGCTTTACAAAAATAAATTGTTGACTCTCACTAAAAGCAGATAAAGAAATAAACTAACCAAGAGGTGAATGACCTCTGCAACGGGAGCCTTAAGACTCTGAGCAAAGAACATGGAGAAGACTCCATGTGGGAAGACTTCCCACACTGCGGATTGACAGAGTTAGTATTTACGACTTTATTAACAAAAGCAAACTACACAAGCAACTCAATCCCTATCAATAACTTTCTTCAGGGAACTAGAAAAGCAACCCTAAAATTAATATGAAAGTCTAACAATGCTTAATAGCTAAGGCAGTCTTTAGAAAAAAGAGTTCTACTGGGGGTATTGCAATACAGGGTTTTCAATTATACTACAAGAGTGTTTTAAAAATTAGACATGTAAGCCAATTTCAATAAAAAAAGAAGATCCAGAAGTCAGCCAATGAAGCTATAATCACCCAACTGTTGACAAAAACAGATAGACAGTTCTAAAAAGAAGAAATGGAAATAGCCAAAAAAAAAAAAAAAGAAACACTTAAAAAGTGCCCAACATCTTCAGTCATTCGGTAGCTGCAAATTAAAACTCCTTTGATAGTCTGTCTTAACTCCAGTCAAAAAAGACACCACCAAAATATCAAAAGTGACCAATTCCAGTCAGGATGTTACGATGGCAATCCCTTACTCATTGTTCTTAGGATTGAAAACTTATGAAGTCACTGGAAATCCTTGTGGCAGTGTCTCAAAAAACTAAGCACAGAACAACTACACAATTATACCACTGTATATGTCCCATCTCAGAGTTACCTTCAGCTGTCAACTTGTCACAAACCTAGGGTCACCTGGGAAAAGGGAACCTCGATTAAAGAATTCCCTCCATTATGTTGGCCTCTGAACATGTCTTTGAGGATTTTTTTTTTATTGTTAACTGATGTAGGAAGGGCAAGCGTACTAAGAAGGGGAGCCTGGACTGTATAAGAAATGTATAAGGACCCTATAAGAAAGAACATGAACCTGCAAGGAAGCCAGGATGCAGGGCGCCTTTATGATTTCTGCTTCAAGTTTTTGCCTTGAGTTTCTGTCTTGGATTCTCTCAGTGATGAAACCCGTCAGTCAAATAAACCCTTCCCCCACCAGGTTGCTTTTGATCATGGTGTTTATCTCAGTAACAACAACAATAACAAAATCAGAATAGGACATTCACAGAACTCTAAGTCAATATACAGAGTAGATGCACACCCATTTATCTCCCTAATAGTATCTATCATATGTGAAAGGCTTTGTCTCCAGCTGATGAAACAATCACTAAAAAGGGATTGGGTCACAAGGACCCTGACCTCAGCTGTGGATTCAACCACTGGTAGATTCCCAACGTGCTGGCATTGTTGGGAAGTGATGTAGTCCCCTTGGACGAAGTGGGTCACTCAGTTGTAGGAGGCCACAGCTTATCCCAGGTCCCTTTCTATTTTTCTCTCTTCTCTTCTTGCCAGCTGCCACGAGGTGCGAAACTGAGGTTCACCTAATGCTTGACCTCACTGTAGTCCATAGCCATGAGGCCAAATGACCATGGAATATAACCTCTGAAATTAGGATTCAAAATAAATCCTTCCTTCTTTATTGTGTGGGGTATTTTGTCATAGCAATGAGCAATGTCACTCATTCAATCAACTTGGCAGTCAGCTACTCCAAAAGATCGTGACTGAACTTATACTCAAGCAGGAGAATTAAATTCAAACCAAAAAGCCAACTTAGAGCAGTTAAGAACCGGATTGATTCTTTGAAACTCGAAATGATGAACATAATAGTAAAACAGAAATAAAACTTAATGAACAAATAATATGCATAACAGAAAGTTTTTATGGAAAGGGGGATTGAACACCCGCATGGTTCCCTCCTCAACTTCATATGCCGCCCTTCCTAATTTGGTGTCTTTAAGACATCTTCTTACACCAGCTTTGCTAGTAAATACTCATCCACACCCTTCAGGAAGACCATACTGATATCTGGCCCTACTGATCTAAAAGAAGAAAGAAGAAGAAGAAGAAGAAGAAGAAGAAGAAGAAGAAGAAGAAGAAGAAGAAGAAGAAGAAGAAGAAGAAGAAGAAGAAGAAGAAGAAGGAAAGAAAAAAAAGAAAATAGATTAGAAGAAAACGAAAATGAAATTTTGCAAGGAATTTGCTTATGAGGTTGTTCCCTTGATACACTAGGAAACTTGTTCTCTATCAAGTAGAAGGCTCATAGTATCACTTAGGGTTCTCAAGAGCATCTATCCAAGTGCCTCCTTCCTGATCTTTTTACTTCAGTGTAGGACATTAGCATAGCTATGGAGTCAATTTCTTCTACAATTCAGCTGGTCTTCTAACCAATTTCTAGGCCGAACTTTCAACCCAGTTGACAGTCTGTAATTTCTTTCGGTGCTGATCCCTAAGCTTTCTCATTTTTTCACAGTGCATTCTAAATCGGTAGCTGATACCAGTCTATTTCTTTTATCCCTTGGAAGCTGCGATGCTATTTAACAAAAGTGAGCCACTCCATGTCTGGTAAAGGGAAACTTGCTGCCCACACATTTCCCACACTGGTTGCTAACCAATGCTTCTTTTCTCTTGATTCCACGCTCCTTACCTTTCCATTATCAACAACATGAAAATTCTGCTGGGTGCAGTAACACAAAGGGAATTTACCAGTAGAATTCAAATGTATAATTACCAGAGGCACACCACAGAAAACATTCAAAGCCTGAGTCTTGTTGTGACGTCCCTGAGATCTCCCACAATCTGCTCATCTAGTTTTAAAACTGCTATTGACCATTACTGAGTGACCCATTCTTCTACTCTGTCTCGCAGCCCTAGTCTCTTATGGGACCCATTCTATTGGTGAGACTTTCCAATGAGGTTTTCTTTGGCTTGAGTCTTTACTTCCCAGCCCCATTAGGTTTTCTTCAGCAATTCTTATCTCTTGGTTTTATCTTATCTACTTTCCCATCTTGGGTTGCCTTCCCTATTTCATTCATGTTTTGGGCTTTTTTTTTTTTAATATATCCATGTTTTCTTTGGGTTACTTAAACATGGTCAAAATCATCCTCTTGAAATCTTTTTATAGAAGTTCCTCGAGGTCATTTCATTAAGTGCCTTATTATGGGACTAGTGATTTGTGAAACAGACATGTTATCTTGTTCTATCCATGTTATTCCCATTCTGATACTGGGACATGTACATCTGGAGTAGTTTGTTGGTTTAACTTCTTTCTGACTGTCTGTCTCCTTTCTTTTCAAATTTTACAGTGTTCAAATTTTACAGAGGGCAAACTCTTCATTGATTGAGATGCCCATTTTCCATTGAGAAGCTCCAGAACAATGTAGCTGGCCCTAAGCAAGCAGGAGCCTCCTGTTTGCCAAAGAAAACACTATAGACTGAGCTCCTTCAACAAAACTCTCAGGGGCTATAGGTGCAGAATAATGGTAGCGAGTGTATAAATCCTAACTCCTGGCCATGTAGATGAGCCTAATCATGGGTCCCCTACTTGCTGGGGAGGTGGGAGTTGCTTCCTGGCAGAAATGTGAGGCTCTCCACTCAGTCCTCAGTCTGCAAGCGTGGGGTTGAGGCCGATGTGCAGGACTCACAACCTGGGAATTATACTTCTGATGAGCAGATTCAGTTGGTTCGCTATTTTCAAATGCCATCCATGAAAATAAACTTAATTAAAAAAAGAAACCAGATGAAAATCGGCAACTATTTGACTTATCTCGAAGCAGAAAAGAGCGGTCTAGATACAGGGCAAATAGAGTATACGTGATCAGAAAATGTTAAAGTTACCTATGTGAAACGTAAAACCTGCAGGATGCAAAACTTCGGAACGCTGTACCCCAATTCAAAAATTGAAGCTGAGAATACTGTGGTCACCAACACTCTGAAAAGCCATTGACAATGACACTGGGACTTGCTTCCTCTGCATATACTGGATTTTGGCGATCCAGTCTGTTTGGATTCTCACCTTCCCTGGACCTGGAGGGAGGGGGGAGGAACTTGAACTTCCCACAGGGCAGGAAACCCTGACTGCTCTTAGGGATGGAGAGGGAGGAGGAGAGGGAGTGGGGGGAGTGGGAGGGTGTTGGGAGGAGGGGCGGAAATGGAAACTTTTATAATTTAATAAAATAAATTAAAAAAATCTAAAAAAAAACACTCAAAATAATGAAAGGACATGAAAACTTAGAAGTAAATACTAATAGACTGTTCACAGAGAGCAGCTTAGAATGGTTAACAGATTAGAAAGTAAACTATCAAAGTCAACACAAAATAGATATACTGATTAAGACAAAGAACAATGCATTGTCCAACTTGACCCTCTGTAAGGAATAATAGTCCGGGAAGAGTGTATCAGGAAAACTCACTCCATATACACAGTGGGAAACAGAGACTGCTACAGAGGTCCCAGAAAACTCTCCAGTGTGCTGCTTCACCTAAAGGAAATAGACATCAGAAGGAGAATTTATATTGGAAAACAATTGTCATAGGTTACACATAAAAGCAGATATTAAAAGCAGCCCTAACTCTGAATACTAGAAAAAAAAATAGTCATTTAAATATAATGTCTAAGATGTTTCAATAATAAAATAAATAAATAAAATAAATGTTTAAATAATGTTTCAGGAGCATGCAATGGCATGGTTAGTGTTACAGTGTAAAATGAGATGGAAAAGTATCCATATGTTTAATATGTATCAACTTCCAAAAACGTGTAATCACATAAAAACAAACAGGAAACAAAACAGTAAAATAAAAACATCTGTTATATTTAGGTAGTACGATCTTAAAAATTTCACTGTCTTTTAGAATGGTTTGGGTATTTTCTAGATTTTATAATATATATGCCCAAATAATGCTTTCTAAAGTATTATTTGTGGTTGACTGTATTTTGTTAACAGCTTGGCCAACTCTGTCTAATAAAAACACTCAAATTCTTGTTTTACATCTCAGAGTTCAACTCTAAAGCAGCTATTGCAAGTTGAACTATCAGAGATTGACTACGAACCTTCTTGACCCCAAGAATTACCTAGGCTAGGCAATAGATAGATATGGGCATTTGCTCTTCAAATACATAGTGCTAAATACCACACCAGGTAGCTGAATACAAGGATAGTTGAAAGCCTGTGAATTCAGCCTCAAGGCAGATGACTAGAAAACCTTCCAAAAGGAAAGAAGCCTATGGTTCCATTCATTTTTCCATTCTTTCTTATCACGATGTATTTTGTGACCAAGGAGGCACCGTAAATGATAAAGGGTTAAAAACAGCTAGTAAAAGGGTTGCTTACTTTGACTCCCTATTCTAGGAACTCTGAAAATCGACTAGACCTAGCTCTGTTCCAGCTTTCCAGACATAGCCTCCCTTCTTGGCGTCTGTGAGGAATATGAGAGAGGAGACACGAGCTTCCCTGTTCTAGTACCTACTTAGCCTTGCTCTTCAGATTGCAGTTTCCAGAGACCATAGAAAGGCGATAGCTTGAACACGTGTGAGCTTCATTTAAGGTGCCCCGCGTTGTCAGCACGCTGTGTTCCCAGATGATACCAATTTCTGTGATATGGCTTTTTTCCACATCAAAACTTCCAGATGTCTCTGCAGCATAGGTAGCCATCTATTCAGAGACCTCTTCTTGCTTGTGACATAAGTTTGCCTTTAGCACACAATCACTTTGTGTGGACATCTTCACCAAACTGGTTTTATTTACCAAGTCTGGAAGCTAGGCTAGTTCCTCGTGGTCTTTGCTTCAGAGCTATCTGCCACTTAATGGTGAGACAATTAAGTACACTAGTTAATTTTGTTCCTAGTGTCACAAGGACTAAAGTGCTCAAGTAGTTTATAACATGTTCTCCTAAATCAGTATTTACCAGTGAGATGCCCAGGCTGTCCTTGGTTCATACCACAGGCATAGATGCCCGTAAACATGGTAATGATTCAATTGGATTTAGGCAGAGAACTGCTTGATTGCAGTTTTGGTCTTTCATCTCCCTGCAGTGTACGAGGGAGACTTCTAGTTTGCACCATGGCACTGCATTCCTATCTTTTCTGCAAGCAGAATGCCATGCATTGCTTCAGTGAGTGGGCTCAGGCCCAAAGAATGTAACTGAAAAGGAAAAACAGAACAAGACATTATTATGTGCATTAAAGCTTTTGCTGCAGTAAATAGCCCAGGAATGTCTGTCCACCATCAGTGGGTTTCTCTCATCCAGGCTCACATGGTTGGCCTCCTCAAACAACCAGATCCACCAATGACCCAGCACCAACTTCACATACGACCAATCTGCAATACGATCTGCAACTCCACAGTTCTTTCCTGAAGTTGATCAATTAACTTCTTTGACACTAATGAAAGTTTTATACTAGTATGTGTTTGTTACAAAATGACTTAAAATGCCAAGCATTAAGGTATTTTTCTACCACCGAAGTTTTACAGCATATTTTTAGCTTTCACTAAGATTACCCAACTAAGAGGAATGAAAAAGAAGAATAAAAGAAGGAAGGAAAATTGCTCTAGAAAAGTTTAAGAAAATGTTCAAAATGGGGTGGCGGAATGGTTCATCAGGTGAAAGCACTTACTTCCAAGACTGCTGAACTGCTCTGGAATCCCAAAACCCACACAGTAGGAGACAACTTAACTCCAGCAGGTTGTCCTCTGAACCCCCAAAGCACACACACACACACACACACACACACATATACACACATATACACACACACATATACACACATATACACACACACATATACACACATACACACACACACATATACACACACACACATACATACACACACACACATACACACACACACATACACACACACATACACACACACACATATACACATACACACACACACATATACACACACACACATATACACACACACACTGAAATACAAATTGTATTGATGTAAAAAAAATAACAAGTAGAAATGTGAACATCACACTGCTCTGCCTTCTCTCCTTCTCTTTTCCCCTCTTCTCTGCTCTCGTCTGTCCTCGGGACACTGCACAGACTGATGTACCGGCACCTGATCTTGTTTCTGTGAACATGATTTTTTTAATTATGCTGCTACAAATTTACCTTCAGTGTTTATCTGTGGCCTCAACTGATCTAGAGATGCAAATTTTAAAACATAATAATAATTTCAACCAAACCCGCAAACAAATAAGGGAAGAGCCCTAACTATCCGAGGAAGTCACTACATTGGTAGATTATTCGATGTGTCCCCTAGCAACACGACAGCTGGCTGGACACCTGTGTGCTGTCATTGAGCAAAATCAGAAGGAAATTGAAGTGGGTGGGCTAATAGTGGAAGTTTATATAAAATTATCCTCATTAAATTAAGAATAGATGAGCATTCTGAGATACCTTGGTTTTCCTTTCTCATTTTCTCAACTCCAGAACAGGCAGGAGAGCAAGAAGAGCACAGAAGGCAGAAGCCACAGACTTTTGGTAACCTACCCTCCAACATGACATTCCTTCTGCCGTGCTGTTGAACTGACTAGTCGCAGCCATTCCTGAGAACAAGGATGTATAAGAGGGTAAAACAGCGTCCCCTTCCCCCATTGTTTTACGCTCCATTGCTAGGAGGTTCAAAAATATTTACTGGAAAGTTCCAAGAAAACAAAAATGCAATTTCAGGGTCCACGGTGTGATCAAATATCCCACAGCATCTCAGACTTCAAATATTGTGTACACGGTGCAGGATAAATGCCCAATCCTTCCCCTCACTTCATCTTAGCATACAGGCATTTCATCTCTCATCACGGTGAGAAGAAAGGGGTTTATTGTGGTATAGATTTTTCACACACACACAGGAAGAGAGAAAACAGTTACTTACTTTTCTTATAATGTGTGATTCTTTTCTATAATTATTATTAATCTCCTACTATACCTAAATTTTAAAATACGGCATATACAGAATGTAGTAGTGCCTGCAGTTTCTGACCTCCACGGGACGGCCTGTCGTGTGTCCGCACAGGTAAAGGGAGACTTCTGTGCTAGACACTTGCGACCAGTGGCTTTGTGTCACATGATTAAGACAGAATTTATTGTTTTCTTTAGCTTCTCTACCCTGTCCACCTTCTCACTGTTATCCATGAAATATTTGCTTAAGTTGAATATTTGAGCTGAAGAAGAAATTAAACATTTTGTTCCTCTCATTCTCTTTCCAGTGTTCACAAGAGATTCCCAGCTAACTCTAAGTCAATAGATAAAACTCAACATTGAAACCAGACAAAAAGGCTCATTAGAACCAAATACAGCCACGCTGGATGCTTGGGAATGTACATTAGATATCCAAGGAAGATACCTCCATTCATTTCTTGTCTGAGAGAACTTCAACAACCCTAAAAGACTGAGTGGAAAGTGAAACCTGAAACTTCAGGTCAACGCAGTGTGACAGGCGGTGGGCCACACAGCAAACGCTGGTGTGCACAGAACGGGCACCTGACCCTACTCTCCCACATCACTCTCATGCCAGCACAGAACATAAATTGTGTTAATACGCATCAACGTCAACCTTTAGTTTAAATGGTACGAAGATAAAATAAGAACCATTTTATAAAATTAAGAGAATAAATGTCAGTATCAGAGCCCTTTTGCTATTAATAGTGTGAGCTGAAGTTCATATCAATGAATGCATGCCTAAATTAGCCTTTCCAAACTCCAAATTATCTACGAATGCCATTGTATTATTGTGGGAAAAAAATAAATCATGAAGTGCTTGATACATCACAAACTTTAACAAATTATAATCTTTGTCCAGTTTATTTCTTCAACATGATCCACCAATGTAATATCTTTATTTACAAAAATAACATCTTAATAACTATGAAAATTTGCCAACCACTTCTGTAATTGACTTGGCTTCCTAAACTAAGTGCAAAAACAAATATTCTCAATCTAGCTGTTTTGAATCTAGAAAGATAAAGAAGTTTAATTGAGATAATCTTTTAGGTTTTCAAATTTTAATTCTATTAATTTTTGAAAATCTATTTTTCCAAATATCGTATGTATTAATGTAGAGTTAATCTAAAGCTTATGCAGCATGAATATAATTAGAACACTAGAATTTATTATCCTTCACAGACATCAAGAGCATACAACTGAATCGAGAAAGAAGCAAAATTACAAACTTCAGACTTCATAGTGGGAAAATAAGATACTCCAAGAGTCTAATCAAATAATAGCCATTTCTCACTGGGAGTCCGCAGACTGCCTAAGTAGCTCTGGTCCTTGGTGTCTGCATTGTGTCAATCAAAGTCTGACATCATTAGGTTCACAGCCACTCAAATCTTGTATCCAACATCTCTTAGTATAAATGACCCCATCCCATAGGCAAAGACCCTTAGAGGAAATGGCAGTCCCTTGGGTGAAACGTCTTTCCTTATGTGATTCCATCACTGTTCTGTTGGCACCACTGTGCTCAAACAAAACATGCATAACACCGACACCTAAGTTGATGTGGGTACCCATGGCTGCGTATTGATTTCTACTGCTCATCTTTCTACTTCCCTTACTACCAATAATCTGTGAGCTTTATGATTCTAGGTTGTTCTTAGAGAATGGAGATAAAAGTAAGTTTAATTTGGAGACTCCCAGGAGATTCAAAATAAAAAGAAGTTTAAAATATGCTATTTAGTGCTGTCTGTGTTCCTGGAGAAGTCAAGATCTCTCCAACTACAGCATAAGGCCCCAAATACAGAAAATGCACGAATTTCGGGTTTAACCGTCTTGCAGCTATCATTTTCAGAGGTTCATGCAAAAGGAAGAAAGGCAAGCTGGGCAGTGAAAGCCTGCATGCTGCTTTCAAACACACACACACACACACACACACACACACACACACACAGCAACGTTCTTTTGCACCTTCTAAAGACAGAGAAGAAGTCAAATAAAATGATTCCCTCAAATTTAAATCCAAGAATTTGCCAACTTAAATTGCTGAGAGCATTTAGCAATTTTCTTTTCATATTGGCCACAGCTAGGTATGACCTCAGCTTTCTTAAAGGGGCACACTGTTCAGACTAGCAAGCATGGTTATGTGGCTCCCCTCAGTGGCCGTCGAGAACATCAGCATCGTTCAGAAAATGTTTGGGCATATAAAGCAGTAGGCTGCAGCAAACCTCCCTGACCCCTAGTCCTCACCACCAGCTAACAGTGTGTGGATACATACATAAAGATGAGAAGGTGAAAAACGGATATAGGCAGAATCTGGGGGGAGTTTCATTGCGAAGAAAATATTTCAAGTAATAGAAGTGCCAAGATAGTTTCCAAAAATTTTCAGAAGCAGGGACCACAAGGGAGCAAGAAGCCAAACCTCATCTGCAAGCCAGTTCGTTGGTAGCTTCAGGTGTAGAAAAGTAGGGTAAATACCATAACACTCAGGAAAAGTTAATTCCAGAACATTCCAAACCTGACAAGTAATTTGCAAGGGAGTTGTCATGATATAAAAAGTTAATGTACAGAATATATTCCAGTTAGTGGTTTCTCTTAGAATAAGTAGCCCTTGGAGGCTCCCAGCAGGCCCTGGGACATTTTACAGCACCAGGATTTCTGGGCCTTAGCCCAGGTTTCAACCATGTTTCCCCAACAATGCTTCCATTTTCTGAGACTGGGTCTTTCTTGGAGGCTTTTAATTTGAAAAACAAGTTTTAAGAATGGAAAATGCTTTATCCATTCAAACAAATATTGGACGATCTATCTGCCTTTGAACTTACAGCCATCTGCATTCATCAAGACCAGGAAGAACCCAAGACTATAGATAATACCACACAAGCCTTGGTGTCCACTTGAGTAAGAGCTGGGAGGGAGGCCTGGCCAACCTCACTCAACCAATAATCCCTATGCAACAAGGATAACTCGTCAATTCTGATAACCCACCCACCTCTCAAATATGTCTTCCTAATAGGCGTGATGGCTTGTGCCTCTCATCCAATTACTCAGGAGCTGAAGGCAAGAGGACTGTTGTGAGTTCAAGGTCAGCCTGGGCTATGAGTTCAAATCAACATCAACTACAGAGGGTGACCCTGTCTCCCAAGCCAAAACAAAGCAGAAAAGGTCTTGAGTCATACATGCACGACCTCTTCCTTCCCTCTGCCCTTGTTTGTGTTGCCTTCTTCCTCTACCCCTTATCTTCTTCTGGTCTCTTCCCACCATGGCTGCCTCTTCCAATCGATAATCTCCTACTTATAGATACTGCGTCTTTCTAGGGTAAGAACTTGACTCCATTAGCTGGAGAGCTGGCTCAGGGATTAAGAGCACTTGTCACTCTTGCAGATGACCTGAGTTCGATCCCCAGCTCCCACATGGTGGCTCACAACCTCCTGCCACTCCTGTCCCAGGGAATCCGACGCCCTCTTCTGACCTCCACTGGCACCAGGCAAGCACTTGGCACATACTTGGCACCAGCACATACATTCACACATACCAAACACCCACACACACAAAAATAATAAAAATAAATAAATTTGGAGAGGAAAAAAAAAAAAGAGAGAGAGAGAGCTTGACTTCACTCTCTTTACCTACTACCACTAATCTCCTAATGGACTTTCCTCGGCCTTCTGTCATTCCGGACATATTAAGTAGAGTGTATCAGAGGATAAGTTACTAAGGTTGTTCCATGACCATGCATAGTGGAGTTGCAGAGCTCCAAGTCCCAGAGGGTCTCAACACACAGCAAAGCGTTCAGCTGGCAGTCAATGGAGTCTCCGGCTCCCTCAGATAGTGGACTTGAGGTTTAGAGCAGGTAGGCGTCTTGCTCACTTACAATTGCCTGCCATTCAAAGCTTTTCGGAGACTGAGTGTTCACTGCTGTGAGCACGGTCCCTTACAGGAAACATTTTTGAGAGCAAAGGTGAGATCTGGCGTGCGCTGCGAACCATAACTTAAAGAGACTACCTGACAACAGTGTCTTTGAATCCCTGTGTTAGAAACAATCTACTTTCTAATTACGACTATTTTGTCTTTCACGCTCTTTCTTCTTTTCTCTTCACTTCAGCATGATAATTAGCCCCCGTTCCGATAAATATCTCTTCCCTGGTTATTGTGTAGTAACACAAGTATGTTCTCATTTCTAAGGGGATCCTTTTTCATCTGCCAACTGTCATTAAAAAATCACATGTGTTGTTCCAGTAGGGTTTTTTTTTATGTTTTGTTTGGCAAGGGGAGGCTAATTGTAGCTCTCTCCCATGGCCTTCTCACTGTTGTTAAGTTAACCATGGGTTTGCTCTGCTGGGAAAGGTTTAGCTAAGGCTTGGAATCCAAAATAAGGGCAATAATAAATACCAATTATTCCCAGGCCCTTTGCTCCTGCTGTGGTCCTAAAGTTAGCAGGCCTGGCTGTTGATTTCCACAGGACTGGATCCTCCTAATGCTCTTGATACAGTTGCCTTTAGAATGTTCTTTTAGGTCACAAGCTGTCCTTACCGAGAGCAGTGGTTACATGGTGGAGCTGGTGAGCAGGCCCCCTCCTCCCTGCCTTAGGAAGCATCTTCTCTTAAGCATTCGCAGTCATGAGAGACAACATAAGTGGCATGTTCATCTGTCCCCTGGCACTTGCCTTGCCACAGCCTAACTTCAGACTTTAATTGTAGGACAAAGATGCAGAGCAGAGAGAAACCGCATGTGCTACTCAGTATCGGCAGAAACATGGAATGTGTCTTTCTCATTTGTACAGCTCCTGATTAAGATGGGAAGTAGAGCCATCGACAAGCCATATGCTGTGAAGTTGTCTACCAGGACAGGAATACCAGGTTCCCTATAAAACACTCAGGTATTGAAGTAAACAGAAAACTGCGGTAATCTCACTAAATGAGTGAAATAGCACTATAGAGATACTACATAGTACTACATCAGAACACAGTGGTAGAACACAATGGTTACAGTGACCTCTGGTGTTCTCTGGTTCATCAGTCCACAGTTCCAAGAGCAAATGCTTTTCCCCTTCACTGTGGTTGACAAACATCAGGCGTAAGGGTAATGTTTAGAAAGGGGCTCTGAGCATCGTCATGACACGTAAGCATAGTCCAAGAGTCTGTCATCGTTACTATCTTGCCATCCTAACGAAACCCTTCTCCCCACTTTTGCCTTTAACTTTCTAGCCACTGCTCACAGAATTGCACAGTAGCATAACCTCCCTCACAGACATCGTCCCATACAGTGCGAACATCACTTCCCCATGATTTTAGACAATGGCTTTATTTTCTTGGCTTTTCCCTGGGAAATCGCAAATTATAATCAGAGGCACTGTAGGGTCATTGCTGGAAAAAGGTCGGACATTGACATACAGGCTCCTTTGTGGAATAAATTCTGCTCTAGTTTCAAATTTAAATCCCACCATTCAAAAAGAATAAGAGTAAGCATCAGAAATAGTCAATTAGTCATATTAAAGACAAAAACAGCCAATGGAAGCTTTTCTGTTCATTAAGTTGACCTGACATGCAGCATCTCCAGCCTCTCTGCCTGCAGAAGTGAAGACCTATAATGCAGACTGTGCTATGCCCTGAAGTAAACCTGGGCTGGGGAGCAGGAATGGACCCTGCTGAACCCCAAGCTGAACATGGGCTGGGGAGCAGGAATGGGTTAACCTAGAGAGAACTGTTGTTGACATCACACAGGCCTGTTTTACAAAGAAGAACTAACAATCAATCATAATCTCTGGCTTCTGAAATCAATTTTTTTAAACAACCAAACTAATTTTGTTAAAAAAAAATGTTTGGTCCTGTCAGGTTCTATCTACAAAATTAATAAGCAAAAGCTTAAACTACAGGACATGAGGTTATTGTTTTTCATCTTTTATCCTGCACGAAGAACCAGTTATTGAAAACAAATATTTCTAGAATGCTTCACATGTCTTATTTGCTCTTGTCTCTCCTGTCCATTTCCTCCACTGAGCACATCCCAGCGCTCTCAGGGTAGCTATGTAAGTGAAAGGCTCTTGCCAAAGGAGGCAGTGTCATACATAGTTCATCGTTTCAGAATTCCAAAATTATCAGTTATTAGTCAATGGTTTTATACATTTATTTCAGTGTTTTGTGACCCTGTGTTTTTCACCTCATTCAACTACTATGAAGGTAGACTTGGAGCCAAGAAAGATAAGAAGATTAGAAATTACTGACCTTTAAACTAAAATGAGGCCAAGTCTTTACATGCAATTATTTACAAATGTCTCTCAATTAGCAATGGAGTCACCAAATCAAATTTGAATTTTATGATTGACATTTGAAGGACGTAATATAAAGGAACAAAGGGGAAGGAATTTGTATTTTCTAGGAAGAGATCTTGTAAAATAACCACAAGTTGAAGGTGAATCGAATACTCTAGTGAAAGGACATACAAGTGGAAACACTGGTTACATACAACCAAATATTAAAATGTGGAGGAAAGATTAGATGCCATCTATTCATTTACATAAGTAAAAGCAAAGTAAGTAAAAAGTAAGTAAATTAGAGAGTAATGTGGTACCAAACAAAATAACGGTGGGTTGTTTCAGAACAGCATTCTTATGAGGGATTCCTGATAGGGAACCCAGGGACATATGAGCACAGCCCAGCGTAGCAGAACATCCATCTCGCGAGGGCACCAGAAATGCCTGACAGGAAACTGGACCAATGATAGTCCCAAGATTCTCCGCTCCCTGGAATTGGGGGGGGGGGCGGTCAAGCATTGTAATGTAGAAGCCTCTGTTATCTCGTACCTTGATGCTTATTTCATGAAACTCCCTTCAATAAACTGATAACAATAATTAAAGAAATATAAAGATTAGAAAAATATATACCATTTCGGCAGTTGCTCTCTAGAATACAATACAGTAAAATCTGTACCAATGCAATCTCTGAGTTGAAAATCAGGGAGGGACAAAAACCCCAACAAGCCAGCCCTCATGTTACAAATGGCGCCAACGTGTGGACAACTGTATCCACATAAAGCCTGAGACAGCTTGGGAAGTAATTCTAGAACAAAATAACAGCATTAAAATGTTAAAAATATATGGAGGCTAAAGGTTAAAGTCATTAAAAAGAAAAAAGAAAAAAAAGGGAGAAATAGGGTGTGGTGGTACACACCTTTAATCCCAATGCCTGGGAGGCAGAGGCATATTGACCTCTATGACTTCAAGGGGTAGAGGCAGATTGACCTCTGTGACCTCAAGGTGTGGTAGTACACGCCTTTAATCCCAATGCCTGGGAGGCAGAGATAGATCTCTGAGAGTTCAAGGTGTGGTAGCACATGCCTTTAATCCCAGCACTGAGGAGGTAGAGACAAGCAGATTTCTGTGAGTTCAAGGACAGCCTGGTCTGCAGAGTTATTCCAGGACAAAGATATATACAGAAAACCCGTCTCAAAAAGCCAAAAGTTAAAAATAAAAATAAAAAAAATAGAGGTTGAAATAAAGCTGCATAAAGATGGAAAATAAACAGAGAATCTTAATACTGTATGCTATTATTCTCTCTTTAAATTGTTTGATTGCTGAGGAAGGAGCAACAACTGCTAAAAGACTTTTGTTTATAAATGCTGCTAAACTAACCCAAGATAGAAATTTTGAAAATACCTTGGCTTCAAAACTGAAGTCAAAAGGTATGTTAAGACTCACAGGATACTCCAGTCAGGACTTGATTATAACTCTAAATTTTCTTTAGGTCCCCATAAGATCATCAGCGCCCCCAACCAGCAGAAAGTAGCCTAAAATACTACGCCCACATTCCCAATAAATGGACTATGGGTATTTTCCTTTGTTTTAAAAAAAAAAAAAAAGAGGAAAATGATGCGGGAGAATTGTCTGTATTCTGTCAATCATATTTTAATAAAACGCTGATTGACCAGGCAGGCAGTATAGGCGGGAAAACCAGACAGGAAGTAGAGGTGATGCAATGAGAACAGGAGAATTCTGGGAAGCAGGGAGGTCCCTCTGCCATTCCTGTACAGACCACCAAAGAGACAACATGTAACTTGCCCAGCAGAGAAAGGTACGGAGCCATTATGGCTAACATAGATGAGAATAATGGGTTAATATAAGTTATAAGAGTTAACAAGAAGCCTGACCTAATGAGCCAATCAGTTTATAACCTTATGGAATCTTGTGTGTGATTTTCTTTGTTGCTTGCCGGCTGTTGGGGTACTGGGAGGGACAAAAACCCCAACAAGCCAGCCCTCATGTTACAAGCTTTGAACCACAGTCGTGGAGACTATGTCAGAACAGAGACTGGACCACAGCACAGGCTGTTCTTTCATGATACACCAACTGGTTTCAATGCAAGTCAGAGAAAGAAGCAGGACACTACCACCCTTACAGCCTTCCATCTCCTTCTTATTCTGAGGTTAGCCTCTGCTGTCATTGACTTCTTATTCCAACCAAGAAAGCAGTCTCTGGAAACGCAGTCATTGCTTTTCCTATGTTTTGTTGTTCACCAAGAGCTCCAGCTCAGTGGGAGACTCTGTCTTAAGGGAATAAGATACCAAAAGGCCATCTCTAACCTGCACACACACACACACACACACACACTTACAGACATACAAACACATGTTAGCATGCATACATAGCCCCACACATACATGCACACTCACAATATCTGAGAAAAGCAATATGAAGAAAGAACACTGTATTTGGCTCCTAATAGCAGATGTTTCGATCCATGGTCAACTATCTACCTGCATGCTGCATACTTGTCTTAATTCAGAGCGTCATAGTAAGGAGTCTGTTGTAAAGGGGCACCCACCTCATTGCCAATAGGAAGCCAAGAGAAAGGGGAGAAAGGTTCAAAGGACAAGACATCCTTCAAGAACATCCCCAGAGGTCCACTTTTTCAATCAGGCTCCACCACTTAATGGTCCCTTCAGCTACGAATTTATCAATGGATTCACCCATTGATAACGTTTAAACCTTTGTGATGGAATCAGGTATAAACTGGAAGCACATGAGCCCTTTTTGTCACCCTCAAACCACAGACTTGTCCTTGTGTTGCTTGTGTTTTACCTAAGGATGTTAAATGGGAAAGAGACAACGGCTTAGACCTCTCTCACATCAGATGCTTGTGAAATTAAAAAAAAAGCAAAGCATGGAAGCAAGATCAAATGCTCCCAGAGAGGGAGGAACAGGACTTAAATCAGGTAAAGATTTGTCGGTAAAGTGCCATTTAGTAGAGGCATAAGGGAGCAGAGAGAGCTTCACATTATCTGGTGAATGAAAGAGCTAGACATAAAATTGTAGCTGGAGCAAACATCTGGAGAGACAACATCTGGAGCAAACATCTGGAGAGCTGAAGGAACAGGGAGTGGTTGTCCCTATAGAGCTCACCAGTGGATGTCGAGCAAAGGAGTGGACATAGTCTCATTTGCATTTTGCACGGAGAGACTTTCACAATAACCTTAGCGAGAGATAGCAGTCATAGGGGCAACCATGAAGTGGCACAACAGACCAAGTGAGGGAAACCAGAATATGACGTGAGGCTTAGCCTACTACAGCAGGAGAGTCAGCCGCTTTGGCCTAGAAGAGGAATGGTCAGGAACACACTCTCCACCTTAGGGAATGCCTAGGATGTTCCCATGTTGGTGTGTTCAGCAGTTTCTTGAGTAGACAGCATCATCAAGAACTGACTTTCAACACAAGATGTGTGGAGATGATGGCCAGGGGCAGAAGCTGTTTCTTACCATCCATTTGGTTTAGGTAAGGAGGGACAATGGAGAGGAGGGGTTTCCCTTCACAGCTCTAGCCCAAGTCTCCTTGCTTCCCAAGATTCAGATTGTCTGGGTGAATTTCTATCCCCTAAATTAATCACTGCAACTTGGGAATCGCAGTGTGCTAGTGATTTCTGAGTCTTGACTTGTAGTCTCTATTCAGAACCCAAGAAGAGAACCCAAGGATTGTGAGGGAAGGATGCCCCAGAGGAAGAAACAGACTAAGGTGGTATATGAAGAGATGCTCAACAAATGTTTTCATGCAAGGATGTAGAGCAGAAGAGCATTATGGGTGATTAAGGGCTTTTCTCACTTCTGGGCAAGTAGTCTGTCATAACCGTGTTGACATGTCCCCCAGATTCACTCAGATGTTCAAGCTCTGGCACTCAGTGTGATGGGGTTCTTTGATGATGTCATGAGGTTTTCCTCCCTTCTCGTGCAGCATGAAGGCAATCGTCTACAAGTCAGAATGCTCTCACCGGGAACTGAATCCGTCACTACCTGATTTTCAGACTTTCAACCTCCAGAACTGTGGGAAATGAATTTCTGTTTTATATACCCAAGAAAACGTGAGGCTTAATAGAACGGATGAACTTACACAGAGCTGGGCTGAACCGGGTCTTGGTGGCTCTGCCAGCTGAAGAAGCAATTTACCTCTTAGAATCAACGCTGGAGAAGCTGGTCCTTCTCGCGCTCAGAGTGGTACAGGGTTACACGTGACAGTATATTCATTCATCTGGGAGTAAAGCTTTTGTGCTTTAACTGTGTTTAGGTATTGTTTGTAGTGATAAGAAAATGAGGTAGGACTGTATGAAACCGATTTAGTTGTGTGTGTGTGTGTGTGTGTGTGTGTGTGTGTGTGTGTGTGTGTACAAACTGAGTAGAGGAGAATACCCAAGATAAGTAAACTGTAATCATATGTGTGAAAGCCTCCAGCACACATTAGAAATCCCAAGCATGTGGATTTTTCTCCACAAAAGTCTCATTACTGTAAGACCATCCAAACAACCCAGTGAGGTTAATACTCTAATTCCTCCCCAGTACCGGTTAAGGAAGTGGTACCCTGAGAAGGGAAGCTCTTTAAGTCATCACCTTGTGGAAATGGAACTCACACGTGAACATGGAGTCCAAAGTCTTTTCGCCAGCAATATTGTCACTGGCAGGGGTAGAACTGCTTCAAAGAAATGGTGATTAAATGTGCAGGATCCAAGGAGATGTACAACTGGTGACCTCGTAAAAAACCTCACATGCCTAAAAGCTTATTACAACCCTCAACATTGTGGAGGATTACAGGTGGTCCCCAAGTTGTTGCGTGATAAAATATTTTTTAAAAAAATAATTTCTCACTAGACACATGTGTGTGTGTGTGTGTGTGTGTGTGTAAAATCTGTTTCCTCAGGAATAGGGATCCTGGGTAAATGGCCTCCAGGAAGAAGGAAACCAGCACTTGCAGGCCTTATTTCATGTAGGCTGCCTCTACCTTACAGCCCCGCACATTAGTTTTGTCTCTAGCCAAACTCATTAGAGCCACATCCCGTAAAGGGAACCTACAGAAAACCAAACTTAAAATTCAAAAGAGAGTTGTCTTCACCAGTCTAAATTAGAACCCTGAAACAGACATTAAAAGGAAGCCATGGAGCTTCCACAAGGACTCCGCTCTCCAGTACCTCCCACTTCCTGACCTGTCCCTGGCGGCCCCGGAAAGGGGCTTCCAAATTAGTGGTGACGCAGACCTTCAGTACATTAGCCTTCTAGTAACTTCAGAACTGTCTGAAACTCAGGGGGAGTGCAGAAGAGGATTACCTTGTCTTCCTTTTGTTGTTGTTATTGTGTTCCGCGTTGTTCATTTGGGGTTTTTTGAAAACCAAAGGAAGAATAGGCGACTGGACAGACAGACAGAAAATTGCCTGGAGTCGGATTATTAGCAGCTTAAGGATTAATCTTTTAAGTGTATTGCCAAACATACCACAAAGAGATCTGAAATAGCTCTCCAGCCAAAAAGCTGAGGCGATATGGTAACCGCACACCTCAAACTGCTTTTCTGACCGCGGAGACTTTAAAATGCTACTTTCATCTCGTTAAAAGGTGCGTAAGCCTAGAAGGGTTGAAACTTGCGCTACTGAATCTGCTCTCATTTTTTTTTTTTCCGACTGAAACTTGGAGTTTTAGAATTTTTTATATATTACTGGGAAAAATAATCCTGCAATCCCCTAGAATGTCAATAAATAAAGCTATTTTGGCTACATTTTTTTTCTTCTGTTTTCATTTTTATTTTGAAAGACGGAAGGAAATAGAAAAGGTGACATGTTGTGTTCCCTGCCTCTTTCATTCTGTTTCTGGAGCAGGTGGCAGAGGAGCAGGCAAAATTGAAACCGGAGTGGTTCTGAATTAATATTTACATTTATTATACTAAATTCAGACAATACAAGTGTGTCCATTAGAAAATGAAGACCTCACTTTTCCCTTATGCCATTTCCTCAGGATCATATAATTTTCTACTGCTTTCTATTCTTACATTACATAGAATTATAAAATGTCCCACAATTAAATACATAGTCATTCTAACTTTCCACTCGCCTTAAACTTATTCAAGAAGTTATAAAACGGCCACAACAAGCAGAAAGGTTAAATATCTTTGATTAAAAGTCAATAAACATTTGGTACCTACAGTCCAAAGTATATAAAAGCCAAGGGCTGTCTACAGTCTTCCAGGTATAATGTTTATGAAAAATGAAATTAGCAGAACGTCCAAGTAAACATAGTTGCCGTCAGAAGTGTGAAGGTCACTGAGTCGGACATCCAGGAGAATAGTCTCAGAGACATAGTAGCACGGAATGTCAATGGCAGCCAGCAAAGACTCAGATCCATGCACACAGAAACATTCTCAGGAAGATTAACAGAATTATCCCTCCTGGCAGCTTGTTACAAGAGGGGGCATTGTAAATTCTAGCACACTTTTGCTGTCCTTTTCTTCCGTCATTCTGAAAAACTGTTTCCCCTTTTGTCAACCGCACCTCACTTTAAGAGACGTTTGGCTACTGGGCCTGGCCCACACAATGAGATGCATTGTTTAACACTGCAAGTTCCGAGCTGCGTGCGGTTTTGCTCTCCTTGGGCTAACGACTGGAGAGTGACGCAGATCTACAATTGCCATGTTCCTGGTGCCTGTGTCATCACCCAGCAACTGCACTGCCCGAACTTCCCAGCAACTAAACGGTTTAGGCTGGATTTTCCGTCTCTGAGCCACTGGGTGCTAAGGGCTGAAACCGGTCATAGTGTGGTTGCCTGGATCAGGTGATTCATGGAGATACTAAGTCTCTCACAGCCAGTGGTGTGCTGGGAAGTGGTTCACACCCATTTCTCCAGAGCCGGGAATAGCGTAGCTCTGGTCTGTGTCATCTACCAGTTTCCTTTGGAGAACGTATGTCTGTCCTGGCCCATTTGAAGGTCTCCACACAAAGCCTTCAGACACAGTGTCTTCAGACATAGGAGGGGAAGTAAACACCCTCATCCTGAGATCATCCACAAGCCGCTGCCAGCATCTCCCTTCATGGAGACCTTAAAAACACAAATGGAAGTTAGAGACACCCAAACTTGGTACCCCCACACCCTCCAATGTTTAATGGGGACCTGGAAATATTTACCTATGCCCATTGCATCCTTCCCCCCTCTAGTAAGCTGAGGTCAATTGCTAAACTATGCTTTTAGTCTTGGGCCTCTTAATCTGAACTCAAGACATTAAAGACTCTTGTTCTGTTGCCATATTGCATATTTGATATTCTTGTTACCTGTGGGGGAAATGGAAAAACTGGAACTAAAAGCACCTCCATAAATGTTTTTCATACCAGAAAAAGCAGTAGGAGCTTATTTCCTACCACAGAAATAAAGTCAAAAGGAAAGCTAAGAAGCTGTAATTATTCCTGAAAACACAGTTTCAACAAACAGTGCAATGATCAGCGCCTTCTAGCTTGACTTCTAAATTCACAGGTTGGTCCACATGGTCAATGCACAGCTAGGTATCAGCAAAGAGGTAGATACATGTTTGCTGAATAACTAAATGAAGATTCACCTCCCCTCTACAACTGCTTACCAGGAGAAAATGCCCATCATTACCCCCCGGCTATTTTAATATGTAGCAACAGGAAAGTCGCCGATAGAAAAAGACATGATCAGGGAGAGAATTAGCTTGCTAAACTATTAAAAGAAAATACATATTTCTAAAATTCACCCAATATTTGCTATTTGTACTGTTGTTGGGCCTCCAAACTTTCAAGTCCAATACCCTGGCCGTTAGCCTCTATGTGTCAACAGGCCAATTGAGCAAATGAAAAATGATATTCAGTGGATCCTGGAGAGATGGTCCAGCAGTTTAAGAGCACTTGCTGTTCTCCTAGAAGACTGAGGTTGGATTCCCAGAATCCACACTTCAGTTTACAACCACCTAGTAACTCATTCGAGAACTTGTAGTGCCCTTTCCTGGCATCTGTAGGCACTGGGAATGAACATGGTGCACAGACATATCTGCAGGCAAAAACATTGAAAAGTCGTGGTTGATAAATGTGCCTGACTCAGAACTGTGCAGCAAATACCATTGCTTAATTTTCTGTTCACCTAATATGTCTTCTGCAGTTTTTCTCTTTAATAATAGATAATACATGTTACCTTTATTATAATCTCCACAGCCTTGCTCCAACTAGGAAACCAGGAAGCAACTAAGCGAGCATTTTCAAGGGTTCTGATCAGTGAAGTTTAGGAAGGGACAACTCACTAACTTCATTTCCTTAAAAACACGCATGGCTCCCAAGGTTCTTCCTTCTATTTTCCAAACCCCTAAGCTCTTAATGGTTTCCATAATTCTCATAGGAAGTATCCTTCTTGAAGCTATAAACTGTTGTCTGGTTGGCTAATCTGTGCTCTGGTTCAGGGATCTATGCAGCGGGGATGTTCACCAGGTGAATGAATGGATGGTGTAAGAGCAAACTCTAACTGTTCCAGAATACAAATGCATGTTTGCATCTACTCGAATGGAAAATGCTCTCTTAGAATACATCTCATGGCCAGCATGGACACTGCCTATATTTATATCCAATTATGGGTCATATTAGAGACCAGAAAATAGAACGCCATTTATCCTTCCATACCAAGTTAAATCTCCATGACTTGTGGTTATAGGTGCTATAACATAATCACCACCATCTTCCTTTTTCCTCAGCGAACTTTCCCCAATCCATTTGCTGCTTATTTGTTTGTTTTTTTGTTTGTTTTTCAAGACAGGGTTTATCTATGTAGCTTTGGAGCCTGTCCTGGAACTCACTCTGTAGACCAGGCTAACCTAGAACTCACAGAGATCTGTCTGCCTCTGCCTCCCGAGTGCTGGGATTAAAGAAGTGCGCCATCACCACCTGGCTTCTCCAATCAGTTTCCAAGGTCTTAGCCTGTTTTTGTTTTGTTTTGTTTGTTTGTTTTTTATTACCGATGCCTTTTGAAATCCAGGTGACTTCTTTCAGAATTAAACGATTGTGAAATAATACCAGCGAAGGCAGCTCACCAGCTAGCTACTCTTGCCTCTTCTATTTAGCTAAACACCCAAGTGACCAGTCCAAGTTCTCCCCAGCTTCCTGCTCTATACTTACACAAGAAGGACACAATCTTTATGAAGTAGTTGAATCCAGCAGTTTACAGGGAAGGAGAAAACTATAGCCTTTCTGGAGAGCAGGAGCTACACCTGTTATTGTCAGCTTCCTGTTATTTGCAGAAATTAGTCTTTTCAGTACAAGAAGTTCACTCCAGCTAAAGTTAGTTGACTTTTCCAGTGCTTAGTCGTAACCTGTAGTTAATTGACACCAGCACACAGGCTTTCGGAACTCCCTTTCTGTTTTGTTTGTTTTCTTTAGAAGACATTTCACTCAACATTTGACCTACCTATCAGCTGAAAACCAATAGCTTGAATTTGGAAAACAAAATGCTACTGATTGTTAGTACGACTTTCCGGTGTTCGGAGTGTAAAGCTAAGATGAGTTAGCATCTGCTTTAGCAAACACTTTCGCAGTACTGCTCACCGCCGAGTTTCCTCCTGGTTTTTCTCTTCAGCTGCAGCAGGTTGACTTTGGTGGCCCTGGTTCACTCAAGAAACCCCGGGGGCTTTGTGATTCAGCCTCTCTGCCAAATCTCCATTGTGGCAGAAGCCGAGTTTAAATCCGTCAACCCAACTTTGCCAGGGATAGCAGGGCGGGACAAGCTGACAGATTAATGCAAGCTTTAATCGTAAACTTCCCCAACACTGATATAATGCAGCAGTTTCTCTTACACAGGGCGCAGTTAATAACCATTTCTCATTCAGCGCCGAGGTACAACACCGCCATTAGGCTGTGCCTTTGCAATAGCTGAGTCACTCCTTCCATTTGGTGTCAATTAGGCTAATTAGTGGTTAGCAGATCCGGCTGCCCTTCAGTCATTTGGAAACGGTTCTCTGCGCCTGTCAGGCCCCAGCTCTGAGGTCTTCTTGCACTCTGACATGACCGTCGCCACTGCTCAGGCAGAAGCTGTTTAGAAAGACAGCATTTGATTGGCCGTATCACTTACCCAGCCAATGTCACAAACTACAGTTTTTGATGGCCACCCACTAATTCTATGGCCCCTTGGCGGCCACCAGCTGTTGCAGTACAATTTGTTGGCCAGTGATACAACTCAATCCTATTATCTTTTCATCTCGCCAGCTAGGTGGTCGGGGTGTGCTTCCCCCTGAGGGTGCATGTACCTGTTAAAACACTATTTCTTTTGGCTCTCGTTCTAAACCCAGGCAGAGGGGATTAGGAGCCTGGCTTTTAATTGTGCTTGCCTTTTTCTTTTGTGAATGCCAATCGTTCTGCAGCACCTTTTGTGATATGAAAATGAACACAGGATTAAAGCATATTTTTGATTTCTCACCAACCAAGATTTCGAGTCTTTTAGGCACCTTCCTTAAGCCAGTGGGTGTGCTTATCACCAAAGTAGCTCAAGCCTTGGCAGGAGGCAAGCACTGAGCAGACGTGGCTTCCAATGCTAAAGAAATCACTGAGAAAGAGTTTATGGATATCATTCAAAGAACTATTTAACATTGTCCATTTAGTTATCAGATGCAATCTCAAAAGTTTAGACAGATGATCTTCTCCATGATATTGAAATATTCCTAATACATACATATAAAGCTCATATAAGTTGTAGAAAAACACTGGTTGTTCTACAAATGGAATTACTCTTGAAAACTAGCTCTTCAAAGTATGCTGTTACTTATGCCTCAGAATTTCAGTTTAAATAGTCTTACTATATGACCCAATAGCTTAGGCATTTAAGAAAAGTCATCTTATTCTAGTGCATTGTTTATATTATCAAGATTTTTCATAATAAGAAATTGGGTCTTCTTGGAGTTTACATCAGATTACTTTTTTCCACCATTGATTTAAAAACATTTCAAGAAGGTAATAGGGAATGCTAGGGTTTCTTAATCACATATTTAAAAATGTGATTAAAATATATATATATATATATATATATATATATATATATAGTAAATTCCATGTCAGATTTTTATGCTTAAAAAATCCTCAAAACACATGACTGGCATAAAAATATATGTGGGCTACTTTGCAAGTTAAATACAACCTATATTTTCACTTTATGAGTAATGCATTTATTTATAGTCTATGTAATATATCTAAAATATGTTTACATGTCATATAGGTTAAGCCACATGCAATAATAATTTCAAGCATGCCATTGAATTTACATATATAAACAATTTAAAAAATAATATTTTAAAAGCTTGGATGTTTTCATAAAAACAAGACAGTATTTATAGCCTTAGGGAATTGTTGCCAGCAACAAAAAAATCTAATAAATGAAAGGGTTCATTTTGATTAACACCAGCTCTGCAGATTAAATAATACAGTCCTTTGAGTCAATCCACAAATTTACTAACATGTTTTAAAGCATATCCCAACAGTCTCTTCATTTTTAGCTATATCATCAGATTTGTTTTGCTTTGACAATTCAAATTCTTGAAAATATGCATCTATTTGTAGTCTGTACACTCAATCCACACAGTAGGTTGGAATTAGATAGCTGCAACCAGACAGGCATATCTCTGTATACACAGCAGGCTATGGGTGGGAAACTTTCAAGTTGACTTTTCCTTGCCTAATTGCCGACTACCAGTACGACTCAATCTTAGATCCTTTCCCCTAAATAGAACATGGCTCTTGGAAGGAATTTTTCTTAAATAGAATTACAAAAACCTGCAGAGCTATAGAGAGGGTGTGGAACAGGTTTGTAAAATATGTTATACATAGAAAGTTAATTAACTTCTAAAAGTTGAGACGTGGAGAAGAAAATGAAAGCTACAGTTCTCTGCTGTCTCCTGAACCGATATTTCCAGCAGCAAAGCCTTAACGTTTTTCCGTAACAAGATTCCCCGCACAGGCAGGCCCTTACATTGCAGCTCCTAAGCAGAAATTCATTTCCTTTCTCTATTTGAAAGTTAACTCTTCCGCATAACTCTTTGTCATTCATTTTTGGGTCAGTCTCATACCAATGACATCGCCTCTTGACGTCCCAGACTTCCATGTGAAATTTGCATTCTGTATTATGCATAGCACTCAAGCAATTCTCACCAGAGAATGTGAGAGAGATCGGTGACATGACATCAAGTCTAAGACAGTGAAGTAAAAAAAAAAGTTTAAATTTTACAGACGATACAGGAAATGTCAGTCCCCAAAAGGCCGAAGCTAAGAAAGGGTCTACGGAGTAGGAATGAGGATTACATAGGTTATTTTACAATTTTCATCATAGTTATTCGTTAGCCATTCAGTTTTTACATGTGTATGAAAAAGGATAATCTTACTGTCCAAAATGGTAGCCACTGGCCATGAGGGATTACTTGTTTCAGAAGGAGCTGGTCCATGTTGAGGCCTGCTTCAAATACAAGATATACACTGAACTTCAAAGGTGTGTGTATATATATATATATATATATATATATATATATAGTGTAGTGTATATAGGTCCTTAATAACTTCTTAATATTAATTAAAGTAATATTTCATACATATGCTCTTAATATATATTAGTAAGATATATTTCATGTTCTTGATGGCCTTGTAGAAATGAAATACTTGTAAATTGTTAATGATTTTAACATTTAATTATTCCACGATACAAACTCAATTTCTTCTAATAAATAAAAAAATAAGTCAATTAAACATATGCCTTCACCAGACATTGTTAAGATCATATTTATTGAATTATGCTTTGATGGAAAGGCTGTTGTGGATTTGCTTACACCGTGTTAGGTAGCTAATCACTTCAATCACAATGGTGATTTGGTGAATTCTAACAGAAGTGTCAAAGAGATGATTTAACATGCGAAGGGAGTTTGCCTGTTTTCAACAATGATTGACAAAATAAACCAAAGCCATGAAACAAAAAGATTCAAAAGCAAAGTAAATCTTAACCAGTTAAAAACACAAAACCTGGGAAAGTATATAAAAACAAATAAACTGAGCAGCTCTCCACTGGTCCAGACATTCAAACACACAAATGATTTGTGATAAATGATGTAGCTCAATATTGTATCTAAGACAATCGCATGCCTTCTAGTAGGCAATATTTTGCATTCCTGCTGGTCATCCACATATATTCGTCAATTCTAAGCCAATGGCAGACTAGTAAACTGAAAGGCATAGAGCAACACCCTACACTAGATTTGCATGTACGAAGGAGCTACTAAAAACCTGGAGCTTCAACTGCTAAATATTTTTTTAAAGAATGCATTCATTCCACCAGCAATCAGCCTGCCTCTTTGGTTGTTGAGCATAATCATCTGGAGTCAATGACTGAAACCTAAAATGTTTATCAACCAACACTTAAGGACTGTGCAGTTATAATAAACAGAGTGAACGCGACCAGTGAATTGATTGAAATCAACTCAGTGTTAAAGAACATGGGGAAGGAACGCCAAACTGATGCAGAAAATCTCAAAGCTACGCTGGGAAGAAGCAAGCTAATACTAGCTCTCCCGTGCTTCTAGTTCAGAGCAAACCTCCCTCCTGCAAATACAGCTTCCCAGAGATCTGTCACTTACTTAAGTTCTGCTCACATGGAATTCGACGAAATCCCCAGCAGACCGCAAGATGGGTAAACCTGTTCTAACTGCGCCTACGATATCAGGGAGCAGAGCTTGAATTACCAATCCACCAGAGAATGCTAATGCAATTATGAGTGTTTACTTACACCATGTGTTTCTCGCGGAGCCTCCCCCGCTGTGTCAGGAGAAACCAAAGGGAGCTAATGTTTTATAGATGGTAAGACTCTGTTTGTTTTCAGTGGGGCTAAGTCTCCCAAAGCACTCAGACACACTAATTAAAGTAAACTGCAGAGGCCCATAATAAAATATATGTGTTTGGAGACTGGGAGATGAACCCTACTGGCTTATTAAAAGTCAAAAGAAAAATATACATTATTTATGACTTCAAAGGGACACATTCTACGCTCCAGTTTATTTAAAGGATTAACTAAGCAGTGGTTATTGGTGACCATCTGAACGGTTCTTCTTTCACGGTTCATTAGTTCTGCCATAGATGTGAGAAGTCATCATTTGGGTTCAGATCAAATATTATTAATCAAATAAATTACAGCAGCTACACCAACATTATTAAACAGAATCTTTGTGAAAATAGCCGCTAATAAATCTGTGTTACTTCAAAACAGTTGCCTGGTTGCAACAAGGCAATGTGGGCTTTCAAAAATGCTTATAGATATTAAATACCAAATCTTCATAACTTTGGCCACTCCGGAAATAGGAAATGGGGGAAATAACACCAAACAAAATGCCTTTTGGCCACCTATTTCCAAAAGATAGTTTCTTCACCTAAAAAGTCAGGACACTTTACACAGCCCAGTTTCCCTATTTTCAAGACAAGACAAGCAAAGGTAATTGTATGAGAAAGCTTTTCTAAATCTAAAATGTTTCTTTCTTTTATTAATTGTTTTAAATCAAGGCACATGATTCAATCAAGAACGTTATTGGCATTTGGCTTCAAGAAGCCTGAACTAAGGATAATTAAGGCAAGTGAACACTACTTCATTGCTGCCTTGGTACTTGGATATTTACAAAATTACTCATAATCATCATTTCTGTCAATGAAAATATTATGTTACTTAACTAAATAGTAGCATGCATTCAAAGACTTAATAGAATTTTTGTAATTTGTAAATATAGCATGGTATGGTACTGAGACTAGATATTTTTTATTTTGTTAGTTCACCTTGAAATTTACCTGAATTTGTACTTTGTTCCCTCAAATAAGAAACTAGACATAAAATTTTTTTTTTCTATGCTGTCTGAGAAGCAGACATCTAGAAGTTTCTTCATGGTGGACGATAGCAGACTGTAGATCTGACCCTGCCTGCCTCCTGGTGGCTCCTGCTTCTTCTCTCTTCTTTCCCCTCCTCTTCTTCATAGCTCCATACCTCTAGTTGGCATTTGTCCGTGTAAGACCTTTTCCCACAGTCATTTATCACCACAAGCGGCGGGAAGCACACACAAAACCCTGGACGCGCACACAGCTTTTTGAAGATTACAGGTTACCTTTCTTGCAAGTGAATAGAAATTACTGAGCCAAGCACTAATGATAGGCAACTTTTTCTTAATACATTGTTTTAACGGGTCTATATTATGCCTTCATTAAATAAAAAAAAGCTTAAACTAAACCCAAAACAATACTTATCCAAAATTCATTTCATTTTCTTGATTTGTGCAGCTTTACCTTCGCAAGATTGAGATGGTGAATGTCCGTATTACATTAACCTACTGACTGCAAAATTATAATGTCAATATTTCACAAAGCATTGGCTGTAGAGAGGGTATATTATTCCCTCTTGGTTGTACGATGTTTGCCTAAGAGCATATTACAAATAAAGTATCAAGTGTGCGGGGCTGAGAGCCAGTCTTCTCTTTCGCTTTCTTCTTTTATGCTGCCTTCTTCTGCTTGGTCTGATGGGGTTGCTACATCTGCTCTTCCTGCCACGATAAACTTTCTAGCTGCTTTTCCCTTCCTGGCTCTTGGACTGATTCAAAACTCAGGACCCGGGTGCTCTCTGCTTCTTTCCTATTGTTGATAGAGATACACTTTTGGTATCCCTGTATCCTTTAAAAATCACCACATAGCAATCCCGCAGTGAAATAATAAAGAAATAAAAAACTGTCATAAAAAGCACACATCTTTGAAAATCTCTGCTCCTTTGATCAGTAAAGAGCAGCCTGCGTTGCACATGGTCACAAGCGTGTTTGTTCACTTTCCCTTCCTTGAACTAAATAGTAACGCCTAACCCAGCCCATTTCAATTCTCTCTACCAAACCTGGAGTGCCCTTATTTTAATATCAAATTTAAAGTATTGTACAAATATGACAAAAATTCTCAATTTTCAAATTATATTTTAGTTAAAAAGAAGATAGGATGCAAACTGGCCATCAGACATCAATAAAAGAAAATCTCCTTTAATAAAAATATACTCCTCGAATCTCTGAGACTCAAAATTAGCTATCAGATGTTTATTCTGGTACTTAGCATAATCTCACTCCTTGCTTACTGGCCTCTGAAGACAATAGGAAGTGGAGAAAGTGCCCAACTATTCTCTAATGTAGCACGACCTTGGAGAACAATTTAAATTATAACCCAAATCGAAAACTTCAGGCACCTGTTCAAATCGTGTTTGCGCAAAACCGAATTAGCAAGGTCAAAGTTTTACAAAATCTTTATTTTTAGAAGTTCCTGATCCATTTGCAGGGTCTGAGCTGCGGTGAATAAGGCGAAGTGGCATTTCTTCTTTCATCTCCTTATCCTCGTTTGTGTAATTGCATTAACATCTGTCTCACCCAGAAGACAAAAATGTTCTCCAGGACAGAGGTTCTGCACACCAAAGAAACACCCATGTTGAATGGTTGTGATGGAGCTGCATCCACATCAGTCCTGCAGGATCTTAGGGGGAAACAGAGTGGTTCTGATTGGAGTTAGTTGTAGAAACCAGTAGAACAGAGACGCCTTTTGAGTAGATCTTGAATAACAAGCTCAAAGTCCATTGGTGGGAAGAAAAGTGTGTGTTTGTGTGTTTCGGGGGGGGGGAGGATTGAGAAAGTTAGGGTATCAGGCAATTACCATAGCACGAGTAAAGCCCAGGATAAGACACAAATATATCTAATTATAGCAAGTAAAATGACTCCCATGTGGAAGTTGGGGCAAGAGATTTTGTAGCAAACTAGAGAAAACAAAGATAAAAGATAAGGAAACCTGTAGAAAGCCTGGAATTCAAACTACATGCAAAGATTTTGAACAATGAATGGCGTAGACTATAGAACAGTTACTTCATCAGAACAACCAAAAAAAGAAAACCGGGTAAGAAAGAATAGCAAGACACTGGGTTAGGAAGACTCTAGGTTAGCCCAATGGCTAAGAGTGCTGCTAGCAGCTTGCTATGCAGCGGTCACGTGAAAGTGTCCCTGCCATCCCAGCTTCAGAAAGTAGAGACATCAGGGGCGGGTTGGCTCACTGGCCAGCCAGTCTAGTCCTAACAGCAAACTACAGCTTCACTGACTGTCTCCACAAATAGGGTATCAAGCAAAAGTGGAAGACACGAACCCCCTCTTCTGACCTCTGCATAGACACACATACCCACACATACATGCACACATACAAAGTACACACAGCATCCACGAGGAGGAGGAAGAAAACTCCAAGTGGGAAACAAGGAAAAACTCAAAACGTATTAGACAAATGAGTTATTCATTTAACTTAGGAAATTATTTAGTTTCGACAGCATGGTTTTAAAGATGATCTTGTCCCAACCGTCTCAATGACCTGCCCAAGGTTGCAAAGCCAAGATTGAGAATGGTTTGCTTCGTTCCTGTTCATTTCTTCACTCCATGTGAAGTATGTGCTCTGCCTCAAGTTGGCTTTTTAAATTAAAGGGAATCAACAAAGCGGCAAACACAGAATTAGCTCTTTATTGCGATTTCACTAACTGAACAGTAACTTTATTTAATAGATCTTCCCTGCCACACAGACATCCCGCTGAAGCACTGTAATAAATGTAATAAAAGGGGAGATTAGGGCAAACATTGGTGGGAAGACATTAATTAGAGGAGGACCTCACCAATTCTCAGTTGACTAATCCTCAAACCCTGTAATTCTCATAAGGAAACTGACAATCTTGCTTTACTCCATATCAAAGAGAGTTTCCAGCCGGAGAGAGTGGCAGGCTCAAGTAATCAGAATCTCATTAATTTTATTAAATAGACCATAAGGTCCCATAACAAATAATTAAGCCCTGTTAAACAGATATCCGATAGTCCATCTTATCCCTTCTTATTTATAGACAGAAATAAAAAGGCGTTGCTTCCAACAACAATACAGGGTGCTTGTTGTTATTGATGATAATAATTCCTTGGGTTTGTTTCAAAGATGCCAGAGATCTCCAAAGCATGACTGTCACACTGCAGCTGGCCTACTAAGGATTACACTCTAATCTATGTAGATAAAGCTTTGATCTGCTTTCTATTACCCTATACGTGAGATGGTTAGACAGACTATCACCAAATTTGGCATGTTTATGGTGGCCCATCTAAGGTAAAAAAATAATGGTGGCTCAACAAATCCAAAGTGGGGGCACAGGAGTCTCAAAAACAAAAAACCATCATCCAGAAATTGCTATTGGACTGAGACCAGCACTGGCTTCTGTGATCTGAAGTGTGTAGGTGTATTCTGTGGAAATCACACCTGAGAAAGGCTTGGAGATTTGCTTTTGTGTTCTTTGAGCAATTCCACTCAACTCTGCCCACACAGATGGGTATTTTGGCTACAGATACAAAACTGTTGTGCTGTCATTTCCTTTTCTTTCGTGGTTTTGTACTAGACTTGAGTTATAAAGGCACTACAGAATTTTTCATTTTCAGTTGAATATTTTTGTATATGGCCATCTGATGCTCTAAGCAGGATGTGGATGCCAAAGACACCATCCCTTAATTCCTGGACTTGGAGCCTATGTAATAACCTGCATGGTTAAAGGGATCTTTTAAAATATAACTAGGATAAATATCTTTAAAATAAGAAGTGTGCCCTTGGGTGACTATTGTTAGAGAGTACTATAGAATACATGAAGATTGTAGGCTGCCTTTAGGAGCATAAACTATTTTCCTAAAACCAATAAGGATATAGGAAAGGCAGTCCTGCAGCCATAAGGACCTGAATCTGCCCAACAGCCTACAAGAAGTGGGAGGATTCCTTTCCAGAGCTTCCAATGAAAAACATTGCTCCACCTATAAGAAAAGATGGACCTTAGGAGGCTCTGAACAGGAGAGCCCAAGACTTCTAATTCATATGAAAATGGAAAAAGAAATGGGTGTTCTTTAAATATGGTGATAGGTTAGAGCAACTTTAGAAAAAAATGTATGCCTGAATATTATGGTGGATTTTGTAAATTATAAGCATGTCAGGTGTAAATCTATGTTAGAGTAAATGTTTCCTATGACTTACAATATCATTGTGAAGGTAAAATACAGACATGAAAGAGTATTTATTAGTAAGCATTGTGTTAGCAATCACATGTACTAGCAATCATGTGTGTCATAAGCATGTGTGTTAACAAGCATGTGAGTTATAAGCACTGTGTGTTAGCAAGCATGTGTTACTAACACATGTGTGTTAGTAATTCAATGTGATAAATAAAAAGTGCATATGGACACCAGGAAAGGACAGCAGTGTCCACCCAGGTCATTTGGGGAAAACTTAAAGGTATATTTTTCCTAAGTGCAGGGCAATGTTTCTTAAAATACAGCAGACCTGCAAATTTTGGAAGATCTTATTAAAATATGCCTTAAAATTTCTGATTCACTTAAGCCTGTGATGAACAGGGAGAAGCTGCAGGAACAGATTGCAAGACGGTGCCAATGCTGTGGATTCTAGGGTCACACTTTAGGAACCACTGTACTAACAGAAAGGAAAGTGGATGAAAAACATGGAAGGTTTGGTATAAAGCCTCAAGACTTGCTCAAGAGTCAAAATGGTGGTTTGAAAAGATTAATGGTGGCCAAAATTACTCAGGAAAGATTTGGAGGCTGGAAGAAATCTAAAGAAAGAAGTAAAATAATAAAAGAAAGAAGACGTTGCAGTGGGGTAAAAATGAGGAATTAGCAGACTAGAAGGACAGAGAAATAGCTCAGCAGTTAAGAGCACTGTGGTCTGTAACTCCAGTTCCAGGAGATCCAGCGCCCTCTTCTGGCCTCTGTGGACACTGCATGCAAGTGGTACACAGACATGTACACAGACAGGCAGAACACACACATATACAAAGAAATAAATAAAATTTTAGATAATAAGAAATAAAGGAGAAGCAAATGCTAAGTTTAGCAGAAGGCTATGAAATATGAAAAATTAATAAATAATAAGTACAGAGATGTGGCATGCTATATCAAAGGTAAAGGGTTAAGACGAATTATTTTGAATTTTATTTTTCCTTCTCCAAATTTTTCTTTTAGAAGTTAACATTTTATTCAAATTACCAAAATTATTAATATAAATTTTCTTCATATCACTCTTTAATTACCTTTTGAGCTCTTTAACATCTATCTGAATAGCATTTTCTTTACTTATATATTTTTGAAAATTATTTTATGTGTATGAGTGTGTTGCCTGCATGCATATGTACCATATGCATGTCTAGAACCTTCTAGAGACCAGAAGGTGGTGTGGAATACCCTAGAACTGTAGTTACAAAAGGATGGGGCAGTCACCTCTCCAGTTTGAATGAAGGATCAGAACTCAACAAGAATGGAGTTTGCAGCCCTGCAATGGTGATTCACACTTTTAATCCTAGCTCTTGGGAGACAGAGGCAGATGGATTTTGGTGAGGTCAAAGCAAGACTAGTCTACAGAGCTACTTCCAGGACAGCTAGAGCTGTTATGCAGAGAAACTCTGTCTCGGAAAACCAAATTGGAAAAAAGAAGGAGGAGGAAGAAGAGGAAAAGGGAGAGGGAGACAGAGACGGAGACGGAGATGGAGACGGAGACGGAGACGAAGACGAAGAAGAAGAAGAAAAGGGGAGCATCTTTGGCCTTGAACTCATAGAGATTCAGTTGCCTCTGTGTCCCAAAGACTAGGATTACCACCCCACCTGGATACAATCATTGCTTCTGGTGCTATTATGGAACTTGAGGCCCTGTGCATGCTAGGTGAGTGCTCTGCCCTGAGCTATATCCACAGCCCTCTATTGTTGCCATTGATATTTTCACTTGCCCACTTTTCCAAGATTTCAGCGGTTTTTGTTGTTGTTGTTGTTGTTGTTTTGATTTTTTGAGACAAGGTTTCTCTGTAGTTTTGGAGCCTATCCTGGAACTAGTTCTTGTAGACCAGGCTGGTCTCAAACTCACAGAGATCTGCCTGCCTCTGCCTCTTGAGTGCTGGGATTAAAAGCATGCACCACCACCTCCCTGAAGAAGTTTTTAATTTTAAGTCTACAAATAGTCCACAAATAATTAAAATTCTATAATTGCTAGCAACGTTTTCTAATCTACATTTCTTTTTATAATTTTCTTATCTTTTCTAAGATCATTCCCTATTCCTTTGGAATTCCCTTTAAGGTTTATTTCAGTTAATGTCTGCTTATGATAAGTCAAGTTTTTCTGCTCTTTATAGCATTCTTGGTTTCAAAAGGGTATTTTCTCAGGGGGTAGCATCTAGACAGACCCTTATTTTCTTATCTGTCACAGGTCTTTGCCTATTTTATGTGTCCTTATAAGGCAAAAAGTTACCTTTCTACAGTTACAATCTCCCCCAAATCTTCAAAGTTTTTCTTTGTCCTTATTATTATTACTTTCATTATTGCTATTATTATTATTATTATTACAGTGGCAGGGTCATAATGATGTATCTACAACTGTTACTCCATACATTTCCACATGGATGTGGGCTTTTTTTTAAATGTATCTGTTTTTATGGTTTGCTGAGATCTTTTTTCTTTTTCTTTTTATTGATTTTAATGTCTTCTATCCATTTAGAATGCACACAGCTATCATTTCCTTCAACAAGTTCCTTCCTAATTTTTTCCCCCTCTTTCTGCCATTCAGATTACACGTAAGGTCCTTATCTTCACTGAGTGCCACATCGTGTAGGCTGCTTTCCCCATTTTCCACATGTTGTGTTTTCATTTGGACACCTTTTGGCCCTGTCTTCTGATGCCCCAACTGCCACTACACTCTTGCATCACACTCTAATTTTAAACATCGCATTTTAAATTTCAACTATAAGCAAACAAACTGCCTAGAAATGGAGCCAACAAGAAAGGCATGCAGAAACTTATAACATAGAAAATGCAGTGATGGCCACAATTCTCTGGGCTCAGTGACGTCAGGATCTACAGTCATTCTTGCTGTGTTTAATTATATGAGTCTATAAATCTATTTTTTATTTCAAATTCAGCTTACAGTTGCTTAAAAGTTGATCCTGAATAATATAATCCCCAATTGACATTTACTCTATGCCCAGTTTCTCTCTGTTGGCCCTGATATTAATTTATTTTTGTCTCTTGACAGTTTTGATAAAGCCATGTTTGCACGTGCTCAGCAGGCCCAGAAGAAATATGAAGATCTCGGAGACTTCTGGATGAAGAAAGGAGAAGGATTTCTAAAAGAAAAAACAAAGGTAGGCTTGAGGTTGGTCCAGAAAGAAGCCTTCAGGGTTGTAAAGAAGGAAAAAAATGGGCTTCAGGAAAGTAGAGCATCATAGGGGAATTCTCAGAAGTAGCCAATATTTCCAGGTTGGCCTAACAGATTTTCTCAAGTAGGAACAAGAGCCCATGACGCAAAGGTGACTGTAATGACATCATTTTAAACACAAAATTAAATTCGGGGGGGGGGGCGTTCTTAATTTGTTACATGCCTTTCCTTCTAATCTCTGCCCCGTAAAGGTGAACCAACCGCTTCTCAGCCTTCGAATCTGATGTACTTTATCAGTAACCGGTGAGATGTGCTTCTGGTTAGCGCGTGTTTGGGAAGGTCATCCATGTGAAGTGGAAAAGGCGTTAGTATGGGAATGAGATGTTGACTTAGGTCTACCAGGAAAGTGTTTATAACTCAGGCAATATCTGCTGTCCTGGGAAGAAACTCTGAAACAATCAAATGAAAAGGAGTAGGGCAAGTCACACTGAAAATTATGTCGCTCTGCAGTGTGAAGGGCTAAGAGCACCTATGCTCATAATATAAAAATCTACTTAGTGCAATCCATAATGGAGCACCAGAAAGCTGATCAAAACTACATATGAACTCAAATGTCAACAGATTACTGTTAAGAACATAGAAGCATAAGTAGGATTTATGGGGTCACATCTTTTCATTGTAGAGTTTACTATGAGCTTACTATGTATTGAGTTAAAACATTCACCGAAGCCCTCACTCTAATAACTCTTGAAGACTAGAAAAGTGCTGTGCAGTTTAAAGAACTTGATTTTTCTAAAGCTTATATTTAACATCTATGATTTTTCCTTGTCTCCTCCCCCACTAAAATTCATCACGTGATAACTACTAAAATGATTTACAGGCCAGAGAGTGTGTACATAGTGATGTCCCTTTAAGGGATGCTTCTGGATTTTTCTAAAGTTCTAAAGTTTCTGACCTTGTTATTACTTAGTGGTTATGACAAAGAAAAAAATATGGGGATAACTCACTAGAATACAGTTATAAGTAGTCCTGGTTTAGTGACAGGGGTCTGTCTTCCCCTAGGGTCCATGACCTCACCAGCCACTAGTAATTGGCTGGGTTTGTAGTACCAGGCATGAATTTCCTGCTATTGAGTGAACCTTAAGTCCTTAAGTCCAATTAAGCAGCTGTTGATTGCCCCATTGTTATCAGGACTGCTATTGTACCCTTAGGGATACCTTACTAAGGTCATTGCTAAGATTTGCGGGATTTTCAGCTGGATAAGACTTTGAATTGCTCCCCCCCACCACCCCGCGGGCGCTCTAATGACTCCTTCAGATACTAAGGGAGCTGGTGCTCAGGGAAGAGGCTTCTAAACCAGATCCAGCTCCATTCCTCCAAGTCCTGTGTTTTCAGCAACAGGGTCTTCTTACCTTTAAGTTCTGGGAGGTAATCAAGGCAACATCCATAGCCTATATGGTTTTGGAGAGTAACCTAAATCCCCCTTTTACCAATAACAGAGGGAGGTTTCCCATGCTGGGTGGGGTTTTATTGGATAGTCCAGGAGCCTGGGGGAGCATCATCATGAAGTGACATACCTTCGTTGGTATGTGTGTATACACATATACTTGTGTGTGTACACATATACTTGTGTGTGTATTTTTATCTTTTATGTGTATATTTTTAAGTAAACATAAAATAATGATTCGCTACAGCCTTTTCAAATATTCTGAGTGTTTCTATTCCCCCTCTCTCTCCCCTCCTTAGTTTTCAATTTCCTCCTTCACAGTATTTGCATCCTGTTATTCCTGCACTCCCTCCTACAAGCCCTACTCCAGATTCTATACTACCATCTGTAGATTCAAAGCTAGAATCCACAACCCTAAACACATATACATCTCTGAGCAACTCTCAATGGACTCAGCAGCTTGTATATATACATGAGTGTGTGTATGTATGTGTGTGTATGTGTGTGTGCTATATTTATATCATTTCTGCTCATTCTTCTACCCCTTCAACTCTCCCCATATCCCTCTTCTCAGGAATAGGTCCTATTTAGTAGTACTCTTGTATAAAATTCTCAAAAGAGCATTTAAAATCTGAATTTAAAAAGAAAAGGGAAACTATACAGTATGTAGGCATGATTCAGCAGATAAGGGTGAGTCATCCATCTTGGTTTCCTTTGATTGCCAGGAATTCTTATCCCATCTCCCTTCTACTCAGTGTCCTGGATGCTTCTCAATCGTTGGTTTTACCAGCACTGTCTTGGTGTCTGAGTCTCCTCAGGCCACTGGCCAATACATCCAGATTTTTCCTTAATGAAGATACCGTGAGAGACTTCCTGTCCCATCCCTTTAAACTGGCTACATATGTTAACTCTGACACTCACGGCTGCCTCCTGAATGCATGTGAGTGGATTCACACAAATAATTGGTTGTAGTGTGATTCAAATAGGCAACGTGACAAAAAACTAAATACTACAGGAAGCATCCTTAGGTGTTTCTTTATGGCCAAATGCCCTGGGCCTAAACGTCTCATTAAGCTCACCTTTGCTTTGTTACAAAAGTCCAGATAAAAATGCAGGCACAGATAGTGACAGAAAAACAGAGGCCAGTTGGCAGTTCTCTCAGTTGCCTGAAACCTTCTTCTATTTAGAATGTTTTTTTTTTTTTTTTTTTTTTTTTTTTTAGTGTTTTGTTTTGTCTTTTGAGACGTGGATTCAAAGCCCAGGCTAGGATGGCACTTTGTATGTAGGCAAGGATACCCTCCACCTCAAGGTCTTCCCTCCTAATAAGAAATGGATAGGATCCCAAACCCAGGGAATGGTGCTGCCTACATTTTGGTTCCCATATCTATTTACAAATCACAGACAGGTCTACAGGCCAACCTGCTCAGGACCTTCCATTAAGACTCTCTTCTTAGTTGATTCTAGATTGTGTCAAGGTGCCAATTAGACCTAGTTTTCTCATTTGAAAAATGTGTAAATAAATGCTTAGGTATATCTAGATAATGTGAACTATTATTCTGTGCTCAATAAATGAAAATAAATAAATAAATAAGCCAAGAAGCTATTGAAAGACAAGAAGAAAACTCAAATTCACATTCTAAGTGGGTGAAAAAATCCTATCTAAAAAGGTTACATACTGGATAAGTCCAATTACAGGACATTCTGAAAAAGCAAGACTTTGAGACAGTGTGATAGAGGGGTGGGTGTATATTATGCATGTCACTTGAATCTTCTGAAGTCTGTCTTTTTCCAGGAAAGCTTATGCATCTAATGTCTACCTACAGAGGGTAGCAGGTAGGGGTTAAGGATACAGTACCATTACAGTATTACAGGAACAGCAGTATTGGGTTAGATTCAAAGTTTAATAAACAATACATAGTTTTTAAAAATTTCTTAATTAAGCTTTTTCTTCTCTTGTCCTTTGATCTGCCTATTGTCATGTCCCTAAGCATTTTATATTCTGTAGGTTCTCTGCTGCCCCAACTTCTGCCCATGCAAAAAAGTGACAATTACTTTTTCCTAGGGTCTATGATTCTCACCATAGTTCTATGCCAACAGTAGCGTTAAGGTGTTTCAGAATCTGAATGGCAGAAAATATGCTTCCATATATTCAAAATGACTTTGGGTTTTCACTCTGGGTTCTGGGAAACATTCACAAGGGAGTGAGCAAGAAGAGTCAAGCCTCTTTTTGTCAGCATGAACACATTACTACAAGCTAGTTTTCTGTTTGTTTTGTGAGTGTTTTTGAGGCAAGGTCTCTCCATGTAGCCTTGGCTGACCTGGAACTCTATCTGTTGACCAGGTTGGCCTTGATATAGAGATCTTCCCACCTCTGCCTCCCCAGTGCTGGAATTAAAGGGATGAACTACCAGGCCAGGCTAACTTTTAGGATACGATTTATGGAAAGAAATCGAGTGCTGTTGTTTTTGCATTGTCTTTCCGGACCACTTCACATAAAGTTCTTCTTTGTAAACAACTATTTATCCAAAACCGCACTACAGGCTTGGTTGGTCATCTTCTGTGAGCATCTAGCAGTACAAGATATGCATTTGAATTCCATTTAACCATATAATACATACAGCGTTGCAGCACTCTAGGTTGGTAAAATACAAACTGAGGTATCTAAGGCATAAGTGAAAAGTCATTAGGCTCAGACGCCTGCATTTATCCCAGCGGTTTTAAACTAACTCTTGCATTCTTACCGGAATATCGACATAGTGTTTCTTAATGAAACGATGTTCCTCGCTGCTTGTTATTTTCCTTGCAAATATACCCAAGGACACCATGATCACAATAAACCTGCACATTTAATTGAGTCACTTACAAGCCCATGCTGAAAACATTCTGACTCTGTTGCTCTCGCTGGAGAAAAAAATTAGAGCTTTGAAAATGATGTGAAGAACTGTGTCTTCTCACAAGAGTGGCATTGTTAATAAACACTGCAGAAACGTACCAACAACACTGAGCCAAACATGAATGCTGCGAGCACAGTTGATGGGTTCTCCTAGGCTAAGCACATGCTACTCTCTGGCTGGGCTCCGTACTGTCAATCAAACACGTCACTCCAAGCTTCCTTCCAGTGATGATGCAAATTATTCAGAAAACCTTGCAGTTCATTTGTTTGGATTTTATTCATCTTAAATGTTTCACAAAAGCCTAAAGCAGAAATATTTCACCCAGGTGAGGAAGTATAAAAATAAAATGCCCTATCTCTGGTTTTATTTCTTCCTACCTCCCCTCACCCCTCCTAGATAGAAGAGCCTATTTCTGAAGTAATTCGTATAACTGCGACAAATCCGCTTCAGCCTTGGTAATGCCTTTCGTTTTGACTTCAAAACATTCACTGGCTCTCGCGGATTTGTACTATTTAACACCCAGATAAAGGTAAGCTGCCTTTTTTAATAACGATGGATTACTTTTTCTCGTTACATGCTCTTATTCAATTGGATTTTTTTTTCAATTTAAGCACATCAATTCTCGAAGAAAAATGTAACGTGAGTCTGAGAATAATTGTAGTTATTAGAAGAGTAAACACCAGGACACACAAGCAACATAAACCGAAATTGTCTGATTAAATTACTGACAAAGTCTGATGTCTCCATAGGAAAGGGTTGCCGCTGTGTGCTCCATCCAACTCTCTGCTTTTCATCCTGGGAAAGGTCTGTAGCATGCACCATCTTGTAAAGAAATACACATTGATAATATGAACAATATGAGCACATCTTAGTAGAAATATACAGGGCCATGTTTGATTAAAGAGCTCCTGTGGTATTTTGTGGACAGACTTCTTCAGTGGTTCCTAGACCCACTGACGGACTAGTATTCTTATAATGCTAAGCCTTGTGTATTGCATTACATATAAAGAACTGCAGGGAAAGAACCTGAGGCTTTCCAGACACAAAGGAGGAAGGCCGATTGCTCTGATTTGATTACGACACACATATGCCCACATCAGACTATCATAGGTGAACACAGAGTATGCATTGTTAGAATTTTCTGGAAGTTCTCGTTTGCCTCTTACGTTTGGCTTGGTTGGGCTTTTGCAATACTGAAGACTGAACCTAGAGGCTGGCACACACTACACATACTCTCCGCTCCTGAACTGTATTCCCCAGGCCCTAAAACTTTTTAATAAAAAAGGCCTTTGTAGCTACAACGATGGCTCAGAGGGCAAAGTGATCGCTAAGCAAGCAAGAGGACCGGAGTTCAAATCCACAACAGCGTGTCTGATGATGAAGGGTGGAGGCAGAAGGATGCCCAGAGCCCATGGACACCTAACAAAGCTCATCAATGAACTCCAGGTTCGGTGAAGGACTCTTTCTCACAAAAAAAAAAAAAAATAGAGCAGACACCAGTAAAGGAGGATAGAAGTTACCAGCTTCTGGCCAACAACACACACCTGTATCCTTCCCCCCTCCACACATAGCTAAACACAGCAAGGTTTAACATATCCTGGTATCTGGGTTTCTGAGAGGATTGCCTAGTTTATTAAACTTATTTTGGTGTGTATAGTTGATGTGAATGTAAACAGAAGTTTTACTGAGTCCCATATTCGCTCAACGACACATGACAAGTTTCAAATGTTCATTTAAAAATCATTAGATTATTTGCTTGCTTCAAACTAAAATTATTAGTTTCAGCCATAATCTGAAAACAATATGTTCATAGTCAATGTAGCAGACATAGTGATTGTGTGGTCTATTTTTTGACTGCATAGGCATTCTTTGACATAAGCACATGACCTTTTTCCTATATTAGGGCCACGAATGCTCAGAAATGAAAGTGCCTTGCGCCAAACTGCTCACTAAACTAATTTTTAAAAGAAGTGTATGACCCCTAGCAAATCTAAGTCGAGTTTTAAGTTTGTATGCCAATGTAAACCATATTTCTGGTTCCAAATGCTGAGACTTGAACTAAATCATTACTCATTGGCACCCAGGACAATATTGGTCTCAAACAGGTGTTTAGTAAAAACACACAGAATGAATAAAAGTTTAGATTCATATGTTTATAAAACAATGAAGTTTAAGATCAGTAGACTTGTTTATGCTCCTCATAAGAGCATATGCCTATTTGAAATGCTGATGTCAGTTCCTCAGGTCTTACTCTACCTGTGCGTGTGTTTCTGGGAAATCAGATAAAGTGAGGTCTTTCAGTGCTATCACACAAGTTCAGATTTTATTGTTTCATTATCAGAACACTTCCCTTTGCTCTGACAGAATTAAGACCTATATTTCACACACAATCCCTTTACAGAGAAGCCAGAGCTCAGTTCTAGTATTCGGTGTTTACAACATATTCTCTATATTCAGCATCTCTAAACATGCTCTGCCCAGTGTATCCTGTTTCAGTGAGCCTGAAGGATGGGCAAGATGGAAAACTGTGAGGTAAGGGACAAAAGCCAAGCTAACAAGACGGGCAAGTAGAGGAGAAGGAGGAGGAGAGAGAGAGAATACATGTTTGCTTTACTGCCTAGTAACGCCATTGAGAATGGTATAATCCGATTCTATAGGACCATTTGTTAAAATAAGAATATTGTATTTTTCTGCTTTAAGACATTTCATAACATCAAACCCAAAAAAGCTCCCTGTTCCATTTCCTGCCTCACCAGTGCTGTGCAGCTAAGATGTTTTTATTGCATCAGAACCTGAAGCTGTATACGATGTTTGCTTGAGGATTATTTTTAGTCCCTTTAAGCTGAACTTCTGTAATGAAATCTATTTAGAGACATTCCACAGTGCCCTATGGTTACTAGCTTATGCAAATGAAGTATGACCCTGGGAATAAACCTCTTGCCCCCTCATCATCTTCCCCAGCTTCAAAGGTCTCTAGGCAATCACTTTTTTAAGTGAAAAGATTGTTAAGCTGAATTAAAATAGAAAGAGAGGGGGCACAACTTGATATCCAATACTCATATAACCAAACCATTTGCTGTCTACTATTTTCCTATAAATATTTAGATACTAATCTATAAAACTGTCTGGAATAAATGTGTCCGTATGTATGATTACTTTTCAGCTTCTACGAGTTTGAATCCTAATAACTGCAGGCCAATATCAATCAATAGTCATTTACTCTCACTTCTTTTCTTACTTCTTATCTAAAGTAAGAAGTGCTAAATTGGGACTGAATTGGTCTCCTAACAATAAAATCTTCCCTGCTGATTATATTCTCACTGAAAATATATTCCCGCTGAGCACCAGAATAACCAAAGTGATGGTGAAAATGTGTAACTCCATGAGGACATCATTAGTCAAGGGTCCAGTTACTTGAATATATACATTAGGAATAGAATGACATTTATAAGCAATTAGGATGAAAATTAGAGTCTAAGTTTAGGAGGATAATGAAATTGAATAATTGACTTCATCTTCAGAAGCATTAGTGAGAAGAAAGAGCTGTCAACAATTTCTTGAATTTTAATCATCAGAATAAATTCTATCATTTTAGACTTTGCCTTCCAATCAAGGAATAACTTAATAATTGCTTATTTTAGGTGATAAGTTGGACAAATATGAATCAGTTTCAGTTTGGTCAGGTGACTAAAATCACTTCCTTATGGCGTCAGGTTTCTTCAGGTCAAAGTGTCTTCTCAGAATACAGTTAAAATAATCCAGTATGACTCTGGAATTTATAAATCAAAGGTCTGTTATGCAACCGTCCTAAAGATGGCAAACCACAGTGACTGACTTTCTAACCTGACCAAATGGTCGGATGAGGTTCAAGTGGATGGAGACAAAGGTGGTCCCTTCAAACACCTGTTGAAAAGATCTCTAGTTAAGTCTGCTGAGGCTACAATTTTTGTGAAAATATAAAGCTAAATTAAAATATGACCATTGAAACTGACATGCTTGTGTTCTGCTCTTTGTGATTTGTGTCGCAGGGCTTTGTGTTAGATAGCTTATGTTGGGTAGACAGTATTTTACATGTGTGGCTGCATAAGCTTTGAAATAGGTAAAACTGTAAATCCCTTGTTTTATGGAATGAGGCCTCCAGACCACAGCTATCTGCCCGAAAAAATAAATAAATTGACTCAAGAATTGAGTAAAACATCCTGAATGCCTGGCCAGCAACCACTGAGCAACAGTCAGGGAGCTAATAAATAAATTGGCCAAAACACAAGCCAAAGGAATTTGCTAGAACTTGGCAGGTTAGCGCAAGTAATGACATAAAATAAGTTTTGTTGTATTTATGAATACATCTGAATGGAAGAGGAGGTAATTATGAAACCAGAAAAGAATGGGACTGGGATTAAATATAATTTCACCATTTCCCTTCACTTTCTTCCCTCAAACTCTGCTTATGTAGCCCCTATCACTCCCTTTCAATTAATGACTTTTTTCTTTATTTTTTTGTTTCAAATACACATATACACAGACATACACACACACACACATACACATACACATACACATACAACATGTTGAGTCCACTTAATATCTCTTGTTTGTTACTAATCTGGGTTGTCCACTTAGGACTGAGCAAACAACTAAGGGGATCATCCTTGATTAAGATTAACTTTTTGCTCTCTGCAGAACTTAATCATCTATAGATCTTTTATTAGGGTATAGCTCAGTGAGAGTCCCTTTCCAAGAGAGGATGTACACTGGTGTTGACATTATTCAAATCCTATATAGGTATTCATACTGTTGAAGCATCATAAATATTGGATACTAGAAATGGAAGAATTTATTTTTATATTAATAGAAATCTAGTGTCAAAGCAAATGAGAATTACAATTTTAACTAGAGGAAATACGTAGTTATATGTAAATTGTTTCTCAAATAAAGCAAGATATTATATTCATTACATTTTAAGTGACCAACGATTGAATTGCGTTAATTTTGTGATTTTCCTTGTATCATTTAGTTATGAAATAAGTAGTATTGCTCCTAATCTCAAATAAATAAGTGTTCAAATAGTAAAAAAAAAAAAAAAAGAATGGGACTGGGAATGTATAATTCTGTAGAAAAGACAATATAGAGAACACATTAGAGATGAAATAAACTGAAGAACTTCAATAATCAAATCAAAACCAAACAAACAAACAAACAAACAAAAAAGGAGCCATATCTGTGAAATGGAGGACCCAGTACAAATGGAAGACAGTCCATAATTAGGTAAAACTCCCCCAGCCCTGAAACAATACATGTATTTATTGTGTTTCATCAACGGAAACCAAAGAAGAAATCTTTCTGGAAGTGTTCCTCCAAGATGGTATTTCCCTTATCCACTTTGTAGACTTCAAGGGCTAAGAATATCGGAGGATAACCTGGATTGTGCATTCCAACCCCTCAAACTAAGAATGACAGAAATCCAGACAGAAAGAGCTATACAGTTCATGTGGGCCCTCAACAATCAGATGGTGACTGCCCATCCCTCATCCCAACACTTGCCACTTGGCATTGGTTCTCTAGAAAGCACTGCGTTTGGGTGTGGCGTCGGAGATGGCAACAACACAAACCCCTCTCTTGCTCTTTGCGGTGCAACGCCATCAAGCGTGGGGACCCAACGCCGAAAGCAAACCCGCGAAGAAGACAATGACCAGCATTTCAAAGGCACCGGCCTGCAGGCTGCAGCGACAGAACAGGATGGGTGAGAGCAAGAATTGAGATGTCAGCTCACAGATGACCTGTTAGAAATGTCCCTTAGAAAACCTGAGGTCCATAGAATAAGTAAAAGTTAGTTGTGGTGAGGGGGGCAGTTTAGACCGAAAGCTAGACTTTGAAAGATGAGGGCAATGTGGATTGGACAGTCCTGAGGAACTAACGGAGTCTAGAGAAGGATGTTAATAATAACACATAGGGACCACACAGCTCTGGTAAGACATTTAAAATATACTTTATTTGCATTGGAAAATATTAAAGGGTTATATACAGGTTACTAGCATCTCAATGGCAGATTAGCTAAGAACCTAGTGGAGTTTAAACTTCAGGACCACTCGGGGGCTTTCCAAATTCCCAGCGGAGCCTCCAGCAGTATATATGAGGTCGTAGGTTTCTGTAATGCTATGCATGTTGTACAATCGTGTATGCTGCAGAATCCCTCTATCCATCTCAAATATGTGCCCCCACGAGAGGAGAAAAATACATTTGTCCACTACAAGAATCTCCAAAGGCTAAATTTCTGGCATATGGCAGGCAGGTGGTAATCAAGTGACATGTTTAGAATGAATGAAGGGTCTATGGGGCTCGTTTCACTTTTCATTGACAATAGTATCAGCCTTCAAATTGAGGCTCTACTCTCTGGTACTAATATACCTTACATTTAATACGAATCATATCCAAACCTTATTCCTAACAGTACTCTCTCAGCCTAATGTCTTTCAGGACCTCCCCACTGACAACAAAACATATTCTTAGCAACTTCGAACACAATAGGTTCATGTAGATAATTTACCTAAGAACTCAGGCAAGCCAGATATGATAGCTCATGCCTGCAAGTAATTCTGGCACTTGGGAGGCAAAAGAGGGAAGATTATTACGAGTTTGAAGTCAGTCTGGGATACAGGGTAGAATGCTGGATCAAAAGAACAGACATCAGCAAAACAGCCCAGATGTATCATGTTCTCCAAGAATTTCAGTGTGTACTAAATGAGACCTTCTATAGTTCTTACAAATACAGCATAAGCCCCATGAAGAAACATTGAGTTATCTGCTCAATGACTTAGATAAGCATAGAATGCTGCAAATTTGAGTCTTCTTCCTCCATTCCCTCTACTGTTGACTTTCTTGACCTGACTTTGTGTGATAGCTCTTCATCACTCCCGACACAAGTGCTGCGCCTTTCGAATAAACGCTGCTCAGTCAGAGCTTGAAGAAAATAGAAAACAAAACAAGAAATGCAAATGTCCTTTGCCAAGGACAGAAAAGCCAAATTCCAGCCCTCTGGTGTGCTCATTAGCTTAAGCCTGACAAAGAAATACACCAAGCCTAGGAACCTGGAGAACCAGGTTATCCTGGGCTTGGGTTGGTGAGGAACCCATGAAACACCCTCATTGACTTTTGAGAGAAGATGGGATATTCCAGATTGTTTGAAATTAATTACCCATGTCTTTTATCTGCTTATAGAATATCTTTTTACAAATGTTTACTTGAAGTTCTTTATGTGCCACTTACAGAAATTGTTTACACCTGCAGTAAAGAACATCGTCACGGATCTCCACTTCCTTGACCTAGGTAAAAGGCACACGCCCTGTCTTGACTTCACTCTTCCATGGGCCAACAACTGCATTCCCCCATCCCTGACCTCTGGCATCCCCCCACTCAGAGCATGTGTCTCTCCATCCTTAAGTTTCATATCAAGACCAGACTTGCCAATGACCTATGAAGTAACCTGACCTGCTGAGGAGAGACAGCACATGACTGGGTGTCCTCGACATGCTGCCTAGTCATCTGACATCACAGATATCTATCTACCCAAGCTCATTTCAACTTTCAACCAATTCTTCCCATTGAGACAAGCTGAAACAAAATACACTATCTCAATAATTACTATGTTCGATAACCTAGAATTAAACGTATTAGCACAACTCCATAGCACAATGAGAACGAAACTCACACTCCTTAAAAAAAAAAAGGAAGTGATGCTAGTATTTAAAAATATAGTACACAAAAAAAAATCTTTAAAATATTCTTTTGTGTGCGACTTGCTGGAAAAGCTTCCATTGTGCCTCATGGTTCACAGACTTCTGCCTTATGCTAGTTCGAAAGAAGTAAAAACAAAACTAAGCTTGTTTTAAACATGAGCATTCAAAGCTCTCTTTCAATCTTAATTTCTGCTCATTTTTAAAAATCTATCCCAGGTGAAAACACAGCACTTTCCTCGAAAATACTTTTCACAATAGACAGCTTCTTATAATTGGCTAACATTGCTTTATAAGCCGAAAACCTTTTAGCAAGTTTACATAAAAACTCTGTAAGGCCCCGAAAGCCCTGTGACGAAGCTCACACAATGCAGCAGTATCCAAGAAGAACTGTTGGCAGTAGCTTCTCACAGGCTGCCGAAGCCCATGACTCCCCCTTGAGATTATGGAAGGCCATTCATTTTTGTTTTCGGGAACTTAAAGTCGATTTAACCAAATCCCCTAACAGTAGCTAATGGCTCGTAATTATATGATGAGATAAAGCAGAAGAAAGTCATATTCACTGAAAGGTAGAATTATTACTAAAATTGTCTAATTTTATATGACACCAGAATTAAAGATGACACAGCAAAGAAAGCAAAATGCCCCACACAGTGGTTAAACAAAACCCAAGCTTTTACTTGGTTGTGCCAAGAGTTACTTCCGGGAATATGTCTCAGTTGCATAAAATTTCAAGGAAAGGTGAAGTTAGGTTTCTGAAGCAGATTTCAACAAATCTTTTTTTTTTAATTAATGTATGAACGAATTTCACATTGTGAATCCAGTAGCATTCCAATGGCTAAATTTTTTTCTTCAACACTGAACAAGAACACAGTCTTGTTTTGGGATATTTTCATTGCTATCCACTATTGTCTTGAATAAGAGTCATAACCAGACATCTGACTTTTAGGGGACTAAGAGACTTGGAAGACGAGACAACAAGAGTGCCTAGTGTTGCGATACTACTTCCTTTGTGGTCCAGAATCCTATTTCCCATAAACTTGTGTAAATAAATACACTAATTATGGCAGATGTCACCATCCTTCTCTGTCTTGGGTTTTATATCGCAGTCTCTCCTAAATGTTCCCATACAATGCTCCTGCTACATTGATGCTGTAACCCCCACATAAGACATGAAGAGGTTGAGGCTTGGAGAGGTTAAACTCTTCACTCAAGACATACAGATGGAAAAGACTAAAAACCAAAATTCAAACCCCTTATCATTTTTTTGAGGGATTTGAGTTCAAATCCATCTAACTCTGAAGCTTGGCCTCCACCACTGTCTTATGCTGCTGTTTTCTTTAGCACCAAGTCTGCATGTGACTGTTCCTCTTTGCTAAGGTGACCATGAATTCCACACAACCTTCCCGAAGCTAAATCTTTAGTAGTTCATCCTTGCTTCTCAAAATTGTCTCATCCAGGGAAACTTCAAACAAACAGCCTGCCTTTTATTCAATACATGTAGAACTGAATTTGTCTCCTTTTTGTTGAATCTGAGTCAGTCCTAAATGTGCCATTCTGTACTACTGTGGATGACACCACCCCTGATCAACTGCAAACTCTAGAAAACAGGGAGACAGTCTTAATTCCTCCTTCTTCCTCATTTCTCAAACCCAGTAAGCCGTCCTCTTTGACTGTCCCTTCTACATTAGGTCTTGCTGACCGTTCTCACCACCTTTCCTTACTTGCATAACTTCATTCCTAGACTGTTTGAAATGTTCTCAGAAGATATTTGACCCTCCAAACTGCAATCACATGGGTTTTCAAAGGGGCATTCTGGGTATGGGATTATTGGGGTTCAAAACACCGAAAGAGTTCCTTAGAGCCTCCAGAATGAAGCCCAAAGTCCTCTCAAGACCCTCACATGGCTTTGCTGTCTTCTGATTACCTCTCCACTCCAACAGCCCACTGTCTGGCACAGACAAGGATTTGCCTCTCTGGAAGGGCTACAGCGACCATCTTCTCCACAGCTTTCCTCAGTCTTCATACATTGGCACTGTCTTCCAATTTCTAAGGAAATTCATCCTTTTACTCCCCTCTCTTTTTTAACTTCAGGTCTTCATCATAAAGCAGTTTTAACTTCCTTTCCTCTGTTTCTTACTAAGGTTTTACTTGGCACAGCCCCAGGCTCAGACCCCTTAAAAGATGTACAGTCATTACCCAGAGGAGTAATGGTTTCATCTTCCCTCAAAATCCATAATCTCCCAAGTGTTGTCTGCTTGAGTGGAGCGTGTTGTGGTGGGAAGCGCTGCTTTCTTCTCTCAGTTTCGTTTAGATGTTTTTCTTTAAAGGTTTATAGCATCCAGTGCATAAGGTCTGATCACAGTTTATCTCATTCATCTTTTAATTGCAACATCAGAAGCAGACAAAGCTCCTTTGACATAGGTCGATGGTGCTTATAATAACAGGGCATTTGTGTGTTGAGTAAGACAAAATGAAAGGTGAAGATGGAAAGACTGAAGAAAGGTGATGTATAAAGCTTACTGTAATTAAGAATTTCGGCATGTATATGAAATCTCTGGAAACTGCATTCATCCTATATAATACTATAAGCTTCCAAGTGTAGTTGTTGAGATAACGTCTCACTGTGTCATCAGGCTGGCCTGGAACTTGCTATGGTCCTGATCCAGTCATCGGAGTTCTAGGATCATAGATATGTACAAAGACTGGCTTTGGCTTCTTTTCTTTTTTTTAAAGCTCTATATCATAGCAACCTGAGTTTAGTCAAACAAAAGAGGCAGGATTCCAGAGCAGGAAGAAATCCGAGAAGCCAGTCTAGGAATTTTTCTATTCCTTGTTTAGCTTTGGACCATAATCATCCTCAGATACACAGTCTGAAAACCCCTTTCCTCTCCAGCTATCTCTGCAAGATAAGCAGAGGGAATACCGGGACATGAAGAACCTGGCCCTTGCGTTTCTCTGTGCTACCCTCCTTGGGCCTCTCATGCATTTAGAGTAGCTCAGAGCAACACAACCAACCCAGTCTAAATGCGTAGCCATCACAGGAAGAAAACAGAGGCTCCAGGAAGATTGTGACTTTTTCCCAAGAGCACCAAACAGCAAAAGGTAGGGTCCAAGTCTACCAGATCTCTAGCCTGTGTTCTGAGTACTTTTCATGCTGACTTTTACAGGAAATTAGCTTCGCTCTGGAAGCCCTAGAAAAATAATCCCACAGCTGGCGGGGGATGGCCCACGTCTTTAATCCCAGCACGTGGGAGGCAGAGGCAGGCGGATCTCTGTGAATTCGAGGCCAGTCTGGTCTACAAGAGCTAGTTCCAAGACAGGCTCCAAAGCTACCGAGAAACCTGTCTCAAAAAAAAAAAAAAAAAGAAAGAAAGAAAAAGAAAGAAAGAAAAATAGTCTCACTCGTAGATAAAGTTGGTCAAACAAACAAACAAAAATCCGAGCTTGCAATACCAAAGAAGTATTAGGATGAATTATAAAGAATAAGGGTTTGCATATGACCTTGAGATGTGACAATCTCTGCAGATGTAACCTGTCTAAATATGTTTTGGCACTAAGTTTAGCCGTAGTCTCTAGAGGACAAGGACTGAAGAAATATAGGGAGATTTTGCTATGAAATCACTGAACTAGAATACCCCATTGGCGTGCCTAGATTGTGAAGTTTGGGGTAAGGCTTCTTTTGGGTTCCATTTTTTTTTAAATATGAAATTGAAATTAAGAATGTGTAGAGTGTGAGAATTAGAGATAACATGAAGGAATCATCTGGAGAATTCCTTATGTGTTTGTGTATAAAAACAGTATCTTTTAAATTCATATTTATTTATTTGTTTGAGGCAGGGTTTCTCTGTGTAGCCCTGGTTGTCCTGGGACTAGTTATGCAGACCAGGTTGTCCTAGAATTCAGAGATCTGCCCGCCTCTGGCTCCTGAGTGTTGGGTTTACAGGCGCGTGCTACCACCACCCGGTACGAATTTATTTCTTAATGCAATTTTCTACTGATTCTTTGGGAATTTTCCATCATGCACCCCAACCCTACTCCATATCTGCCCACACTGCCCAAAGGAAAACTTCAAAAGATATAAAAAAGGAACAAAAAATAAGAATTACAAATAAGAATATTAATTTTAAAAGCACTTAACTCCTCCATCTCTCCTGACTCTTTATCACCCTTTCATTTATCTTAGTGGCCCTGGGAGTTGCTGAGAATCATACGGTACACCTTTTTGTTCACAGAGCTTTATCTGCAAATGTTCATTGTTTAATGTGTTGTTAGTCATGTTCAAGGCCTCTGGCTTCTGTCTGGTACACCCTCACCACTGGACCTTCACCAAGTCTGCTTTCTGATGAATTCTGCTGTTGCCCCAAATCATGGAGAAACTGTGGCTGTGGTTCCGGGAGAACAGTCTCTTCATGCACTCTAGCAGGACATAGACGGGTAGATGTTGCAAAAGGTCACTCAAAGCCCTGGATGTGGGCCTGCATGGTAGCTGAGTTGGTCACTCTGGGCCACTGGGACTACCCACCTGAGGTGGGGGGCAGAGCCAGCTCTCCCCGCCCCGTGGTGTTGGGTGGTTCTACTATAGTTTGAGTCTATGTTGATATTCATAGCCTGTATTACCACCAAAGGCCACAAGAATGCCTGAGTTCTGGGCCGCCAACTATAGCTATCTTGGGACCCAAGAGACGAGCCACTGTTGGGCCATGTTGATATGGATGCACCGCTCCCCAGAGCCACGGGCCTGAGCTGCTGAGGGCCATATCTGGGTCTGTGAGCCTACTGCAGTCAGTTTCTATATTAATGTCCACGACTCCTATTATCACTGAAAGCCGTGCAGATGTCCAGGGCCTGGATTGACACCCGCAGTCACGTTGGAGTCCAGCAACCACACTGCTCCTGAACCCATGACGGTTTGAGAGGTCTGCACTATCACCCATGGCCATGGTGACACCTGGGCCCAAGCTGCACTTGATGCCCATGTCTAGATCTGCGGTCCTACTGCAGCTGGGGTCTGCGTTAATGTCCATTGCCCACGTTACCACAAGGGTTCATGCGCACCACGGGCTGAATGAATCATGTGATGAATCATGTGTTGAAGTATGCAGGTCCTGCACTGGCCCCGCCCCTCACTGGTCCCAGGGAGAGTCAACCCTGCCCCCACTGGAGAGCTACGGAAGCCAGCTGAGAAGAATCCTTAGATAAAGCTCTTCATTTCTTGGCTTGTGACACACAGCAATTTTTTCACACAGCATTCTATGATACATTTGTTACTAATTTCCCCTCTTTTATAAGGACACTAGTACATCTTTCAAGAGGCCCATCCTACATCACAAGAACTCATCTAACCTTATTAGAGTAACAGCTGCCTTATTTTCAAGTCTAATAATAGCCTGAAGTTCTAGAGGCTGGGGCTTCAGTATTTGAATATTTGAACGACTCAACACCAAAACCAATGGAAATGACAAAAAGTGAGGAGCAATAGAGAAGTATGGTCACAGTCCGGCCTCTCTGGAGCAGACACGAGATGCAGGTTTTTAGGAGGACCAGTCTAAGGAGGAGACACTGAACAGAGAGAGACACTGATCTGGGATGCAAGTGATCAAGATATCTATCTGTCACTACGAAGAACATTGTATCTTTTCTGGTCTGTCACCAGAATGCCTAGAAAGTATGATGCTGGGAGCAACATTACTCTAAACTGAGCCAGTCAGCAAAGGATAGAAACTGAGCAGGAGGCAGTGTGCAGGAGGCAACTGGAGGCAAGTGAATGCTCCCTTGAGGAAGACCAGGGTGGCAAATCCCACATCCATCATATTCTAGTTCAGTATTATGATACCTAAGTTTCCACCAACAAATGGTAGAGACCTTGGAAAATCGGAGTTTCAAAGCTGTGCTCAGAAGAATGTGTGTGCACTGCTGGGCAAAGCCATCTGTACACATCGGTCCCCAACTTTGTGGTCCATGATGTTCATTTGGGTTTGAAATCATTTGTGGCAGAATCATTGGCAAAACAGAAACTAGTAAAAGTTAGAAATCAAGATTTTAGGGCCGAAGGGATCATTCAACAAGACAGAGAATTCATGCCTGAAAGTTGACCTTTGACCTCCACCCTAACAACATGGTATGTCCACATGTGCATGCATACACAAGTGTGCAGGGACAAATAAATGTAACACAATTTTAAAAAAGAAATTAGTGTCTACTTGTCTGAGAGCCAGTTTACTAGCGGAGAGCTTACTGTTTTCCTTCTTGTGTCTATAAACCTAGATTTTAACCATGGTGAACAAAAGCATCTGGTTAGAATGCACTCACTACCCTACTGGAAAGAGTGGAAGAATGAAAACTAAGCCCTGTCTCTTTATTCCAAGAGAAGTAAGGATTGTGCCCTTCTAGTCATTAAATTATTCATCAGTGTCTTGGCTGTGACATGTGGCAAAGTAGAGTCTCAAAGGCTAATTCAGTTCCTGCACTTATTGCTTCTGCATGTGTTAGGGAAGATGTATGACATGCCTAACATGTGGTAGGAATCAAATTTAATTCCTGATCTTAGAATTCATGGCTAAACAGAAGATACGCATATTACGTAGATCAAACTTTAAGGTTTACAATCACAAATGGCAATAAGTATTAGGAAGAAAAGATAAAAGAAAATAGAAAACAAATAATTACACTAAACTTCTACATCATATATATATATATTATTTATATATATATATAAATAATGATATTTATTTTGGAAAGAAAACATTGTCTTGAAGAAGGTGAGAGCTGTGTCTGGTCTATAAAACTAGGTGAGAGGGGAATCTCTGATGACATCACACATCCTAGAGCAATTAACGAACATGCTGTCAGCACATACCTGGTGTGCAGTCAGCCCTGGTTTAAATAAGTTGGAAAGTAACACTTTCAGTGACAATACAATGGTGTGTTTGTAAATTCTGATCAGATCAGAACTAATTAGTCCAGGGCAATCGGCCCCATGTTTTATGGTCAAGTATTTGAATGAAGGGGATGGTGCTACTTTTAATGTCTAAAATCAGCCCCACAAACCATACCAAAGCAGGTCACTAGAAATTATATATATATATATATATATATATATATATATATATATATATATACACACACACACACACACACACACACACACACACATATGAGTGTTTTCCACTTGGATCATGCAAAGAGTTAAAAGGCTTCAGCATATTATACATGCATTCATACATAGGGCCCAAAGGATGGCATCTCCCTTTCCATCATCAAGGCATTTATACGAACTTCTATCTTCTTCTGCTTTTGTGACCTCTCGCCAGAAAGGCCAAAGTAAATAAAGGCCAAGATAGATGTCAAATCAAGCAATTACTAAACAGGGGCCTGGGCTGTGACCCCCAGATTAGAAATGGTGACCTGTCACAGCAACAGGGGAAAACCTTCCTACAAGGCGTTGCCCGATTCCTGAAATGCAATTGAGATTTGCAACTTGGACTGGGAAAAAAATGGTATTTTTCATTTGCCTTTTAATCTTTTCTCGCATTGGTATAGAGGCTCTCTTCCCATTTTCCCTTTGGCTGCAGGTTGCAGACATTTGAGAGGGAAAATTAGTGTATGGAAGGCACACCTACCATGAAAAATGAGAATGAGCCAGCACCACACAAAATGCTGCAGAATCATTTTCTTCATTACCTCTGGTAAAACAGTGTGAAAATTAGATAGATTGTGTAAGAATGGGGAACTCAGTCCCCAGCACTGGGGGGCAGCTGAGAGGGTTTGTCGCTATTGCTGTAATTTGCCACATGTGGGTACCAATTCTGAAAAATTAATTTTGACAGTAATTAAAATTTGCAAACACATTGCACAGCTCATCCTTGGACCAGTTCTTAGGGATTTCTACAGTCTTATTTTTTTCTGCTTGGTACAAGACAATTGTTTTTTTCTCTACTTGCTCTATCCAAAATACTGAATTTTTATCCATGTCTAATGCCAAAACTCACATTTACTTCGAACAGTTGGCCTCTTTAAATTTCTCATCCTTTAAAAGACCTGGATTAGTTCTTTTATTATCCAGAAGGAAAGGACAAAGGTAGAAAGGACAGAAGGAGGGAAAGAGGGAGAAAAGGAGGGAGGGAGAGGCGTCAACATTTTTGAGTTCCTTTTTTCATTCAAATATGTAAATTTTGAATTGGAGGAGAACCAGAGCAAAGAATCATGAGTCACATAAATGTTTTGGTAGTGGAGTCTTAAAAAGCTGTATTTAGCTGTTTTCTCTTAGCCACTCAGTAAAATTCTCAGCCACCTTCCCTAGTAAGTGTAGATGCAACTAAATGAATGGATTTTTAAGGTGTAATATAATTGCTTCCAATGAATTAGTTTAAGTCAAAGAATCATATCTGACTTTGAAATTTGCTGATAGAAAAATCAGTGAAGGAGAAAAGACTAATTGTCAGAGGTCAGCACAGTATCTGCTTGTGACGCGAACTCAGACCTGGAACACAGATGAGGAGGAAGGAGCCAGAGGAAATTGAATATAAGAAAAGAAAGTGTTTTCAGTATATTAGTTGGTTGTGGTGGCATTTAATTTCAGCCCTTGGAAGATAGAGGTCAGACTGGTCTGTATAGCAAGTTCCAGACCAACCAGGGTTACATAGATCCTGCATAGTGAGATCCTGTGCCAAATAAATAAATAAGTAAGTAAATGAATAAATAAATGAATGTAAATCTTATATTGAAAAATGTTAAATATTGACCATAATATACAAATTCCACTCAAATACAAGTCTTCATTGAGAAGAAAAGAAAATTTGGAAACATTCTCAGCCCCTCACTTTGGGGGCTGGGAATGGGAGACACGTTTCCTAAGCAAAATTACAACTAGAAAGCTTTACCATCTATGTCAGCCATGTCCTTGAATCCCGTTTTTTTCGCTGACACCTCTTTGTCTGAGACTGCTAGCCAGAGATCCTAGAGGGAAGTGGAATCGCCCACTCTTGTTATGATTGGTTCTTCTAACTGCTGAAGGATTCACATTTGCACTTGGGTTTTAAGGGGCGAATTTGGGAATCTTTAGTCCCTCTGGCTCCTCCTCAAAGCTATTCACTTTGGAGCATCACTTCTTCCTGAGCAGCCAAGCAGGGGATGCTGGTGGTGTGATCTCTTGGAAGTGGTCTATTTGAGGGAAGGAAATCACCTCAATCTTTATTGCATGCAGTCTTATTTACAATATTGCCAGAGTGGAGGCTAAACAGAAGGGCTCAGCTAACAACCACCTTGAGCAACTAGGTATTATGTCTTCATTGTGTCTGCGGCTTCCAAACCTGTGAATGAATAAGGCTGAAGGTGTGGCCTGTGATGGCTTGGTGTGTTTTTTTGTTTTCTCAAAGGTGTGTCTCGATTTTTACAAAATGTTTTCTGAAAAATAATTGTCTTGAGGTGAGACCCTGTCATTTAAGTAGGAGTGGGTTCCCCCTAAGTTTGGCCCGGGTGGCTTCAATACATGAGTCACAGAAACGGGGAAACTCCTGTGGTCATCATTCCCCCTTCCCATACTCAGTAATGCCCATTATCTTGGGTGGAGCCCCATGGGGTCATCTCCCAAGCAGTCATTTTAGTTGAGGTTGGCCTTTGTCCCTTTCGTTTCTTTTTGTCTCTTCTTCCTCCTCTCCTTCTTCTTATGACATAGGGCATCGCTTTGGTTGCTCAGCCTCATCTAATATTTACTCCTTAGCCCCATGATGGCCTCACACTCACAACAGTCCTCCTGCATCAGTCTCCTAAATGCTGGAAGTTTTAGGTGTGAATCGCTACACACAGCTAAGTTTTCCCTTTCGGTAAGGGGCTTTGGGCTTTGGGCAGACCACAAAGAGTATTAAACAGCTAAAGGATGAGAAATGCTTTAAAATTAGAAAATGACTCAAACTTTACCAATTAGCAGCTGCTCCTAATTTGACATTGTTCTTCATTGGAGAACCCTAAGTAACTCAGTAAGGTGTGATGAGTTTCTCCGGAATTATTGCTATGTTCTCAGAAGCCAAAATTTTATTAACATGCTTGTTTCTAGGTCATTATAACATTATACTTTCTGAAAGTATGATCCTTTTATAGTAGACAAAAAAGGGTGTTACATATGCAAATGAACCTACAATATTGAATTTATATATAATCAATAAGTTCAATATTATCTAAACAAGCACATCTGTTAGATGACCTACAACAACTATGTTTGTACTATATTATTTCCAAAAGTCTTTATACATGCTATAAATCAATGGATAACTATTACCAAAATATCTGAGTGACTGATAGATTCATAGTGAGTATGTAACTAAATACACAATGGAAATCTACTGTGAAAATTTTCTGAGGTAAACTCATTTGCTCCTCCAATAATTTATGAACTGAAAACATTGGTAATTATACTATTCCAAAAAATGAGAACACTGGGATTCAGGATAATCATGTCTGTGGTCTTAGATTAATCATTGAAGGAGTAGGTTATGACACATACCCTTGGATTCATACATATCATTCCATATTCACCCTCTGAACTTACAATTAAGACCCACAATTGTTTAATACATATTTGTTCAGTAGAAATTAAGAATGCAACTTAATTAAGGCTTCAAAGAAGAAGTTAAGCCAAAAAGTGGGAAACAGTGTCCGGAGGAAGTGGGTTACACCAGCATATATTAAGTACCAAAACTATCAGACATGGTGCAGCCAATTATATTATCTCATTTCCCACAATTCAGGATGCATTAAGAATTTTATTAAGAGGGTTACTGTGCCAAGTAATTTGTCCTAGGTCAAAGAGAAAAAGGCATAAACAGAAGTTGGCGTCCAGCCTTGGTCTATTTGACCCCTGTGCAGAGCTCTGAGCCTTTACTTTACACTATTTTTATAGCAAAGGCATATGATAGCCCAGGGCATATGTTAAAAACAGCTTGGCTAGAAACAAGTGTATGTAAAGATGGAGGAAAATCAAATTGAATGGGGAAATCAAGACCAAAGTATAGAGCATTTAGAAACTCAAGAAAAGCAGATCCTTGTATGAAAAGTGGAAGACGTTTTGTAGATATTTTATAAGAAGGAAGATTTAAAAAAAGAAGAAGAAGAAGAAGAAGAAGAATTCAAGGGATGTTGACTTACGATGGAAATTAGGAGGGAGCAAGAGATGACCAGTTAGGAAGCTGCTGTAACGGTTCAGGTATGAAATGACGAAGGCCTAATTGAGTGTGGTCAATGTGACCATGAGTCAGGAAAAAGAACGGTAGAAAACAACTAGAAGGAAGAAACAATATAATTTCATGAGTAATCAGATGCAAGGGCTCAAGTTGAAGATGAGTCAAAGGTGACGGGGTGTTTTCAAGTCTAAGGAACTAGAAGGCTGGCGCCAGCGAGTTAAAGTCAGGGAGAAGCGGGGTGGGTAGGAGGAAGTACAGATGTGTTTAGTCACACGAAGAGCAGGGACGGGAACATGATGACCCAATTTCAGCTATCAGGAGACGGCATGCACCCAGTTTCTGAACAGAGCGTTGTACGTTGATGAACGTGGCAGATATACGTTGGCTAATGAAGAGTATGAGCAGACAGAAAGTAGAGCTGAAAGCATAGCCTAGAGGGTGTCCCGAAAAAGAACGCATTCAAATAACAAGGAAGCAATCAAGACTCAAAGAAGACCACCAGGCACTTTCCTCCCTGCAGCAACTAGAACTTGGGGAGAAACGCAAAAGCAGTGCTCACCTCTACTGGAAGACAAGCCCTCTGCGGGCAGAAACTTCAGCCTAAAACAGGGATTAGTGTATTGAGGAATCGAATCTATCTTTGTTAAACAAAGAAATCCATCAAATACTGCTTGTCCCTACAGCAAGCGTGGTGTCTAGAAACATCTGCTATGCTATGCAGGGTGTGCAACAGAAGGAAACCACTATTTTCTTTCCATCCCTAGGACCATCTCATTCCAAACAAGTTCGTAAATAATCAAAGATAAACATATTTTACTACATCCTTCTGTTTCCATGGGTCATTGAAAAGGAATCAGGGGAAGCAACAGTTGCTATGGCCCCAAGGCAAACATGAACTGGATATTTGTACATTGATTAGTTGGTTTTATTTTTTAATGCACATAAAGGGTGTGAATTAGAGAAACTCTTTAGTCTGGATGAGTGTCCTCCCAGTGGCCCTTAGGGTGCCATATTGGGCAGTACTATGGACCTTTAAGATCAGTGGGAAGGTGCCCTTCGTGGGAAATGGGGATCCCAGTCTCCCCCTTCCTTCACTTTTGTTCCTTGACTACTGTGGTGAGCCATCTACTGTGCCATGCAGCATGAGCTCCCAGCTAGCTGTCAGCTGCCTTGCCAGAAGCCTAAGACCAGAATCTCTATGCAAGGGAGCAAACTAAACCCTCTCTCTTTGTATGGTAATCGTCTCTGGTATACTGCTATGGTAATGGAAAGTTAAGTACTATAGGAAATATGAAAAATATTACTTAGTGATGCTTAGTCAACAAGAATATACCACATAACTTCATAAATGGCTTTAGGTAATAATAGTCAGGAATGAGTTGATGACCAGGGCCAGGCTTGTGGCCTGAGTGTGATTGCAGGAACAATGGCAGCAGGAACTCAAATACAACTTTTAAAAATGTGCCGATTTTAAACACTTATACATCAAAGTTTTACCTAGAAATCATTTTTATGAAATTCATTCAAACTAATTTAAAAGAAGTTCAGACATACTTCAGATTTCAACTGATCTTAAGTTTCATCTAATATGAACTTCACTAAAGAAAATAAATACTGAGAAGTGGAAGGGAAAGAAAGAAAATAATGAAGGGCAGAAGGAAGGAGAGGGAGGAAAAAAGGGAACGAGGAAGGAAGGAAGGAAGGAAGGAAGGAAGGAAGGAAGGAAGGAAGGAAAAGAAATAGTTTGCAAAATAAAGAATTGTTCCCTATCAAGAACCACCTCATTGTGTTTCTGTTTTTCATCAACTTTGGAAATCCAGAGTTAGGTGCCAGAGAGAAGGCTGGGTGGTGCAGAGCGCCTGCCTCTCTCCCAGAGGACTACATTCGGTTCCCCACACCCACATCAAGCCGTGCACAAGCAGCTGTAACTCCTGCTCCAGGGTCTCCAACACCTCTGACCTCCCCAGGCACCACATTCACTGTGCACACGCTCGCATGCAGGAACACACCTGCGGGTAGTTAAAATTAGTAGAAAGAGATTCTTAAAGGAAACAAGTAAAAGTCTAGAATGAGCACTAATATCTTTACGTTCTGCTTGAAGCGCCAGTAACTGTTCCACGAAACATAAATCAACACTGAAACGGAGTGCTCCCAATGCAGGTGGGCAACTCACACTCCAGGAAGAGACACACTTGAAGTACTGCTTCAATTGGGATGAAGCTGGCAAACACCGTGCTAGCCTGTCCATCTTTACACATGCAGCACAGCTTTAAAGGAGACCTATCCACATTAAAAGGTAAAAGAGAGAGGGGGGAATAATAATGATTACCTTTGCTTGCACAATACACAGTGCTACATGGATTAGGAGTAAGTTGCAATCTCTCCAAATTCAATACGTAAGCCTATGTCTATAAGCGTCCTAAGTAGACAGAGCCAGGCAGCCCATTCTTGACGGGATTCCACGGCTCCAGGAAAGAGGCGAGGCCTCCACCCACACAAGACTTCTCTCACTCATGCGCCAGTTGTCTGAAATCATTGACCAAAATTTTATCCCCTGGACTGACAACTTTGATCATTGTGTTTCGATCACAATAATTCTCCCTGCCCCCGGAGACAAATTGTGGCCTCTTAATTTTCCCAGGGTGAGTTTCACTCAGGAGCTAAATCTTTTGCACGTGGCCCATCCAGACCTACCAAGTACTTAAAGATAAAAGACACTTCGAGATTTTAAAAGGGAGAAACTGCTGGTCTAAATTCGTCTTTTAGAAGTTTATGACTATAGCACTAAGATTAACTGAGGCAGAAAATTTAACTTTATTAACCAACAAAATGAAATAGTCTACTAATATTTTTGCACAATTTGTGCTATATGGATCACTGAACCCAAATTTCAAACTAAAAGAAAACAGAAAACTTCTCTTGAAAAGGCATGTAGAAATGTATGGGAAGCGAGATGACTCAGCAGAGGCCCTTGTTCCTCCTCCCCATGGGCAGCAGCCCTTCCTTCACGCTTCCATTATGTATAATTACTGAGAAAAAAAGATGGCAAAAGCCACACCAGTGTTCCTTAAACATGGAGAAAAGAAAGGAAAATTAGGAGCAGTGAGTTTATTATGACCCACATCCTACAGCATGCAATACTATTACATCAGTATGTACAGTAGGTATCCCCACGTGAGACCTGCTTTGCTACCTCAAAACTATCCCCTGAGTATACATGTTGTCGAACTTTGATCCTCTGATGGGCTCTCTTGTCCTCTTCTTTACCTCTTGGTAACTTAAAGAGCCCAATTTTAAAGGTTAAAAGTAATCCCAAGGACTGCATTTTCATGGGGAAAAAATGCATTTCATTTCAACTGTAAGCCATACAGGCCTGTGTTCCATTCCTATAGGGATACTTATGTGAATTTGCATCGTGATTAATAAACACAGCCTTGATGTAAGTAAGAGTCAAGTGTGAAAACAGAAATTAACTTCCCATCTCCCACCCACATTCAGATTCCCCTGAGAGTTTCAAGGGACCTTCTTGTTCAAGGTAAAACTCCCAGTTAGGGACTCCAAAATGGTTTGAATTACAGAAGAGCCTTGAACACAGCAGCCGCACAATGAAAACTGTTTTGGTTTGATAGACTCGCTTTGCTTTAAAGAAGCATTTGACCGTGTTGGAGGATTTGCAGGATGGAAGAGCCTATGTTTCCAAGTTCATAAGCATAGCTAGCAAAATCATAACGGCTTCAAAGTTGAGAGTTGCTGAACCTCAAGCATCACACACTTTCTCTGACCTTTACTTTCCTCATATTCTCACTGGGAAGATAAATCGCAGAATCTTTGCTGCGGAATAAATGAAACTGGATGTTCAATAGTTGGACCCATAGCTGCTCAGCGAAGGTCCGCCTCTACCCCTGTAATAAGGCACAGTGGTTTGGAGGACTAGCAAGCAGCATGGAAGCTGCTCTTCGTTCCAGACACTCAAGACACAGATGTTCTTGGCCCGTCTTGTTTCTCCTCCCTCTGGGTCACTCGAACTGTCTTGAAAATCTGTTCCACCTGTGCTACATTGTCATAAGCTTGGGCATGGAGCAGGGGATGAGAGACTTTGGCATCTTGTTTACATAATCAGTTCTCCTGACAGATAGCACACTAGAATGTGTCAGGAACACACTGTGGACTTTGCTTCATTCAGCTTACAGAACGTAACCCCCAGAGGAATTAGCTGAGCTAAGCTATCAAACCTTGGATAGAGTGATTGTTTACTTCTGACTCTTAAGGTTGCCAGGCAGATCCAGTCCTACTTCAGTGCCAGATCCCTGCTTCTTTCCTGTTTATATAAAATTCACATTTCTTTCTGATTCCTTCTCTTTTCATCCTTTCTAGTATAGTGTTTGATGCACCCACTCCTCTAATTCTGACATTGTAATCCTGGCATTTGTGAACATCTTAATGAAGAAGAAAAAAAATGAGAGAGAGACCATTATTGACTTTAATAGTCTAAAAACAAGACATAAAATGTATTTATAACATGAGAAGGATCTTAATGATAAAAGTTAAATAAATTGAAACTGATATAATCTACCGCTGAAAGTTTACTCCCTGTTATTTTATACTATTTCCAAGCTTCTATAGAAAGTATTTTCAATTGTATGGATTGATCAAGCTCTAAAGAAATAAAGGAAACACTAGGTCCCACTCCCCCCGCCACAAGATCTACTTACCATCAGTAGGGCTTTCTAGGCCACAGCATTAACCTAATTAACTCATCTTTCATGAGCCTGGAGAAGCAGGGCCTAGCCAATGCTGTCTGCAGAAGCCCCAGTGCCTGGACATGCCTGCATTTGTGGCTGAAACTCAAATGCTTCCTCCCACACAGTGAAACAGGAAACACTTTCATTTCCTTGAAAAGGTGAAGTATTTGCAAAATTTTATCTTTGTTTTGCACATCTCTCCATGTTATAAGGACCTATATCTGTCTACTTAAGAGGTCCTTTCTCTATCATAATCGGAAGCTTACACTATTTGAAGCCCTTCTCTAAGTTTACAGCATATTTACGACATATTATTCAAAGTCATTCAGAAACCTGGACTCCTCCAGTTTTGTCTAAATTCCTTAAATAGTTTTTAGGGAAAAACTATTGATACTCTGTGATTTACGGACTGGGCTTGGCATCTGCTTTGGAAAATACGTCAACTTTGTGAGAGTGTCTGTGCTTCTGTTTTCATATGACAGAGAAAAGGGTAATGTTTGTTTATATCAAGCCTCAGTATAAAAAAGGTTTCAGTAGAGCATAGATGTGAATAATACAATTTAATAGACACAAACACACATTATGATCAGGGGTCTAAGAATCTCACGTGCATTATTTTATTTAATTCACATAGTAACATTACCCAGGCCATCAATTTTGTCCTCAGATCAGACACTAACACTAAGAAAGGCTAACTTGTTAAAATCCTAAATTGAGAAGCACTTGTGATGGGTTTGCATTTTGGTGGTCTGATCCAAAGTACACCCTCGTGTTGGTAAGAGAGAGGAAAAATAAAAAAGGCCTATGGCTGAAGTTATACCAAGAAATGTGAACTGAGAATTATGTGTAATGACATAAAGCAAACAAACAAAAAGACTTAAAACTTTGTTCTCATTTCTGGGGAAACCAAAGGAAGGAAACAAAACAATCAGACTCACATTGCCCATAAAATTAAAAGCATGACAAGAACCCAGAAGATGTGCAGTTTCTCCAAGCTCTGAAGTCTTCTAGACATGATGAAAAAAGGAAGGCGTGTCTAAGATATAAACAAAGCAACATAGAAAACAAAGTAGTTGCTCTTTCTACTGCACATGGATAAACACAGGGGAAAACACCAGAGTCAAGCTCAAAATCAGAAATTTATGTTCCTGAGCAATCTCATCCGTGTATGCATGCTCAGTTGTGCAGACTACATCAACCGCCAGGTGCTCTCTTCTTATGCAACAATATAATGCCTGAGATATTTTGTGGCGTTTAAGAAGTAAGTGCTGATATGTACCCTGAAAGAACTGACTTCAAGCACAGAATTAAATTTTTCAGCAATGGTAAACAAGACGATTGAACCACTCTGCGCCACAACCTTCTCTACTGTTAAACAGAAATAATAACAGTACTTCCCACCTTGTACCACTGCACAGATTAATTAGCATATGAAAACTCTTAGGAAAGAGTCTGATGCGTTGATTTAAGCGTCAGCCAACAGTAGGACCACTCCTAAACCCACGCATGAAGTCGCTAAGAGAACATTTCAGAGTCTGTAAAATTTCATAAATTGAAACTGAATGTTGTGACTTAAAGAATTAAAAGTGAAATCTTTATATTGTTTCAAAACCCAATTATTAAACAGGCAGGAAAACCATTCCAAAATATACACGCAGACTCTGTGATTGATCCTAATTTCTCAAACTGCTCTCGTTTCATTGTATTTTATTATTTGTTTGCTTGTTTGTTTTGGTAAATAATGAGTTGCTACTGTGGTGGACTAGACAATTCCGAATCTGTGGCTCTCTCAGCCAAGGGAAGACGATTTCTGCCCAACTGCAGCACGGCGAGAAGTGAAAGTGCTGAAATAATTGGTGAGAATTAACAGACAAGAAAATGAGGCTTTCCAGCAAATCTGGGCTCATCTTACCTATGTATTCTCCTAAAATGCCAGTGATAAAGAACTAATGGCTAGGCGGTATCCTGAAAAGGCCAACTAAGCCAGCGCATTTTTGCAAAGCCATAGTTGCATTTAATTCAATATATTAATTTCCAAAACAAACTAAGTATTGTCAATTGCATTTAGATTCAAGTGCATTTCAATGCATTATGCAAAAGAAGGGAATTTATAGTAAACTCCCAATGATTATAGTGATGTTTAATTATAGCTTTATCTCACTGCATTTTGGAATATGTCTTTTTACCTTCAGGATTTATGAGCTACCGTGTCCTCAGAATTTTATACAGGGCCTGATGTGAAAGAGGCACTCGAGCTACATAGATGGATTGGTGAAAATAAAACCAATTATTTAGCTTCCACAATTCAGAATTTAAAGCTTAAGATAAGAATAGCCAATTAAAAAATAATCCTAAATCTTAAATTCACAATAAGGTTGATAAAGTGTGAGGTAGTTTCAAAGGCTAATGCACTCTTTTCTTCTGGGGGTACAGGCAAGGTCAGTTGGGGTGACTAGTATTCCCACTGTGCTCTTAACAAAAAGAGCCCAGTAAGGAGAAAGGGATTGATAGTGCTAAGCTTGGGGAAGAGCCAAAGCACCACTAGATGTGTTATGAAAAGGCAAAATGGAGCAGGAACACATTTTTTAAGATGGTATGAACACATTTTTTAAAAAGAAATGGTTTTGTAAGGATTGCATCTTGCCTGGCAGATGGGTTCGCATTATTCCCAACAGTTTTTAATATATGTATTTTTATTGAAAAATTGATACCTTTCATTCAGTATATTCTGATCACAGTTTCCTCTCCTCCATCTCCTCCTAGATCCTCCCCCATTTCCCCACCCACCCAAATCCATATCTTTTCTTTTCTCTCTCTCTCATTAAAAAAGAAACAGGCAACTAAAGCAAAAACAACAAAACTAAAAACCAAGCCAGACTAGGACAAAGCAAACAAACAGAACACGTTTCAGATATTAACAGCAGTCTCTGGAAGCAGAATTGAGTACTTCCAAGTAACCAAGAGCATATCAGCTATGATATGGTAAGCTATAACTCAGTTTTCAAATAGCTGAGAATGAATGGAACAGGTCAGATTCCTGACCTGTGCTCTGGTGTCTACTGACTGCTCAAGAAAAGCCCATGGCACAACACAAATCCGTAGATCCTCATTGTGTTTCATCATCTACCTACAGATGAAAAACAATGTGTTGGTTTTGGTGCTGTCTAAAGAAGGCTCTTTGAGCCAGCAAGTGGGGCTGGGTGCGTCCAGGTGCTCCATGCCAAGTTTGATGACCTGGGTTTGATTCCTAAAACCCAAATGGTGTAAGGAGAAAAACCAATCCCCACCGAGATGCCCTCCAACTTCAACACCTGTTCCATCCATAACTCCCTATCCTATATACAAAACAAACAAACAAACAAATAAATAAATAAATAAATAAATACAAAAAGAAGGCTCCATAATATCACATATACACTACTGCTTAGATAACTAACAATTTTTTTCATGTTGTTCCTACTGTAACGACAAAGATATGTTTCAAACTTTTAATTCCAAAAGACCGAGATAATTATTCCTGCCAGAAGATGTCTGTAGTTTTAGAGTGCTCTAGACCTGACAAAGTTAGCAGCTAACATGAAGTTGCTAAGTCTATAAAGAGTAGATAAACAATTTGTACAAACTCACTATCCCTAAAGCACTACACCGAAATCTGCAGTGGTATGGAGGAGTCCTGTTACACAGGCCTCTGGGTTTTGGTTCTCCTCGTCTCCTATCATGGAGACGAGGGAGAAGTTGACATTTATCAGTGTAGAGCTCAAAAGCTTTGAGCAAGTATATATTTGAAGAAATGGTCCATTTAACAGCAGAACATTAACCACATTGCACACTGCCTTCTCCTCCAGTTCTCAATTCCTACCAGGGACCACGATGTCCACCGCTTACTCGTCTTCTTTTCCACTTTTCTCCCTTCTGCCTCTCTCAGATGAAACCCTCCTGGAAGTGCTGATTCAGAAGGGAACAAAGGAACAAGAGCTCTTTTCTAGCATTGTTGCCTTTGGCAAGGACATTCTCAGAACTGCTGCTTTGGGATCCCTACTCTTCTTGATCAGTTTCTTTCTCCTGCTCACGTCAGACTCATGCCATTGTCTTTCGTTACTAACAACATGAAATCAGCATGATATACAAACTTATGGATCTTGCAGTTTTTGCAACTCATGTTTTGTCAGTGATGTTTCTCCCATGTCACCTTCAATCACAGGAAAATAAACCTTTATTTTTAAAACTTTCGGAAGAAGAAAATAACGAAGAATTAAAAGAAATCTCTGTATAAACATATATCCAAAGATAAAATTTTCTTTGCAAATTTCCAAATTATTCTTGCTCTAGCCAGACTAATTTTTAGCCCTGGAAATACCCAGAGAGACTCTTTAATCTGCTGGTGACAGAGCTGTGAATAGTTCTTATTCATCAGTCTCACAGAAGATAATTGACCACAGAGTCCAAGACAAAAGAGCTTTGGAAGAGGATGTGGCAAGGTGCTAAGGGAAGTCGCTGAACATGTTCCTGGGGCTCTTGAATGGTAATCCTGAAGGGGGGACACCTTTGAAGGTTCCACAGATAATCTCTTAAACATGCAAATAGACGACTGACTTACTGAAAACTAATTTAGCAATGAATAAAGCATTTATTTCTCATAGAATGTGGGAGTTATGTTAAAACTGATGAGAATTAAGCCTACATCTAGAAACGAGAAATCAATGGAGAAGACGGAAGAGTACAGGCTTGGAGTTGCAGCTCTGACACCATGAAAGATTTCCTTTTGCTCCTTCAGGCTGGAGAGGATTAAATGATTTCTCTGTCTTCTGAATTTCACAGGCACCAAATAGATTGTAATTCAGGTGTTTTGAATTTGAGATGATTTCATGACAGTACTGAGGGGGAAGAAAATCTACATGGTTGAAAGTGTAAAGTCAAGTACACAACTTCACAAGTAAATTTCTATTCATCGATAGGCAAGACAATCATGTTCATGTTCTCCTCAGATCTCATGCAATAGTAGGCAATAAAAAAGTAAGACAATTCTATAACAATGTCCCATTGAAAAATTAATGATACAATTCATTTGTTTGTAAGATATTTATAATTTTATTTGACCAGATTATAAATGAAATAGCCAAGAGTTATTCCAAGCATGCTACTGTGGAAGAAAAGAAACATTCTTACTATGCTATCAAAAGCCAAATTACAAATAAAAAGTCTTTCAATTGATTTTCTATTAGGTACAAACAAAGAAAAGGATTCAAGCTCTAAATTTACATACATTAATGAGAGATTCAAAAAATGATAGCTAAAGCATAACCATCTCATTAGTGGAGCTATTGCTTTGAAGCCAGTGTATATGCAACCTGATAGCACAGAGTCCTGATGTGTTCATTGGAAAGTGGTGGCAAGGTTGGGAGCTCACATCTGCAATCCCAGCCTTTAGGAGGCAGAGGCAGGAGGATCAGTTTGAGGACAGGCTGGTCTACATAGTGAGTTCCAATCACCCTGAGCTATGCAACATGACTTGGTCTCAGATAAACAAATATATCTCTGATGCCTATGTATGCTATTTACTGGGTTAGTCCCTGAATGACTAGAGAACACATTCTTACAGGAAATCTATTGGCAAAAAAAAAGCAACACAATAGCTTCTTCTAAGGTTAGGGAAGCACTAACTGCAGGGGCCCCCAGGACTCTCTGGGTTTTCTGAGGAGGCTCACAGTTACAATTAGGTCTACATTTCCAACCCCTCACCCTCCCCTTTACATTTTATTAGATGGTTGCAATTTGGACTTACAATGTTAATGTCAGATTGACACATTTCCGGTAAACGCACCTGTAAAATGAGACTGCTCATTTCTTTCCCAGCTGCCCAGACCCAAATAATCACACAGAAACTATATTAGTTCCAACACTATTTGGCCAAATGGCTCATGCACATTTCTAGCTACCTCTTAAATCTTAAGATAACCCATTTCTATTAATCTTTGTATCACCATGAGGCTGTGGCCTACCAATAAAGTTCTGGCATCTTTCTCCTTTGGCAGTTACATGGCGTCTCCTTGATCCCACCTACTCTCTCTATATGTCTCTTCCAACCTGGCTACATTCTGCCCTGCCATAGGCCAAAGCAGCGTTTCTGTTAACCAATGCTAATAAAACATATTCACAGCATACAGAGGGGAATCCCACATCACGCACCATGATAACCAAAGCCAGGAATGCTGAGTACATTTCTTTCTCAAGAAAATGTAGTAAGTTGATCTTTCTTAAAACTTTAGCCCAGGACAAAGAGAGCTACTGCAGTGGTAGCGATTCTGGGGAGATAATGGTTACAATCTTTTCTGATGATGGTGGGAAACGTACCAAACTGCACAATTCTTGTATTTTAAAATATTGTTACATAACCTTCAACCTATTAAAAATAAAACATATCATTATACCTATGGGTCTTTTTAAAGATAGTGGTTTTATTAACTTTTTGAGAATTTCATACAACCTATTTTGATCATATTTACTCCCTCCCTAAATCTTTCCACACACACCTTTTTCAGTTACTCCTCCCTATTCATTCTGCACCCAACTTTGGGTTTTCTTCCCAACTGCTCTTAGGAGTGGCACCTGTCCTGGCATATTGGTAACCTACCATGAATCACATAACCAAAGAAAAATATCTGACTCTGCTTCTCCTAGCAGCTAGCAAATGTTAAAAGTTCCTCAGCTAGCAGCGAGATTTCATGCCTGTCTCCTTCACTCCATGCTGGGGTTGCGTCTGCCTTGAACTTGCCCAAGTCTTGTGCTTGTTGTCACAAACACTGAGTTCATATTTGCCACTAGCTGACCTGTTGTATCCAGAGAACGGTCTCCTTAAAGCAATCTACTATCTCTGACTCTTCCCATCTTCCCACCTGCTCTTCTTCAAAGATCCCTGAGCCCGGAGTGGAGAGTGTGATATGCGTATCTACATCCCGTTAAGGTTAAATGCCCCACAGTCTTCTATTCTCTATGTGTTGGTCAGTTTAGGATCTCTATCTGTGTCAAACGCTGCAAGAAAACACATCTCTAATGCTGGTTGAGGGATGCACTGATCTGAGTACAGCAACTAGGAGTTGGTTTAAAACTGAGTCCATTAAACAAAATAATGTTATTATGTTCTCCTCTGAGGCCTATGACCTGTCTAGTCATTGACTTTAGCCCATTAACAATGCCAGATATGTGTTCCATTTCATGAGGCTGACCTTAGTACCTATCAGAAAGTCATTGGTTACTCCCATGACACTCGGTCCACTTTTGCACCGTTGAGCATATCTTGCATGTCTTGTTGGAGGTCACAGGGTTCTCAGCTGGGTAAGACTGGTGCTTCCTTTTCTACTCTGGTACCATGCATAGGACCTCCCACCACTGTGAAAGCTAGCCAGTAAGGATGAAGCTGCAAGCTGAATACTGCCATCATTTCGCCATCTTCTATGACTTAAGTATGTGGCATCTTTAACAATACTGTGAGGGTAACCAGTAGCATTGACAATATTCCATTACTGTTGACATTTGGTGTGTGGTGAGGGGATCCCATTAGTCAACAATTAATAAATAAGTAACCCATTCCCGGTATTGGGAATTTTGCTTGCTAACACGTGCTGTATAGTTGGGTATTGTTTCTCCAATTGATACCCTTGTTATATATTTGTATGTGTATATTTTAGAGAGTTTCCACAGTAGTGGATTTTCAGGTAGCATTTTCAAAAGACCTTCAGTGTTAGTTATTCCTCCTCGTATTCCCCCCTTTAACCTGCATCTGCGGCTCCAATCCCAATTTAACCATGTAGACCACTGTATTCTATCCCCCTTCTCTTGATAGGGTTATTTCCTCCCATGGTCCCTTAGTAACTTTGTGGCATCTATGTGTATTCTAAATGAAACACATATCTGAAGACTCAAACCTAGCATGCACAGATGAGAGAAAACATTTGAAAATTGTCTTTCTGAGTTTGGGCTACCTCACTCAGAATGATTGCTTCTAGCTTCATCTACTTACCTGTGAATTTCATAATTCTGTTTTTTAATAGATGAATATAATTCCATTAAATGTATCATATTTTCTTTACCTAGTCATCAACTGATGGGCATCTAGGCTGTTTCCGATTTCTAGCTACCATGCACAGAGGAACAGTGAGAACAGATGAACAAGTGTCTCTGTAGTGTAATACAGAGTCCTTTGAGTATATAATCAAGAGAGGTATAACTGGACCACAGGGTAGATCCATTCCCAGGTTTTGGACTCTTTTCACTGATTTACATAGTAGCTGCACTAATTTGTACTCCCATCAGCAGTGAACAAGTCTTCCTGTTTCCCCACATTGGTATCTGCATCTGTTGCCATCATTTCTTTTTGTCCATTATGACGGCTTAAGAGAAAATCATAGAAGCAATTCTAATTTCCCTTGATGGATAATGTTGAGCCATTTATAAAATGTTTATCAGTTCTTTGCATTTCACCTTTCAAGAACTCTCTACTTAGTTCCCTGTTATAAAAGAAATATTTTTGCTTTTTTACAATAAACTATAATAAAAAAATGTTTTTTCCTTAAGCCATCCCAAAACTCTATCAAAATATATTTGCACACATTCAAACATGTGTATACGCATATACATACGCAAACACACGTGCACAGTTTAAAAAATATAAGCATGCAGCTATAGAGACGGCTCAGCAGTTCAGAGCACTTGATGCTCTTAAACCGCATGGCCACTTATAACTCCCTGTAAATCTAGTTCCAGAGGATCTGGTATCCTCTTACAACCTCTGAGAACACCAAACATGCACGGGGTATACACAAACACGGCACACTCAGATACAAAAAAAATGAATAATCTAAAAAACCAAATGAGGTGGAAAAGGAACACAGAAGCGAATGCAGCAGAGCAATAAGGAAGCCTGGAGGCTGCCTCCGCCAATCCCTGCCATCTTGGTTTGTTTTGAAACAGGAAGACTTGGGGATTTCAGTTTAGTCCACACAAGGAAGAAGACGGGACTCGCTAGCACTTATGTGGTGGTGGTGCTCTTTAGAAACTTTGTGAGAAGGGACAAGCAGCTTGCTCATTACCAGAATGGTTAACAAGATTAGCACTTACCGTACCACCCTGCAGCTTAAGAGCGTCAACTAAACCACACAGTGGGATGAACAAAGAAATGCAGATGACAAAGTCTGCTTTGCCACACTGAAGACTATCTGAGCCATGATTCTGCCACTCAAAACTTGGCAACCAAAACAATAAAAGTTGTTTCCTTTACTGAACAGAAACACGATTATAATTGATAGCGTTTCTTTAAACAATAATCACAGGTGAACTTTACTAAAACAAAAAATAGAGAATATATCACAAACAATATTAATATTTTTCAAAAATAATGCTCACCCTGAATTCTAAGCAAATAAGGTATCTTAAGTGTGGGTATATTCCTGACCATCCTAATCTTATAAAAATGCAAAGCTATGTTTCCAAAATTACTGCTAGATTTATAAAGCATGTGCAGTATACAGATGAAAAAAAGGAAAGATGGCCCCAAGAGATTTCACAACTCTATCATAGAAATGAGTAATAGAATTCTTTTTAAAAATATGTCAAACGGAGAGGAGTGGAGGATATGAAAACCCATTCACTTCATAAATTAAGTAGACAACAGATTGGCTACTGAAGAATGTTTTTATTTACAACACGATGGCAATCTGAAAGATTCATTTCTACATAAGAAGGGAAACCATGATGATGAAAAGGGGAGAAACCAGCACAGTGGATAGGCAATGGCCCAGTGAGCATCACGCAGTGATGTCTGTGGTCGAAAAACAATGCCATGTGACAGAGAAAACAAGCTTAAGAACGGGGAAGGGAGTTCTTTACAAAATATAACTTAAGCTATTCTTTCCAGCTGTTTGACACCGCACTCCACCTTTAATCATAGTTGTTCACAGTTTCGAATTCTTTGTCATGGTTCCTAGGCTTACAGTGCAAGCGTATTATAAAACGAAGTGTTGAAGAAAAGTTAAGTTTTCCAAGATTGCATCATTACCCAGCAGCGCGCCTCAGACCCTGTCTCAAAACTTGGCCAAGCGCTCCATCTTCAGGCGTGTCCCGGTACTGTGCGTGCGGTACAAGGTGTCTCCCCAGCCTGCAGAGTTTATGCAAACCTCTGTGGGCAGAAGGGAGCCCCACAGAGGAAAGCAGGCTCTGGGATCAGCCTGGAGGCAACTCTCAGGAAGGTGGGCTCAGTGAGAAAGGGCTCTGTCTGTCCACCCCTAGTTTACAAATGGTTCTCTCTCCTGTCCTCCTCCCCTCCCCTCCCGTCCTCTCCTCCTGTTTTACCCTCTCCTATCCTACCCTCTGTCTCTGTTTGTCTCTATCTCTCTCTCTTTCTCTCGTTATTTTTTCTCATCTTCCAGTTTCTTAAATGCTTTCTTAGAGTTTAAGTTCATATATAAATTCACAGGCCTCCAAGTGGAGCAAACAGGAAGGGTTTGCTTCAGCAACCTTCTTCCTCCACCGTTAAGTGTCTGTTTTACTCTGCTTGCTTTTCTCATTCTTATTGAAGTCAGAGGCAGGGAGCATGTAAAAAGAACCTGGAGAGAATTATACGGAACAAACCAATCTATTCCTAAACCCTTGCTTTCTCATCTTTAGACTTCCAGAAAGTGGTTTGGCTTCTTATCTAAGAGGAGATGCCTCCTCCAGACAGATCTGCTGTCAGAGTCCCCATGTTTGAAAATTAACACACGTGTTCTGAAGCCAAGCAACTCCTGGAAAGGGCATCAAAGAAGGAGAGTTTATCAAAGAGAACAGCACTGGGCGCTCTAGACAGGGCATAAATATTCACACACTTGAAAACGCAGAGCCACTGATCATAAATTTTGGCCAAGACCATAACCACTTCAAATTAAGTTACGAATCTATTGTGATGGCTTCTATGAAGACTGTTATGTGTCGTGATTATACAGGGAAAATATTCATTCAGCCTAAGATATAGGCCTGCGGTGGCTGGGCTGTGGTGGAGCCAGTCGAGCATGCCAGTCTCCAAAGAGAGATGTGGCCACAAGCAGCTGTTGCCTCGGCCTTGGCGAAGGTCAGAAAAGACAAGCAGGGTCTCAGGTTGGTCAGGTTACCAAATGTAATGTAATTCAACTGCAGTTCTAACTGTGGAGGACCCTTGTTAAGAAGTTACCCAGGCTAGTGAGGTGGCTCAGCAATATGTGTTCAATGTCAGGTTCCACACTGGAGGGAGAGAGTCACGTCCTGTAAGTTTTCCTCTCATCTCCACATGTGTGCCATGCATACTTACCATCCACCACCACACATACACTAAATAGCTAAGTAGAACAACAAGATTTTAGTGAGAAGGTAACCCATGGCTCCATGCAAACCCTTCTTTAACTCCTCAATTTTCCTGTTCTATCTTTGAATGAACATGACATTTGGAAATTCATTTATCTATCTACCCCCAAACCATACCATTTTTGCCTTAAATAATAGTTATTTCCATCTAGGGCCCAAAATAAGTAAATATTTATAGTAAATTCAGCTGTCTCCCCCAGAAAAAGCCCTGAGAGCCTGTGCGCCCCTAGTCACTCCCTTACGCTCTCCCTCCTTCATGCCTGGAAGCCACAGTGCTACAGCTCCCCAACGGGGCATAATTTTAAGCCTCCTCATCTTGCCTTGCCCTCACTACACCCCAGAAAGATCCTTGAACATATGATATCAAGATTGGAAACAATCTTCTGTCAGTATTCTCTGGGGAGCTCCATGGAGTAGGCTCACACCTCCTGCCCAGCAGACACTGCTTTTCATGAACACAATTCAGCTCTCACTAGATCCATTGTCTTTGTTGGATGGGAAGATGAAGCTATGGAAGACTTATTGCTGGATGAATAAATGTATAAGACGTTGACCCATGCCTACTGTTCGCTGTCCACACACACAAAAAAACTACAATTGTAATTAGGCTGTGTGTGTGTGTGTGTGTGTGTGTGTGTGTGTGTGTGTTCAACTACTAGCAAGAATGTCTAAATGCTCATCATTTCCTATCTAGTAGGAGTGAAAAGGTGAAAGGGCTGTAAGTTCGAATATTTTCTTATTCCTAAAGAATTTAACCACACAGTTTATATTAATGAGGTAGCCTAAGGAACATTCCTTGATTTAATCAGTTTCTCCACATCCTCAAGAAGAACAGGGTTCGTGGAGTTTCTGAGTCGCTGGGAGGTCCTGAAAAGGTGGCATGCCTGAAAAGAATGAAGAATGAGGGAGCTCCAGTCAGTACCCATCTTTGTCCTATGAATATTATTCATATATGACAGTTTTTAAGCAGTGACCTTCATAATGAATGTGGAATTTAAGAAGTAGGTCGTTCCCCTGGATTCTGGGAACTATTCTATTGAATGGTCCAACCCAAGAAGAGGGTCGTGGGAACTCCCATAAAGTCCTTCAGCTGACAGAATGGATGCTAGACCTGAACTTCAAGGGTCCTCCAAAGTGGATGGCAGTCTATAGAACCGAGCCTCCATCCCTAGGAGCGACTGTCTGTGCGTGGACGGTATCAGAACTGGATTCAGTTGTAGAACACCGTGTTCATTGCCGCTAAACCTGGGGGCTTTTGTGGTAGAGAGGCAGGAAACGATGACATTTAGTACCAGACATCTTCTGTTTGGAGAATGATGATGCTGAAAACTGATTTTCTGTTCCTGCTCCACAGATGTTTAAATGACTGAGATAGTTAAAAAAAAAAAAAGAGAGAGAGAGAGAGGGTTTCAGAGGAAAGGATAATATGAAACAGTCTCCCTTTCCTATGACATCCTTTCTCAGTGAAAAACTAGTGAGCTGTATTTCATTAAACTTCATTATTGATTTTTTAAAATTAAGGCAATGAAATAATTGTTCACAAAATGGTGATAAAGCAATAAATTATTATATATTTATATGCTACATACATTATTTTAAGATTTTATCAGTTAGGAGACTTTCAAACAAACTTTAAGTGTATAAAATCCCTTAATTTGAAAATATTATTTAGTAGAGAAACATTTATAATTGACAAAGTAAGATAACAAAGCGACCTATATAGCTCACATTTCTATGTTGTCCTTGAAAAAAGATATCATCCTTTTGTGCAAGTAAAAATATAGTCAAAAAGCAATATCAAAAAGACAAAATACAAAAGAGAACAGTAACTTTGTCCATAACTTCAAAAGGGTGACTGATAAGTTGCATTTTCATACACAAAATGAGAAACAGTAATGCTGACCCGATTCTAAAGAGACTGATTTTAAAATGCATTGTGCTACATTGACCACCAACACTAGCATATTAAACGCAGTCGAGATGACAGGTTCTATAAGAAGTGAATCTGATTTCCAAAATTTATTTATAAATATGAACGTGTGGGAGGAGGGTATTTGCACACCTGTGCAAATAACCAAGGAAGCTAGAGGAGGCATCAGGTCCTTCTGGAGCTGTTGTTACAGGCAGTTGTTGTGTGTGGCTGCTGACAACCAAACTCAGACTGAAGCTAAGAGGCTGCATTATGGGGCCCGACCTACCTACCTGACCTAGAGCTGTGCCTCAGTTCCGTATCTCTGCTTCTGAAACAACACTTTCTCAAGGTGGCCACACATTACGCTTAAACCCCTTGCTAAACTCCTTGCCTTCAGAATTGGAACTTTCTGTTTCTGCATTCTCATGTTCCTAGACAATGTCAAAGCTAGGAAGTCTTCATGTTTTATTTCTATAGAATGAAAGTTTTGCATAAATAAGTAAATTATATTATATATTTAATTTAATGAAGTAACAATTTTGCTGTATTCCAGTGTCATAGTGGAGATTCAGAATTAGGGAAATTAAACTACATGACACAGACTAAGCTGGTGGAAATTAAGAAGATTTCTAACTAATAAGAAAAGAAATGGACGAGAGATTTTTTTCTGTGTTTAAAACATGGTAAAAGGGTTACTATGTGGAAATACCCTGAAAAATCTCTAATTGCTGCAGATAAGCCATTTCACACAAAACTTTTATGAGAAAAAAAAAAACAAGTCTCCTATTTTGTTTTGTCTTTCTTTGTCATGACATTTTCTAGAATTTCTACCATAATGCTGACTAAAAACAGTCGTTAAGTCTGTATTCATCAGAAATTCTTTCATCCAGGACTCAAAATGTTCGTTCAGTGTCCTACTAGATGCAATTCCAATAAAATCTGAACAATAAAAAAATAATAACTTTGAAACCTTGGCTAAACTTAGTCATGTAACAGTTGCCTTATTAAAAATGTGCACTTGTTATTGTGAGTGAGCATAATGCCCGTGAGTGCAGCTGTGTGCAACTGCGCACACGTGAGGGTCACAAGACAGCATTGAGGGTGTGCTCAGCCCGCAGAGCTGATCTAGAGAACACTGTTGTCCACCCTCTGAGCCTCCCCAACAGGTCCTGTAATTGCCCTTTCAGAGCCGTTCAGAAATGTGACTCTTCAAGAGTAACTGAAGTTAACTTTAATATTCAATGTTTCCATTCTCCTACTGTTTAAGAACAGTCAGTCAGTCAGCCTGACTCAGTCAGTCAGCTCATACTTTGAAATCCACCAATATTTATATAAAATTCCTTTGAAGTTTCAGTTTTCTCTCGGAAAGTATATCCAGCAGGGATCATTTCTACCAAGAATTTGTTAGGAAAGACTATCGTTTTGCATTCAGAAAGCTGTTAGTCCTAAGCGTCCCTAACCTGGAAAGAGTGGTCAACCCATTTGCAATTACCACTAGGTGGAGGTCAAGCCACTTGCTCAAGCTGACCCTATCCCATTTTGGTATGAAAAGAGGGTCCAAGCCTGCTCCCTGCTGTGTGTGGGCCCTCAAGCCTTCTCAGATGCCCACAGACATGCTGACAGCTGCACACAGACTCAGCCCGCCACTTCTCTGACTTTGGATCTCAGCCAGGAATGCAGAAGAAAAGAGTGGTGACTTCACGACCACAGCCAAGCTCGTGACAGCCTGGCCGTGCCAAAGCCTCTGTGTCATCCTGAAGGCCATCCGCATAGTCGGTCTTGCAGATACATTTTCATCGCTAATCTTTTCTGCCAGCGCAGTCACACAGCTCAACAGCTCTTGCTGTTGCCCCGCGCTCTAATCGCCCTTCCTCATACTTCAGATATTGGGTTTGCTCAAGAGCCCCAAATTTATATTTCTGTCCACAGAGGGATAGACATGCCATGCCAGGAGTGAGGCTTGTGGAGGGCCGGGGACTGAGTCCATCGTCGGGAAAGCAATCCTTACGAATTGCTGGACAAAACACCGGACTGAGCTAGGACAGCAGTCGCCATTATGAGCAGGTGCAGTCTCAGCACAGTGGCCGCTCTCGGCACTCATCTTCACCATCATGGCCCGGGAAAGGTCTGATAGGTTCGGAGCAGCACCTGGAGGGACAGCAAGTTACGAGACCTTCGAATTCAGATTTCAGAAAGGAAAAGCAAAAAGGAAGAACTGAGTAATTGTTGAGTCCACAGCACTAGATGCAAACTGTTTACAACCGTATATAGTTATTACAGACAACTGGGATATAACCATGGGACATACCAGAACTGTAACTCACAACGGCTGCAGCCTCATAGGAACTGGTGGATATGCTTAGCAGTTGTCAGGCTCTCTGTTCTAACACAGTTTCCTGGCCTCCTTGTTTTCTCAATGTCTCGTCTCGACTTCACTTTTTTTCATGCCTTGTGAGAGTATCAAAAATCAAAAACTTTCCACATAAGAGCTATAAGCCAGCTCTCTGCCCCTGGAGTAGGTTGGTGTGTGAGTTTCTATTACTACTACCAGAACATCAGACTGGGATGTGTCCCCTCTTCTGCTCTTAGAAGGAAAGTGACAGCCCAGGCATGGCACCACATACTTACAACCCCAACTTTTCAGGAGGCGAAGGCAAGAGAATTGCTGCAAGTTGAAGCAGCAATGCTTGGTCGACCTATTAAATTCCTGGAGCTACAAAGAAAGACCTTGTCTCAGAAGAAGGGAGAGGAGGGGAGGAGAAGACAGACAAGGAAGAGAGCAGGGAACACGGAGGGGAGAAGACAAAGAGGAAAAGAAGGAAGGAAAATCTCAAGTACTGCTCACTCTGTAATGAAGCTAGATCAGTCCAAGAGTTCTCTATAACTTTCTTCCTTCAGCACCCAGGACAGTAAGGGAGTTGGAAGCCAAACTCTAAAGCCAAGTTCTTTGGATCTTAGGTTTTGGCCCTGTCTCTAATTTAAGTTGCATTCACTTTCCTCTAGTTCAGGTATCCCATCTTTACAAGGATTAGACTCCTTCCTTCTTGCCTGAGAGGATGAAATGTCCTACACTATCACAGCACTGCAAGTCGGTAACATGTAGTAAACACTGTTTTCATTCAGTCCAAATGTCCCTGCTCAAATTGCTAGAGACCAAATACCTGATTCCTTTCATTTGGAAAAGGGGTGCTTCTCACCTCCCTAGCTAGTTTGTGGAATTGTTGAGAAGACATGACCAAATCCCAACTTCATTGGCATGTTAGACACATTTAAGAAGCTCCGGAGTAAATCACAGAGGCCAAATCATTGCATAATGTCCTAGGGCTACCAGTAAGCCCTGATCATACTGCCAACTCATTTCTCTAGCTAGAAATGAAATTTAGCTGAATTTTGATTAATCCTTTCTCAAATCTTGATGTGGGGACCAACCAAAGGCCCTGTGATAGCTTTTCCAGAAGTGCCTTCCTGGTTGAAGCATTGAGTGTCCTGATTAGTGAGAAAGAGGAGGGAAGGGAAGACCAGAGGGAAAGGTGATAACCTGCCCATTTGCTCTAGGAATCCTAAGACCTCTGGGTTTACAGTTCAGAGAAAGCTGTGGAGGTTTGGGCTGAACCTGGACTTGCTCTGCGTGTCTGGCACTCACATCACATGTAACATATAATGTAAATGACCATTTACAGGAAGGGAAAACTTTCTGTATTTTAGTCTCAATTCTGCAAAAACATATATTTGCACAACAAATTAAAGCAGAGGTAGCTTCCCAAGGACTCCATAATGCAACACTTGTTTTATTTTTTAAAGTTTGCTTTCTGAAACTGGAGAGATGACTCAGCAGTTAAAAGCACTGGCTCCGGAAGTACTGAGTTCAATTCCCAGCAGCCACATGCTGGCTCACAACCTTCTATAATGGGACTTGATGCCCTCCTCTGGTAGGCAGACATACATGCAGATGGATCATGCAGATAAAGCATTCATACACATAAAATGGGTACATTTAAAAAAAATATTGCTTGCTTTCCGAATCACCAAATAACACACTTGGTGAAACGTGAACAATGACACCCAAGGTTGTCCTCTGACTTGTACATCCATGCCACCCAAGACCCCTTAACATACTCACACGCTCAAAAATCATACACCCATACAAATACAAAATCACTATTTTAAAAAGAACACATTTGGCTGCAAGTACCCAACTCATGTGCTCCGCCTGAGCTACGCTATGAGAGCGATGACTGTATTACCTGCATCTCTCAGATCAGAGTCTGGAGTGTTCAGATTCTCCCATCAAGCATCTGCAGCAATGAATGTCTTTGGTCAGAGCTCTTTCAGGGTTGCTCTAGTGGGGTCAAATGGATGGATGATGTGTTCCATACTCCCTACTGGCAGCAAAAATCAAGACGCATCGAGATCTACTATGGCCTATGAGTCGCTGCCCTCCCCCCATGTCATATTCTTTGAACATCAACTTCACTAGCCAGCAGCAGCTCACAACTCTTCGTCTCATGTTGTAGGTGTCCATGGAATAAACACAGTAAGGTACAGGTGCAAAGCACTGGCTGAAGCCCAGAAGGCACGGTGCCCAGCAGCCGCCCCACAACTAGCATCTTTGCGGGTTGGCCGAATACTTCTTTTTGATGCAATGCATTAGCCTTTTTAGCAGTGTGGCTCTAATGATGACTGCTTACGAATTTCTATGGATTACATATCTTCGTTTTGAGACTTTTCTTTTATTTTCTGAGATAGGGTTTCTCTGTGTAATCGGCTTAGATGTTCTGGAACTTGCTTTATAGATCAGATTGACCTCAAATTCATAGAGATCCATCTACCTCTGACTCTAAATTCTGCCTCTGAGTGCTGGGAATAAGGCACGCACCACCACAGCCCAGCCATTTTGCATACTTGATTCAACTAATTCTGATTCCATGATTCTATATCTATTTACATTATCACAAGTTATTTTCCTACCTTATCTGTTGCTGAAAGAAAATTTTATTGGCTGTTTGTGCAAATACTCTCCAATTAGTGATGATTAATAAGCATTTGAACAGGTCATAATCCAGTCTTAGTGGGGCTTCTCAAAAAGTTTCTGGATCTTTATGCAAATTAAGTATGTAAATTTATGCAAATCAAACGCGGGTTTCCTCCTTGCTGCTCTGCACTCTGCTATTGTCATTATAAATTTTCTGCAGGATTTCTCAGAGTCCGTGTCCATCCTCATCACTGTATTGAATTAGATAAAAGTTGAGCAAAACTGTCTTAGAGTCCTGCTACCTAACATATCTCACCTCAGGCTTAGTGCACTGCCTTTCCCTGTGAGTCCCCTGAAAGCAAGAGGAACACTTATTTTTGTCACTGCGCCTTCAGTTTCCTGTATAGGCTGAGGGAATGAGCAAGCAAATGAACGTATGCAAAACAGACGGTCACTTGCCCCCAAAAGAAAACTTCAAAACCTTCACCATTTATTTATGCATAGGAAAAATGCCCAGAATTTCTATGGAAATTCTTTTTCAATTCAAAGCAAAGTTCTTGAACTTTGAATTAGAATCCACTTTAGTTAATAAGCAAGAAGGAATTTTTGAACAGCCTTAGAGGACATTGGTAAGGGGCAAGGTCACCTCTGACCTTCTGGATGACTCCTGACCTCTTCCCACTATCTCTGTTTTCCCTAAGACCCTATCAGTCCTGGTCTCCGTCTTTACAGGAAGTGGATGAAATATTTAAATTATCTTCTCTTGAAATATTTTTAAATTAATTTTCTTTTCTGAAGAAAACTAGTCAGTTAACTGTTTTCCCTGTAAGTCAACAACTGAACGACGTACAGATAAAAGGCTTTTTCCTGCTGCAACACTTCCTCACAAAAGCCTCCAGCCCTGCTCAATGACAGCCCGCTGAACCCACTCTTCTGCTAATTTAACCATCAAGGAAAATCATATTTCCACATGTGTAAGTTATCCATAGGTGAAATAAAGGAGACACAAAACGTAAAATACACAGTTCCTTGTACATTGAGAAGAGCTGTGTTATCTAGTTCATTAGGGAGCTCTACAGAAAACATACCAGCTGGGTCTCAGGATTGTGTCAATACCTAAGCTCCCTTGTTTGCCACCTCCACAAAGGCAGTCAGAATGGAAGAGTCCTCCCATGTTCTCCCTGCTCACAGCTTGGTCTCTCCAGAAGTGAACTGCATTGACTTGAGCTCACTTTATGTGTTTCTACAAGAATAAAAGAAGGACGCCACAGCACACAGGAAGAGTAGGCATGCTGACTATAGGGTCAGCCCAGTGTCGTAGTTTTTTCTTATTCACCCAGCAACAGTGGGAGTCGTGTTCATTCATTACCTGCTTAATCTACAGCAGGTGAATCCGTGGTCCTTTGTTTCTCATAGTAATGCATGGTAAAATAGAATGCCATGTTAAGAAGACCCAAAATGTACCCACATAGCCTGATTCAGGGAACTCAATTACACATTCATTTGGTACTTGTGACGACAATAGCCTTCTAACTGCTAGCCATTGATTTCATGTGTTTGGCAAACATGTGAGCATAGAAACAACCAAGGAAGTTTCCAGCATGAACCCTAAGTGCTTGCATCCTTGTAACTAAAATGCTTAGAGTTCAGACTGACTGTTTTCATTACACTTCTGCCTTTGGTTTTTTTATTTTCCAAATGCTACAATCTGTAGCAATTGTTCCCTGATGGGGCAGCTAAATGGACACACTATCGAACCTTCATGAAATTCTTCCTGGCTTTGGTTTATTTCCCAACAATGCAAAAGACAGCACCATACTTGTCTAGAAGTGACCACTTGAAAACTTGACTAGGAGGACCATGGGTTTGTTGTTTTGCAGACAACAAACTGCAAACTGTTTTGAAGCTCGTTCTTCAGAGTGCAGCTCAGTCCTCAAAGGCTTACCTGCCACGTGTGAGCTTCTGAGTTCATTCTGTAGTACCACGGAAGAAAAAATAGAGCCCTTAATCCTATCTTTATGTTCCAAGTCTATTCCAGTTCTACCACATAAAGGATGGAACACAAGCACCACAAAAAGTAATTTCACAGTGTGTATGTGAGGGGTGTGTGTGTGTGTGATGTGTTCATGTGTGGAATGTATATGTGTTACATACATGTATATGTGTGGGTACATGTGTGTGATGTGTTTATGTGTATGTCTTTGTGGTACGTGAATGTGTATGGTGTGTGTGATGGGGGAGTCCCCTCTATGTGCTGTAATTACCATTAATGAATAAAGAAACTGCCTTGGCCTGTTAATAGGGCAGAGCTTAGGTGGGGAAGACGGAACTGAATTCTGGGAGGAAGAAGGCAGAGTCAGGGAGACACTATGGAGCCGCCGCCAGAGTCAGACATGCTGGAACTTTGCTCGTAGGCCACAACCTCATGGTGATATACAGATTAATAGAAATGGGTTAAATTAAGATATAAGAATTAGCCAATAAGAAGCTAGGGCTAATGGACCAAGCAGTGATTTAATTAATACAGTTTCTGTGTGGTTATTTTGGGGGCTAAGCTAGCTGGGTGGCTGAGACAAACAAACGGGCCCTCCTCCAACATGTGTACATATGTGTGCACAAGTGTGTACAGGTGTTTGGCCTATGCATGTACGGGTAGAGGCCAGGGGTCAATTTTGTATATATTTTTGAATCTTTCTCCACATTGTTTTAAAGACACAGACTCCCACTGAACATGGAGCTCACAATTTTCACTGGGCTGGCTGGCTAGTGAGCCAGCAGGATCCTGTTGTCTCGGAATCTGCAGCAGTGAGTTACTACCATACTCACCCAGCTTTGTATAGGCACTTAGAATCCAAACTCAGATCCACATGCTTCCCAGAGAGCTCCTTACCCTCCGAGCCTCGCCCAGCACCCTCTCACTGCCTTTTTGGAGCATCATCAGTACTGAAAAATCTTGTAATAATAATATTTTTAAACAAACTGTTGTTCTCTCTGGTTCTAAGGCAATCTGAGTTTAATGTTTGCAAAAACCAAACAAACCTAAGTACTTGATTCAACAGTACCTCTCCAAAAGTCTTGGGTTGCCCAGAAAAAGAAGAAAATATGATACATACAAAGAAGGCTGAGTCTTTTGTAATTTTCAAACAAAACAACCAAACTCACAGAAGTTCAAAACTACCTGTATTACAAGCCAGTGTATTATTTATTTACAATATATTAAATACTGAGACTTAAAAAAAATCCAACCTTAGAACTATGGACAAGATATTCTTCAAATATCTTTCTCTAGAAAAATAGAGTTTTCTGATAATTCCTTTTAGTTTTCAAAATCTCCTATATTCTTTTTTTTTGGCTACATTTCAGTGTGTGTGTGTGTGTGTGTGTGTGTGTGTGTGTGTGTGTGTGTCCCCATCCATCCGTCTGTCCATCTGTCCCAGAACAAACTATGGGAAAAATGGAGACTTGGGGGCTGGAAGTCGTTTAGGGCTGCCCATGGACACATTACAGGACAAAGCAAGTATCTAACACTCCATGCTGGACGCTATGGGAGACTCTCAAGGTCACACAGCTGCCCCCAGCCCCCAGGTCCCGCTCCACGGCAGGTGTTTCTGGTTTTCTGTCACCAGGGAAGGGTCTTCCCTCTGCTGCTGCAGACAAGATGCTGCCTCACTTAATCACAATGCAGTCCTTCCTTTAGCAAAATCTCAAAGTGACATCCAGTGGAGTGCCTGGTCTCAGTGGAGACATTTAATTAAACTGCAGTCCCTTTATACCAGCACAAATATTGTGAGGGAAAACAACTCAACTCCTCTGACATTTTTGCAAATAGGTTTTGTGGAATCCATTCTGTTTACTCTCACTGACATTTGTTTTTCAGTCAATTATCCCACATGGTTATTTTTTTCCCTCTTATAATTTATTGCTAGCAATTTATCCATAAGAATAAATACAAGTAATTCCTTTCTTTGGTACTACCACCCGAGCTTAGGTTAATAATAGCTGAAGAAAATAAACACTCATTTTACCCCTCCCCTTTCTTGTCCTCTAGTTGTAGCTTGCTTATAAATCAGAGAACTGAACCTCAAAGACATCAAGTCATGGGGGTTTCTCGTCACGTGACCCTACAGCTTTGGAACATAACAGATTTTACTGGATAGCCATCTGCTAGACAACGAAAGTAACAGGCTATTTTTTTTCTTGGCACTTCTCTGCCTTCAACTTTTTGCATGCCCTAGTTTTGGAAACGTCTTTGTTTTACCTCTTTATATTTATTTTTTTGGTTGTACACACATACTTAAGTGCCATTGCATACATGTGAAGGTCCAAAGACAAGGTGTAGGAGTCCATTTTTCTCCATGCGAGACCCCAGCATTGACCTCAGGCCATTAGGTTTAGCAGCTAATACCCTTACCTGCTGAGTTATCTTGCCTATCCCCTGATTTTGGAAAATGCTGAGAAGTCTTGAATTTCTCTGAAATTTTCATCCAAAAAATTATACCCCAGTTTTTCTTCCCTGAAATGTAGAATAAACACTGACAACAAGACAGTGTAAAAAAAAAAAAAAAAAACCAGCTGAAAAATACTTGCACAGAGCGTGATTCTTCCCCTGCCATGCACATGAAAACTACAGACAATTTTGTTAGAAAGAAGCTTCAAAGTCAGCAAGTTGGGTTGCAGTTGATATTCTACAATCCTAACAATGTCTGTGCTACTAGCCCACCAAACAGTACCTCATACAGAAAAACTACTGTTGTGGAATAATCTGTTTTATCTGTTTTTATGGTGATGACATGACTTTGCCAAGGCAGCTTCTGATTGGTTTAATAAAGAGTTGAACAGTCAATAGCTAAGCAAGAAGAGTTTAGGTCGAGCTTCCAGGAGAAAGAATGAATAAATCTAGGCACAAGAGAGATGCCAGGGACTGGAGAGATGGCTTAGAGGTTAAGAACATTGGCTGCTCTTCCAGAGGTCCTACGTTCAATTCACAGCAACCACATACATGGTGGCTCATAACCATGTACAGTGAGATCTGGTACCTTCTTCTGGCCTGCAGGCATGAATCCTGTAGACATAATAAATAAATAAAAATTTTTAAAAAGCATGAAGGCATGAACCCTGTATACATAATAAATAAATGGGGGGGTCAGTAAACAAAGAAACAGGAGGTACAACATGGAAGAGAGGTAAAAAGCCATGAGGCAAAATGTAGATTACCATTAATGGGTTAATTGAAGTTATAAGAGCTAGTAGAACAAGCCTAAGCCATAGGCAAAGCTTTTTATAATGAATAATAAGTCTTTGTGTCATTTTTTTAATGAGTTGGTGGCCCCCCAAAAAATATCTGTCTACATATGGTACCCAACATGGAGCTTGAATATCCAACAAAGGGCCTGAGAAAGCAAAGAAAAGTTCTGGACAAGGAGCTGGATGTGGTTTTCTAATACTGCAGTCTCTCAGGTGGGCTGGTGCTTGGCATACAGAGATACAGATACTGACCACTGCAAGCAGACTGGAGTCAGCTGCTGGCACCATCTGCCATCTCCATGTGCTAAGATGAACACTGTAGTGGCTGACATGACAGTTTACGATTTGCCTCACACAATCAGAGACTGCTACAGGTGCTCAGTAAAGACAGATCCAGATGGAACAAAACCTCTAAACAGGTTATAGTATGTTTAAAAACTGTGAGTAGGCTTTAAAAAGAAAAGAAAATAGATATAGATAGTCATAGAAATAATTTATAAATAATACGATAAAGTCTTTAAAGAGAGAATAAAATAATGTAAAAAGGATAAGCCATGTAAAGATGGAAAATATACAGAGTCTGGATTCTAGACAGTGTCTTGTTGATTTTGAATTTTTTAAATACAAATAGACAAAGAACAACTGCTGAGAGACATTGAATTGTGGAAGGGGCTGTTGAATTAATCCAGTCTTATATATTTTAAGGATACATTGGGTTCAAAATAGAAAGTAAGGTTTCCACAGGAATAAAAAGCTATGAATTCTTTCAACGTTAATCAACATCAGATTTGACTGGGGAAGACCTGCTGAGGATCTTGGTTATAGACCTGAAGGCAAAAGTCAAGAAAGGCTACAAAACATGTGACATATACTTTACCTGATCAAACGTAAAGCAAAAAAAAAAAATTATCTTTGCTGGCTTGTGTGTAATGCACAGTCCATAATTGTGTTGATACAGTTATGTATGTTGCCTTTGTGTGTTTTCAGAGCAAGGAGACAAGACACCAATAAAAACAGATGCCACAGTTGATCCAGCCCCTCAGAATGCCTCTGTTGCAGTTTCTTTGGAGTTCTACATCCATAACAGCTTCAAAGCTGCTGGTAGAGATAGTATAGCCTTACAAACTATTTTAGCCAAGACTCCAGATGAGCCTTGTGCTTTACCACTGCACAAAGACTGGACAACAAATGTTATGGCTGACTCTCCCAGGTCTTGACCATTGTCCCAATTTTTTCAGTGTCCCTTAAAAATGTCATCACTCCAAGATGACAGAAAGCTATCTAGAAAATATGACACCCACATCCCAAAAGGTGGGATAGATGGTCATTTGATGAGCTATAGATGTTTGTCACCATTTAGGGAGGTGGGTTACAAGTTGTTATTGGTTATGGTCAGGAAAAAAGATGAACAAAGAAGATTATATTCAGAGATCTCTTTCTGAAGGGAAAAAGAGGAAAATAGTATAGAAATTATGGGATAGAAGGGTAGATTGTTGAGTCTACTTTTGAACAACAACTAATTTCAAATATTTTATATTGGTATAGATTATTGAATATTAACACAAATTTAAGGTTATTTTTGTTGTATTGTATATGCCTTTCTATTCTTGTTTAAAATATTGTAACTATACAGCTCATTTAGAAATGTAAAGCAAATTTTTAGGCCTTGAAAGCTATTTAGGACAATAAAAAAATACAGGTTAATAGTAATCTATACCAATTAAATTTATAGTCATGTTTGATATATTTTCAAGGTCACACAGAGATATATTTTAGTTAGATAGGTGATCTTCAAACACTTCAAAGATCTACAAAATATATCAGTTGAAATGTTTTTATAGCACAAGACTTTCATTAAAATGAGACACATCACCTTCTGGCAGTATCAATTTACTCCAAAAAGAATGGTGAGCATCAAAGAACCTATGGAGTTTGCTTTATTTGTGACAAAAGCTAGCCATCTGTGGAGGGGATTGCCCTTTCCTCAACTGCTGACAGTATGCTGTCAAAACTGGACAAGCAGGACATACAAAAAAAAGAGACTGCCAAACTTTGCCAAGACAAAGTAGGCAAGTTCTTCAAAATCCCTTTTATAAAAAAATTAGTCAGATATTCTAGGCCTGGAAGCCAAAGATGAATGCTCCAACATTGCAGTGAAACCCTGGGGTGTCTATCCAGGCAGTCAGATGTTTCTGTCATTTATATAGTTTTGAAAGTTGTTTTCTCTGTACTTCCTGTTTATTCAACTAATATTTTATTCTTCTTGGGTCTCTGATGGAGATTGAGGATTAGATGGTTACAGTTTTATAGTTTTCCTTGTTATAAAATTCAGAAAAGAAATTTACATAAAAAAGTGTAATGTTTATAAGGTTGAGAAACATAAAAGCTTAAGTTGTTTATCTAAAAAAGATGTTTTAAGGTCTAAAAAGATAATTTTAGGATGCTAATACAAGTTATGACAAAATGGTTTTGGTATAAAACTTTGAAATAAGATATGATAGATAATGGAGTATTTTCTCTAAATTTGCAAAATGCAAACTGACTGAACATTGTAAATGTAATTCTTACCTGATAATTATTCTCGTTGTATACAGTTTCACTGTGATAGATTTTGAAACTTTTTTATTTAGACAAAAAAAGGAGAAATGTTGTGGAATATTCCTTTACACTGTGTGAAGATGTGTCACTGTGATTGGTTAAAAAACGGATTGGTGACAAATAGCTAGGCAGGAAGAGGTATAGAGCAGACTTCAGAGTAGAGAGACAACTCTGAGAAAAAGAAAGGCGGAGTCACCAGCCAGGCACAGAGGAACCAGGGTGGGTACTCCAGTACAGAGTAAAAGTAACTGAGCCATGTAAAAGTACATAGATTAAAAGATATGGGTTAATTTAAGCTGTAAGAACTAGTTAGGAACAAGCCTAAGCTAAGACTGAACATTCATAACTAGTAAGAAGTCTCCATGTGGTTATCTGGGAGCTGGCAAGGGGGACAGAGAAAGACTGGTTACAGAAAACGGTGTTCATCTTGAAGCCTGGAAACCCTCATGGAAAGTAGACTTCACTGGTAGTTGTGCAATTGTGAGTGCCCAACCCTCCTCAGAACCTCCCTTCTCCCCTGCAGCATCCAGCCTGACCTCACCCCTGCCCTGGCCATGTCGAAACTCATGTCATCCAGCCCTGTATGCCACAATATGCCTATCTTCCAGTGACACCCAATTGCTACAGTTCCTATGCAGTCATAATAGAGCCCTATCTCTATCTACCACCTCTTTACACATGCTGCAGTCTTTACACCCTACCCTCTAAAACTATCAGCCCTCTGCAAATCCCATTTTCTGGGCTTTATTTGAATGCAGGCTTCCCAACTTGCCTGTAGGGGAAACTAGCACTCCTAAAGGAAATCTCCCCTAGGCCATCTCTACACCAGAGCATAACATGTGATGCCAAAGCTAGGAGTCAAGAACCCATCCACCTGGTTTCTTATTCCTGCTTTATGGCCTTCTTCCAGTCCCCTCTCTGGATCTGTCATCGATGATGTCGCCTGTAATTCTTCAATGTTCTTTCCCAAAGCCTCGGAGATTTTCCTCATTCCCTTTCCTGCATCTGACCTCTCTCTTTCATGGTCGCCATCCTATACCTTGTTATAATGAACAACTACATGGAACACATTCTCTGCCCCACTCCACCAGCTTGCTTACTCTGTTGTCTGTGCCCAGCAATTCTGTAGATACCAGCACATTGGCTCTACCAGCTGATGTTTCAGTATTCCTCACCCCCATACCATGTCTTCCTTTCTCTCCTTACCCAACTTAAGAAATCTTGTCTTAAATGTTGCCTTCTCAACGAAGCAATGTCTACCCACCTGGTTAGGATTGCCACGTGCCCCCACCTAATTCTCTCAAAACTATGTGACGCTGCTCTTTAGTTTCCCCCGTTTCTACAGTGAATGCTACCTTCTGACATAGTGCTCTCATTTTCTCCCCAGTTTCTGTTTTCTAGCATGCTATTTATTATTATCTTCCTCTCCTTAGGAGAAGACAAGGCCCCGACCTGTCTAATCTGTTCACTGTTCACTGCTATATCTCAAGCGCCTAAAACAGAACCTGTTCAGAGTAAGTAACTGACACTTTTAAGTGAATGCCTTACTCATCTTAAAATAAGACCAGAAATTTCTTATCTGCTATTCGAAATTGTTGGTATAATATACACAAGAACTGCTAAATAAATATCCTCCTCTCAAATAGACTTTGTGATCTTCCTCCCTCGGATAAGTATAGTTTAAAGAGCTACTTTATATTAGGTCTAGCAAGAAGTACTTGGTTCTTTCGAGCAGTGAGATTATTGCAGATCAGTAAAGGTATTAGCAACTCAAAGGTCAGAGAAGGCCTGGGGAGGTGACTCCGTGGGTAGCATGCTTATCACGTGTGTGTGAAGACACCAGGTGTGTCAGTGTACTCCTTTAGTGCTTCGATGGTGAGGTGGGAGCCTGAGACAGGAGATCCCCGGAAGCTTCAGAGCCTGTTAGCTTGTCATATGCAGCTCAAGGCAAACAACAAAGAAGGCCTGCCTCGACCAAGACGAGAGGACCTGAGGCACTGGTCACCTGGCGCACAAGCTTCTGCATACACACATACATGCATATACATCATACACACATTCACACACGGTTTCGGCACACATATAAACACAAAAGCTCTCAGAATAATGTCTCTTTTTCAAGGCATAAGTGCTCTTTTTAAAGATGTGGAGGAGGCTGGAGTAAAACCATGCAGCAAGAAAGGAAACATACACTGGGAAGTTAGATTAATCAATCAGCTTTACATTAAGCACTGGATCCGCATATAGTAATCCTTTGGCCAGCTTTAACTGCATAAATGACTGTGGGAGATAGCCGTAGTCACCCCTTTCCCCTTGTCTCTCATAGTCATGCCTTTGTGCCAGGGTCTCTCCTCATGGACCAGGGCCAGCATGGTTAGCAATCAGCCATTGGCGCTGACTTCCGGTGGTGACTCAGACAAGAGTTCAGTGTCTGTGCCCCTGGGCAGCATCTGAGCCAGCCTTCAGGAAAGACTCGGTGGGCAATCTGACTGAGCTGCTGCTAAATGTGCGGCCTCCAGCATCTGCTGACTGAAGAACACTTATTGTTTTCAGCCGCTAACCTTTGGCGTGATTGGTTCGGCACCAAAAAACCCACTTCAATAAGTAAATGAGCAAAACAGCAGCTCCCATGACAGATCTCGCAGGCACCACTCAGAGTTTTAAGGAGGCATAGTGGGTAATTCTTCCTCTGAATAAGTGGCCATTGTAAGAAGTGACAATACAGGTGCTTTAGACATAATTATAGGATATAAATTAAACAGTCACATTTTCCTGAATCCCTGTGGAAAAGAAAATATCCCCTGGACCAGCAAAAGAAAAGACAACTCTTACTACAAGTTGTCTGGATGTTGGTCTTGTAGGGTGGGAGAAGAAATCCAACAGCATGGAGGCTACACAAAAGCCAAGCCATTTCTTGTCTCCTGTAAGTTCAAAGAGCCTCTCTATCACTGGACCCAGAAGGTACAGTGGCAGAAGACTGGGCCCGTCATGCTCTACTTTAGAGTGGGACACTTCCTGACTGGAAGTGGCCGTCACAATGGGAACCAGGCTGAGTGTGAGCTGGGGCTACGAGTCAGGCTGGTACTCACCACCCATATCCAGACACTAGGGTGTCTCCGGCTACATACAACCTCACAAGCTATTCAGCTCACTAACAAAAAGCCAATGGTATATCATACTTCAGGATAGCACCGGAGACTAGATTCAAAGTACTCTTTGATGAATCCTGCAACCGTTTTAATATTTACCTTAAAAAAAAAAGTTAAAGATATCTAGGCAATAGAGGTAGAGGGTGTATCTCACTATAAAGAGGTTCTGTTGTGTTATATTCTGTTTGGGCTTGAAGAAATACAGGCCCAGAGGAATTATTCCCAAAATCCTAAAACAATTAAGAGTAGACAACAATACAGATAATGAAGATAATACAAAATATAAATGTATTTGATAAAATAAGTATAGCAATTTTTTCTTTCTCCTTCCTTCCTTCCTTCCTTCCTCCTTCCTCCCTCCCTCCCTCCCTCTCTCCCTCCCTTCCTTCCTTCCTTCTTTGCTCCCTCCCTCCCTCCCTTCCTTCCTTCTTTCCTTCCTTCTTTCCTTCCTCCCTCCTTCCTTCCTTCCTCCCTCCCTCCCTCTGTCCCTCCCTCTCTCCCTTCCTTCCTTCCTTCCTTCCTTCCTTCCTTCCTTCCTTTCTTTTGTTTGTTTTGAGACAGGGTTTCTCTGTAGCTTTGGGACCTGTCCTGGAACTAGCTCTAATAGACCAGACTGGCCGTGAACTCACAGAGATCCACCTCTGTTTGCCTCTCAAGTGCTGGGATTAAAGGTGTGCACCACCACTGCTCGGCAAGACACCACTTCTTAATCTTGGCAATGACTGTATTTTGTAAGACATGAATAGGAAGGAATCAATTGGGACAAAAGTACTCTCCCCTCCCCCACTAAACTGTTTTCACTTACCAAAAGACAGGCTTTTCAAAGTACCACAAAAACAAACAAACAAAAAACAAACAACACCCAGTGACTCCAGCCAGTGCTTACACTTCCAGTCCAGCTGTTCCGGTCAGGAAATTAAGTGGGTTTTAAAACATTTTTATTTCATTTTCAGTAAAGATATCTGGTCTTTTAGGATTCTGTGTGATATTTGGGTTTCTACCATAAAGCAGTTGGTGTTTTCGCAATGTGAATATTCCATATATTAACTTTACTATGGTTATGATTAACACAGAAGCTATGAAGCGATTTTGATGAATTCCCATGAAACATGAGTCTTTGGACTTCATCTTTCCTCTGACTACACTCCCTCCCTCCATGAGCTCACCCCATTGCTTGGCTTTCAACGTTGTCTATACACAATGATTCTGGGTGCAGACAGCAGCTCTGGACTGCAGACTCATATATCTGCATGCCGATTTGACAGCTCCATTTAAAGGCCTAATACACATTTCACACTTATCTGTGTCCAACCCAAACTCCCGATTCTCCCTTCTGAGTCTTCTCCTCCCATCTTTTCCCCTTTCACAGTAAATAAGAGATTCCCTCCTCTCAGTTCCTCGAGCCAAAAATCTGGAAGTTATCTCCCTGTCTCTTTCTTTCACATCCGACATGAAGCCTGTCTGCAAAGCTGGCCAATTCTGAGTCCTGCACTGCCAGAATGACTTCACACTGTCTCCACCACAGCTGAGCTGCCCCCGAGGCAACGTCATCTCTCACCTGAATTACTCAGGAGCCCCCTAACTGGTCTCCTTCCTCTGCCCTTGCTCCCTGTAATCTCCTAGGACGGCACACAACATGGGGTGATGGAGTAGAGCAATTATGAAGTAAAGCTTGTTCTCCTGATGTTTCAGATGTTTCCAGAGTTCCAAACGGAACTCTGCCTCAGCAAACCAAAAGTCAGTTTTACAAGGCACTGCCCAACCTGCACACCATGCTTCCTGCCATTCCCACCCTGTCATTCTTTCAGCTAGCCAGAGTTCTTGAGTACGAGAAACAACAGAATGCATGCACAGATATGAGACAGGATTTATTCTGTTGTCTTATACACTCAGAAACTGCATGATCTCACAGTAGCTATATGCAGGCTGGAAAACAAAGAGGAAGCTGGGAGGCAGAGAGTAAGAAGAACCGAAGATGCAGACCCACCCCAAAGCTAAAGACCTGACAAACCCCTCAAGGAAAGCTCCTCCACTGTCACCCAGAAAGTTCACATCAAAAGACTGAAGACTCTGGAGTGTGATGTCTAGAGACAATAGCAGCAGCAAATTGACATTCATTCAAAAAGCAACGAGAGGGCATGTGTACAACGTCCACTTCTGCTCTCTGCCTAGACCCTCGAGATGGAGCAGGTGGTACCGCCAACAGTCAGAGTGGATCTTCAAACCCAGTTTACTGACCCACCAGCCAGTGTCTGGAACCACTCCACAGACATGTGTTCCACAATTTCCTAATTGTGTTTCAGTTCTGTCAAGTTGACAATCAAGCTTACCCATCACAAGCCTCTGTCAATCAGTCACCCATTAACATCACCTTAAACTATACTTACTCTCTAAGTAAACAGAACAGCTAGGTCATAATTCTGCATAACATGCCATGTGTACTACCAAAATAGGCTAAATCCCTCTCATGAAGAGGAGTGTAGTGATATTACATTTGTACTTTAATAAATAAAGTTTGCCTGAAGTTCAGAGAGTAAAACACCCCTTCTGCTCAGTCTTACAAACTAGGCAGTGGTGACACACACCTTTAATCCCAGTAGTCACACTAGTTTGTCATAGAAACTGGGTGATAGTGGTGCACGCCTCTAATCCCAGGCTTAGAGAGGAATACAAAATAGGAGGAGATGGCTCTCAGATACAGTCTCATTCTAAGATTCCTGGAGGCAGGAACACTATTTCAGACTGAAGTAGAGGCACCACAAACACAGTGGCATAGGATACGTCGCCCTCCTCTCCTCCTAAATTGTGCACCAGCCCTGGAAAGAGTAACAGTGATGTTATCGCAGAGACAGCCTAGAGGTTGTCCTAAATATACACCAAAAGTAAACTGTTTTTGACCTTCAGTACATAGCTGTTAGGAATCAAATACTTATACACACCGCACTCCTAATCTGTGTGGCTGTGTTGGGACTGAGGAACAGCCTTTTGTGTAACGGCTCAAGAATAAAATCTCCTAGAAGCCCATATTAATATTGACCATGCCAACAATAAAACTAACAATGCCTGTAATCAAGCCCCCAGTGGCACTAAGAATTGTGCTTTTGAAATCCAGGTAGTTGCTATGATATGTGGATGCCTTTCCAGGCTTATTCTCAGAGTTGGCCACGACAGTCATCAGCTTGTTCATTCATTTATTTTCAGCGTAGGAAGCTCGCGGGACAGGAACCACTGGCTAATGTGACATAGTAGAAAAAAAGGAAAGCTGACACATTTCAGCCAAGCAAATATTGAGGTCCTGCTTCCTGCCAAGGGCAATTCTGGGGATCAGGACAAATCATAATAACCCTGGCCCTGTAGGAGTTCACAGTATGGAAGCCATGGCAAACAAAGAAATACCGAGGTATTATGGTTAAATATAGGTACTCATGCTCCGTGTGATGAGCCAACAGAGTCATGAGCTATGGTTTGGAAATAGCTCTGCATGAGAAGTAGTGTTGGTCTTTCCTAAATGCCCTTGGCACTGCTACCCAGTACCATCAGCAACACTAAGAGTTTCCTTTTATCTGGGAAGAAGAGAGCCTAGTGTCTGGCCTGAGGGAGTTTACAGCTACACACTGAGGGATGAACACGTTGCCCCAAATCTTTTGACACCCTTAGCCCACTTTTCTACTGAGCCTCATTAGCTTAGCTCTAATCCCTAATTCTTGCTGGCGACACCCGTGCCAACCTTCTTACTACAGGAGCCAATGCTTACTAACATCTATGTACTTCTGAGCAGATACAGGTAATAGAAACTTTCACAGTTCTAATGATACCACACGCAGCACATGATCAGTGACATAGAAGAACTTTATAATGTACATTCTTTTTTTAATGGATTTTTGAGTCAGGATCTCACTAAATAACTCTGATTGTCTTTGAACTCACTATGTTGACAATTAGACTGCCCTTGAACTCATAGAGACCTGCCTACCTCTTCCTCCCAAGTGCTGGGATTAAAGGCGTGCACCTTAAATTACATTATTCATAAAAAAACAAATCATTGTGGGGATAGGAGAAATGTGCCAGAGGTTAAGAGTATTTGCTGCTCTTCCAGAGGACCCATACTTAGTTCCCAGAACCCTCATAGACTGTAAATAATCACTTCTAACTCCAGGGGATCCAGTGCCCTCTTCTGGCCTCCATAGACACGCATACGACAGTGGTATATACATAAAGACACACATACAAACTAAATAAATGTATCTTTATTTTTTTTAAAAAAAAGAAGTTTAGACATTGTCCTGTAGACAAAGCACTTGTCATGAAAGCCTGGCAACACTGGTTGATCCCTGCGTGAAAAGGCCAGATGCAGATGCAGTGACACACATCTGGATACACATCACTCTTAGGGCAAGGAGGGAACTAAAGACAGGGGAACCAGCAGAGGCAAAAACCAGAGAGACCCTTACCTTAATTAGTTGGATGGAGAAGACTGAATCCAGAAATATTTCCTCTGACCTCTCCATCTAGTCTCTAGTTTGTGGACACATATACACATACAGACATACATACACACAGAGACAGACAGACAGACAGACAGACACACACACACACACACACACACAATCTAAATAAATAATTTTACCAAAATAACTAAAAGCACTATTAGAATTATATTTATTCCATTCCTAGATTTATTCAAAGTATTGCTATTATCTACTAAAATACAAAATAGTGTCACGACATTATTGTCAATGTTGAAACAGCATAAATAATATTAATTTTAGTAGTGTTACTAAGAATAATTAGGATGGCCCAATGAAGGAAATAATATTCTTTCTTCCCTCCTAACCCGCAGATAAGAAGGACTTGATCGTCATCTGGGCTGTTGACCGACAAGAGCAGGCCTGTCCAGAACCATCACCCTTTGGATGCTAGGGGACTAGATCCCTTGCAGCTCCATGTCTTCAAGCATAAGAACTGAGAGGCAGGCTTAGAGGGAATTCCCTGTTGGATATTTTCCATAAGGCATTTGCAATCTTTGCTTCTCTCTTTTGACTTTACTGTAATTGAAGAAACTTGGAAATAAAAACATCACACACTAAAATTACCCAGGCCCAAAGACTACTGGACATAATCAATTTACACTAACTTATACAGTTAGTAGGCTTGGCATTCAAAACAGAATCTGTACAGCATCAAGTTCAATTTATGCACTTATCTGCCAATAAAATAAAAGGCACAATAGAATTAGAACTAGATAAACATTATATATGTATATACATACATACTTGTGCCCGTTACCTACCTTCACCCCTCTACATCTCCCTTCTATTTGCTTCTCTTGGACTCTTTCCCCACATGTCCATCTGTTTACATACATATGTCTTATTGGCTAGAGTCTACTATGAGAGAGAACATGTGGTTTCTTTCGTTCTGATTTTGTATGACCTTACTTAATATTGTACGTTTTAAGTCCATCCATTTCTTGGTAAATTTTGAAACTTTTTCTTTACAGTTAGGTAGCATTTCATATATATTTCATTATCCATGCATCTGCTAATGGACAACAAAGTTAATTCCAAATCTTTGCTATAGGAAATAAAGAAATAATACACTGGAATTATTTGGAGATTTCTCAAAAGATTGACAATATGCTACCTTATAACCCAGGTATTTCACTCCTAGATTTATACCCAGAGAACTCTACATGCTACTTTAGAGATATTTGCACACCTGTGTTTATTATGTCTTCTCTAATTTGACCCTACATCTCTGAATCTCTAGAAGCCTGTTTGTCTTTTGTGAGGGTTAAGGAGTTTGAGAGCAACTGAACATACGTACCCAACACCCCCAGAAAATGACTTCTTGCCTTTTCTCTCCTTTGTTCTCTACATTTGTGACAATTAGAGAGACGTTTCTATAAATCTCAGAAAAATAAAATGGCAAATCAAACTGAGTTACATCCCAAACATTTATTTCTCTTTTCCCCCTGTATATACTCAAGAACCTATCTCTAAAGGGAATGTCCAGTTCCTATGCAGATCATCTTGCTCATCAGCATGGCCATCGTCATGACAACATGCTGGCAAGGATGTGGGAAAGAGGAACCTTATTCACTGTTGGTGGGAGAGAGACTGGACTAGTGGATCCACTGTGGAAATCAGTATGAAGGCTTCACAAAAAACTAAAAATAGAAGTACCATATGACCCAGCTATACAACCCCCCCCTCTCTCTCTCTGTGTGTGTGTGTATACACAAAGGCCCATGACAGAAATACCTTCATATTCATGTTCTTTAACTTTTTATTCAAGATATCAAGGGAATGGAATCATCATAAATGTCTATCACCTGATGAATCAATCATGAAAATAATGTTACATAAACACAATGACCTTCTTTCTATTCAGTACTGTCTTAGTTAGGGTTACTATTGCTATGACAGAACACCATGACCAAAACCCAAGTTAGGCAGGAAAGGGTTCATTAGGCTTACACTTCAGCATCGCTGTTCATCACTAAAGGAAGTCAGGACAGGAACCTAAACAGGGCAGGATCCCAGAGGCAGAAGCTGATGCAGAGGCCATGGAGGAGATCTACTTGGTGGTTTGTTCCCCAGAGCTTGTTCTGCCTGCTTTCTTATGGAACCCAGACCACCAGTCCAGGGATTGCACCACCCACCATGGGCTGGACCCTCCTCCATTGATCACTAATTGAGAAAATGCCTTACAACTGGATCTCATTGAGGCATTTCGGCAACTGTGGCTCCTTCCTTTGATGACTCTAACTTGCGTCAAGTTGACACACAAAACCAGTCAGTACAAGTAATAAAGAAAACTAAAATCATGAAAATTTCAGGAATATATATAAAAGTGGCAAATCTTATGTAGAGTGAGATAACCTAAAGTCCGACAGATAAAATTCATATGTTCTCACTCATGGGCAGATCCTAGATTCAAAGGAAGGAAGAAAGAAAGAAAGAAAGAAAGAAAGAAAGAAAGAAAGAAAGAAAGAAAGAAAGAAAGAAAGTCTCTGCTGCCATGTAGTCCTGTTTTCAGTAGAACTAAAAGTATCAGCTTCACAAGGTTTTGTAGAACTTTTTTTCTTTTAAAGTTTTATTTATTTTATGTGTATGAGTGCTTTCTCTGCATGCACAACTTTAAGTCAGAAAAAGACATCAGATTCCACTATAGATGGTTGTGAGCTACCATGAGGTGGCTGGGAATTGAACTCAGAATGTCTAGAAGAGCAGCAGTGCTCGTAACCACTGAGTCATCTCTCTAGCCCCTAGAATTCTTGACTACTTCAAGTGAAGTACGTGCAAAACAGAACATCTATTTTTCCCTACGCTTGAAACAAAATCTTCCTGCCAGGTCAAATGCAGGAAATTGCCCAGAAGTCGTGGTCCTTTTGTGACAAACAACATGTTTCTCAGTAAAAGGGGCATCATATTATAAGCCTACCTCTCAGCTGTGAATGCTGCCTCTTGCCTACTTAGCCTCAACGTGGAAATTATGCGTACCCTTGAAGGAGAAAGTTGTCACTTGTCTCAAAGATCATGGCCACCAGGGCTTCCTTCCTCGAGAATTCTAAAACACTGCCAACCAGGCAAATAATTGCTGGTTTCAATGCTTACACTTTACTAAAATATGTTCAGGGGTTAGCATTTATCTAAAAGCAACTGCAGAGTCCTTGATGAATTCAAAACAATAGAAAATCTTCTAAACTACTATGCTGGGTTTTTGTTTTGGTTTTTTTTAAGCCTGGGTAACATATCCTTGAAATAAGAGCTGTAGTCTAGATTTTCTTTACACTTTAGACTAGATGTGTACAGCACAGCTTGTCAAACTTGCCAACACTCTGTGATCACCTTAAAGCTGAAAATCTACAATGTAGGACCCGTGAGACTCTAAGCTACTTGGTCCTGAGTGGTCTGGCGTTGGGAATTTTTACCAAATACTCAGATGTTCATAAGGTGAGGCTACATTGAAAACCTCTACTCTCTGAGAATATTGACCACCTCAGCAGTCTGACAGCATTAGGTAAATCCTTATAGCTTCCCGTTTGTGTCTAGCATGCTCAGGAGATGTCATCTGACAAGCATTACAGTTGTCACCACACTTCTCTGCGTGCTGCTCCAACACGGTACGCAATCCTCCTGAGAGTCGTGGTGTAGGTATTATTATTCCTGTCTCACAGACAGAAAAACTGCAAGTCAGAAGGTATAGACTATTTACCCAAAGTCTTCAAGGAAATAATAGCAGAATCTGGGGGGTTTTTTTTTTTGATTGATTTTTATTGAGCGCTCCATTTTTCTCTGCTCCCCTCCCTGCCTCTGCCCTCCCCTTCAACCCTCTCCCAAGGCCCCCATGCTCCCAGTTTACTCAGGAGATCTTGTCGTTTTCAACTTCCCATGTAGAGTAGATGGGAACGAAGAATCGTTCACTAACCCAAGTCTCCTTTTTCCAGAACACTTGCTAGTTCCGATACCACTTCCAAAAGGTGAAAATGCGATTCCAGAGTTAAATATTTCCTAGATGTCTTAAGGTTTCTACTGCTGTGAAGGGACACTGTGACCACAGCAACTCTGATGAAGGAAAATATTTAATTGGGTGGCTTACAGTTTCAGAGATTTATATCATCATCTTCACGGCAGGACATAGCAGCATACAAGCGGATGTGGTGTTGGAGAAGGAGCTAAGAGTGGAGAAGGAGCAGCATCTTGATTCCACAGGAAACAGGAAGTGATCTGAGACACTGGGCATGGCTTACACATATATGAGACCTCAAGCCCTGCCTCCCCAGTGACATACTTCCTCCAACAAAGCCACATCTCCTAATAGTGCCACTCCCTCTAGGATTATGGGGCCCAATTACATCCAGACTACCAGACTAGGTGATAGAGTGACTGTAAACATCCCATGCTTAAGTCTATCTTACAAAATTTCATTCACATTGAATTTCTTCTATTGAGAAGAATTTTAATTTCACTCAGTTTTTCTCCTTAAAGAGACAGTAGCACAAATGCTCAAGAAATGCTGCACTGTGTCACCCTTTTTGCTCAGTGATGAACACAAGTCTAAGCTTTGTGTTCAGACACAATAGAAATGTTTACCTTGCTGGATGCTTGGGTGTGAGGAAATACATCGTTCAGTTTGACAACTTCCAAGTTGCACTGACAGTTGAAAAAAAAAATGCCATATCAATCAAACCTTTATAGGCTTTTATTTTTGTGGAGAGGAGACCACAGAGTGTAGGTGAGTGTGATGCTAGGCAGAATCTGCTGGGTTTGCTTGTGGTATGAGCCACTGTTTGCAGTGTCTGCCTTTTCCCAGTGTGCCCCCTCCCCCCGTCTCCTGATATCGGTCTGTATCCTGAAAGGCCTGGGCTTCCCTTTTAAAAGGCACATGACCTGTTTAAAGTGTGAAAAACAGAAATAACATTTCATGATCCAAACCAGAGGTAGAGACAGGACACCAGATCTTCACCTCTCATCTCTGCTTTCTTGGATAGTTAGTTTCATGCCCCCACGTGGTAGACAGCCATTCACCAGTTAGCTGGAAAACAGCCATTGACAAGTCCATCTTCCTCCGTTCCCCACAGCATCCTAACTGGACCACTGTGGTTCCATGGGACCACCCCGGTGCCGATCTTTATAGCAAAAACACTCAGACTAAAATTATATATCTATCTCTATAGACAAAATGCTAGTTCTCTATGATAACCAATCCCCACCAGAACTACAGGTCTGGATTGAGGAAGGGGAAGGAGACATGGATACCAGAGAAAGGGATTCAGTACACGTTAAAAAAAAAAAAGCAAGCATCTATTTTCTTAACAGTGTACAAAATTTCTTAGTCTTAAAATGTAGATTTTTTTTTTCAAAAAGTCTTAGTCAGGGCCTCATGTTGGAAATTCAAGTTCCCGATGATGTCAGGGAACACTGCTTGTGTGGATGAGCGCTGGCTTTCTTCCTGTATCTTGCACATAATTATCTAATGTCGTAGATGCTCTAACGCTCAGGGTCCCCGCAGGGATGAAACACACTCTCACATGCTCCTTTGAATGTGGTGTCTCCTCGGAGCCAGCTGTGTTCCCGTCACAACACTGAAATAGAAGAGGTGTTGTGTGCCGGGATTGAGACATATTGGCAGAACTCTGATAAAAAACACTTTACAGTTTCATATCACCTTTCATTCCAAAGTGTCCCAGAAGCTGCATCCATTCAGCACCACAGAAAGATGATAGAAGTGGCCAACTCGGAGGGTGAAGGAGGTGGCAAGAGATGGGGTGGGGGTGGAGGAATACGTAAGCCATGGACAGAGAGACATTTCTTTGTTAAAGGCAACGCACACCAAATGTTAAAGGAAAGGAAGAACAGTCAGGGAAGGATGTGAGTTAAGTTGTTTTAATGTTTATAACGGAATAAAAATAGTACCTAGGCTAACGTTCAGAATCCTTTTTATAATATTACCCTTCAGAAGGTCCTTATGGGGGCAGGAGGAAAATTAGAAAAAGCTAATAAGGCTAAAATTATCGGAAATCTGATCTTGTACAAGGCATGTTGGGCTTTCCCTTTAGCAGTGACATCTTAATACTTAACAGGCAACTTTTTGTAAGTTGTTGTTTGTATTTGTTAGTATGAACAACAGCTTTTTTTTTCCCTCCACTTTTCAAACTAAGTATTACACAGTGCAAATGTCTTGGTTGATTTCATTTAATGCACCTAATGACAGTATGGTTTGTCTCTTCTTGTCCTTGCTGGGAAAAGTCACTACACACCAGAGCTGGAGAAATGGAGATTTTACTTGTTGGTTAGTTGGTTTTGCTTTTGAGACAAGGTCTCACTGTGTAGCTCTGACAGTCCTGAAACTCACTATATAGACCAAGCTGACCTCAAACTCACAGATACCCACTGTCTCTGCTTTCCAAGTGCTGGGATTAAGGTGTGTGCCACTACACCTGACCAAGAAATGGAGACTTTTAATGGCATGTTTGCCTTAAAGAGAAATCCACTTTTTAACAGTGTAGCTTCTCATTTGCTATTAAGGAGTCCAGGGAGCAGGGACTTCCATGACTGGAAAGGAATACCACTGCACTTTCTCTAACTACTGAGACCCTTGCTGGCTAATACATGAAGACCCAACAATCCCCACAAGATCCCTTTAAAGAGAGTGGCACACTGACACCCAACAGGCAGGACACAGCAGACTGAAAGGAGAGGAATTCTTCCATTATTTCATATTTTACATTGGTTCAAATGAGCTCCTCCTGCTAATCCGGTGTGTAGAATGTTTTGATGTGTCTCTTAGGATCATTCACAAAAACTTCAACTTACTGAGGACAAAGAAAAGAGGGGTTCTTGGGCCAACAATGCCATTTTTCACCCACTGACGACTCTTTCTCCAGCTTGCCCCTGAGACAAGGTGGAGAAACCCGTCCTGGTGACCACATAACTGTGGTCACTCCATCAGGGGAACAGACTTCTAATCCACGTCAGAGCTCCATGCAGAGAAAGTCAGGCTGCTCAGAAATCCGAGAGGGTTATTTTCTTCATGGCCCACACTCTACCTTTTCAGACAGCAATCCAAGTTGTGTTGGATTGCTGTCTCCACGCCTTCCGCCATCGTTTCAGGCTCCCTCAAAGTCCTGGCCCAAACCCTATTTTTATAAAACCTGGAAAGTGGCTGATGCCTTTGGTTATCTCTTAGGATTCTGTCAGTTCCACAGCCAGAGACAGCACTGCTGGGCTCACTCCAGAGGAAGGTGGCGGTGAAGTGCGGGCTTCAGATAAGGATTTACACTCGGTGGCAAGCTCCAGACCGAGTACAGAGAGGAGGTGGGCAGGGGGAAAGGCGCTCGCAAAAATCAGGCAATGAAATCAAGCACTGCAGTTTTTCTGGTTTGCTTATCACTTGGCAATAGCACACAAATGAAAGCTCACATATACTTTGCAAACAGAAATGATCGTACCAGTCTAGAGGGAAGAGTTCCCCATTACATAAAATCTTTTTAGACTGTCCATCATATTTGTTGGATTTATCACTCAGCTTATTTGTAGAGCATCCATTTGCTTCCTTGAAGATTTATAGCCTAAGAGTACTGAGATGGTTAAACGCCACTGCCAACTTGATGGGATTTAGAATCTCCGTGGCAATAGACCTCTGGGAGTATCTATGAGAGTGTTTTGGTGGGAGTTGAACTGAGGAAAGAAGAGTCACTCTGAGAGTGGACAGCACCATTCCATAGATGGAGGATCTCGGAACTGAATTTGAAAGGAAAAGGAAGTTGAGTACCAGCACTTCTTACTGTAACTATAATGCGATCAGTTGTCCCATGCTCCTCCCACTGTGATTCCCCTGCCGTGATGGAGTCCCCCTCATTCTGTGAGACAAAATGAACTTTCTTTCTTAAGCTGCTTTGGTCGGGCATGAGGTCACAGGAGTGAGAAAGGTAATAACACAAATATGGTTCAGCAATAAGGCGGTTGTTCAAACATGGACTTCTGAAACTAGATAAGTCTTAGGAGACCCCAGGGCATGGAGGAGGCTCATGAAAATCACCTGATACACAGTAGATCACACATGCTGCTTACCAATACTCACTTATTCACGGGAAATGCTATACTTAACACAAGAGATGTCTAGTCCCCTCTAAATTCTACAGCATCTCTGTGGTCTCTGAGGCTACTATCATCAAAAACACTCTACTACAGATGACCAAACCTTCCCAGAGCTCAGACGAACAGTACTAGAGCAACTCCACTTGGTGACATGGCCACCCACTATGTTGTCTCTAATGCATAGAGCACATTGTCTGGTCCTTAAAGGAAACAAACAAACTCCAGCTTAAACGTGGCACCTGACAGAAAAAGTAGCTGCTCAAGATCCCCAAGACCGAGTTCTCAGCACAAAGCAGATTTATTTAACCAGAAGGACAGAGAGTAGGGAATGAGAGACAAACACAGGAGACAGATGAAGAGGGAGATGAGGAAGGGAACAAGGGAGAAGGGAAAGGCTTCCTCTGGATAGAGCAGAGACAGATGTAGCACATAGGAAAATGGTGGCTTATAAAGACGCAAGGGGAAATCCTGTCTTAGGATGAGGTGTTTAATTTTAATTGGGTATGTTAACTAGGTGAGCCAAAGGGTCTCTGAATTGCTGGACTTCAATACTTTGATAGCCGGACCTTGGGAGTCAGCCTCAGGAGGAGGGATTGTCCAAATAAGGGAATAAACCCTGGGAGCTAGCTTCAGGAATATAATCTAAAGGTTTAACAAGGCAGAAAATTGGAGAGAAGGGCAAGGCCTGCCAGTGCCACATGGTGAGTGGGCTAGTGTCCCTCCAGCACCTGTGTTATTTACTCTTCTCTTACTATGATAAGACACTGTGACCAAGCCAATCTATAAAAGAATGCTTTTAATTTGGGACTCATGGTTAGATCCATGGCAATCATTATAGGGAACATGGCGGCAGGCAGGCAGGCATGGTGTTGTGGCAGTAGTAGAAAGCTGACGCTCTGATCCATGAGCGTGAGGCACAGAGAGTTAACACAGGTTTTAGAAGCCTTAAAGTCCACCCCAAGTAACACCTCTTCCAACAAAGCCACACATCCTAATCCTTCCCAAACAGTTCCACCAACTGGGATTAACTATTTAACATGAAAGTCTACAGGGGCCGTTCTCCTTAAACCACCACAGCACCCATTTTAGATTAACTAGAATGAAATTCAGAATGTGGTAGAACCTGGAATTAAGAATTAAATTCAAGTTCTATACACTTGGGATGGAAATTTTACCTTCAGCTGAGATGACTGGAGAAGGTCCCTGTAGAAGCTGAAGTTTCAGTAATGCCGTAAAGGATTTCAATCTGTGTAAAGGCAAAAGACAACAGTTCTCTAACTGGATTTAAGACCTGCTCAAAAAGAAGGAAACCATGCCCTGTAGTGGAAAACTAGCTAGCTACTCAGTACTAGTGAAATCATGGTTATTGAAGGGGAGTATACAACTGTAGAGAGACGCGTGATGCCACGCCTTAAAGGTGGCGCTGGTTTCCGCCTTCCACCTTTCCGACAGTGAGTGCTCTCAGGTGTGAACAACTCCATATATGGCTAAAGCTATCTGGCTTGCTTCCGCATTGCTGGACTTATCTGCATTACCCATGTGGCTTGCTGGGGTTGGCTACCCAGAGGTTATTTAAGCTATGGGCTGGCTCTGCCCAGGGCGAGAGGTGCGAGAGGTGCAAGAGGGTGAGAAGATTGTCCTAAGGTCCTGAATAAAACCGCAGTAAGAAGAGTCTGGTGTTGCGTCTTCCTTGCTGGTGGGGCGGATGCAACATACAACCATTAATTTGCTAAACCAACATAATTCCTCACAACAGTCTATAAACAACTGTCATTATACCCATAAAGGTAAGTGTAGTCTTCACCCTCCACCAAGGAAATTTTTCCTTGCAACAGAGACCACAACAGAAATCTACAACCAATCAAGATGAAGAGTTATAGCACCCAGTTCCAGTGCAAACATCTACAAAACACTCCCACACATAAGGCTTATGGAGCATTGCAGAAGAGGGTGTAGAAAGATTGCAAGAGCCAGGGGTCAGGGAATCTGCTGTGAGATTGTGTCTCCTAGTAACATCAGAAGCTACACAGAAGTCCCATGGACGTGGCCTCCCAACTGTGAGCTCAACAAGGACACCAAAGAAAAGGCCAAAGTGCACAGTGAGAACCCCATGGGTCCTCAGTCATACACAAAGAACTAGAGGCAACTAAGTAAAGCTGGGAGCAGGACAGGTGGGCCTTTGCAAGGAAGAGCACACCTATTGGTTGTCCAGTGTCAATCAGCCCCAAAAACATACATTCAAGTAACATTATATGGACTCAACAGGCTATACTTAGGAATATATATGTGCATACAATAACAGATAGTGAGAAAAGAGGCCATGGATTTAAATGAGAGCAGAGAAGGGTATGTGGATAGTTTGAGGGATGAAAGGGAATGGAGAAATATTGTAATTAAATTCCCATCTCAAAATAAAAAAGGATTGGTGCAACAATTCTATCAGGGTCTTACGATTTGGACCAGGCTTTCATTTGCAAATAGGATAAAAGTAAATAACCAGTTTGTTGTTGTAACTAAGCATGATTTGCTCAAAGTGTCTCACACATTGTTAGGTGGTGAGTGCACCATAAATGTTACTCTTTTGATAGCTAAAGAACAAGGCAGGCTGAGGGAACTGGAGCAGACAAATGCAGAGGTAGAGGAATATCTGATTGCACCAACAGTCCACAGAGGGAGGGAAGAAGCTGGAGGACAGATTGTTGGCAGTAACAGAACACAAAATAATAAGGTCACCATTACATAAGACGTCATTTAGAAGTCTGAAGCAAGGGAGCACATAATGTAAAATAACAATGAATTGTGTTTCATACATACCAATTTTGAGACAATATTTCTAAAGTAGCTTTAGAGCTTATCATTGTTCAATGAGTATGAATCTAAACACTACTAAAAATATTAACTATTGCTAGCAAAGTGGCAAAGTATGCACTGAGCATAACCCTGTGCTATATACAGACATTTGCTTTAATCCTTAGCAAAAAAAAAAAACAAACAAACAAACATGATGCGGGAGAATTGTCTGTATTCTGTCAATCATATTTTAATAAAACGCTGATTGGCCAGGCAGGCAGTATAGGTGGGAAAGCCAGACAGGAAGTAGGGGAGGAGCAAAGAGACTGGGAGTATTCTGGGAAAACAGAAAGCTCCCCACACTCCTGCGCAGACCACCGAAGAGGCAGCATGTAACTTGCCCAGCTGAGAAAGGTACGGAGCCATTATGGCTAACATAGATGAGAATAATGGGTTAATATAAGTTATAAGAGTTAACAAGAAGCCTGACCTAATGAGCCAATCAGTTTATAACCTTATGGAGTCTTGTGCGTGATTTTCTTTGGGGCCTGCCTGCTGTGGGGTACTGGACGGGACAGATACCCCAACAAGCCAGCCCCACATACTACACAAACAAAAAAACAAAAAACAAAAAACCTCTCTGAATCATGTACAATCGATATAAAGGGAGAAAAAAATGAAGCTCAGAGACGTTGAGAGCCACATACTGGAAAACGAAGAGCTGCGGAATGCCAAAGTCAGCACATTTAACGGTACGGACCGGATGAACCTGGATTGCACTCTAGGTTACCATGCTCTCACCTCTGACTCTCCGCAGACAGCTAGCTGTCCTCTCAGAATAGTGCATCTTGAGTTAAGGCACTAGGTTCTAGACAGCCACTTGGTGAGTGTAAATAAGTGTCTGATTCAGCGAAAGCTGGTTAGGGTCGAGACTAGAAGACATGTATGGAGTCTTTGTTCTCATCTTTGCATTAAGTAGTGCAGTTAGAACAGGTTTCAGATTTTTTTCTGGCCTGATTAATAATGTATCAGCCCCTTAAAGTGTGAGCTAAGCAAGCATTTAAATTTGTGGGCCTTGTGTTTGTACATTAGGAAAAAAATAGGCCTCTTAGAAATCCATTTGCATTTTCTGTACCAAATAAACGTCAATTGTCTATTTTTTGCATAATATTTTTCATTAAAAGGAAAAAACTACTGTGCAAAGTTGGACTATATTTAGAGTCTCCTGAAGTCTATCTGACCAAGATTCATGTGGCCCTCTTCAGGGAAGGCTTGATGTACAAAACCAAGGCAGAAACATGGAACAAAATTAATAACTGAATTAAAATGACAATCAACAGGGCTAAAAAGAATACAAACACTCCAGATGATTTCAGCTGGTTTTCATCCGGCTGACTTAGGTTGATTGTCTGCCTCAGACTAACATGCCAAGGACAGAATATATTGTCATGTGTCTGATATGTGGAAGCCGATGCTATCTATTATACAATACTGTAGATAATCCTAAATGACTTGCCGTTTAAAATAGGAAAGACTATAAGACAATTTGATTTCTTCCAGGAGATTTACAACCCAAATAGTCCTTTTCTCTGGTTCAGCACACACAACAGGAGGCTTATGATAGTTCCTAATGGTAAGAAGTACATTAAAAAAAAATACTCAGCCTAGGACAGTAAAATTGTCAGGAGTGGTTCAAATAAATAAATATTCAGTGTTGCAAGGGGTGCTGTATGATTGTCAAAGATTTAATTTTTGCATCTTCTGTATTTTGTACCATTGTGATAAACAGTCTGGCCTGACTTCTGCTGAGGTCTGGCTGTTTTTGAGTCCCATCACTCCTAGCGTCCTCATCTGGGTAAGCTAGTGAAAGTCTGGAAATGGAGTTGGTTAGTACAGGCTGCACAATCCCTGGTCTGTGGATAGGAACTTTCCCCTGCTCCCACTCCGAACTACAATAAAACATGAACAAGATTGCTTTCCTACTTTCTCAAGATCTCCATGGGCCTGTCTCAATTACCTTATGCTCTACACAAAGTCTCACAGTGTCAGTAAAAAGCCATCGTTCCTTCTTGGTCATATGTGACGTCAACAGACAACTTAGGGAAGGGTTCGTCTATCTCTGTGGCATACACGTAGCTGTGAGGAGTGTGTGTGTGTGTGTGTGTTTGTGTGTGTGTGTATGTGTAATTTAAAAGTTCACATTGAACTATGAAGTTTGAAAAAGAAAGCACATAAACTAGATAGAGTATAAAAGATACTGCTGAACTTTATCAACATATACCATCTCTCCTTCCCCCCAAGCTTATATGCTCTCTCTCTCTCTCTCCCCTCCCCACCTCAGTGTGTGTGTGTGTGTGTGTGTGTGTGTGTGTCACTGTAACTTAACTTAAGAGCTCTGGGAAAACTAAGCAAGCTACCAGTGAGCTACTTTCCAAGATATTAAAAAATAATAATTTTATTTCAAATTCTGATATAGATTAAAATGCTATTACTTTCAAATTATTTTAACTTATAAATTATGGTATCGATTAAAGTGCTCCTACTTTCAAATTATTTTAACTTGTAAATGTATAGTACAAATAACCAATGGAGACGACAAGAGGAACTTTATTAAGCTGTATAATGAAAATTCAAAATCTTCCCAACAACTGTTTATTAAGCGTTGTTCTGAGCTGGACTCCTAGACGACTGGTAACTCCCTTCATCCTCGTGACAGCCGAGTCAGTAAACCCTGCAGGGTACTATTTTACAGACGAAGAAACTAAACTACAGTTTAAGGAATGAAGCAAAGTACCCAAGCCTCAAACCTGGCGAGAATAGTAAGAACCTGGGAAACAGGCTTACAGGACCATTTGGCCACAATAACCCATCACCTACCTCTTCAATGAACTTAAATAGCACAAAATCTTGTCATAATCATAGTTTTTACTAGATGTATTACCTATCGAAATTACACAAACTTTTTAATATTTGTAAGCCCTAAACCGCAGCATGCTCCAGACTGACATCCAGGATGATCAGACTTACATAGCATCTATTTATTTTTTCTACCTAACAACGGCTTGGTGCCCCTTTAAAAAGACATCTTTACCCCCGTGTAGCCCATATGTATGTGCACACTAAACACATCTCTTCCTTACAGGGTGAATCGGATTGGCTTGCACATAATCTTAATGCATCTGTCACAGTGATTGGTTTAGGAACACAGGCAAGTCAATCACGGTGCGGCCTTGCCCTGATACGAGGATTAGTAGGGGAATGGACATGTGATATGCTTCAGACACCTGGAATACAAAGAAAGGTCACAGAGAACTCCTGGGAAATAATTTTTCTCACTTTTAATTTAAGAATAAAGCCACGAGGAAAAGAGTTTTCACTTTCTCTGAAAGTCATGAAATGGAACTGTGAGGCTTAGAGTAAGGCTAGTCAGTCAGTCTGCGTAGGAAGCAAACCAGAGGGAAGCTGGACCCAATGCATGGAGGCGTCGACAGCTGAACAAACAGAAAACCTGCCTGAGCCTCTGGATTAAGCCTGCCTCAAGCTGCCCCTGCTGAATGTTCAAGCACGGGCGCTAACGCTGATGGCTGCCCAAGCTAGTTTTTCTATCTTTTTCTGTTGCTGGCAGTCCGAACACATTATCTAAAATCAGACTGCCTCTAGAGAGTTTACAGTGCTCCAACCTTTCCACGAACATCCACCTGTACCGAGCGCTGGGACTCTTGGTTGCCATGTCCCATGCTTTATCCGTGTTGAGGAAGGACGTCAATAAACTTTCCCTGGGGAACTGTGCCTGTCAGCCTGCGTTTTCACTTTGGAAATGTTATTTACTGCCTTTTCGCGCTATTTCTAGTCACAGGCAAGCCCACAGGCTTTTACAATTTGTACCTGGTACCACGTTGTTACGGATTTTTGCTGGAAGAGGTTGCCGCACCTCCATTGGCCAGGGTTCTGTGTTTGTTCCTTAAGCCCCTATGACAACGACTGTGGAATCACGTGGAAAATCATTGAAGGGTGGAACAAAGGCAATCCTTGTTAAACGCTAACAGCAGGAATGTTTCACAGCGAGAGGAAGTGTGGCCCAAGGATGCTGCCTGACAGCCTAGCATGCAAAAGACACTGGCTACAATCCCTGTATGCCACGTACAAGAAAAAAGTATCCAACAACAGGCACACAACTGACTAAACCTATCCCAGACACATCAAGGAATATTGATGTGTATACAGGGTTTTTGCAATGAAAATCTAGACTATTAAGATAATTTAGCTATTATACTAGGAAAAAAATACAAAACTTGTACACGATATCTATAAATTATTTTCAATAGTCACAAACCAGGAGAAACAGTAGACCTTTATATTTGAAGCAAATTTAAAAAAAAAATAAAGCACCAGAAATAAATTAATAAGCATTGTGGTGGGGAGATAGATATTGTCTATTTTGTTGCTTTAGTGGACACAGATTGCTTTATATATAAAAAAATTTTGAATGTTGCAGCATAGGAATGCTGTAAGTTATTTTTATCAACCTCATCTCTAAATTGACATTTTTACTTGAAATCTACACAGACAAAGAAGCTGTCAAGAGAGCAGTTAGTATTGCATTACTTAAAGATTTCAGTATCTATTTTTCCCAAAGGTTTTCTGAGCCAAAGGAGATGTCTGGTATCCAAAATAAGACCTCACACCCCATAAAATTTAAACACTGTCCCTTGGGTGCTGAGAAACAAAAGACCACTGGTCAGGTCTTCTGGGTCACTTGGCAATCTTTCAGTCTTCTGCAAAGCAATAAAACTATGCAAGAAATTATATAAGTGAGGAGGGCAAAAAGAACAGGAAAAAAACAGAGTTGCAAACCAGCCAGCCTTTGCCATATAAGAGGTAGAAAGAAACAAGGCAGGGAATTGGGGGGCACCAGGTTCGGATCTGTGCATAACTTTCTGAAAGCAAACATTCGGTGTGGAGGGGAGGCGAGAAGAAAACAACACGCAGTGAGAAGGAACTAGAAAGATGGAAGCCCGAAACGAGGACGGAGAAGAACAAACAGAAAGCCAGACTGTGGGCAGACATAAAAGGGTTAATGGGAAGGACAGAAAGAAAGCAGACAGGGAACAAAATGAGAAAGGATATTCCCAACGGTGTCAAAGAGAGGGATGGAAACCCCAGCCCCCAGCAAGACGCTGGGAAGGAAGGTGCATGACAAATGTGTGCCACCAAGATAAATCATCACTTTGAGATCTTCTGCAGGAGCAAATTTTCCAGAGATTTAGATTTGGTAAACAGACCAGGCTGGATCACAGTGAGGAACTTAAAAGGGATTTGAGATGTCAAACACACAGAAGCCAAGGTTTGCCCATGATGTTGAAAATAACACCAGGCGTGGTCCTTTGGTGTGGGGCTTATCTCAAATAACTGGTTCATAGAGGTCTTCTTTGGAAACCCAAGACAGCACATTGGGTTTATTATCATCATCATCATCATCATCATCATTATTTAGCTGTTAGATATAACAACAACAATTTCTACAGTTGGGTTCATTTCGGCTCAGACTTGAAAACTGTGTGTTGTGTCTCTACACATTCATACTGTTTGCTCATGTGATCACATTTGGAATTTGAAAACAGCCCTATGTGTGTTACATTACCACAAAGAGTGTCAGGATGAAAAAGCCGCCATTTGAAAATAGTTTGTATTCTGACGTTAAAAACTAATATCTTTTAAATGTGAATTTTACCTGAAGGTGATTATGCTGCTTTAATAATTTATACACCCAGACAGACCATAAACAAAGTTGATTAAAGACCTACTTCGATCCAAGATCCTCCATTTATCAGAATCTGATGTGTTTTCTACATCTTCATTGTGAATCCCCCCAGGTTTGAGATGCAGAAAGCACTGCCTGCCGCAGGGGAAGGTTTAAAGAACCACATTTTTAAAAAAATCACATCCAGTACCTAGCGTCCCATCTGACACATTGACAATACTCAGTAAATGTCACTAGCAGTTCTGAGGCTGCCTACATCCTTATCAAGATTATTGCCAATGTTTTTATCAATCAGTTGAAGGTTTACAAAGGAAATATCCTATCGCAGTTGTTCACTGTAGTTCAGATATGCCAGATCCCTGGACTTGAACATACAGCACCGAGACCATAGTTCTTGCCACTGCCATTGCCCCTTTCCCTGACTAGCTCCCAGGCCCTTCCCACTGTGATCAAAAGTCTTCTTCCTAGACGTGAGCCCTCCTTGGTCCTGAATAGTGGAGCTGGGACCAAGAAATATACTCTTCACCTCTGCTTTGTTCTTCTTTTCCTGTTGCTGTGACCAAACAACTGACAAGAAATGATATGGGAGGGAGGGCTTATTTTGACTGACAGTCTTCCGGGAGTGACTCCAACATGGGGAGGCATGCACACTCAGGAGAATGAGGTGGCTGGTCAATTGCATCCATGAACAGGAAGCAGGGATTAGATGGGGAAGAGGACTTGGCTATAAAATCTCAAGACCCTGCTGCAAGTGAACAACTTTTTCCAATGAAGCACCCACCATCTCTTAAAAGTTTCACCACCTTAACAAAGAGCATCAGCATCACTATCTGGGGTTGAGATAGTCAAACACAGGAGCCTGTGGGTATCATTCCACATTCAATCTACAACTCTGTGCACAATACATTCTACTACGCTTATATGGTTATCTTGTCGATCTTTATTTCCCCCGATTTCACAAACAAAAATATGCAAACATGGACACACACATGTTTTAACCTCATGAAAATAAGAAATAAATAGATCCCAGTGGCCTTCATTTATAATGCAAATGTATAGCCAGAGGATTTAGTTCTTATTAAATGTACTTTTTGGTAAATAAAAGCTCCTTCGCAAATAACTGATAAAAGGATTAGAAACCTGGGACTGGAGAGAGGCCTCCGTGGTTAGGAACACTGTTCTTTTCAGAGGACCTGGGTTTGATTTCCAGCACTGACATGGTGGACCACACCTGTTTGTAACTCTGGTCCCAGTGGATCTGATGCTCCTAGGGAACTCTTCTGCACACATGTGGTACACAGACATACAGGCCGGCAAAACCTCCATGCACATAAAAATAAAACTAAAAAATGTAAAGAAGTTTAGAAAATCTACATGCTGTGCTAAACCAGAAACTGTGTACTAGTCAGAGGCATCCCACAGCTAACGGTATCTCCAACTCAATCAAGAGTTGTCGAGACTTTCCTGACAAAAGGAACTTGACACTAAAGAAGTGAACTTGACTTACGTCCATAGCTGTTTGACGTCATTAGCTGTAGAGCAGTTTAAATTCGAGGACCTCAAGCAAGTTTGTGTGAGCGTTCCCCTTCTTTGCTGAGCTCAACTGTTTCAGATGGTCCTCACTGAGAATTCATATCCAGGGGAGAGAGAAAGAAAGAGATAATCAGAACTGTATTGAGAATTTTAACTAAAGAGGCATTTGAGGGCCTCCAGTGTGTTCTGTGTATAGATCAAAGGAAATGGAACAGCCTGACATGCACGTGACAGGGAACACACCGCCCATCTGCATCCTGCTGCCAAATTCACTAACAAAGGACATTTATTCGCAAGCAGCTCTCTTGCCTCCTTTTATGTCTGAGTTAGGCTGTGATTAAATATAAATGTGTGTATCATTCCTTTACAACTGATATGAACTTCTGAATTTGAGATGAGCCAAGCACTAGAGATTGTATCACGGCTTCATGATTAATTCAGTCTTTTGACATAATACAGTTTCTCCAAGAGCACATGCAGAACGCATCTATCAAACAGACAAGATGATTTGTATGTAACTTCTAAACTTCCACCCCACAGGATCTAATTGTTTTTCCTTTTGGCAGAAGCTTTCTGAACACCTGTTGAAGTTATTACTGTCCTGGCCTTTGGGGACTTTGGGTAGATCAGCTCCCTTGCACACCACATTTTTCTCAACAGTCGCTGGGAGCATCATAGAATTATGACTGCGTGAACAGAGTCATTTAACAGGTGGCTGGGTTGGTGGCACCACTCCATCCTCCCCAACCCAAGAACAACACGCTAGGTTTCCTTTTATCTCTCCACTCTTTTCTTCTCCTTCCCCTTCCTTTCCTTTTCCTTAAAGCAAATATCTAAAGGGTAGTCAGGACTTAATAAATTTTCTGCGCAATAAAAGGTGTATGGGACTTTTCCTCCTCAAAGCTGATGAAGAGATCCCTGAGAACTGATGTGGCAGCGTCAGTCATTCCACAGCATAATGAGCCACGAAGAGAAAAAAGAATCAAAAGTAAGTGATGTCTACTAAATCATTCAGTGGACATTGTGATCATTTTCTTTTGAAGGTCAAGAAAGTCCTAATATGTAAGTATACGATCTGCAATGTAGTTTTCTTTCACCAAGGTTACGCTTGGAGTAGCTCTGAGGCTGTATGTGCAAGAAATCATTGGACAGGGGAGGCTGGTAAGGTGGAGAACCCTAGAGGATAACCTACTATTACCACTTTCCTGTACCAGAATAATCTCTAACTGCATTCTAAATATAGATACTCAGACCCACACACAAGGGTAGTTCTCAACCCTCACTTCAGTTTTCAGCAGAGACCATTACAGAAACCCACAGCTGGTCAGAATGAAAAGAGCAACTGAGCACGAGGTGTGCAGCCCTAATTAATACCACACAATCATTACATCAAAGGCTCGTGAAGCAGCATGGAACTGGGGGAGGAAAGACTGTAAGATCCAGAGGCCTAGGATATCTGCTAAGAGATAGTGCTTTCTTATATATAAAACGAAGAAGTTACACCCATGAGATTTCAACAATATGGCCACCTAAACAAGGCTGGTACAATGACAGTACTAGTTGGCACGGGCACGTGGATGGAGGAAATCTTGCAAGTCCCCACCCCTAGGTAGGGTATACAAGAGCTACAGACAAATTCCAGGTGCTGGTAGTGAACGCCTTTAATCCCAGCACTCAGGAGGCAAAGACAGGTGGCTCTCTGTGAGTTTGAGGTCAACTTGGTCTACAGGAGCTAGTTCCAGGACAGTCTCCGTAGCTACAGAGAAACCTGTTTCAAAAAAACCAAAAAAAAAAAAAAAAAAAGGCCTGGGTGGTGGTGGCACACATCTTTAATCCCAGCACTCAGGAGGCAAAGGCAGGTGGATCTCTGTGAGTTCAAGGCCAGCCTGGTCTACAAGAGCTAGTTCCAGGACAGGCTCCAAAACTACAGAGAAGCCCTATCTTAAAAAAAAAGAAAAGAAAAAAAAGGAAGAAAGAAAGAAAGAAAGAAAGAAAGAAAGAAAGAAAGAAAGAAAGAAAGCTACAGACAAGCAATGACAGCTGAGAGAGAGAGAGAAATTTAGTCTTCTCCATGGACAAGGCCCCTGATGGGTTATGCAATCCCAAGTGGTCAGCCCTAAACCCTTATACATATAACCAACACTAAATGGATTCAACAGGATATATGCATATATATTTATATACATACTTGTTTTTATATATAAGAATATATGTGTGTGTGCACACACTTCAAGAAGAAGAGATAATTTGAGAAAGAATGAAAGGAGATGAAAGGAGCCGGAACAGGGTAGAAATGATGTAAATACAGTATTCATATATGTAATTATTTGTCTTAGGTAGGGTTTCAATTGTTGTGAGGAGACACCATGACCATGGCAGCTCTTATGAAGAAAACATTTAACTGGAGTGGCTTATATTTTCGAGGTTTGGTCCACTACCATCGTGGTACAACATGGTTGTATGCAGGCAGACATGGTGCAAGAGAAGTAGTCGAATGTCCTAAATCATGAAGTCAACAGGAAATGAAGTGAGACCCTGGGCAGCGTTTTGAGCATGTATGAGATCTCAAAGTCCACCTCCACCATGACTCACTTCCTCCAACAAGGCCACATCTCCTAATAGTGCCACTCCCTTTGGGGTCATTTTCTTTTATACCATCACATTATTTAATTTTTTTTTAATTGAAAACATCCTTTCTCTTGATGAGAGTCCTGAGTTTGATAATTCTCAGCAAAGCTGTTGGTTGTTCCCATCTTTCCTGCCATGCATTCTTGGTCAGAGACAAAGTTTTAAATTTTAAGACTATGGCTCCTTTTCTGTAAGACTAAGACTTCCTACTTCAGGATTCTTGTAGGAATCAAATTTACTCTAAATAAATCAGTGGAAAATGCCTAGCAAAATAAGACAGGGTTAAAAGAAAAAAGAGAAAAAGGATCATATGGTTCCTAGTGATGTTGATAACAGGAACCCATTTCTATCTCTGGCAGAGAAAAAGCAAGGGAAAGAATCCTGCAAATCAGAAGGCCCTGTTGCTGGGAAGGAGGGACCACGCATTGCAAATGCTGCCTCAGAGACACAATAGGAGCAAAAACAAGTGAATACTCAGGTTTCTTTCTTTGCCATTAATTTCGTATTGATCAAACCCAACTAGAGACTAGAAATCAGTTGCAAGGAGTTCAGATATGGACTCTGTATGGATCCATCTCTCAAATAATACAAAGTTAGAAAACGACAATGACTATTTTCTTTGTTAAATATAACATGGGGAAAAGATTCTGTGGACATATCCAGATAGGGATGTCACTAAGCAGGTACTTATTCTCAGCAATCTGTCCAAAAGAACCATAGAGAAGTCTCCAGATGAAGACTTTATAAATATATTTATATATAAATAATACTCGTCTTAGTTGGAGCTTCTATTTCTGTGAAGAGATACCATGACAACTCTTATAAAGGAAAACATTGGTGGGAAGAATGGCAGCATGCAGGCAGACATGGAGCTGGAGATGTAGCTAGGAGTTCTTTTTCTGGATCTGCAAACAACAGGAAGTGAACTATCTACCACACTGGGCATAACTTGAACATATGAGCCCTTCAAGCCCACCCCCACAGTGACACACTTCCTCCAACAAGGCCACACTTTCTCCAACAAGGCCGTATCTCCTAATACTGCCACTCCCTATGAACCAAGAATTCAGATGCATGAATCTATGGGGGCCGTACCTTGGACCACCACAATACTGTTTCATTTCTCCTGTACTTGTCTCTCCACAAACCAAATAGAGGATCCCAATAGAACTGTTCTGGAAGCTTTAAAAGATGCAATCTCTAATAAAAGACTCCTGGAGCAACGTTCTTGCTGAGGACCAGAAGTTTATGAGGCAACCCTGTTCTGTCTTGGATCAGTTAAACAGTTTTATTGGACTTTGTTCTCAGAGTTTGAAAGCATGGATCCTGTCTGACCTTTTTTGGACATGTGAGGAGAGGTGGCTGGCCAGAATGGTAGGTGAAGAGACAGTAGGTTCTGGAACATTTTGCACAGATTATATGGGCATTGAGAAAGACTAATGACATGAAGCAAATAGAAAAGTATTTTCCAATATCTCAACTGTCCTGGTCCTGAAGATACCAGGAGAAAGAGGTTCTGTGGGAAGATCATATGGTTGAAGTGGGGATGGGTGGAAGCTGCAGAAGGGTGAAGATACATTGTCAAGGGCTGGAAAGATTGCTCGGCAGTTAAAAACACTTGTTACTCTATCATGAGGACCAGAGTTTGGGTCCAAGAAGCTCACATCAGGCAGTTCACAAACACCTTTAATTCCACTTATAACCAACACTCTCCAGGGACCCAACACCTTATGACATCTCTCTGATACTTGTACATCCAGGTGCATACAAAACTCACACAAAATATACACACAAATAATAAATAAAGATACACTTTCTTCTCTCATTCTCCACTTTCCTTTTCTTAAAGAACCTAGAGTAAGACCAGGAGAAGGAAATGAAAAGACTTTCTGTTTGATCTTGCTAGGCAACTGCTGTCAGAAGTCTCTAAGCAGGGATAGCGAGAAGCTTGGATTTCCATAGAAGCTGAAGAAGTAGTCCCTCTGTACTATATTAGATCATTGAATACTAAAGTCATACTGGGAACCAACCCTGAGACTGAGTAGAAAAAGGCTTCAAAGATTCAGACAGACTTGAAATGGGAGGAACAAGGAAAGGTGAAGCCAAAAGCAGGCAGCTGTATTAAAATCCCTTTAAGAAACCCAGTGACCCCAGATCCTGCTCCAGTACAGTCAGAGATTACCACTCCTCCCCTCCCAAGTAACACTAGAATGACAGCTCTTCTTCCATGAGTTAAATAGCAGAGGCTTTTGAGACAGTGAGTCTAAGACACAAGAGTGGGACAGCATACGGAAAGACAGGGATGCTGCAATAGTGACCTCTCACACTGGAACTCCATCATCCTCACATGTGCTAAATGTCTGAAAAAATGCTTTCTAGTCTTAAAGGGAGACACTGATGGGGAGAAGCAAGAGGGCAAGTGTCAAGGGAGGAAAGACTTCCAGTCCAGGGAATTCTTTTTATGGTTTGGCTGGATTTTTTTACGAGCAGAAATGGATCCATGAAAATAATAAATACATGAACATTTTAAAGTGTCATGAATGTCTCAGAAAGACAAGATGCTATTAATTCCCTGAAACAAGAATGGGATGCTCCAGCAAACATAAGATTCTAACACCGAAAGAGACCTTTTGGAGGTGAAAAGATGAACACACAAAAAAAGATATTGTATCATCAGACTTTGCAAAGAAGAGAAACAGACCTCTTAAAAATGCTTAAGGAGAGCTAGGAAGACAAGAAATGAGTAAAGGCATTTGCCACCGAGCCTGGCAACCTGATTTCGATTCTTTGGACCCACATGGTGAAGGGAAGTCATTGTATAGACTCCACACATGCGTATGCCTGTGCAAGTGCAAACAGGAGTATTAAGTAAAGAGATATAATGAAGAGAGTGTTTTCTTTAAATTGCTTGAGAGCACGAACTACTCTTGCAGAGGACCTGACTCAACTCCTAACACTCACACGAAGCAGCTCACAACAGTCCATACCTCCTGTTCCAGGTGCTGGGATGCCCTCTGGCCTCCATGGGCTCCTGTATGCATACTATGCCAATAAACTCATGCAGGCTTACACACATACACATCATCTTTTAACTTCTCTTTTGAAAAATATTTAATGAGCAAAATGTTGTCTTTTAACAGCAGAACTAAGAAACTGAGAAATATCTTCATGGTTCCAAGGAAATTATTTTCCAACCTAGAATTCTAAAACCTAGAATTCTAGGCTGACAAACAGTTTCAATAGCAAAATAAAAATATTCAAAGTAACAGAACATATTTAATCTCCACTATCTTTTTCAAATAGCGAGTAGAGATAGTAGTTAAAAATAAAAAAAAAATCAAATAATGATATGGCCCCCCTGTAAGAGTAGCTACAATATAAGAGAAAGATGATGTCTGTTAAAAAAAAAATTCTGCCTAAAGGATGCCTCCAAGAAATAAAACAATGAATGTTAAGGAGGTAGGAAGGAGAGGAAGAAGAGTAAAAACAATGAAGGAGGGAGGAAAGATATGTTTCAATTAAAAAGACAGTTTTAGTTAATGAAAAGTCTGGGGTAGATTAGAGAAGTATTCAAAATTCAGCTGGAGAGAAGCAATGCTGACCGGGAAATAATGTGATTGGAGGGAAAGCATGGTTCTCAGAGTCCTTTGATTGTACCAACGAGTGCTGCCTAAGTGGTGAGGTGGCGGGATGGAGACAGGAATGTGGCAAGAGGAAAGATGGGCAGATTGCTTTTCGGGTTCAGAGAGCTAAACCTTCATACTTCATCTAATTTATAAATATCACATCTTAGAGGTTCATTTGACAGAATGACATACAATCACCCAGGAAGTAACACACAAGTAACGGTGGTTCAGTGACATTATTGTTAAAAACACAAGTGAATATTGGAGAAAATAGCTAAAAGAATTGGTAACAGATGACTTTGCAAGGGGAAATTTTGTGTGCCCATGCACACACACACACACATGCTCAATATGCATTATGTACTAAATTAATATGTATTTTATGTATTAAATGTAATTGCTGGAGACTAAATGCTAAATAAAAAGTTAATCATCTATAAAATACAATGTTATACTTTACCTGAGTAGAGCAAAACAAAGAGAAACGAAGTAATTAGAACTTCACATTGAATCCAAGAGGAAACCATTTAACACATACAGAGCAGATAACCCAAAGTATTACATGCAACACAGTGTAGCACCCATGAGACGATCCCATCTATGCTTATAGGACTTTACTTATGTCCAAGTCAAACTCATTCTGGGGGAGTTACAGTATCAGCCACTTTGCATAATTTCTAAGAGATGTTGGCCTTTACTGCTACATGGAAAAAATCTATGACACCTGCGGATACATCATTTTCTCAGAGAACTGAAGGTGAAAATCAATGAGGTTTTAAGAGTTCCATTGGAAAATGTAGCTTGGACAAGGCTTTTCATGTTTTCCCCCAAACAGAAGTCTGCCATAAGGGCCTCATCCAGAGAATTGTGGACAGAGGAAGAAGCACTCGCTCACGAGCAAAGACATGGGGCGGTCACTCCAACCAGCATCCAAATGAAGGACTGGAAAAGACACCAATAGTCCTATTCTTTTGCTACTTATCCAGGGTCCAAGAATACATCACAAAATGAATGTGCTCTTCCTGTTGTCAAGTAAAGTAAGAGTGACCCAAAGCACTGGGCATGGACTAGATCTCTCTTTCTTTCTGCTCTATGGAGCACTGGTGTGATCTACAGCCTTCCTGGGTACGCCGTTCTGCCTAATATACCTCTAAGATGTAAAATTTATAAAGAACCACATGGGAAGTTTCCATTGCAACATCAGAGACATTTTCTTCCAAATCACCGTTTGGAAGCAATAACACACAAAGAGGACTTGGAGTCACTGTTAGCAGCCTTGTCTATCAGCATTGTGCTAATATTGGCAACCTCAATTCTCACAGTGAGGAACGACCCATTTGAACAATCGGTGTTCCTGGTAGCAGCCTCCTGGTAATTTCCTTTTTCATCATTATCTCCACATAGCTTCAAGTTAGGCATATGCTAGTGTATATTGCTTCTAATGAATCCATTTCATAGGTAAAGAATCATAGTGAAGAAAATAGACTGCTGACCATCTCATGGGTACATAATTGTCGGAGATAATCAGGCAAAGCTAAATCCTCCATCCCAACAAGTTGTATGAGATGTTGCCATTTAACAAATATCCTAGCAAACCCTTTCTACGCATGTGGCTAGCAGCTGTGTCCATTTGAATACACTCACAGACTTGAAGGCTTTGTCATCAATGAGTGTCACTATTAGAAGATGTGGCCTTGTTGGAGGAAGTGTGTCACTGGGGGTGGACTTTGAGGTTTCAAACGCACAGCATCTCTCTCTTCTTCTGCTGCCTGCAGCTCCAGAATGTAGAACTCTCACCTCCTCTCCAGCACCATGTCTGCCTGCATGTTGCCGCCCTTCCTGCCACGATGTTAATGTACTAAACCTCTAAACTGGAAACCAGCCCTAGTTAAAGGCTTTCTTTTGTAAGAGCTGCTGTGGTCATCGCGCCTTCACAGCAACAGAAGGGAAGCAGCAGGTAAGTTACTTCGAGTCCGTGTGTTGAGAGCCAGGAGAAGGGTGTGTCATCACCGCCGAGCATTTAATTGCAAAGCCACTCCATGCTGTTTTCCGTCTAGCATTTGTGACATTAGTGTTCAAAATGCTCTTCTCTCTTGCCACCTGGACTCTGGGTGACTACAGTGTGAAAAGCTTTCCACCCGCCCCACAACTGCTGTGGGATACGAAGGAGCTACAAAAATTGTCCCCAGTTCACCAACTGTCTGTTGCTAGCCTGATCTAACCTAGTCAAGTAATCCACTCTAACCCAGGTAGGGAAGACAACTCATTGGCTGGCAAGCAACCCATCTATCTTTTTTCCTCCATCCTTCCTGCTTTCTTTCTTTTTAAAAAACATGGTCTAAACTAGTTATTTGGCCATAGGCACTCAACTGAACATGGCCTGGGCGTTTGTGTAAATGCTGATGAGTAGACACAGAAAACTGTGCTGGAAAGGAAAGTGAACGGGCTCTATGTGTCTCTGTCCTGGGACAGGGTAGAGACGAGGTCATCATGCTCACGGGGACAAATCAACAAGAGTCGATTACGATAAAGCTGCAGCAGCTCCTTTGAGTTAGCTGGACTTGTGTATGTTTTTTCCCCTAAGGGAAGTCATTATTGTCTTGGCCAGACTGGTTACCATTTGAGCTACTTTCAATAGGTTTCTTTTCCTTATAACAAAAGCAGTGGTGGTTGAAATTATGTCTCAGAATGCAGCAAGGCATATGGTGCCTGGTGACATTAGAGCCACCCTTTGCAGAGGAAAGCAGAGACGAGATTAAAGGGATGATTCCTTACTGTGCGGCCCAACAGCTAAGCCAAACAGTTGCCAGGGACCAACTCAGCAATCCCACAGGGAAGCCTGATGAACGCAATGTGTCCCGAGGACTGTTCCTAGCCTATGTGATGAAATGGGACACTGTTCCCCCTCCGAGCAAAACAAAGGCTTCGATCTATGTACTAGAAATATCTACATAAAATATGTCATCGGTGAAAAATGTTTACATGCTGAAATCTTAACCCACGGAGGCTGTGCATTAGGCCCAGCTCATCTGGTAGGTACAAGTGCTGCAGGGAAAACTGAACACCTGCATGAATGTTTGATTACTTAACCAGGCCTTTTGTCTCCTCTGTCAAGTCCTTCTGTTAGAAATCCCTCGCTCTGACACAATAACAGGAGAACCAGTTTCTCCAACGAATGTCTTTTCGTTTCGTGGAGCAAGCCAGGACTCATATACAATGTGTGTTTCGCCATCTTCTTTCAGGAGACAGTAATTACGGCAGCCCTTCACCCGGAAAAGGGTTTGCCCCGGCAACTTTCACTGATTTGTGTTAACTAGCAGCCAGACGAGACTTACATGCCTTTCCCCCATGGTGGTCTTCTCGAAAAACCACAGCAGAATGATCATCTGCAAGCTGAGCTCATGCTAAGTAAAATTCGGAGCCTTATGCTCTGATGTGGAAGGTCTAATCCCATCGTCTTGATTGCTCTCCTAATTACAGGCTCCAATCATAGCCACAGGATCTCGTGATGTCAAGAACTCTGTGACTACTCACCACACCCTGTCTCCATCAGCAGGCTCCTGTTTGAAGTCAATGCAGAACTGTCCCAATCCACGCTCTTGCAAGGATTGACATTTTCACACAAGTCAGAGTTTCAACACCTACCTCATCTGTCTCCTTTCTCCCCATGGTACCTTTCTTTCTATACTCTGTCACCAGAAAAAAAGGGGGGCTCTTTTCTTCTCTCTCAATAGAAGAAACACTTCTAAACACTAGCATAAATTCCTATGGAAAGACTCTGAGAAGTAACAAAGCAACCCAGACCATAAAGCCCCCAGGGATTTTCATTTTCTCTGCTCATTTTTCTAAAAGTAAGATGACTGAAAACAAAAGGATTACTGAAGGGGAGCCCCCCCCAATTTGGTTGGAGAGTCGGCAGAGGCAGTTGTGGGGAAAGTATGGGAGTCTTGAAGTGCAAAGAAAGATACAGGCAAGCATTTCGGGGGAGGGAGGGAACATCCCCAGTAGCCCAAGTGATCATCCCAGAAGACCGTAACTGTAGAAACACTGGCCGCCTTCTGCCAGCATTCCTCCACTTCAGCATTTGAAGGAAGAATCCAATGTCCCTGAAAGACATGCCTCTGTCCAACGCCCTGTTCCCAGAAAGAACCCAGGAAAGTTTGATTAGAGACAAAGGTTACAACACAGGGCTTTGTAATTCAAAGCAGCTCCTACTCCATTTGCTTAAAATGCTTTGCAGCTACAGTGTTTCACTGAGATCCTTTCCAGAAACCATGAAAACAAATGAGGCATGAGCCCATCAGCCTGTAAGGTAGCATAGACCAAAGGAGGAGCCAGAGATGCCTATTGCAAGCTGTGAGATGCAGCCAGTGGCCCCACGTCCAGACACCCCTCAGCTTCTAAGACCAAGGTGGCCCAGCTTTCCTTGGAGATGTTTCAAAGTGTGCTAAGGTGAGTATCCTCAGTAAGAGATGTGGCAGGAGAGAGAGACCACATCCATCCCTGCTGCAGTAGCAGCAGCTGCAGCGATAGCAGCAGCAGCAGTGGCCGTGGAGGGGGCGGCAGCAATCAGCCCACTGCCTCCTGAAGTACAACATCATGACACTGACTAAGAAGGAGACTCAGTTTCTGTAACTACTGACACAGGCAAGAGATCACCTGCCTGCTCACTTGCCAACTTGTTCACACACACATAATAGATAGATAGATAGATAGATAGATAGATAGATAGATAGATAGATAGATAGATAGATAGATAGATAGATAGAAACAGAGGCACTTCAGTTGGACTGGGACTGAACGAGCACGTGATCCAACCAGATTCTCTGAATGTGGCCGGATTCTCTGAATGTGGCTGGCCCGGAGTCTTTCTGAAAAGCCATTGACAATGACACTGGGACTTGTTTCCTCTGCATATACTGGATTTTGCAGATCCAGTCTGTTTGGATGCTCACCTTCCTGGACCTGGAGAGAGGGGGGAGGAACTTGAATTGCCCACAGGGTGGGAAACCCTGACTGCTCTTAGGGATGGAGAGGGAGGAGGAGAGGGAGTGGGGGGAGTGGGAGGGTGTTGGGAGGGGGGCGGAAATGGAAACTTTTATAATTTAATAAACTTTGAAAAAATAAAAAAAAGAGAGAAACAGAGGCACTTTTTAATTTTCGTTTTCTCCAGCTAGCCTTGTACATCTAAACTGGCTTCTGAGTGGGGAACCAAAAAAATACTGCAAACAGGCAAAAAAAAAAAAAAGGTAGAAGCTTACAAATATTCTAGCATTAATAATAAAAAAGCCTTTCTGTCCTCATTCTGATGGGCGTCTACCCTCCTCCCTAGGAAGGATGCTAAGCCATGTGGGGAGTGGCATCCCCATGATGCCACACAGCAACAGGGATCAGCACCACCTTTCTGGAGAAGACACTCCTCTCCTTACATCACAAATTCCCTTTCTTAGCAAGTCTGTTGGAAAAGCTCTTCTGTGAGAACCAGCATCTAGCTAAACCAGCCCATACCAACTAAAAGCAAACTCACCCAGGGGGACAATTCTGAGAGATGGAAGTCCATCTAACTCACTGTGTTCAAGGTCCTTATTGCCCAGATATCTGTTTGCTTTCATATATAAGTATATATAGCTTGCCAGGGCTGGTGGCTCAAACTTGTAAATCCTTTACCCAGAAGCTGAGGCAAGAGAATTGTGAGTTCCAGGCAAGTTCCACATAGCAAAGACGCTGTCTCAAAAATACATACAAAACGTATGTAAGTTTATTTTTATATATTATGTTATATTATATATTATACTATACATATATGATATATTAATATATGAGTATGTCACATGTGTATATATTATAAATAGAGATACATATATGTGTGCATGTAGCTTGAAAAATAGACTATGCAGAAATATATAATTTAACCTTGCTGAAAACACAGATTCTTAAATACACTTTGCCACTTTTTATTCCCAAACAAAGTGTTTCCAAACACTCTATAATATATTTTTGAGTTAAGCTATTCCAAACATGATGGTTAGCTTACATATAAGGAAACTGAGGCACCAAAACAGATTCCATCTATCGCTACCCTTCACAGTTAAGAGTCTGCTGTTGACAATACTAAGAGACCTCAAGGCCTGTCAGTTACAGTGCTAGATTAAGCCTCCGTGTTCTCCCAGGTCTATGCTTGATCAGGGAACCAGCTTGTCATTCCCACAAAGTCATGGAGGTGGGGAAATCTCCTAAAATGTCAGAGACTTTAAAGAAAGCCTATCTGCGTTTGATTGGCTCTTTATCTCGGCCCTCCCTAGCTCAGATCAGCTGTCTGCATATTTGTATGTTTTGAGTATACTCAAGAGCATGGAACACAAAAATAAATCAGACCAGAATGATTATCAGTCTGAATGCCACTAGAACACAAAAGAAGCTGCCACAGGGGACAAGCGACATTAACATTCTTTCCTATCCACCTGGCGGGAGCGGGACTCAAGCTCTACCCATCTAGCCTTCTATTACCATGGCAGCACAGAAACCGCAGAGGCTCCTCTGACATAATCTGGACCTCCTAGCACTGAGGAGCCATCCCAAGGACCTTTCATCACGAATCACCCTCCCCACAAACCCTGGGGTCTGTAAATTTCTGTTTTACTACGCTGCCTTAAATTCTTTCTCAAACAATATAAAGAATAAATTAATCGCTGGGTCCATGGAAACAAGAAGCGTTAGCTTTGACTTTAGAAAGCTCTGACATGGAATCCCACTCGCTGACATTTATGAGGTGGGTGACAGTAAGCAAGTGACTTAGCCTCTCTCAGCTACTTAACCTCTCCAAGCCTAGAAGCCTCGTCTGTTTAAAACTGAGTAGGACTGCCTCCCTCTTGAAATGATTAAAAGAGAATGACCAGAATGCACCTGGTATAGAGCAGACATCTAGTCAGTTTAGCTGCTATGATGGACGAAAGACCAGAGGCAATGCTGGCACTCTGCATTTCCGGCAAAGCACGGTGTCTTTCACTGCCCCTGAAAGAAAACACGGAGTCCAAGCTTTCCTTAATCTGTTTCTCAGGGCTTCCTCCATGCTTAATGTAATAGTCAGGCTTGATATCCAGTTACTGTAAAGTATTTTTCTTTAGAAATAAGTATTCTGCTAGAATTGTGTTCCAAGATTCAGCCCTTTGACACAATGTGACATTGCACATGCTGCTTGAAACTGCTGGACTATAAATTCTCGTGTCAGATGAGCAGTCTGAACCCGGTTTCCAGCTAAGTGCCTCCTTTCACCCTATCATGCACTTTGTGCGTGAGAGATGTCTGCGGCAGCGGACGGGGGAGACCCTGGAAGTAGGAGAGAGAGATAAACAGAAAAGCTATTGTCCTTCACTTGGAAACGAGTGATCAAAGACATCCACCCGAGTTCTCAAATTCTGTGCTCTTGGCACACAAGCATTCCATCATGGGCTTCTTTTCGTCTTGCTCCCATCCTTATATCAACATAAAATTTTCCCTGTACTAAACATTTGGTAATTGTCAGTGAAGAAGCAGACCCATGAATGCATCCACATTAAATCCGAACACCACAGTCCAACCGTCAAAGAATTTGTCTTGGATGCTGTGTCGTGTGCACTTGAATTCCATGTCACGGATGCACAGCAACCATGAGAGGCACCTACAAACGTCTGCAGGGGCCATCTCAGGAGGACCGGACTCCCAAAACAGCAGCAGCAGTGATGGATCACCAGATGGAAAAATGCTAAAAGTTACTCTAGAAAGGAAAGTAAATGTCATTTTCTAGGCTTCCATTTCAAATTTAAAAAAAAAAGAGGTAGGGGAATAATCAGCAAAATGCCAAGAAAATTAATCCAATATGCAGAGAAGATAGAATTCCAGTCGAACAGCAGACTTCAGAAGTCCGTATCGTCATGTGGGAGGGAGTCTACAGTAAGTGTCCAAGAACTTCTGTTTTAGTTTTACACTTACTTTGGATGAAGCCACAAACTTTGCAAACCATATGACGAATACTTTCTGCTGGATATTTTTAATTTGATCTAATTGTTCTCGACAGTTCCTTATACCACGTTATGCATTATGCACACTGAAGATGGGCCGTGGGCAGGGGAAACTGTTCCGATGGGAATAGAAAAGAGAAAAGGGTTCCCTCCCTCCCCCTTTAAACCTGAAATAAACCATTCCATGCCAAACTGTGTTGTCCTGTGCGTGAAAGAGAGAAGCAAGCTAGCAGGAATCCCAGTGCCATCTGCTGTTGAGAGGGTGAGTTCTTGCTCCCTTTGGAATAATTCAGCGAATTGCCATACCCTCGATGTATTTTATCTTTTAAATGATGTTAAATTGAAGGCCAAATATTGCTTAAGTAGTGTTTCATTGAAGCTTCCTTTAAGCAAGCTCATTGTGAGGGTATAGTAAACTGTGTGAATGTCTATTTTGCCAGATTTTACACATTTCCTACCTCATGTTCTACTTCTAAAGGGAGTACTGGCAGATCCCCCAGGGCCCTCCTTCTCTCTGAGGACCATTCCGTATTATTAATTCAAAGCCATTGTTCATAGTTCCTGAGTATCTTTAGGAACACTTATAAAATAACCCATATCCACTGAGCCCCAGCATTGAGAGGTCTTAGGTCACATTAACTTCCCGCTAATATAACGAGCCAGCTGCTTGGAATTCTGAATGCATTTGCCAGACTGTCAAATACGCTATTTTGGATCATCCAGCATATGCTGGCAAACGCTCTAGCCACATCTTGATATTGACCCTAAAAAGGTACCCTGTTAAAATGCCCACGATAGCAAGTCAGAAACATACAAAAGAAGAAATCACCAGATTCAACCACTATAAAATGATTTTAAAACATTAGTATCATTAATAAAAATAATTTCATTATAAGAGATGAGGTATCAAAACGTCAATAATAGAACAAAGATAAAACAACAAGAGAATAAGTGTATCATTCCAATGGATTCATTGAAAACATGGAAGACCAGGAGTTGGTAGATGCTTAGAAAGTAAATCATGAGCCTAGAGTAGGGATAGGAAGCTATAGTTCATTGCCTCCTTATTGAAGTTTTGTAAACTTCCGCATTCCTCGGTTCTACCAACCGTTATCTTCACACTACATAGCAGAGCCCCAGCACTGGAGTAGAAACCGGCCGGCACTTACAACCTGAAAGATTTCCTATCTGGGCCTTAACATGTTTGGCAACTTCTGTCTTTGACCTTAGGAAGCACCGTGAAAACTAAGCCTCTGGTTACAGACTACATTTCTGAATGCTGGAAATGTAACTTGCACCTACGTTCCCATCCTGAATGATTTCACACTTTACACTGTGTTCAGGTGGCCTTGGTCTCACCATCTGGTTGAAATCTCAGAGGGCTTGTCCTTTCTATAGATTGTTCAAGTTTCATATACAAAGCTAATGAGATTGTGAACACTAATTTGACCTCGGTAACGCGAACAAGACTAAAAAACAGCCTTCTCTGGCGTCACAAGAACGCTAAGGAGTGATGTTTCTCTGTGCAAATGCTTTGCAGCCTTTTCTAAACAAATAAGCAAATACTGTAAACATTTAAGGAAGATGGGAGACGGGCTTTCATTAGGGAAACAGTTCAAAAGAAAATAGAGACTGGGCATTGCCAAGTATTGCTATAGCCCAGAGCTCTGAGAACCACCTGCTTTTCTGCTAATTGTGACACCCAATTTTTACTGCCACTGCTGATGGTGAGGCTCAGTGCCTCTGAGATTCTGAAATCTTTCTTGCTACCAGAAAGCCCATTATCACCCAGAGCTGAACAAGAACGTCCGGTGTGTCACTACAAGACATTGATGTGTCTGGCATTGATGAGTTGCACATTTTGTGTGTGTGTGTGTGTGTGTGTGTGTGTGTGTGTGTGTGTGTGTGTGTGGCGGGGGAAGGAAACTCTACTGCCTTGGATACTTTATGCTGAAATAAATAAATAGTTCAATAGCATCTCTAAGAGTATAGGAGAGAAAAATTCCTAAATCTCAAAATCAGAGGCTTGGCTTCATGATCACGCTAGAAAGTTTGGAGTCTTCAAATTATCAATTCTTTTTGGTTGGCAAATCCAGAGCCCAATATGTGCAAGGAGTCCAGGACAGCTGCAGACAGTGACGTTGAACATCTTCCCTCTGCCTCCTCCTTAGGGAACCGGGGCCATTTAAACACCCATGCTCGCCTTTGTTTTGTATTTACTGAAAGAATGGGCTGTTGAAGACTGGGGTACACCTCCTGCTGTGGCAAACGCATTGTCCACTCCTGTTCACAACTATTTTACACATAGAAACGTGGTGCCCTGACTAAAAGGTGAAAGGTGAAGAGCGGCAGCCTGTGCTCAAAGTCCCAAAACCTCACCGACAAGTTCTTCGCGTCTCAAAACTAGGAGGTCGGGGTCATCAGATCAATTTGCAAACCTATGTCTAAAAGATTAGGAAATTATCTGACTGAGTTGACATTTGCAGTGACGGTGACGAGGTGCTACTGGTGCTTGGGCATCACTTAGAGAAAGGGCAACAACCATCGGCTGGCAGCCGATGCCCTCTCTTCCACTGAGCACTCCCAGCAGGAGTGGCAGGACCCAGCCAACGTCACTTGATGAGTCTGTGAACCTTTGATGTCTTTAACTCTTGAGCCGTAAGCACACGTCTCTTAATATTCTGTGTAAGGAAGTGCTAGAGATGCAGAGAGCATTTTGACTACACAAAAGCGTGGTGACTTGGGAAAAGCACTCCTGACTAAGCTGTGAGCCCCCGAGCTGGATTTTCCATGGAACGTCATCTTTACTTTTCAAAAGATGACTGACAAACTGACTGTCCATCCTGAGATTTGGGGAGTATTCTCGAGAAAATGCACAAAGTTAACCTGACACTTCTGAAAAACGACTCGCAATGAATGTGGATATATTAGTCTGAGTTATCTAAAAGAACAAACCCAGAAAACTGAACATCTAAATATGAAAAGTTGCACAAACAAAGGCTGTGTAGTGCCTCAGAGACAGGCAGCCTGCTCGGAGCTGTGGAACCAGTAGCTGGTTGCTCAGACCAAGCTGGAAGCCGCCAAATAACAAAGCAAATGACCCAGCTCCAGTCCCCGGCTGAAGGCCTGAAAGCTTCTTAGAGAGTTGCTGTGATAACTCATGTTCCAGGCTAAGAATCTGTAGATGGCAAAGGCAAAAGTAGGAAACCCACCCTACAAGAAGAATCCAGCTAAGGCACACCCAAGTTTCCAGCTTCCACTATTCTGGATGATGCCATTCTGGATGTTTCTTTTCAGCTCAGTTCACTGACATGCCTGCCAGTGTCTCCAAAAACATCACAGACACGTGCAGAAGTATACTTTACAGATTTCTTAGAAGTCTCTCAGGACACTCAACTTGACAACCAATCACAGTCGTCCATGATAATAGTCAAGCATTGGTGAAGTGGCATGGTGCGATTAGTAATAAAAGATTCGCCAGATTAGCTTAATATAAAATATACAGCTTTAATAAACAGAAGAAAGGAAACTTACAAAAACCAGGGTTCCAGCGATCCAGGAACGCAGAGGGCAAAGAGAAGAAGGCAAACGCACCTGGATCTTTTATTTATTTTATATGGCCCCAGGGGGACACATCCTAAACAAAAGATGATTGGCTAAAGTTCCCCATCACATTGGGAAGGATTTCAAGTTTTTGGAAAACATAGGCACCGCTGTGGGTTAGACAACTTTCCTAAGCTTAAAGACTCCTATAGTAATATAGAAAGTGTGAATTTTTGGCAAGTATTGAAATGGATTGATCGTCAAAGGATCTGAATGAAGAGAGAGAGAGAGAGATGATAGATAGATAGATAGATAGATAGATAGATAGATAGATAGATAGATAGATAGATAGATAGATTTAAGTCATACAATTTGACATATAATTAAATGGGTCAGAATTCTCAATGGCCAGCAGATGTTACAAAATCACCGAAGATCCATTAAGATAAAAAATAACACAACGGGCTTTAGTGCAGCAGAATATAGAAGGCTCCTGAGTGTGGTGCCAGTTTCTACATTATAAAGCATCTACAACTTGTCATAGTCTAGTACAAATCACAAAAGATCCCACAGCTATACAAAATGACTCTTTAAATACCCTCTTTTCCAAGAGCGTGACTGTAAGAGGATGAATGCTCCACACACTTCACTCCCCCAAAACCCTCAGCAGTAGACTGTGCGCACAGAGGAACCCAGCTGTCTCCTATTAAGCCAGACATTAAAGCGACTTGGGAGAATGTAAAACAATGCATTCATCTCTTCTGGAGCAATGTTTTCATTAAAAATAGGTTCTGTGTTTTAACATGTAAATGGGCTTATTCTTGCTTTTAGTGAAGTCATAATGTCAAAATCATCATCAGATTAATTTCTTACGTGATAAATAGCAACCATTAAAACACCCACAGGGGCAAACTCCTTTCAGGAAAATACTTTTTAAAAGTGTAAGAGGGTCCTGAGGTCAAAACTTCAAGAACTGCTGTCTTAGATCTTTCTCGCTCTCTCTCTCTCTCTTCCTCTCGCTCTCTTTCTTTCTCTCTTGCTCTCTCTCAAGTAAACTATTTGACAATTCCTAGCACTCTCTGACAAACAAGAGTAAAGATTTATAAATTCTCACATTAATACTTGATACATAATTTTAAGAAGTTTATAGTGTCATATTCATTTTATAAAATCATGTAATAGTTAGAGCGGTGTCACAGCCAATATTGCCATGAAAAATAATGTTAGAGGGTCTCTCCTTGTAATTGCATGTATCATGTGGTACATATTATACCCCATAGTTGAATTAATTTGTTATTCTCTAGTGACACACAACACAGGGCATCTTTCTACATGTGTGTTTGTCATCAGTGTACCTTCTTCAGTGAGGCATCTGTCCACACCTCTCACCCAAAGAGAAAATTTACACGCCTTGTAAGCTGTGGTCAGTATGCCTTCTCGTTATGTAGGCTCCACGGAGAAGCATAGCACATCACCAGGCCCCACGTAGTCTGTGCACACACGTTTAACTAATCTTTCCTCACAATCACGTCTTCAGCCCACTTACTACTGTTACTTCTCCTCCCACACGTCCTCCGCTGCCCCCTTTCTAAGAACTCACAAACAGCCAACCAAAGGCCAGCATGGTCCAGCGCCTTCCCTGTGGATTAGAGGGACCTGTTCCCTTCTCTCCCGAGGTAAAAGATGAAGCAGCTGTGTATATCCACCCAGGTTTATCGCAGTCACATTCAGATGACCAGAGCTGTTACTGTTCGTCGCTGTGGCCTGTCTGACACGCAAACCAGTTTCTCACGTTTAAGCGGGAAATGTTGTAAGGTTGATCTCACAGCAGCGTTGGTGGAAACCATAAGAAGGTCTCTGAACGGCACTCCATCACAAGTGTGTGCTCATTTTCACTGTTCCAAGTCACATTTTAGTTAGTTAACTTAGTCATGAAAATAATACATGATTTGGTTGAATACCTGACCTTATTTTCAGGGTACAACACTGTTTCCAATACTTAACTCTGTTTGATTGGTTTTTTTTTTAACATCATTTAACATCTTTATTGATTCTTTGGAAATTTCACATCATGCACCCCAATTCTGCTCACCTTCCAGTCCCCCAATATCATCCTCTCACCCCTGCAGTTCTCCCCCAAGAGAATTTTAAAAATCAAAACAAAACAACATAAAGCAAGCAAGCAAACAAATAAGAACAACAACAACAAAACAAACAAAAAAATCTCTTTGCTTCTCCATTTCTTCTGCCTCTCCAATTTTTTCTGCCTCTTCATTTGTCCTGGTGGCACTGGAAGCTGGGTACCCCATAGTATACCCTTTATCCATCCAGTTTTACTAGTGAATGTTCACTGCAATGAGTCATTGCTCTTGTTCAAGGTCTCTGGTTTCTGGTACACCATCATCACTGGGTCCTCACTAAACACCTCTGGGATATCACATGGCCACCCCCACATCATGGAGATCCTGCTGGCATTGTTACACAGGACCAGTCCTTCAGGAGTGCCAGCAGGTCCTAGATAGGATAGATGTTAGAGTGGGCCAACCTAAGGCCTGGCTGAGGGCCTGGGTGATAGCTGAGCTGGCTAGTCCAGGCCACTAGGACCACCCACCACAGGCGATGGGGTGGAGCCAGGTCCCCTATGTCCATACCATTAGGGTCAGTTCTCCCTTGCCTGTGGGGAGGGGTAGGGTCTGCTTTCCCAAGTGCAGGCCCCATGAGGGTTAGGGCCAGCTTTATTGCTGCAATGTCCAGTGAGAGGCGGGGACAGCTTTCCCAGAGTGAGTGAAGGGTGGGGCTGCCTCACCATGGCTCTCTTACTTCATTGGGCATGGTTCCTACATCCCCTGAGGTGGTAACAGGCCAAAGATCCCAGTTCTAACTGGACTACAGACCCAGAAATAGCCATTGGCAGCAGCCCAGTTCCTGATGACTTCCTGGCTTCCATCCTGGCTCCAGATGGAAGCACTGGCTACTCAGATCAGGATAACCACCGCCCCGGACACCAATAAGGCCACAGTTTGTGGCCCCAACGTGGGGCTTCCATGTGGCCTTTGGTGGCAACACAGGCAACAGACTTCAACACAGACCCCAGTTATAGTATGACCATGGACCCAACATCGTCCTCGGCAGGAACCAGGTCTGAATGTCACCACTGCCCCAGGTAGCATGGGCCTCAAACACTAACGTGGCCCCAGACCTCTGGTGTCTGCATAGCCTTTATTGGTAACAGGAGCCACAGACATCAACACAGACCTTGGTTGCAGTAGGGCCACAGACCTAGACCTGGCCCTCAGCTGCAGCTCTGGCCTGGATGGCACCATGGCACATGGTAACAGCACAGGCCACTGAGATGGGTATACCCCAGCTACAGCCAACTCTTGGTCACCAACATAAACTCAGGTGACTGACATGACCCTAGGCATCCACATGGCCCTTGGTGGCAACAGGAGCCACGGACATCAACCCAGACCTCAGCCGCTATACGTTCACAGACCCAGACTTGGCCCTCAGCAGCAGCTCAGGCCAAGAAGACCCCTGGCCCCAGGTGACTGATCAGACCCTGGGCAATCACATGACCTTCAGTTGTAACAGGAACCATAGACATCTACTGAGAGCCTTTTTCTGTTGTAGGGCCATGGACTCAGACAAGACCACAGGTGGCAGCCCAGACATACTGGGCGTCCTTGCAGCCTTTGGTAGCAACACAGGCCACAACATGGACAATGTGGATGTCCATACAGACTCTGACTGTGGTAAGACCATGGACCCAGACATGACCCTTGGCGACAGCAAAGCCCAGACATCACCATAGGTTCAGGTGGCAAACAGGCCTCCCGCATCAGCCTCCTCCCCACCGTCTGCATGTCTCGTGATCCACGTCTTTCCACAGCACATGAAACATCTCACTTCTTGTTCTCTCCCATTTCTCCACCACATACTTGCTCCTCATAATGGGACCCACCTGCTCAGTGATGTCTTCCTGTCTAGAGTCCACCCGAGCAGGATTGCACCAGTGCGAGAAGGGGGTGGGGGGGAGAATGGATGTCTTCTTCCTTCTTCTTTGTGGATTTCTTATTGCTAGGGTGATTTCTAGCAAGGAGAGGAAAATGTATGGTTTTGAAATGATTCTTTTGAAATAAAACAATCTTGCATATTTAATATGGAATTTATTTCATTTACATGACAGGTCTTTAAAAATGTAATATTGTATCTGATTCTTTCCCAGCTGTTGATGGGTGATATTTCCAAATATTCAGCCTCTTGAGAGAAACAAATGCTAGGAAGCAGAAACAAAAGAGGAGTTATCCAAATTCAAAAGCTACTAGATAATTAACTGGAAAAAATCTACGCGCTTAACAGAACTTTTGTCAAAGCACAATAAAAGAAAACAATGCAGAAGAAAATTCAAACTAAAGGGAACCCTATTTTCCTTCAACCCATATTCTTACAATTTTTTTCTTTGTTACATTCTATAAAATGTGTATTTAAGAGGAAATAAACAGAAACCTAGACTGAGTGTAAACCATGAAGCATTGTATTAAATGGTGGTGTCCTTTCCAGTAGAGAGAAATTAATAAAAAATGACCTCTCTTTGACATTTTTACACCCCATTCCTCCACCTAAATCCTCCAGGATCCACCCTGTCCCAACTTTACGTCCCATCTTTTTTAATAATCCATTGAGTCCATTTTTTTTCTGCCTGTATATTCACAGCTTCAGGGCCAGCATCAATCAGTCAAAAGCATTAACTTTTCATTACGACATCGGCATAAATGCAAGTTCCGAGAGAAATAAATCTGCATACAGTTAGCTCATATTTTCATATTTACTTTATGAAAATCACATTAATAATTGGAAGTTAATAAAAATGAAGAAAAGCAATTCTCCTACATTCTCAATGGTTATAAAAAATGCAATACTTGAATTAAGAAGCTTAATTTCAGTCTGAAATACTCACTACTCACACTGAAAATTCCTAGGCCGTACATCTTATTTTTAAGGGACTATCTTTTTCAATATAATATCTTGATCAATTGAGGATGTCATACAATGTATTTTATCATAGTCATACCCCATTCATCCCTCTAAATCCTCCAAGATCCACCCGCTCCCAACGGCACATCCTCATTTTTTTTCAATAACCCATCGAGTCCAGTTTGTGCTGTCTCTGTACTTAAGGTTGTAGGGCCGTCCACTAGAGTGTGCTCAACCTACTGGGGGCCACACCCTTAAAGAAACTTGAATATCTCTTTTCTAGAGGTCATCGGTTGTCAACAGTTCCTCAGTTAGGGCTCTGAACTCATGAGCTGCCCATACCTCCATGTTAGAGTATTGACTGGCTTGATCTTCTGCGGGTCCTGTGAGGGCAACCACAGGTGTTGAGTTCATAAGTACACTGGCCTTGTCATGTCCAGAAGAGGCTTTTGCTTCAGGCCTCCCTGACCCCTGGTTCTTACAGGCTACCCACAGGACTATTTCTTAAGGGCCATGACGCTTAGTTTTATGTCAACTTAACACAAGCATCATTTTGTAAGAGGGAACCTGAATTGAGAAAACCCTGTCACTAGATTGGCCTGTGGGCAAGCCTGTGGGGCATTTTCCTTGATTGGTGAGTGATGTGGAAGGGCCCAACTCACTGTGGGAGGTGTCACCTCTGGTCTGGTGATCCTGTGTGTTAGAAAAGCAGGCAGGCTGAACAAGCCATGGAGAGCAGGCCAGTGAGAAACTATGGCTTCTGCTTCAGTTCCTGCCTCCAGGTTCCCACCTAAGTTCCTGCCCTGTCTTCCCTGGACGGTGAACTGTAAACTGGAAGATGAAATAAACCATTTCCTCCCCAGGATGCTTTGCCTGTGGTATTTTATCATAGCAATGGAAGCCCTAAGATGGTTGTCCATTCTTCTCAAAGTTAGCCATTCCTTCTTTAAAAGTTCACTGCTTTTGTTTTTAAAACAAAAAAATCCAACACTATAATATAGTGAAGATTATGGGTCATGCAATTCTTCTCTTTCTAAAAACAAAACAAAAAAAAAAAACGGCCTTGATTTTTCAATCTCCACAGTAGGCCATTTTTTCCTCAGGGGAACGGTAGGCATTACTATCTCTGTCATCTTCGTTTGCATTTGCTCTGGGTAACCACCACTACCACCCAGTTAAATAGTTTCCTCACCTCCTTAAACACTACCACAACTGCCACCCATTCTCTGAACCCTGGTAAGATCTGGCCTGTTTCCATTTTCAAGTTACACAAGAAGTAACAAAAACCAACCCTTTCCACCTTTACCATATGAGTAACCGACTGTCCTTAGCGAACGTTAAGTCCCTGGACTGAGTAGTAATTGTGTCGCTTCAGGCGGTTTTTCCAAGAGTCCTCACCAGCGTACGAACGAATACCTTCATGGTTGTATCATTCCTGTGCAAATTTTCTTCTAATCCAGATTTCCTCTTGTTTAAAATCTAACAAACCATTGCCAAGATGGGTTTAGGTCTCTTTCCTTGATTTACCACAGTTTCAACAGCACACATGTCGTTTCCCAGTTTCTATAGAGCAGCTCCATGGATTCTCTGACGAAGGCATTCTATAGCTGCAGTCAAGACATCAGCTAGGACCACAGACTCACCTCAGGTTGGACTAACGAGAGACCCACTCCCAAGCTCACATAATAGTTGGCAGCATTTGGCCCCTGCCACATATCACATGGCACCTCTACACTGGCATCTCAAAACAATGTCTTACTTCATCAATCCCAGCAAAAGAAAACACTCTTGCCAGACGTGCGCTGAAATTTTCTACAACGTAATCACATATACATGATCACTTACATCTGATCACCTTAATTACAGTCTACACAATTGGAAGTAAATCACAGCACACACAAGTCAGAAGCAGTAACCAAAGGTATGAACACCGAGACTTAGACTCATGCAAGCCACAAAAGTTTGTATGACAGCTTGCTGAAATTACCGTCTCAGGATGAGGGAGCTTGGGTATCAAGTCAAGATAATTTTCATGTTGGTTCCAGACATCTTAAGACTGCGTACATATTGCTACAAAGTATACGTATATTGTAACATGCTAAATTGCAATAATGATTAAGCAATGTTGAACATGAAAGAAAACTCTCTTACTGTATATATCCAATATCTAGCCTAAATCAGAAGGCTAATCTGCCTTTGTCTCTAGTTGAAATGCTTTTCAGAAGCCTAAATAAATAGCGTTAGAGATGGCGGAATTTCCTAAATGCTGTTCATGAAGACATCTGGACCTGGAAAAGATGAATGGATTTAAGGCATGTCTCAGCATCACCAACAGTGCCTATCAGAGTCAGGTTTACAGGAAAGCTCCTCCAGAACATCTCAGGGGTCACAATTTAGACAAAATTCATCCAAAAATGAAGAATTATAATTCCCCCAAATCCATGGAGTATTTAGTTAAAAGTCAAGGGCATTGCCAAAGACTAGGACTCTTTAGAGAGAAGATTTGAGAAAATTCACAGAAAGCTTTAAATGAAGATTTGTCACCAAAAATGTAGGAGAAGGTGCTTGTTTGTCCTGCCCACCCAGAAACAAAATAATCATACAGAAACTGTATTAATTAAATCACTGCTTGACCCATTAGCTCTAGCTTCTTATTGGTTAACTCTTACATCTTAATTTAACCAATTTCTATTAATCTGTATATCACCATGAGGTCGTGGCCTACCAGTAAAGTTTCAGGGCATCTATCTTCGGTGGTGGATCCATTGCATCCCTCTCTCTAGCATTCGGTCCAGTCTTCCCCACCTACCTAAGTTCTGCCCTATCAACAGGCCAAGGCAGTTTCTTTATTCATTAACCAATAAAAGCAACACATAGATAGAAGGACCTCCCACACCACCAAAGTGTCCTTAAGGTGGGCTCCACACATGGCCAAGCCTTCAGACCAGTATTTTCCCAGGTAAATTAATCAAGAAATGCAAAGACTGGATTGCTTAAACTATTATTCAAAAGTGGAATCGTATTTAGTAAAGTCCCAAAATGAGCTTTCTTTGATATGTCTCAAGCTGGTTCATACAAGTCCTCTATCCACTCATCTGTAGAAAGATAATCTAAAAATTAAATTTCTTACTTTAATTGCTAAACTTGAGAATTTTCTAGCATATACATTTAGTAGAAATTGCCCTTTAGATTTTGACGACCATATGCAATGAGATATTTCTCAGAAGTATGGGCGTGCACATAGCTAGCCACACAATCCCAGGGGGAAATAACAGATAGCCTAAGCAGCATGTGGTGCTAAGCTATGATATTTGGTAGGTTAAGTGTGTTCTATGCATTCCCAAGAGCATTTGCTTGATAATGGGTTTATGTGATGATCTCTCCTCTATAAATGAAGGAATACCTACATATCTCAGAGGGGTGCCTGATCCTATTTAACTTCCCTGTACGTTTCATAAGACATGGGATCTGGGGGTTTCCATACTAGGAGAAGAGTTTTTAAAATGTTCATTTCAGGTCAACAATTTAATAAGATTTTTTTTCTGCAAAAATTTCTAGTTGCTTAATTAATTTATATGATTTACCTCTACAAAAAAAAAACTTGGGTGTGTCTCAAAGTTTCAGAACTCCACATCATTGTTTTACATATGTGTCTCAAAAGTTGAGAACAAAACCTGTTATCATAGGTGTTCAATAAATAAATACTAGCTGAATAAATGAGCAAACAGTAAGAAACAGAAAAGACCTCGAGAGCCACAGCATCCAAAGCACACATGTATATAATCTTCCTCCCCCTGAATTCTAGCCATGAGTCTTCCGTGTTAACAGAGTATATTAGGAGGGATGGAATGTGAAAAGTAGAACCCTACTTTCCTTCTGGCGGGGGTAGTTAGCGACTGTTTCATACCCAGTAACCCTCGTTCTTGAACAAGAAACGCTCTAAGTTCACCCAGTATTGTTAAAGCACACTGCCTTCCTACACTGTGTGACTTACAATTAAGTTCTGACTGCTGAGTGTTGAAAATGATGGTGAACTGACTGCAAGAGATTGTTGAAAGGACACTAATTCACACACACACACACACACGCACGCGCGCACACACATACACACTTTTGCATTCTTCCTCCTTCCTGCAGTCTCAGAGACAAGGTGACTTTGAAGAGAAACACCTTTCACATGATGCTGAAATGGGGTGGTAGACAGAGCGTAGCCCTCTGCTGACCATAGCAGACATCAGAAAAGCCCTGGGTCCTCTCATCCGTTTCTTTTCACACTAAAGAGAAACAAGCGCCTCTCTCTTTCATCTAAGGTATTGGCTATTAATGGCACTAAATGTAACTGTGGCCGATGCTAACACACAATTGGCTTGAATTATATAACTCGTTCAACCTTAATTCTCAACGTTTCTTTGGCACTTTACCATGGTAAGCATTTTCTTAAACTAAAAAGAGATTTTCCATTTGTTTGTTTATAGAAGAAAAAGCAATTGGTGGAGGAACAACCTTCTAAAAGAATATGGAAACGGACTCTGGATAACAGTCCCTTGAACTCCATGAGTAATAACATTTCAAATCTCTCGCTCTGCCTCTCTCTGTAGCCCAGACAGCCCTTTAACTTGAGATGTTCCTGTTCAGTCATCCTTAGTGCCAGGAATATAGGTGTGTGTCATCATACCCAGTGAAGCATTTGTTCTTAATCTTTAAAATAAGAGATTTTAAAGAGATGGTCAAAAGATTTCTCCAGTCTCATACATCTTCTGTTTATCAAGAGCTGTTGAAAGTATCCAAAAGCAGAGTGTAGAGAGATGGCTCCCAGTTAAGAGTACTTGCTGCTCTTACCAAGACCTGAATTTGGTGCCCAGCACCCACAGAGTGGTTCACAGCCATCCAGAGCTCCAGATCCAAGGAATCTAATGCCCTCTTCTGACCTCCATGGGCACCAGGTAAACACATAGTATACAAACAGAGCTTCAGACAAAAGCCTCATACACACACATCAACCATTTTTAATTGAAAGTACCTAAAAGCACAGTTACTGTCTCTCAAGAAAATAGCCCTATGCCAGGCTCTTGAAAAATAATGAATGACATCATGCTGATTTCTGATCTTACCCACCAGTCACCTTGCCAAGAACAGAGGGATGAACTGGCCCCATGGAAGTAAGGTACAATTTGCCACGAGGCGGTGGTGGTGCACGCCTTGAATCCCAGCACTCAAGAGGCAGAGGCAGGCGGATCTCTGTGAGTTCGAGGCCAACCTGGTCTCGAAGAGCTAGTTCCAGGATAGGCACCAAAGCTACAGAGAAAACTTGTCTTGGAAAAAAAAAATCAAACAAACAAATGAAAGATACAATTTGTCTGTCCAATGAAGACTCAAAGAATGTAAGTGAACATGAACTTCTTAACAAACTTAACATGAACTTTCTCTTAACAAAATTCCTTCCCAACATTCAAACACAGCATTGATGGGAATCTCCCAACACAACTAAGATCTCGGGAGGGAGTCTGAGGAGTGCTGCTGGCTACCGTGGAAAGCTCTCTCCTCGAGATGCAGGACCTGGGGAAGTTTCTCAGCATCCCCCGAAGATGCTCATTCATTCAAATAAATCAATTTTTATTTTAACAAATAGATAAGTGGCTGTGTACACCTGTGTGTCTCAGTCTTTCAACCTGGGGTGCACAGTAGTCTCTCTGCTGGTGGGCATCAGATGGGCTGCGCTCTGGCATGCCTGCTGCGGAACTCCCGTCTGTCAGGGGCTCCAGGCACCATTCCTTCTGGCTCCCCTCATTGTACATAGATTGTGTTTCACATTGAAATGCAAAAGAAAAAAATGCCTCTACGCTTATTCTACATGAAATACAATATATTTTTCAGATAAGCAGGGCCCTCATATCAATCATAAATCAACTATGTTTATCCGTAGCCAAGAAAGGACGAGAATGTTCTTTCCTCGTTTTGAAATCCAGCCTGATCTTCACAGTAATTACGCTGCCTTTCTTATGAATCACGGTCCCGCACCGCAGTTGTTAGTACTGGGCTCGTTGGCTCGCTTGCTCTCTCGCTCACGGCTATGCAGCATTTGAGACGATCCTTGCACTTGGGGTAGGATTTGGGGAGTTATTGAAGTAAATCCTTTTACTCACTAGACTTTCCTTTTTTTTGTATCTCATCTTCAGTCTTTTTGCTCATATTTTACTGGAAACTTCTGAAAGCTGTCGTAAGCAGGGCAAGAGCACACTCTCCAATCCTCCCGGAACCATGGAACGATACTCAAGGATGACGAAGGCTCTGCACTGACCCCGGTCCTACCTTCCCCTCTGCAGTAACAGCTTTCTCTTTTATTTCTCTGACTTTACAGTTATGTTGCTATGATGCACTGAAACACGTTCCGATATAGGAGTCTTCGTATCCAGGCATTATCCAAATACACACATACAAATGTGAGCTGTTCCCTACATAACCTCTACATTGATTGGCACAGAAGGGCTGCACGCAGGGGCGGGGGTATGCGGTCCAGGCACCTCCAGTAGCATATATTCCCTGAAAACAAAGAAGGTGGCAGGAAGCCATCTCTGCCGGACACCTTCGGGAATGTGAGGCATGGTCTTGGAATTATGACCCGCCGTCCCTTGCACATTAAATATTAAACTGTCAGAGTAAGGAGAAACAAGTGGACCCAGGACAAAGAGGGCCATCGGAGAGGACCCACAAGTCCCAGGTAGAGTTCGGAGCCACTGTGGACACCATTACTGCCACACAGAACGTAAATAATACAAGGGGGGGGGGGGGGATTATCACTGTGTCCTTGCCACCAACGCAGTCACAGGAAGAAGCTGCTTCAGCCTCCTTGGTAACTGTGCCTAGGCGGGTTAGTGCTGCGGTCTTCCACCTAAGGGCTACCTTTGCCTGGGCAGCCCATATATGTGTAAGATGGTTGAGTTTTTTGTTTTAGTTGTTTTGTTGGTTGGTGTACCACTTGTGAACAACAGATGTCCTCAAATGGGCTGCACAGGATCCCCCCTCCTCCACCTGAGGTTTCTTGTGTGGAGCTGTCCTGACACCTAGTGGCCAGATGGAGGAATCCCTGATTTCCCCCGCAAGTAGTCTAATTTAGAAACTTCCAGTCCGACATTTTACTACATTGCCAACCATCCTCTGCGAACTGTTGACTTGTGGGTTACTTGCAATTCCATTCCTGTGTTATTTAGAATTTTGAAGCACCAGTTGCCGTCAACTGTGGCCCATTCTGAGTGCGTGGGAGCTCTTCTCGAGAGTTTACTGTGTTTCCGTCCTCTGAGAGTAGCCACTTTTAAGATAAAATAAGGATGGTTAAACCACACACTAACCTCAAACGAGAGTCTGTGAATTAATTATAACTTATATTGTTTCGCGTAAATTATAGTGAAACTTTATTTACACATAAGTCGACTTTCTAGTCCTTTTTGCTCGTTAATTGGATTCTTACACAGAATGAAAAAGTCAAAATTGTGTAAAAAGAAGGTTTTTTAAGGAAAAAAGTAAAATTATTAATAGGTTGTAATGATTCCCAGTAGATTCCGCAGGGACTGATTTCTGTGGCTTAGGCTCTAAAGGACAGAGAGAGAGAGAGAGAGAGAGAGAGAGAGAGAGATCATGGAAATGACATAAATATAAGGAAAAATAGTATGCATCTTTGTTCTCTTAGATTTTGTCTAAAAAATGTCCAAAAATGCTGCCTGAGACAAAATGGCTGCATTTCACCGGCATTTATCCCAACTGTGATCCGGTGAGCAGGGTTGGCTGTAAGAGGGGCCAGGAAGGACAAGAGGGGTAGAGAAACAGCCAGTATGGATGCAATGTGGTCTCATCTAGGACTGGCTCCTGGAGCTGCAGGACCTTCTGAGACCATGTCTGGGGTGTTGTATCTCTGCCCAATGGATGAAAAACTGAAGGAACCCATGTGTCTGTTGCCCTAATCGGTCCAGCTTTGCCTTGTACGTCATAAAATTTCCCATTCATACAGTTTTCTCCATTCAAGAGTCTCAGGTTGCAAGAATCACAGGAACAGCTCTATGTGGACAGAGGCAGAGCATTTCTGTTTATTCTCTCTGGCTGTCACTATCCTGAAACTGTGACTATTGGGTAAGATGAGACCAAATCGGTCAGTGGTGTGCAGAAAGGATGTGTGTACGATGCTAATGACAAATTTGGTAACAACAAACAGGTCATGCCCAGCTCTTTGTTGGAAGTTTTAAATTTAATGAACATTATTAAATATGTTAATTAAATTATGTGTTATCTCTGTCCAGTGCAAGCATGCACACAGGGTTTTTATGTTTCTGTTTTGTTTTTGTTTTTTAGAGAGAGCATCTCACTCTGTGACCCCGGCTGTCCTACTCACTATGTAGACCAGGCTAGCCTTGAACTCACAGTGATCCACCTGCTCCCACCTCCTGAGCCAGCCTGGGCTACAAGAGTTAGTTCCAGGACAGGCTCCAAAACTACAGAAAAACCCTGTCTCAAAAAACCAAAAAAGAAAGAGAAAAAATAAATGATAGAAAGAAAGAAAGAAAGAAAGAAAGAAAGAAAGAAAGAAAGAAAGAAAAGAACGAAGAGAAAAAGAAAGACAATAAAAGACATTTAAAATCAATTACCTTGCGGATTGGCCGGATAGTGCATCCTGGATCTTAAGCAGAGATCCAGGCAGCCCCTGACGGTTGAATGCCCCTAGTTTGTGGCAACAACAGAGGCCTGAAATGAGGAAAGATTCACTTTCTGAACTGGACCTCCTTGAAGGACCACCATAATTCAAGATGCCACTGAAGGCCGTGTTTGGTGTCTGTGGTCCATGCTGCTGTCCCAAACAGTGGTAAAACCTGAGACCCACATGGACACATGCAGTCTGTGCCGCTGCCTGAGGACTTGGTGATGTCCTTGGGCTTTGCCTCCTTCGGTACCATACTGCCTTGAGTGACACGTGTAACCATGTCACGGATGGTGGCCCGTGAAGTCGCTGAGGGACACGAATGCTCAGTGGTCCTGATACAACCAAGGACCGTATTGATGCCTATGGCCTCTTTGTCACCACTGAAGCCCACGTGTGGTCTGGGCTGCTGTTTGAAGCCATGTTAACAACTGAGTGCACAGGAGAACTGGCCCCACCCCTTGGAGACCTGGTCCTACTCCCTGACAACCAAAAATGTCTTTGGCAGGAGAGACCTGGCCCTGGTCCTCGTGAAAGACCTTGCCCTGCTCCTCGCCTGCCCACAGAACAGTGGTGGTAACACAGGCAGTGCCATGGGCACAGGAGAACTGGCCCTGCCCTTTGCTGACCCACAACACTGTGGAGCAGGTGGTGGTGTGGGTACAGAGAGCTGGCTCCAGCCACCTCATAGCTCTCCTCAGTCAATGACTTCTGGGGCAGACCCCGGAGAAGAAAGTGGCCAGCCCCCTAAGAAATGGAGAGGGGTGCAAATGGGAAGACTGGGAGATGAGTATGATTGGATGCATGATACGAAATTCCCAAATAAACAATAAAAATTAATTTTAAAAAATTAACCTCCACAAAGATGACATGGGTGCCCTTCTGTAGAGAGCCTTAAAGAGGAAAACTTCTCTCTCAGAGGTATTAACGGATGAGTATGTTTTATTACCTAATATAAGACCCTACATGGACAAAGAAATGAAAGTTTGTAGAGCTTACAAGAAAGACAAACTTTTAAGGTGATAGTCTATAAAATTACTAAGAAATGATGACCATTGTAAAATAGTAATCCAAGGAATTTGATTACATAGCTGAAGAAAGAACTAAATTATCAAATAGCATGAAAACAGCACAATAAACAGTTTTTAAAGCAAGTTCACGGAGAAATGTAAGATCTTTATGTGTGTTCATCCGTTTCATCCTTGCACAACCCGGTGAGTTAGCTGATGCGTTTTACTGATCAATAACCTGAGCCACTGAGAAGTTAAACAGTTGTCACAAGGGCGAAAGGCTGTTAATAACCCAGCCCCGGTCTAACCGCAGGTGCTCAGCCTCCAGTGCCTACACTCCTCATCAATAATCTGCGACTCAGTTGTAAAAGTGGGGAATGCATTTCCAATCCACATGTGCCATGAGGACTACTCTCCAACATATGCAAAGGACTTTCTTACCGCAACAGCAAAAATTCAAACCTAAGCTAAGGAATTCAGAAAACATTTGTCCAAAAAAGACCTGTAAAGGGCCTAGAAGGCACATGAAGAAGTGTTCCACGTCACTGGTAACCAGGAAAATGATAATCAGAATCACAGTGAAGCAACACTTAACGTCCATTGGGATGGCTGTTACTGTTTAAAAAGCAAGTGTTGAAAAGGATATGACAGAATTCAAACCTTCACAAACCATCACTGAGAATGCAAAAATGGTACAAGCACTTCAGAGGATTGTGAGCTCCTTAAGAGTTTAAAAACAGAGTTACCATATGAGCCAGTAAGTAAGTCTATTCCTGGGTATCTCTCCAAACACATGGAAACCAGGATCTTGAAGAGACATTAACACTCATGTACCTTATGTCACTGTGCACAAAAGTCAATGGGGAAAGTATCTAAGTATCTATTGACAGGTGACTGCGAAGTATGCACGCAATGGGAGACCATTTGATCTTCTAAAAGAAAACTCTGCGACACACAGCAGTATGGATGAGTCTTTATGACACACTGAGAAGCATAAGTCAGTCCCAGGGGGACAAATACTGTGTGAATCCAATTATATGAGGCATCTAAAGCAGCCAAACTCAGAGAATTGAAGAACGGAATCATGGTAACCAGAAACTAAGGCCAAGGGGAAAAGAGAAATTACTGATTCATATACATAAGGTTCCAGACCAGACATATATGTAATTGAGATCAGCTAGATGATGCAGCAGATCTTAGGATCTTATGATCTGAATCCAACCCCTGGAGCCCACATGGAAGGGGTGTGTGTGTGTGTGTGTGTGTGTGTGTGTGTGTGTGTACCCTTGCATAAACACATAAATAAATGTAAATATTTACAACTACAGCAACAACAAAATATAGCAATAAAATGATTCCTAATGACATTTGGCTATACCCAGAGACCAGTGCCTTTACCCAGCCATCATCAGAGAGGCTTCCCCCTGAAGTGGATGGAGGCAAATACAGACACCTGGTGTGAGAGGCCTTCTGTCTATGTGTTGTTTTCATTGGCTAATAAAGGAACTGCTTTGGGCCTATAGCAGGGCTTTAAGGGAACAGAGCTAGACAGTGAAAACCAGATGGAATGCTGGGAGAAAGAAGAGTGGAGTCAGAGAGATGCCATGATCCGCCACCGGAGATAGATGTGCTGAAACTTTGCTAGTAGGCCATGACGTCATTGTGATGCACAGATTAATGGAGATGGGTTAAATTAATATGTGGGAGTTAGCCAATAAGAAGCTAGAGTGATTTAATTAATACAGTTTCTGTGTGATTATTTCGGAACTGAACAGCCGGGAACAACCAAGCAGCTTGTTCCCTGCAATAGAGACCCACAGTCAGACGTTACACAGAGATGTCTCCACACGAAACAGGATGCCTCCATCAAATCTCTCCCCTCTGGGATCAGGGAACCCTGCAGAAGAGGAAGCAGAAAGCATGTAGATAGAGGACACCAAGGAAACAAGACCCTCTAAATCAACATGATAAACACATATATGACCTCACAGAGACTAAGGCAGCACGCACAGGGCCTGCATGGGTCAGCACCCACGTAGTTGGGGTCCTAAGCTGAAAGAAATGGACACATATCCATAACCCTAACTCAGAAGTCATTTCCAATTGATAGTCATTTGTAAATGAAAATTTATTTTTACCCAAGGGAGTCTCACAGGGGAAATGAACTACTCTTAACTATGGTCTGCACGGCCAGCAGCAAATGACCAAGAGAAAATAAACTCGAAGGCATCTCTGGAGGTTTCTTGTCTCGTGATGTCATGTCAAGGTTCTTCCTTTTTAGTATTGTATTTTTATTTTTAAATTTTATTTATATTGTTCTCTTCTCTTTTAACCCCACAGGTCCTTTATTAAGGATTCTAGCTTAGTGTTCCTATGGGCTTCCTGAGCAGGCAAATGAGTGAGCCTGTGCCTTGTGCCCTTTCCTGAGCTCTCTTCCTTCTGTCTCTTTAGTCCAATCCCACTGTGTTAGTTTTTATTTTCTCTTATTATGCTGTATCACATTTCATCGTATTTTATTTTAATATTATACCATAGAAGCCTGTTTGTCTTCTGATGAGAAATAGAAATGGGGTGGCTCTGGGTTAGAGGGGAGGTCAGGAGGTGCTGGGAAAAGTAGAGGTAAGGAAAACTGTAATCAGGATACAGTACGTGTAGGGGGGAAAACCTATTTGCAGTAAAAGGAAAAAGTCAATAATTCACTTCTACCAGTTTTGTGTCATGGTCTGCATAGTCTTCATAGAGGTGGTCAATGCCGGCTGCCTGCTAAATTTAGTGTGGCACAGTCTTATAGCAGATTCTCTCAAAATGACAGTAGGGTAGATTCCAGTAAAGGAAGCCATGGTGTGTCAGCCAGAGGACAGCTGTGGGAGGTCGCTCCCTGCCTCCATCCAATAGGCCTTGTGGTTCAAACGCCGGTCATCAGTCTACGGCAAGCGCCTTTGCATGCTATGTTCTCCCCTATTCAAGATCTCCACTCTGCCGTCATCACAAGAGCACTAGACCCTTATAAAAACCAACCACTCCCTCTCTCCCTCTCTTCCCTTTTCATTGCTCTCTCCCTCCCTTCTCTCACCATCTCTCTCTTACCCTTCCACTGGGCACCACAGATAACATAGCAAGAAGGTCTTGGTGAGAAGTGGCCTCTTGATCTTTGATTTCCCAACCTCCAGAATCATAAACTAAATAAAGTTCTACTGTTTTATTTTCCTGTTGTATGCAGCAACACAAAATAAACCACTTTTTATTTATTCTGAAGACATATATATTCACTATTCATAACAAGATCATGTGTAAAATTAATATCTAAAATTGAGGATATTTTTCTGTTATGGGAGATTATACTAACTTAAGAGCATTTATTCCAGGTAAGGTGGCAGCTACTTTAGGAAATATTTATCCTCACCTAGAAAAATTTTGTTTGCAATAAATTATTTACTAAATATTCTTTTCTTCTTATGTAAAATTTGATTTAATCTTTAAAACAAATAATATAGAAATACGTATAACTGAAAAGATCTACCTTCAAATCCAGGTCCCAATTTCAGCTGCATTCTCATGATCTATAACAACTCTGGGCGACAGACATTACTAATAGCAGGTCCTTAAGTGAGGAAATTGAAACTAACAATGCTGATTGATTTGTTCAAAGTAGGAACTAGCAGAGCTTGGAAGACAAGAATTGAGAACTAGATTCTGATCCTATAAGTTGCTCCATTCGTGTGCTTGGTTGGTTAACTGGATTAGTTGATTAATTGCTTGGTTTATGTGGATTTTGTGTTTATCCAATCATACTTCCTCCTAAATATCACAAAGAGAAATTTCGGGTTCACAATAGCTGAAGAGCATCGGCCACTTATGCAATTTTAAGGTACAGAAGAAGGTAATTCGTGATGACTTCTACAAAAGAACACTGATTTTATTATTCTGAAAAAATAGTTTTTGGTGTAAGATGCTGATAAAATTGACTGAGTCTTGGTGTGGGAGAATTGTCTGTATTCTGTCAATCATATTTTAATAAAACGCTGATTGGCCAATTGTCTGTATTCTGTCAATCATATTTTAATAAAACGCTGATTGGCCAGGCAGGAAGTATAGGCGGAAAAACCAGACAGGAAGTAGAGGTGATGCAATGAGAACAGGAGAATTCTGGGAAGCAGGGAGGTTCCTCTGCCATTCCTGTGCAGACCACTGAAGAGACAGCATGTAACCTGCCCAGCGAAAAACGTACTGAGCTGTGTGGCTAAGATTGATAAGGATAATGGGGTAACATAAGTTATAAGAACCAATAAGTAGCCTGACCTAATGAGCCAATCAGTTTATAATCTTATGGAGTCTTGTGTGTGATTTTCCTTGGGAGTTGCCGGCTGTGGGATACTGGGTGGGAACAGATACCCCAACAAGCCGGCCCCCTCATGTTACAGAGTCTAATTAATGAAGCAACAAAAGAAGACACCAGTGTATCTGCACAGTCTTTTAAAAAGTACTTTATTACACTTCTTAATTTATTTACTTGTATTGGGCAATTGAGTATGGGCCAAAGTGTTTACATAGTGGTCAGAGGACAACCTATGGAAGCTAGTTGTCCTCTGTCCTCCTCAAGCTTGTGTGGACATGCATATCCACACATGTATACGCACACATACAACACAAATAAATAAATGCAAAACAATCAAAAAGAAAGCTCGTGTGAATAATACAGAAGCCTTCCAGCAAGTTTGCCCTTTGAGGGAATGGGAAAGGAAGGGTATATATTAAAGTCATTGCTACCATGAAGAAATGGAGCCTGATCTTCATATAGTAAGAGAATAATATGCAGACCCGGTGGCGTGTCCCTGCAATCCCGGCACTTGGGAGACTGAAGAAGAATCGCAAGCTCTAAGTCATCTTGGGCTATACACTGAGCTCAACCTAAGCCACAGCAAGATCCTGTCACAAAACAAAGCAAATAAAGTAGAATAGCTGTTCTGGAAGAAATGAGAGCTATTCAGGATGGCAGGGCAGATGTCCTAACATATCAATGTGCCTCAAGCTTCTGCCACACAAAGGAGAGCCATAGGAGAGCATCAGAACAAAATCAGAGGGAAAAGACCAGATTCCATGATGGAGGAACAATTCAGCAGTGCCTTGGTGAAGCTTCAAGTTCTGTGATAAGACACCATGCACAAGGCAATTGACAAAAGAAAGTAAGCAATTTGGGGTCCATGGCTCCAGAGTGTTAGGGTCTGTAACTATCATGTCAGGGAGCATGGCAGCAGGCAGGCAGACACGGCTCAAGAACAGTAGCTAAGAGCTTACATTCTGATCTGCAAGGAGGAGGTGGAAACAGAAAGAGAGAGAGAACTAAGAAAGCATGGACTTTGAAACTTCAGAGCCTGCCTGCACTGGCACACCTTCTCCAACAATGTCACATCGCCCAATCTTTCCCTAACAGTTCCACCAAGTGGAGACCAAGAATTCAAATAGATAAGCCTATGAAGTCCATTATCATCCAAACCACCGCAGCGGCTTCTGAGAAAAGTGGATGTATGACGTGTTGCCAGAGCTGCTTACAACAGAGAGGAATTGGAATAATTCCGAATTATGACTAATTGGCAAATTGGAAGAATTATTCTATTAGTGTGTAATTTTCTAATAGTCTCTGTCAGCAAGCAGTTCTCCATCATGTTTATTCACATAGTCATGTCTGTACTTTATCTACAATCCTGTACTCCAAGAAAGCATAAGTTTTGAAAGGAATATATTTTATATGTGTAGTCAGGATTCCCATAATTGTGCTTAATTTTCTCACAGTGTATGATCCAAATTCAAAATTCAGTTCTCCTTCAAGAAATGATTCTGTCACCCAACAGGTGACAAGAAGTTCACTAGACATTACCACGGTGATTATTCTCAACAGGAAGAGGAATTGTCACATTATCGAACTTAAGTGTGAACCTGGAATACACAGTGGCAGTGTCGCTTCTACACTCACGTTTATCAGCTTTTATATAACCTTATAAATCTCCAAGAAACAGCCATTAAAATCACAGATTATCTCGCTAGCTAAGCATTTGCTCTGTAAGGAAAGAGAACCAGTTCAAATAAGCCTTAATTATACATAGCACTCAGTATGAAATGTGCTAATTCTATCTGGCATCTAGCTGTTGATCAAATTCACTCAGATAAGTTATGTTCACAAGCTATCATAGAGACAAAATAATTAAGTGTACCTAAATCTCATAAGCAGAATCTTGTCAGCATATTGTATGATAGGAAACAAGGTAATCTTCCTGGTTGCACAATGTGGAGGAGCCTATAAGCTTTTTTTATTGACCTGACCAATTTAAATACTGAAACATAATTTTAAATAGTATTAATTTAATGAAATAATTTTAATATTAATGATTTTATTTTTAAACATTTAATTAATTTAGCCAGAAGATCCTGAAGCATTATACTCCAAGTAAGTTCTAAAAGACCAACAGATGCCAATCCAAGCTATCCTACCCAGCAAAACTGTCTGCCATGGTTTAAGGAAGAAGAAAAGCGTTCCACAATACAAACAGACTAAAAGAACTCATGTACACCAACCAAACCAGCCCTACAGAGAATACTGGAAGCAATAATTTGGGCTGAATAAAGGAATAATCGTAGCCAAGAAGCTACAGAAAGAAACAAATGAAGCTGTAATGACTGAAATACAAAATAGAACTAAGAAAATAAATGGCAAATAAAGCAACAAAACGATCGCAATCAGCCCATAGTTCTCGATGACCCCAGTTCCCCAATGAGAAGACCCAGGCTAATTCAGAGGGTTAAGAAGCATGATCCATTTCTTTTCTTTTCTTTTCTTTATTTTTTTTTCTACCTAAAAATAAGACATGCCTTACCCTGACAGTGAAAGGATGGATAAAGTGCTCCAAGAAAATGGGATCAGGAGGCAAGCAGGTGTCACTCTCCTTATACTGTCAAAAAAGACTTCACACCAAAATTAATCAGAAGAGATAAAAAAGGGTGCTTCATTCTAGTCAAGGGAACAGTTAGCCAAGAAGGCATTACAATTCTAAACATATATGCAGCAAACTCTGACACACCCAATTTCAAGAAAGTGTTCCACTGGATTTCAAGCCACAAATGAGCTCACTTTCTCCTAGGGGCAGGTCATCTGGACGAAAACTTAACAGAGAAGCATCAGCATCCATTTACCTCATATATCAAACAGACCTAATAGACATCTACAAAATTTTCTACCCAGACACCAATGTTCTTTCAATTCAATATCCCATGGAAGTTTCTCTACAATAGACAAAAACAAAAACAAAAACAAAAACAAAAACAAATACAGAACTGAAATAATACCTTATTGTAATGAAGCTCAAAATTAGTAGCAAAGTAGGAGAATGTTCTCTATAAAGCATATCGCATCATGGAGATTAAACAATACACTACTTAATGAAAAATGGGTCAAAGAAGAAATTGAGAAGGAATTTTCTTAATTACTGAAAATAAAAGCAAAAGACACAACACATGCAAATCTCCAAGGCATGTTAAAAGCAGCCCTAAGAGAGAATTTTATAGCTCTAAACTGTTATTTAGAAAATCGGAACCATCACAAATAAATAGCTTAATGATGTACCTCAAGAGTTTGATAATAAAACCGGGCGGTGGTGGTGCTCGCCTTTAATCCCAGCATTTGGGAGGCAGAGGCACGGGGATTTCTGTGAGTTCAAGGCCAGCCTGGTCTACAAGAGCTAGTTCCAACACAGGCACCAAAGAAACAAAGAGAAGCCTTATCTCAAACAACAACAGCAACAGAAGGAGTTTGGTTACACAAGAACAAAACAAGTCCAAGTGCAATAGACAAGAGTAAATTTTCAAAATAGGGCAAAAATTAATGAAACAGAAATAAGAATTTTGGATCTCCTGAGTAAATAGGGAGCATGGGGACCTTGGGGGAGGGTTGAAGGGGAGAGGGGAGAGTCAGGGAGGGGAGCAGAGGGGAATGTAGAGCTCGATAAACATCAAGAAAAAAATCAATAGACTTAATAGCTGTTTCTTTAAAAAAAATCAACAAAATTGACAGACTTTTAGTCAAATTAAGCAAGAGCAAGAAAGAGGAGATGAAAATTAATAAAACTCAGAGAGGAGCAGAGAATACAATAGGCACCACAGAACCACGAAAGTGCTAAGGATTGTAAGGGGCCTCTTTAAAAACCTAGGCTCAATTGAACTGGAACACCTACAAGAAGTGAAAGATTTCTAGACACATTCAAACCACCCCAATTCAACCAAAAAGAGTTCAGCAGCTTAATTAGACCCATAACAAACAAGGAGATTGAAACAATAATAAAACACCTGCTGACTAAAAACCTCCCAGGTCCAAGTGGGTGCATAGCAGAATTCCACCAGACTTTCAGAGAAGAACAACAGCTAACACTTCTCAATTTCTCAAGAAAAAAGAAAGGAAGGAAGAAAGGGAAGGAGGGAGGGAAGGAGGGAAGAAGAGGAAGGGAAAAGGAAAGGAGGAAGGAAGGAAGAGAAAAAACACTAAAACACTTCCAAACTCATACGGAGAAAGTATTCTAAGATCGAAGCCAAGTAAAGAGAGTACGGAGAAAGAAAACAATGCGGGCTACAGGCCAACGTTCCAGATGAACGACAGATTACAGTAAAAATGGAAAGCTGACGTGGAGAGACGGTTCAGCAGCTCAGAGCACTTGCTGCTTTTACAGAAAGACCTGAGTTCTATCCCAACACCCACATCAGGCAGCCGTAGCACCAGCTAAGCCCTCTGCGGAACCCACACACAGACATACACATAAAGACATGATTAAAAATAAAACATATCTCTTTTTGAAGAACTAGAAAACTATTCTTAGCCAAGAAGTCATGGCAGTCTCTCAATACACACACAGCCAAGAGGCTATTCAGCTGGCTTTTAATGTGAACGTTTGCTTTAACTGTACACATGAGTTTTATGTTTCTCGAAGCGCTTCCACGCACAGAAGAGATCGGCTCAGCAGACTGCATACACGTCTACGCAAGCGCAGCAGAAGATACCAAGCCCGCGGTGAAGCAGACTCAACATATACCCTGGGCCAGCAAAATCCTGATCTTAAATTTCCAGAGAAAAGAAACAGACTCAAAGACAGTTGTTAAGGAATTCTGGGACAATCTCTTCAGAAAAAGAGGCTAATAGGTATAATAAATGACCCAGGGCATGGATAGGAACAAATTACGTAAATAAACTTGAGAAGACATTAGACATGAACGGCGGACCCAAACAAATGTGAACCTGTAAGTCGCAGATGCAGATTCCAAGGCGGCTCAGCCCGCTGGAGGCTGTTGGAGCTCACGCTTCCCTAGCCCTCTGGCAGAGTTATTAGAGCCTCTTAAGCTGTCCCGTTTACAAATGTAAGCAGAATAATTTTATGAAGAGATATTTTGTCTTATTAAACACGGCCCCAGAACATAGTCCAGATTTCCCTCTTAGGAAAAGTGAATGAATATTGGAGCAGAAGGTTTACATTAGGCTTTTTAGTTAAATTATCATTACTGTGGGCTCTTAAATCACCTAATGATTCGTTTGCTTAGCAAACCCAAAACAGAATGTTTTAAGATAAACTTTAACTTACTACAAATCATAAAATTATTTCCATATAAAGTCTGTTTATTAAATGTGCTAAACTGTTATATGGTCCCTTAAAATTTATGGAAAGACAAAGAGTTGCCTGGCTGGAATACCTCTAAAAGCAATATATACTTGATGGGAGGGGGTGGGGAAAAGCTGCCATGTTGTAAAAACAGAGGATACAAAAGGAGTATCTGAGATACCCAAGACAGAGAGTTAAATTACTACATCCCACAAGAGCCAAGATGATGTCATTGTACGTGGAGCCATGCTCAAAGCAAAGAATGTAACTTTCCAGTCCATCTTTTAGACCCTCGTTATTTTAGCAGATTCTAAGACAGGACATTTGAATTTCTTCATATACTGATTGTAAGGAATTTAGTGACTAAAGCTAGAATGCATGTTGCCTTTTCTCTGGTTTCTGGATGCAAGCAAGTTCCTTAAAAGGATATATTTACAAATGACCATGGCTTCCGGCAGAAGATCCTAAGGTTAGTACTTCTATATCACTGAGACCTGACTGTTAATGCTAATTGTACATATTTTAGCTGCAGGCACCATCGCAGGCCTCCCAGGAAGGAACTACAGATGGCTTGCAACACCTCGCAGTCGACCACTGGGCAAATTATTAGCCATGGATGCTGCACTTCTGTCAAATAAAAGAACTTTCTGGAGCAATGTTGTGTGGCTGCAGCAATGAGCAATTATCAATAGCCTTCTCACAGCACTTTAGTGTGAACTAGCAAGAGAATCTGTGCAGAGGTTCTGGAAAACTCTCTTCTGAATAGGTTACTATAACACTCTACTATTTTTTTTTATTTTGTGTGTGTGTGTGTGTGTGTGTGTGTGTGTGTGTCAGAGAGAGAGACAGAGAGAGAGAGACAGAGAGAGAGCGGGTATCTCTCTGGTTTGTTATTTGGTGTATACACAAGCAAATATTTAAATGCCTTATCTAGTGCATGCATGTGTTTGAGTGTTCCCCTAAAACTTCACTGGAACATGTCAGAGGGTTATCAATTTCAAAGAAAATAACCACTTGCAAATGTTTTACAACCAGACTGTGAATGCATAGCGAGCGACTCTGGTTTACTCCCCATATCTCTGCAGCATTAGTTGGACGTGAAGTCATCTCCAACCTCCTTTTCCTGCCAAGCCAAATACTCAGGAATGTACATAACACAGACATCGAGTGACGCTTGTCTTCTAACTAGAGTTACCATTTGAAGATATGAACTTCATTGCATCAAGGCACATGATATTTTCCTGACTGCCTCATGAGATTGTGACGAAAATTATGGCCTAACAGATCACTAAAGAAGTCTTTTATCTCTTCAGATGCAAAAACTACCCAACATAGGATAGAACTGAAACCTCTTCCCTTGGGGTCATCCCTGTTTCAGCCTATGAAGCCAACATCACACATGACTTCCATGACTCATGACCTGGTTGTTTCAGTTATGATGAGAAACAAGGAAAAAAACTGCAAATCTCCATGCGAACAGAATAGAGGTTATAGACCCTCTGGTCTACGTGTTACCCTGAAGAAAACCACTCCTGGATGTGGTGGTTTTCTCATCGCTCTCACTTTGGACAAAGGTGATATGCTGCATACGACAAACTCTAAGTTCAATGAGAAGATGTGAGAAAAATGGTGAGTTTCATAGTTTTCAACCTGCAGATTCAAAATTATTCTATCCTTACCAAATATCAAAAGAATGATAATGCACAATTTGAAGATCAATTCATATCTAGGACATGTGTTTATTTGCTGTCTCACTTAATCCTCAGAAGCAATTATATGGTAGAGATAAAACTATCTTTTCCAAAACGGTAAATAAAACCTAGATGATGTATGATTTGCCTAGGACTTTGAAGGTAGTCATTGCTGGAAGTAGATTTTTGACTGAAGCCTCTTTAAGGCACCATATCCAAGCCCTTCCAGGATATCAAGTGTATCTTTACACAACGGTATTCTTTTGGGCTGAAAAGCAATGCTGGGAGAAGCTGAGTATATAACTCAACACAGGACTCCAGGGTACCGCTGTGGATTTCCATCTTACAAGGTTCATTGCAAGATAAGGAAGCAGCCAGGAGATCAGCAGTAAATCCTCAAGTGTCATTCATAGAAAACACCCCAGAGCCATTATTTCTGGCCTTGGCAAAAGTATATTGACTCTTTCTTTACTTTCCCTTCTCTGGTTTTCATTAAAAGATGGTGCATGTGTAAATCAAAATAAAGGATGTCAGACTGGCTTAAAAATACAGCATGACTCACAGGGACCAGTGTTTGTCTTATAAATGCAATACACATTATAAAGCAAATTATTAATAATTTTGATGTCATATGTTAATGGAATTTTGCTTTATGTTAACTGAAAGAACAAACTATTCAAAAAGCCCTTTGGTGTGTTTTTTATGTTAATAATTTCCAACATATATACATTATATATTCTTATGCATATATACATATGTATGTATTTAGGCAGTATATTGCAATGCCTATCAAGAACTTTAGAGAAAAACTGACTAGAGTTTCAGTAGTCATGTTGCCATGCAAGATTCTTAAACTCTTAAACTATATTTCAGCTTCCTCATTTATAAACTAGAAGCTAACAAAAGTGGTATCTACCTCAAGCTTTACTGTGACAGCTAAAATCAATTGCTTGCAACAATAAGTATGGTACAAGGCAAGAGCTAAATATAATTATAGAGATTGCATTACTTTAAAATGAGCATCTATGTCATTGCCTACATGGAATCTAAATAAGCACAGACAATAACATTATGATGATCACGGACAACTATTATAACCATATTAATTACCTTATGGGTCATTACTGTGTACAGTCATTTGGTCAGAATCCAAATCTGTGACGAAAGACACAAGTCAGATTTTTCAGACACATGAGAATAAGATGTTGAGGAATATGACATGTAGCTTTGAGTCAAAATACATAAATAAACCAATGTATAGTGAGTGATACAGAGGAATTTTAGTGACAAGTACATATAAAAACAAGGACAGTATGGAAATGAACCTGACTATGAAAGTTAAGTGGTAGTTTACCTAATCCAGACACACAGGCAGGCCTTGTAACTGTCTTAGAAAATTATTTCTGCTCAGACACCAAAGAGTCTAAAGTTTCAAAATGAAAAGGATCCTCCTACTGACAAAACTACCCTGGCCTCCATTTTGCTCCACTGTTAGAACACCCCTCATGCCTGGATGTTTCAGCAGTGTGTTGTGGTTTGGGGGATCATTTGTAGACACTGGTAAGTTGGTATTTCTTTGGATAAGCTGTGCATGCTAAGAGATGACAGACTCTGGGACAACATGAATGGAGGGTAGGTCTTGGCAAATATACCAATGACACATGAATTATACTATTAAAGATAAGAGTGATCTTGGTGAAACCGATTGCATGAAATTATCTACAAAAGCAAAATTGGAAGAGACCCCTCAGTGGTCTTGTGTGAAGCCTTCAGGAGAACTCACTTTTATGACTTTTATAACTTTTGGTCTGGGTGGACATAGCCAAGCCTGAAGAGTGTGGGGGAAAATCACTGTTCTAGAGTCACTGTTCTACTTCATGGTTCTTGTAAACTGTGCAGAATACTACAAACACTGCCAGAGTCAAAAGAAGGCACTTGATTCACCAACGACAGGCACAACTGCCTCCAATATGCCTACACTAATGTATAGGAATAATTGAGAATTGAATTACAGGAGACATTTGGCTTATTGTGGTCCGATAACAGAAAGGGGTAGTGAACCCTGAGGAAAAGAATAGATTCTTAGTCATTAGACATTTTCATGTTCTGGCAGTTGTGTGAAGCACCTTTTAGCAGTATGAATTCCAACTATGAACCATATATATTTTTTAATAAAATAAAGTATAGGATAAAACAAAAATCAGTGCATCAAAATTGAACAAGACAAGCCAACAGAAGGAAGAAGGCCCAACAGAAGACAGAAGAATCAGAGACCCACTTGGTCACACACCCAAGAGTCCCAGAAAGAAAAAAAAAACTAAACTGAAAGCTGTAATATATGCACAGAGAACTTTTTAAGATCATCACATTAAAGCATCTATGTACATTTTGGAACTAGTTTTTAAATTTTATGCTGTAAAACTCCCTGTAGAAATCAATACACCTATACACCTACATTAAGTGTATCGTTAATGATTCACTCACAAATGATACCTTACAATTTTCAAAAATCCGTTTCCTTAAGCAAATATCACACATAAGGCAAAAATCTCATGTTTAGAGAAAATACTCACTTGAAAGGTAATTTTAAAGGAGAGCAGTAAGAGCTCCAGATTGGTAAATACAATTGGTAAATACCCTTCATCTATAGGCTCATACGAAATTTTTGAAGATTAAAAATATTCCTCTAAAGAGCAAAGGGAGGGTCTGTCCACATGTGTACAAGCCCGCCAAGCCCTGCTCTGCTGTGTGTTTGTACGAGTGTATGTCAGCGTGTGTCCCCTGTAGCCTTGGCCCAGGCACTCTTCCTCCTGATGTGGACTTTGTGTCAAGTTTTCTAGCCCAGCTGTTTTTCTCGAGACCCTCCATACAAAGATTTCTCCTTCTTAACAAGTAATGAGAGAAAGTTTAAAAAATATATTAAGTCACTCAAAGCCAAGTCGTCAAGTGCCACAACTTAGGTTGGAACCCAGATGGGTCCCCAAAATCCACAGTGGAGAAAACGGGCATTTGTTGATGCCTACAGATAGCACGAACAGAATACACACTCGTCCCTAGTGGAACTGGTTGCCTTAGCAAGTGGGCTAGTCTGTCATCTTGACAAAAGCTGGAGTTATCTGGGAAGAGGGAGGCTCTGCTGTGACGATGCCTCCATCGGACCAGACTTCAGACAACTCTGCGGAACATTTTCTTGATTACGTAGTGATATGGGAGCCCTCATTCCTGTAATGGTGGTCCTGGGAGGCTTAGGGCTGAGTAAGCGATAACTAAATTATTTTTTAAATCTAAAAAATGAAAGACGGTGGTGGTGGAGCTCTGATGATGGCAAAGAGAGAAATTTGAACAGATGCTAAATTAAAATCTTTTTTTAAAGTGCATCCAAGATGAGAAGGGTGAAAGACAGTGAAGGATCTAGGAAGGTGAGAATCTAGGAAGGACGAAGGAACAGAACCTGGGGAGGACTGAGGAGTTGGACCTGGGGAGGATTGAGGAGTTGGACCTGGGGAGGATTGAGGAGTTGGACCTGGGGAGTAGGACTTGGGGAGGAGTGAGGATCAGGACCCAGGGAGGACTGAGGAGCAGAATCTGAGGAACAAAATCCGGGGAGGACTGAGGAGCAGGACCCGGGGAGGACTGAGGAGCAGAATCTGAGGAGCAGGACCCGGGGAGGACAGACAACCAAAGAGAGGATCCTGATTTTCGTAGCTGCTCATCCTGGGGGGAGATTTGATGCAACTGCTGCAAGGCTAAGAAGCTCAAGGATTTGGCGCCATTCTTGCAGAAGTAAAAGAGAAGATGGTAGCGTTTAGGGCACTAACTTCCTTTGGGTGAGTGATTATATAACACACCTGGACTTAAACCTGAACACTCAAGTATTTACATCAGACAGAAAGTAATGAAATATTCTGATTAATAGAAAAAGTGGTGAGTTATTTTCAAACAGACACACTTAAAGCAAAAAAAAATTCACTAAAGCAGGATAAATGTTATGTTGTTGCTATGGTGTGGCTGTCTACACAAGTTCATGATGAAACTTAATCCCACAGTGAGGTATTAGCAGGTGGGACTTTCGAGAGGTTAGGTAATGAGAGGCCTTGTACACCTGAGTCATGGATTAATGGATTAGTAGGTTAATGGGTCATCTGAAGGGCAAGTCTTTTATAAAAGCCAGTTTGGCTGTGTCTCCAGCGTGCACCTCTCCGTCACCATGTCATGCCCTGCTCCATCTTAGGACATGGAAAAGTTCTTAGTCAGCAAAAAGGAAGCCAGAAGGACCTCTGCAGACACAGCACCCTGAACTTGATTTCCCGGGCTCCAGAGCAAAATAAGTATCTTTTCCTCCTCAATTCTTCAGTAAATTATTTGTTATAGCAACACAAATCTGACCAAAACCATTATGCAAACATATTACCACAAACACCAGTTCATATGAAGCAAAAGGCATTGCCAGAGTTAAAATATCTCCTATGTTGATGCTAAAATTTCAATTTACCAAGAACACATAATTCTAAATTTATATACTCATCAGAGCATAGTCACATAATACATAATATGCCTTTAATCCCAGTACTCAAAAGGCAGAGGCAGGTGGATTTCTGTGAGTTCTAGACCAACCTGGTCTACAGAGTGAATTTCAGTACAGCTAGACTGTTTCACAAAGAAACCCTGTAATAAAACGAGAAGAAAAGAATGGAAGAAAGGAAAGAAGAAAGGAAGACATACTTAAAAAAACAAAAAAAAAAGGTATTTTTAAGGAGGGTTAATGTGCTGGACTTCATGGATGAATGCAGGGCTAATCGTGAAGGAGTTGACATACTGAAATACATTTGGATTTGTTACATACAAAATACGTTTATCATCACTGTGGCAAAAATACCTAACAGAAACAGCCCAGGGGAGGAAGTGCCTATCAGATTGTATGGTCTCCGAGGGGTCAGTTTCTGTCCTTGGTTGCATATGCTCATGCACTTGAGGAGAGAGCGAGGCAGCAAGAGTCTGAAATGATCTGCCTGTTTCTTGTCAGACCAGAGACTCTACAGCAGATACAGCCTCTAAAGTCATGGTCTGGTGATCTACTTCTTCTGCCCGGGCCCCACTTCCGCCCTGACATCACACCACCCAATAAAGCCATCATACTAGGAATCCAAGGGTTTAATCTATCTACACTCAGAGCGGTTCCTCAGGAATCCCCTAGCCTTTCCTAATGCAGTCAACTTGACGATCAAATTACCCACCGCAAACTTCTACCTTGCAAAAGCCTTCAGAAAGTGTTTAGGATGCAGAATAAATCAATGCAGGAATCTAATGCTTCTAGACAGAAATGTGGGCAAGGGGGTAGATATGTTCTTCACAGCAAAAATAAGAAGCATCCAATGTCACAAGTGATGAGGAACTGGGAATGGAAGCCTCCTTGAGAACCCACAGCTAACAAAAATGGCAAAAAAAGGAAAGTCTAATTCTGATACTACTTCTCGTGGGTTGAATCCAAGTCTCCTGTTTCGAGTGTTTGCCTCCCAGAATGTGGTATTATTTTCAAGGCTGTCGAGTCTTTAGAAGGTGGAGCACAGCTAGGAAAAATAGGTCCCTGGTAGTGGACTTTTGAATGTTTTACCTCCAGGCATGCTCTCAGACAACTGGCCAGCTGGCACGTAAGCAGCTCTTCGCCATACCTCCACCAGAAAGGACACACTCATACCCGCAGCATGCCTTCCCCAACAATGGCAAACCAAAATCCCTCTGAAACAATGGCATAAAAGAAGCCTTCCCCCATTCAGATCACTTCTGGTAGGTATTTTGATCAATGAAATGGGAAAAGCAATTAATGGGTTACTTATATTTGAAACGATGTAGAGCAATAGGACTTATAATGCCGATAAAAAGTAAAATACATAGGAATATTGAGGAACACAATAGAACCGCCCTTAAATGTGTTCATGCATTAGCTTTCCGTTGCTATAACAGGTACCTGAAATGATTGTCCTATGACGAGAGACAGTACGTTTTGGCCCACAGTTACAGAGGTTTCCATTCATGGTGGGTTGGTCCTAGCGTCTTTAGACCTGTGATAAAGTAATGCATTTTGGAGTCGTGAAACCATTTACCTCATGAACAGGATGTGAAAGAGATAAACGGAGACTAAGTCCCATTATATCCTTCAAGAGCATATACCTATAACTTCCCGTTAGACCTCATAGCTTAAGATTTCTACCACTTCCTAACAGCACCACTCTGGGAGCAAGCTTTTAACACGTGTGTCTATGAAAATCATTGTAGGTATCAATTATGGCAACATACACACCTCCCTCACTTATAGCTAGGTAACCAACAATAAGAGATGCACAAGTCCTTCACAGACATGTTAAATGTTTATGAAAACATTATCAATGATGCAAGCAACTTGAAAGGTAAATGTCAATCAATCAATGGAAATTATGGGTTATACTCACACAAGGGAGTTCTGTGCAACAAAGCTGTTGAAAGAATTGAACTCAACACCACAGGATGGTTCTTAGAAGCAAAACCATTGATACACAGAAGCCAATTTACAAAATAAATATCTATTTAAGTGACGCGAATTTTTTTATGAGGCCAAACTGCTATGATTGTAGGCATGTACTTAGGTACATTCATGATAAAAAGAGATGTCTGTGATATTAGTCAGGTATTAGTTTACTTCAGGAGGCAGCGGTTAAAAGAGAAGATGGAACGGGAGACTGGAGAGAAGTGACAGCCCTTTGCTTAGTGCTTTGTAAAGGTGTCCACTTTGTAATATATCACCAGGTTATAATTTTACTTTGTGGACTCTTCTATGTGTGTTCTCTTTCGCAGTCTGGGAGCCCTTACATAACTGATTCCCACATTGGAAGTGAAATGAAACCTATGCATATATATATAGCTATTTCAGGTAATGAGAAATGAGAGTGAGCAAATGTTAATTTTGCAGGGTTAACTTTGAGAAATAGTCACCAATAATTGAGCCAAGCAAATAGTGTAATAATATCAGATAAAATAATAGCTAAGACACATGATAATAATATCAGATAAAATAATAGCTAAGACACACGACATGGTCAGATAGTATGCCAAGTTCTTTATATATAAACATTACTTTTTAGAAGTCATATATAGAACAGACATATCTGAATGACATCCTCCTTTCAAAATATGAATCATGGGGATGCTATTTGTGAAGAAAGGCAACTTGAAAAGACGCCGTGGATGATCATCACTGCTCCCAAGGGTGCGACCTTTCTGAACATCACAGGTGTCATCAAACAAAAATGCCTGTCAAGGACTTGATGCCAAGGAGTCAAGAAGAGATTAGGTACTTTAAAAGAGATCAAGTATTTATCCATCAGGTCAGGGTGGGGACAGTTAGAAACCTTTGTTAAAAAAAAAAAATGAGTGAAATTCACAGAATAATTTTAAAATCTTAATCTCAGTTAATCTACAAGCCTCCTACCATTTTACTTATCTCTTCTCCTGCCTTAAAAATCTTCCTTAATATCTGTGTCTATATTGTATTTCTTCTTAGCTTTTAAGATCCTAACACACTGTCGGCATAAGCTTTCTTGTGTTAGCTGTTACTATGCTGTAGCCAACAAATGTACCATGATTGAAATGATGGTCCAGCCCACAAAGACACCATTAAACACATCAACCTTGTAGTGCTTGAGTCTCTAGGGCTGTATTTTGACTCCTTTCTAACACTGAGATTTTTTTAAACTCACTGAGAACTGTGTTTTGATGATGACAACTTAAATATGCAGTCTACATATTTGACAGAAGAAAATAGTTTCCTTAGATGTGTAGATACGCCGTCTTGGTTGGGCAGTTTCATTTTAAATTGTTTGGATCTGGTGTGGACTTGCTGCAGCTGCTGAACTACCCAGTGCCCTCCACACATAAAATAATTACAAGTGTAGGAATTTTTTCTTCCTATGACTTTGATTTAAAAATCAGTAGACACAAGTGGCAGGTTATTGACTGGTGCACAGGCAGCTTACTTACTATATATATATATGATTCTCCAAGCCCCTCCTCCAAAAGTCCTTAACCAATAAGTTCTCCTATACTCAGTTACTAATTCTATGCCTATACCAATGCAAGCAACTCTAGTTAAGGTTGGTGAGTCATTTTTTAAAAGAGAGAGTGAAGGGGCGTGAAATAAGGGGGACACTTTGTTGGGAAGATAACGGGGTTCAAAGGGAGAGGGAAGGGAATGGGGAGGAATTGGGGTGACTGAGATCACAATATATTACACATATGTATAAAATTATCAAATAATAAATCTTAAAATGTTAAATTTTTAATTAAAAATCTTAATATGGACTTCTGGCAAGGTTATAGAAGTGAGCTGTTCTGTTAACTTTGGCTAAAAGGTATCTGGAAAACAAGCCGTTTCCTTTTAGTTTGTTAAAAAGCTTGAAGGCTTTCAATTTTAATTAATTAATTAATCTCAGTACCTTTTTTCTTAGTGAGTTCATTCGTTTACATCACGGAATTTTTATATTTATTTGTCCTTTCCTTTTGCTTTGCTAATAGCAATGCCTCCAAGATCACAACAGAAATACTAGAGTGAAATAAAAAAAACAAATTTTATGAACATAATTGAGCACATGTCCTTATGTTATGGTTGAGTATTTTAGGGACATATACCCAAAAGTGGTATTCCTAAGTCTTGCAATAAGTTGTTTCCTAATTTTCTGAGAAATCTCCATACTGATTTCCAAAACAGTTATACCAGTTTGCACTCCCATCAGCAATGCAGGAGTGTTCCCTTTACCCCACATCCTCTCCAGCATAAGTTGTCATCAATGTTTTTGATCTTGGTCATTCTGTCAGGTGTAAGATGGAATCTCAGAGTTGTTTTGATTTGTATTTCTGATGGCTAAGGGTGCTGAGCATTTCCTTAACTGTCTTTCAGCCATTTTAGATACCTCTGTTAAGAGTTCTCTGTTTAGGTCTGTACCCCATTTTTTATTGGATTATTTGTTCTTTTAATGACCAGTCTCTTGAGTTCTTTGTATATTTTGAAGACCAGCCCTTTGTTCAATGTGGGGTTAGTGAAGATCTTTTTCCATTATGTAGGCTGCCCATTTGTCTTATTGACTGTGTCCTTTGCTTTACAGAAGTTTTCCAGTTTCAGGGGGTCCCATTTATTAATTGTTTCTCTCAGTGTCTGTGCTGCTGGGGTTATATTTAGGAAGTAGTCTCCTGTGGCAATGCATTCAAGAATGCTTCCCACTCAATCTTTTGTGAGTTTCAGAGTGGCTGGCTTTATGTTGAGGTCTTTGATCCATTTGGACTTGAGTTTTGTGCATGGTGATAGATATGGATCTATTTTCATTCTTCTACAAGTTGATATCCAGTTATGCCAGCACCATTTGTTAAATATGCTTTTTTCATTTTATATTTTTTTTTTTGCTTCTTTGTCAAAAACCAGATGTTCATAGTGTGTGGATTGATATCCGGGTCTTTTGCATGGGGATCATGGGAGAGGGCAGAAGGGGAAGGGAAAAGAAGGGAGGAGAGTGGAGAAAAATATATAGCTCAATAAAAACAATGAATTTAAAAAGTTTTTAAAAATTTTAATACTAAAGATGCATCAAAACTCTACTTCTTTCTGTCACTTCTATACAATATGACCAAAATCATATGATAATCAACTTAAACACGGAAAACTCTATTCACCGATTCAGTATTGCCTTTTCTGTTAGAAATGTACTATCTATGTTTGTTTGGGTTATTGTTTTGAGGCAAGTCTTGCTATGCAGTCTGGCCTGGCCTTGAACTCACCATGCTTCTACCTCTGCCTCCCAGGTGCTGGCACGCCATTCTTTATATGTTTTCTGTGCAGTTTCTTTTGAGACAGTATCTCACTTCGTAGCCCTGACTGGCCTGGAGCTCGCTACGTAGACTAAACTGGCCACAAACTCTTGGAGGTTTGCCTGCCTCAGCCTTCAGAGCACTAGGATTAAAGACATGGGCCACCATGTCTGGCTAGATTTTTTTACATTTTTGAGATGATTGCAGATTATGTAGCCTTAAGAAACAGCAAAGCAATCACACATTCACTGGTCCAACTTCCCCTGGGGTCACATTTTCAAATCTGAATGAAGTCATAGACAATTCTTATTGGGATGCCTGGTGCAATGTTTCTCTGACCACACATCCCTCCCGTTCCTCGTTCTTTCTCAAATAAAATCACTAATCTGGTCTCCTTTGTTCTCACCTTGCCACTGAAATAACCTTGTTTAAACAGGCTCATACTCTGTGTGGCCTTTGGGGATTGACTCTCTTTACAGAGCATGATCCCTAAACATTTATCCAAACTGTTGTGTGTGTCAATGGTTTATTCCTTTTTAATTGCAGAGTAGTCTTCCCTAGTACCACATTAATGGATGCACCACATTTATGGAGCCATATATTTGTTGACAGACATCTGGGTTGCTTCCAGTTTACTATATATTACAAATAAAGCTGCTGTAATTCATATATAAACATAAACATTTCCCCCTGGCAAACACCCAGGAGTGTAATTGCTGAGTCATGCTCTAGTTGCTTGTTTACACTTTTAAGAAACCACCACATTTCCCAAATAAACCCTCTGCATTCCCAGCATCAACGTGTTGATCCAGTTTCCTCATAACCTTGGACCCTCATGTTTTAATATCCATGGGCTGCTAAGACCCACATATTAGTATAATGTATTCCTATAAGCAGTTCCATTTCCTTACAAAATGACTCATTTAATTTCAGGTCACTAGTGACAGATAATGAAGTTACAGAAAGTTAACGATAAGAGTCCCACCAGCAAATCAGGTGACAGTTCTGTGTTCTTTCTCATCTCCCATTTTTCTCTCCCATAATTTCCAAGAATCAGAGACTTGTTGCTCATACAGGAAAAAAAATGGGATCTGAAGAGCTGCCTCAGCAAGTAAAGAAATTTCTGCACAAATAGGAGAACCAGGTTTCAAACCACAGAACCCTCTTCAAAGCCAGGCACGGCAGCAAGTATCTATAGTCAAGTGTTTTATGACAAGGTGGCTGGCAGAGGCAAGATGTCTGCCAAAGTCCCAAGTCCACAGGCCAGTGAGCCCGCCAGTACAACAACAAAATGGCATGGTATCTTACACAAAGTGAGGACTAGCAGTTAGGGCTGGCCTCTGACCTCCACATATGTACAATGAGCAGTCACACACGTCGTGTGTGCAACGCATACACACATCCACACACATGCGAACTTTTTAAAATCTTGTAACATGACAAAGAGTATCTTAACCAACCATGTGAGTTAGTAAAGTTCACTGTGTTTATCTTGTTTTTAATGTATTAAAAAATCAGCACAAACAAATGGTTCAAATGAAGTAAAATAACTATTAGTCTGTAACAACCAATTAAACATTTCAAACTGTCTAAAAGAGAAGAGTGTCAAACTTGCCGGCTCCTAGAAACGATGATATTTAGAGTGATGGGGCTGCTGATTGCCTGGCATGACTGGTCCACATTGCACATCTGCCATTCTGTACTGCTGGTCTATCAGTAACTATGAACAGTGTGTCAATCAAAAACACCTAAATGAACCACATTATAAAAGCATCATTACATGAACTCACCATGTCATCTTCTCCTTTATCTTTATCCTTTAGATAAATGTACGTTTTACATTAACTAAAAAATAAACAACCACATGTTATATTGCATCTCACACATAAACACAAAAATGTCTGTGTTATTTAAGAAGATGAAAATGGTCACAGAGGAAATATTAACACTGTAGTTATTTCACACAAAATTTTAGGGAACAGAAAAATAGAAAGACATGTCATAGAGTAGTAAAGTGTCATGTAACAAAGGCAATTAAAATTGTATCAGTAATTATATCCAATGAGTTTGTTAAACAGGCTGATCAAAGAGACTCTGAGATGGAATAATGCAAGAATCAACTCTTTGTATTCTCTAAGGGACTCACTGTCAGTATGTGTTAGGGTTCTCGAGAAGACCATGACCAACAGAACAAAAAGAATATGCATAGATATATGTCCTTATTATTTAAAGAAAATTTTGTTGATTTGGGAGGTGGGTGAGCGCATAAGTTAAATGTCAAGCTTCACAACTTCCGTTCCGAATGCTGCTCTAAACGTGTGTAAGTTCACTCAAGTTTGGGTCTGGTTAATTTCAGAGGGTCCTTTCTTCGGTTGTATTTTCTTCCTCTTCTTCCAATTATTCCTCCAACTCGGTTCTAACCTCTCGGTTCCAACTGTCTATGGAAGAGCTCTCATCGCTTAAATTTTTTCATGGAAAAAAATTGCCATCATTGGTGCACACTCAACTCACTACCTTAAGAAATCCCCTGGATTACACGCCTATTCATCCTGTGACTTGGGGAATTAAACCTAGGTTTAGGGAGAATAAAAGCTTGCTTAAATGCCCTTTGTCCTCTTACTGGAATATGCATCTTCACTTGCAAAGCAGAGGAGCAGGAAGCAGCGACAGAACCAGAAAGACAGCTCCGCGCACTGAGAACAACCAGAGCTCCCGCTCTTGTGTTTTGAGTTAGCCTCTGCTTCCCATACCTTGAGAAACATCAAATCAAAAGAATGTGACTCAAGACCACAAAGAGAGAGAGAGAGAAACCACATAGATTTACAGGCCTGCCCTTAAGTCCGTGGAGCTGCTCAGCTCCAAGCAGAAGGTTTCCGTTCTTTTGAGAATGGAAATTTTCAGCTCCTTCCAGGAGCACCATCTGTTTCTACTGGCTGGTCTTGGTTTTGAATTATTTATTGCAATAACCTCACATTTATCAGCTTAACCTTTGGATTGGTTCCCAAAAAAAATTGGCAAATATTTAGAATATTTGAGTAGAACAGTAGAATGTAAAGATTAATTTTACCATTGTGTTTAAGCCATTTGGGAATCTGTGCTATAATCAAAACAACCAGAAGAAATCGCATAGTTAACTGTGTTTAATAAGTCTGATACTTATGGATATTCAACTGGTCTACAAGATGGCACTACTCGTTATAATCTATCTATTTATCTAATTTTTGTGTATGAATGTTTTGCCTGCATGTATGAACACACACCACATGTGTACAGTGCACGTGAAGGTCAGAAGACAGATCACCTGGAGGGAGTTACAGTGAACTACCGTGTGTTTTCCGGAAATCAAGCCTGAACTCTTGATGTTCTCTTCAAGAGCTCTTAACCATTCAGCTGCCTCTCCAAACTTCATGCTAATTCTTTTCAATAATAACATCTGGTTCAATTGTCAAACTAAAAGCGGAATTTAATTCTCCACCACAGTTATCACAAGATATTTCCTTTATCAGTCTGCTAATGAGGAATGGGGGGAAAGAGAGTTCCCAGAATCAAAGCTGGGACTTTAAAAGCTGGCAAACAGCTTTCTTGTGGGTCTTTATGATCTGGTCAATCTCAGCATCTTTTTTAAATATTTATTTATTCATTTATTTATTTATTATGCATACAATATTCTGTCTGTGTGTATGTCTGCAGGCCAGAAGAGGGCACCAGACCTCATTACAGATGGTTGTGAGCCACCACGTGGTTGCTGGGAATTGAACTCAGGACCTTTGGAAGAGCAGGCAATGCTCTTAACCTCTGAGCCATCTCTCCAGCCCCCAATCTCAGCATCTTAAGAAAAATAGAAACGACTTCTGAGAAGCAACGTTAAAGATAAACCTCGTGTTCTGAAAGAATTAAGTGTGGAAGCACTGTGGAGATTCTCCAGCGACAGCAACGATGTGTAGACATGCACAATAATAGTAATCTCAGTGAAAATTTTCCAAAACAGAAGGGAAAATACAGGTTTTTGCATATTTCAGAACTCCATCTATACCCTCGTGGCCCGGTAGCCCAGAATAACAATGTTCCAATGAAGGCACAAATTTAGAAAAAATCTTTACAGGGTCTATTGGCCAACCAAACTGAGGGTAGGACCCATGCATTTACAGTAGAGGCCGCATCCCAAGAAACTAATTGAAAGTTAGAAACAACCAAGGCCAGTGGTGCATCTGGAATACCGATGTGCTGGCTGGCACCGCTTAGCTCTACAGTTCTCTGCAGGGTGTTGGCTGTTCTCCCTTATGGAGGCTGGGATCGGGAGCTGGGATTTGCTCTCTGTGTCTGGTATCTCAAGAAAGTTACCCCAAATAACACATGGCCAGCATCAGAGGAGATCAAATCAAGTACAGATTCCATTGTGGTTCCCACTCACACTGTGGCAAAGTAAACAGAGAAAGTCTTTATTGTCATAGTGGAGAACCTTCATAGTGGATTGTCACCTTCTTGGGTTATCAGGATGTTACCTGCAGTCCATGAACCTGACCATGCCAATTACAGGTAATTTTCTCAAGCTGAAGGCATCTCTAGCAAGCTGATGACTTCAAGGTGACTTTGGGTGGGTCAAGCAGGGACTCCTCCTAAATCAAGGCAGAACTCCAAATTCTTGCTTTCTCTATTTTGCCTTGGTTTGTTGATGTTCTATTTTGGGGTCTAAGATTTTCCTCTATGTATATCGAATATGTATATACATATATTTTTAGGCATTTCTGTGGGTAGGATCTTGTCAGTGTGTACCCGTTCCTGAGTTCACATGAAGGCCAGAGATGAGTACGCCATTCCCTCTTCTGTTGCCTGTTCTCTTGAGACCAAGTCCCTTACTGAACCTAAAGATCACAATTTTCCCAACAAGATGGCTGACCAGCAAGCCCCAGTGATTTTGTTGTCTCCAGGCCCCCATTCTGGGCTCTGGGGTCATAGGCACAGGTCATGCCTCACTTCATTACATAGGTGCTAGGGATCTGAACTCGGGGGTTCATGCTTGCATGCAAGTCTTTCCCTTGAACCATCTTTTTATGCTCTGACACATGGTTTGACTATCTAGGACAAGAAAGAACTAAGAAGCCATTCTCCATTTAAAAGCGTCACTTTCATGAGTATTGGTCTTTTAAACCTATGGGCCTATTCAACGCAGGTCCATCAGGATTTCTCCAAAGTTCTTACTTGTGCTGTTTATTTTATTTTTTATTTTATTTTATTTTTGTAAGCATTGTACAGCAAGGGTCATCTCAGAAGAGGAAGTCTCAATTGAGAAAATACCTCCTCCATCAGATTGGCCTGTAAGCAAAGCTGTAGGGCATTTTCTCAATTTACCATTGATGCATGAGGGCCAGGCCCACTGTGGGCAGGCGGGAAAGGGGGGTGGGGTGCTCATGGTCCTGGGTGCTTTAAAAAAAAAAGAAAGAAAGAAAGAAACCAGGAAGAAAACCTTAAGAAGCAAGTCAGTAAGCAGCACATATCCAATGGCTTTTGCTTCCACTTCTGTTTCAGTTCCTGCCTCCAGGTCCTGCCCTGTTTCAGTTTCTGCCTTGGTTCACTCAAGGATGGACTCTGATCGTTTGGGCGGGTGAGGAAGATTAACCCTTTCCTCCCCCAAGTTGCCTTCGCTCTTGATGTATTTTTCACAGCAATCGAAAGTTCACTGGGACACCACCGAACCTCCTCTCCAGCCTGAAAAATCTATATTGACGAGAAAAAAAAAATCAAAATCTCTATCTTTATTCCCAAATCCAGTGAACAGGGAGAGGAGTGCACCTCTAGATTACCTCATTTCGGTGGCCAGGCAGTAACATCTCCAGCACTTTGAAGAAGGAAGAGGTACAGCACGGCCTCTGTGTCGCTAGTTCTTAGATCAATCGTCTCCAGCACCCACACCTTTGTCCTTGACAGCAGTTCTCCAGGCTGTGTCGCTGGCAGGGTACAGAGGCCCCACCTTCTACTACAAAGGCCAAGGAAGAGAGGTGACAAGTTTCCCTGCCCAGTGACGTTGAAGACATGGCTGCATTGCCTATCCCCAAGCAAATGTTTCCATTCTGATCCGGGAAGAATCCTGTTCTAGATTCTTCCTAGATGATTTCCTGTCTTAGGCACTTGGGAGGCAGAGGCAGGAGAATTTTTGAGTTGGATGAAAGCCTGGGCTACACAGCATTATGTCCTGAACTTATGGCCCAGCTTGCTCCCCTTATCCCTCTTGTCTAGCATCAGACTAATAGAGAAAGAGGTGAACCTAGCATTCAATGTCAGGTCTGCCCTACAGAAAAGTATGATGAGCAATACCTACAGCATCTAAGAATAAGTCAACCAAAAGAAATTAGCATACATGAATCAAAACCTGGTATCCCATTAATATGTTTGATTTTTATGTTTTTACGTATCAATTAAAATAAATATCCAAAAGAAAATACTCAGTTGGGTGGGGCCATTATTATTTTAATCCACAGTCCAGAAAACAATCATAGTTATAACGTAGATCTTCCAGCTGTTTTTAAAACTCATACTTTAAAAATGAGAATTTACCATCTCTCACTATGAATAAGTTATAGCAACCTCTAACCTTAAATAGTTTCTTGCCAGGCATTGGTGGCGCACACCTTTAATCCAGGCACTTGGGAGGCAGGTGCAGGCAGATCTCCGAGTGCAAGGCCAGAGTGATACCAGAAGTCAGAACTCCAGGACAGCCAGGGTAACTCAGAGAATTACCCTGGCTCAAAAAATAAAATAAAATAAAATAGCCAGACAGTAGTGGCGCATGCCTTTAATTCCAGCACTTGGAAGGCAGAGGCAGGTGGATCTCTGTGAGTTTGAGGCCAGCCTGGTCTACAGGAGCTAGTTCTAGGACAAGCTCCAAAGCTACAGAGAAATGCTGTCTCAAAAAAACCAAATAAATAAATAAAATAAAATAGTTTCTTGAGGCTGGAGAGATAGCTCAGCAATTATGAGCACTGGCTGCTCTTACAGAGGGCCTAGGTGAGATTTCCAGCGCCCTTGTGGCAGCTCACAACCTCTGGTACCCCAGTTCAGAGGATCTATCACCATCTTCGGGAGCCTCCTCAGGCACCAGGCACATACACACATACATACATGCATGCATACATGTACATGCACAGAACATATCAGCATAAAGCATATACATTAAGTGATAAAACTTTGCAAGCATTTTCCATAAAAGACAAAGTTTTCTCACCTTCTGAAAAGACAACAGTAAGTAGAAAAATCACCAACAATGAAGACAGGTGAGCTTTCCCACCTGTCTCCTTAAACTGATTTTAGAGTTTTATAGGAAACTTAATAAAATGTTTATCAGATCACAAAGTAGTAAACAATGTGTATCAATGTTTAAATATTTTAACCAAACCACTTTACTAGGAATTCGTCACCAATTTTTGAAGAAAAAGAAAGCTATAAAGAACCATAGGAAAGGTCTTCAGAGAATGGGCTAACTCGTCTCTCATCCAAAGCCACACCATGTTCAAGTCAGGTGCACCTTCCCAGCTAGTCAGTTCCCACATCGACCTCAGCTCTGAAACACCACTGTCACTTCTGCGGAAGAGCAGTCAGCCTATGGATGAAGAGAATACAGGAAGGGAAAGTGGTGTTTAAATATGTCCCACCACCTGCCAATGGTAGCAAAAGTAATGGGGTCCTGCTGTGTGTAGAAGCCGTCAGTCTTGTACTGGCCTTTGGGGAAGACTTTGACTCTACATTCAATATTTGTAATTCAGGAATTAATGGGGGGCGGCTGTGAATACAGCTCAGGCAGTATAATGTTTGTCTAACATGCTCAAGTCCCTGAGTTCGGTTCCCAGCACCACATAATCCTGGGGGCAGGTGGTACTCACTTCTAATGCTAGTGCTTGGGATATAGAGGCAGGAGGATCAGAAGTTCAAGATTATCCTCAACTACAAGAGATAGAAACCAACTTACTGAGTGCTTGAAATTCTGCGGAAAGGAAAGAAAGAAAGAAAGAAAGAAAGAAAGAAAGAAAGAAAGAAAGAAAGAAAGAAAGAAAGATTGAAAGAAAGAAAGAAAGAAAGATTGAAAGAAAGAAAAAAGAAGTAATGAACAAGTTAGTGGAAAATTTGTGACATAAGATTTTATTCTTTATTAAAAGATTTATCATCAGAGTGGTCTCAAAATGACAGAAGCAACTGGATTCTAAACAGAAAGGTATGGACAACAGAAGTGGAACATTCAGATAAAATGAAAGTTTCCTGATGTAATATTGAGAAATAACGGAATTTTTCCCTAGATGTAATTTCCAGGCCACAGACACCGGCGAAACTCTCAAATATTCTGATTTAGAATGTCTGCAGTTTATCTCAAGGCCGCAGAAAAGAACTGGACAGACCTCTGTGTCAGAAAAGGTTAATCCGTGTCCCTAGTTATCAACGTCATATCCGAGCTGTGCAGCGGATTCAGGTGCGCCTGACCCCGCAATTAAGAGTATTGTTTTCAACACTCCGGAATTTCTCCCCTTGTCTCCAAATAAATTAATATCTCTAATCTAAAACAAACAAAAAAAAATGGCTTCAGACTTTGCAAAGGAAAAACTCAAGGGATATAGTCAAATAAGTAATAAAATGTTGTGTCTCGAAGATTGCGGGAATCATAAACATTCTTTGTAACAACCATGAGCAGTGTTGGTAAAATGTCAGAATGATCGCCTGACCAAGGCAAATCATTTTCCTGGTGCTCTGGCTCCTCCCAGTGGCAGCTAATGGTGGCGCAGGTCATCAGGACGCCAGCTGCCCGTCAACCCAGCAGGACCACAGAATCAACAGGCCTAGGAGATATTTCAAGGGTGAAAACCTGCTTAAGAATAGGAAACTAAACCACTTCTGACCCACAGTTCAGTTATGGCTACAACGTGTAGGGGGAAAACTAGGTCCCCGACATCCTGCAGAACCTGGCCTCTGACGGTTCCAAGTTCTCCTGAGATTAGTGCTCTCTCTCTCTCTCTCTCTCTCTCTCTCTCTCTCTCTCTCTGCTTTCTTTTTACAACGGATGTCTGTGAAATTTCTTGGGAACTGTTACTGTCTTTGCAACGTTAAGTTCGATGAAAAGAAAAAGTCTTTATTCTGTCTGCCTAGCAGCTGTATCCTAGCCTCCAGGGGCCGCCCGAGATTGTGTTCTCTGCGCATATTTACTGAGTTAATGAATCAATGAGATTCCTCCGAAATCACATTAGAGACGTGCTCTTCACTGCATTCACAAAGGCTACTGGGAATCTAATAAGGAAATAAACGCTCCCCAATATATGCACGTAATGATGAAAACGGTTTTAGCAGGCCTTGTTTTGCTTGTTTACTCTGCATCTCTGTTTTGGGCTCTGATACGTGTGTTTAAGGAGCACACTCAAACTAGTTCGGCTTTGACAAGAACGTTCGGACCAAGCATAGGATGGGAAGCTGAGATGATCGGTTGGGTGTGGTTTTGCATGCTTTCCTTCAGCTATTGTTATTTTAGACCCTGGTCTCAGGAGACCAGAGCTGGGCTAACTGATATTGAAAACATCAATGAGGGGAAGGCTACCCAGTCAGCTCTATGTCAAAAAGAAATCCTGCGAGGGACCCAGAACGCACGATAAATACACCAGCTGCTGTGAGACCTGCATGTCCTCTGCCACCTTCCCTCGTCCCAGAATGTGCCTAGGGAAAGGGAGGTGGACCAGGCCCAGGGGCAAGAAGGGAGCATCTGCAGTTCTGTCCCCAGGCCTGCGCACATACTTCTTCATTCTTTTATTAGGTTTAATTTTCTTTATTCCTTTTGAGACAAGATCTCACTCCATAGCTCACGGTAGCCTAGAGCTCACTATATAGGCCCTGGGCTACATCAAACTCATAGCAATCCTCCTGCCTCAGCCTGCCAAGTGCTGAGCTACAGGCACAGGTCATGTTCATGTGTATTTTAAACCATCTCCAGGTCAGTTCAACACCTACTGTAAATGCCTGCAGGTAGTTTTCATACAGGTATGATTTAGGAGAATGACAAGCTCTTAGGTATCTGCTGGGTGTTGTGCGCCTTTATTCCCAGCACTCAGGAGGCAGAGGCAGGTGGAGCTCTGTGAGTTTGAGGCCAGCCTGACATCTACAGAGAGTTCCAGGACAGTCTCCAAAGCTACAGAGAAACCCTGTCTCAGAGAAAACAAAATATGAACAAAAAGAAAAAATTTTAAAAATCTGCTTTTTTCTAAATATGTGTATGAGATCATCCTCACTGCCAGGTTGACTGCATCCAGAGTCACCTGGGCAACTGACAAGACAGCTCTGGGTGTGTCTGGGAGGTAACTTCCAGACAGAATTAGCCGAGGTGAGGAAGACCCACCCCAAACGTTAGCGGCACCACTGCACGGATGAAATAAAGGGGGCAAGAGAAAGTCAGCGCAAGGTCTCTCTGTTCCCCGTTTGTTACTGAGTGACTGCTCTCCAGCACGTGTTCCTGCCACTGTAGTGTTCTGCCTGGGCTCAGGGGCCCAACTGACTGTGGTCTGCACACTCGGCACCTGTGAACAAAAACAAGAAGTCTTTCCTCTCTTTTAAAAACGATGATTTGTTTTTATTTCACATGTGTAAGTGTTTTGCCTGTATGTAAATAGGTACACTGTGCTCTCCGGCAAGGTGCCCACAGAGGTCACAAGAGGGAAGAAGTAACTTCCTTATGCTTTGGTCTCCTTCACGTTTTAAAATAATCCCCCACCGGGTTTCTTTGGAGGACATGTTAAATAAACACGTGCTCTTGTCCCTGTGTGTACATATATGCATGTGGAGAGAGTTTTTCTAAAATTTCAGCACATGAGGGTGAATAGTATTTGACTGCAATAAATCTTTCTCTAAGACGTCTCCTGCATCAGCGAAGTGGAAATAATCATGGACTGTTGAACATTGAGAACATATTCTATGAAATGTGTTATTAGGCAAATACCATAGCGTGTGCTTATAGAAACCCAAATGGCACAGGCCATTTCTCATTGAGCATTTCACTGTGTATGCAGTACAGTACATGCATTACAGACAGTCTATCATATCCAGGACAATACCTGCAGTAGAGTACATGCAATACAGTATATAGATACAGTAAGTACAACGTAGTACATGCAGTTTAGTATACCCAGTAACATAAAGGCAATAAAGCATGGGCAGCATAATATATGAGCTATAGCACATATAGAATGAGTATACTCCATACAGTATATCATATGTAATATGGTAGAGACAATATATCAGTATAAGACATACAATATAAAAAATAGAGTGTATCTAGTACAGCATTACATTACATTATATGCAGTATAGTATCTGCAATAAAGCAATGCAGTATAGTGTACAATGTATGATACATGTAGAATAGTGCATTCAGTATCATACACAGTATAATACATGCAATATATTATAAGCAGTGCACACACAATGTAGTATATATAGTATAATATACTAAGTATAGTACACGAAGTATAGTAAAGGCAGTATACACATGCAATATAGTATACACAGTGTAATACACTCAGTATAGTACATGCAGTATAGTGCATGTCAAATAATACATTCAGTGTAGTGTACACAGTATAATCCATGCAGTATAGTGTAGGCAGAATAATAGTGCATTTAATATAGTATACATAGTGTAATGCATCCAGTGTAGTGTATGCAGAATAGTGTGTTCAATATAGTAGACACAGTATAATACATATAGTATAATACATGCAGTATAGTATAAGCAGTGTAACGCCTCCAGTATAGGACATATAAAATATGCAATCCAGTATATCCATTACAGTATATGCAGTATAGTACATGTAGTAGATATGTGCAATATAGGATACACAAACCTGCAAACAGGTGGAATATACAACAGAAGTATTCGATTTTGACATCCGAACTAGTGTGGGACTATTTTATTGTAATCGACAACAGCCTGAAGCCTTTAATCAGGGCAGAATTCCACAGCATCGTCGCCAGTGTGACTCATGCAGCCCACTGAAGATGCTCATCTGCCACATCCCTTTTCCTACTGAGCTACCTGCTACCAGCCTACATCAATAAGAAAGCCCCACCCGCTTCCCTCACCCCGCCCATTCCTGCCTTCACTGCACTGTTTTAAAGGCTGACCCATCTCCACGCCTGACTCACGGAGACAACAAGACCCTCTTCTCAGCTTGATAGTACCATTGTCGCTTTCACGTTGTCCCTGAGCACATAAAACTCCTCCAGGCTCAGTCCCTGAGCGGCCCCACACCAGTGTGTAAGCGCAAGCCCTTTTACTTCCTATTCAAATGTTCAGCCTTCCCCCGCCCCAAGCCATAGCAATTAGGCAGAGACTCTGAGCCTATGGGTCCTGGCAGCTGCGGCTACATCACGTATCTCAACATTCCCACCAATGACCTACAAGCTAGGGGCCCAGTTCAGTGTCGCTTCCTTGGTGTGTCTCCTTCCATACCATGACTGAAAACACGATTTTTCTCACAAATGCTCTTTTTCTTGTTTCTCTTGACTGAACTCGTGTATGAGTCTCCTCTGCCGTCCTGCTTTCCAAAACCGCACCGCTAGATGGCGCTGCAGACAAGGCCAACAGATGAACAGTTTGCAAGGTCAGGGCGAAGTGAAAGTTGTTTACAAAAATAGGAAAAACTGTCAGTCCAAGCATGACAGCTAGAGCTTTTTCTTCTTTTTCATATTTTCCACTTTCTTGGGGTGCTGTTGGCTTTCTTTAATTAATTAATTTACTTACTATATCTACAATATATTTATAATGCTTGTATACAATATGTAACAAATATTATTTATTTATTCAATGCCACGCTCCATTGAGCCTAGGGATATTTGTACAGCGTGTACAGCCTTTCATAAGTACTCCAGGATATCTCTTTGTAACTTTTCACAGGCAACCTATGTCCCAGGAACCAGCAGTTCAAGAACAAGGCTGGCAAGGGACAGGAAGGTAAACCTGCCTTGCCCAGGGCACTGTTGCCCCACAACTCCAGCTCGTAGCTAATGAAAACCCAATGCCTCAGACTTTTTGTGCTCAGATATGTTCAGTGCCTAGATGGGGTGGCCAGTCTCTCCCCCTTGCTAACTCACTCAGCAAGCATATCACTACCAGCCTAACCCAGGAACAGTCGCCATCTTGTTCTTCTCCGGGATATTGTGGGTCCCACAGGAATCATATACCTTCTATTTTTGTGGCCTGACCCCTCATGGGGGCAATGGACAATGGCAAGATCTGCCCACACTCCCTGACCCCTCCAACTTTCTCCCTGCCAATGCAACCAGATTGCCACCTCATACAGAGAGTAACAAGTTTCAGGTACTGGCTGGGAGGGAGAGGCTGAGAATGGCCAGGGTATAAGGGAATGAGAGGCAGGCAGCCAGGAGAATTAGAATAAAAGAAGAGGGACCAGAAAGGAGTGGATGCTGTAAGACCCTGGCACCTGCTTCCCGCCATATCAGACCGCAACAATAGATACAGATTATGAGACTGCAGAACCTTAAGCCCCAAGCTGGTCATTCCTCTGATTAGGGGATTCTACATGACTGCACTGGTCCCACAACTCCAAAGCCGGCTCGTCAGCAGACCATGGATACAAAGGAGAGCCAATAGACATCACCAATTATTCTGCTATATTCTTCCTCCAGAGCCATAGTGTCTATCGACCGTGTTCCAGAAGCTAGCCAGTGATTTTCATATTGAATTACTTTGTCCACCTAGGCATAGAGGTTTCCTGAAATGTCACACTGAGAAGAAGCAAATTTTGAGTCACCAAACACATTGGTTAGAAAAGCAAATCTAAGCTGGGAGGTGATGGCATACACTTTTAATCCCAGCACTCAGGAAGCAGACACGGGTGGATCTCTGAGTTCGAGGCTAGCCTGGTCTGCAGGTTTAGTTCCAGGTCAGCCAGAGCTACACGGGAAAAAAAGTCCCAAAAATAGAAGTTTAGGAAAATGAAATAAGTTTTTTTAAAGTATGAACTTTTCCAGTATTAACCCAGATGGTATCTCTGCTTTGAACTGGATTTAGCAGAGAAGATAGCTAATAAACACATTTTGTTTTATGATTTTATCTTTAAGAGGAGAAATCTTATGAAAATCTTACCTTCAAAAATTTCTGGAGTTTCAGTGTATTTCAGTATATTTCAGTGTATTTCAGTAACAATATACCTCTCAACTCAATAAATTAGTACTCACAATGTACTTCATCTTAGACCCTAACCATTGATCATGATAAACCTTGTCTTAGACCATTGGTTCTCAACCTGTAAGTCATGACCACTTTGATACACCTTTATCTTCAAAAATATTTACATTATGATTTATAACAGTAGCAAAATTACAGTTATAAAATAGTATGAAAATATTTTTTATGACCAGAGGTCACCAAAACATGAGGAACTGTATTAAAGGGTTGCAGCCTTAGGAAGGTTGAGAACCACTGTCATAGATTCTAACAGCTCATGATGAGGATCCTTGGCTCATCCCAACTTGGAGCGCTCAGGCCTTGAGTTTCTATCTGCTAGCTCTCACTTCTACACCTCTAACTTCAAACTTGAACAAGGCAAGTCCTTTCTCCATCCCCCCGTCTTAAGTTCTTCCCTGGCCAAGCGGAAGCCGTGACATATCACTTAATGTATTGTGTCTATTTAGCATGTTGACATGCCTAGGGCTTGTGAGCAGTTTCATAGACACTTAACAGACTTGACAGCTTATTATTTTATTTTTTATCCTCTCCACCACGTGCTCACATGGCACTTCCTGTAAGGTCTCCATGTAGCTTTGACCTGAGTTGATGGTTCTCACAGGTGGCCTTGCCTTGAATTTCACTGCATAAAGTCTTTACCCAAATTCTGCTTTCATCTCTTTGGTAACTTCTCCCATTTCTCCACCTCTCCTGCATGTTCCAACCCCACCCCACCCCATCTCACCTGGGTCTTTTCTTTTGCACTACAAGCCTACCCAACATGCACTCACTGTTTCAAACAACAAAGATCTCTTCTGGTCCCACCGCAGCCCGACTCCTCCCTAACTCAGGAGTCAGAGGTTATGTCTTCTTCCTACAACCTCTTCTGCATTGCACCTCCTTCCACCAAATGAAATCCAGATCAGTCTGCGGATTGCAGGGCAAAGATCATATCCTTGGAGAAAGCACCCTCATCGCCCAATCGTGATCAAGTTCCTTTGACACGCTCTTAATTCCCTTGCTTCACAGAACTAATCCAGGCTGTGATTATTCATAGCAATTATTCAGGGCATGATTCACTCGCTAGTTTTTTTTTCCTTATTATTCTTAAGGTTTCAAGAAAGTAGGTGCCTTGATGCTTTTGACAAACATTAAACCCCCAACATATTGCACAGATCCAAGAATATATTTGATGTTCAGGAAATAACTCTAAATATTTGAATGGACATGTTCACTGATTGTATCCTTAAATCTTTCTTTCAAAACAATATTGTATCTCCTCCTCTCTGTGATGGTCTGAAATTTGGCTCCTCGTAAAATGCGTGTGTGGGATCTTAATCTCCAATGTGACAGTATTAGCAGATGGGGTATTAACAAGGTAATTAAATCATGGAGGCTCTGTCCTCTTGACTAGGATTAGCACCACTGTGGAAGAGATGGGAGGCAGCTGCCTTGCCCTTCCACGCTGTGACAACACAGCAACTTGGTGCCGCTTATGGAGCTTTCATCAGACACCAAATTTAATAATGGCTTAGTCCTGGACTTTCCAGCCTCCAAAACTGTGGGTAATAAACTTCAACTCATATAAATTATTCATCCTAACGCATTTTGTTATAGCAATGGAACACAGACAAAAGAGATAAGAATCTTCCAGGAAAATGATGCAACTTTAATTTTACTTCACAATAACATGATGCCCCCCCCCCAAAAAAAAAGCCAGGATGTAGAGGGGAAAGAAATTGACTAAAGAATTGAGAGGCAGCCCCTACTCTCACTATCTCTCCGCCCTGCTTAGCTCTCTCTGCAGCGAAAACTAGACCTGAACTTTTGGAAGGTTCTCTTTCTGACATTATTTAGTTTTTAAATCACTGTCCATGAACGGGACTAGGAAACTGTTTCAGAGGGAAGTCCGTTCTACATTGTGACAGATATTTTAAATGCTTTTGAGCACCTATTTAACAAGTATTAGTGTGGTCCTCTGACATCTTATGAATTGTGCAGTGTTATAGTGGTCATCATATTGTATAACTAACCTGTGTAATACCACTTAAAGAAGGGTTGCTTTAGCAGAATGAAGCAGAGCCACGCCAATGGCATACTGAAGCACTGCTTACCACCGTTTTATTGCTCTAATGAAAAGATGATTAAAGCAGTATAATATATGGCAGTCAGATGGAATTTTATACTAGGGTATTTGATTATCTATTGATAACCAAGTTCCCATGGATTTTTCCATTTTTCTTCTTCCCAGAAGATGCAGTCCTGGCCTTTTTCACAGAGGTTTACATTTTCTCATTCCCAATAGCATCTGCCCCTTTGATGTATCTTCCATTCAACTGTCTACCTTGGCTTTATCGAAATAAAGGGGTGAGAAAAATAAATAACAACTTCTTTAAATTATTAATAGAATTTACCAAGAAACTCCATCCAGGGAATAATTTCCCTCTCCTTTATTTATTTCTCTATTTTATAAACACTAGCTGGCAGGCACAGCTTGTCTTTGGGGAGAAACAAAGTCAGTTAAGCTCCAGAAGTGGGTTCCTACTGATAGTCCTACTCTAGGGTTCCTTTCCGTGTGGAAAGATGTCTTAAACTGATAACTGAAGTTGTAAATCAAAGGAAAGTATTGTGTGGCTATAGCTAGACCAAGAGCTTAATTGTGCTCTGTGACTGTAACACCGCTAAAGAAAACAGAAGAGCGCCTTCCATGAAGGCTTGACCGTAATCATGCCTTTCATTTGGACGGCTGGTCCTTACCTTGGCTTCCTAATGACACTCCCCCACAATGTTAACCAGCAAAAAAGAAGGTGGCTATCAGCAAAATATATAGGTGGCAAACATTTCAAGGGTTAAATGGATTGCAAGTGGTTATCAAAACAAGATGGTGCACTGCTAAGGATCTAGGAAAAGAAATAGGAGGACCTCAAGGCTTCCACCGTGAGAACTCAAGTCAAAGAATGTGACTGATAACTCTCCTGCGTGCACGGAGGTGCCTTCCTAGCTGGACTGTGGGGAGCATTCAATGAGCTCTGCCTGTGTGCGGACGCAAACCCAACCTAGCGGCTGCTCCACACACCTGACCTAACAACAGTGCGAACAGTGACCAGTCTTTTGACTCTGTGCAGGCCACACAAAACTCTTGAACAGAGCACAACCGGACAGTGTTCACCCATCTGAGACTTGGTCTATGCCATACAAGACTCTTTCAACGAGTAAACCCAGATAGAGTTCACCAAGCACAGCAGATATTTAAAACAAACATCAAGTACATTAGCTCCTCAAAAGATTAAATATGGGGAAGCAAGATGACTCAGTGGGCAAAAGGTGTTTTCTGCCAATCCTGATGGCCTGAGTTTGATCCCCAGAATGCATGTGGTGAAAGGAAGAAAACTATCTCCAACAAGTTGTCTTCTGCCCTTCACACACTCAGTGGCATATATGCGCACACACACACACACACACACACGCACACACACTACAAAAATAAAGAAATAAATATTAACTATGGAATTATGATTTAACAATAGAACTGGAAGCAAATATGTGTACACCTGTTCCATGGTGTAGCATTACTAATATAGTCAAATGTTGAAGATACAAATATTTTTCAGTCAAGGGGCATTTAGGTTGTTTCCAGGTTCTGGTTATGACAAACAATGATGCTATGAACATAGTTGAGCACATGTCCTTGTGGTTCGATTGAGCGTCCTTTGGATATATACCCAAAGGTGGTACTACTGGGTCTTGAGGAAGGTTGTTTCCTAATTTTCTGAGAAATCGCCACACTGACATCCAAAGGAACTGTACTAGCTTGTATTCCCACCAGCAATGCAGAAGTGTTCCCTAAATGCCCCTCGGTAGAAGAATGGACAAGGACAATATGGTACATTTACACAGTGGAGCACTACACAGCAAAAAATAATAATAATAATAATAATAACACTATCTTGAATTTTGCAGGAAAATGGATGGAGCAGGAAAACATTATTTTGAGTGAGGTAACCCAGAAAGACAATTATCACATGTACTCACTCATAGGTGGCTTTTAAACATAAAGCAAGGAAAGCCAGCCTACAAAGCACAATCCCAGAGAACTTAGACAACAATGAGGACACTAAGAGAAACTTACATAGGTATAACCTACATGGGAAGTAGAAAAAGACAAGATCTCCTGAGTAAATTGGGAGCATGGGGACCTTGGGGAAGGGCTGAAGGGGGAGGGGAGAAGCAGGGACGGGAGCAGAGAAAAATGTAGAGCTCAATAAAAATCAGTAAAAACCAAATATTCATCAATAGGTGATGAAATAGGTACCATAAAAATATGGTACGTATGTCATATCTATAAATGTCTCGTATGCTTACAATGAAATATTATTTAGACTCACGAGGGAATGAAATTCTGGTGCTTGCTAAAGCATGCATTGATTTCAAAGACATTATGCCAAAGCAACTGAGCCAGTCACGAAAGAATGAATGTCCTATGAATACATGTATAAGATCAGTATCTAAAATCAGTGTATAAAATCGGACACAGGAAGCAGAATGGTAGCTTCCACAAGCCTGAGAGATGGGGACTTCATAGGTACTGGGTGCAGAGTCTCCGTTCAGAAAGAAAAGGGCATTCAGGAGCTGAACGACTGCACAGCAAAGAATGTGCTCACTGCTGTAATCTGGGCCCACCACATGGTTCAATGACGCGTTCTGAATTGTGCACATTTAACTAAGCTTCTAAAACTCCAAGATAAATAAATTTAAAGTCATATAAAAATCTATGGTGGTGCGCACCTTTAATCCTAGCCCTTAGGAGGCAGAGGCAGGCAGATCTCTGTAAGTTCAAGGCTATCCTGGTCTATAGAGTAAGTTTGAGGATAGCCAGGAAGCCAGGACTGTTTCACAGAGAAACCCTGTCTCAGGGGATGGGGGGAACTCCTAAAAATCCAGAGAATCAAAATGATTCCATAATTTTCAAATCCCAACAGAATGACTACTGTCTTGGTGGAGAAAATCTCTAAGTCACAGATTTCAAATGGCCTAACAGGCCTCAGGAGAAAACAGGAAGTAGCTGCCTCAGCAAAGCCGGATTAGAAGGGGTCTGAAAACACATCTCTCTTTTACAAACAAAAAATTAAAAATAGAGTTCCTGAGGGGGAATAAAATAACTTCTTCCAACTCCACAAATATAACGTGACCCCTACAAAATACAATTTTACTCCTAGCTCGTGCTCATTAGTGAGAAATGAGCTTTATGAATATGGAAAACATAGCTAGAGTTCTAGATATTTTAAATATATTTATTGAAGTCCATGTATGTCACATTTGATGCCCTCTGAAGAGGTAGACATGGCTCAAGGTCATAGCACACTAACAGTTGGCACAGAGACTGGGGAAGAGAAGACGGACATCCTGCAGGCTTCTGTGTTTTCAACGTGTCATCTGAGTCAAACGTACTGCAACTGATTTGCGTTTTGATGTCTTTCTTCCTCACACCCGTGGATTATCCATGTCTTCATGCTTTATTTTATGTGTATGACTGTGCACGCTGACGCCTGACACTGTTCCCCAGGTGTCATTTATCTTCCTCTTCTTTTTTTCTTTTGGAGACACGATCTGTCACTGCCCCCTAGGTCACAGACTAGGCTATGCTGGCTGACCAGGGACACCAAAAGCTCTGCTTGTCTTCCCCTCCCCAGTGCTAGGATCGCAAGCACGTGCCACCATGCCCAGAATTTTCCAGGGTTATGGGGACTGAAGTCAGGGGCTCATGATTCCATAGCAAACACTTGATTGGCAGGAATCTTTGTCACCCTTGATCTAGAACTTGCTTAACCCCCTGGAAATTCAGCTTGACTTGTACTTACGCACATGCGCGCGTCTCTTTTTGTTCAAAGTTGATTCTCACTAAGAGTGTTTCCACGGCCCACGTGAAGAGCATGGGGTGTTTTCAGTATATATATCAGCAATGTTTCCTTGGCAAACAACCCCTAGCCTGTTTTTAATCCACGTGGGTAATCTCACTCATGTTTCACATTCCTCAGTAAGGCTACTTTGTTACTCCAAAAACAATAAAAAAATAAATAAATAAAATTTATGGCATGCCTTGGAATGGTCCCAACTTTATTAATATATGGAAAAGGCTATAATCTTTTATCCAGCAAAGGAGTGTGTTTTCTTCTCAGTGACCGCTTGACCTTATTTATGGGAGTGTTTCCTCCTTACCCCAAACGCTCACCATCCCCATGACCCTAACAAAGGAATGAATCATCTGGTCAAAGGCATACTTTTGGAAAATGTGTTTGAAATCTGGCTGACTCGTGTCTGTTGCCTTTCCTCTGATTTTACTTCATTCAGTCTCCAAAGCGCATTCTCCACTGCCCTGATCTGGCCGTGCTTTCCTCTGGAGGGAAACACATTCCCTCAAACACCACTCTTCATGAGCATCTATCTGTCCTTAAAGTTCAAACTCCTATGGAACATCCCCCAGAGGTGTCTTCAGGAGCCCTTCCCTGTCTCTCGCTATCACTCACTCCTGTGTGACAGAAGGATCTTAACACAGACATCTAGGGCTCCTCTTCCACCACATGAGAGTGATTCCACACTCAAGAGCAAATGGGAACTTCGTCTGCACTGCCTACCTGTCCTCCTGTGAAAAAGAGGGTGTGTGTGTGCGGGTGTGCGGGTGGATGTGTTCTGTTTCTGTACTGTTGTTGGGGCCTAAACAGTGCCATGAGTAATAGATCACCAATTCACTTTCATTAAGTACTGAGAATTTGCATTCTGAAAGGTGGTCTTTTACTACAGTGGAGAAGCTGAGATTTAAGCCAAATCGGCATCCAAAGTCCCTGGTCTCCATCCAAGAGGCTCTCTGTGTATCATTGTCTCCAAACTTCCTTTTCTATTCCTCCCTCCCAATTACACATCCAGGCCTCCTTTCCCAACCATGTATAGTAGTGAAATAGACCAACCTAATACCTAGCTCCTATAAATAATCTCTTGTCGATATTCTCCCATTTATTTCTTATCTGCTACCTAAATTCAGAAGATTCAACACAGCCCCTGACATGGATACCTCAGTCACCGTGTGGAGAAGGTGGGGACACTTGAGTGGAATATTGAATGACCGAGAATTATTTCATATTGGTTTCAAGCTGCAGAAAAGAAAAAAAGCTATGGTTTTGGAATGCCAGCTTTCTGGGCCGTGTTGCCAGTGCAACCTCTGGCTCTTTCTGGAGGTCCGGCTATGAAACATTTAAATGGGTTTTGTGAGAAGCATGCTACAATTTGCTTAATGGTAACATGGACTGGCTATGTGCCTCAAAATGGGGCTGTAAGCATGGCTCTTAGAGGCAGCAAACAGCTACGCGATGCTGAACTGGGCAGGGCAAGCAGGAAGTTCTGTATTTCCCCTAGTAATGGCACCACTTAAGTTCATGAGAAGCACTTAGCATTTTAAGAAACACTCCTGGACAGAAAAGAAAAGATGCATAATAAGACAGATTTAGATTTTTAAAAAAAAAGACCTCTAAATGAGACACAGTATTGGATAAATGTATCTAGGCTTGGGAGAGAGAAAAAAGGTTTTAAAAAAAATAAAATAAAACAAAGTCTTTAAAGAAGCAGAGTAAATTTGTAGAAAAGGTTAAAGAGAAAGCCACATAAAGATTGAATATACACAGAAAATCTGGATTATGTATATTACTCTGTTTTCTTTGAATTTTTTGATTAAGTACAGAGAGACATTTCATTGTATGGGCTACTAAGCTAAACCGGCATGTATATTATAAAGGTATCTTGACTTCAGTATTTGATTCTAAGGATATGTTGCTTTTGCTTTTCTTTTGTTTTCACAGAGGATGAGAACCTGTGGATTTATTCTAGGCTAATGTGGTCTGATGGATGAAGACCCCCTGAAAGATCACCTTGAACACCCCTCAAAAAATTACTTCACCCAGTAAACAGCAGGAAACAGCTAAAGAAAACTATGCACAAATTCTCAAATATTGTTTATAAATGTTTCTTTACATTTAAAGGAGGATATGCTATAGAGATTTTCATTGGTATGGATCTTGGTCTATTGATACAAATTTTAGGTCAGTTTCATTATATGTATATTTCTGCTCCTGATTAAGGTGTTTGTGCAGCTCATTTGAAAATGTAATGTATAATTAAGAAATATAGGTTAATAGATAGTCATCTATAATAGTCAAGCTTGTAGTCATGTTAGTTAGATTTTCTAGATATACAGAGATGTATTTCAGATGGATAGGCATTCTTAAAACCTTTCAAAGACTACAGAATATGGTATTTAAAATGTTTAAGAATTTAGGACGTTTATGACAATGAGATACATCTACTCCTGGCAGCACCAATTACTTCAAGAGGAAGATGGGCTTTGAAGAGGCCCCTTATGGAGTTGGTTAGCCATTTAGGCAAGAAACTCCTCTTGCCTGGAATGCTTGATGAACTGAACATGCAGGATCTGCAGGAAATGACTGCTGAACTTGCCTAAAAGACAGATGATCCTTCAGCATTCATGCTTCATGAAAGAGTCTTCTAAACATTCTGCAGGACACAAAAAAAGTGACTGACAAACTGCCAATATAGGCAGACCTGTCTTTGAAATTTCCTGCTTCATGGAAAAGTCTGCTAGATACTATGGGCCTGCAGACTGAAGATGGGTGCCCCAACAGTACAGAAGAACTATGGGTGACTGTCCAGGCAGCAAGATGTCTCTGTCATTTCTAGTTTGGGAAGTTGCTTACAATGCACTTCCTTGTTTACTTAGGTAACATTACATTCTTTTGGAGTCTTTGATGGAGTTGAAGAATTTATAGTTATAGTTTTCCTTAGTTTGATAAAGATAAAGTAGATATAAACACTGTAACTGTAATTCTTACTTGATACCTGTTTAGTTATATGTAATTTTACTATGTTAAAGTTAAAGCCTTCCTTTTTGTTTAAACAGAAAAGGTGAAATGGTGTAGGAGGTCCTTCTATCTATGTGTTGCTTTTATTGGTTAATAAAGAAACTGGCTTGGCCTATAGCAAGTCAGAACTTAGCTAGGCTGGGAAAGCTAGGCTGAATGTTGAGAGAAAGGAGGAGTTAGAGAGAAGTCATGGAGCCTCCGCCAGAGACAAACATGATGAAACGTTGCTGGTAGGCCACGACCTCATGGTGATACACAGATTAATGGAGATGTGTTAAATTAATATGTAAGAGCTAGCCAATAAGAAGTTAGAACTAATAGACCAAACAGTGATTTAGATAATATGGTTTCTGTGTGATTATTTTGGGGCTGATCAGCCAGGAACAAACAAGTGGCCTTCTTACAACAGCCAGTGGTCATAATTGTAGTTTATGGCATTCAGAGTAGAGTAAGACTTTTAATGGCTGCTCTCCCCTAGAAACCTACATGGTACCATTTAGAACTTTGAAGTTAGAAAGCATCCTAGTCTATACCAATTTGATTTCTACATGTCCTGGGACCAATTTGGTGTCATCAGCAGTGGGGTCCGACCATCAAGTTTCTGCTTCTCAACCAAGAGCAATGCCAATAGCTGCACTGTTTGAGGGGCCTCTCCATCTCCTGGACAACTCTGACCCACAGCTCAAGAGGACGTATCCCATACCTGGCACTGGACTTTTATTTGGCAACTTATTGCTTCTGGGCAATTCCAATTAAATTATTTTATATGAATAGATAGATAAATGATAGATAGATTGATTGACTGATTTAAGAAGCCAAAAAATTATGGATTTCCATATATTCTTAGTGTTAGTTATCCCTTCTTGCTGCTTCTGCCCTATCCTCCCACCTCTCTTCCTTCTACACACACACACACACACACACACACACACACAAACACACCCTCTTCTTCATACTGCTTGTGTTCTGCTATCCCCCCTCACTTAAGATCTTTCTCTACCTCAAACCCACAAATGGTCCCTTTCTAGTTGCCTAGATTCCACAAGTATGCCAAATTCCATATGAGAGACATTTACCTTTCTAGGTCTGGGTTGCCTCATTCAACATACTGCTTTCTAGTTTCTTCCATTTACCTATAAATTTCATAATTTATTTCTGACAGCTAAATAAATTCCATTGTCTATCAGTAGCACATTTCTATTATCCACTCATCAGTCAAAAAACACCTATGCAGGTTCCATGGTTTGGTTATTGTGAATAGAGCAACTATAAATATGGATGAGCATGTGTCTCTGTAGCAGAAAATAGCATCCTTGGAACATGCTCAGGAGTGGCATTGCTGGGAAATATGGCAGGTCTATTTCTAGCTTCCTGAGGAGCTAGCACATGGATTCCCATAGTAGCTGCACCAATTTGTGTTCCCACCAATAGCCTATGAGGTTCCAGTTTCTCCCATTCTTGCCTTTTGCTTTCTTAATCTTAGCCATCCTACACTGGGGTAAGATGACATCTCAAAATAGATTCAATTTTTACAGAAATTACAGTTTTATAGAGGATAAGGATGGATGGTTTGTTTCCACCAAGCCTCCTTGGGACTACCATCGTATTTGTACACACAATGTTTCACTGAATCTTGCCAATGCGTTTGAGAAGATATGATAAAACATTGGGCTTTAGGTTATAATAGTAACTGACACAAACTGTCCAGAGGAAGTTTGAGGTTTCTGCCTTCAGAATCAACTTCCCCCCAGCTGTGCTTTGGGCTTTTATTCTGGCACAATTCTTTCTTGTCATTGTGTGGACTACAGGAGGCGTCACTTCACCTTATCCTTAGGAGTACAAATTGTTGTGTAACAATTTCCTCTGAGATGAAAACCTCCCATCCTGCAGGAAGCTCCTCAAAAAGAAATGTAAACAAAAGAGTTTCAGGAAGTCCCTGAAACTGACCAGATTCACTAGGTCCCTCCCTGATAGAGTAAGCAATAAAAGCTGAATGAGAGTATCCCTCAGGTACAGCAAAACCAAGCTGCAAATAAGACTCTCAGACAAGATGACCTGCAAAAGAAGACTCTGTGACCGGACCAGTGGCCTCTGAAAAGCAGAAAACAGCTGAGTTGCCTGGAAGAGGGTCAGACCAACTGAGACACCCAGAGAGGATGCTTTCCAGCCTGTTGGGTTGCCTGTAGGCTGCAGAGTGGGCTCCAGGTTACAACTTCATGAGCTGTTACCTATGCTTGGGTAAGCTTTGGTGATGAAGCTATCTTTGAATTCTTTCTGCCCCTCTATCTAACCCCTCACCTACATTCCTGTAAGTAACCCCAATAAAACTCATTGGCTCACCAAATTGGACTTTGGTGGCATCTATGCTTTGGTCTGTCATAGGTTCCCTACTTGAGGTGAGCAAATGTTTATGTTGTATCTCCCTATGATAATTTTTGCCACCACCATATACACATGTGACCCAGAGTGGAGGTCAATCCATCTTCCAATCGCAGAGAACGGCTTTGGAGTAGGCAATATTAGAGAGAAATAATTCCCTCCTCGCTTGCATGTTTCCTTTTCATGTTTGTGACTGTTCAATGTTATAATCGGTGTTCTATCTTCATTCAGACCAAGAGGAAGTCAAGCTATTTATCTGATTGCTACAATTAAGAGACTGCTTGGCAGGATGACCCTATAACAAATGCTGGGATAAAACTAAAGAGTATTCTTGGCTATATTTCAGAAAAATAATAATGATAATCTGACAATTCATGACATGACTTGGATGGCAAAAATAACAGAAAACTATTTATTATTAGCAGTAATGAGTAGCACTGAGAGGAGAGAATTGAACTTGAGAAGGCCAGGAACAGACTAGGTTGTATTGAAGCATGAGAGGTAGACAGTCATGTTTGCCTTCAATATTATAATGGCTTCAAATTAAGTCATGAAAAAGCATTTCACCTCTTATGAAAATTACTATTGTCTACTCACCAAGATCTAGAATCATGTAGGAGGCAAGCCTTTGGACACGCCTGCGGGAGCTTATCTAGATTAGGTTAAGTGAGACAGGAAGAGAAACCCCAAGAAGCGGGCAGTATCGTTCTTTTGGCTTGGTCCTGAAATGTCTAAAAAGGAGAAAGATAACCGAGCACCGGTGGCCAGTATTCTCTACTCCCCGACTGTGGAAGCAATGTAACAGCTGCCTCAAGCTCTTGCTGCCTGGACATCTCTGCCATGATGGGCTGGACCCTTAAATCTGTGAACTAAAATTGAGTCCTTTCTCTTCAGCTGCTGTTGTTAAGATATTTTATCACAGCAAGGCAGCAGCTGAGATCCCTCTGCCGCCTGCTTGTGTGTGGATATGTTGGTTTTTTTTTTTCTGCAAACTTTGTAAGTTTCTGCCAGGTAGGCGTTATGGCTCTCTAGTGTCTCTTATCACACACTAGGCATTTACTCATTGTGACAGACTATAATGCAATTGTCCCTGTTTTGATTAATCTTGTATCTTCCTCCAGCATGTGCTATACCTCACTGACAGAATTATATTGTTGGCACTGTTAGAAGAATCAAAGAGAAATGGAGTTCAGTAGTTCAGTATGGGACTGCCCTGTGATAAAGAATCTATAGTAATTATGTTATCATTTTCGAGAGAGCTAGGAGAAAATACTTAACCCACTTGCCTGCTAATGTTTCTTAAGCTGATAAGCGGAATGCCTTTTATGGATAAGTCTGGAGAGCTGGGGTAAAAAGACGAAGAAGGAACAAGAAGACTCAACGACCCAGTGCTTACATCATTTGGCTGATCCCTCAACTTGTTGGGGGGCAAAATACACAAGAAAGAAATGAAAGACCGCGATATAACTCAACCTTTTCCTCTTAGGCTGCTGGTGTGTTCTATGGCCAAGAACTATGAAGAACATTGTGGTTTAAGAGAAGGTTTAATAAGAAAATTCTACTCTCAAGTATCTACTTTGACACGTGGGGAATGACCCTGATTGAAAACGAAAGGCTAGTTAATGGCAGGGCCATTAACAGCTGCATTGGCACCGAAGCCAACACCCTGGCCTTGCTTCCCAGAAAGGTCTGAGTGCAGCATATATCCTGTCGATTAATGCAATTCTTTCCGGGCCTTCCCCTTCAGACAGCATCTTGACTAGGTACAGCTGATACACCAGCGGCTCTGAAGTGCTGATGGGCCGAAGCCTTGCTAAGCTATTTGTTTTATTGATTGCAGGTTGCACCCCTCAAAGGCTCTGGCGCAGGTGTTTAGCTGTACCACTCTGAATGAATGCATCCCATCTCATCTGATGTCAGAATCTAAGTGCGGCTGGGCCTGGTTGCTCATTGGATGGCAGAGATTCTGATCCAGTAGATCGGGTATGGGACTCTTTCAGGGACCACATGTCCTACATGCTGCTAATGCAAAAATTCCATGGAGCATACTGGGAAAACCACTTGCTGTTGAAGTTTCCAAGGTCGTCAAGGTCACAAATAGGCAGACTGAAGGTATGAACTTGACATTGGGATGTGCACTCTAATTGAGGTTTTAATATCACAGATTAACCTTGTCCATGAAAGGGGAAAGAGGGGAGAGTGAAAAAATGATCCCCGAAGAGGTGATATTTGGTCTGGGATTTGAAAGATAAGAAGGTATTTTCTAGCTAAAGGGGCACAAAGAGAAAGATCTGTGAGAACAGAGAGTGCAAACGGCAGAAAAGCAGGAGCAAAGAGGAGAGGCTGGAGCTACAAGGACCTCCAGCCGCCTGCCACAGTGTCCGTGCTCAGAGCAGTCTACCCTGGAGACTGGCTTCTCAGATGCAAGATCTGGGTTCAGCCAGTTCAGTCCTTCAGGGGAGCCTTGGACCGAGTTGGTGTCATGAAAGGTCCATCCAGGGAAGGGAAATATAATGAAGACAAAGTTTTATGGCCAGAAACATGTTGGCACCATAAGATTTCTGTGGAGAAAGGGGCAAGTTACAGGACGGAGTTAGGTCAATGAACTGGACTGGAGAAACACACACACACACACACACACACACACACACACACACACACACACACAGAGGCTAGATCTCCAGAAGGCGGCGGCAGGACAAAAAGACAAATTATGCAGAGAGGGTCCTCCATGAGATCAGGCAGATCTGGCTTCTGAATGTCAGAGGCCCTGCCACAAAGGCTTTATCCACCAAGATTATCAAAGATTGAACACATACCCGGTTCAAGAACAGGAGAAAAGACCAACTGAGGAAAAAAAACAGGAAACATTTTGTTGTGTGACTTGAAACATGATATGTCAGTAGAAGCTACGAGAACGGATGTCATTGATTGAGTTGGCGAACGCTGACTTGGAGGGGACAGAGTGGAGGAGAGGCACCGAGTCAACAAGAGTGTAGATTCTCCACTCAGTTGAACTCAGTTTCCCTTTGTCTCATATACAGGGCGATTCTTTAACCTGCCAGTAGATGGTGCTATGGCTTTGAAAATAGTAAAAGCTGGTCAAAAGCCTGAACTGATCATAACACTAGACATTGAGGGGTCATCAGCCTCAAACCTACACAACAAACTTTAGACAACTAAGGGATGTTGAGAGCAGGAGAAAATAGTTTTCCCCTCGGAAAACTGTTGGTTTCCAACACCAAACGTTTAGCACTGAAAACATACATACCAGTAACACAGACTGAGCGGGTTGTATTTATGTGTTTTAGTACAACACACACACACACACACACACACACACACACACACACAAACATTTAATGAAAACATTAGGCCATGAGTTTGAAAGAGGGCAGAGAGAGGTACATGAGAAAGTTTTGAGGGATGAAAAGAGAAGGGGGAAATGACATAACCTCAAAAAATAAATAATTCCTGAAAATAAGCTTGTTATTAGGAACGACTAACACCAACATGAGAGACCAGATCAGAACTGAAGCCTTGTTTATTATATGAGGCTCATATTACTCGATTTTTTTTCTACGGAGTTTAGTTTTAGCATACCAATGTATTTCACAATCTAACAGGGAATGTTGCCAGGGTCAGTTCACATGACCGTCAAACCCACAGGGAAAGACCTCTGGTGGATCTGGATGCTTGGCAGCTAGGAGTCTACTCGGGACTGTAAGACTTCTGTGCTCCTGGCGTTCGCCCAAACCCACTAGTTTCCAAATGTGAGGGTGACTATGGGCTGCTTGCCCTTGTAAGCCAGAAGCTGCACAATTAGAGACGGTAACTGGATTAAAGGCCAATAAGAGAGGGTGATGGATGGGTGCTAAACATGATTGATGTGTTTTATTTGCGTGAATAAAAAGATCACGGTTCAACCCACTTTTTTATCGCTCATATATACTCATTTTAAGATAAGAGGAAAATTCACTTTCTATCCAAGGAAAAGATACCTCTGACCTGACTCATTGATTGATAAGGTACGGCTGCAAGTCCGTTTATTTCTAGAAATTTTTACTCAGAAATGTAGACCAGAGGGCAGCAGGGCCGAATGCGCCGTAGGGCACTGGTGTGGGCACATACAAATGAAAGAACTGACCTACGGAAAGCAGCGCTTCCGTTTCCAGAGTTCTCGGTTTCCTTCTTTGTCAGGAGGGGACAGATGGAAGGGGAGAGCAGCCGTGAGCTTTCTTCCGTTCTGATTCTGAAAAGGAAAATGTGACTGAGATCCTAGAGTCTAGGGGTCTCCGTGGTACAAAAAGCAACAACTTGAACTACAGTCACAAGACTGGGAGCGCTCTCGAGACTCTTGGGGATTTCTGACAACCTAAGGAGAAATATTCTAGATCATTCTGAGAAACATCAGGCAGGATACAACAGCTTTGGGAATCTGGGAACCAGGGACTGAGTTCAGAGATCATGTTTGGGGTCAAGAGTAGAAGCCTCTGTCCTAGTGAAGGATGCCTTTCAACTTCATCTATATCCGAAACTAGTTCAGTCTATCCCCAAGGTGGGTTTGTCTGTTTGTTCCTTAAACTTCAGTTGAGAGCCTTTAACGGAAAATATTTTCAATTTGATTTTCCCTTAATAATTCACATATTAAAATAATAATTCAACAAAAACTCTATATTGTCAAAGAAAAATGTCTTTCCTTACACACTGAAATGACATCATTGGCTTCTTTTGCATAATTGGTTAAGCTTAAGCTAAATTCTCTTTTGGTATATGTTTCACAGAGATTGGGGGGATAGACTATTTAAAGCTAAAAAGAATTCTAAGGAGTAGGGAACTGTGTATCAAGATTTCTCTTCTTTTTTTATTTATTTAATTGAGCTATACATTTTTCTCTGCTCCCCTCCCTGCTTCTCCCCTCCCCTTCAACCCTCTCCTATGGTCCCCATGCTCCCAATTTACTCAGGAGATCTTGTCTTTTTCTACTTCCCATGTGGATTAGATCGATGTATGTCTCCTCTTAGGGTCCTCATTGTTGTCTAGGTTCTTTGGGATTGTGATTTGTAGGCTGGTTTTCTTTGCCTTATGTTTAAAAACCACTTATGAGTGAGTACATATGATCATTGTTTTTCTGGGTCTGGGTTACCTCACTCAATATGTTGTTTTCTAGATCCATCCATTTGCCTGCAAATTTTAAGATGTCATTTTTTTCTGCTGTGTAGTACTCCATTGTATAAATATACCACATTTTTCTTATCCATTCTTCGGTCAAGGGGGAAATTAGGTTGTTTCCAGGTTCTGGCTATGACAAACAATGCTACTATGAACATAGTTGAACACATGTCCATTGGGTACAATTGAGCATCCTTTGGATATGTACCCAAAAGTGGTATTGCTGGGTCTTGAGGAAGGTTGTTTTCTAATTTTCTGAGAAATTGCCACACTGACATCCAAAGGGGCTGTACCAGCTTGCATTCCCACCAGCAATGCAGGTGTGTTCCCTTTCCCCCACAACCTCTCCAGCATAAGTCGTCTTCAGTGTTTATGATCTTGGCCATTCTTCCAGGTGTAAGATGGAATCTCAGAGTTGTTTTGATTTGCATGTCTCTTATGACTAAGGATGATTAACATTTCTTTAAGTGTCTTTCAGCCATTTTAGATTCCTTTGTTGATAGTTCTTTGTTTAAGTCTGTACTTCATTTTTTTAATTGGATTATTTGTTCTTTTGATGACCAATTTCTTGAGTTCTTTGTATATTTGTATATATCTGTCTGATGTGGGGTTGGTGAAGATCTTTTCCCATTCTGTAAGCCGTTGTTTTGTCTTATTGTCTGTGTCCTTTGCTTTACAGAAGCTTTTAAATTTCAGGAGGTCCCATTTATTAATTGTTTCTCTCAGTGTCTGTGTTACTGGGGTTGTATTTAGGAAGTGGTCTCCTGTGTAATGCGCTCAAGTGTACTTCCCACTTTCTTTCTTTTCTATGAGGTTCAGTGTGGCTGGCTTTATGTTGAGGTCTTTGATCCATTTAGACTTGAGTTTTGTGCATGGTGATAGATATAGACCTATTTTTATTCTTCTACATGGTGATATCCAGTTATGCCAGCACCATTTGTTAAATATGCTTTCTTTTTTCCATTTGATATTTTTTGCTTCTTTGTCAAAAGTCAGGTGTTCAAAAGTGTGTGGATTAATATCCAGGTCTTTGATTCGATTCCTTTGGTCCTTCTGTCTGTTTTTATGGCAATACTAGCACTGTAGCCCTGTAGTAGAGTTTGAAGTCAGGGATTGTGATGCCTGTAGAAGTTCTTTTATTGTACAGGATTGTTTTGGCTATCCTGGGTTTTTTGCTTTTCCATATGAAGTTGAGTAACCATTCTTTCGAGGTCTGTGAAGAATTTTGCTGGGATTTTGATGGGCATTGCATTGAATCTGTAGGTTGATTTTGGTAAGATTGCCATTGTATTGAAATTTCTTGGTGTGATTATAACGAGCTAAGGTCAAGCCGAGATGTAGACAAATCCTAAACTAAATATGTTTACACTCAAAGGCTTGTGACACTGAACTATCTATAGTGAGAAAAACTTCCCAGGGCCTCTTCCATTCATCTTTCAGAGAAGAAGACAAACCTCAAAACACTGTTTATTCTATCACTATTTATTTGTGGTGCTTTTAAGGGCATTTATGAAAACTTAAGGGACCTTGGAAGTTGTCAACCCAGCTCCTGCTCTTTTAGAGGCCCGAAGAAAATGCCTCAGGATTGCTTTTGTGGTGGGTCTTTTGTCATAGCCAGACTTGGAGTGAGGGGTGGAGTTCATTGCCCACCAAGAACAGGTGGCGTAAGGCTTTCCATGAAACTCCAGAGCATGCCAGTCTCAGCACCACCCTCCCTGGAATGGGTCACACGGCACTGCCTTCTGTTCTACCGCACCTTCCCGGGTGGCTCTTGATGAGCCGTCAAGGGTTGAGGACCAAATCCCCCAACTCAGATCAGCAAGACATTTACTTCTCTTGCCCTTAGTTTTATTACTTATAAAACAGAGATCATGACAATAATTCCTACATTCTGACTGTTTAATGCAAATTAAATAAGATAAAAATATACAACCTCTTAGTTCATAGCACCTGGTACAGAATATGTTCAAAGTTAGGTATTAGCCATGTTATTTCCTATTCCAGAAAATGTCACTTCAGGAACAAGCCTGTTAAGAATGAGACATGCACGCACATGTGTACATATGCAAGCATACACACACACACACACACACACACACACACACACACACACACACCAAAGAAAGAGCTGGGTCCAAGAATCAGGCACCTATGGTTACACAAAAAGCAACTTGAAGTTTTTGACAATGAGCATGAAATGAATGTCGGCTGCTATTTCCTGTGGAATGTACCTTTGAGCTGATATATGGGAATAGACTCAATGTGCAGATAACAGACCTACTTCTAATCTGTCTCCATTCCAAACCCCCGCTTCCCCTAGTGGGATAAAATACTTGCCTCCAGTGAAGTGGCCTTTCTGAGCTGTGATCCTAGCAAGTGGCCTTGCGAAAAATGACATGTTTGAAGTTCTGGTCCTAAACAGCAAGGTACACCATTCTACCAATGTTGAACATGTCTATTTCCACTTCAGAATTGTGTGACAATCAGGAGGACACCTTCTCTGTCCCTCTATTTTTACTTGTGTTCTATCTGTTCCCCCAGCAAACCAGGAACTATTTCTTACTCCACAGTGCCTTGTTCTGCTGCTGTTCAGTGTATTCTTATCAACATCTACTGACTCAAAGTCCTTGTGAAGAATAGATTTGAATGTGGGGTCACGTGTATCCTACTGTACATAGGTTGTTTCAAATAAAATCAAAGATTCCAATCTCCACCACCTCATTTCTGTTTTTCAGTCGCAGAGAACGGGTTGTTTCACATGCGTCGCTCCAGAAGCTTGTGGTGAAGAATGGAGGTGCATGCAGAATGAAGCCCACTCTGTACTTAGTATCCAGCTCAGACGCTGCGGTGTGACTTGGAGACTTCCACAGATCCCTTACCTCAGGCCTTGGCTTTTATGCCTGTATATTTATGCTGCCCAGCACCTAAACTGAAGTCGCCCCTATGTCCCTTCTCTAGATTATTCATCTTTTCAGCACTAGTAGCTAGAGGGTGCCAACCATAAACAGCAACACAAAAATCTTCAAAATTACCATGAACGGTTCAGGATCATCACACGCATGGTTTGCTTTATTCTTGGTGTGTGTGGGAGGGGGGCTGCATATGATCCCAGCCTTTGAATCAAGAGGATGGTAGATTCAAGGTCAACCCGAGTCACACGAGTCACACAGTGAAACTGCACGAGGGAGATGCGGAGATGCTTAGGCAGGGACAACACTGAGTATCTCTAAGCCTGAAGCCTTGTCCTTGGCTTTGCTTCTACATAGTCTCCCCAGATGAGCTCATGCTTTAGCGGAGGACTCAGACAAGAGGAAGCTAAACATGTAATTACAAATTACAGTGAGCAGAAAAGGAAATAAATAGGAACGTGTCTTATATTGAAGAAGCGAAGACAGCCTCTCTCAGGCAGGATGTATAAAACTTGAGTAAAAACTTCATGGGGCTTAGAAAGGTGAAGGGTGGAATGGAATTATGCTAAGCAGAACAACATTCAATGGTACTAAAAAGAGCTTGTCACATAAAGAACTGAGAATCCCATTCAATGACACTTGGAGAGCCATGGGGGGAAAGTATTATGACAGCCCTAATGTTATATTTCCTGAATCCGGTTTGCTTGTCGGTTTGTTTATTGAGGCAGGGTCTCTCTGTGTAGTCCTGGCTGTCCTGGAACTTGCTCTGTAGACCAGGCTGACTTTGAACTCACGGGGATCCACCTGCCTCTGCCTCCTAAGTGCTGAGAATAAAGGCGTACATCACCAACCACATCTGGCCTGTGTTGATTTTTTTTTTAAGCTAGGATATCTGCTTTTCAAAGCATATTAAAAGGTAATTTGCAAGTGAATGTAAATGTCATGTTCCTGTTAATCTCACACAAGCAAGCATCTTCCTGTCCCCACCCCGGCATCTCCTACACTTCCACACACAGCTGTCCCCAGCTCTGTCCCTGCTCAATCAGGCTTCATCTTTTATTCCAATGTAGCACGTGATCTAGATATAATAGAAGGCAAACGAGACAGGGAATACACCTCCTTTTAAGCATGGCATGTAAAATCTCTTCTTTTCCCCATAATTTTAACATCTTAAATAGACTGTGTAGATTGACAAGTATTTCACTTATTGATGGATTGCTTGGTCCACTGCACTAGTTACAGCCTTAATTCAGTTTGGGATTGGTTTCTTTCCTGAAGCTAACAGCAACCCCACCCAGCCTGAGTCATGTGGAAAGTGGTTGTGAACACTCTGTTCCTTCAGACTCCTTTATCGGTCACCTTGATCCTCTACCACACAGCACACCTCAAAAGCTACCACTTTCGGGTCTCAAAGGGTCCTCTGTTTCTAATTAAGAATCATGAGCTTTGTCTTTAAGCCATAGAGACAATTAAACAAAGCAGCTCTTCTTTCAGAATGCACTTTGACTACACTGTGGAGAGCTGATCAGAGAGAGAGAGACAAGGCAAGGCTTTGCAGGACAAGAGTCTTCTTGAGTGCTCACTGGCCTCTGCTCCTCACAGGGTCCTTCTCACAAAAGTCCCCTATGTGCCACACAACCTTGTTGATTTTGAAAGCCCTTCCTCTACCCTGGAGCAACTTTGACCGTCATTTGGAGGACTTTCAAAAGCCCACTATGGGGACAATGACACTCCTACCAAATCGATCTTGACTCAAAGGTAGTAAAACATTCAAATCAGGTTCTTTCTCCTTCAGAGTTTCCTCTGGGGCTCCAAAGTCTAAGGGCAATTGAAGTTGAAATGCCAGGCACTAAAGCACACTTTTGTGTGCGGTAATGACTATGAGACTGATTCCACTAGAGAAGAAAAGGCAGCCCAACCTAGCTTTCCCTTTGTGTGTTGAGACAGGAATTTTTGTATTCCTGACTCTACTAAGATTTCCACCTTTGAAATAGCCCAGGCCATAAGGAGCAAGGCTGAAGGAAGCCATTCTGTTTGAGCGCTTGCTGCCATCCTGGCATAGCAACTGGCAAATCATATCTGCTGCCCGATGAGGGGATGAAGATGCTTACAGGAGATTCCAGCCCAAATTCCTGAATCACCCCTAGCCCCAAAATAAGCCCAGACAAGCCACTGGAGCCACACTACATGCATATTCTTAATGAGCAGTTAAGTTGTTCTCCGTACAGTAAATCTGTATAAAGTGCTTATTCTTAAATAAATAATAGAAAGGTTACAGAAGTTCCCTGAGTCTGGCCCAAAGCTCAACCAAATAATAGTTATTTCATCACAACAAAATGCTTATTTTAAACTGCTAATTTGGGGGTGATTTCTTACATAACAAGCATAAATAGAACAACAAAAATCTGGCAAACATTGCCTAGTGTGGCTAATTTCTAGAATTCACGCGCTCCACCCATCCCTTATCTGGCAGGTCCAATTCTCCCTTATTTGTCTTTTGTAGTTTGAAGTTAGTCCCCCACCAAGTTCATCTGAGAGCCTAGACCTCAGGTCTTCAGCATGACCTTCTTTGGTCATAAATTCTTTATGGGGTAGTCAAGTGGAAACTGGGAGGAAGGTTGTTTTCACATGGTTAGCCCAGTGACATTTTCATTCAAGCCTGTGTTTAGGTCAGTCTCTCAGACTGTTTTACATACAGTAAATCTGTATAAAGTGCTTATTCTTAAATAAATAATAGAAAGATTACGGAATTTCCCTGTGCCTGGCCCAAAGCTCAACCAGATAATAATTATTTCAAAGCCATCCAACTTCCTGCTAGTTTCTTTAACAATGCAGCTTAAGAATTTCTAAGAGTCTACATTTGGACATTCTGACCATGTAACTGTAATAGTCAAGGGAGAAGAGGCCTTGAATGTGAGAAAGGGTGGAGATGGCAGAAACTGAAGGGGGAGAAGGAGGGAATGGAAATTAAACGCAGAGCTTAAGTACTAAATTATCAAAATGAAATAAAAATAAAACATAATAACATCTCCTGATATCCTGTGTGCTACATAAAAACTTTATTCTGCTCCTGTGACCTTTGTCACCAATATTATTGACATGTTGCCCTAGAGTGTGCAGTCCTAGGCAAGGCCCTGGCCATGCAAAACAAAGAGAGACATCATCTAGAACAGAGCAGCCATGCTCAGGGACCAGTCTGTGATCACTGTTGTACTTTTACTCCGGAATTAGGAACACTTTCCAGTTCATTGCTCCTGCTTCTCAGAAAACATTCCAGAGAAGTGCAGGCTACAGTAAGGGGTTAGACAAAGTGTTGCTAGACATCAATAAAGGGATTTCGACTAAATGGTTTCACATCTTATCCCAGCATGAACTTAGGGTTAAAATTGGAACTTTAGATAAAATAAAAAAGTGGAAGATCCTGGGCCAAAATCACAGAACCCAGTACACTGGGAATTTAGCACTGTAAAGTTTACGCCCTTTAATGACTGTACACAAAGAACTAAGAAAGAAAAGCCATTAGCAAGAGGACAAGAATAGGCCATTCACTAAGTGGATACAAACTACAAACAAAAAATGCATGCTTGCATTTCAATTGTAAAAACTGGAAGTCAAAAAGAACAAAAAAAGGACCATACTCAGCTTATTAACCAGCATTTCTCTTAAAAATGAGATAGAACAAGAGAGGAAAGAGTAAGAATATGAGCAAAGAGGTCAAAACCATGATGGGAGCATCCACTGAAACAGTTTACCTGAGCTAATGGGAGCTCACCAACTCCAGCCGGACAGGGAAGGAACCAAACTAGACCCTCTGAATGTGGGTGACCGTTGCATGGCTGGAGCAGACTGCAGGGCCACTGGCAGTGGCACCAGGATTTATCCCTACTGCTTGTACTGGTCTTTTGAGAACACATTCTCTTTGGATGGATACCTTGCTCAGCCTAGATATAGTAGGGAGGGCCTAGGACCTTCCCCAAAGCAAAGTGCCTTACCCTCTCTGAGGAGTGGGTGTGGTTGGGGGAGTAGGTATAGGGAATAGGAGAAGGGGAGGGAGTGGGAACTGGGATTGGTATGTAAAATGAAAAAACATAGGGTTTTTTGCTGTTTTTTAATAAAATAAAAAAAAGAAGAAAAATGTGATAGAGCCCCAGGTTAATAAGAGCTAAGAAAAATGGGCCTTTTTGTTCAGTTAATGTAACATTGTTTTATATTTTTTAATTATATTAAGACTACTATTTTATGCCAGAATCAAAACAAATTCTAGAGGTATTTCAGTTTAATGTGAAAGGAAGTTTTAAAAAAAATGAAAGGATATCTTTGTAAATTAAAATAGGGCAAAAAATATTTTTAAGTAAGACTCAAAAAAAAAAGACAACAACAATCGAAGCTCTTTAGAGTGTGATCTGAGTCAAAGGTCATACTGGCTCTTCATCTAAGGACAGTCGCAGAGCGAGGGAAAATAATCCTTGTCGCCCTCACCGCCTGTGGACACAGGAGGGCATCCACACACATGGACTCACTGCAGTTGTAACAGCGCGTACAAAACTGTGCAAGCCCAAGACAGACCAAATCCCAGCAGGGGAAAAGGGGTTAGGCACACAGTCGCACCCAAGCCGTGCAGCTGTTGACAGCTGTCAGAGGCTAAGAGTGTAGCCCCTGACAAGCTGATAACTCTCCAGTCGAAGAACACTGGGTAGCTCAAAACTGGACTAACGTGTACAGTCCGGATGGGCATCGTCAGTTCCTTCCTTTGCTTATGTCATGAAATTAGTGTTTCTCTTCAAATGGTATAAGAATCATGAGAAATTCATATTTTAAAAATTAAAACCCTTAAATGACAACATTCGACAAAACGAAAACAAATAAACAAGCACAGTGTTTCCTCCTCACAGTCTTTCAGTTGACTGCGTCAGACTGATGCTCACACTCCATCTCACTTCCGTAAACCGGAGAGCACCAGCTCGAATATCAGTGGTGGGTTTTATCAAGCTGGTTTTATCAGCAGACTCGTGTACAGTTATTGGAGATGCGTGAAGTGAGCCACCTGCTTCCTTTCGGACACCTGGCAAGGCTGTCGCATCTCCTAACTTCCTTTTCGATGGCAGTCGCTAATATCTACAAGCGATCTCAACCCTGCTCTCTGGCTGCTTCAGTTACAGGTTTGTATCCTCCTGTCCTGCACGCCATCTGCCTGACGGCTCCATCCTCAGTCTCTTAAATGCAATCCCCAGTGCCGGCCTGTGCTCTGCCATGTCTTCCACAGAGCCTTCTGGATACATGATCTGATTGCAGACTCGATTTCCCTGGAAAGCTTCCAGAAGAGTCGCCCACTCAGTGTCTTTCCCAGGCCTTTTCCAAGACCCGCCTCTTCATCCGTGGCGTTTCAAAACAGAATTTTCAGTAACCGAACATATTTGTGAAATGAGAGCCCAGATCATCTGAAGAACAGCGCCAGAGTACCTCATGGGGAAGTTCGCTTGAAATCTGGATTAGATCCTGTTGGAATCTTTTCTTCCTGATTTGATATTTCAATATATTTCCAAGACCAGAGCAGTTGTCTTTGTTTGCTTGTTTGTTTGTTTTGTTTTGTTTTGTTTTGTTTTGTTTTTTTAAGACAGGCTTTCTCTGTGTATCTTTGGCCGTTCTGGAACTCTCTCTGTAGACTGGGCTGGCCTCACAGAGGTCCACCTGCCTCTGCCTCCCAAGCGCTGAGATTAAAGGCATGCACCACCACCACCCGGCTGCAGCTGTCATTCTTATTGGCGGTGAGGCCACACTGGAAACCCATGAGTCACCTGCACCCCTGATTCTGACACTTACTATTTGATCTTGAATGCTTAATTTATTAGACTGGCCTACAACCAGCACTCTGGCTCAAGCTACGTTGCAATCCTCTTGCCTCTGCCTCCTGAATACTAGGATTATAGGCATGGGCCTGGCCATGAACACATTAATCCTTCTGAACCTCATCTGTTTTACATGTGAAAGCATATTAAAACATTGCTAAACTTTTCGGAATTTTCCAGGAAAACTCAGCTAAGCTTTACTGAGAAAATACAAGTGGAGAGGGGAAGGGCATAGAGTCACATCAGACGTCACAGTTGACAAGCTTCTACTCCTGTCTTCTCAAAACCCACAGCAATATGGGGTGGGGGGAATAAAAGAATTAAAAAGAAATGGTATAGAAGAAGAGCAGATAAAATTTGACTGGGTGAATGTACCTACGTTTAAATTTATACAATGAGATATTCTTCAGCAGTATAAAAAAACTAAAAAAAAATGAAAACATGTTTGCAGGAAAGTTGATGGATCTGGAAACCATTATGTTAAGCAAAAATATCACAGGCTTTTTCCTCGTATATGTGGAACCCAGACTTAAAATTGCATGTGTGTTATGTGTGAGCGGTAGACCATGAGATTGGAAAGGGAGTCAGGAGAGGGAACGAGGAGATTTTAAGAGAGAAGAATGCAAAGAGAAGACAACAGTGTGTGTGTGTGTGTGTGTGTGTGTGTGTGTGTGTGTGTGTGTGGCATGAAGCAGAAGTAGGATGTCTAGGGGAAGGGAAGGAATCTGCTAGAAGGAGAAATGGGTGTGAATATGATGAGGGGGGAGAGAATAAATTTGAAAAATATAATGATGCATATGTATGTACTTGCCAGGGCTGAAGTCTATCACCTTATATGTTTATTTAGAAATCTAAGTTTTGAGAAATAAGGAAAAAAATGACAAGAGCTGATAAATCTGCCTTAAAAAAAAGAAAGTGAGGTAGGCTGTGTAAGCTAGTGTCATAGCATCGGTGTCCATGGATGTAAAGACCAGATCGCTGTCTAGAGGACCCAGGCCGGGTCATATACAGAGGAGTTCCCACAGGAAGATGAGGTGAAATCAGGACTAGGACTGTGTCAGAAGTCCTCTTCTCCCCTCCCCTCGCCCATCAAAGACCAGATGGACTCATAGAATCATCAGATGATGGGGATAGGGTGAGGGAGTGGATGGGGCTCAAAGGAAGTCTGCGTGTGCTGAAAACCCAAACTCTGAACTCAGAACAGAAACGGTGTTGTTTCTAACCTGACGGTGATGTTTCTAACTAGAAACATCGACACAAAGTGCTCGGCAAACCTGGCACATGTTAGCAAGTCCAGAAAAAATGCTCCTCTACTCATGAGAGGTGGTGTGGGCACGGTGCACCTTCACAGAGCCAAAGGTCTCTTCATGGCCGTAGTAATGCAAATCCTGACTGTTGACTTAGCCAGAAAGGAACCTGGCTGGGTTCCCAAGTGAGGAGCCAGAAAGTCCTAGGACACGAGCGTATTCCATGCGCCATCAATCCAATCATTGGCCTTTGCTCTAAGTCCTCACCTCTTTAATGTCGATAGGAAACTAACCCAGATGGCATTTCCCCCAGACTCTTGCTCCTACAGCTCTGGAGGGAATTTCAGTTCTGTCCCAACGCGCACGGGGGATTTGGAAGCTGAAAGAGAGGAAAGCGTTTGTGGCCGTGGCTGCTGGCCATCGAGGTGTTGAGTTGATAACAATGTTTGCAGGGAGTGGCCTTGCACATTCCAGCATCTACCACTTCTGGGCCGGCCCTGGGCTTTGCAGAGCTGAGAGCAACACCTTGACCTCGGTGCCACGCTGCTGGGGTGCCACCGAACCCAACAGTTCCAAAGTGCCTTTGTGTTTGTTCAACTGTTCCCCTCCTGCCCTACCCCAACCATTGGCTCATCACCCACTTCCCTGTGCTTAGTCCAGAACGGATATAATCCCGTGGACTGAACACAGACTAACAGAAACAGAAAGCTGATTCTCAACTGATACTGAAAAATAGAAGAATGAGCCATTATTTCTAAATCCAGAATGGCCAGGGAGATGAGCTAGCAGCGAGCCGTCAGTCTTACAGGGCAGGCTTAGGAAGGAGTGCCAGTGAGGGTGGCTACCAAACCTTAGGCAGCCCCAAAGCGTACTATGGATCTGACTTCATTCACATAATACGGTTTTAAGATTAGTGATAATATACCACACAGGGTTGCTTTCCCCATAGGCATATGCACTGATTCTCTTCTCTAAAAGGTTTCTGGTGTCATGCTGATAGTCCTGTCATTGAGCTCTAAAAACAATATAAATACCGGAAAGTGTTAACACGGACAGGGTGTTTTCACGCTTGCCCACGCATACCCATGCATTTCCCGCCATTTTCAGGACACTGTATCTCTGTGGTCACTTTTGGTTCTTCTACAACATGAGCTTTCATCTGCGGCTGTCAGTCTGAGAGATTCCCACCAGGAGTTTAGTGTCTTGTCCTCCCTTTCTCATCCCCGTTCTCCATGTGTCACCCCCAAAACACTAATGCACATCTTCTCCACGCAAGCTTTTATAGACGCTGCTGTCACTGAAGTTTTGAGGAGGTCGAGGGGATTGACTTTGAAGTGATAGAATCATCGAAAAAGTCTCTTTCTAAATCCTTGCTCTTAACAAGGCCTGGAATCTTTCTTACAGCTGGCCTCTTATCACGCTGCTGAGACCTCTAGATCATCCCTCTCATGGGGGCGGGGGGGCACAGAAAGGACAGATAGGAGCACTTTCATATTACAAAGACACGCTTACAGTCCATTACAAAGAAGAGAATCCATACAGACGTGTTGGAACAGCTTAGCATGTACCCACGGCTAATGGTTTGTCTGTTCTGAGTCAACTCCTCCTCCTCCAGCCCAGAGGACCTTGATACCAGCAGACACTCACTTGACTCAAAACTAAGGAATATGATGCCAATGAGAGAGGCACAGACAGAACTGGGGAGATTTTCCCATGGGTAATGCACTTATCCTGCAAGCCAAGGGACCTGAGTTCAGATCCCCACACCCCTTGTAAAGCTGGATGCAGTAGCATGCATTTGTAATCCCAGTATTCTACAGCAAAAAAAGGGGGGTGGGGAACAGGGGGAACCTCAGAAGCTAGTGAGGCAGCTAGCCTGCTGTGCACACCAGAGGACAGCAAAGAGGCATGGTCTCAGATGAGGAAGGAAGGCAAGGCCTGAAGCCGCAGGTTGTTCTCTGGCCTACACACATCTGCTATGGCATATGTACACCCTCACTCACACGCATGAACACACATACGCATGTGGTGGGGGGGGGAGAAAGGAAATGAAAGCACAGACATCACAGATCCCGAAGGCACAGCTGACCACCACCTGACCAGAAGAGCAAGGCTGAGCCCCGACTACCTTCCCCTGCCCCGCCCACTCCTACCTGTGGGACCTGCTGGCTGGTTCTGTGGGTTTTAGGATGTTAATTCACTGCCTTCTCAGATTTCTGACTCTCTGAATGAGGCATCTTTAGCATTTAATTCCCACCTCTGTTCATCACCTCCTAAAGGAACAGGTATCAGGGACCAGATTCCAGTTACAATGTTTTGGAAGAGAAGAAAGGTACAAATCATGTTTTCTTAGAGAGAAGCATCGAGGCCACTCCAAACTCCCTACTCCTGCACACAGAGAGCCAGCGGAGACTTTGATATGAGCACTCGGCCGTGACAGCAACAGCACATTTTCAGGACAGAACCGTCGTTTGAGTATGGGCTTGATCTCTCAGGCTCAAACTGGTGGCATTAGGAGTGAGTGCCTCTATGGGGGGAGTGGTAGTGGGTCCATGGGGGTGCACTTTGTGGATCTTACAGCCCAACTCTACTTCTATCTGCTCTCTGCTTTCTGCCGGGCCAGGGCTTGAGCAGGTGAACAGTGTGGCTGCACTGCCTGGCGACTTCAAGACCCCTGTCATCACACCTCCCCTCTGAGGAAGACGCTGTCTCCTCAAACTGGGAAGCTCGGTGAGCCCTTCCGCCCCCACCTTCTTCTCAGATATTCAGTCATGGCAGCAAGTGACCCAAGGTAAGCTGTAAGGAGAGCGTTCCTAACTCAGACTGCATGAAGAATGACTTCCCGGTTATGAGTACAGTGGAAAATTTGAAGGCACTGCCAAGAGGAAATGTGCCACGTTTGAAAATATTATGAAAAGAAAACTAGCCAAGCACCTGGATAGAGTGCATATGTAAGATTAGGCAAAGAAACTCCAAACTGTCCTGAAAATAAAATCCTCACTGTGTGTGTGTGTGAGAGAGAGAGAGCATGTGCATGTGTGTGCATGTGAGCACATGTGCATGTGCAAGCATGTGGTGTGTGTGTGTGATGTGTATATATGGTGTGTGTGGTGTGTATGTGTGGTGTGTGGTATGTATGTGTGGTGTGGTGTGTGTGATGTGTGTATGTGGTGTGTGTGAGAGATGTGTGTGTGATGTGTATGTGTGTGCTGTGTGTGTGAGGTGTGTATGTGTGTGGTATGTGTATGTGGTGTGCTGTGTGTGTGTGTGCTGTGTGTGTGAGGTGTGTGTATGGTGTGTGTGGTGGTGTGGGGGGTGGGGAATGGTGTGGGGGTGTAGTGTGTGGTGTGTGTGTGTGTGTGTGTGGTATGAGTCTGTGTGGTGTGTATATGTGGTGCATGTGTGTGGTGTGTGTGTGTATGGTGTGGGGTTGGGAGTGGTGTTTAGGGTGTGTGGTGTGTGTGTGTGTGTGGTGTGAGTGTATGGTGTGTGTTGTGGTGTGTGTGTGGTGTGTGTATGTGGTGTGTGTGTGTGTGTGTGTGTGTGTGGTGCGTGTGTGTGGTGTGTTGGGGGTACCGCACCTACCATCCTTCACAGGCAGAGGAATCAAATCTTTCAACACCAACTAAAGACCGGTGTGACTTCAGGAATCTTCAGGCTGACAGCATCAGACGGGGATTCCTAAGCCATGGTACCTGCCTGGACGAAGCAGATTTCAGGCTCTCAACCCCTCTAATGTACAGACAGCCACAGCTGGACTACTCAGACCGTATGGTGTCAGCTAATTAGTAAATTTCCTTGGCCATACATATGCATTTGTTTGCTTCTACCCTGTAGAGAGCCCTGGGTAGTAACACACTGGTTAGAGATCAATGTGACCTGACTTTACACATCTTCTAAAAGCCCCAGCCTCTGTCGCTGTGTATTTAGGTTACTATAACAATACCAAACGCAGGGTAACTCTGAGACCGCGGATGGTTGTCTCACAGTCCTGGGGAAGTTTGTGATGAAGACGCTGACAGATGCAGTGGCCTGCAAGGGACTGCTTCCTGTTGCACCAGCTGCTCCTGGCTCACGAGATCCTCGTGTGGAAAAGAGGTGACAGAGGTTTCCGGCATCTTTGGGAAGATGTTAATGCCATTCCTGAAGCCACTGGGCATCAAGATCTACTGCGGTTATCTCCTACAGGCCCTGCTTCTGAATACACATCTTTGTGCAACCTTCTCAAACTTTTATATTTTCAGCAGTTTTGTTTAGATCTTTTACCTATTTTGAGTTTGCTTTTGCACTTAATTTAAAGTAAAAGTCCAACTTCATTCTTTTGAGAAGAAAATAAATAAATAAACAAACTAACAAACTGACAAATAAATAAATAAATAAATATGCTAGTGATTGACAGGTGACTTGCTGGCAGCTAGGGAATAAAGCTCCAGTTCTTCCATGCTGTTTCTAGTTACGGTGTAAAAATATTCTTCCCCGAGACAAATTTAATGAGCTGATGGCTTCAAAACCAGCTGAATCTTTTCCACAAACTCGAGAACGCCTAAAGAGTCAGTTTGATCACACTTTCATGAATGTCCTGGATGCCTATGAGTGAACAAAAAGTATATCTTAAAATTAAAAAAATTAGAAACTACATTGGAGGAATTAATTTGCAGATGAATAATAAAGAAGTTGCTGATTTTCCCCATAAAAGTAAAAGAAAGATACAATTCTAAAAACCTAACTTGATGGATTGTAAAACTACATATATAAGAAGCAAAGGATGAAAGGTAAAAGAACACCATCATTCTCAGAGCAGAAGATAAGACACTATCAGATAACAGCAGAAAGCCTTACCCAACCCAGCAAGCCAGACAAGCCAGCTGTGGTGATGACGAGGCCACCAAACGGCCTGGAGCGTCCCATTCCCTTCTAGAAGCAACAGCCCTGTGGTCTCCACAGTCTGTGAATTGTAAACCTTACTTCTCTATTCCTCTCAGTTTGGAAAGAGGAAATGAGTCTGCCTCTTTCCAGAAACTTCTCTGAGTCACATGCTGGCAGGAGCAATACGCAAGCATACCTCAGACAGGAAGATGAGGTGGAGGTGGAAACCATAGGTGACAAATCGCTTTTCTCTCACTACTTCACAGCTATGGCATTTGAGAAGGATTTAAATATCAAGTGTCAGCGAGGCAGTGGTGACGCATGCCTTTAACCCAGCACTAGAGAGGCAGAGGCAGGTAAATCTCCGGGTTTGAGGCCAGCCTGGTCTACAGAGTGAGTTTCAGGACAGTCAGAGCTACACTGAGAATCCCTGTCTCGAAAAAACAAAACAAACAAACAGAAAAGGAGTCAAGAATCCTAAGCACCCCATCTGCTGGTACAGGTTAAGATGCTCTCAGGAGCTACAGTGATTGTTGGGAGAATTCCAGTCAAGGCAAAGCTCAAGACTGCCCGAGCAGCACACTCACTTCCCGATGAGGTGACCGACTAATTCCTGGGGGTCATGAGAAAACTCAGTCACATCAGTCTGGCAAAGCCTGAGCGTCTGGAGAGAGGCCCACAACTCTGAAGGCTGACTCTCGGAAAAGGTCCTACTTCTTCACTCTTTAAACAGGTAAGCAAATGCCTTGAACCAATTGAAATTTCGCTTTTTACCGTAACAAGGGCATTTTATTGGGTTTAACTTAAAAGTTGCACTTTGGGGGGTATGGCTTTGTTTTCATTTTCCTCTTTTTTTAAAAAAAAAAGATTTCTGTGCTTCTTTGTTTTTATTTATTTATAGCATATGTACATGTCCCCGAGAGTGAGTTTAAGTGCACCGCAGGTGTGCAAGTACCCAGAGAGGCCAGCAGAGGACACGGATTCCCCTGGCACTGATGTGACAGGCAGTTGTGAGTAGCCAGATCTGGGTGTTGGGAACCAAAGCCAAGCCCTCTGCAAAAGTGGTAAGGGCTCTCAACTGCTGAGCTGTCTCTCCAGCCCCATTTTCACTTCTCTTGGTTATTTGACACTTTCCAAATGTTGCGTTCCTGGGCCTTACCCGTCTGTTTTCCTTCTGCTCTTTAAAGCCACCCCACATGCCCGGGTCACAGGAGCTAGTCACTGTGAATCTGGGTTCTCCTCTCCCTTTTCACTAGCAAGCTGTCCCCGCAGAACAAGCAGACCCAGATTTGGTCTGCTTGTTCTCACTCTGACCTTGCCTGCTGACAGATCACCACACCTGCTCCCTGGGGGAAGCTCTGACACCTGGGGTTAGAGACACCTGCCTTGGAGTCCTGCCCAGGCTACTGTGAGCTAGCTACTCTGCCTGAGGAGTCACCTGCCAAGAGAGGAATCAGATAACAATGCAAGTGCTTTCTCCTGCTTTTCTGTTTTGTCGTGGTTTCCTGACAGTTCCATGGCCCTCCCCCCCTTTTCTGTCAGAAGTGCCCCTGGCTGTGCTTGCTCCACAAAAACTAGTGTTTCCTCAGGCTAAGAACCACACAGGAACCCCATTGTTCAATGCAGAGAAAGTGAGTGTTCTGCCCAAGTCCACAGTGGCAAAACCATGCCTGGAACCAGATCTTATAAAGTCTAAGTGTGTTTGGTTGTTTCAAGGACCAAGCCGAGCAGTCCTAGGACAGCACCCGTGGGACCACCCCTGGAGTGCCCCACTGTGGACTTTGGAGACCACATTTTAAACAGAAGCCTGCTGAAAAAAATAACATCCTAAGAGCAGTGGATCCAAGAGGCGTTTTCAGGTGAAGACAAAGAATTTTGTCAAGAAGAAAACTCTTAGAAACAACACCGGCTTTAAATATCTAACAGTCTGGACAATACGAACCAGCTTTCTTTTATGCTCTTCCTGATGAGGATTGGGAATAATGGGTAGAAAGAACAATGAAGCCAGTTTGGGTTAAATGCACAGGAAAACATGTTCCCTCAAATTAGAATTGTTCCAAATAAGCCAGGCTGACATGTAAGACCGTAAGCTCCCATGGCTAAACTCAGTCAGCAGTTAGATGCCGGGGAGTTAGAGACACATGCTCCTAAGCAGAATTGTCAGACAGCTCTCACAAGCTCAGGTCTTCTTTAAATTCTGGAGTGTGCCTCAAATGAAATGTAGTCAGTAAATAACAGCCTTTCTGCACCCCAATAATAGGTTTCTCAGATAAATTTGAATTGAAGAAGTAGAAGAACCGGTTTATTTAAGCAAAGCAACTCCCGGATAGACACTCCAGTCCCAGATATCAAGGCTGGAGAAGTCACGCAATGAACTACAAAGCAGAGTATAGCCTGTAGGCGAGGGGTAATGACATGCCAGCCACAGGCTGAGTTTGTGCCCAGGGACCAGGTACGGTCAAAAGCCGGAATGTTTAGGTGGCAACTTGGGCTGCTGGTGGCAACAGGGGAGGAAGTTGTAGTAGTCACCAGAAATGCTGAATTGGGCTTTTAGGTGCATTATCTTTGTTGGGGATTCTCTGAGAGTGTGGGGTTTGAGGAGAAAGAGAAAGAGAGAGAGAGAGAGAGAGAGAGAGAGAGAGAGAGAGAGAGACCAGAATGGGGTTTTCCACACTGTGCAGGAGAAAATTGGAGGTTCCACCTGGACAGTACAATCTTAACTGATGCTCCCCTAAAGTTTGACTTGCATGGGAATCTCCTGGAGAAGAGATCAGCTGCACATGACCAGAGTGGCACCCTCCAGGGATTTGGATGCAGATTCAAGGCAAAGGGCCAAGAATTTGCTTCTCTAATAAGGTCCCAAGTGAGGCCAATTCTTCTCGTCCAAAGGCCAAGCTTTGAATAGCTCCATAAATCAGAATTATTTATCAGCTATCTGTGAAGAGATGATGGAAAATTAACGACTTTGGCAAGCAAAAAGGAAAAGACTAAATAATGTGCACTTGGCATTCGTCTGGGAAATGAAATTAAACAGTATGATGGCAGCTTCAAAGGGAAGCAACCCTTCCGGAGCAGGCCACTTCTACTCAACAGTATGAAACTATTGGGAGGGGAAACTAAGTGGTACATATGGACTATCTCGTCTACTATCTCCAATGCCTTCTTCATCAACCTACCAACCTAGTAACAAAACTCAAGTCGAGACTTTTCAGTTTGAACTAAAGGACACCTGTTAGGGACAAACAGAGAAAATTGGTTTGTAAATAATTGTCTTTACCCTCAAAGTGAAGCAGAGGCAGTCAGTTTGAAAATGAAAGCACGTGCAAAGGCAGTCCTTTTCAATTCTCCCAGGTTCATGTTGTATTGTTCATTAAATCATTTTATACCCCATCAATAGCTTGTGAGTCCCAAATCTTCCTCTTCTACTTGGTTTTCTTAACACACTACCTCCCATACTAAATAGCTTTCTTGGATTATAGTAGGTGAAACAAGAAAAATGTAAGAAAGAATTAGTAAACTCTCATCGAAAGTGAACATAAACAAGAGTAAGAAAACTAGACCCGAGAGAGAGGGCCAAGGCTGGAAGGGCAGAGGCGTCAGTCCCTCAGGCTTCAACCGAGAAGGTATAGTTTGGGTTCATTATGGAAACAGAAGTGTCCGTTCTGGCCAGGATTTATCTGGGGTCACTGGGAAAGCAAGAGGCTTCTCAAGAGAGGCCAGGTGACATTGCTGTGGAGGAGTCACCAGAGAAGACTGAGGGCATGGGCTTAAGCCAATAGAAAATATTTATTAGCCAGTCAGGAACTGGACTGGGTGCTCAGGATCCCAGTGAAGCACCAAGCCTTATTCCAGGTGAGCTTTTCAGCAAACAAAAAAATTTCTTGAGTTGACATATTTTAGTTAAGAAGGACAGTTAGCCAAAAATGACCTACAGAAGCCGAAGAGAAAAGTTAGCACATTTTAGAGGCTTTCCCGGAGCTCTGGACTTTGATGGATTAGGTCTTTGTTTTCATCACGGCAGGTGGTGCTGTCTACATACTGAGTTTTATAGCGTGAGTGGTACTTCCATCATAGAGTCAGTTGTACTAAGGTCTGGGGCCTTGGTACAGTGCCAGCTGATCAACTACCAGCAGTGCAGACAGGCACTGAGTGTGGGAGCCCAGGAACAGGCAAGCCACAGAGCCTGGAGAGAGATTGATGTTTCAATAGAGCCCTGGACTGGCAAGCCTCATGCAAACAAGAATTGATATAAGCAAGAAGCTCCAATTTCTGTGATAGGGAGTCTATATAAAGCTTTCGGCTAGGCTGGCTTTGTCCTGGAAGATCACCCGATGGCTACACATTCTAGGTATGTTGCCAAAGCCGAGTTTCCCAGGATGTCCTCCGACCCACACTTGACTCACCAGGCAGCAGCTGTCAGGAAGAGCAGTAGACATCATTCGAACATGGATGCTGCTGAAAAAGCAAGGCATTGAAGGTGTGGCCAAGGGAGAAGGCTGAAACCATTGTCAGTCACCCAAGAGCATGTGGAACAGGGGGTCTGGAATTGAGAGGAAATAAATGGATAACTGACATATTTGTAGATTATTTAGTCTTGCAAGAGTAAGAATGGTGGGACTTCATGTAGTTTCATGTGTCTTTAACCCCAGGGCTTGGGAGACAGAAGTGGGGGATCTCAGTGAGTTAGAGGCCTACATGGCCTACATAGTGAGTACCTGGACAAGCCAGGGCTACCTAGTAAAAAACCCTATCTCAAAAAGAGGATGGAATTTCTTTTTTTTTAAGATTTATTTATTTATTATGTATATGGTATACTGCCTACATATATCCTATAGGCCAGTAGAGGACATAAGATCTCATTACAGAGGGTTGTGAGCCACCATGTGGTTGCTGGGAATTGAACTCAGGACCTCTGGAAGAACAGTCAGTGCTCTTAACCTCTGAGCCACCTCTCTAATTCCCTGGAATTTCTTTTTAAGTCTCTGTGATTCTTAGTTATTGTGATAAACTATTCCTCAGTGACTACTGAGAACTCTAGATCTATTTTCTTTTACATATTATTATTTTGTTTTTGTTTTCTCAGACAGGATTTCTCTTTGTAGCCTTAGCTATTCTGGAACTCTCTATATACATCAGGCTGGCCTAACTCACAGAAATCCGCCTGCTTCTGCCACTCTGTTGTAAAATGGAGCAGTGGGCCGCTTCCTGCCACCGGCTCCCGGCCACCTGGCTAGCTTATACCCCGAAATAACAACACACAAATTGTATTCATCTAAACACTGCCTGGCCCATTAGTTATAGCCTCTTGTTGGCTAACTCTCACATCTTGATTCAACCCATTTCTAATAATCAGTATGTCACCACGAGCTCATGGCTTACCGGGAAAGATTCAGCATGTCTGACCTGGCAGCTTTATGGCAGGTGACTCTCTGTCTCTGCCTCCTTTCTCCCAGCATTCTGTTCTGTCTACTCCGTCTATCTAAGTTCTGCCCTATCAAAAGGCCAAGGTAGTTTTCTTTATTCAACCAATGAAAGCAACACATAGAAAGAAGACCCTCCTACACCATTCCAGGACTAGCTCCATAGCCACTAGGAACCCCTGTCTCAAAAACAAAACAAAACAAAAACAAACAAACAAAAAAATCAGAAAAATGGAAGTTAACCTCTGACCTCAGGTCTGACATATTCTTATTAAAATTCCTGATTACAACTTTGATAGACCGTGAAAACAGTGGAATAATGGGGAAGCTAGAGGGTGGAATGCCAACAGGGCAGAGGAGGCTTAAGCCAATTCTCCCAGGGCTTCCAGTGTGCGAGACAGGGACGCTGGGACATAAGGCCAGCATCATCGTGTTTTGATTATTGCCTGCCACAAAATTAGCTTTCAAACAAAATTCTCAAAGATCTATCATGACTAAATAAATAAATAATTTGAATGACTCCCTGGGGAAAATATCTCTTTGAAATGCGGGTGAAATTGTACTGTGTGTGTTCATTTCTCTCCCTTCTGAGAAAGCTTGTACCTCCTTTTCGCTGGATTAAAGTGCATGATCCTAGCTACGTGAGTATAAATTATCCTTATAATTGAGTGTTTGACATGGTTTGAATGACTTCTTTACCTAGTTAGCCACTTCGAACTTCTAATGCTGCTCATACTTGTAGTTTAATTACATAGATTCCATTTTTCTCTGTATATAGTTAAAATACTGGCAGCTAAAAAAAAAAAAAGCACGCGCTATTTCTGTCAGCCCTCTCCTGGGACTCTGCTCCCTCGTTAGGCAATTACTTAAATTGAGCAATTGCAGTGTCTTTTCTCCTGGTGGTTATCATTTCCAAAGCCTCACGCCGTTTCTCTTTAAAGAGACAGCTCAGAATAAAGCAAATGCTTCCCTCGGCTGGTCAGTGTGCCGCCTTTAGACGCAGTCGGAACTCTGCAGTCTGTATTTAGATTGTCATCTATATTTAGACTATCCCAGGGAGTCCGAGGGTTGTAGGCAGAGCGTGTGCTCTTCTGTTAGTCATTTTAAGAAATCTTTTCCCACTTTGTCATTTTGGTGGTGAGGGGAAGCCATGAGGAATCACTGAAAAGAAATAAGCTGTTGATTAAAAGCAGGAAGGAAATACCGTAAGAAAACCTCAAATTGAGCCAAGTGTGTGTGTGTGTGTGTGTGTGTGTGTGTGTGTGTGTGTGTGTGTGTATTTCCCCAGGGCCCTCCACAAGGGCAGAGCCTGTGGCTGCCCCCTGCTCCTAGCACACCCTGCTTTTGCTCTGAGCATCCACACTCCCACTGAACTCTAGAACCTGCTGTGTACTGATTGGTTACTTAAATGTCTGTCTCCTGCCCTCTAAATTCTAAAATGGACAGCAATGGTGAACAGTCCTCTGGACAGTGATTTCATAACAGATTAAAGGGGTTGTCTCCTTGGGTCAAACACTGGCAAGATTTCTGCTTTCTTTTTCTTTCTTTCTTTTGTTTTTAAATGATCTTTTCATGACAGGGCTTCTCAGTGAAGCCCTGGCCACCACCACGCGGCACCATTGGCAAGATTTCTAATTAAGCCTGACCCCAGGTTCTCCTTAATTATGCCCCTTAACTTCAAGAAAGTTTGTAAATTTTTCATATCATTCAATGAAGTCATTTACTGGAAATAACAGGGCAACAGGGGCTAGGAGCAAGCAATTGCTCGTTGTCTTTAAGGATGACATAGGGACTGGGAGAATCTGTAAGGAAACCTGGATATCTGGAGCTGGGGTGTAGCTCAGTGGTAGAGTGCTTGCCTAGCATGCACAAGACTCTGGGTTCAATTGCTAGCACCAGAAATTTTTTTTAAAAAAAGGACCCTCTCTCAAAACAACAAGCAAAAATCACCCAGAAAAACAAAAAAGAAGATATATATATACACACACATATATGTGTGTGTGTGTGTGTGTGTGTGTATTTCCCAAAAAACATGCCAGTCATTTCAGCAGGCTAACAGGTCTTCCCACTTCTAGCACATCACACCCAGAACATAAGCACCCAGCAAGTCTTGCTATCCGCAAGTTTACTACCGCTTGCTTCTCCGTGTGAGACAATTAAACAAGAGAAGCACAGAATATTTTATCTCAATCAGGATACTTTTAAAGGGGAAAGGAGCAGTAACAAATGCACCAGGACAACAGCCTTATAGTCCATAGAAAGAAAATACCATCAGCTATTTTGATAGTTCATTAATTTTTGACATATGTTTTGTGCATTTGTGCTTACAGGCATGTGTCAAGCCCCCACCCGATGTGTGTGTGTATGTGTGTGTGTGTGTGTGTGTGTGTGTGTGTGTGTGTGTGTAGGTGAAAGGGCAGGCTTGGTGCAAGCTCCTTTACCCACTGAGCTGTCTCCCCAGCCCTCTCAGTTCATTTTTAAAAGGTGTCAGATCATTACAATCCAAATAACTGTCCCATTTCCCAGCTTTCCAAGCAGGGCTGATGTCTGCCACTGTAGATGTGATTCACATTTGAATATTTTTCTTCTGTAGAGACTTCACTTTCTAGTAAGACAAATTCTGCAGGACTCAGCATCCTACCAGGGAATAGATGCTTTCTTAAGGTTTATTTTGTACTCTAGAATCCTATAAAACTAATCTGAAAACCAAAGTTTTGTTGGTTTTTCTGTTTCATCTTATATGTCTCTAGTAAAATAGTTTCTAGGTCTCTGATATGGAGGGGTGGGAAGACTAATAATTGTAATATTTTTGTAAAAGTAAATAAATTTAATTGAGCAAACTTTCTCATCACTTTTGTCAGACTTATGGCCAGTTTTATAAATCATCAGTCTGTGGTTTTAAGCTGTGCGTTGAGCTGTAATAAGTTCATCACATATTCTCTCGTTTAATTACCACCGTGAAGCAGCTACCTGAGTCCCATTCTCCAGATGAGGAACTGGAGTTTGACAGAGGTTTCAGTGAAAGTGAGTGACAGGCCAGGGTTGGAATCCACTCTGATGACAGCTACTGGGCTCCTCCCTGTCAAGGTCCGTGTAGTTACCAAGTGCTCTTTCTCCTTTGAACTTGCCTGTCACTCTACCTGTAGCTCTGGCATAGCCCCAAGCACCATATTCCCTAGACAGCATAGCAAATATCTCCGGCAAATCAATTAGGTGCTTATTAACACACTGAGTGATAATAACCATCATGGTTTAGACGAGCGCACAGTATTCTCCGTGCTTATTAGCAACCTTAAAAACCTCAAGTCTTCTGAGGTCAATTTTTTTAAAGAAATCGTTCACAAAGGGCCACGTCTTTGAATGTGAAAGAGCTGTAAATGTGAGGGCAGAAAGGCAGCAAAGAATTCATTAAATAATCTAAAAACCACCCTGGGCGTTCTCTAAACCACCTGTTATCAAGATTTTTAAAAATAAAACCTTAAGCAATAATTTGTGTGGGCACCTATGTATTGGGGTGCATGTGTATAGAGGTAAGTGTACATGCTCAGTCATAAGCACATACAGGTCAGAGGTCGATGTTAAGGTATTGGTGTGCATGTGTGTATAGGTATGTGTGCATGTGTAGTCATATGCACATTCGGGTCAGAGGTCTATGTCAAGTTATTGGTGTGTATGTGTGTAGAGGTATGTGTGCATATGTAGTCATATGCACATACGGGTCAGAGGTCGATGTCAAGGGTCTTCCTCAATTGCTCTCTACCCTATCTTTTGGGACATGGTCTCTCACGGATCTTGGAACTTGACAATTTGTCTTGGCCAGCCAGGAAGCCTCAGGGATCTCCCCATCTCCACCTCCTCAGCACTGGGACCACTGGAGTTTGCTTCCCTGCCTGACTTTAGGATGTGTGCTGGATTAAACTTAGATTCTCATGTTTCTAAGTCAGGCACACGACTAACTGAGCCATCTCTCTAACCCACTTAAAATGCAATCTATGTATGTAGATAAAAATGGAATATGAGCTGGGTGGTGGTGGCACATGCCTTTAATCCTAGCACTCAGGAGGCAGAGGTAGGCGGATCTCTGTGAGTTCAAGGCCAGCCTGGTCTACAAGTGCTAGTTCCAGGACAGGCTCCAAAGCTACAGAGAAACCCTCTCTCCAAAAAAAAACAGAATATGAAATTTTTAACTAATGTTTTCAGCATTAAGAAATGGTTGCCAGGTAGTGGTGGTACACATCCTTAATCTCAGCACTTGGGAGGCAGAGGCAGGTGCATCTCTTGAGTTTGAGGGCAATAAGAATTATATGGTCATTTTCTCTCTCCAAGTAGGGTGAAAATAGCATAAACATCCACTAGGACATCATTAGAGCAGAATCAAAAGCAAACTCAACACTAAAAGACAGCAGCCACCTAACGAGCATCTACTTCAAACCAAAGCTGCGCTTGCATTGTCTGGCAAATGCATGAAGCGTGATCCTGCTCCGTCAGGCTGTCTCAGCACAAGGACCTGGCAACCAAAAGCCAGCTGGGAACAGGAAAGCCAGAAGGAGGTTTCTTCAAAACCACCTACACGGGGCCTGTCTTCCTGCTCCAGGATGGCCGGTGGAAACAGGCTTCCTGCCTGAGCCCACGTGATGTCCATGGAAAACAGTGAAACTCGCCAAGCTCCCGCCCACAGCAGCATCTGTCCTCAGAGCCCTGACGATCCCCAGGAGCCAACGGGCTCAATGTGACGGCAGAAGAAACCGCTTGTCACGGGACCCTGTGGCAGCTTTGCAGGGATGTGGACAGACAGTCTGAGAGAACCGAGAGTATCGAGAGCAAGAGCTGGAAAGATGTGTTTCATCAGAAAAGGAGGTTTGGGGCAAAAAAAAAAAAAAAAAAAAGGAGTTCTTTGAGTATAAATGGGAAAATGAGCATAAGATGTTAGGGGAAAATTTCAAATTAATGTGAGAAATGAAACCTATTTTACAAGAGGTAGAAAAGTGAAAACTAAATAATTGAGCAGTAGGAAGTGAAACTGAGCCTTATCTGCCCATAATCATTAGTGACTGCTATTAAGATACGCTATTTTCTAGAGGGCGCTAATCCTTTAACACACACTTAAACAAATTTAACCATCTTGAATGCAGATCTTTCTAAAGTCTATTGCACATTGCTTTGACTTCTTCAACATGATTGTTCTTAAAAGCAAGTGAAAGAAAACACTAGCGGGGAAGCCGTGGTGCACGCTTTCAAGGCCAGGACTCAGAAGGCAGAGTCAGGCTGATCTCTGTGAGTTCGAAGCCAGCCTGGTCTCCAGAACAATTCCCAGGTAAGCCAGAGCTACACCGAGAAACCCTGCCTTGAAAAACCAACAAGCAACAAGAAAAGAAGGAAAGAAAGGGAAGAGGGAGGGGGGAAGGAATGGGGAGAAAGAGAGGAAGGAAATACTGAACACTGATTTGACATTAATGGCAACCTGAGGGCGTATGCACAGTTCACTCATTAAAATCAAGTGATAGAATATAAATGCAGAGGGGCTGGAGAAATGGCTCAGAGGTGAAGAGCACTGACTACTCTTCCAGAGGATTCGGGTTCAATTCCCAGCACCCACATGGCAGCTCACAACTGTCTGAAAATCCAGTTCCAGGGGATCTGACACCTTCACACCAATGCACATAAAAAAAATAAAAAGATAAATAAATCATTATATATATATATATATATAAATGCAGAGAAGAAATCTGATATTTGTGGGAGAGGGTGAGTGCTAGAATTTTGGGCTTTATAAAAAACAAAAACAAACAAACTGAAAACCTTCTCAGATGATTTCGATCCGTAGTTCACTGCACAGAGCAAGTGTGCAGTAGACAGTAGAATACTAGCCTGGCCGTCTGTGCTCAGGCTCCGTGATTTCAGGTGCTGTACATGCCTTCCACACTTACTCACTGAGACTCTAATGTGTCCTAATATTGGGCATGGTCTTATTCCATTCGGGCTGTCTTAATCAAGTGTCATATACTAGATGGAAAATAGATAATAGGAATCTGGGTCTGGAGGGTTACCGTGGTTAGGAGCACTGACTGCTCTTCTAGAGGACCTGGGTCCAGTTCCTAGCACCCGCATGATGGCTCACAGCCATCTGTGACTCCAGCTGCAGTTGCAGTTCTGGGCTCTGTGGACCCAGCATACATGTAGTTGACAGACAGATGTGCAGGCAAACCCATACATACAAAGTCAAAATGAAAAGGAAAAAATCATCAAATTCATTACCTGATGAAATTCCACATTTTGATTCATAGACAGTCATCTTTCTGTCTCATCATATTGCAGAAAGAGCAAAGGAATTCTCCACTGTCTCTCTTATAATGATAAGTTTTGATCTCTCTGCCCCTAAAGACCATCATATTATATAGATTGCATTTCGACATGGGAATTTGGGGATGTGGACACAAACATTCAGTCTGAAGCAAGCTCCTAATATGTTCTCTGACAAGCAAAGATGAAGAAAACAGAGTTATTGAAGAATTTTTATTCAGTAAGAGAGGAGGCAGTGAGGAAAAGATAGCCATACTTCAAGGTTTTTCTTTTTTTTTAATATTTATTTATTTATTATGACAATATTCTGTCTGTGTGTATGTCTTCAGGCCAGAAGAGGGCACCAAACCTCATTACAGATGGTTGTGAGCCACCATGTGGTTGCTGGGAATTGAACTCAGGACCTTTGGAAGAGCAGGCAATGCTCTTAACTACTGAGCCATCTCTCCAGCCCAAGGTTTTTCTTAAAGTCAGTGAAAAAATTGTGGACCACTGTCCAGATTTACAAGATGATTATCAGATAAGTGAGATGTGTTTGGGGTGGTGGTGGTGATGGTTGTGGTGGTGGTCATAGTGGTCATGGTAGATTTGTTTGTTTGCTTTTAAGATAGGCTCTCACTATGGATCCCAAGCTTGCCTGAATTTGAAATCTATACCATACTCTCCCAGTGCTGGGATTGCAGGTGTACGTGACCACACTCATCTTGGAAAGGAGAGTAAGGAAATGGAAGGAAAAGTATGAGTCATGGAAGGACCTGAGACAAGCAGACCTGATACAAAGGTGGGGCAGGGAGAATGACTGACTAGAAGAGAATGTGGGTAAGAAGGGTGGGAAAGAACTCAGCTTCCTGACACAGCAATGCCGAAAGCCTTATGGCATCCCCAGTCCTGATTTCCTTTGTCTCAAAGAAGCCAGATAGATAGATAGATGGCTAGCTGATAGATAGATAGATAGATAGATAGATAGATAGATAGATAGATGATAGATAGATAGATAGATAGACAGATGATAGATAGATAGATAGATGATAGATAGATAGATAGATTAGATAGATAGATAGACAGAAGATAGATAGATAGATAGATAGATAGATAGATAGATGATAGATAGGTGGATGATAGATAGATAGATGATAGATGATAGATAGATAGATAGATAGATAGATAGATAGATAGATAGATAGACAGAAGATAGATAGATAGATAGATAGATAGATAGATAGATGATAGATAGATAGATAGATGATAGATAGGTGGATGATAGATAAATAGATGATAGACAGATGATAGATAAAACAGATATATGATAGATAGATAGATAGATACATAGACAGAAGATAGATAGATAGATAGATAGATAGATAGATAGATGATAGATAGGTGGATGATAGATAAATAGGTAAATAGATGATAGACAGATAGACAGATGATAGATAAAACAGATATATGATAGATAGATAGATAGATAGATAGATAGATAGATAGATAGATAGAGAAAGATATATTGATAGCTATATTAGAAAAGGAAAGAAGAAAAAAGAAAAGAAAAGGAAAGGAAAGGAAAGGTAGGAAAGGTAAGGAAAAAGGTGTGCCAGGGATGGCACAGCCCTCTTAACTGATAAGACACTTACCCTTTGTAAGTGTTTTTCATGCAATTTGGAGCCCAGATGGCCTCCAAGGGAACTTCTAATTGCAAAGGTTATGAAACATTAGAGTACTGGCTATTGCATTATTCAGTGAGGACCTCAAAGTTCGTCCCTACCCTAAGCGGCTCCTGGACTTCGGCTCAGGTGCTATCATAAAGTACCTTTAAGTTTCCACTTTATGCTAACTCAAGAAACCTAATTGCGGCTGCTGACAAGGCAATGTCCTGCCGAAAGCACTCCCCTGTCTCCTAGTGTTGCCACTTCAACTGTGTGCCCTAGGTGTGAGGAATCACCCTGCTTTGGAACTGCATAGCGTTCCATTTGCAAGAACCCATGAGACATGAGTTGGGCTTTACTCTTCAGTGCCCAAATGCTCTATAATCCCCATCAGAGTTTAAAAACTGAGAAGAAGAAAGGCTCCTTAATAGTCCTTGTGCCCCCTTTGTTGCCATGCACACACAGTACAAATAGCACCTGGCCCCTTTGGGCACCCTGCCTATTGCAGTTGTGGTTTATGAATAAGCAGGCTTCCTCTGGGGCCCGAAGAAGCACTTATTTCTAAATGGTTGAACTAATTAATACTCAGGAGGTTCTAGAGTCATTTAGAAGGCCTTTGCGTACTTCCTGATTCTTCACCGTGTTCTAGGTTATTCAGATCTGGAGAGATGGAAGGATAAGACAAGGAGGAAAAACTGTAGCTACCTCATCTAATTTGCTAAGAGGGGCAGCTGTCCAGAGAATAAGCTATACAAGAGAGCAGCTGCCTTTTCTGTTCTCTTTCATGTATTTGTGTACCTTTCTGTAAGCATCAGTCAAATGTGTCCCTTCTCAGAGGGAAAAAAACCTGCAAAAGTCTGTGGCTAGTCCTAGAGGAATAATGTTTGTGTTGTTTTTTAGATTTAATTTTGGACACGTGTTTTACATGCCTGTGTGTATGTGCACCATGTGTGTGCCGTGCTTGGTGCCCAGAGAGGTCAGAAAGGGGCGCCAGATCCTCTGGAACTGGAGTTACATGTGTTTGGGAGCCGCCTTGGAGATGCTGAGATCGTAACCCAGGTCCTCTTCAAGAGCAGCAAGTGCTCTTAATTATGAAACCATATCCCCAGCCCCTTATAGGAATACTGTCGAGCTATATGTCTACTCTTCAATTGTATTGTCTTCCCTGATATTTAAATCACACAGAGAAGCAACTTAAAGGTAAATAGCATGTTATAGATGACATAGTGTGCCATCTTGCACGTCCTGGATGATTTTTGACCTTGTTTAGCTATGAGTGTTTGAGGGCTACATCTTGTCCACACATCTCAATCCTGTCCATGAGAGCTCTGCTCTTGATCTCTTCCAGACCTCATCTCATGATAGTGTCTTACTGCCCATCAAGTTTCAACATGTCAGTTGTAGGGAACACCCGAGACCACAGCGACATTGGGACCACCAGTCTTTCTTCCCCGGTAAATGCTCACAGCCTTCTTATACAGCATGCCAGGTTGCCACTACTAATACTCAGTACACTATGTGAAATCCAGTTGCCTCCCGGGATCTAGGCGTCCAACCACTGCGACCCCATCAGCATGTCCTGTTTACAATCTCCTTTCCAGCCCAGTTAAAATACAAACCCTATACGTCCCTTTTCAGTGTTTCAAATTTCTTTACAATCCAACCACAAATATATTACCTATGTAAGGAAACACAAGTCCAGCTCCATTTGCAGAACAGATATAACTTAAGATTTTCCTTTTACTGTTAACCAAACAAAACAATAATAAACCAAGTCTCATCTCATGTCATCAGTTCCTCTGTTATAATATTAATGCTGACTACTATGGTTTGAGTATGAAAATAGAAACCCAAAGAGCCAGAAATTCAGACACAGCCAAGACCTAAAATTTCTAACCTCTTATACTATACCATTTCCACTCTTCCAGATTCTTCTAAATGCTCCCTGGAAAAGGTAGCACTCTTCTTGGAAGACTGTAGTTTTCTTCATGTGTATACACTGAGAGCAGCAGATTTGCTCAGAAAACTCATACCCAGGAAAGCAAACACAGAAAAACACCAACTAGGACCATGTGAGTTTAGCTCTATAGCTATTCATTGTGTTATGCCTGCAACTTTCCTGGAGCTATAGACCTACTATTGGCTGAACAAAAATTACAGTCTGAAAATTATGGGTGTCTTATCACAGGACAAGTTATATATACATCGAGATATTTCAAAAGATACCTTAACGGTGGAGGAGGATAAAGAAAGCAACTTTACGTGGCTTAATTACTAGTGATAAAAGAAGATGTACCATGAGAAAATTGCTTCGGCTCTTTGATTTCTATGAATTAACCTCTCCAATAAGAACAGTTTAACCCTAATTGCAATAAATGCGGTGAACAGTGGAAGACACTCAGCTTAGATCTAGGAGTAAAGCCATACAGAAGTCAAGGGAGTATAGAACTGGGAAGATGCTTTTTAAAACGTCTACTTTGACCTGCTCGTTTTTTCTGATGATGAAAGCAGAAGCAGACATCCTAAAAGCACTGCAGCCTGGCTTCCGCAGTCCGATCCTAAAAGGATTGTTCTTTCTCCTGCATCCCGGAGTCTGTCCTTCTGACCCTTCTCGCACTTAATGAAACGCCAGCAACTGACTTGCGAGGTTCACGAGTCGGTTGTAGGTTTTGTTGGGCTGTCTCAATCTCGAGTGCTGTGAGATGGTTTCCCTGCAGACCTACGCATGTCCTAGCACATCCGTCCTCTGGACAAGATGCTGGTTTTTCTGCAGCACAAATCAAAATCCCAGAGATGAATCTCATTGGTCTTGATTGCCCTGAGTTGGGTGATGTGCCAATCTTCAAACCAATCCCAGTGGCCACTGGAGGTGAGGAAGGGTGAAATTCATTTGAATTTTTAGTTGATATAGTCAGGAGACTATACACTGGGCCAGAAGTAGATACACTGACATTGAAATCATAGGCAGCACTGGCAAAATGTAGATTTTGTTTTGTTTGGTGACAGGATTTCTTTGTGTACACTGGACTGTCCTGGAACTCACTCTGTAGACCAGGCTGGCCTTGAACTCAAAGACCCTCCTGCCTCTGCTTACCTAGTGCTAGGATTAAGGGCATGTGTCAGCACTGCCTGGCTAGATAGAATAATTTTTAACAGTTGGAGTATTCTTAATAAAAAAAGTAGGTGCACCCTGCTTCCTGGTAGCGACATATCTGTGTTCCCTTAAAAGAAAACAAAAGGGGGTACAGATAGCAACAGCAAAATCCAGTATCACCCTATGAATAACAACTGAAAGAATAAAGATTAAGATAAAACTACTTTAAAAAGAACTCCATAAAGGGGCAGCGAGATGGCTCAGCAAGCCTGATAACCTGGAACCAATCCTTGGAACCTCTCTGAAGAGAAGAGCCAGCTCTGCAAATTGTCCTTAGATCTGAATACGCACGCTATCGAATGCATGTTCACATATACATAAAAAAATAATAACTGTGCTTTTTTAAGTTTTCGAACTATTGTCTTGAGGGGAGAAAAGATTTATCTGTTTGCTTGTACTTAAGGAATTAACTTGGGTCAAAAAGAGGAGATAAAGATACAAATTCAAGTTAGTTGGTGGTGGATGCCAGCAAGATGTCTCAGCAAGGAAAGGAGCTCGCTGTCAAGCCCGAAGATCTGAGTTTAATCCTAAGAATCCGCATGGTGGAAGGCAAGAAGCGACTCCTGCAGGTTGTCCTCTGACCTCCAGGACTGCACTTAGGAACCTCCCCCAGGAACCTCCCCGCAGAAACAAACAAAGAAACATGAGTTTAAAAAAAAAAAAAAAAGTAAAGTCAATTGATGGAAACAACCTGCTAGCAGTTAGGGAGTTATCCAGGAACGGAGCAGATGGTATGGGAAGGAGTGAGTTTGCCGCAGTTGGCAGCTGTCCTTCGCTTTCTGTGCCTGTGATAAAACAGTGACCAAAACCAACATGGCGAGAAAAGGGTTTATTACGTGTTACAGTACCTAGAGCACAATCCATCACTAAGGGCATCCAGGGCAGGAGTTCAAGACAGGAACCTGGAGGCAGGAACTGAAGCAGAGGCCATGGAGGAACATTGCTTATTGGCTTACCCTCCATGGTGTGCTCAGCTTGCTTTCTTAAAAAGGTCAGGACGACCAGCCCAGAGGTGGCACTGCCCATGATGGGCTTGGCCTGCCCACATTAATTACTAAGTAAAAGAAATGCTCACAGGCCAATCTGATGGTGACAGTTTTTCAGTTGCAGTTCCTTCTTCCCAGGCGATTCTAGTTTTATCTCAAGGTGACAAAAATCTAACAATCCCAGAAGCCTTCCTGAAGGGTGAGGGTGACCAGCTGTCAGGAGTGTCAGAGGAGGACTTCCGCACTGGGCGGAGATGTGCTCAGAGCTGCCTCTTAAGTTCCTTTCCAGCTCTGATTCTAAATTATTGAGACTAGCATGAATAAAAGATCCAAGCCCGTTCACCAACTAAATTATTCAACAAACAGTAATAGAACTTTCGGCTATGAAGCTGAGTCCACTAGGCTTTGGGTGATAACAGTCCTGCTTTACAAGGGGGATAGATGTAGATCTTGGATAACGTGTTTTTAAATCAAAACATTACAATTAATTTTATAAGAAAGCATCATCCATAGTCACATTCTCTGAATGGAAAAAGCTACACACACACACACACACACACAGTTTAAGATTCTATTTGATCTATTCGTCCATAGAATTCCGCATCTGAACATTTGTAACACCTAACCTGAAAAGAGCTAAGTCCGTGACTGCCGTTTTCTGCCTTGCTACTGGGATACAAGATAACATAAAAGAAGTGATTGTTCTTGTTCATTTGGTTTGGTTTCTCTTTGTTGTTGTTGAGAAACGTTGTCAATATGTATGGTAGCCAAGACTGGTCTCAGACTCACTGTATAATCCAAGCTGGCCTTGAACCCTCCATCTTCCTGCCTCCATCTCCTGAGTGCTAGGATTACAGGTGTATCCCCCCAAACCCAGCAGTATTCCACTACAGTCTTCCACTTACCTTATACTTTTCAATTGCTCACCGTAAAACTTCATCTTAGACTCTAGTTCTACTTGAACATCTTTATACAAACACCTTTAAAGCTTTTAAGGTTTATTTTTACTTTTTTATATGCATTCACGAGGTAATATGACATCTTGACATATGCTATTATAGAATTATTATGTCAAGCTAACAATCGATGTATCCAGAGCTTCAATTGCATACCATTTTTTATAGCTAGAACCTTTTAAGTCTGCGTTCAGCAACTTTGAAGTACATAATTGAGTGTTATTAACTATGGTCAGCACACTGTACAAGTGGAAAGCTCACTCCTATCTAAGGGCAACTTTGTTCCCTTTGAATAGCCTTCCCTGAGTCCAGGACGCAGCCTTTTGAATTAGCTCCTATCTGAGCTTAGTGTGCAACAGGGCACAGATATCTTTACAGATGAGTGTGTACTGTCCTACGCATGTCATCGGCTTACACAACAGTCTCCTTAAAGCATTATCTATATTTTGAAGACAGCAGACAAATGCTGGATAGTCGTTTGTATCTGGTTCCTTTTCCTTGTTCTCTTTTCTCTGTCTCTCCCTACTAATAAGTTTAATAGTTTTCTCATGCTTATCTCCCCCAACCCCCATGATGACAACATTCTTCTTGCATGGAAAGAAATCAACAGGGTGTGAAGACAGAAGGAACACACCAGAGAGAAGAAAGAGAACAGAGAATGTGAATTAATTCCAAGAGGAAGGGCAAATGTTTCCCCGGACACCTGACTCCCTGGGGTGGCTAATCTGTATCCCTGATCCAATCTCTAGTTTGCTTTCCTGTGCTCTGATTAAGAGCAACTTGTGGAGGAAAGGGTTTAGGTGACCTTACAGAACACAGTCCATCACTGAGGGAAATCAGGGCAGGAATCCAACGCAGGAACTAAAGCAGAGATCCGGGGAATGTCCTTTTCTGGCACTCATACCCTGCCTGGCTGCTACCTTTCTTACACATTCCAAACCCATTTGTCTGTGAATGCACCACACACAGTGGCCTGGATCCTCCTTCATCAGTTAGAAATTAAGAAAATGCCATATAGATTTGTCATGCCCAAAGGCCGTTCTGATGTAAGCAACTCAATTGCAATTCCCTCTTCCCAGGAATGTGTAGGTTGTGCCAGGTTGACAGCAGCTAACTCTGTCACCCACTTGCCTTTATCTGCAGGAACCCAGAACAATGCAAGAATTCACCAATGGGTCCCTTTCCCTTGAAATTCACACATACCGGTGAAAAGCTAGGGGTTCCTGAGCATTTACCTACAATTTCAAACATTTCAAAAATGACCCCTCATTCTGAAGATTCTGACAAAGAAGAAATGAGCAGATGCAAATTAGATGAGGAGCAAATATTGGCAATATTGAAAAACTGTAAGAAATAACACCATAGTGTGCCAACAATCCAACAGAAGAATGAAGTCTGGGATCACCACATTTCTTCCCATAGTCAAATAGGTGAGATCCTGGCCGCTGTTCATTGTTCCCTCTGGAAAGATGACCAAATGAAATGAATCAAGAGGGATTAAAAATGAAGTATAAAAGGGGTGATGGTATGATATTAAAATCATTCTTAGAGGAACTGCAAAGGCCATGTAGTGCTACACAGGACACGCCTTACACAAGCACACGTAATTCCTGGGGGAACAGGTAAATATGCTAATAAAATCGCAATCTGCCATGTTGCAGTTGCCTAGGTAATAACAACCTTATATTTCCCATGGGCAAGTGCCTGATAGCTTTCTTTAGATGTTACTCATATGGCTCAGAGAGTAAAAATAGCCCACTCTTTCCATGAAATGCCCTTGAAAGTGTATGGTCTAACGTGTAATCTAAATAGTGCCTTGTGTAGATACTGTTATTACATTTGTAGAAAGATGTAATTCTCTGCGTCTCTAAGAAAACAGGTTCTTGGGAACAAAAGTATATCATTTCAAAGTAAAACAAAACAAAAGAATACCATACTAAAAGACTACTGATGTAGAACTCTGCCCATGCCTTGGTAAAAGAGTTTGTTATTGCTGTTGTTTTATTTATTTATTTATTTTTACTTTGGCCAAGAGAAGCATACTAAAATGAGGGGCTTAAAACGGAAGTTTCCTGAGAGTAAGAGAGAAGTTTTCTGAGCTCAGTGCCTCCTAGCCTTCAATAACAATGCACTGAAACACTAAACGATGGCCCATCTCAAAGAATCAAGAAGCCCGAGTGAGGTGTGTTAGCATTCACCTGCAGTTTTGCCCCACTGAAGGTAGAGGCAGGAGAGACTTGAGTTGAAGGCCAGCTCCTGTCTCACAAGCAAGACCTTGTCTTGAAAAAACGGAGAGGAAGTGGAGAAACCAACCTTAATAGAAAACCAGACGGTGTGTTCCAAAGGACTCAGCCACTGAACAAGCTTAGCTCTGCGTGTTTCCATGAACCCATCTGTACGCATTCTGTTCTCACATGTACGGGCGCTTTCTGCTCATTCTGCACCTTACTGACCAGTGCACAGCTGCTGAACTCACCGCACCAATGGATGCAGGCCAAGGAGAGACACGCTGGCCTCAGTTCACAGGGTTGGCAGTAAAGGCTGGTGTTCTCTGTGCCACCACATATAATTCTAGAGTTGTTTTATTCTTTAAGAGGATCTAGTTGTTAAATAAAATATTGTTTCTTTGTAAGAAACAAAAGCCAAAATAAAATTTCAAAAATGAACTGAAACGTTGCCATTAGAGGAAAGGAAGGAGGCTCATCCCAGATGCTTGCGTTTTCGAAGGTGACATTTCTCTCCACTTTTGTTAATTATACAAGATAGTGGGATTCATTGTGACATTTTTATACATGCATATAATGTATTTTGATCATATTCACATACATACGCACACACACACACACACACACACACATTACTCTCTTCTATCCTCCCACTAGGCACCTTCCTCTTTCCACACAGGGTGACATTAGCTTCTGATTATGTACATATACCATTAAATTACTGTCATCTAAGATGTTAAAGTCCTATAAGAGAGACGTTAAAACAGATTCATTTTCTTTCTAATCTGTGATGTCTAAAAGCATATTTTCTAGTCTCCAGGAAGAGTGTTTGTTTGAGAGAAACTATTAAAGACGATTTGAGAGAGTCTGTGTGAGCGAGAAACTGGGTTCCATTACACACTGACAAGTAGACTGCGGGTAAGAAACCATGTTTATGTGAGATAATGTGTACCCGAGAGAGATGACGGGAGTTAGGAGGGAGCGAAAGGATAAGAGAATCTTCTGATCACCCCAGACAAAGCAAATATTTAAAATGCGTCAGTGAATTCCTGCTTATTTAACTCCTTGGCTAGGCCTGAAGACATTTTAAAAAAGAATTCCCAAATGACTTACTTGTCTCCAGATCTACGCGTTAAATATGGAAATAATTTCCACTGACAGTCTGATATGTCTTCTACCCCATAATCTTTTTCTCAGTGCACAGGTAAAAGGCAAGCACAAGAGCTTGATCTTTTTGTTTCATTTCCTCAGTTTACACTTATATGGGTGACCTAGCAAGACAAAGAAACTGGATTGCTTCCCTCGTCACCGGGAGTTTTGTACTCATTTCTAGCACATGCACAATGGCAGGCAGTTCCCTAAATGAGGCCAGGACTGCAACAAGCAAGGCACAGCAGAAAGCACAGAGAAGTCTTCTAGGCACAGCCACTAGAAGACACACTTAGGGAGAGGAAGCAAAAGAAGAGAAGGAAGTGGCCGAGAAGCCTGCATTCCTTTCAAAGGACAAGCAGCCATCAACACACCCAGGCACACCCCAGCGGCTGCAGCCGAGTGTGTGCATGTATGTGTGCATGTTTCTTGTTCTGTCTTTCACACTCACACAGCCTCTCACTCATTCTCACATCTTCACACACACAGCTCCCCTCTCACATGGATTGTCTCACTCTTAGTTGTCCTTTCTCTTCTACCTATATTCTCACACAGACTTTCAACACCTAGGGTCTCCCACAGTATCTTGTCACAGTAGACTTGGGTATGTAGTCTTCCACAGTCTATTGTGTGGAGATAAGAGTCTCTCACAGGCTCACGATTATACACAGGCTTTCATAATACAGATACGATCTCAGGCATCTAATGGCTTCGTTCACATCATCTTCACGCAGTTTGTTACAGTCTGTTACAATGTGTCTCACACACACTTTCCCACAACAAACCTCCTCTTTTCTGTCTGTCTCTCTCTCTCTCTCTCTCTCTCTCTCACACACACACACACACACACACATCACAGAATATCTGTCCGTTGTGTACTGATAGTTACAGACACACAATTACACAAAAGCTCTCATATATAATAGTAGCCTGTCAGACACACCCAATCTCCCTTAAGCACCTATGGCTTCTTTCATATTCTCTGTCCGGCAGTGATAATATTATCCCTTGGTTCCGCCCCTCCCAGAGTCCTGCCCACCCTACCAAGTCCCGCCTCTATTGGGCAGCGGTTCGCCTCGGCCCCGCCCCTCCCACCATAGCCCCGCCCCTGGAGGGCTCCTCCCCCCGAGCAGGGGGCGGGGCGAGTGGCTGACAGGAGGGGCGGGCGGCTCCAGCACTTCTGGCGCCCAGGCCGGTGGGTGCGCTTCTGGGGTTCGCGTCCGCGCCAGGCTCTCGAGCAGGATCCCGGTGTGGCCAGCGGCGGCCGTGCGGGCGGGCGGTGTCAGCGGCGGGATGTGTTCGGCCGGGGAGCTGCTGCGGGGCGGCGCCGGCGGCGGGGAGCGCGACGAGGACGGGGCGGCGCCGGCAGAGCCGGCGGAGGAGCGGGAGCCCCGGACGAGCCCGCGGCGCAGGCGGCGGCAGGACGAGGGCGAGCAGGTGAGCGCGGGCCGCGGGCAGGCGGCTGGGCACGCGGCGAGCGGTTGACGGGCGGGGCCGGGCTCCGTGGACGTGCCCTCCGGTGCCGCACCTGAAAACCCCGGGCAACTTGCGCTCCGTGGGCCCTCCGCTTGGATCCAGAGCCCTGCACGCGCCCTGGACGGTGTGGGCGGCCGGCCGGCACAGCGGGTGGGGAAGCGTGTGTCGGTGCCTGCCCGGGTGACACTGGGACTCTCCCCGGAGCAAGTTTCACAGCAGCACCGAGCAGAGCTCAACTTCATTTTAGAAGTGAAAAAAGAAAATTGCTTTCCGTGAGTACCAACGCGAAGGAAGCTTTACTAAAAGGCCAGACATAATAGAGAGAGAAACTGGGTACTTTTTAAGTTCCCTGAATTTGATCTCATCTTGAACGTAAAAATTGAATTCTACGTGGGACGATTTTTTTTTATAGGCAGTTACAGTAATTAGCTACTCAAAAATCTTCCCCAATAAGCAGCCCTTTAGAAATCACATAAGTAAGACCATACTACTGGGATAATCAGTTAATCCATGTCTATTGCCATCACTCTCCATTTGTCTTTTTTTTTCACATTTCGAAAACTCTAGTATCACTAAATAAATCATCAACTAAATACATTAGTAAAATAAAAACATCTCAACCCATTACTTAAGAAACAGATACAATGCAGTGTGGCCTTGAGCTTGGTAGCCTCGCACAGAGTAATTGTTCATCTGTGTGACAGTATAGGAGCTGGTGACAGAAGCAAATAATTGGTAGCTAGGAGATCTTGCTGGTTGCCTTTCTGGTGGCATTCCTATCCAATTGTCCCATGCTTGACTCAGTAGATGGGGTCTTGATTTCCTCTTACTTTAGTTGCTCAGCTGGAAAAGACTGGCCACTAAAACTCCTTTTCCAAAAGGAAATGTACGGATGGTTGTCATGACATCTGGGGACTACTTCTCCGGACTTTACCAACACGATGGCATGGACAGCATCGGGAACTCTAGTCTTACTGGAACTGTCGCTAGAACTAAGAAAATGGTGAAACAAAAGATTAAATATACATTCTAGGAAAGAGATACCCTATCTCATACCTGCTTGCTTCTGTCTGTCGTGAAATTTCCTTTTTCTCCTCTCCTTAGACGTATTACTTGTGTCACTTTATTTTGGCTACATTATTTACCTGTATACTCACTCACAATCATGGAGAAAACACACCTGAAATCTTGCCATATCTGTACCTGGGAACCTCTTATCAGGAAGTCAGAATTGGTACAGCCCACTGATGCAGAAAGCAAACTCTTGTGAGCCATCATATTTTGGTAACAGTATCCCTAAGCCTGTTTTCTATGTTTTTTTCACAATCTGAAATGAAATTTAGAAGTCTATGTAATGTCACAGAACTATCTTTAGACATACAATATCTGAAGGAGAATACAGTTGACAACTATAAAACATATTCCAATGAGTCATTTTAATTTTTTATTATGGTGATAGTCCCTTGTTCATTTTTTTTTTGGTTGATTGGTTTTAAGGGTGCCCAGACTCCAGATTATAAATGGGATAATTCTGGAAAATTGCTTCCTACATTATTTAAAGTTTACACTGAAAATTTCCATAAAACCAATGATAGAAAACAAAATGGAAGCCAAACTAACTAGCTTGAAATGAGGCAGGGGCCATTTTCCTGCTGTCTTCCTGCTTAGAGTGTTCAGATGGTGTGAAGTTCAGAGTTTCAGCCTTCTAGAAGTCAAGAGGGGACTGAAGGCCACAGCCCTCCTGGGTGGGGTCACTGTGGTTTGTTCCAGAATTACCTCACGTGTGCTTCTCAGCTTTTTGCCCCTTCCTAGTCCTGTGTGTTTTTATCTCATTCTGTTTTCTGTTTCCTTTTCTAATAAGAAACAGACCCCTCCCCTGGGTTCCTTCCCAGCCTCTAGGCTCCACAGGCATCTCTCCCATCCTTTACAGTTTGTCCTTAGCTCATACTCTGAAGAAAAGCTAAGTAGTGTTCTGCCCGGAATCTTTGCAGGCAGGATGATTGACAAGGGAAGTCCGGTTAAAATCAGGTACCCTTAAGAAGAAAGCCTTGAGAAACAGTAACTGTGCCTGGTTAGAAGTACAAGCCAAGCCTCACAGAGAGATAGGCAAGGGGGAGGCACAATGTGTGCTGCTCTCCGGGCAACGGAAGGGACTGGGCATGGCTCTACCACATATGTTGATAATTGCATTCATGAGACATGATCCAAGTATACTGATGACAGTGACCACGTGGTGGTTTTATGGAAGATAAGTGCCCCACTTGGTAGCTGGAAGGATAAAGCTCTCTGGGTTTTATTCTGTGTCCGTAATGTCAGTGGCATTTACTTTATTACAGCGTAGGTTGCCATTCACAATACCGTGAGATGGCCGTGTTTACAGGAACCTATTAATTTTAATTATTGTAGAAGTAATGTGTACTTCAGAAATTTAAAAAATGCGTATGAAGAAAAGAAATGCTGGTAAGGAATTGGTCCGATACCCTGAAGTCAAGCACTTGGTGTTACCGTAGCTCTATGCTTTGGTGTGACTATCCAGGTAGGCATCATGTGCTTTCACTAAGGTTTCTATCCGATTGCATGTATTTGGAAGTTGGCATTATTTCCCATGTCAGAAATGTCCCAGGAAAGAATGATTTTTCAGAGCTCCCTAGTAGTCTGTTCTCCTAACATTGTACACTTGTGGCTTCAAACTTTCTTTCTTAAATAATGCTGTGTTAAAAAAAAATCTACTACTAATCATAACACTTCTGTGTTGACATAGATTCCTAGAAAGTGGAAAAAGTAGGTCGGAGAGTCAGACTCCTAGAATTGACTTGAAGCAGTCCAAAGAATGTACCTTTTTGTTGCTTGGTTTGGTCTGGTTTCTTGGTTTTGGAGACAGGGCTTCCCTGTACAGCTCTAGCTGTTCTGGAATTTATAGAGATCCACCTGCTTTCCTTAAAATAATGATGCTTCATTTCTGGTTTTTGCCTTTTGCAGTGTCTAGACTTTTACAAAGAATGATACTGGCTTAGAAGTTTGAGTAAATAAGAGGGACTTCCATGACAGTATTTATCAAAGCTTTTCACAGATGATCTGGAAATTTTAGTGGGGGAGCCTTTGTGTCCTTTTTGATCTTACCGTTAGAGGTAGGAGTCGATATGGGTTGTGGGACCAGAGTACATAGGTCTGTACTTAGAACTGAAGCTTTTGGTGAGTAAATTAACCCTCCTCTGTGGGCTTCAGTTTCATTTGTATAATGAGAATGAGAATGATGTCGGCCTCGTAGGAGAGTTGGGAGGACCACACAATAGTAATGCCTGAAAAGTACTCCTAGAGCAGCCCTTAGGATGTTAGCTAGCTAAGCACACACGTGTTAGCCGTGAGACCTAATTGTCAAGTAAGCCAGAACTGGAAAGCAAGCCGACAAGAGTAGTTTTTAAGATTTTCCACACCTGTGGTTAACAGGGAGCCTGGGCTGAAGATGCCCTCAAGCAGCACCTTCGCACGTGAGCAGTAGGTATCATTGTTTGCTAGCCAGGATTTTGATGCAGCTAATCTCTCCTAACAGATTTCTCAGGTGGCATTGGTGCTGTGACCACAGACCACACTTTGGTAAGGAAATGGGGGAAATATAAGCTCCCCAACCAGCACTATTCGCTGTACTTGCCCTTCAGCAATGGTATCAAGAACAGATGTATGGAAGGAAGGAATTTAACACTTTTCCCTGAAGTGTATATTTGAACTCTTGGTAAAGCAAGCGTTCAGAGGCAAGGCAGGCTGACAAGGAAGGGATTTGCTCTTGATCCTATTAGTCTGTACCAGAGCAGAGGAGAACCCCGGGTCTCTAAACTCCAAAGCCAGTTCTCTTATCTTAGACACAGTCGCCGTCACGGAGGACAGTCTCTGATAGCTCTATTGCTTTCCCTTAGATTATTTATGTAGCTCAAAACTATTTATTTTAAACACACACTGTTTCACATCTCTTAGAAGCAGTTTGCAAGCAAAACTGTGCTGATGCTGAGTTTAGATGATCGATAGTTCTCAACTGAAGACAGTGTATATAGCCTTAGGTTCCATGTGACAATGTGGTGACATTTTTGGTTGTTGACACATGGTATAGTAGGTGCTACAAGGTATGCAATAGAAGTGGCCAGGAATATTGTTGAACAATCTGTGATGTAGAGAACAGACCCCTTGAGATGACTAGTTCTGACTGACTACATCACTGGATTAAGAAAGAGTAAAGTAGGCGCTGAAGTACACACTTGTAATCCTAGCCTGGATGCACAGTGAGTTCAAAGTCATCTTGAATTGGGTAGTGACTGAGACTGTCTAGAGAAGGAGGAACACACCTCTGGTAGTCTGCAAGGTCCCATAAGGTTAGAGACAGTTAGATAATAAGGCTCTTACCTAGTGAGGTATTCCTCCTACAATGGATTCATACTATGGTAACACTGGGAGGTGGGGAACACCCTTTCCTGTATGTATACCTCATTTTCTGCTCTGGCTGCCTGGTGGGAACTGTTCTCTGCCATACCCTCTATCCTAACTCTGAATCCGTGAGCCAAAATAATTCCTTGCTTCTTTAAGGTATCTAGGTCAGCAGCTTTGGTCAGAGTGAGGGAAAGGAACCAATACCACCGCAAAGGGATTGTCTGGCTTAGAATGCCAGCCATGCCAAACCCTGCTCAAAAATTCGTGGTGGGGAGGTTCAGTGCTGTGTAGGAAGTAATTACCCTGATAGTCTCTGTCCCCAAAAGAGAAGTAAAAATAGCTTATATCTTGTCCTGAAGTCTGTATTTCCAGTAGATAATCCCCACTGACCACTTATTTCTGTGTCTCTGCTAGCACATCTAACACCTGCCTTGTCTCCTCCACATTCTTTTCTGCGTGTTTCCTATTGGGCTCACTCCCCCGTGGCCGGCTGTTCCTTTCCGTTCACCTCTACTGCACACCCCTTTTCCACTTCTCTTCCTCTTCTTGGTTGGCCTTGTGGTTTTTACTGTGATAGTTGTAAGACTGAACCCTGGCTTTCCTGCATTATTAACCTGAACCTGATGACCAGTTTCCTCGTGTGTAATAGATACAGTGCCGTCCACCTCTTCAGTGAGATGCTCTTTATACGAAATGCCCAGCACACCGTAGGTCTTCAGTACCATCCACCTCTTTGGTGAGGTGTTCTTTATACAAAATGCCCAGCACACAGTAGGTCTTCAGTACCATCCACCTCTTCAGTGAGGTGCTCTTTATACGAAATGCCCAGCACACAGTAGGTCTTCAGTAAATATTAACTCATTTCTACTCCATGTTTCTTCTTTCTCACCTTTCCCTCGGCTCTATTCTATCCGCCTCAACTAATCACATTATACAACTGCATTTTAGTCAATGTTACTCTCTCCTTTATGGAATTAATGCTACCTATTGAATAAGTATTACAATTTCCTGATCTAAAAAAGTTAGATAAATTGTTCCATAATTCTCTAAGGAAAACCTCACCAACTTAATTTTTTTTTTAAATAAAGATCTTAAGTTGATTTTTTTCCCTCTTTGTATGTCACTAATCTTTGACAGGAAAAAGAATAACCCCGATAACATGTTCTCACTTCCCTACTTGAGAGGAATGATAAAGCAAGATGAAAGGGGCAGTTGGAGACACCACGGCTGTCAGGGGGCCTCAGGGGGCATACGTAGAAGCCTTTGCTTTGTCTGTACGCTTGCACCTTCGTCTGCTATCTTCAGGTTTTGTCTCTCTGGGCTCACACAGTCTTATCTTCAATCGCAACCATTTATCTGCAAAAGCATATTACTTGTGGTGTGTGTGTATGTCTGTGTGTGTGTGTGTGTGTGTGTGTGTGTGTGTGTGCGTGTGCCTGTGCAAGGGAATGGGTAAGACGTTTGAAAATTAGCTTAATTTGAGCAGATGAACTGGATTTTCAATAAACTCGATATAAAATGTATTTTCTACTCAGCAATCTAATTTTTCCCTGCATCTAAAGGGCTTTTCTGTTTTCATTTAACATCATTAGCATCTGTCCTTAATCTTGGCCTAGGAAGAGGAAATGGCCTTGCCTGTGCCTGTTTTCCCACAGCAGCAGCTGCAGCTTATCAGAATTCTGATCAAAAAGAAAGCATAGTGCAAGTGCTCCGAACTTTGGGAAAATGAAGAGCAAAATCATTAACGTCTACTATTGAAACATAATCTTAATTAAAGTTTTGTTATATTTTCTTTGAAGTATTTCTCTGTAATTCCAGTTTGGGAGATAGTTTTCCATTCTTCCAGTTAGTAAAAATTATTTTAATCCCTCTGATCATATTTTCACCTACACATGTGTAGACTGTCTACAGGTAAAGAATTTACATCTGAGATCTTGGGTGTTACAAATTTCCTCAGTCTTTCTCAGAATTTCTCATTCCATAGTTTTCATGAGTGATTTTTCATATACCAGAAAGCACTCTTACACGGCTGCAAACTGCTAATTAGAAGAGTTACAGTGTAGGGAAAGTGTGTGCCTTCAGCCAGTGCCTTCATCGTGACTTCTAGCCTCTGTGTACACCACCGTCTCTTGTTTCCTACAAAGTCCTGTCGCATTTCAGTAATGAAAACCATCCTCTTCTACTCCAACTGTGTTGCTCTCTTTGATAACTATCAGTGAAGCTGAGCATGTTTTTGAATATCGTGTTATTTTGAGTTTGAAGCTATGAATTATGACTTTAAAGTCATTGACTACAATTAGATAAAATTAAAGCTAAATAAAAATTCTAGTATTTTTCAGCATATAGTAATTTCAAAGACTACTTAAGATCTAGCTAATAGTTTCAGTGACTTTTATCTATCTCTCAAAAAGTCCATGTACCTTTATTGGCTCTATCTAGTTTAGAAGGAGGTAAGTATAAAAGAATACTATAGCTTTGCTTATGGTGATAAATGACTAGCAAACTATAAATACTGGACAGTTGTATAACATGAAGTGCTATGATTGGGTCAAGCTTTATAAAGTTAGTGATCATAAATCTATATCATCTTTACATTTGTAGGAAACAAAAATGTAGCATGTGCAGTAAACATGAAGCATATCCAGTCCTGTTATAAACAATAGAACTCAGAAGTTGGGTGGGTAGGAATCTAGGAGAGGATCTCTGAGGAGTTGGGGAGGGAGAAATATGATTAAAGTCTATTATTTGACATTCCCTAAGAGCAAATAAAAATGTAAAAAAAAAAGAAAAAGAAAAATTAGAACACCAAAGAGTGACTTTTCACCTCAAGTTATCAAAGAATAAAAACAGATGAGTGGTGTGGGTGTGCGTTTATAGCAATAAAGTCCGAGATAAGAACATTCTCAAAGAGGCACAAGTCTTTTGGTGAGAAACCCATACCCTACCCCGTGAGCAGTCATTGTTGTTGTCCAGACGGCGTATTGTACTGGTGCTTCACGGGAAGGCTGCAGAAAAAAATCATGGCGTACAAAACATGGGTGTACAAAACATGGCTGGGTGTCTTTACTAAAGACCTGAAGTCCTCCAACTTCCAAATCTGCTGAGATGCCACGAGTGAGTTCCAGGCCTGACCTGAAGGCACACTTTACAGTCACAACTCAAGTGCACAGGAAAAGATGTAGTCACTATCCTTAGCCAAGGTCTGTAAGGTATATTATAAATCATAAGTAAATTTTATATTTAGTGATATGACCTGTCCCCTTTTGAATGCATTGATCAGTTGTTACAAGTGCGTTTAACAATGTAATGGAAACAGTGTAACAGTTGTGACAGTTGTGGGTGTTTCTGCAGTCCCCATTGACTTTGTCTTTGGGAGCTCTATATTTGCTTAAAGCTTTAAAACTCTAACAACCTGGCCATATTCTAAAAGTAGGCTTCTCCTATCCACTTATACTGAACGTTAATTGCTTTAGAAAAAGATTGTACTACAGAAAATTTCCGCATTCTGTCTGTTGTTTGTTTTTGGTTTTGCTTGCATATTTTCCCTTGGTGGCTTTTCATCTATTCAGTCAAAAATTCAGAGTGGAGTCACCTACTATTTTCTGGCCCTGCTCTAGGTATACACATAAAAATATTCTTAAATTTTTCCTCTAATTAATCTAGCACTGCACATGGGGTGAGGGGAGACCAAACATAAAGGTACTAGTCAGTCAGTAGATTATAGGGACTGTGAAAAAATAAAAGTGGAGAAGGTGGCTAGGGATGACGGACATAGATGGGATCACTGTTGAGGATGGGCGATCCCAGAAAGGCCCCCTGAGCAGATGGTGGACGCGCTCAGAGACCTGCGCTCAGAGACCTGCTCCACTGTGCTTTGCTTCAACTCCCTACTAGGGCAGAATCAGGCCAAGGCTCCCTTTTAGCGATTGTGCTAACATAGCTCCCCAGTCCAGGTTCTCAAATTTTTTTCCCAGACATCCTTTTGCTTCTCTATATTTTATTACTGTTTTACCATTTCTACTGTAGCAAGTTCAAATCCTTCTGGAAAAAAAAATCCAAGGATAAGTATATGAACATGTTTTAATTATTATGATCATATATATATATATACATATACATGTACATGTGTGTATATATATGTGCACCACAGTAAAGATCAGGGAACAACTCTGTGGAGTCAGTTCTGTCCTTCCAGCTTTGTGTGGGTTCTGAGTTGAGTTCATACTGTAAGGCTTGTGTGGCAAGCACCTTTACCTTCTAAGTCATTTCCCAGCCTCTGGGCTTGTTTTAGTGTCTCTCTCTCTCTCTCTGTCTCTCTGTCTTTCTCTATCTCTCCCTCCTTATGTATATGTGTGTAGTATGCATGTATGTATATGTATGGTGTATGTATGTATGTATGCGTTTCTTAAGGGACTGGAAAAATAGCTTAATAGTTAAGAGAGTTTGCTGCTGAGTTTGGTTTGGTTCGGTCACACCAGCATATCACATTGGTCACATTGGTGGCTCACAACTACCTGTAACTTTACTTCCTGGGTCTGATCCCTTTTCTGACCTCAGTGGGAACCTACACAAATGTGGTACACACACATTTAGGTGTAAATAAATCACATAATAAATCTACTTTAAATCATCTCTTGAGAACTATAACCATAACTCACTCATAATGCATTTGTTAGAATTTTGTTTTGTTTTTAACACCTGGTTATAACTTAGCAGCAAGGGATTTATAGGTTTGATTCCTTGTTGAGAGAAGGGGTGAGGATGAGAAAGAAGATATGTTATTTTGAGTAAAGCCCATTTAAAAAAACCCAGAGAATATTTTTCAAAGTATTGTAGCACTCTTTGTTGGATTGAATTCAGAATTTGTTGTCAGAATGTTCCTGTGTTCAGTCCTGGCTGATGCTCGGGCAGTCCTGCAGTGTGTGTTAGACTTCAAGAGTCTAATAGCACACATCTTGCTTATAGCAAGCGTCTGAGATATAAGTCCTAAATAACTTTATTTAACAAATAGCTGATAAGCTAAGAAAGGTAGTGGAAATTAAATGACATGGATCAGATTTAAATTACAAGAACTTTTTTTCTGAAGATATGAAATTTAATAATTTTCTCTTGACCATGATATGACTTAAGAAACAAATCATTTTAACTGTGAAGGGGTGGAGACAGAGGCATTAGGAGGAGTTTAAGGTCATACTCAGCCACGGAGCAAATTCAACACCACCTTGGGCTAAATAAGACCCTGTCTCAAAAAATACACCTTCATGATATAAACTATATCAGCATTAATAATATCATTAAAGTCAATGAAATCTCTACCGAGAGAAAGTACAAAGTAAATAAGATCACCTCCAAGTACATGAGTTCTAACATATGTCTCCGAAGGAAATGACTTGGCAAAAGTAGAGCAAGGGATGAAAGAGGAAGACGTCGAGAAAGAGCAGCAGACTTCTCAGTTACACTTCAGACAGTGCAGTTCGCTAAAGCAGGGTTTCCTGGAGAGAAAAACAATTTGAGAGCAAGTGATTGAGTTTGCACTGAACTTGTTGAATTTGGGGTTCCAGGACATCTGCTAGGAAGTGTTGAATTTGGGGTTCCAGGATCTGCTAGGAAGTGTTGAACTGCAGTTGAGCGTATCAGTCAGGAACCCTGGAGAGCTGCATGGGCTCAGAAGCAGTGCTCTGAGCTGCCTCTTGGGATTAGGAAGGCATGGGCAGCCATGTTTAACTATGAGGATCTAGGTGTATGCTTGCCTTTCTTTACACACTAAGCAGCATGGTGACAGGGAGTTGCTTTGCATACCTCGCTGAGCCTGCCTTGCTTGTGATGTGTGGTCGATCGTTTGTTAAACTGGAGCAAATTGACACGAGTCAAGGATTGTGAATCATCAGAGTTAGTGTTTAGCAATCGAAGTTAGGTGGTACTCAGGTACAGCAAGAGCCAGGGTGGGGTTTCCTGGAAGAATGCAGCCGCCAGTCAGTCTATCAGATTCATGGCGTCTATGCAGGCTTGTCTGCCACAAGCAGAGCATAACACGTCCTGCATAAAATACCAGGGCAAAACTCGCCATGAAGAAATGGTTTTAGTTTTGGAATGTAACTGTAAACTGTGTGTCTAAGCACAACGTCCCCAGCATCATCATTCGCCTAAAACAATGAATAGACTGAACAACCAGCTGACTTTACTTTATTTACGTGTGCTATTTTCAAACATTTTTCCATAAGAAATGCAATAAATCCATGTTCTTTTCTTTTTAATTATCCTCTTAATTATTCACATTAACATACCAAGTAACGCGCTTCACCATGGCCTATGAATATCACACGTGTATATCATCCTCCTTGGTTCTCATTTCTTCCTCGCTCCCGCTGTCTCTACCCCTGCAGCCGGTTTCCTCCTCCTCCCAGCTAGTCTCCACTTCTGCTTTTCCCCATTGTCCTCTCTCCTGCCTCTCAAGATTTCTTCCTCCCTCCTCATGATGCATTTTCTATTTGTGAGACTTACACATGAACACATACACAGATTTAAATCTAGCTTCCCCATATAAAGAAAACAGTATTTCTCTATCTGGGTCTGACTTACATCCTATAACATAATGGTTTCCAACTCCAGCTATTTCCTATAAATGTCAGTTTTAGTTTTCATTTTCCTAATGACTAAATATATTAAATACTTTTTCATGTTTTTTGCTATATGCATTTTTTCATTTTTTAAAAACTATTGTCTAGTCCATTTTCCCATTTATTGACTGATAGTTTGGTTGGGTATTTAATTTTTGCTGTTCTTTTTATATCCTCGCTATTAATCCCTTCTAATGTGTAATCCACCAAGATTTTCCCCCTTTATCAAATTTTATTTAGGGTCACAGTAGCAGAAACAGCTGGCCATAAACTTACCTCTTAGAATTGTTTTTTACTTCATTCTAAAAATTCTGGTAAATTATGCTTTTATTTTCAATTGATTCTATGAATTTTTAAATTGCCTGCCTTATTTTTTCAGAGACCCTTTGATCATTCAAGAGTGTTTTGTTTGTATCTAAGATTTGTACACTTTCTGTGGTTCGTCTGTGTGTGTGTGTGTGTGTGTGTGTGTGTGTGTGTGTGTGTGTGTGTGTGTAAAGGTATGCATTCACACGTGTGGATATTAGAGGTCCACGTTGGGTGTTCCTCCTCTGGACAGTGATCCACTTTGTGTTTTGAGACCTGGAGCTCACCAGTTAGACTAGGCTGGCTGGCCAGAAAGTGCCCAGGGAACCAACTATCTCCATTTTTCCAATGCTGGAGTTACAAGTATGCCAACAACACCTGGCTTTTTTATTTGGGTACAGGGAGCCAAACCTGAGTCCTCGTGCTTGCCCGGCAAACACTTTACCAAGTGCCCTGCTTCCCAGCCTGTCTGAGATCTCTATTTACCAAATGCCCAGCTTCCCAGCCTGTCTGAGGTCTCTATTTTCCAAATGCCCAGCTTCCCAGCCTGTCTGAGGTCTCTATTCACCAAATGCCCAGCTTCCCAGCCTGTCTGAGGTCTCTATTCACCAAATGCCCAGCTTCCCAGCCTGTCTGAGGTCTCTATTCACCAAATGCCCAGCTTCCCAGCCTGTCTGAGGTCTTGCTTCCTAAGGTCTCTACCTTTGTTCCATTGTGATCTAATAAGATACAAGAAATTATTTTAACTATCTTACATGTGTCAAAGCTTGCTTTTCGACCTAGACTGTGGTCTGTTTTGAAGAAGAATCGGTCTGTGGTTACTGAGAAAAATGTTTATCCTGTATCTGTTGGATGAAATACTCTGAAAATACTTGTTTAGTTTGATCTGCTGTAATCCGACTGATATTTCCTTGTTGTTTTTCAGTGTTAGTGACCTTACTAGAGGTGAGAGTGGCAAATTGGAGTCACCCTCTGCTTTTGTGTCTAGATCCATTTGACCTTTATCTCCATTATGTCCCCTAGCTGTTTGCTTTATGAAACTGGAAACTCCAACACTGGGTGTGTTTGTTCACAGCTGTTAAATATTCCCAAGGAAGTGTTCTCCTTACTAATAAACAGTAGCCACCTTTAGTGTTTCTTAAGAAACTTGTAGATAATAATGTACCCAAAATATCTACTTTACTAGGTATCAGAATAACTGTGCCAGCACGTTCGGGGTTTCCATTCACTTCACAGTTTGTTTTTATCCTTTAACTCCCAGTCTGTGGGTGTTTCTTGGAGACAGCAGATAGTTGAATCTTTTTATTTTTTGAGATTAGTCAGCTAGTCTGCTTCTGTTGGTGAGTTCAGGCATGCCACTGACATTTATTTCCCCTCCCCCTCAGGAGATATTTGCTAATTCCTGTAATTTTCTGGATGTTTTTCTTATTAGATTGTCTGTTCTTTCCTCTCTCCCGTGTCAGCGTTAGGAGTTAGCTGCTTTATCACGTCGGACATGACGGATTCCTGCCTAGCTGTCCTTAGTTCTTCGGCTCCTGTTGTGAACTGTGTTCTTAGGAGAGAGACTTTCTTCCCTCTCTGTGCTACCCCTTCAGGCGTCTTCTGCAGTGCTGCCTTATAGTCGGGAACTGCCTTTCCTCTGCTTGTCTTGTATGTTCTTATTTGTCTGTCCATTTTAAAGAATAGCCTTGCTGGAAATAGTAATGTCTGGTTGGCCGTTATTTGCTTCCTGGGCTTGAAATGTAACAATTCCGAACTTCTTTGGCTTTTGGAATTGCTGACAAGACATCTGATACTATTCTGATGTTTCTGCCTCTGTTTGTGACTTGTTTTTTTCTTTCAGTTTCCAAGATATGTCTTGTATTTTTTAGGACTCACTGTTTTTAATTTATATGTATGTGTGTATGTTTGTGAATGTAAATGGGGTGCATTTCCTGTGTCGGCCAGAAGAGGGCATCAGATACTCTGGAGCTAGGTAACAAGCAGCTGGGAATCACCATGATGTAGGTGCTGGGAACTGAACTGGAGCCCCCTGGAAAAGCAGTTGCAAGCACTTTTAACCACTGAGCCGTCTTTCCAGCCCCAGATTTTTGTTTTTGATATCATGACCATATCATGGTATGGAGAAATTCTAACTTGGTCATGCGTGTTTCTCATGTTTGAATGCTGTGCCTTCCTCTAAATTTGAGAGGTTTCCTGCTATAACATCCTTGGATAGATTCACTAGATCTGTAGTTAACCTCCTTCCAGAGTTTTTAGTTACCTCAGGCAGGCGTAAGTTTCCCTGCTGATGTTTGAATGCACCGTTAATTCACCCTGTCCTCCATCCCCGATTCTTTCCTCATTGGCTTGGCCAAACGTGTGGGTGATGCTGTTCACTGTGATTTTATTTCATTCATTTTTTCCCCCAGCATTCTATTTGGTGGTTTTGGTTTGTTTGGTTTCTGGTAGAATAGGTTTGTTGTTGTTTTCTCTCAAAAATCTCAATATCCTTGCTGAATTTTCCTTTCATATCTCTAACATTTTCATCCATTTTGTTGACTTTTCCCTCTCAGTTGCTGACTTTCCTCTCCAGGTGTTGCACTAGATATGTTTGCTTCTTTGTATCCTCTTTGAGACCACTGATCTTTTTTTTTTCCAGAAAACTATTGAAATTTTCATCAAGCAGTTTACTTACTTCAGACTCTCTGAATTTGGTAGTTTAGGACTTATGACCTGGGAGAGCCTTTTTTTTATATTTCTTGAATTCCTGAGTTTCAGTTTGAACATTTCCTTGTTTGGCTATCCCTTAAGGCATTTCGGCATGGGATCTTGCCGGACAGATGACTGGACAGTCTCAATCCCCAGTGCTACCCACAAGGAGATAACGAACTGCTGTCTCAGCAACATCTGTCCACGCAAAAGGGAGACATTACACTTAAAACTCATCACCATCACTAAGACATCACCAGTGACTGTGAGATATTTGGAAGTAAATGAATGGGAGGAAGAAAGATGATACAGAAAAGGAAGAAGCAGAGAACCAAAGCTAAATAATTGAAGAAGAAAAGGAAGGAGAGTAAAATGTTATGGACAGGGTGAAAAAAAGAAGCAAGAGATTAGGGGAGAAAGGGAGAAAAGCAAAGAGAAGACATCTCAGTGATGAAAATGTCTGGAAACAAAATGAGATGTGTAAAAAGGAGCAAAGGTTAAAGCAGAAGAGTATTTTCTCCTTAAAAAAGGCAAAGTTAAAACACTACACTTGTTGAGAAGGTACAGGCGGGATCATGGAGCACAGGGGTTGAAAAAGGTGAGGGGGCTGAGGAAAGATACTGCCTGAGATAAACTGTGTAAATAATGTTAGATAAATGCATGCAGGGAGATAAAAAATTTAATGCAGTGCACGAATGTTAAAATCCTGTTGAACCCTGAGTAAAAAGAGGGGACAGCAGTGGCACGAGGCAGAAAAAGATACCCAGGAGATACTGGGAAGTCAGCTGAAAGCATGGAGGGGAAGGGCAGTTGAACCTGCAGAGTCTTTCTTGTATTTATGTCTGTGCTAGGCAAGTGTTGGAGGTCCACCACCAGGAGCCTCTGTGCAGACCCCTTGGGGGGGCTAATGTCTGAGCTGGCGGATGTCTTCCAAGAGCACGAGGAGTGGGGGAAGCAACACAGCAGTGAGGGTGGTACAGGCCTAGGACCTCTCTTCGTTCTTCCAAGAGGGCAGCACTCCACTAGAGCGTCACAGGACACTCCGGGAACTTCCGAGTGCTCAAGCTGCACAGCAGTGAGTGACAGATAAGGTGGCTCTGGAGTGCGATCTGTCCATGGGCCTCAGACACCAGGGTTCTTGTCCGCTGATGAGATCTGCTGCCAGCCTCTGACAGTGAGCTTCCCTGCCTGAGCCAGTGGCCTCCCATCTTCACCCTTCGGCTTGTCAGTATTGGCTCTGACTCTTCCAATTTCCTCTGAGGCTTCTCTTACCTAGGAGTTGTGCCAGGCCAACTTAAGTCCCTCTGACAGGATCTGAGGCCTGTGTTGTCCGTTTTCAACAGTAGCTCCTCTCCCAAGACGGTTCCAGGCCCTGTGAGTCATAGAACATGACAAAATTTCTCTCCACTACTGACCCATATGCCAGAGAAATTACTGCTCACCAAGCCCCACGAGTGGATCTGAAGCTCATGAAAGCTATGGCCTTGTCCTGAGGGTGGGGCTGCCCAACCTGTATCTGGTTTACCTTCTAGAGTCTTTTATTTCCCCTCCCATGGCTAAGGAACAGCATGAAAGAGTGAGTTCATTTTCACTACATTAACCATCATGGCTTTCTTATCTTTACTGGTACCTTTTCATTCCCCTTGTGGGTTTCACAAGCTCTTCCTTTACTTCTATCCTTGGGGCATGATCTGCCTTTCTATACTCTGACTCTACTTCACCAGCCCACAGAGAGACAGCTCCAACCTGCTATCTCACACATAAGCCCTTCATTCATTCATCATACACTTTTCTTTATCTACAGGGTAGACACCTGCAGATTCTTTAGTGCTGTAAATAATGAAACGCTATTAAAGCCATCTTCCTCACCTAGTCCAGTGACTGATAGCTTAGACACTTCTCTTAGTAAGAACTGCACAAGAAAGGGTCGACCAAGTCACTAGAGGCAACAGAAAGAGCGGTGCACAAGACAGAAAGCCTTGTTGCACAGGATGTAAGAGCAACTCCCAAGCCTCGCTGTATGAATAATATTTGTATAAGTTTTTGAAAAGTTGTCAGACTCATAAGTACTATTGGCTTTGTTGAAGTAAATCCCACTATAGGCCTTAGAAATTAATGGGAAAAGAATTTTAAAGAAACTTAATTGTAGCAACGGCCATTCATATTTTTGAATATTTCTTATAAACACTCTAGCATATTCTAAAACAAGAACGACAGAGCTTACTAACATCTGTCAAGCTGTACTTCCTTGGCCTGGGTACAAACTGGAAAACTCTATTCCAAACTCTAACAGAAGAGTATTTACAAGCCATAAGGTTTTAAAAATCCTTTTCAATAGATTAAGTTCAGACTGCCCAAACAGCGGCACTGTGCTCTGAGGGGCTAGCCCTCGTCTAGGCAATGTTTTGTCTATAGCTTCTAACTCTGCAATATCCTTACCTAGTTTTTCTCTAAAGGGAAGCATAACTTGCCTAATATGAATCTGTTTTAGTTCAACTCAAGATTTTTTAATCCTTTATATAAAGAATTTATCTATAGAAAAAAAGTCTATGTTATAGTACAAAATCAATGATTGTTGTTGGGTGTTTTTCCTTTGTGCTCCCACCACCCAGCTCCCTAGTAAGAGGCTTCTTCTTTTTTATGAATGCCTGGCCTTAGCTTGACTTATTTCTAGTCAGCTTTTCTTAAATTGTCCCATCTTTTGTCTCTGACCTTTTTTCTGTTCCTACTTCTGTATATCTTACTTTCACTCTTAGTCTGTGGCTGACTAGATGGCTGGGTGACTGGCCCCTTGCATCCTCCTCTCCTTCCTTTTCCTCCTCCTTGATCTCTCCTCCCAGGTTTCTACTTCTATTTAGTCTCTCTGTCTGACCTGCCTATCCTTTCTCCTGCCTTGCTATTGACCATTCAGCCCTTTATTAGATCAGTCAGATGTTTTAGACAAAGCATCACAACTTCACAGAGTTAAACAAAGGAATGCAACACATCTTTGCATCATTAAACAAATGTTCCACAGCATAAACAAGTGTACCACATCTTAAAATAATATTCTACAACACATGAGTGGGCCTGGAGAGATAGTTCAGTGGACAAAGCACTTGGTATGCAAGTGAATTTGGATCCTCAGAACCCACATTCTAAAAAACTGATAAGAAGTGTATGCTCCTGTTGGCTTAGCATTTCATAATAGAAGATGGGCAACTGAGACAGGGGAACGGCCTGAATATTGTGGACCAGTTAGCCTGGTATGTGCAACAGCGAACACCAAGAGACACTCTTTCTCAATCAAGGGTGGAGACTTGGAGGTGCCCTCCCGTATTCATGCCATGCACTCATGCACTCTTACACAAACACACACACACAGACATACAACAAAACACGCACATGTAAATAGGAAGGTGAGATTATAAATTGGATTTTAAACAGACATAGCAGTATGTTTAGGAAGGGGAATATAAGTAAAATATTTGGATCAAGTCGCATGAGAAATTGGATGACAGTTCTTGAGAAGTGACTGAAAGAATTTGGGAATGTGGGGAAAGTACTTGGAACCATGAGACATGTTCCTCTTATAACAAGGCAACCGAACACAATGTTTACCAGCAACACATAGCAGCCTAGCATGAGGAGTGGGGAGACTGAAGGTCCTTCAGGAGAAATGAGGAAGAGCAATGTCTATAAACTCATAATTGCTGTGATAAACTAAGGTTCTAAGTTGCAGGGAGAAAATACAAGCCAAAAGAACTAAATGGGTAAGCAATTCAGAGACTTTCAACATTCGTAACTCCTTAGTAGAGATTGCCATGCTCATCTTCCCCGTATATATAATGTTGTGTCCTATTGCTGCTTTGCATGTAAGTCTCCTTCCCAGAGGGTAACAAGGCATTTTTCAAATCAACCTTTTTTTTCTGAGAGGTGAGTGGGATATGGAATAGATTTGGATTAAGTGGAAGAAGGAGACTTCGGTGTAAAAGGCCTTAGAGAGTGACTCCCAATTTATTTTTCTCATTTTTCTTACATTTTTATCTCTCTTTAACTATAATGGATTTTTAAAAAATTATGATGTCTATAGGCAACGTCACCGTGATCATTGGAGCTCATTCTGCAGTTCTTAGCTCTGAGATATTCTTAAGTGTATTGCTACAAAGTCAAGAAGCATTTGGTGGGGAAGAGATGGTAGTTAGCTCTGGTTGTCTGAAATACGTTTCTTTCTTTACTGTATGTAGTTAGAAGACTGGAAAAATTATCAATCTCTGATGTTTCTAGTCTGTTGATTGTATCTTTTTTGGGCAGCCAGGATTGAATTTAGGGTACTTTGGTGAACTCTAATTGGTCTGTGAGACAGGTCTCATCAAGTTGCCCCAAAAGACCTTAGAACTTGAGATCCTCCTAACTCATCCTCCTGAGTAGCTGGGATTTCAGACCTGTGCAATCCCCCTGTTTCCATGCTTGGTCCTTGCACCAACTTCTCTTGCTTTTTTTTTGTTTTCATCTGACAGACAAGAATAGAATTAAAGTTAGAGAATGGTTTGGATTTTGTTTTGTTTTTTAAGAAAATTTTAAATCCTGACCAAATTGTAAGTATTATAGTTGAGTGCAATATGATAGCCAGCCTCATATAAGGCCATTTTAAATTATTATTTTTACTACATAAAATGGATGAAAATATGTGTAGCTCAAAACTGTCAGAAATTGATATATTAAGGCCATTAGAATATCAGTGCTGACATGGTTGATTTTATATTGGTAAGAAGGCATGTGCCGATTAGCACAGGGTCTTAGGAACATGGTCATTAGAGCCATGCTGCCAAATGCAGTGATGAAGTTACACATACCCTTCTCTTCAATTTCTTCCTACTTTGAATATCAATATGATTTAAACTTTGACCCATGAGCACTAGATACTTAACAAATTTTACTTTTATTAATGACTGTGTTTTACAATCAGTTTAAAACTTCATTTCAACATTATCTGTTATTTTTCAAGATTAACAACATATTCCATTTTTGAAATAAAGAGAAAACGAAATTAATCCTTGCAAGTAATTAAATATTGAAGTAAAGTGTTTTCTTGTTTGTCAGTAGATGACGAAAACTGTGTTCTTCAACTAAATAAAGGAGCAAGGCCACAGAGGATTTGATTGTCTCAAACAAGACTGCATGCTGGAGACGATCAAGTTGTTTTCTATGCTACAAATAAATTGACCAGCCCTGCAGAAGAGTGGATAGGGTAACAGGCTGTCTTTGACATGACAGTAGGCTCTCCGAGAAGCCTGCGGTACAATTCCACACCATCTGGCAAACTGAAATTTAAAGTCCTTTCAGTTAAGCCTTTTATTCTTTTCATTTTGATTTCTTTTTTGAACCATGGAATATAATAGAAGGCACTTAACCTCATTTTTAAAACAAAGTTAATATTTGAATATTTGTATTTCACCAGCTCCCTTCTAAATTATTTTTTATTCAAATTAAGCCAAAATGCAAAAGCATTTTATAAGTTTTAAAACATCACATTTCAACCTAAAATATACTTAATACTAACATCTTATACTAAGTTGCTATGCCTTTGAAGTTAAGGTATAGTCATTTACTTAATAAATTATTGACATCGGAGGATTTGTTGAATTGTTGTATTGGATCAACATATTTTTGAAACCAATAAAATGACAATTGCTGAATGTTAGTGCCTTGCTTTTACTTGTCTTAATGTGTATATTTTTGTCCTATAAGAATGGAAAGGAGATTGTCTTGACACAGAACATTCTTTGTTTAATTCTGACACCTAAATTTTTTAGTTTCTATGGAACTCTTTCATATATATGTTATTGATAGAAGATATTTTAGTTATACAAAATGGTTTTTTGCTTTGAAATTTACCAAGAAGTTTTATTTAAGATCTAGAATACAATTCCTAAAATGTCAACTTTTCCAAAAACTATGACTGCACAATAATGCATTGCCTCTATCATGTTAGAACGTGCATTGGACCCAAAAACCAGGAAGCAAGCCACCATCCTTCAACAATTTGAGCAAAGATAGAATGAATGCCTAAGGAACAACAAAAATGGATTTGCAGAGAATGGGTTGTTTACGTCAATCAAGAACCATTATTTAAAAAAAAATTAAATGGTTTTCAGCTGTATGCATTAAGTTGAACCTTTGGCACTAGGAACCAGGGCATCTTATCACGTAGGGCTAACATATTAGAAAATCGTGTAGTGGCTAAGGGATAGAACCATCAGCATTCAAGCAGTGTTGTCAACTCGGCAATAAAATGTTCTACTGAATTTCTTCTTTGTCTAATTACTGCATGACTGGTAGCAAATTTGAAATTAGGAAAGGAGCCAGGCACTCCTTTTGTTTTCTGTTTACAACAGAACAGGAAACAAACTGAAACATAAGCCCAGTTTTACACTGACAGTTTTGAAGAACATCAATTATACAATGAAAGGACTAAACAGAAGTGTTTACAGATACCAGACAATAGCGAGCGGTCAGTAGACCTTCACAGGGCTTTGCATGGTACTCAGCAGAAGCCACTTTGTAATTACTGGCAGTAAACAGGCAGAATCCTTTGCCTAGAACTTTAGGGAATCATGCAGATAGCCCAACGGTAATGCAAGGCTTTTCTCAAGGAGCGTGTAGGCCAACATTGCCCCAGTTCTCACAAATAATCTCAGTAGGTACAGTGCCCCATAGATCTGCGGCATTGGTGCATGGGGTGAACCAGAAGGATCTTAGCATATCGGGGCCTCTCAAACTTGTAGAGCAGCTGAGTGCCCGGCATCACAATGAAATGTTCTTCTTCCTCCCACAACTTTATTAACTGCAAATGCCTTATTATCAGCATTTCCCTGCGCTCTCTTACAATTGGCATACTCCTCAATAATGGCATCTACATTCTTTTTAGCAGGGAGCTGGAACAACCGCTTCTGCCTAGTAATCAAGTCCCAGTCCTCCACAGCCGTGGTTTTAATTCTTCAGGACTCTTCACTATCACTTCCATTTTTTTCTTAAATGCCTCCTCACTCTCCACAGAGGGGTCTGCCCTGCCCTTTTCTTCTGAGGGGGCTGGGGGAGACTTGGGCACTTCGCTGATACTACCACCATCTCTGTTGCCTGGAGTCTTCTGCTTGTTCTTCCTTGTCTTCCGCACAGAACCAGAAGAGATGGGTTCTCAGTAGAGCAAGCCACCCTCCCATCTTCCTGGGAGAGTGGATTCAAGATTCTTTGGCTGTGAACCAGCCAGCTTCTCTCCTGAGGCAGATCCCCTCAACTTACTTCTCTGTGTGTTGCTTCGAGTTGGCTTCTTAAAGTTCTCTTCTTCAGCAGATTGGTGTCCACGAGTTTGAGAAGCCTGCTTTCTGGAACTCATTCAACCCTGGTTTTATTCCAACAGACAGTGTTCCTTCTTTCCCTTCCAAGGACTCCTAGTAATTTCCCAGATGGAATCTTACAGACCTCCTAGGATGGTCTGGAAGGATGTGTTGGAATACAACTGGTATTCTGTAAACAGGAATGGTTCTGCCCCCAGGGTCAGATCTCGTGGTCCTTTCTGTGTAGCAAACTTAGATTTTCTGATGATGACTTGAAACGAGAATGCAGCTCTTCCCAGCAGTTGACGGTTGATCACTGCTGCTCCTCCAACCACCAGCTATACTAAAATGTTTTCACACACAACTTTGTATACGAAGTTTAATCTGTTAAACACAACTAAGGGAAAAGTAGGACTGTTTGGAGATTAGATTCCCACTAGCTTTCCTTGGCTTAATGAAAACTTAATCAATTACTAACTGAAGAGCATGGTAGGATCTACGGAGCAATAGAGGGAAATTGGCTGTTTAATAGTATATGTGAGAAATAATGAGAAGGAACAAAGAGGGCTTTGGAGGACTAAGAACTGTCTGACTAATAGATTCCCAAAAGTCAAACTTCCATGCCCTGAATTTGACAATCATATGATAATAAAAATTTAAAAAAAATACACTCAAGTTTGCTCAAGATTCCAGACTCATTTCAGAACAGTAATTTTTAACCACCTGAAATCCTCTGGTTTAGCCTTATAGAAACTGGCCTTCAGTTTGCCATCAAAAGTAATTAATACCTGCAAATAACCAGTATCAAGCTTTTGGATAAAGAACTCGTCAGAGTTCCCTTCCCTGCAGAGCAGTAGTTAACTGGTGAGATACTAACCACAGCGATAGTTTAAAGTCTGGAGTGGTTTTAAAGGGAGCTGGCAAGTGCAGAAACATTTACTGTGTCTTCCTTCATCAGAACAGTGTTTGTGGCATTTGAGCGACACCCCATGCAGTCATCACCCCTCGTGGTGCTGCATTAGACTCTCTATGTCCATCTCTGATCCAGAGCTAGAATTTCACCTGAAAGGTGGCTTCCCGTGTTTCTCACCCCTTCCCCTTCACTCTCAGCTCCCTTTATGGAACTCTTTTCCATGTAGGCATGACCAGTGGGAGCAGACCTCTTCAGCCAGCCTCCCCTGAGAGAGGAACTATAATTCATAAAGGGGGCAGACAAAAGAAACAAGCAGCTGTGATCCATTGCTTTACAACTGGACATGCTCACACACACCTTTAACCCCAGCACTCAGGAGGCAGAGGCTGGCATACCACAGCCTGGTCTACATAGTAAAATCCTGTCTCAAAAGGGAAAAAAATATTGCTTAAAAAATGGAGGAACCAAAGGACTGAATTCTCTTATGAGAATCCTGAAGTTGAAAACACAGTAATCCAAATGTAGGTCAATAGAGCTATTTAATCTCCAAATCTGCGGGGCAACTCCAGTATAGAAGTAATGGGATACTGAGCAGAAAGAAAGGATAGAGCATTTAAAATAAAACTCCTCAAACTTGATGAAAAAGTTTAAGATATGCATAGAACTCAGGCAAATCCAAGTAGCATAAACATGGGAAGATACACAGGCATGTACTGGTTAAAAGGTTGGAAGGTAGAAAACCCTAAAAGCAACAGGAGGAAAACAATTGATCACATACAAGAGAACTTATCAGAAACCGTCACTGTGGTAAGTAGAGGAAAGAGACTGGTGGCGAGCGAGCAGAGGCCGGTAGACCAGAAAGCCAGTGAAGCCGAAAACCAGTCCAGAGAAGCAACTGAATAAAGCTGAGGAAGCCCAGCAAGCTTTGAGCTGCCTTCTACTTCTTTACTCCTGTTAGTAAAGCTCAGTTCACAAACTTCACAAATGCTGTCCGAAAAAAGCATTTCTCTTTTGTTTGTGATGTGTCCCGGAATGTGTACTTGGAATAAATTTACCTTTCTTGTTATAACTTTCATGGGTGCATATTACTGAAAATAAATCCAATCTCAGTTTTTATTGAATTTATTTGTATCCTCTGAATATTTACAGTAATGGTTTATCTATATATTTGCATGCAGTATTTTTAAACCACCTTGTTTTTTGTTAGTAGGCTTATGGAACCTGACCTCTTTATGCTTGGTTTCTAAAATATGAGACTGATGTAATTATTTTAAAGATTCTTCTCAAAACTTCTATTTAAAGTCTTACCTTTAATTTGTTATGATTGAGAAGGATTTTGAGCGCTAGCAAAAAAGGCTCAGCTGGTAAACCTGTTTGCTGCACAAGCCCGGCAACATGCGTTCAGTTCCCAGAACCCATGAAAATGTGGAAGGAGAGGACCATCTACACAAAATCATCTTCTGGTCACCTCGTGTGTGCCGTGTATACCCACCCAAACATCACACGCTTGTGCATGCGCACACACACACACACACACACACACACACACACACACTTGCATGCATCAATAGTCAGAAATAACAGAAAACTTTTAAAGGAATTTTGAATAGGTTGGGTCACTCTTGTATTTGTGTGTGTGTCTTCAATCATGGACAAACAAGGGCTGTCAGGGCCTCGCTGAGAACACTCTCCGGTCGTCCTGTGTAACCCTAAAAGGAGTCGTCCCTTTGACAAACTTTCTTCGCTGGAGCCTCACACAAAGAAGAAAGTCTGGCAGAAACACAGATGATTAATGTCACAGCAGGGAAAGCTCCATCTGCGTCTCTGCTTCGGTTTACTGTGCGTGTGAAGTAGATTTTCCTACTGCAGCTATGCTAGGTGTATTTCTTCATTCTCGCCGTCCTTTTTTGACACTTTAGTGTGAATTCCAGTCACTGCTTTATAAGCTATGAAAATGTGCTAGTCTACAAATAGCATTACCTCATTTAAATTCTTACACGAGATGAAAATAGAAGTCCGAGCAGTTTTCCTGTTTGATAAACTTACTTTGAAACTGTTAAAAAGGATGTAAAGCAAGAATCACCCTGACACTCAGTGTGCTCTGCTAATGGGTTAAACAAAATGTTACCATGGCCATCTTTTTCCAGAGGTGAAATGTACAAACTGTTTCTGAAAACTGAGGTAGTCACCACTTCCTAGACACTAGCAGTGTATGGGGATGAGGGTGTGGACGCTCACAGACCTGACCACTGCTGAGTGTAAGTCAACTATAGATAAACATTGCTGGGGAAATCAGTAAACACAATAGGTGCTCAGTGTCGGCACTCCTACTAGATTGTTAATAACGCTACTGAGATTACAGTTACCCGGGAAGTAACAAACCTCTGAGAAGCATATAAGGACCCCAAAAGTTCTCTGTGGGTACAGAAAGCACAGCACTGAGGTCCACGAGACCTTGCTAACTTACCAACACTGCCCATTTCCTCTCCGTGTTTGCGGTATCATCTTTGGGTTATTAGAACCCCTATTCGGTTCACTGTAGGAATCTGATGTTTTCACATAACTGCGCTTATGAAAATACATTTGGGGAGCATTTCCCTAGTAACCTTTCTTAGTTGGCCACATTGAGCAGTGAGGGGGCAAAATTTAGTAATCATTAAATTTGGCTGATAGGTATGTAGTGGTCAATTGTACTTATTTTCTCTAATTTATATATATTTGAAGGATGTATTACATGCATTCCTACCTCGCCATCTCAGTCCACCAACTCCTGAAGGAGCCTCGCTGTTACTGCACCTGGCCTGCAGAGTTAGCTAATTCCCTGCAGGAGTTAAGTATTACAACACCTACCTCTTATCCTGAAAAAAGTCAGGTACATTCATAGACTTAATTCATCTTACAAAGATAGTAAACACATTTTATGTTTGGTCTGGATACTTTGTTCATATTAAAACCACAAAAATACTAAAAGTAAAATCTTAGAAACCTTCAAGTTTCTAAGTACAAAACCTGGAAGTACAATGAGTACATAGATAACAACTGATTACAAAGAAGGGTTTTTTAAGCACTTTAAAAAGAAACCAAAACCGCTATCAACATTATTAAACACTAGAGAAATCAAGATATGGACCCAGAACAATTGCAAACTAAATCAAAGATTCTTCAAATGCTGCTGTGGAGGGAAATAGCTTAATATCAGACAAAGACAAATCTGCATTAACGCAGTATAGTTATCATGTAGCACATAAAAGTATGAGAAACTAGCTGGGTGGTGGTGGCGCACGCCTTTAATCGCGGCACTCGGGAGGCAGAGGCAGGCGGACCTCTGTGAGTTCAAAGCCAGCCTGGTCTACAGGCGCTAGTGCCAGGACAGGCTCCAAAGCTACAGAGAAACCCTACCTTAAAAAAACAAAAAAGTAAGAGAAACTAATAAATTTAAAATTAATTGAAGCAAATTACTTCCTCTTTTCACCTGTGTAGTGTCCTTTTAGTCCTTCTGTTGGCAGAGCCTAACAGGAACCAGAAATGTTTGCAAAATTCTAAAGGACTGTTTTTATTGGTCATTTTTTTGTTTCTGTCATGAAATACCAAAGAGAGGTGAATTTGTACAGAAAACCTATTTTATTTAGCTAATGGTTTGGGATTCTAAAAATCTACCTTGGCTGCCTCACCTCAGGGTAGACTGCAATCTCAAGAGCAATGACTACATGGTAGGACGGGAATCCAAACACTGGCTGAAATAAGATTTAAGCCTTTCCTCACAATTCCCTTGAAAGAATTGATAATCGTTTTTTAGAACCCCCGTTTGGCATAACTGCCCACGAAGCCGCACTTAATGAAGCTTTCACCTCCTATCCTCGTACTAAAGACCAAGACCTCAACACATAAACCTTTGAGGAAACAAATATCAGAACCCCAGAAGTGGGCTGGAAACATTAAGAACTAGCATGATGTTCTGAATTGTTGTAAGATTGGGCAATAACAAAAAAATCGTACTTTTTGAAGATATTGTGGGTGTACATGGAGATTTCCCGGGCACTGACTTCTCAGTCGGTTTTCTGCCTTGTGTAAAAGTAATCCTATTTCAAAACTTTGTTTCCCCTGTTGAGATTAACAGGAAGCATTTACAGTCTCAGTAGTGTTTTGACAGGAAGCTGTGCAAGGGCCCCATGTAAGCCTGGGTAGCTGGCTGAGCCTTGCAATGAAAGATCACAACAGCACTGGCTGAGGCTACTCCAGCAGTAGGTGGGCATCCTCCGGACAGCTGAGCTTGAACGGTTAAAGTCTCAGTTTGCTGGAATGTCTTCACCAAGAGAAAAAGGCCAGGAGCCCTGCTTCATGAAACAGGAGATGTGCAGAAAGGTGGCTCTGCAAACAGGCTCTCAGAGAAGAGAAATAAAAGCATCATTCTTCATCTACATAGGCACCTTGGTGCAATTCCAACCACTAGAGCGTGAGTGGGACGAGTGACCTGTACCCTCATCTTACAAATCAATGGTCTAGTTGGGAATTTAGCAGTGCTAAGTCTACAAAAATCATTAAGTGCTTTCTTGGTTCTAGAAAGGTAGGATAGACAGTATGTCAATCCTAAGGAACAGTCTCATTGTCTGAACAAGTATTTTACTCTACCACACAAATTTATTATCTTATATTCTTAGAGATAAGGAGTCTAGATCAGCAAGAATGTGCTCTGAAATTTTCAGAGGTACTCAAAGATCTGTCCTTTTTCTCCTCCAGCCTCACAGACTGCCTACATTCACCACACATGGCTCCTCCTCCATCTACCAACAAGGAACACAGCATCTTATTATGCTTCGTTCTGACTCCCTACTATGAAGGTTCTTGTGGTTAGATCAGTCTACAGGGGAGTTTAGGATGGCCTCCTTCTCAGCATCAGGGTCTTGCTTGCACCTGGAGACTACCTCTGCTGTGTGAAGTTACATACTCATGAGTTGTGGGCATCTTCATAATAAGTATTTACGAAATGATTACCACAAGTATACGCCCAGTTATTTGGAGAAGATGTAAGGAGAGCATTATTATTAAAAGTATTTACATGTTTCTTATGTCCATCTCTTGGTTTGTCTTTTTTAAGGATGTTGAAGAGTCACAAAACCACCCTGGCGAACCCATTGGCGATGACTACAGAAAGATGGGAACACTTTTTGGTGAACTGAACAAAACCCTCCTCAACATGGGCTTCACAAGGATGTATTTTGGAGAACGAATTGTAGAACCAGTAGTGGTCATTTTCTTTTGGCTCATGCTATGGTTCCTTGGCCTACAAGCCCTTGGACTAGTTGCTGTTCTTTGCCTTGTCATTATTTATGTACAGCAGTAAAACACTGGACATTTGGTGGCCATGTATGTAATTGATAGAGCTACAGACTTGGGCTTTTTGAAAGCCAAAAGAGTTTGACATATTTCATATTGTGTACTGACTGTTTTGTAATTAAAGTTATAAATGAATTTCTTTAAAACGCAACTTTTTGTAAGTACAAGGATGAATATATATATTTTTGACTATATATTAGCTTATGCAAACTCTTTTTCACTCCTGTGATCTGTACCTACCTTTCGACACCTGCTTCCCCATGCCAAATCTGAACATCACCCACCAGTGATGGGGCAAATAGCATGGCATGGAGAAGCAGTGGAGCAATGCAGATCTTGTAAAGTTCCAGTGAAACATTTGGAAAGAAAGAGGAAATAAGAATAAGTTTTAATTGGAAAACTGTTCCACCCCCACCTCCACTGAAAAATCCCATTTGAGGGAGAGATTTGTCTTTCTGTCTTCTCTGCGTAGTCCAAAACAAAGTAAGTGATAACTGCCACACGCCACCGTGGAGCTATGAAAATGAACAATGCCAGCTGTTTCCTAAGACTGAAAATGCCATATTTATTATTGGTGGTGAAGCTTGGGGACTAAATGTAAGTTTTTAATGTGTTATACCTGGGCCTTCATTACGCTGTAACGTTAGAGATGATTCTGGTGCTCATTCCTTCCTGTGAGTTTTTAAGGCTGCATGCCTGGCAGTGCCTGTAATTTGTACCTAGCCAGTTGCATGTTTTTCCTAGAGACATTCTCAGTGCATTTGTTTCCAAAGTTTATAATTTTATAGTTCTTTTGTAACAATTATTCAAAAAGGTTTAAAACAATGCCTTTTTCTGTCATGGTATGGAGTTTTTCAAAAAAAGAATGACTTCTATCTTATAAAAGAAAAAAATCACATCATTTTTCTTTGATATCTGTATTGAAGAATACAAAAGTACAAAATAAATTTACATGCTTAAATTGAGAACTCACTCAGTAGCCACTTATAATATTCTAGGATTAAAGTCGATTGACTAGCCATATTTTTAATGTGTACTATGTGGTTTTATATTGAAATAAGCATTTCTTTAAATATACTTTGAAAATTAAAAATGACTGATATATTTGGTTTTGTTAAAGAACCTAAAATTTTTACACTTTCATCAAAGAGTCATCTAATTGAACAATGAAACTTAAATACAAAAATGGGGCGACGAAGTGTTTTTGCTTGGCAGGGCGTTAACTAAAGCAATAGGGTGCTTACTAGGCCACTTTGTAAAGCTCTTACTTATGCCATTTTGAACATTATTCTGTAAGAAATTTCAAAACAGAAAATTATGAAAACAGGAGGACTTAAATGTACTGTGCATCTGTGTGTTGTATATAAACACGGGCCTCTAAAATTTGGCTTTTGGAAAACAAAAAAAGTTTGTGCTGTCTCGTGTCTTTATTGTGTTTGTGATATTTTTGTAAATCACCTTTCCAGAGTTGAGTGTCAGGGCAGGGTGTTTGGAAAAAGGTCCCTTTGCATCCAGTAGGATTGCAAGGTTCTAACAGAGGCCGGGAGACTTTGCATCTGTGCACAAAATGCTAATGAGCGCTTTCTTCCCTGGCGCTACCAGGAAGGCTGATTTCCTTTCAGAATGCAAAATAAAAGACACAGTGGACACAACAGCAGCTCTGGTCCTACCGGTGCTTCTCTTAAGAATGCTTTAAAGGAAGCCCTAGTGTTTACATATAACACCCCTTGATGCTATGCATGTGCACACTTGTGTTAACGGGTGTATTTTATGAAAAATAGGGTGCACTTGCTGCTCTCACCTTCACATACATTATGGATTAATGTAGTATGCCATCAAAGTTTTTGCTTAGTATTGAAAAAAACCTTTACATAAAGTATTTTCTCTCCTTCAACACGTTAGAATATTGATTGTACTGTTATCCTTCAGTGAAACATCATTTCTTTGGTTCACAGTGTAAAAAAAAAAAAGTAGATTCAAAATGATTCACAGTTATCTCAGTTTTAAATGTAAATTATCGAAGTTACTTATAAACCAAGACATAACAGTTAAGTGCTAAGGTCATTGAACTGCTGGTGTGCGTGGCATCCTTACTGTTAGCCTGTATTCAAAGGAAAAGTCAGGAGCTAACCCCAGCCGACCACACATCAGCAGACCCCTTCTCTTTGAACTGAGCAGTATTTTGTACGACTCACTTTCTTGTGTCAGAACAAGGTGCATCTGTACACAGGAGCCGCTCGCACCGGCTAACAAGAGCCTCTACTGTATGTTTTCCTGCCTGCGGTGATAGCTACTTAGCAGATTAAACTGGCTACGGTGAAAATATTTACATCATAAAATTTGGCAAAACTACAAAGAAGGACATTTTTTTTTTTTTTGCTGGAGAGCCAGCTGTAAAAAAAAAAAAAAAAAAAAACAAACAAAAAAACCTCAGCATATTCCCAATCAGCCACCCTGGAGGCCACATTCCCGTGGCCACCACGGTCTTCAAAGGAAAGACAGCATGTGTTATGAAACAAGCAAAGCACATGTGGTATGTCCCCACATACTGAGATACCCAGAGCCACTGCGGCATCTTCTCCACCTGGAGGTCGGACCACAGTTGTCTTTGAAGTATGTGTCTGATTGAGCATTTTGATGAGAGAAAAATCTCTCTGGGCTGTCAGTGAGCTGCAGACCCAGAAAGAATGAGGCAGGAGATGAGGAGAAGAAAGACAAGACTTAAGGGGCTAAAGTAAAGGCCAGCTGTAATTTCAAACCTTAGAAACAGTTCGATCCAGGCAGTGAGAGGCCCAGAGATCTTTGGCTTATAGCATATAGTTAAGTCGTTTTACAGATGTTTGTTGGTTATAAATTATTGAAACTGCTTTCGCCTTACGAAGTGAACCAAAGAAAACAGTCAGATCATACTTGCAGACCTGTTAAAACTCTGGGAAAGCGTGCAAATTAAAGAAGAATACACAGGACAAGGCTTTGGCGTTGTTGGTGGATTTCCTCTTTTGTAACTACTATTTCTCTGCCGGAGACTTTAAGTTAGGTCCTTGGAGGTCAGACCAGCGCCTGCTCTCTCATTCCATCACACAGCTCCTGCTTGCTGCTCTTCGTCTGCTAAGGGCTCCTCCGTCTGCCGCTCCAGGTCAGAGCACTGGGCAGACTAGAGGATCCCCAGTTTAAGGGCTTGCTTGCTTGCTTACAAAATTCCTCAAATTCAGCACAATAATAATAATAATAATAATAATAATAATAATAATAATAAAGACCTCAGCATTTTTCCCCAAAGTCTTTTCTTTGCATGCCCCTCCCCTTCAGCATTGGCACAATTCTCTCGCCAGCTACTGTGGAGGAACTGTAAATCCAATCTCCAGCTCCTGTCTCTCCCTCACCGCCCACATATAACCAGTTACTAAGTCCTACCTGTTTTGTTTCTAGTAACTTCTTTTCTCTTTGTGCTTCTCTTCACTCGGAGCATCACTCACAGCCCATCCAGCCCGTCTTCTCACCTGGGAGAATTCTCGCCTCTGAGAATCCTAATCAGTATCTCCACCTTCGTTGCCCACTCTGGAATTCAGTAATACTTCTAAAATATGACTTTGATCTCCTTGATTTCAATGTTGTTAATGCTTCTTGTTGCTGCTATGGCAAAGCCTAAACTCTCTAATAGCTATGTCACCTTTCATGAACTATTCTTCCCCCTTCATCTTTCCACGCCACTACCCTCTCCAAGACTCAACCACACTAAATGCTTTTATCAGTTCCCTGAAAGAGACACACTTTCCTCCAGAACTTCATATGTGCTTGACTCTCTTTAGCCCCAACCCCTACCTCACCTGGCCAACAACTACACGGAGTACTCAACTGAGGCATCCTTTAACTTCCCCCTTAAGTCCAGTTTGGGCACCTCATATGTCCCTTTTTATGTAGAAATTGATCAACACACTCATGCCTATTTGTCAGTTCCTTCCACTAGATAGTGGACTTCTCATGGGCAGAGAGCGTGTCTGTTGTGTCTGTAGTTACACTGCCAGTGCCTACCAGGACACCTACATGGAACAGGTTCTCAATGAGAACATCCACCTCATTTATTCACATTCTCCCTGTTGTCTATTAATAGAGAAGCCCAGGGATAGTGACTTGTGACTCTATGGTAGTATGCTTGCCTTACATGCTTAAAGCCCTGGATTCCTTTCCCAGTGTTGAGAAGGAAGAAGGCCTAGAGTTGGTTGTATATCAGAATTCTTTGGCTCCAAAAGTAGTAATTGTTCATAAAGAGAATGGTTGGGCGTGCATATATAATGACATTTACTCATTGAGTCCTGTAGCCGTTTGTGTACATACAGCATTGCTACCATACATTCACACTTTTAGGGGAAATGCATGGTTGATGCCAATAGATATGCCTACTGATGGCACTAAAATTTCATTCTATCAATATTTTTCAGTCAAGTTTTATCTGCTAAATTTACATTTTATTCAAGCAAAAATTTTCAAATATCTGATCTAAATATTTTAGGCTCCAGAATAAGTTCACTATTCCACTTCGCCCAGCAGCCCAAATGTTCTATTTCAAAAGCAAGCGTCTGAAGCACTTTGCTAAACCTGCCTGGTAAACAATGCTCTTTTCCAAGCCTGCGTTCTCAGCATCTCCTCTGTCTCCCTGCACCCTGTGCGACTGACTCCTCGGGTAATTGCTGCCACATCAGGTTTGGAAATTGCCAGAGTAACAGCACACCTGAGGCACAGTAAAATGTACCTACTCATTGCTTCAGTTGGAGCAAAAAGGCAGAGCCCGCCGTGTATGTGAGTGAGTGTGTGTGTGTGTGTGTGTGTGTGTGTGTGTCCCTTAACCTAGTAGAGAAGTAGGAAAACTTCTACTGAGGTCAAGATCACCTTCTACCTCCATGTTGTGTGTATTCCTTCTGTTGATTTGACTGTTGTATAACTTAGAATTCTGGAAGAATTTTAGAGGCCCGGTGAAGTTCAGAACAGGCATTCATATGCTTAGAAAATGTGAGCTAATTTGCAACAATTTCCATCTTAATTTAAATTTCCCAGAACATTAGAAAGTAAAGTGAATTATCAGGAGGATGAATCTTTACCTCCACGGTATGATCATGCAATTTAAAACACCTTTTTTGATGAAGAAATTAAAAATCTACAGACAAGTATTATTAATGCCACAAGTTGACTTTAGAAAAAAATTTAATTATTCTTCTTTAGCTTAATATGTAAAAACACTACCCTGGCTTGAAAATATATGTCATGTACTGAGCCGTTCTCCGGTTTGTTGCAGTCGCTTTGTTACTGAGCTTTCTTGGTTCTAGGTATGTGGCATTAAAAATAATCATGATGCATTCCATTAGCTAATGCATTTTCTGTTCTGTTCTGAGGCATAAGCATGCACGTATAAGTACAACATGAAAACAAAGCCTAAGATGAAAAAAGGAACCATTCTCCCTTGATGTTAGTTTGGAAGATTGTTTTAGTTAGGATTCCTATTGTTCCGAAGAGACACTATGACCATGGCAACTCATATAAAGAAAAACATTTAACTGGGGCTCACTCATAGCTCAGAGGTTTAGTCAGTTATCATCATGGCAGGAAGCATGGTGGCATGCAGGCAGATATGGTTCTGGAGAAGGATATGAGAGTTCTTACATATTGACTCACGGGCAATAGAAGTGGTCTGTCTCACTGGCTGTGGCTTGAACATATATGAGACTTCAAAGCCCGCCTCCATGGTGACACACTTCCTCCAACAAAACCACACCTTCTCCAACGAGGCCTCACCTCCTAATAGTGCCGCTCCCTTTAGGGGGTCATAGTCTTTCAAACCACCACAAAGGTGAACAATAAATTAGTCTTACATATAAAACCATGATAATTTTCCTTACTAGGTAAAGTATTTACAATAAATTTGTCTTGCATATAAAACCATGATAATTTTCCTTACTAGGTAAAGTATTTAAGTGTGAGATCAGTTTGATTTGCTTTCACGTCAATCCTACGTGAGTATTCCATACACAGAGGCTTATAAAACTGTGGTTGTGTTCTGATAATTCCAAAATGAGTTAAAAATATCTTTCATGGGTCAGCAACACATTTAACCTGAACCCAAAAGAATATCATAGTTTAGCAGATTGGCATGGAGAGTGTTAATTATTTACACCCCTGATCCTATGAATGATTTGAGAGCTATGGCTCATTGCTGTACCACGCAAGACTGCCTTCCTGCATATCTGTAACCTGGGAGCTGATCAAAACCAAATTGTGAAGTACAGTCTAAACTGAATGGTGTTGTTTCCACACCGTTATAAAGCTAAAAGCTAGTCAATCAAGCCATGTTCATGGAGGATAATCTTTGCAACTAAAGCAGAAGAGCAAGGCTGCTGTGATACTGACTCTAGGTCAAGTTCCCTGGGAAGCTGGCTCAGAACAAATTAGCAGGCAGGGAACATCAGGGAGGCTCTGGGACCAGCACCTGAAAAGACACTGGCTGAGAAGGTCTAATGCATAGTCAGAACACGCCTAGGTGGCACCGTGGAGTGCCCTTCTGCACTCACATACTAGCAGAAGGCAGTGCTCCTTGGCCAAAAACAATCTTCAAATATGTCTGCGGGATGGAGTTGGCAAGCTAGCAGAGATCAGACTCAGAGGAAGATCAATATCTACATCTACAGTAACAGCATCTACTCCATACTCCATTCTTTTCTTCCCTCCCCTTTCCATAGTGCCTGAGTCCTTCCAGAAGCCCTGTTCTTAGCTGGGTGTAGCAGTGTGTGCCTGTCAGCCCCAGCACTCGGGGGCAAAGGCAGGCAGATCTCCCAGTTGGAGGCCACCTGCTCTCTGGAGTGCTATGTAAATGACTACACTGTAAATGGGTTTGTCACAGTGGTCAGAGGAAGGCTGAGTTGTGTCGCCTCGTTTCTCACAAGGCAAATAATGGATCGCAGTAAAGTTCTTGTGGACTATTAACAGTGTGTCCAGCAAAGCCCTCCCGAGAGTATTAGGAAGTGGCGAAAAAGTACATTAAATGCCACCATTGAAAGTCGCAGGACATCCATTTTGTTCACATAAACTACTTAGATTACTCTCACCCAACCCCTCAGGTGGGGCAAGTCATTGTCAAAACTTGTCTTTCAGCTGGAGGGTTTAAGGCTAGATATAGGTGTTTCCAAAACTCTGGTTTCAACTTTCTGGCTCTGTTCCAGTTCTCAAAGCAGTTTGAATAAATAAGAAAAAAAAAAGACTTTCAGAACATCTTTGAAATAAGATATTCAATGTCGGAGAAGAACTCATTTATCCAGAAACCAGGTCCTGTGTCCCCCACCCCCACCCCAGCATGCAGTTGCAACCTATTTATGACTTGGCTTTAATCATGATTTTCCTGCTTATTTTTAGCACAAACGATCTTTGCATCCAGATTTGGTAGTTCAGCGGGCACACACAAAAAAAGCTTTCTCCAGTCTTAGTCCCGAATATTGTAGAGCCCTTACAAGTCCTTCTAGCTTCTATTTTTATCCCTAGAATCTTAGTCATATACCAAGACCAAGTAAGACAATGACCCAAAGCTAGTTATATACCAAAACTATAACAGTGCTTAGCCATAATTTTCCCTTTTGCTGATAGGAAAACATTAGAACTATGTTCAAACAAACTTTCAGATCAAAAGATCTCTTTATGTCAAATTTGAATTTGAGAGTTGGCTCTGCTGTTTACTAACTGTAGGATTTGTAAAAAAATCTTTTCTACATCTTTTAAAGTTCAACTACCTACCTGTGAAATGGTGAAATTAATATAACTAAATGAAGTGATTTGCGTATAGAAAACTTTCAGTCAATCTTACCATTATTAAATATAAATGTAAATTTCATGCATTGAGAGTCATTAAAGCTTATTCCGTTGTTGGTGCAAGAAAAGAAAATATAATTCTAGAAAAGAAAATTTGCTTTCAAGTCTCCCTAACTTAAGTCCTTGTGAACTGTTGTTGCTTCTTGAGGACCCCAGAGTTGATGAGCAGGATACAGGGTCCTGTGTAACCACATCACCTTTGACTTTGTTTGCCTGAAACACTTAACCACAGACCCACACAGTTTCTGCTGCCCCCTTTCCTTCGCAGTCACGTGGGAAACCACACTCAACAGAAGACCCGCAGTTCTGTTGTGAATTTGAACATTTACAGCATAAAAACAATCCTGAAAACACTTCTAACTTCTGTGTGACATAAGCCCAGAGTATTATGGTATGTTTACAGGACCAGAGAGAACATATTAACACTTTGTCACCACGGTAAAAGTTAAAAACCTAGCTGTGCGGTGGTGGCACACCTTCAATTCCTGCACTTGGAAGGCAGAGGCAGGTGGATCTCTGTGAGTTTGAGGTCAGCCTGGTCTACAAGAACTAGTTCCAGGACAGACTCCAAAGCTACAGAGAAATCCTGTTAAAAAGAAAAAAAGAAAGAAAGAAAGAAAGAAAGAAAGAAAGAAAGAAAGAAAGAAAGGTTGAAAAAGTCCAATGCACTAGTATATATTATATTTTTAATGCACTGATTGAGATACTTCACCAATTAAACACGATTGCACTAGGTGTAATCCCCACCCAAAGTAGTATTCTCACACAAAAAACAAAATCCAACCCGTGCCAACACCCATGGATGCAGTCTGTGCACAATAAGATAGAAGCCAAAGCAATGTGATAAATGGGTAATATTATTTTCATACATCTTATCTTTGCTGGTCTGTGGAAGTATGTTGCATATATAATGTGATATTTCTTTGACTTTGTTTTGATCAAGCCAACTCTGCCATTAGAAGTGTTCTATCTTGACCCACCCACTAGTATTTTCAATCTGGCTCACCCTTCACGCTTCCTTCCTCTACACACAATTCTCCAGGCCTGAGCAGTGAGTGGTTCCTTGCCGTAGATGTTCATGGATATGAACTTTTATGAACACCCATGGCCAATCTTTCTTTCCATCTCACAGAGCTCCAAAACTGGTTCTCCCACATTTTCTGCACTGTCAGGTTGTGCTCGCAGGGACATTTATGAGATGTTCAGATAGAGGTGGGCTTGGCCCGGGAGAGAACTCCTCCGGCATTTCATTCGCCAGCCGTAAGGGACGTTTCTTGGACGCTCTGTGCGGGACCAGCTGATCACAATCGCCTCTGCTGTGGAAACCCTGTGTTTTTCCTGCACACCACATTGCTGACATCCAGGTCTGTAACATAGGCTTTCTCCCACCAACCTGGTTTGCAGATGTCTTTAGGGTATCAGGAGAGATTTATTTTCCATCCCAGCCACAGTTTCCCTCCCCCCCACTTCCAATCCCCCCCCTCCACACTCCCTCTGTTCCCTCCTGCCATCAACTCCTCCTCCTTCAGAGGGCATTTTTTAAATGACAGAAATACCTAGAAGGAAACGAAGACCTGGACTTTAAGTCTTGGTTATGATTACAGGGGCTTTCCTACCACCCTTTCCTGACGCCGGGTGGTGCTCTATGGTCTCTGTCAATCAAGTAAGACAAAGAACTGCTGAAACCACTCTCCTTCACCAAATGAATCAGGTCTCTGCCTCTGCCTGCAGAATGCTCATATCAGAAGCGTCGGACTGTTGAATCCTCAGAGTGTATCCACACTTCGTCTGCCCTATCAGCTTTGCTAGCGAGAGAGCAGCATGGCTGTCCCTCATGACAGCTTCTCTTGTCTTGTGAGGTCTATGCAGGGCCCTGTTCCCAGAACTATGAATTTACTACAATCTAATTTTTAGAGGCGGCCTACAGATAAGATTTAAGATGTTGATTTTTGAGTAGTTTGAACATGCAATCATAGCAAAACCGAAATAGAATTTCCTGTGAGACACCATCTGCTGCCATTTTTTTTGCCTTTCAGTACATAGCAAGGAACATCAATACGAACTCATCTATAGTTTAATATAGATGTAGATAAATACATATGGAGATAAGCTCAGAAGTGAGTACTTGTGCTAAAGATGTTGTGATTTAACTGTGAAATGCCCCTGTATTGTCAGCATGCTCATATATACGGGAGCTATTAGAGTGGCTTACAGACTGTGGCCTAGCTAGCCCAACAATGTTATCTTCTAACAGGAAGTCAAAGAATCTAGCAGTTGTTCCATCCATGAGGCTGGATGTCTCAGTTGGTCTTCAGTATATGTGGGAATTCTGAAGAAGTAGGCTTTATTGCCAGGTAAGGATTAAGCTTTCCAGTGAGGGTTAGGACAAGCAGGCAGAGCAAAGGCTTCCTCTTTTCATGTCCTTTATATAAACTGCCACAAGAAGGTGTGGTCCAGATTTAAGGTGGATCAAAAGATCTGGTTTAAAGACGGGTATTCCCACTTCAAATGATTTAATTAAGAAAAATCTCTAACAGGTACCCAACTGCATGGGTTTTAATTGATTCCAGATGTTGTCAAGTTGACAACCAAGAACAGCCACAACAAGATCACCCCTTGTCAACTTGACACGCAGTTGTATCTCCTTATATCATGGATAGTTTCCAAATGAAAACAATTACCAAGTCATAAGTATGCCTAACATGATATAACTATCCCGTGTACTATGGCAAACACATATATTTTAGAATAGGTGACACTGTCCCTTAAGGAACATTCTTTTAGAATCTCAAACTTAAATATAACAACTACTGGTATTCTCTCACTTGATGTTACATTATGTGATAAATCAAGAAAATAAAATACAGTACCTGCACAAACATATTCTGCTTTTAAAAGACTTATTTTTATTACGCATAGAGTGTTCTGTTTGCATGTATGTGCACACAGCAGATGAGAGCACCAGATCTCAGTACTGATGGGTGTGAGCCACCATGTGGCTGCTGGGAATTGAACTCAGCACCCCTGGAAGAGCAAGCAGTGCTCTGAACCTCTGAGCCATCTCTCCAGCCCCTGCACAAACATATTCTTTGCAAAATATGACAGAAACGCATATGTCAATTATAATCCTCATTTTTGTAACTGGTTACATGACAAGCAGTTAACTACCTTCCTCTACTATCCATTCTGTATTTCCTCTTCTCTCAGCAAGTTCTTTGGCAGGTCTTTTCCTGGAGGGGAGGAGTGATCCTTAACTTTATTATTACTGAGGAGTCTATGCCCTTTGTCATCCTGGATTGGGTGGTTGTAGTTTCCTGTTGTCTTTAAACTTATGCTTTATCTACTGTTTTATTGTATGAAGAGACACCATGACCAAGGCAGTGCTTATAAAACAAACCATTTACTTAGGGGTGTGTTTACAGTTTTAGAAGGTTAGTCCGTGATCATCTCATCGTGGGAAAAAAGCAGACAGGCATAGTACTGGAGCAGAAGCTGAGACCTTTTCATCCTGAACTCAGGCACCAGACACAGAGGAGACTGGGCCTGGCCTGGGTTTTTGAAACCTAAAAGCCTACCCCTTGATAAACCTCTTCCAACAAGGCCACTACTCCAACAGTGTTGCACCTCCTAATCCTTCCCTATCAGTTTCGCTAACTAATGACTAAGCATTCAAATACACAAGCCTATGATGGTTGTTCTCATTCACTGCCACCATAGGCTCAAATGTTTCAACACTTGGCCCTCAATTGGTGATGCTCTGGAGAAGGTCGGGAAACCTTTCAGAGGTGGAGCCTTCCTGTAGGAAGTGGACCACAGGCCACGGGATTTGATAGCTAGGAATATTTTCTCTTCACTTTTTGTTTCCTGCATGACGGATGCAGCCGGCTTGCGGCTCCTGTCAAGCATGCCTTCATGCCTTGTTACCATGTCTTCCCACCATGGCAGACTGTATCCTTCTGAACTGTAAGCCAAGATATACCACTACTCCCCAAAGTTGCTTTCATCCGGGTATTATACTACGGCAAGGGGGAAAAAAGCTAAGAGAAGAAGTTAGTATATATACTCCTCCTCCAATCCTGGAAGCAGCCCCATCACAAAAGCAACCAAGGAACCAGAAGCGAGTCTCTGTTTCTAATACTGTTCTCCAATAAAAGGAGCCCAGAGTCCCTAGAGAAGTGGCTGATTTCACTGCTGGGAGGGCAGCAGGCAGCATGAGCCTGAAATATCTTCCAGTGCTTGTGTTCAAGAAGCACCAGGACCACATGAAACTCTTTCATCTCATCTCTCTCACCCTCCCCATGATCCCTCCCTCCCTTCCTCCCCTCCCCCCTCTCTAACACACACACACACACACACACACACACACAGAGAGAGAGAGAGAGAGAGAGAGAGAGAGAGAGAGAGAGAGAGAAGAGAGTAAATTGAAGAGACAATTGAAAGAGCTCTCAATAACCAACTAGCTGGTACAATCCCAGTAGCAAAACCTTAAAGGACCCTGGAGAGGAGCCTGGAAAGAAGGCAGACTGGCAACTCCCCCTTTTATTGATGCTAGCTATGGAGGCTCTCAGGGTATCCCCAAGAGTCCCTGCTTGGCAGGAGATAGCAGGTGCTGAGTCCCCTCTGGAGTAGAAGGTTTTCCGAGACCTGACAACCCCTTCTGACAGCGCCACCTGTTTTCCGCTCGTTAGGAGATCCTCCAGTTCTCGGGAACCTGAGTGTCTCCACCCTAGGCGCGGTTGTTCAGTTGCCGGGGTCTCCAGCGATGACTATGACCTTGTGCGCAGTGAACAGGCAGAGCAGCAAAGCAAGGGGGGCAGCACACCCAGGTTGCTCTAGAAACTGCGCTGTGTCTTAGCTTCCCTCCTTATAAATGCCAACGAGTAGTTCTCCAAGAGGCAAATATTGTTGGATAACATCTAAAGCATTTTTCCATGTGTGGTAATTTATGTACTTAGTGCATAAGAGTCTCTACTTCTTGTCTGTTTTTCGACTGCCACACAGAAGTGGTTCTCCTTTTTATCTCCTAAAGAATGATCCTTATTATTTTTTAAGTACCACAAAAAATATGAAAACTCTTCTCAAAGTTTTCCACTCGGGGCTGGCCTTCAAGATAAAAATTTCCAAAGTATTTTTATTTGCCACAATAAAAACTGCATGCGTGGTCAGGCCTGATCACAGAGGGTGGAAGCCGGTGATGCCTGGATGAAGACAGAGGATTGCAAGGCCCAGATGTGAAGCTTTTCCCTTCGGGCTGCGCTTGGTCTGTGGGGGCCCAGGGCTGTGTCATCCCTGACTGCTGAAACAGCAGGTTTAGTGCCAAAAAGAGGTCAGGCATGACTCTGAAGATTTTGAAAATGGAAACTTACCACCACTTATCCCTTTAATTTAATTTTTCAACAATTACTTGCACAACTGTTTGCAACTGGGGGGCCAGTGATGAAGGGTTAACATCTGGAATCCCTGAAGACATTTTTGCAGGAAGTTCCCTGCCTCTGCTTCTCTTCCCTTACCAAAGCAGAATGCCAGGAAACTGGGAATAAACACAAGTAGGGGTCAAGAGGAGTTCCTCGCAAAGCCCTTTGGGGTGTCTGCTTAGCGCCCTTGTGTTTTTCTTTCCAGTTGTTAAGAATGCCTCTCTTAATTGGACTAAATAAACAACTGACCAAAACTCATTTCTTACATTTAATACTCCTTCTATGATATCTCAAAATGCTTTGGGGTCCTGCTTAGGTGATCCTTGCTATATCCTGGGTAGTTTAGGAGTTGGACATATAGCTCAAAATAAAGAACCACAGTAAAGGAGTTCGGTGAGAGCTTGCTAGTCCAGCTATCTCCACCCTGTCGCTTGCACAGACAGCCATTCTTACAGCCCCCACCTCTCTGTGGCAATGGACCACTTAAAAGGTGAGCCCTCCAAGAGTTCAAGGCGTTAGGAGGAGAGCACTGGAAATGGTGGGTTTCCACATTTTCTTGGAGGAAAGGATGGCCAAGGTTTTCCAGGACAGACTCAGAAAAGAGCTCAGCCACAGATAATGGGGTAGATTGGAGCTTCCCACAGAAGCCTAAGTGCCTCCATGTCCAATCTTAAAGAGGCAAGCAAATCTTGTCTAGAGCCTGCTGTTCCCATAGCAACGCCAGCAGCACAGCACGGGGCTAGCCAGGGTTCCTGGGGCTGTCCAAAGGCAGAGACTGAAGACTGGAGGAAACTGATAGTTGTTCTCCTTGGGAACTTACAGGCATACGTACAGAAAGTCAGAGAGACAGACAGACAAACAGATAAAGAGGAACTTTCTGAGATAGATAGATAGATAGATAGATAGATAGATAGATAGATAGATAGATAGATAGATAGATACTTTCATTGCTTGCAATGGGATCATGAACCTGGCTTCTTCAATATTTTTATCACTGAACTTGAATTAGCATATAGTGAAAACTGACAATATGGGCCAAATATCAAGTCAGAATCATAGCAGCATACTTCCTGTTTTACACATAGATTGTACGTTCTATATTTTAAATACTATAAGGCAAATATTTTATGACTGAAACAAGGTTTCACTAAGTAGACCAAGCTAGTTCTTTTGATTCTGATGCTGAGGTTACAGGATAAGCCACCCATCCATTATATCTAATAGGTCTATATAACAACTGCCCAGCTATTCTGCCTGATTTGAAAGGATCCCTTTTGAATGTTGCGCTATCACAGTAACTTGTTAAATCTTAAGTCCACTGTTGATATGTTCCAGGGAAAATGGCTACTTAGTGTGGGATTTTCTTGAATTATTTGGTTATTTTTTTAATATGTGTTAAAATATAAGAAAAGGCCATGAAGCTATTGACAATTGTTAGCTTCTGGGACAGGGAGAGCATACATAGCCCCTGGAAAGCCAAACATGCTCCAGAAGACCACATCCAGTAGGTCATCCAGACAAAACTAAACAGAAAAGTGCTGAACTAAATGATGTCATAAGTCAAATGGACCTAGCAGATGTTCCTATTACATTTCACCCAAACACAAAAGAATATAACTTCTCAGCACCTCATGGAATCTTCTCCAAAACTGACCACAAGTCTCAACAGATACAGGAAAACTGAAACAATATCTCCTATCCTGTCTGCCATAAATTAAAGCTGGACAGCAACAACAACAGAAACAACAGACATAAACTCATGGAAACTGAACAATTCACTACTGAATTAAAAATGGGTCAAGAAATTGAGAAAGAAATGTTAAACACTTTAAAATTGAATGGAAATGAAAACACAACATTCCCAAACCTGTGGGATACAATGAAGGTATTTCTAAGAGGCAAGTTCATAATACTAAATGCCTACTTAAAAATACTGGAGACGTCTCATATTAGTAACTTAACAATACACATGAAAGCTCTAGAACAAAAAGAAGAAATCACACCCAAAGAAGTAGACAGCAAGACGTAAACTCAGGATTGAAATCAATAAACTAGAAATAAAAATCAATGAAATGAAGGTTGGTTCTTTGACAAAACGAGTAAGATTGAAAAATCCTTTGTCAAGTTAACTAAAAGATGGAGAGAAGACCCAAATTAATAAAATTGGAGATAAAGGGGAAGGGGATAACAGCAGAAAGCAGATATTCAGCCAATCAGGATCCAGTTGGCACCCGATAAATTTGAGCTTTGGAATGCAAGGCACTTTAGGATTTCTGAGAGGAGGAGGAAGAGATGACGGCTTTCAGCGTTGTAATGTGGAGAAAGCGGTGGGCAAGAAAACGGTGCCATGCGACAGAGCTCAGGTGGAGGGGGTTTTTATTGGGAGAAAGTGAAGGGGAAAAGGAAAAGGGGGGAGGTGAGACCGGCCTCTGAGGACAGGAGTAGCAGAAAAGAAGAGAGAGAGACAGAGATAGAGAGATAGACAGAGAAAGGGGAAGAGATGGGCGGTGGGCAGGGCCTTTTTAAAGGGGAACCTAGTGGATGCGCACAGGAGGTGCTCCCAGTGGCTACAGCTGAGGATGTGGATCCCAAGGTCAGGCCAGTACAGATGTCTGAATACTAACATTCAGGACTCCACGGACAGACTCAAGAGACTGAGATCCCTGGGCATGAGGCTTCTGCCTCTGTCAAGGGAAGGGGCTTTACTGAACTACTTACTACTCCAGGCAGGGGAAACTCTACCCTGTCTGGGTCTCCAAGGCTCCACACTGCAGTCAGCTGCCTCACTACAGCCACCTAATCTTTGACAGAGGCATCAAAACACGAATGAGAAAAAAAAAAAAAAAAGACAGTATCCTCAACCAACGGAACTGGTAACACTGGATGGAGTTTATCCTTTGAAAAGAAGGAAGCGACATCCTTTTCTCGCCCTGCGTGGGGCAAAAATCAGTTCACAAAGACCTTAATGCAAAACCCGTAACTCTGACATTTCTGGGGAAACCGCGCAAGACACTGCCCCCAGAGCCCTGTGCGGCCGCAGCAAGGGTTCTCTCAGCCACACTTCTAGCTCAAGGCTGTCGTAGCTCATGGCCACCACCCGCAGCTTCACTCAGCACGCGGTCGTTTAAAACACGGAGAAGTCTTTCTTGTTGGGGAGAACTGTGCCCAGAAGTGAACTTCTGAAGAGCGGCAAAACTGAGCTCAGGTCCTCGGAGGTGACATGGCTCCCCCTTTTGGCTGAACAGAAAGCAGCTCGTCTTGCTCTCCACCGAATCTTGTTATCAGCCTTTGTGTAAGGCTTTCATTGATATGACCTAATGATGTTCTCTAACTTTTTATAATAGACTTAAAACGTTAGTCTTCATTTAAGAGGCAAATGATCTGGTTTTTTCCTGAAGTATTTAGAGGGTTTAACTAAAACATTAACTAAAACACAAAAAGATTGTATTTATTATTACAAGTTTTTGTTACTATAAATCTAAGGTGGGGAGTTTGTGCCATGGTGTGGGGGTTGGGCTTTTGCTATTGTCTGCACGTTGGAAGTCAGAGGACAACTTCATGAAGACAGGTTTCCCCTTCCACTTTTACATGTGGTTCTGGGATTAAACTGGGGTCACTGGGCCAATACCATAAACAGTTTACTAGCTGAACCATCTTGCTGTTCCCAACACGGTTTCTATAAAATGTAAGTTTTTATATATAAATTGTAAGACAATTTGATGTCCTATCAAAATACTTGAAACAAATTGTCTAAGGAGGGGAAGAAAGATGTTGATTGCTTCCTGTAGCTGCTGTCGCTGGCTGTCCTCCATTCTGATGATGTCTCCTTAGAAAGCAGAGCAGCCCTTGCCAATTCAGCAATAAACGTAGCAGAGTGAGCGCTCTGTGTGAAGGACCAGACAGTAGACACCTCAGGCTTCACAGATCACGTGACTTCTGATGCAGCTTCTGAAATCTTTGGATAAAGTATGGCATCAGCCCACTGTGGAAAAGATGACCACCGTTCCACTCCAACAAAACCATGTCTGAATAGTAAAAGTGAAATCCAGTACATATCACTGAATTTCAATAAATTAGTATATTTCTTTGGGGGCAAAACATAAGCCTTAATTTTTGAGTTATGCAAAGTGGGTAGTGGACTAGCTAGCCAGGGACCAGACTGCTTGGCTCCTACAGCCAGGGCCAGCCTGCTTGAGTTTATGTCTCCCATTTGGACACACATCCTGAGTTCCACCTACCTTTCCAGTAGTCTCTAATTCCTCCTGCTGTGAGTATCCCGAAGCACCTCAAACTAGCTCAGAACATATGTCTCATCCAGGCCGGTCTGCCTGTCAAAAGCCACTATTTCTGTTCACAGCACATCATCTCCCAGTCTCCAAGCCTGACAATTGGAACTCTTGGTACCCTAGCAGGACCCTCGTCTAGTACTGCCTCGCTTTGAGACTGACTTTGCTTTCAGTCCTCATCTCCAGCATCTGGGTTGTGGCCTTTGTTTTCTAGCCTGCACTGTTGCCGTGGCCCCACGTACCCAACAGGACTGGTAGCTGATAGCACAAGTCCTAAAATGTTCCTCCAATCGAGTCACTGTAGACTTGTAAAGCTTTGTCTTCCTCTATTATTTACAGAATTTGATACTAACACTTCTGGTTGGTAGTAGAGGCCTTGGAGGCATTATCCCCACTGTGTTTCTAGTCTTGCTTCATTCCAAGTGCAATCAACTTCAATGAGCAAGTGTTGGGTGCTCCCCTGAATACACTGTTACAATAATAAACAAAAGTAGCCAGACTGCATGGTTTGCACATTTTGCATGGCTCTGGCTGCACGGGGCACTGGGTTCAATTTCTTGCCTATGTTTTCCCAGACTGTACTGTTTGCAGTCTAGATATGGGAAAGATATCAGTCAGGTTGTCACGTAAAGATAAAAGATAAAACTGGGGGCAAAGTATTATGAGGTAATCCTTTCAAAGAACAGACAGACCCTTCTTTGTAACGTTTTACACAAGCTGAAACTATCAGCCGAGGTCTGTCTTCACTACAAGGAAAGGTCTTGCTACCCGCCTTTCTAGAATGCAGGTGCTTTGGTGCTCCCAGTGGAGCATAAGCATTGGCCCTTCCACAACAGTTTGAGCAATATGCATCCCCTCCATAGGATGAAGAGACTCTGTGTCATAACCATATATTCCCTGTTGTTGGCCATATTTATATATGCAGTATGTGACAGAAATAAAAATAGGCTCCAGTGTATGAGGACATCACCAAAACTACCACATGCACACTCTCCGGAAAAGAGGCCTGGAAGAAACACTCCAAGAAGAAGAAAAGAGTGCTCCTAGGGGCTTTGAGATCTGTAGAAAATAAGGTTGCATAAAGCTTTGCTTTATTGCAGTGAAATTTCTGCACAGGTATGTCTCCATGTGTCAAAGCTTATAAACTTGGCTGCTTTAAACATGAGTAGCTACCCAGAGAGTAAGGCTGGGCTCAGTCTTGGGCAGAGGAGCTCATTTTTCTCAATGTGTTAATGCAGAGCTTCAGAAGTGGTCAAAGCACTGAGATTAAGTTACCGTTGCAAGCTCAGCTTTAAACAGAATATCTATACCACTCTCTCCAGGGCCCAATGAACACTGCAGAAAAGAGAGGAAAAGATGTAAGAGCTAGCGGCCGAGTGCTATGAAATGCTGTCTTGTGGATATGACATGATCATTGCAATCGTGAACACTTAGGGACTGCGGATGCCCACCCAAGATGGGGCCCATCCGCATAGCACTGTGGATGGGGGAGGAGCTCATGAGGTCCCCATCCCTCCCTAAGGAACTTAATGGTTGCTGGGCAGAGGGTATCATTTTTAGTGATAGAGCCATTTGTAAGTAAATAACCCCTCACCCATTCACAGGAAAGCAACCCTAATTAAACTCAGTGGGTCACATAGAAAACGACACAAGAGTGAGAGGGAGATACCTGAGGAAGAAAGGAAGGGAGGTCAGCAGGAAGAGGAAAGGAGTATGAGAGGACGGTGGGGAGCAAATGTGATTGCCATTATTTTACATGAACCATATATCAATTATAATGCATTGTATATATGCTTATATGAAATGTAAACATTTTAAAACTGTGAACATCTGGGTTTTTTTTCTGTTTCAAAACGCTTCATTTTTACTTGGTCCAAGACTTGAGAGGGGCTCCAGGGCGTTACAAAGCTGCCCAGTGGCTTCTTGAGAGGTTGGGGTGAAGGTCCTGAGGCTGGCTGGTGCAGAGCAGGGGTGAGAGCCCCTCGGAAGGAGAGGCCCCCTAGTCATGCTTGAGAGTGAGCCGCTCAAAGAGGTACTCGCCCAGAGATGCCTGGGGCCCAGCAGCCAACCTGCGGAGGTTGGTCAGGTGGTTGCCCATCTTCTTGATGACCTTCACCTCCTCATCCAGGAAGTGATTTTCAAGGAAGTAACAGAGATGAGGATCTGTGTGAGGAGAACCCAGGGAATGAAGATCCAAGAGGGCCTGGTTCAAGTTCTTCTCCAAGGTCAAGGCAGCTTCCATGGCCTCCTGGGTTTTACCCCACTCATCTTGAAAGGGCTTCTGCACATCCTGAAAGAGTGCACGGCTGTCGTGATCGTTCTGCAACTTGAGGAGATGCTCGGTGCCCTTGCGCTTCTCCTGGACCAATTCGTGGAAGGAGTGGCCTACACCCTCCAGAGCCACGTCATCCTGATCAAAACAGTAGTCCAGAGAGAGGTAAGTGTAGGAACCACGCAGGTGTAGGTTGACCAGGCGGTTCACGGCAGCCTCCACTTCGGTGGAATAATTCTGACAAACTTAGGAGATCATGGCTGAGACACAGTCTGGAGCTATCCGCAAAAAGATGGTGCTGGCTGGTCCTAGGAACTGAAGGCGGAGAGAAGATGGTCCCAGAGGCTGTGACTGGAGAGGATGAGGAACAGTTGAAGCTAACAAAGGGAGGCCCCGGGTCTGTTGCGTCCAAACACTGTTGAAGCAAGACACAGACCCATGGGATCTCCGAGGGCTGCTCTGTGAATATCTTTTTAATGTTAAATATAGCTCAATAAAGTATGTGAGTAAAATCTTAATGCATAGCCATTCCTTTTTGTAAAATTGATGGGGGGGGGGGGTGCAGAAGACACACACATACCACAGCATTGTAGGGAGAGCTTATAGGAAGGAGAGTTGTAGGAACCAGTTGTCTCCTTCTACCATGTGGGATCTGGTTCAAATTAAAGTCACCAGGCTAGGTAGCAAGTGCCCTTGCCCTCTGAGCCATCTTGACAGCCTAGTACTACTCGTATAAGAGTATTGCAAAGGATAGAGTTCCATATAAAGAATATTGCACTGTACACATTACTATCCTCATTAGTTGTCATGGTGATACTCAGGTCATAAGCACAATCTAGCTTGCCAAGGGATAAGAGGTTCCGGTTTAGGGAGTAATTACCGCAGGCCAGACTTTGGGTGATATTTATTATACATCATTGCTGCGGGAGCTCCTTCCGCTCCTTCAGCCAATAGCCTCTGAGATACCAGCCCATTGGGGTGTGGTCTCTCTCTCTTTAAAAAAGCCACTTTAAAAAGTGGCTGTCCTCCACTCTCTCTCTGGCTTCCGGCTCCGCTTCCGGCTCCTAGACTCCTTTCCTGTTCGCACAGAGGGGCTGTTGTCTGGGACGGTAATCTGTAAGTTTTTTCCCCTTTGAATAAATAGCTATTCTATTAATCATAATTCCAAACTGGTGTGGGATTGTTTGTGACTTACGCCTTCATCTGGTGCCCAAAGTTTGGTTGTAGAACCCCCCCTTCTCTCCCACTCAACTGCTTGCCACCAGCTCGGCTAGTCACGAGCCCTCCCTCAGCTGCGGCCTGTGCCCTGTGTGTGGAGCCAGCAGTTCAATTAAACCCCACACCTCCCAAGCTCCACAGGCTCGGGACAGTCTCTGCCTGCCTGGTTTGCTCTTTTCTGAGTTGTTTTTAAATTTCCCTTGGAAGTGCGGTGCTTTAGTGGCATGAATCAGAACGACTTGGTCACGTGGAGGCATACACGGCTTCCGGGTTGCTCTTTTCTACCCCTGGATTCTGGGTTTCTGGTTCCGTGTATGGAATTGATTTAATTACATTTTCTTTCTTGAGCAACTTATATTTCCTAGTTTTTAACAAATACTAAGGCGGACACTGAAACAGGACCCTGTTTCTGTCACCTTTGCAGTGGTTCTAGTCGCGACTTGGCAACAGCACCGCCTACTAGACAAGAGGTAACATGGCAGTTTTTGTTTCCAATGCCAATTTTACTGTTTTCTTTATTAATACACTGGATATGTCATGCAAAGTTTATATGACTATGGGGATACATTAATTTACTTGTTACTAGGTTTCAGTTTTCTTTTCAATATTTTATCATTAAGAAAGATACGATTTTTACGGACTAATAATGAACAACTAGTTGAAAGGATTAAAATTATTGAAAATCAGGGGTTATCTGAACAAGTGGATACTATGATAGACAAAATTGACTCCATATCCAAGGGTACTAGGAAGTTACCTGAAAGGGTTCAGGCTGTTGAATTTGACATTCAGACGTTACCACAAAGTTTTGATAAGGTAACAGATAAAATGTACCTCCAGAATGGGAATCAAAAAACTGATACCTTAGTGAAATTCCTAGAAACACGGGTAGGTCAGGAGATTCAGGATTTAAAGGAGACAACGATAAAAAGATTAGAAATGATTGAAGAAATTATTGGAGCTGGTGAACAGAGTGAGAAGGCACAAGGACAGGATACAATGCCACCACCAGCTGTTAGAACTGGCTTACCCAGGGTTCTAACGACATACCCTGTAATTTATACTGACAAAGGGTCAACTTCTAAAGGCTCAAAGGGAGTTAAAGAAGCTAGGTGGACACCAAAAGCAATGAATGATTTAAAAGAAATTAAGCAAGCTGTCGTTAATTATGACTTGCACTCTGCATTTGTTAAGGAAATGATAAGGACTTGGGCTTCTAATGTCAGAGCTACTCCCCATGATTTCTCTCAGCTAGTGTCTGCAGTTTTAGATGATGGACCTTCCTTGATGTTTGGAATTTATTTCAGAGAGGAATCCAAACACATGGAACAGCAAGGAAGAGCTAAAGGTGTGGAAGTTTCCCAAGATCAAATTCTTGGTGTAGGAGCATATGCTGATCCACAGATCCAAGCTCTTTATGACGAAGAAGAGCTGTCCTTATGTCACAAAGCAGCCTTGACTGCTTTGAATAGAATACAAGATCCAGCAAAAAGGGTCGAATCATATACCAGGGTTAGGCAGGGACAGAGAGAACCCTTTACTTGGTGTGGGAGAATTATCTGTATTCTGTCAATCATATTTTAATAAAACGCTGGTTGGCCAGGCAGGCAATATAGACAGGAAAGCCAGACAGGAAGTAGAGGTGGAGCAAAGAGACTGGGAGTATTCTGGGAAGCTCCCTCTGCCAGTTCTGCCCAGACCACTGGAGAGGAAAGATGTAAGCTGCCACGCTGAGAAAGGTACTGAGCCATGTGGCTAACGTAGATAAGGATAATGGGGTAACATAAGTTATAAGAGCTAATAAGTAGCCTGACCTAATGGGCCAATCAGTTTATAACCTTATGGAGTCCTGTGTGTGATTTTCTTTGGGGTTTGCCAGCTGTGGGGTACTGGGTGGGACAGAAACCCCAACAAGCTGGCCCCTCATGCTACAAATGTTGCCAATGTGGATAACTGAATCCACAGAAAGCTTGAGAAAGCTTGGGAAAAAATAGAGTACAGCATGTTTTGTTGGTAGCAGCAATTTCTCGGGTCTGCTCTGCTTGCTAGAGGCAAGCAAATGCTCTCATCTAAGAGAGGCTTCCTGACTCAGTTTTAGCTGCAAAACTTTGTAGCTCCTTTAAGAGGTCCTGCCATGAAACACTTAAACTGTGTTGATGAAAAGCTGAATGCATGCTTTTCGGTTTTCAGTCGTAGCAGGAAAAAAGCTGTGCTGTTTTAAAATGCCGGTTTTCTGGGCCGTCCTGCCAGGGCAAACTCTGACTCTTTTAGGCAGACAGTCCAACTGAGTGTGGTCTGTGAGCAGAATACTACAGCTTTTGCTAGCAAGGACCTTGAAACGCCATAGAGTTGTGGCAGTGAACTGCAGCTCTGGCTGGTATCTCAGCCATGAGGCTGGAAAGCTAAGGAATGGGCTGGATCTAGCTGTCAAAGCCATGGCTCTCCATATTGCTTAGTAAATTAAAGGCTCATGTAGTCAGGAAAAGAGAGATATACAGTAAAGAGAGATTCAAAGAGGAAGAAAACCTCTAACTGGTTTACAGTATGTTAAAAAATATATGCAGGCTAAAGGTTAAAGTCATTAAAAATAAAAAAAGAAGAAAAGGGAGACATAGGGTGTGGTGGTACACACCTTTAATCCCAATGCCTGGGAGGCAAAGGTACATTGACCTTTGTGACTTCAAGGTGCAGAGGTAGATTGACCTCTGTGACTTCAAGGTATGGTAGTGCACACCTTTAATCCCAATGCCTGGGAGGCAGGGACAGACAGATCTCTGTGAGTTCAAGGTGTAGTAGCATACACCTTTAATCCCAGCACTGGGGAGGCAGAGACAGGAGGATCTCTGTGAGTTAAAGGACAGCCTGGTCTACAGAGTTATTCCAGGACAAAGATATATACAAAGAACCTGTCTCAAAAAGCCAAAAGTTAAAAGTAAAAATAAAAGAAATAGAGGTTGAAATAAAGCTGCATAAAGATGGAAAATAAACAAAGAATCTTGATACTGTTTGTTATTATTCTCTCTTTGAATTGTTTGAATGCTGAGGAAGGAGCAACAGCTGCTAAAAGACTTTTGTTTATAAATGTTGCTGAACTAACCCAAGATAGGTATTTTGAAAATACCTTGGCTTCAAAACTGAAGTCAAAAGGTATGTTACTTTGGAGAAGAGATTTTGCTTTTGTTTTCACAGAAAATGAGAGACTATGGATTCATTCTGAGTTAAGAAAAATCAGCTTTGATCAAGGGAGACCACCTGAGAAATCTCTGACAGGAACAGATGGCCCAGATGTCTGAGTTCTTCATCCAGAACAGGTTCAAGACTGCTGCCTGAGATGATCAGGACTCACAGGATACTCCAGTCAGGACTTGATTATAACTCTAAATTTTCTTTAGGTCCCCATAAGAGACTATTTGCAATTTTAAAAGATATTGATCTTGAAATTTAACCATCATTTTACTTTCACAGGATCCCCCAGAAAGAACGTCGCCCCCATGACAGCTGGAAGTAATTTTAGAGAACAACGTCCCTTCTCCCAGTAAAGTTTGTCCTTGGGTCTAGGGACATCATTTAGGGGTTGGTTATATTTAGTATACGGTTGAGGGTTGGGGGAGGAATTTTATAAGCGCAGGAATCCTTTAAAAAAAAAAAGGGATAATTGGATTATGGGATAATAGATTTGTACTTGTGAGTTATTGTTTTTAGACAAATATATTGGTATTGATTCTTATATATTGATACAAAGTTAAATTATGTTCACTATTGTATACATGCATGCTTCTACCTCTGTTTAAAACATTTTTATGTATTGATATATGTATATATATATAGTATTGATATATGTATATTTACCATACTGCATTGTACACTTCTACCTCTGATTAAGATACTTATATATTGTCTATGTATTGATATATATATTTACCATATTGCAATGTATACTTGCACATTGTTTATATTTGGAGGTCATATTGTCCTCATTTATTGCACAGTTGTTTATTGTCTCAATCTTTAAGTTAGATAGGTATTGAGAATTATATAGATCAATAGTCATCTAATTTTGTCATTTATAATTAGACTAATCAGGTTTAGATACATAGAGATTATATTCAGTATAGATAGATAATCTTCAACCTCTTCAAAGAGCTGTAGAAAATGGCCTTTAATCTAATTCAGAGTTCTGTGGTAGTGAGACACAATCGCTCCTGGCAACACCGATCTATTCCCAAGAGAATGTTGAGCACCAAAGACACTCCATCTGGAGCCTTTCTTCTTGCCAGAACTGGCCTTTGGGTAAAGAAATGCCCACACCTCAACTACTGACAGAGTTACAGAATATCTGTAAATGGATAAAACAGGACTGTCATATCCGCCAACACAGGGTAAGATAGCTTTGAAAAGTTTCTTGCCTTTGAAAATGGTATGTCAGTTACATCAGGCCTTAGCCAAAGTTGGTTGATTCGACGCTGCAAACGTGACTTTGGGTGTTTGCCCAGGTAGTCAGTTGTCTCTGTGATTTGTTACATGTTCTGGAAGTTGTTTGATTGCACTTCCTAATTACTCAGGTAACATTATTTCCCTTCTCAGATCTTCGATGGGATTGAAGATTATATAAATGTAGTTACTTTCCTCATGACTTGGCCAAGTTATTTGTTATACAAGACTTAAGCTAGTTAGAATAGGATATTTGTATTTATTGTATATAATTTCATAGGTTTGTACTTATTGTATATAATTTCATAGTAGGCTTAGAACTCTCTTACTTAAACCAAAGGGGGAGATGCTGCGGGAGTTCCTTCCGCTCCTTCAGCCAATAGCCGCTGAGATACCAGCCCACTGGGGCGTGGTCTCTCTCTCTCTTTAAAAAAGCAGCGGCTGTCCTCTACTCTCTCTCTGGCTTCCGGCTCCACTTCCGACTGCTAGACTCCTTTCCTGTTCGCGCAGAGGGGCTGTTGTCTGGGACGGTTGGTAATCTGTAAGTTTTTCCCCTTTGAATAAATAACCATTCTATTAATCATAATTCCAAACTGGTGTGGGATTGTTTGTGACTTACGCCTTCACATCATTCTACTGACTGGTTGTTTTTTCACTAAAGTTTTATTGGATATTTTAAAACATGATAGTACTGTTTCATTCATTCCTCTTGCTGCATAGAAAGGGTAGAAAGACCTTTTCTGTAAAGTGCTGGTCAGAAAGTATTTCAAGTTCTTGCATAAATTAGTTCACGAGCATGGCTATGTTCCAACACATTATTTACAAAACAGAAAGCTGTGCCTGTAATTTTCGACTTTTGTCATGAAACAGTGATTCTTGAACCTGAGAACATGAACCCCTCATATGAAACTTATAAAAACAAAACAAAACATGGAGACCAGATAGACAGATCATGATTATAAAGATAGATTTCAGTACTGATTGGCTTTTTTTGTTTGTTTGATTTTTGGTTTTGATGTTGTTGCTTCGAAACAGGATTTTTCTGTGTAACAGAGCCCTGGCTGTCCTGGAACTCACTCTGTAGGCCAGGCTGGCTTCAAACTCACAGAGATCTACCACCTGCCTCTGCCTCTTGAGTGCTGGGTACTTTTATAATCGATAAGTTAATCTAAGTTAACATAGAAATCAATGTAAAGACTTGAAGATTTTAAATGTATTTTGTACTGTGCTTTCAATAAATTAATATTATCAACTATTTGCTAGACAAGCTAGCTGTACTGTACACCATTCATCAACATTCCAGTAATTTCCAATCCTTTGCAGACTTTGGTACCTTATTGCTGCAAGTTCTTGTTTGACACGGGTGTTTCTATGCTAATGATTCTTCTCTCTTAGGCATGATTTGATTCAGGAAAGGGTTAATAAATTCCCCATCAACTCAACAGTAGTTAGGTGACTTGTGGTCTAGGGATGTAGTTAGCTTAGTGGCAGAGGACTTGCCTAGCATGTGTGAGCCCCTGGTTTAAACCTCAATTCTGTTAAAAAATAATAATAATAAATTTTTGTTACATTTTTCCAATCTTCAAATTATTCCCAAATTATTTGCATAGAGACAATTAGCTCTTACTGGCATATCATATTTAGTTAGTTAAGACTCTTAATGCCTAGTATTTGCAGGAAGAATGAGCTTGGATTTGGGGACACAAGATGACTATCTGAAGAAAATTTGGGTTGTCACAGGAGAAAGTATGTGTAGCTGCCACCTCTTGCATAGAGACCAAGGGTGATTCTAAACACCCCTCCGTGTACAGGACAGCCCATAACAAAGAATCAATTGGACCAGACACTAATGCTGATATTAAGACGCCCTGTGCTAGGGACTAATATACACATCCTAAATTTATCAGATTACATTGAAATTACATTAAACCACATTTTTACAAATAGAAAAAAAGCTCACAACTTAAATGTCATTCCAATGAACAATGAACACTTCCTTTATTGATCTCTTTTCTTCGGCATTCTACAATTTCTAAATTATGCGGTTAATTTTTAATAATGAAATCAATTTTTCTCATAAATTTAAAAAATGGCTTTATTTATCCTCTTCCAGCCCTCTTCATTTGTTCTTTTCTATAATCTGGGTGTCCATCTGCTGGTTTTTCCTCTGGGCTGCTGTGCTCCCATTTGGTTTTGTTTGGGTTTGTTTGTTTTTGTAGTAAAACTGCTGCATCGAATTCTTTCAGGTTGTGTCTGCTGGAAAGTGTTCTTTGCTTTCCTTTTTCAAAGCTCAGTTCCCTCGATCTAGTTGTCAGAGTCCAGCAGTCTCTTCTCCCCATCCTTTGCATGACTGTAACCCTTCCCAGATATTGCTGTCTTGAGAGTGGATTTTTGTTTGGTTTGGTTTGGTTTGGTTGGTTTGTTTTTTGTTTTGTTTTGTAGTTCTGGGTCAGAATCCAGCCAGGATCCAGCCAGTAGCATGCCCACCAAGTGCCCTTCTCTGAACTGAGACTGCCCACCCTCATATGCCGTTCTTGCTGCTGTTTCTCCCACGGTGGATTTTTTTTCCTCCTGTACTGTGGGTTTTCTTTTCTCCATATGTGTTTTTTGTTATTGTTGGGTTTTTGTTTTCTCTGTTTTGATTTTTAGCCACTTTCCTCTTCTGGGCCCTGGTTCACAGTTTCTACATTTATCCTGTTAGACTACACTGGGAGTTCTGAAATCTGTGGCTTGGTGCTTTATCAAATATCAGTGATTCATTTCACTGGATATGGTGATGCACACCTGTAATCCCTGCACTCGCGAGGAGAGGCACGAGAATCAGGAGTCCAAAAGCAGCTTCTTCTACAGATGGAGCTCAAGACCAGGCTGCTTACACAAGTTCCTGACCGGGGAAAAGGCAAAAGCAAAAGTAAAAGCAAATCTTTTTAAATATTTACTATTTATTTATTATGTATACAATATTCTGTCTGTGTGTATGTCTGCAGGCCAGAAGAGGGCACCAGACCTCATTACAGATGGTTGTGAGCCACCACATGGTTGCCAGGAATTGAACTCAGGACCTTTGGAAGAGCAGGCAATGCTCTTAACCACTGAGCCATCTCTCCAGCCCCTAAAAGCAAATTTTTTTGCCACGATTTTCAAGTCATTTTTCTCTCTCCAGCTCTCTCTTCCTCTTCCTGGACTCATGTACGGGTTCATTGCCCTCTGACACGGCCCCCCTGACTGCTTCCGTGCCATCGGCTCCCTGCTCCTTGTGTTCTCCTCCTTTACAGTGAACTGCCTTTAAGCTAATTACTCCTTTACATTTTCACCCCACGATCTGCTGGGAAGCTCAACCGATGTGTTCCTTGTGTTTTCACAAGAAAAATATAATCAATTCTTAATTCCCAACTTTCTTGCTTTACAGCATTTCCGTTTGTCTCCTCAAATAGGACATATCCTAACCTACTGTTAGCTCACACAGGTGTAGTAGCTCCGTCAACCCTCTATTCCAGAGTCTAGTAACTAGATCTATGTCTCTCAAAGCCCACTTCAATGTTTTCTCTTGTATATGGGTCTCCATTCTACTTATTTTTGTACCCACTCAAGAAGTTTTAATTTATTGCCATTGTCTAAAATGCAACCTTAAAGATTAAGCATAATTTTGGGGTTTTTTTTTGGTTTTTGTGTGTGTGTGTGTGTGTGTGTGTGTGTGTGTGTGTGTGTGTGTGTTTTCTCTATCTTTCCTGAGGAGTAAGGATCTTCTTTCTTCCTTTTATGTGAAGGCAATTACTCCAACTCTCCCTACATTAATGTTTGAACAGAAACAAGCCACGTTGCTTTAAGCTTTCATTTACCTGTAATTTGCCTAATACTCAAATAATAACTGTGTCCTTGAAGTGCTTGTTTGGTGATTTTCCTTCTGTTTTGATTTTACAGCTCAGAGGAGGGTGCTACAGTTTCAGAGTTTTGATTCACTGTCATGTTCAGACCCTGGGTCCAAGATCCCAAGTGCAACGGGGTATGAAGAATGTGTATCCCTTCTACTTCCCAACCCACCCTCCGCTCTCACTTTCTTGTCGATGCTGTGACTGGTGAGTGGGAAAATAAAGGTTCTATTTTCAAATCTGCAGCGTCTTCTGCTGACCCACTTCTTTATTACACATGACCATGGATTTAGTAGGTCTAAATCTGAAAATGAAAGATTTGAACTGAAATCAAATAGTAGTATTTGAAATGGGAACAAATGTTTGACTACACTTGGGGATTGCATGAATCAGACCGGCTAGGACCCCGTGGCAAGGGGCACGAATCATTTAGAGACAGCGCTGATCACAAGTGTGCTGACCTGTGTTGGTAATACATAGGATCCAAACACTTTCCTAAGACCGCTCCTCACCTGGTAACCTGAAATTGGGTTTGCCAATTTAGGAGAACCAGTTGCTTCCACAGTGTGGAGACTGCTCCACACTGCCACCTACCGCACCCTGAAGATCTCCGAGAGATGGGTGAAGTTAGAATTGTTGGGTTTTCTCCCCCCAGGATGAGTCAGTGTATAAAGCAGAGTTGGAGTTAATTAAGACAAATCCTAAAATGGATTTAATCTCCAGGGCTGATAGGAAAAGAGGCCCCATGGGAAGGATAAGCTACACCTAAATATGGGCGTGGCTTCTCAGAGAGTTGGGTTTACCTATCTTTACAGTAGCTAAGTACACGGTTTTTGAAGGTTTCTGAAGTTACTTCTCAAAGAGTTATTAAGGAATTTAAATGAGATGAGAGGGTGTCCCCGAGGTGCTCGGGATAGGATTATAGCTGAGGAGGTAAAACCCTAGGTCACAGGGTTGCACAAGGCAGCTAAGATGTATTATTACTGTAAATAAGGTTTATGGTCCTGTTAGTGAGTTCCCAGAAAGGAATAAGATCATACTTGAAGGTCATATAGGCTCAGGCCTTAGGCACGTGTGGTGGTTTGAATAGGAATAGCCCACATAGACTCTCTTGTTTGAAGGCTTGGTCCACAGGTAGTGGCACTATTAGTAGGTGTGGCCTTGATGGAGAAAGTGTGTCACTGTGGGGGCCGGCTTTGAGGTGATACCTGCTTGAACTAAGCTTATTGTGGCTCACAATCACCTGCTGACTGCATATCAAAATGTACAACTCGCAGCTCCTTTTCCAGCACTGCGTCTGCCTACATGCCACATGATAAAGGGACTAAACCTCTGAATTGTAAACCAGCCCCAACTAAATGTTTTCCTTTATAAGAGCTGCCATGGTCATGGTGTCTCTTCATAGCAATAAAACCCTAAGACAGCATGGTTAATTGCTGTTAATATTCTTACTAATATAATTAATATTAATATAATTGTAATTAATATTCTTATTCAGAACACTTCTATATGAAAGGAATATTGTCTTTAGATAGGAAACCTCCAGAACAAGTGTTAGTTGTGCTGGAATGCTTGACTTTTCAGCTGGTGAGAGGCTTTAAACTTTCACTTTGGAGTGAAGGGTTCTCCTCTCATATTCCCTTAAGTCCCCCATCTTTCTATCCTTCCTCAGAAGCCTTGTCCTTTTGTTTAAGTTAGCATCAGAGATAACTGCCAGATGTTAGATATTTCTGCCACTGTTCGAAGCTTGATTAGATAAAAGGGAAGGACCATGGGTTGTACCATCCAATGGGGAAACTGTTGAATTGTACTGTAGGACAGGACACTATCAGTGGGAGATGATGAAGTCACGTGGATGCTCTGGCTTTACAGTGTTTGGTCTCAACTCTTCCTCTTGTGGGGGCTCAAGGCTCTCGTTTTCAGGACAGTGGTGAGACCTGTGCAGTTTCTTATCCTTCCTTACCATGATGCCTGATGTCACACATGCACCCTACAGACTCTAGCTGAAAGGTTCTGTGTGAGGATCTTCCAGTGGAAGGCATTGCGGGGACATTCTTAGTGCATGAGCAGGAAGGAGTCATGCCATGTTCCTTAGTGGTGAGCACCCTCCTGCACAGTGGGGGTTCAAAGTAGGCACCTTCAATTATTGTCTTCTCTGCAACCACGATGGAAGGCAGCATGTCTCCACAGTACCTATTAACCAGCTCAGAAATCGTGTCTGCTTTTAAGGGACTTCTGAACCTCTAAATTCCTTCCTTGTTCAATGTCCAGGGTTCTCAGGCATGGTAGTTGTTCCCTGCAACAGCCACTTCTGTGTGACCTGGGAATTTCCTTCTAGCATTAAGCACCACTAACTGTCTTAGTGATTCCTTGCGCTGAATTCTCCCTGTTCTAATTAGTAATGTGGTTTCTGGCTTGGCATGAGAGATTTGAGACAAACTCTGCCCAATAAATGCAATAGGCCACTTATATAGTCATTTGTGTGAATGCCTCTCCTGTGAAATGGAAACATTGGGCGGGCAAAGAGGGAAGCAAATCGCCTGGTGTCTTGTTGTAAATGATGTTGAGAAACTATGCTAATTTACCACACACCCATAAGGCAGACAACATGCTGCTAGTGATGCAATTACATAATTATCTTTTGTGTCTTCAAGCATACTTCCGAGTGCTCATTTTCTTTGAAAAGCATCCACGTGGTTCGTTTCTCTATTTAACTATACACATGTGAAGTAAAAGACTATCATAAAAAAATAAGGGATTTCATGTTTCTGTCTTGCAAGTCTTTCTGTGTGCTGGCTGTGTGTGTTTGTTTGTGTGTGTTTCCTCACCCCTAAAGAAGCCTTTCTTCATCTGTAGAATAGAATTTAAAAGTATCCGGAAAACTTTGTTGGTATTAAAAAGAGTTAGGCAATGCTGGGCCAGCTTAAACCTGAATTGGATAGTTAGCCTTTCACATGATATTATTTAAAGCTAACTAAACGAGATATTACAAATCTAAACGAGATGTTACAGATCATGATGCTAGATTCTTGCATTGAGATTGTTCTGTTTGGGCTTAAGATATTGATAGCAAACAGTGTCTCCTTTTATTGCAGATTATGTGACAGACAAGGGCTGAAATTGGATAATTTTTCCTTACATTCAGGGTATCTTCTCTTCTCTTTTCTTTTCTTTTCCAAAATAGGGTCTCACTATTTAACTCTGGCTGGTCAAGAACTCACTACATAGACCAGGCTGGCCTCAAAGTCAGAGATTCACCTGCCTTGGCCTTTGAGTGCTGGGATTAAAGGCGTGCACTGCTATGTCTGGCCAAGGAACATACTTTCCTAAAGCCTGACTTCAAGAAGTAGTATGAATGCACTTGAGGGAGGGCAAGTCTAAATAAAAGGTTGAATTCTGAAGGAGGAAGCATTTCTCACAGGATGCTTCTACAGAAACTACAAGGTATATTTGTATACTTAGAAATCAGAAACATTCCCAATTAGGGTATTTAAAGTTCACATGATACCATATCGGGATTAATATACTAAGCAGTTGACAGTATTTTATCCTCACAAAATAAGCTTTTTAATAGTTTTATTTTGTTGAAGAGGTTTACTGTAATTTCAGTTTTATACTGGTCATATGCCATATCCTGTGTTAGCTTTGGTAATCTAAACTATGAAGTGAATTAAATGAAATCTGTGTCCCTGTTTTGCAATAAGGAACACAAAATTCTTCCCAAGAACTGCTACCATACTAGAACATGATCACACACAAAAAGATTACTAACCAGTGAGAAATTCTGAACAAAGAAAATCAAATTCGGAATCACATGATCAGAAGACAGGTGGAAGGTACAAAACATATCCTGACTCCAGAGTATCTATGAGGGAAAAATCTTCATAATAAAATCCTAGAAAAGAGAATTTTGAAGCAGGCAAGGGAGAGGCCCCTACACCTGGAAGGCAAGGGCAGGACTCACTAGAAATCTGACGTTAAAAGTCTATCACTGGGGTGGATTTATGTATGTGTCTCTTATTGATAAACTGAATATTCCACTTGGTCAGTTGTCACATAAATGTGCTCTCTAGCTGTGATAAATTTCACACGTATATCTTGGAATGTTCTTGGCTATGGTTCTTACTAACTTCACCTTTTGCCCAAACTTAAGGGAAACAAGATTGTACCTTAGTAGGAACCCAAGTCTATGCCACCAGCACTAGGTTTTCTTCCCATTATCTGACTCATAAATATCCCTTATATTTCCAGGTTTTCTGCCTGTCAGTTCTTAACCAACAGATCAATACTTGGCTGCATGAAAAACTTCAAAACTACATTGCACACATTTATCCATAAAGCTCCCACCCCCTGCATGGTGGTGTACACCTGTAACCTCACTATTAGTTCAATAGTAGGAAGATCTCCAGTTAGAGAGATCTAAGCTACATGGCAAGACCCTGTCTCAAAAACAAACAAGCAAACAACTAGCATTTTCATACATTATTCAAAATGTATTTCCTCTATCATTAGCTTTTAAAGATAATTCTGATGACTACAAAATGAGAAATGCCAGCAAACTCACCATCCTTCACATGTTAATCATTTAGTTTTGTGATTATTGATGAATATTTGCAAATCATTTTCCATCATGAGTTTCCGTCGGAGGCTCAAGAGAGTGCTGATTCACTGTACCCTCGCAAATAATGGGATATTCTATTTGCAAACCTTTCTTCACACGTGAATGACTTACTATTTTAAGTTGCTTAGATTTGCTTAGCAAAGTTGTGTGTGTGTGTGTGTGTGTTTGGTGTTTCAAGACAGGGTTTCTTTGTAGCTTTGGAGCCTGTCCTGGAACTAGCTCTTATAGACCAGGCTGGCCTCGAACTCACAGAGAACCACCTGCCTCTGCCTCCTGAGTGCTGGGATTAAAGGCGTGTGCCACCACTACCCAGCTAAGGTTTTTTTTTTTAAAAAAAGATTTATTCATCTACATTGATTCTGAAGACCATTCACATTTTTAACTAAGTCCTGATTTAAACAATGAAAATAAGCACACCTATGAGAAGTGCCCTGTCAAGTCTACAGCTGTAATTACTTACGTTTGTTGTTGTTTCTGAAACAGGGTTTCACCATGTAACTCTGGATGGTCTGGAACTCCAATATGAAGACAAGGTTGGCCTAAAACTCCCAGAGATCTATCTACCTGACTATGCCTCTCGAGTGCTGGGGTTAAAGGTATGTGCCACTGTGCCCCACCCATTTCTCAAGTTTTCTAAATTAGCAATAATCATGGTGTCACATGACGTTTATGTGACTGGAGAGAGCTGGGTTGCCAGCACCTACATCTGGTGACTTACAACCACCTGTAACTTCAGACCCAATGTCCTTTTCTGGTCTCCATGGGTATCTGCATGCACGTGACACACACACACACACACACAATCTTAAAAAGAAATTAACACAGAGTATTTATTATTATCGCTGTTGTACCTCAAGCTCCATTCCCTCAACAGCAGTGTCTTTTAGAACAACAGTACAACACAAACAAGGGTGTGCTGATAGCCGCGGAGCCAAAATGCAGGCTTCCGATCATGGATCCTCTTATTACCTGTTTGTCCTATGTGTCATTGCCTTCTTTTAGAATTTCCTACAAGCAAACTTATGCAATATGTAAGCTTTGCAAATTAGAGGTTGATTTAGCCTGCTTTTCTGCAGATCCAAGCTCTCAAGGTATGCTCATCAGCATTATGGGCAATATCCATAGGATTCACATACCAGCTTCCTTAAACACTTATAGTTCAATTTCAAAGAGTACTTTATTAATATTGATTTCAGGTACTGGAAGGAAGAAGGAAAATGCAGTAACAACTTAGGTTTCAAACCATTATGTCATTTCACCGGCATCCACTGAGCTGGTCTGCGTACTTGGATACCAAAGAGTCAAGTGCATTAGTTTAAGTGCTAGCACTGAAATCCTGGTTGGTCTTGACAAGAATCAACAAAATGACCAACTCAAAAAATGTTTATCATTACTATTTTTTTTTCAGATGTAACTACTTCCCTGGCATTGAAGCACGTTAAGACGGTAAGGGTAAGATTTGGTTGCCAATGAAGCATATTACTCACAAGGCTAGGCATTTATGAAACCGTGTCTTGTATCCAACTGGGGCCAGGGCAGGGTTTCATTACATAGTCTAGCTGGCCAGGACCTGGCTCTGTAAACCAGGCGGGCCTCCAACTCATGGTACTCCTGCCTTCCGTTCTCAAGGCTACCTGGTGCTGGAAACCAGGTTTTAAAGCAGCATTTGAGAACGTGGACCTTTCCCTTAGCCTTGCTTCAGGATGTTTGAATTGGCAACGGCTAGTGCTTCTGAAAAACCCAAGCCCTTTTGCTGATTTCCCCTGGATCTCAAATCTCAACTTTCTCACCTGAAATTACTTGAACTTTCTTTTTTTTTAAGGCAGGGTCTACCGCAGCGCAGGATGACCCTGAACTTAAGATTCTGCGTCCACCTCCCAGATGCTGAGATTGAAGATTTTCCACCGCTTTAACCAACTGAGCTACATCGCCACCTGGAACTTTTCATTTTTAAAAGAAAATCTTGCTAGTAGTGCACCATTAAGGTCTCTCCACAATGCTGACAGTATAGAAACTGCCCCACAAACGAGACTATTTGAAGAATAAAAGTTCCTTTTTGTGTCGTCTAAGTAATGGCAACGAGTCCTTAGCATCTACCTCCAGCTATGGTTGCAGTACTGGAAGCCACTTGCTGGGTGACATCCGACCCGCTACTGCAGGCGGGAGGCTCGCATGCCTTAGGTACAAAGTTTAAAGACAGAACTTGCGCTCTAGGCTCCCCGCGGGATCCTCCCCACTCGATAGCGACGCAAAGCCAGAAACGCCACAGAGAGAAGGCAATTCACCGCCTAGGATCAGGGTTCAACCCAGTTAATGACAGTCAAGAACACCGCCTCCTGCCAGGCTGAGACAGCCAAAGCGGAAGCTGGAGGAAATGACGCACGCGCCGGCCGCCGGAAGCGGGGCGGCAGGAAGCGTGTCCAATGAGAGCACGGGAGCGGCAGGGGGCGTGGCGGCACGGGCCTCCCGCGGCTGCCGGGGCGGTGACCGGCGCGGGCGGCGGATGGCGAGCGGGCCATGCGGACGGCTGGCGATCCGGGACCCCACGGCCTTGCGCTCGTCCCTCGCGCCGCGGTAGCCCGGTACCCGCGTGCCTAGCGGTGGCCTTTGTCCCCTGGGTCGCCGATTGCCGCGCTCCGGCCGGCGCGGATGCAGCAGCTCCGCCTGGGCTCGCGCTCGCGGCTGGAGGAGGAGCGGCGGCGCCGGGCGGCATGCGATGGGGAACTGCTGCTGGACGCAGTGCTTCGGGCTGCTTCGCCGGGAAACCGGACGGCTGCAGCGAGCCGGCGGAGGGTAAGCGGCAGCGCAGGCCCGGGAGGCCCGGCCGGAGATCGGTGGTGATGGTGCCTGCCGCCCCCGTCCAAGCTCTCTGTCCCCAAGGACCCACCTCGGGAGGCAGCGTCTCCGGTGTGCACCCGGCTTTGACTCCTGGACACACCCTGCTTTAAATTTGTTTCATGTCAAAGCGTCTGTCCACGTCTTTGATTTTCTTTTGGGCCTTAACAGAGCAGGTGAAAACCTGGCCCCGAGGTTGATATCTCAGGTGAATTTTAAGTAGAAGTCACTTTCTCCAGGCTCTGATGAACTCTGTTAGGTCAAGAGCTGCCGGATCACAGCGCACACTGGACATTTAAGTGATTGGTGCGGCACTATGTAATTCTTTTCATAGTAATACTTAGAAATTTGGAAAGGATAGCACGCTGTGATTGCTACTCGCGTTCTTGGTAATCCAAGTATCGTCGAACATCACTTCTCTTGTGCGAAGTGGAATATGCTTAAGATTTTTCTATCCACGCCATCCAAGAGCAAAATTTTATGATTATCTCCTTGTTATACTTTTTATTTCCTAGAGTACCAGGCACATAGCACCTAGCGTTGGTGTTGACTTTATTGTTACTAAGTATTTCCCAGGAACTTTAGCCTAGAATTAAAAAATCTAAGCCAGGCGCTATTTTGTACTTTCTTAAGCATACTGCCAGATTTTCAGCCAGTAGCTTTGTACCTTCCAGCATGCATGTAACCAAGGGATTTGTAATTTAGAATCTTTATAGAGTCAAATACAATTCACTAATCAGGCAGAGTATCCCCTGGGATACAGAATAACTAAGGCTTTACACTATGCATCCCTAGAATCGGAGTGAATGGACTTAGAAAATTTCTGCTTAGTTTGGAATTTTGATTTCCCTGATTTCTATAGTATTATGGTCACAGCTGTTTAATATTGTCCTCCAAAATCATATTGCTGTAAGTTTTATGTGGATGAACCCTTTTACTAAGCTATGCAAATAGACTCATGAAAGAATTGGACATGCACCATCTTTGGCTTTAGGTTATTACCTTGGAAGGTGTAATGTTCTAACTCAGGGAAGGAGTCTTTTATATTCTGTGGTAGATATAATGTTTTTATATTTAACGCTGGAGTACATTACTTGAATTCCTCTCCCCCATGGTGATTTTACAAACGACATTTTACATAAGCTATTCATTAAAATTGTGGATTCTACTGGTTGAACATAGGCTTGGCAGCATAGGATAGGAGTAACAGGAGGAACTGAGGGAGTCAAGTGTATGTTGTCTGAAATATGTCATAATACTTGATCGTGAGTCTGCACTTTGCCCTGGGTAAACACTTTGAGTAAGCCCTATATGGCATGGATAGTGATCTAAGACCGTCTGACCAGTTCCAATCCTGTTTCTTTTCGTCTGCAAACACAGGTTTCAGCCGTCTCCTTGCTTGAATCTTTTGGTAAACGCACTGCTTAATATCAGTCTTAACAATTCTTAGCAGCATCCTGGAAGCATGTAGTTACTTAAACACAGTAAGATTGAACAGTCTTTCAGTGTAGTTGCTATGTTAGGCATGCATCTGACCAGTTAATAGTTACTTCTAGGGGTGAAAAAAAATGGGTAATCACAAAAGTTTGCCTTGATTTTGTCACTGAACTTACCATGGCTAGAAAAATATAGGACATCCTAGCCTTTCTTAAGCTCATTTAGGCTGAACTCCACAGGGGTGCTTTGTCATTCGAGGCCTGATTTCTTAGCCTTGCAGATTTCCCCGGAGTCTCTCAAAACGAGATCACTTACTCTACACTATGCAGTCTCAACACTATAATTACCAACTGTACTCGAGTGTGCTCTAGGATTTTGTATGCTAGGGTAACTGCTGACCAGTCAAAATATCAATGTAAGTGCTAAAGCAAGTTGGATACCTTAGCTGCCAAGAAACAGAACGTTGATATCCTGAGGGGTTAACCTTCATTTTGAGGGTTAGCCGATGAGCACATCTTGAAGAACTCCATATGCTGGCCAGTTCTGTTTCTCTGGACAATATTAGAAGTGTGTAACTTTTAGCATATCCCTTGAACTTCTAATTGTTCTGTCTCCAATCCCCAAATTCTGGGATTAGAGGTGTGCAACCTCACCTGGTTCATGCCGTGCTGGGGCTTGAGTCCAGGGTGCCACACAGTTTAAGACAGCTCTATCCAGCTGAGCCAATCCCCAGCCCTCCGTGGCACTTTTTCTTAGAAAGGTTCTTGGGAACCTAGTTGTGTTTTGTTGTGTTGTATTTTAATTCCCGACTTTAGGTCGCTATAAAATTGCCCACACTTGGTCCAGTTAAGTTGTATGACTTATGCAAAGATGTGATCATGTTCAGTGTGCTCTATTTAATAGGTGTCAGCCCGCTGGGTTCTAGCAGCAGACTTGCTTCCAGGCAATGGTTTTTAGTGATTTGCTTATCCTTTCCCAGTGAAAATGACTTAGTGCCTGTCAATGTTTAGCTATTTCCGGTGTGCCAGGCAGTATTCAAAACACTACACGTTATCTTGTTTATTCTTTTGCACACTCCTGTCTGTCGAAAATTTTGTACACTCGCTAGCCAAGTTGCTTGAGACCGATTTCTTAATTTTTCAATAGGGTTTTGGAATATTTCTATATACAACGCCCTTAGACAAGTTGTTTTTCATACACACCTTATATACCTAAAAGTGGTTTTGTAATATTTTTAGTCTGTCTGTGGTTTTACACTGTTTGCTTTAAGCAGTGTAATGTTTATATAATGTTTGTCTTAATGCTACCCAGGCTGGCCTCAAACTCTCCTGCATTTGACCGTCTTCCTGTCATGTGAAGTCAGGTGTGGAATTTCCACGTTGTGGCCTCAGGTTGCTCACAAAAGGTTTTAGAGTTTGGAGCATTTTGGATTTTGAACTTTTAGATTAATGTTACTCAGCTTGCACCTGTGTTATAGGCTGAAAACCAAAGCTTGGAGAGTTGAACAGGCCTGAGATAACAGAGCTGGAATTGCAGTCAAAGTCCCTCTGCAGCCAGAGCCCTTATCTGGTAACAGCTTATAGCTCTTTATTCTGTAGATAACGTTTCTTACCCTCTGTGTCTGTGAAGAATCCTGGACGCTCTTGGTGAAGATTTTATGAGTAGCTCAACAACTTGACCCTGTCTCGCGTGGTAAGCTTCTTGAAGCTGTGGACTTGCTCTCTTCAGCATCCTGCCGTCTTCTCCTTTTCTGTCTCTTTCTTGGCTCGTCTTACTCTTTCTAGCTGTCAGATAATGGGTCTTCCCTTCATTTAATTAACTTTACATGTACACTGCTTATCCCAAGGAAATTTAGCCTTTCCTCTTCCTTCAGCCACTACCATTCCGTGTACCTCTGTAGACTACTGTAAGGATGCTCTTGCCTAGATTCTGATTTAGTTTCCCTTTATACACTTGGACTCTGTTTTGTCTTTCTAAGTGTTGGCTTTCTTTTCGTCCAATTAGTGGCTTCCAAACTGCTCTAGTACTATCTGAACGCCACAGTAGTTGGGCTTTCTAAAACTACACTGCATCGTGGTGTTTCCTTGTTTAATGACTTCTGCTGCTATTTCCTGTAGCTAAATTTCTGAATCTTGTTTTTCTCCTGCAGCAGCCTGATCCCTTGTGTGGAATTCATGTTCATCATATATCCATTTTATCATGTGCGTTCCTGTGTTTGAGCATCTGTAACTTAATTTTGTTCTCAGCAAAAACACATCAATACAAATAGATCAAAAAAAAGGCATTTTTAAAAATTAAAAAAAATGAAGATATTCTTGTTTCAAAACAACATACTTACAAATCTTCATATTTTAACTTTTTTATAAAATGTTATCCTTCATTTGAAAATAGTATTGATCCTATCTTGCCAGCCTTATTCTCCTCAATTCTCCGATTGGCCACTCCTTCAGCATCCTGTACTCCAGCCGGATTGTGTTGTCCCTGATGCTAAGGAGCAGTATTCTCCTCACCCTTTGCCTTTATGTGTGATGTTTTGCCATAATGTGTGTTGCTAAGATAGGGGAATCTGTGTTGTCAGTAGTAAGGGATTTGTTTTATTGGTGTGCATATTTGTGGGCTTTGAAAAACTTATAGATTAAAGATGCTTCTGAAATTTCACAAGTTACTTTTCACAGTAGTGGATTTAAATGGATACAAAAAATGTGGCCTGTTCTGTGTTGCCGCTTAGAGATTCCAGGACTTTGCTCTGATCTTTGTTCTTCCTGGATGTATTTTTTCCCAGTGTACTTTTGGGTAGTACTGTGAACCACGTGCGTTTATCCACTCCCTGTGTCCTGTTGTTCCGCCTGCTCCCTTGTTCTGAGACACTACCGGCTCACTCCCAGTGGCTGTCAGTACAACTTCCAGTCCGTCTCACAGGGCTGCACTTGCCTTTCCTTCTCAGCCCTTTCTTCCTTCTGGTTTTTAAACCTGGATCATTTTTACTTTATTGTTTCCTACATTCGTCTTAGAAAACTACTCTACAGCCACCTTGGCTGTGAACCTGAGGCTCATAATACCCCTTCCTTCTTGTGTCTGCAGCCTCTGCGTCTGTGCTGGCTCGTTGTTGTTGTTGTCAAGATGACACAAACCTAGACATATCTGAGAAGAGGGAATCTCACCCAAGGAACTGACTGTGTCAGATTGGCCTTCAGAGTCCTCATTTTAGTGCTTACCCTACTTCTAGGATAAAGGCTAAAATCTGCAAAACCTTTGATGTGTCTTTCCAGATTCTATACTATGTATTTCTTGCCTGTTTTTTTCTTTTCTTGTCTCTGTTACATTCTTCCTTGAATCTGTTTCTTCCCTTTTCACTTAGATAACACCTGCTTACTCATCTTTTCACTGGATATTCAAGAATTATCTTCCAGAATTTCCTCAAAACATCACCAATCCTTTGGAAATAAGAGCTCACAGCCCTGCTGAACGGCCTGCTCTTCTAGCTCCACTTACCTGCTTAGCCTTTTGAATACACGCATTGCAGTTGTGTCCACGCTGATCTTGGCTTCCTGTTGAATACCTGGGTCCTAGTTAAGTTCCTAGTCCAAAGTAGATGTAAATATTTGCGACTCTGGGAATATAGTTTCTTTACTATGTCACTGTTCTCACATTCCTGGCTTTTGATCTCTGATACTCTGAACCACCCTTTCCCCTATTTGGGTATGGGCTGATTCCTCTTCAGGGCGATTAAAAGACAGCCTTGTTTGTAATTTACCTTCATGACTACCCTATCTGACTTGTAAGATTAATTATTATTTATTTTCATGTTCTAAATGTTAACATGTTGCTTTGCCTGTCATTCAGTAACTTAGAGAAGGAAGAAGAGAAGATTCGGTGTCACCCATAACAGGAAGTCACATATCTTACTTTCCAAAAGCAGGGGATGGGTGAGTTCAGGTGCTGCCCACAGCATGGAAGCTGGAGGCCTGAGCTCCCTTTTGTTACTAGTGCCCTCTCGAGCATGCTCTTCTCAAGAGGCAGTGGCTGTTTGGTTTGTTTTTAGTCTGTGTTTTCTGTCTTTGCCATGCACAGAGGGAAGACCTAACTCCACTGGTCTTCCAAGGCATAAAAATAATTTTCTGAATATCCATTCTAAAGTTCATCATTCAGAAGGCACTGTTAACAGTAACTCTTTTTCCTTTATGATTACCAGTTCTGTAAGGCCTCCACAGATACATAGCCATATGTCTACCAGTAGCTGCGACGTAGATGTCCAGTGACATCGTTATGAGGGATTGGCTCCAGTGCAAGCTGTCATTGTCTGTGGTGTACGAGCTACTGACCCAGGAAAGCCAGTTTGAGTCCCAGCACCGAGGCAGAAGACAGCCAGCCATCAGCTCAGGCAGGGAGGCAGAGAATTGGATCTGTGACCATAGGCATGAGATACTCACGTTGGCATCCTCCCTCCTTGAGACATCTGTCAATCTTGCCCCTTCAGATTTGAGTGGTTAAACCTCCGCTGAAATATTTGATGTCAGCTGGAGAGCAGTGCCCATCTTCATCTTCATAATAGCTTCTGCCAGGCACATGATTCATATCCTGCCCAGTCTTCTGTTGGGAGTGGGGAGATATCTTGGGAGGCTTTTAATTTTTAGTAGACTTTGGAACTTTGCTCATCATTTATTTATAATCTTCAACAAAATACGAAGGATCATCTTACCGTACTTCAGGTAGGATATAAAATGAGTTGAAAAAGAAGAATACCAATGTGTACTTTTGAGTTTTATAGTCTTTTTAACCCACTATGCAACATAACAGAAAAGCGTTAAAAACTTTATTTTCAGCCAGTTTTCAACAAGATTTAAATTTATCTTAGTATCTGTCTTAGTATCTGTCTTGATGGCAAGGTATTAAGTACATTTGTAGGAATCTCCATTTTTTACTCCCAAGCTATTCTAAATTCTTTTTATTAGTACCCCATGTCCCAACCACAATCGGTTTTGCTTCTCTGCTGCTTTTTCATGTTGAGCCCACATTCACGTTTTTAGTGGTAGAATGGGCGCTGGAATCTGCCTCATGTTGAGACTCCTCAGGGACATAAGGACAGTCAGCCATGGGTGACTCTCAGCTTTGCAGAGCTCCAGACTGAGATGGGAAATGCACTTCTGTTTTCTTTAATTGCTGTTTAGTTCGCCCTGGTGCTAAGTATGCATCTTGTTACAGCCACGGTCAGGTTTTGCCCGTTATTTCTTACCTCCCTTTTCTCCGGCACAGATGCCTGACTTGATAAAAGTTAAATGTATGTGTGATGTGACCTTAATCGTTGTCCCCTCAGCTCAGCTCTGTGACCCTGCTGTATTCCCAGAGGACTCTGCTGCCTTCTCTCTTCTCTGTTCCTTATCCTTTCCCTGCTGGAAATCTTGCATCTCTGACTTGCCCTGTTTACTTTTTTGCTGTCCCCATTCTTGCCTTTTGCCTCTTGCACATTGTAACCTCATTAGGATTCTGACCCCACTTCCCATCATTTCTCACTGTCCAGTCCTTCCCCTGGATTTTTTTTTTTATCCGTTAAGTATTTGTCTGCTTCTCTCACTGGCACCACCCTAACCCAGGCGATCCTTGATTCCTCCCCAGCCTCAAGTTGGTCACATGTATTATTCATGCGTTCACTCTGCATCATCTCCACTCAGTGCTCTCAGACTCTGTGGTTCCTGGCACTTGAAGCAAGCTTATGATGCTGACTTGCCTAGCTAGATTTAAGGAAAGAATTGTGTTCTTGCTCCTCCGTAATTACCTCAAACACAGTAAATATTTGTTATGTTTGTCTTTGCTCTCAGTGACTTTGAACAATGATTTCCAAAACTCTTATTTTCATACCTGATCACCCACTCATCTCTCTTCCTGTGCAGCATTAAATTATATTATATTTTAATATACCACAGTTTATCCAGTGATAAATCGATGGACATTTCTGTTATTTCGAGGGTGGTTGTCGTTTTTTCCATTTGTTTTTTGCTGTTACCATCAGTGATCATTCTAATGACATCACAAGAGGTTTCCAGGAATGAAATGACTGAGTCATAGCTTTTGCATGTCTTCGCCAGTTTTAAACTATGTTAAAGTTTTTCAAGTTTATGGCAGTGTATACTTTTACTAATAAGAGATTTCCATTGCTCCACTTTCTTAGTACTAAGAAGGTACTTTTTTCTAACCCATTAATGTGGAATGTTGAGTATTTGTACAAGAACTTCATTATAGCCCTTTGTGCCTGTAACAAATAGAATGTACAGAAATTTCCTTAATGATAGCAATGGAGACAAATATAAGAAACTAGGAATAAGTAATAGGAAATATTTCAAATTATACCAGTAGCCGGGCAGTAGTGGCACACGTCTTTAATCCCAGCAAAAGAGACGGAGTACGTGGATCTCTGAGTTCAAGGACAGCCTGATCTACAGAGCTAGTTATAGGACAGCCAGGGCTATGCAGAGAAACCCTGTCTTGAAATAAACAAAAGAAATAAAAACCAGAAATGTAAGCATAAAGATAGACAGAGAAAGAGAATAGAGCACTTGTGGGTGACACAGCCATCTTCATAGCAAAGTGACTGCCTCTTGTCACCTTGGGAGAATGGCTGCTTTCAACCTGAAATAGAGCTAGTGGAACTAGACAAAATCTATTATTTTATATATTTTGTTCAATCCAGAGACTCTTCCTTCTTGTGCCCCTTCTCCCTCTCTTTTTCCTAGCTCAAGTATCCAATGTGGCAGCAGTGTCCTAGTAGGAATAGCCCATTGTTCTGTTGATTTTTTGCTACAAACAGGACCTGGTGGACTCTGTAGGCGGAGTTTTCCTGTCCTGCGGTAGTTCTCAAATAAACCCACTGGGGCTTATATTAATTACAAATTCTCAGCCAATAGTTCAGGCTTGTTACTAACTAGCTCTTACAACTTAACACATTTCTATTCATCTGTATGCAATCCTGAGGCTTGAGGATTTTACCTCTCTATCCTGCCTTGTTTATCCAATTCCTTCTGGCTGGCTGATGACTCCTGACTCTGCCCTTCTCCTTCCCAACATTCTCACTTTTACTTTCCCACCTAACCTTATTCTGTTCCACTATTGGCCAGTCAGCTTGTTTATTAAACCAATCACAGCGACACATCTTCACAGTGTACAAAAGGATTATTCCACGGCAGATTTCCTCATTTTTTAGTGCCATCTTGCTTGTTAACTCCAAGAATCTCTGAACTTGGGGGTTATCTAATAGCCTTATTTTATTATCTTAAATGAAATAATTTGAAGTTGAATAGCTTGGCCCTTACCTACTTTCTTAAGTGTGTCTTTTCTTCTCTTAACCCTAGTGTTTGAAATCTGTACCAAAGAAATACTAGCTCTTCTTCCCAAAGCATTCAGTGTCTTTAGTTACATTGTACAAATGTGAAGGCAAAGAGAAAAGTTTTATCGTCTTGTTTTCTCATGTAAGCATGATAGAAGAAAATCAGATTTTCCATTATGGCTTGCTTTTTTTTTTTTTTAAGTAAATCCAGAAACTTTTGTACAATCTGACCCACTTATGTGATAACAGTAGTTCTAAAAAGTAGGATGGCTGTTTATCCCTTATTTTTAGATAGTATGATTTAAATTACTTGACCAGACCCATTTTGAATGTTGTCAGCTGTTTGTTACCAATGTTTGGTGAGAATCTTTTTTATGAAAAACCCAGCCATGTCTTATGTGTGAAAGCACTAATGTGGATGCATTACATATAGTGAACACAGCTGGACTCAAAGCTGTGTCCTTAGTCCTGGAACCTGTGTGGGGTGTTCTCAGCTGCAGAATTGATAGATTAAACAGAGAGGGGATGAATTGATGAAGTTCTGGGCGTTTTTCACATCTAACCTTGCAAATATGCCCAAGAGCTTAGTTATGAAAGTAGATATTTTAGTTGCTTTTGTTCTGTCTTTAACATCCAGTTTGATTTGACATTTCATAGCTCCCCAAATTGAGATGGCTGCATTTCCAGTGCTTCATAGCATTTACCATTCCAGACAGTGGGGTTCACTCTGGGGTAACTGCCGCTGTAGGAGTGTGGAGGAAAGGAAGTTTCTAAGAAACAAGCGGGAACCGTTCTAGACACATTCTGTGTTCTTGAAGTCTGCACTACTCACTGTGTTAGCGCTCGGATGCTTGGCTTCGTGTGACGTTGCTCTGTAGGCTGCACACTCTTCCATTTCTAACCTTTCTCATCTCCGACAGCTCCATCTTGATTTCCGCCCTCCCCCATAGTCCGTCTCTTAGCACATTCTGCCTGTCTGTCTTCGTGGTTCTTCTCAGGGCCACCTGTTATCACTGGGATCCCAGCCACTGTCGTTCTCTGTGCTGCCTGTTACAGCAGCAAATCGTCTCTGAGATCCACTAGGGAAGTTCTTATAGCGCTGAAGGCTTCTGAAAAATGTGTGAGGGATTTGAAGTTATGGACTTGAGTATTTTAGTGAAGCAGAGCAGTGGTTGTTGATGAGTGTCGGCAGCCATGGTAAAGGTTAATATGGAACTAACCATAACAATGGATGGGTTAGGATCTTGGGTGATTGACAAAAGGCTCACCCTTCACTCTGGAACAGAGCTGTGAGGTAAAAAATAAGTCAAGGTAGCTTTTTGTATTCCAAATTTATTAGACCTAGAAGTCCATAGTGTGGAAGACTTGAGTCCTGGGTCCTTCATGCTTTTGATGGAGTGCCCACTGAAGGGCACTGTGTTGAACTGGCACTACCTATGCACTAAGGAGACATCGTTGAAATGGTCTTTCTAGCCATGTTCAAAATAGCTGTCATATAGAAAACATGGAAAAATTTAAGAATGGCTGCAGCTTTTACCTGTCTCAGAGTTGACCAGATATCACTGATCAGATTTAATACGCGCATGTCTGTAGATGGTCTGTACAGGGGCCAGCGATGTTTAAATAAATAAAGACATCCATAATTCATTTTAAAATGTTTATAATCTGATATCCACTTGTTTTTAGAAAACCCCCACAGTAAAGCTTCTCTTAAAAAGAACAAAAATGGTACCCGAGTTTGCCAAATTGTGTATTTACTTTAACCAATCAATCTGCTCTTATTAGTGTAGGAGTCAGTATATGTAATTTGTGAATAAGGTTTCAGTCTTAATTTTTTCAGAAAGCGAAGCCGTACAGATCGCAGGAGGATATTATCTGTGTTTTTTTTTTTTTTTTTTTTTTAGAGAACTCTGAGCCAATCCAGTGTCTAGAGGTATAGAGTTTGGCCAGTCGGTCAGGCAAGATATGCTTGTCGCTGTCACCAGCTGTGGATGGAGAGGCCGCGGACACTTTGACTTTTCCTAACGTCGTGGTAGTCGTGTAGCCAGCTGTAACTGTCGTTCAGCGGTTACTCCCCTGCTTTCGACTGTTGTGCTTGGCTTTGGGGTGGACTATACCATGCTAGTATTGCTGAACTTTTCCCATTTTTCACTTATACCACTCGGCAACCCTAAACAGGTATAGTTTAGCCAGACAGCTTGTTCAAGCAATCAGGTAATGGTTATAGGCAGAGACAGTTGAGCCCCAGAAGCAGGAATCCTACTGCCAGAACACTGCTTCTGGAATATTCAGCTCATTTCTGGATTTGCTTGAAAAATTGAAGAGTGAGTGGTCAGAGACTAGAAGGCCTGTGTTTATGCTTGCATGTTCCGTGTCTCTTTAAAGACAGGACAGAATCCTACACCATTGCCAGTAGCCTGAGAGGAGGGAAGACACAAACAGCTGTATTATATTGGTATTGGTTGTTTGAAGAAAATAACCAGCATCCGTAGACTAAAGCAGAAGAAAGGTGGACGTTGGCCCACAGTTTCAAAGGAGAAGCGTGTGCATTTCACATCATGGCGGCCAGGTTCTGCTGTTCTTCTTTCTTTGTGAATCTCTCCAGGATCCTGGTCCCTGTGACAGTTTCTTAATTGTCATGGGAGAGAGTCCCAGGAATTGTCTAGGTCAGGGTGGCTTGTGGGTGAGCTTGTTGAGAGGGAAAGACCCACCCTGAGTGTGGGCAGCAGCATCACATGGCTGGGCCCTGGGCAGGAGGAGGAGAAAGCACGTGCCTGCCCTTGGGAACCCATTACTCTCTGCCTTGACCGGATGTGACGTGACCAGCTGTGTCACACTCCCGTCTCCTGGACTCCTTCACAGTGACGGACTGGCCCTGGACTGTGAACCAGATAGACCCTTTCTCCTTGAGGTTGTTCTTGTCGGGATGTTTTGTCACAGCAACCGGAAATGGAACAGCGTTTCCCCTTCAGTTCATCCTTTAGGGAAATGCTGTCACACAGATCCCAGAGGCTTCTAAAGACAGCGGCTAACATTGAAGATCAACTTAAAAATGTTCTCACAGGAGAAAATAGCAGCTGTAATTTCTTTGCTGTGTTTTTCTTTATTTGCAATAGTATGTCATTTTGTCACTAACCTGCCAGCCCCCTCCGTGCTTACGTACACGTACAAAGCGTCAGGCCTGACCTGACCAGCGATCTCATCGTGCCAACAGTTCTTTTCTGTCCAGCAAACCTGACAGACCAGGAACTGTACGAGTGACTCTGGCTCCCACGCAGGGCTTCACTTTATTCATTCTGGTAACTGTGGCAGGAACTGCGTGTGAGCAGAAGTCCCAGACTTGCCTGGCACTTGAATTGACTGAGTCTGAGGTGGGCTTGTATTGCAGTAGAGCACAGCTGTATTGCTGGGACAGCGTGGTAAAGGTGGTACTTACTTAACTACCTCTCAGTTTCGACGAGAGGAGCAGAAATTAATAACCAGAGTAGGAGGAAAGATTTGTGCCCCCCAGGAAAAGTGATGCACTGACATATTTAAATGTAGCTTGACGTACTTGCGAGTTCTGTTTCTTGTTTCATTTGTGAAGGCATAAGAAAAGAACAAAAGCTTTCTGTGAATATATGACTATTATCTAGAAGGCTCTCTTTGTCTTGTTTTGTCTTAAGACCAAGACCTGGCTATGTAGCCTGAGCTGGATTCAGACTCACAGCAACTCTCCTGTCTCAGCCTTTTAAGCAATGGGATTGCAGGCAGGAGCGCCCCCAGCTGTAGATCATCACTCTGCTTCACACGTTGCCAGAGATTATCCTTCCAGAGCTGTGATATTTGCTTATCTAAAATATAAAGGGCGTACTCATTGTATATTATTTAGTGTGATCCTTTGTGTATTTTTAAAGGACTTTTTCTAGTTTTTGACATATTAACTATACATAATGAAATATTCATAAATAATATGTCAACGCATAATGACATGACAGACACATAATGTGATTTCGTTATATTCACCTCTATTTTTAACAAGATATTTTACTTGATAACAGTAAAATAAAATAAATTTTAAATGTCATTGTATTCTGTACTATGTGATAATTGTATAAATTAGTACAGTCTTAATATGCATTAGTGCCAATAAAAAGATTGGTTAACTAAATTTAAACATCCAAACATCTGGTGTGAATGCCTTTAATTCCAGTAGTCGGGAGGCAGAGACAGGCCAATCCCAGTGAGTTCGAGGCCAGCCTGGTCTACAACGTGAGTTTCAGGACAAGCAGGGCTGTTATACAGAGAAACCCTGTCTCAAAAAACCAAAAGAAAAAAAAAAAACCCTGAACTATATAATCTCGGATAAATTTTGGTTTTTAGAAATACAAGGTGTTCTATATTTCTTGTTGTTTGCTTTATGAATACTTTATGCCATAATATTAAATCTATTTTAAGAGTTCATTGTGATTTTTATGTTTTTCTTCCCAGATCAAAGTACTTTAGAACATGCCCAAGAGGAGAGCATTTGACCATAGAGGTGAGGCCTTGAACATTTACTGGAATCCAAAAATGTCCACAATTGTTCTTCTCCTCCTCCTCCTCCTTTTCCTCTTCCTCCTCCTCCTCCTCTTCCTCCTCCTCCTCCTCCTCCTCCTCCTCCTCCTCCTCCTCCTCCTCCTCCTCCTCCTCGTTTTATGTGTATAAGATTTTTCCTGCACGTGAGGGCACCATATGTGTGCAGTGCTGACAGAGACCAGAAGAGGGCAGCAGATTCCTAGTGAGTTACAGACTCTTTGAAACAAGGCTTTACTAGTAGCTCTGGCTGTCCTTGAACTCCTTTTGTAGACCAGGCTGGCCTTGAAGTCACTGAGATCCATCTGACTCTGCCTCCCAAGTGCTGAAATTAAAGGCAAGTTAACCGACTTTTGTGAGCCACCAGGTAGGTGCTGAGAACAAAACCTGGGTCTTTAAGATAAGGGAAATGAGGGCTGGAGACATGGCTCAGTGGTTATGAGCACTAACTACCCTTCCAGAGGACCTGGGTTCAACTCCCAGCACCCACATGGCAGTGCACAACTGTCTATGACTCCAGTTCCAGGGAATCTGGCACCTTCATACCAAATGAACATAAAATAAAGTTAAATAAATACTTAAAAAAAAAAAAGATGGGGAATGGTTCAGAACCACACCTAGTATGGACTATAAAATATATATTATATGTGTCAGTGTTTATTTCAATATTGTCACTTGTTTAGGAGGCAGGTCTCAGGAGTACTTGGCTAGCATTCTGAGCCACATCCACATCCCTCTTAGTTTACTTTTTATTGTGAGATGGGGGTCTCACTGACTCTCACAGGCTTGCCTTAAACCCAACCGCCACCAAGGCTGGCCTGGAGCATTGCCTCCTCCCGCCTCTGCCTTGAGAGTAACTGAGATTACACCAGGCCTGGCTCAGTATTGTGGATTCTGATGCACAGAAAAAGAATTATATGCTTGCTTGCGTTGGCCATTTTGTGAACTAGAGTATACCAAATATGCTGATTATAAAAGATACTCATATAAAGATGAGTACCTTGTAAAGATGTGTTATTTTGAAGATTAAGAGACGTGTCAGTTTCTTGTGAGATGTGTATGCTCGACAAACATCCCTCCTGATGGTTGTCTTTTTGTCCCCTTTCAGTTTGAGAACCTGGTAGAGAGCGATGAGGTAAGTATATAACTTACAGTCTGTGTTCTTAATGATTGTTGCTTTAGTTATACCTTTATTGTCTTGCTTTTTACTTTCTCATCCATTCTGCATCTTTTTCTTCTTTGATTAATTTATTTTAGTAAGAATTCAGAATTTTCTACTGTATTGTGAATATAATGCTGGACACAAGGGGTTTTTTTGCCTTTCATAGAATCCAAGAAACTTCAAAAAGAAGATATTTCTAATTCCTTTCCCTTATATAAGTAAAATACTTCAATCTAGAATCCCTGTTTTCTGTGGCTTTTTGAGGGTAGAATGTATGTATGATTATAAAATTTCTCACTTTAACCTTTATCTCCGTCAATTGTTATTAATATTGATTTTTTTATATCTTTATTAAAAGCTCAGTCAAATTTAAGATGAACCTAAGAATAGAAATGCTAAAATATTTTAAAAAAATACAATTTCGAGTCAGTGAGCTGTGTTATGTACTTAACATGCAGAGGCACAGTTAGGAGAGCTGGAGTCTGTGTGCTGAGGTTCGGCTTTAGCCGTGTGAATGTGTACAGAGGACTCCCCTTCCTAGGGTCCTCGGAAAGGAAAACATGTCTACTTTCCTTTGAGTGTCTATGTCATGGGACCAGTGAGATAACTCAGCAGGTGAAGGCACTTGCCCCCAGGTGTGAGTTCAGCCGCCAGGACCCACCTGGCAGAAGAGGGACGCTGACTCCTACAAGTTGTCCTCTGACCTCTACATGCCTGCCATGACTCACATGTGGAGTTGAGCACAAATACACACACATAATAAATAAAATGTAATTTTAAGTTATTAAAGTAGTTTAAATTTGTCCAATTAAACTTTTCTCAAAGTAATTTGATAGAAAGACTGCCCAAGCCAGGCAGGACTGGCACACACCTTTAATCCCAGCACTTTAATCCCAGAGGCAAAAGCAGGTGGATCTGTGGGTTCAAGGCCAGCCTGATCTATACAGTGAGTTCCAGGTCAACCAAGGCTATACAGAGAAATCCTGTCTAGAAAAACAAACAAAAGAAAAAAGATCTTCCAAAAGCAGGCATATACAACATTATGTGGTAGATAGTTTAGGGAAGCAGTCTTCATTTTTCTAGAGAAGCAGCACCCGCCTTCTGTGGAGTCTCCTTCCTTCCCTTCGCAGTGGTTGCCTCCATCTCCTCCTTCTTCACAAACAAGACTTCTTTCAGCTTCATAGCCCACCTCAGAGCATCCTGCTTCTCAGAAGAGCCGGTGCCCTTCTCTGAGGTGCTCTTTAGGAGTGCGCTAGGGCTTTTTGCTAGTTCTCACTCTGCTGACCAGCCTCTCTCCTGCCCCACTTGGTCCTGGCTACTTACCATCCTGTTTTGTGATGCTATTTCCCACGCGAATGTGGACCTTTGAGAATTTGATTCATTATTTTGTAAAAGAAACTAAGCCAATCCATTTTTTTTATTTTTAGATTTATCTTTTATTCACATATGTGTGTATTCTGTTGAGTGTATGCCATGTGTGTGGGTACTTTCAGAGAGCAAAAGAAGGTAGTAGATCAGGTCCTCTGCAGCTGGAATCGCAGACGGCTGTGAATCACATGGTGTGGGTGCTGGGAATTAAACTCAGATCCCTCTGCAAGAGCAGCACTGATCATAACTGAACCATTTTCCCAGCTCCAACTCATGTGGTAGCTAAAGTATTTCAGAATCCCCATGAATGCTGGCAGCCAATCCTTCCTCCTAGGGGAACTAAGATAGACTCCTGAAACCTCTGCTCTTAGCGTTTCATGACGTGATAAATGTATAGGCTTATTTCATGTGTTTCTATTGAAAATACTTTCCTTAGCATAGTTGCTAGCTTGGACTTTGAACTCACTGTCAACATGCTTTACTGAAATTTTTCTACCCACAGAGTCTCTCTGTGAGATCCATCACACCTTGTGCTTAGGAACATCAGGGAGCAGCTGTACACCATACTGGGGGGCGGGGGGTGTTGTATTTTAAGCCAGAATCTCTCTGTGCCAGGGATTATTTTTAAATAGTGAAGTCACAGAGCACAAAATGCAGGCAGCATGACAGAAGCTCCCCTTCTGTGTGAGACCTGTGACGAGGGCAGAGTGACCCCCATTGTACTTCCCATCCTTGGCCGGCTCCTAGTCATTTGCTGGTCTGCATGCTTTCAAGAGGCCAGAAAGTCTACAGCAGTGGTTCTCAACCCTCCTAACACTGCAGCCCTTGATACAGTTCCTCATGGAGCGACCCCAGCCATAGCATTAGTTTGTTCTTACTATGAATGATATGCAACCCCCTCAAAGGGGTCATGACCCACCGGTGGAGAACAAGAATACTGATTTCCAGGGCAGGGTTACAAAAAAAGTTTTTAATAGGTATGTAAATTTTAAAACTTTTAAGATCAGAATAGCAAACATCACCCACAAATGTTGAAGACATAGTGAGTGTGTTGTCTGGCACTTCCTAACTGTGAGTTCATTTGCTACATAACAAATATTAGAAAAATTAAGAATTATCCAACAAATGGTTATTCTATATTTGAGTTTTGCCTTTGAAAAATAGTAAAGTTTTTTTGTTTGTTTCAAATCCTTTTAATAATGAATTTGCTTACTGTGGCAGAAATAGGTAAGTAAAAATATTTTTGATTAAATGAAAATTGCTTTGGCTTGCCTTAGTGAGTTCAATTAGTGAAAATTCTTTTACTTGTTTAATTTTCGTGCAGGGGGAGAGTCCAGGAAGCAGCCATAGGTAAGGCTTTTCAAAACAATAAAATGTTTAAGTCTTATGTGACAGAACTTTCCTGGGGAGATATAGCACACCCATCTCTCACTCGACAGGGAGCCCAGACAGACTACAAAGTACAGACACCACTGAGTCCCCCTTGGGGTACCAGTTAGTTTATTGGGCTGACTTATAGGAGCAGAAGTGACTCAAAAGACAGCTGGATCACCTAGGCCACCCCAGTATGGGTGACAGCTCATAAGATTGGGGACCTGGAGCTTACTGCACAGCCTGCAGTGGTGTCCTTTCCAGGTGCCTTGGTTGGTCTAAAGTTCTTGTAGGCAGCTGGTCTGATCTCAGAGTCTTCTTTGCAGCTTGGTTTATCTGAGAAGGATGAGCAGCTTTCATTGCTCACTGTAGCAGGGAAGGGGCCTAGTGAATCCGGTCAGTTTCTGGGACTTTCTGAAGCCATTTTGAGTGTGTGAGCCCTTGAAATAAGCATTCCAGAGAGTTTCTTATCATAGTGTTCAAGACCCTGAACACTTGTGTTTCAGAAGCAAAATTTTCTCTTTATATAAAAGAAAAATAGCCAGGTGGTGGTGGCGCACGCCTTTAATCTCAGCAGTCAGGAGACAGGCAGGTCTTTGTGTGTTCCAGGACAGGCTACAAAGGAACCCTGTCTTGAAAAATCAAGAGGGCGGGGGTTAGACAAATAATAATTGCCCTAATACTATTTTGAATAATAAAAATGTTTATTTATGCCAGTTTCTCAGTTTTCTGTCTAAATTAGGCCTAGGTTATAAATCATTTAGTTTTCTTAGAGCCGCTTAGCACTGACAACTCCGTCTCTTTTTTTGTCCTACCCCGTTTTCTTCATTGTGACGTTCCAAACAATGGTTCTCAGCCTGTGGATCGAGACTCCCTCTGGGGGTCGAATGATCTTTTCACAGTGGTCACATATTTACATTATATGCCATAACAGTAGTTACAGTGTGAAGTTGCAACAAAAATAATTTGATGGTTTGCGGGGGGGTCACCAAAACATGAGAAACTGTACTAAAGGGCCACAGGGTTAGGAAGGTTGAGAACCATTCTACTAAAACATTCTCCAATTACTTACTACTTCAGAAGTAACTAGAACCTTATGCTGTAGTTTATTCACATAGTCTTCTTGTCTGCTGTTAAATTGCACAGACTGCTTGCAAAAGAAGGCTTGGTCTTTAACTCCAAAGTTCCTAAGCAGGAGAGAGGGCTCAGTGGTTAAGAGCACTGACTGCTGATTCACTAGTTTGATTTCCAGCACCCGCAGGGTGGCTCACAATCATTTGTAACTCCAGTTCTAAGACCTTCTTCTGGCCTCCCTGGGTACCGTACATGCAGGCAGGACAACCCATACACACACACACAAAAGATGTTCCTATTGTCAAGGGAATTGTTTCCTATTTTGGTCATTTTGTCCTTGCATTTTTTAGTTTAGCAAACCTTATTGGGCAGCTGTCCATGTGCTAGGTTTGAAAGATCAAGTGTGCTCTTGGTGTGATGTTGCAGATTGTGATGGCTGCACTGGAGACACAAAATCAGGTGAAGTAGACCTCTGATAGCACACCCGGGAAGATTGCCTGGGCTGCACGAACCTCTTAAAAAGAAAAAAGCAAAGGCTGAGAATATGGCTTGGTGGTAGAGTGCTTGGGTAGCATGCACAAGGCCTCCCTTGTGAAAAGCCCTGGTTAGTCTAGTCTCAAGCTCTCTCTCTCTCTCTCTCTCTCTCTCTCTCTCTCTCTCTGTGTGTGTGTGTGTGTGTGTGTGTGTGTGTGTGTGTGTCTGTCTCTCTGTCTCTGTCTCTCTGTCTCTCTCTCTAACAGCTATTATAAAACATACTAGTGAAGCTAGGGAATATGTGACCAAAATATGTGTGGGGAGGTGTGTCCAAAGGGGCTTCTTTTAAGCAGATGACATCTGGCTTAATCTCTAAAGAGTTGGTTAGCAGTTTTTAGCCCGGCGAAGGAGACCTTCATGTATAGTCAAAAAATGCATACAAAGTGAGACAGTTGATGAGAAGGAAGCACTGGGGGAACTGTGTAGAGAGATGGAAATGTGTGTCTTGCTTTCAGTGAAAGTTATGGAGAAAACATAAAAGTCCAGGGTCTCTGCGCAGGTGCAAACGAGACAGAATCCTAGCACTGGCAGGGGGAAGTGGACACAGGGTCCCACCCCTAACCAAGAAGCTGTTTATAGTTGGTACCTGCCAGGACAAGGAATTTTAGTTCTCTTTGATGGAGTGTGTGTGTGTGTGTGTGTGCGCGCGTGCGTATGTACGTATATGTATATACATCAACCCCAACCCAGGAGTACTTGGCCAAAACAAAACAGATTGCATTTTTTGTAAGCCTTTTGTTTTGTTTTGATATTTTTTTATCTTAACTGATTTTCTTTTTAGTTATCTGTTTTCATTTTTTGTTTTATGTTTATTTTTTTTTGAGGCAGGAGAAGAGAGGGCATGAAATTGGATGGAGAACGAGGTAGAGAAGATCTGGGGGCATTAAGGGAAGGGAAGGAATACAATTGAAATATTTTACGTGAGAAGTTTTAAGTTTGCTTTTAAATGAATATATCTAAGGTCTTAGTATTGTTGTACTTTGCTTTGTTTCGGGATGTGTTTGTCTGGAATTAGGAATTTGCTACACAGCCCAACTGGCCTCGAGTTCTATGTGGTTCAGAGTGGCCTTTAATTGTTGATCCTTCTGAATGCTCATAATTTTAGCCCACTTTGCCATGCCCAGGGGTAACCAGCTCAGTGGTAGAACATTTATCTAGCATTTACTAAATCAGGGGGTCATTCCCCACCCACCCCCTCAGAGGGTTGGGCTCGCAAACCTGCGTTGCAGGATGATATAAAATAGAGCGGGAGGAAGAGTGGTGTGGGAATTACATAGGCACTCAGTGGAAGAGTTTGAAAACGAATGAGAAGTGGTAGAAAGAAAGAACCATCACAGCCTAGAAAGGCAAAAGGTAAATGAGAAGGGGCAGGCCAGGCTTGGGGGATGCTCAGCCTGTTCATGAAACTTCGGTAGGAAGGACTTAAGTTGTTTAACGACACAGAAGCCGTTGAGTCCAGCGTTACTGGAGTGGCGGAAGCTGACGACTGTGTGCTGATGAATGGGGGGGAGGCAAGGACGTGAGGACAGGGAACAGGGGGCTGGACCACCTGCATTTAAATCCTAGTTCTCCACGTGCTCACCCTTAATCTGCGTCCATCTCATTGCCTTCACCTGTAATCGCTGCCTCTATACGATATACGTGCAAAGCATTGGCTTGAATGAATTCTAAGTGTAGCAGTGACCTCAGGTAGGTTACTGCCTCCTTAGGAGAGGGAAGGAAGAATAAGATATATTTAAGCAAGGGAGTAGAAGTCAAATTAAGTTACTTTTAAGAAAAAGTTTGAATAGGAAACAAAGTTACAGAGTTATGTAGGCAGTCACGTGAGTAAATTAAAGGACTGTTGCTGGAGACTGAGGGCCAAATTGTTGCCGCATTTTTTCCCTAGCAGCCCACAGCAGAAAGGACTAAAGTGGGAAATGTTCAGGGCCCAGAGACAGGCAGAGTAATTGGTGTGATGGTAGGAACACAGGAAGGTGTGTGGTGAGAAAGGAATTGGGGCCTGCTATGAGATCCCCGCTGTCCTGAGTGGAGGCCAGGAGATACTGGCTGGATGGAGCAGTGTGAGGAAGGACGAAGCATCCAGGGAGCCCAGGGCGATCGGTGGGAGGGCAAGACTAGCTGTGAGCCCTGGGAAGAGAGTACAGCGCACTGAAGTTGTGCTCTGTGCTGAGCTGTCTGGGTGTGGTGTAGGGTGTGGTGTAGGGTGTAGTGTTTGGGTGTAGTGTAGGGTGTAGTGTTTGGGTGTAGTGTAGGGTGTAGTGTCTGGGTGTGGTGTAGGGTAGCTGTCAGGTAGAGCCTGTGCAGAGAGTAGCCAAGTCTGTATTATTAATGGGCAGCTACAGAGGAAAGAGAGCGTATCATCTTACACCGACAGGAAGACTTCTATTGTAGTTCAGTTTATAGTTTCACATAGCAATTGAAGCTGTATCAGGTTGCTTTCATACAGTTTTGGGTAGGAAAAGTTCAGCGTTCCCCTGGCTTTTGGAATGTTTTATTTGGACTCAGGTTCATCAGCAGGGCTTTTGTTTGTTTTGCCCCCCCCCCCGTTTCTTAGGCCACTTACTGAGGAAGAAATTGTTGACTTACAAGAGAGGCATTATGATTCGATTGCTGAAAAACAGAAAGACGTGGATAGGAAACTCCAGAGGGAGGTAAGTGCTGTGCCCTGGTTGATTGAATATACGTGAAGCCTGTTGGTGGGGGTCTCACCGGTGTGTTACCAACAGTCACTGACCTCTGTTTCCATAACTACAGAGAAAAATGATTTCAAAGTGGAAGCTTATTCCGCCTTACTGTGATTTGATAGAGGTCATGTGATGTCGCAGCAAAACAGGTAGTTCTCAGTTCACTAACAGGAGTGCCAAGCCAGAACAAGCACCTTTGCCGCAGCCAGCCTAAATCAGCTGCTCTGTTTCTCAATGAGCCGTGTTTAAGGTTTTGTTTGTTTTGGGTTTTTTTTTGTTCTCAGTGAACCAAATACCCTACCAGTCAAAATTGTTGCATAAATCTGTGGACATGTCCTGTGATCACAGCTTCATTATCACTGAACTAAAGAGAATTAGTTGCTTTCCACTCCACATTGAAAGCAGTCTTTTGAGCTGGGCATGGTGCTATGTGCCTATAATCCCAGCACTTGAGAAGTGCAGGCAAGAGAATGAGTTTGAGGCTAGCCTTAGGAACATAGCAAGTTCAAGGTTGGCCTGAACTATATATTTAAGGAGACCCTGTATCAGAACTAACCTTCTGGTCCCCTAGGCCAGCTATAGTGTACAAGGTACTGGGCTCAGTCTGCAGTACCAGAGGGAATTTTTTTAAAGTAAAAATAAAAACAGTACATTTTTATTACTAATCATATTAAATAGTAATATTTATTACTACTAATAATTTTATTATTAATCAACCATTAGTGAGTTACAGTGTGTTAATTTAATCTACACAGGAGATGACGACAGTACTCTAAGAAGGAAGGTTAATACCTGGTGTGTTAACTTAGGTTTCATGTGCAATACCTACCACTGAGCTTCTGTGTAAGCTGTTGTGGAGGATAAGAGCTTAAATTGGAAAGCAGTTTTTGAATGATGAATGCTAATAAAATTGAAAAATACGTATAGATGTCAATTAAGTGGAAAGACCAGAATTCGGAAAAAAGCATAGATATGATTGGCCTTGTATTTAGGTCTCTTTGATTTGTGAGGGCCAAACCCACTGTAGTTGGGGTGACAAGTATTAAAATGGTGACTGTAAATGAGGAGCATTGCATTTTCTAAAGAACTCAGTCATGTCTTACATAGCATCTGGGGTATGTTGTGGGCAGCCACAAAAATAGCAGTATTGATATGCTTCGTAGATATCATTATTTTCAATGATTTCTGTTTTGTTTTGTAATCGGAATAGCTGGTGTTTAGAGCAGCTAGACAGGTTCTGGTTTCCGTTAATCCTTACCGTTTTGTTCATGTACAGTTAGCCTTACAAGAGGAGAAGTTAAGACTAGAAGAAGAAGCTTTATACGCTGCCCAGCGTGAAGCAGCCAGGGCAGCAAGGCAGCGAAAGCTCCTGGAGGTGAGGGGGAAGACCCCAGCGCACACCAGGGTTACTTCTCCTTGTTTTCTCTGACTATTCCAAGTTGGGACTTTCCTGCTAGAATCAACAGCTCCTTGGGAAGCAGAGGATGTACTTACGCATATATCCCTAGGATCCTCAAAGGCAAATGAATCCATCCTGACCTTGTAGAAGAAACATACACATGATACTGTGTACTCTACAGCTTTAGATTAGCAGGAACTGATCCTTGTTTAGCCTAAGATGAATCCTAGGGCTCTGTATTCAGACCCTTTTAGGAAAAATGTATTTAGAAGGCAAATATTTCAAAACTGGTCTTCAGTATAATTTCTCAAGCATTTTAGTGTATTTTCATGAAGATTTTTTAAAACAATTTCTTAAATTATAAGATTCTTATACTTAATATAAGCCAAGATATATGATTCATGGCTCACTAGAGGTATTGTTTAATTCTCAATTTCTTATGTGTCTGAGACACTAAGAGGTAGAGTCTTGAACATCTTTGGCATCTTATCAGGAAAGACAGATGTACCATCTCTTACCGTGACGTGGGGTTACGGCATTATTGCACATGCTTGACAACTGTCAGGAGCAAATTCTTATAGCAGTGTCAGGAACGCTACTAAGAAGGTTCTTAGTTGAAAATTCACAGCAGTCTGGGAGAAAGGGAGCATTTGAAATCCCTACTCTACAGACGAGGAAGGTGAAGGGCAGGTCTTATAGCTGGGACCCCGGAGACCCAGAGTCGAGGCATGGTGGTACTTAGCCCCAGTACATTGCTTACTGTCTCCCTCCGTCATTGCCTGGATGGGTTTGCCACGAGTGTTATGGTCCAGTGTTGAGTACAAAACTCAAATCACATGGAGATTTAGACAAACTGAAAAATCCTGTCTTTGTGATTTCTATGCGCCCGCCTCTCTTCTCCCTCCCTCCCTCCCTCCCTCCCTCCCTCCCTCCCTCCCTCCCTCCCTCCCTTCTCCCTCCCTTCTCCCTCCCTTCTCCCTCTCTCTTTCTCTCTTCATGGGGGGTGGGTTTCAGCAGGGTCCTTGTGGGGAAGTGTCCTTTTTAATATATCCTAAGTACTAGAAAATGTTAAAATTAACTTCACTTTCTATGAAACTATTTGATGCTCTTAATATAGACATTCTTTTTACAATAATAAATTCTCTGCTGTATCTGGTTAAAGCAGTGGTTCTCAACCTGTGGGTCATGATCAAAAGATCCCTTTCACAGGGGTTGCATATCAGAGTTTTACATTATGATTCATAGCAGTAGCAAATTTATAGTTATGAAGTAGCAATAAAAGTAATGTATAGTTGGGGGCCACCACAACATGAAGAACTGTATTGAAGGTCACAGCATTAGGAAGGTTGAGAACCACTAGGTTAAAGCATTCCACTGAAGCATGTGTCACTGTGGGTAATCCAGGTTCTCTGTGTTCTTGCTTCCACGGCTAAATGCTTGTTCTGGGAATACATCATTTGCATATCATACATGAACCCAACTGTACAGACACGTGCTAGTTCATTGCTTTTCATAGTAACTGAATCTGCTAAGGCAGGAAAGTAGCCATCTGTATTTAAAAGATGCAGCAGCAGAAGGTTACACTGTGCCAGGAATATACAGTCACTTTCAAAGCACAGCTCCGAGAGATCTAGAGAAGCCTGTGCTGAGTCCCAGATAATCCACTGCCATTAACATTCCCGAATCAGCTCAGCCTTCCAAACCCTTACATTTCTCCTTATTCCATGTCAAAGAAGACAGCAGCATGACCTGACAGCTGGCTTCCTGCCTTACCCTTCTAGTCATGGAGGTTCTTAGAGTGTTGAGAACATGAGGGGTCCAGTACAGTTCACAACACTAGATATTCTCAGTCTGACAGCATCACACTGATGAACTGAGAAGAATTCCGTCCTTAAATAAAAGGATGTAGAAGTAGCGATGAAGGAAAAGATTTCAGTGGAATAATGCTAACTTTTTGTTTTTAGAAACTAGGCAAAGGATGTTGGCATTGCATGGGTATTTTTTAAAAGCGTTAACATCAAAATGATTCTGTATTACATTGTGTTTCCAAAGCAAGAAAAGCAGAGAGCTACACAGCGCTATCATCCTGGCAATGGAGACTATCAAAGGTAAAGGGCAACGTGTGTTTCCTCCTCCGTTTGTGGCAGAAAGTCTTATATGTAGACAGACCACTGTTCTTAAGATGTTTGTAAATGTATTCATACACTCGAGACCCCAGGTTCAGTCCTTAACACCCTTTCATATATACACTCATATACTTTCCTCTAAGACATTATCATAGAGAATACTGGGGACTTTTTCTTTTAGCTCTATGATCATTTATTCATAATGACTTTGATGCATTTGTAAGGGTAACAGCATCTTCATGTAGAAAGGGCTGTGGTAACTGGACTCCTTCAGGTAAGTTGGTAGCAACCTTCGTTGTTTATTTTCCTTAATGAAGAACATGCCCATGCTTGTTGGTAGAGGGTTATTGTGAAGTTGAACTTACCAATCAGCTTTGAGGATTGGTCTTCACAGTTAATCTGTTTTCAGTTTCATGGTAGCATTAAAATTTTCACCAGAATATTCTGATTATACAGCAGTTATAACTTGGGGAAGAGACTTCAGGCCAGAAATCCCGTCACTCACATAAGTATTCATTCTGTTCGTCTATTCCAGACGCATTTTCTAAATTCACTTTTATTACAGTGCAGGACCAGAAGACGACTTCGAATCTTGTTTGAGAAACATGAAGTCACAGTACGAAGTTTTTCGAAGTAGTAGTAAGTCTTTTAAAAGATTCTCTCCACATTTTCAGTTTACTTTTTACCACATTAAGAGTTGTATTTGTGGAAGTTTGGAGAAACATTAAGATTTAGAGAGACAATCATTACCCAAGAAAAGAGAAGAAAGCACACGGCTGCTGTGGGAAGAGCACGGTGACATTTTGTTCGTTTGGTGTGTGTTCCAGGACTCTCATCCGATGCCACGGTACTGACACCAAATACTGAAAGCAGCTGTGACTTAATGACCAAAACCAAGTCGACCAGTGGGAATGACGACAGCACCTCCTTAGACCTGGAGTGGGAAGATGAAGAAGGTCTGTCACCTTGTTGTCCCTCGGAGTCACACTGACCCTTGTTGGTCCAAATGTTTTCTGCCTTGTGTTTAGTGGTATTTAAATTTAGTATATTCAAGCCCATTAAAAAATTATCATCAGACTTTTTCTTTAGTGGAGTTTCACTGTGTAGTCTGAGTTGTCTTGGAGCTCACTCTGTAGGCCAAGCGGCCCAAACTCATAGAGATCACCACCTCTGCCTGCTGAGTACCAGGCTTCAAGGCGTGAGTCCAACACCCAGCTGACAATTACTGTTATTTGTTTCTTAATGTGTAGGTTTGTGTGTGTGTGTTTGTGTATACATGTATAGCAAGTCTTTCTCCATTCTGCCAGCCAACTCCCAGTTATGACCAGAGACTTACTATTAATTGTGAAAGCTCAGCTGATAGCTTAGGCTGTTTCTAACTGGCTCTTATAGCTTCAGTTAACCCATACCTTTTCCTCTACATTCTTTTACATGGCCTGGTTACCTTTATGCTGTATTGCCCATGCTGCTTCCTCTGCATCTTTCTGGCATCTCCCTTCTTCCCAGCATCCTCTCTGCCCAGATTCCTGCCCAGCTATTGGCTGTTCAACTTTTTAATTAAACCAATCAGTGACACTGTGTGCAAAAAGTTTATCCCACCACACACATGTGCACACCACAATGTGTGTGAACGACAGGGAAGGGGTTGGGCTCAGGCCATTCTGCTTGTCAGCAAGCACTTTTACCAGCTCAGCCATCTTGCAAACCCATGACTATTGCTTTGTTATCAATTATCATTTCATGATAAATTGTTTAGAAAATTACTGAAGTTTTTCATGTTTCTTGGGATTTCGAAGGCAAATGTCAATTTTTTATTTAAAAGGTCTTTTTTCATTTTATATACCAAACACAGTTTTCTCTTCTTCCTCTTCCCACCCCTGTCCCCCTATCTTTCCCCCCATCCACTCCTCAGAAAAGATAAAAAATATCTGGTGTATCAAGTTGAGGCAGAACCAAGACATCCTCCCCTCTCCCGTATCTAGACTGAGCAAGGTATCCTTCCATAAGGAATGGGCTCCAAAAAGCCAATTCATGCACTGGGGATAAGTCCTGGTCTTATTGCCATTGGCCCCACAGACTGCCCAAGCCATAGAGTTGTCACCCACATTCAGAGGGCCTAGTTCTGTCCTATGTAAGTTCCCCAGCTATCAGTCCAGAATCAGACGCTCCCACTAGCTCGGGTCAGCTGTCTCTGGGTTTCCCATCATGATCTTGATCCCTTTGCTCATATAATCCACCCTCCCGCTCTTCCACAGGACTCCAAAAGCTTGGCCCGTTCTTAGCTGTGAATCTCTGCATCTGCTTCTGTCAGTTATTGGGTCTAGGTTCTGTGATGAAATTAGGGTAGTCATCAGTCTGTGTACGGGGAAGGCCAGTTCAGGCACCCTCTCCACTATTGCTAGGTATCTTAGCTGGGGTCATTCTTGTGAATTCCTGGGAGTTTCTCTAGTACCAGATTTCTCCCTAACCCTATAATGGCTCCTTGTATCAAGATAATTGCTTTCCTTGCTTTCCCTCTTTGTCCCTCCCCCAGTTCAACCATCCTGTTCCCTCATGTTCTCCTCCTCCCCTCCCCTTAATCCCTTCCTCTCCCCGCTCCTCCCCTATGCTCCTCCATCCCCTCTCCCCCTCCCAATTTTCTCAGAAGATCTTATCTATTTCCCTTAGAAAGCAAATGTTAAGTTTTTAAAAAATGTTTCTAACCTAACTCAGGGAGCTTTCCACATGAGGGATTACTACATCTTTCTGAAAAGTTTAAAGTCAAAACTTGATTAATGTCTAATTCACTATAAACGAACAATTTAATTCTTAAGGTTTTTTTTTGTAGAACATAAGCTATTGTTCTATAGAAGTCTGAATTTTATCTGTTTAGTCTTCCAAGTCATAGTATCTTACATAGATTACTTAATCTCTCTAAGTCGTAGTTGTTCATCCTCAAAAGGGGATAATAATAAAGGATAATTTTCATGTTTTATATAAGTGCTAATGTATTGCTATATATTGCTAAACAATAAAGTATCTGTCTAAGGAAGGTGTAGCTCAGAGGTGGAGTGTTTGCCTGGCATGTGCAAGGACCTGGCTTGGATGCTCAGCACACAAAAAAAGAAATAATAAAAAATTAATAAATATTTGGGGGAAATGAATATGGTAAACATTCAATATATGAAACACCTAATACAGGGAATGGTATTACATACAAGTGCTCAGAATTATAGTTATTTACTTGTTTTCATCACAGTTTTATTAAGATCCAATTTTTCATCTTCATGTTTAAAAACAGACAATGTAAGAAAGAATTACAGAATATAGAACTTAAAGGAAAATCATAAGCTTTAAACAGTTCGTAAAATGTTGAAATGGAGTGGATCTTAGATACCCTTTAATCACGCTGGTTTGTTTGTCAGTTAGAAGACTTGGCAGGCAGAGCTTACATAGCCCTGTTACAGGCCGCGTTAGTCTGTTTAATCTTCCCAGTGGCGCCCCCATTAAGGGCTGTGCGTACCTTAATGTAGGCTGGGATCCCAGCCACCAGTGCGTTCGTATCTACTCTGTCATCTACATGTGCCAATCATATTCCTAGATTAGATTGCCTCAGGTTATTTAAAAAAAAATTGTTCAATCAGCATAGGCAGAGGAAAGAATCCACTGGAAACCTCCTTTATGGTCAATACACAGTTGCCGCTTCCTTTAGAGGAATTTCAGTCCAAGGTGCAAATCCGCAGTCTTAGGAGTTCTCAGCCTACATAGGTTTCTATTTTGGTGGATGCAGATGTGTGTATATGCACAGTGTGTGTGTGTGTGTGTGTGTGTGTGTGTGTGTGTGTGTGTGTGTGTGTGTTTGTGTGTGTGTGTACATATGTGTGGAGGCGGGAGCCAACCTCAATGTCAGCCCTCTAGAGCTATCATTCTTCTCTTTTGAGATGGTCTCTAGGACCTGGGCTTACTAATATTGCCAGACTGGCTGGTCATATTTTTATAATGTCCTCATCTGGTATAATAAGTTGCTTTATTGAGTTAAGTCTGATTTTTTTCGGGAGTGACAGACAACAGTAGTAAAGGTTTAATACTCCTTTTTCTTTCTTTACTGTGAGAGCTGATTCCTTAAGGTCAGAAGGTGGAGTTGGTTGTGTCTCCTAGTCCTTAGAATCTCTTTGCCCACCCTGGATTTTAGTTCTTTTACCAATGAAGATTAGTATTTAGGAATTTCTGTTCTTTCTCCCCTCCATCTGCTTCGGTATGTTTGAGATTCATGTTCCTAACAATTTATATCCAGAATGAAATCTAGACCTGTAAAACAACTGCAATCTAGTGCAGTAGAGAAACCGAAACAGCACGAGAACACAGACTTTGGAGCCAGACCCGGTGCGCTAGAATTCAGTCTTGGCCAGCATGAAGCTCAGCAGTAGAGACTGCAGCCCGCAGAGAGGCCCTGGGTTCAGCCCCTTTTCTACTTCATAGCTGTGTGACTTCGTGGGCACGTACCTGTCTGCTGCAGACTCTTCTCTCCCTGTGTAGCTGGTGCTCGTGCTCCACTTAACTTCACAGGGTCGGCTAAGGAGCCAGAAGTGCAGGCAGTGTTAGCAGGGACCAGGGAGGTGCAGGAAAACCTGTCTCATCGCCACTGCAATGCAGTCTTCACCTTTCCCCAGGAAACGCAGCTTTTGTCCGGTAGGGAAAAGACCTTGGCAAAGCTACTGAGAGGCCTTATGAGACTCAGAGCAGTGGATTCCCAGTCTCTGTTGTGTTTGATTTGTGGCCCTTCAGAGATCTTATCAGGTGACCAGTGTTGCGTTTTTATCAGAGACATGTGATATGTGGTGATCGCACCCCAGGTTTTCTCTGAAGAAAGCTTCTGCAGGACTGGCTCCCAGTTTAATTCACTAGGTTAATTCACTAGAGTCAAACAAGACTCAAACTAGTATTAAACCAACAAGTCTTGATTGGTTCGTTGGTTTGTCTGTTTTTTGAGACAGTTTCTCTATAGCCCTGGCTGTCCTGGGACTCACTTTGTAGACCAGACTGGCCTCAAACTCAAACTCTGCCTGCTGGGTACTGGAGTTAAAGGTGTGTGCCTCTATGCTGGTTTAGCTGGCAAGTTCCTTAATACAACTTTTTATTATGCTAGGAATGAATCGGATGCTGCCAATGAGAGAGCGCTCAAAGACAGAAGAAGACATCCTCCGGGCAGCACTGAAGTACAGTAGCAAGAAGGGCAGCAACCCTACGTCCGCCTCTGATGACTCCAACGGGCTGGAGTGGGAGAACGACTTCGTCAGCGCCGAGATGGATGATAACGGCAATTCGGAGTACTCCGGGTTTGTGAATCCCGTATTAGAACTGTCAGATTCTGCCACCAAGCAGTCTGATACGGATCAACAGATCCGATAGGATGAAACTGTGTGACCTACTTACCAAATGTTAAAAATCACCTAGAATGTACAGATGGGTGCTGAGCCTTTTTGTAAGGTGGCATAGGAACCTTGTGACAAGTGCTTGTTTTCGTAGGAGCAGGAGTGGAGAGACAGCTGAACGCTTCGGTCAGGCGCGGTCTCAACATCTGCCCTCTGTGTCCCAGGACTGACGCAGTGATCTGACATATCAAACACTCACGGCATTCCTGTTCACCCTGGTCAGAGTTCTGCATCTTAAATCATTTTTATTTTACTTTGACTGCTTTACTAAACCTATTTTATTACAGAAATAAAAATCTAAAAGTCTTTTGTTAGTTCTCAGCAGATATAAAGGCACCATGAAGGAGGGATGTTGGAATTACTTAGAAGGCTGGTCCCTTTTCCAGCATCGTTTACTTTGACAACTTCCTTTAATTTGGTTGTCTAGTAGTCAGCAGTTAATTGGAGATGACCCCAAATCACGCTGATATATGGGTTTCTTTCCACACATGCTAATTCAGTGTTTACTCAATCTGAATAAAAGATAATAGGATTAAAGAAATTTTCAGTTTGGACACTTTGAATTGGTAATAATTAAATAATAGTTAACAATATAAATTTTTTTTTACTTCCTTTTACATGCCACTATGTTGGCTTTAAATTGAGATCTTAAGTGTTTGCTTTCATTTTTTATTTCTATATTTCCAGTGAATGATCTGCAAGATTTTACACAGAACATATTCTGTGAATGATTTAAGAAAACATTAAAATACGGGTATTTCCAAATAAATAAAATCCTTTCTGATATGAAAGGTCCTGTTGATTGTATTGCCCTTTCCTTTGCCTTGTAGTACAAGGTGCTTTGTGGGATGGAACTAATGTATCTGTGTATTGACGGCCTGTGTCTGAATCCACGTGGAAGACCAGGGCTGAGAAACACTCCCTAACTGCATTCCTTGGTTGGCTGAGGACTGAGTGTCACTGTGGCGAGCACACTGTTCTCTCTCCCTTGCTGTCTTGCTCTCTTCAGCAGTGATGGTGCATGCTCTCAACGGTACAGGAAGGCCCAGGTAGAGATAGTGAAGTTCTTCTGTCCATGAAAAGATGTGTGGCCCTTTCGATATCTGAACTGCTATACAATGACATCTGCAGTTTTGTCATTTTTTAATCTCATAGAAATAAAGATACTTTGATATGTAAATATGCATTAGGTTATGCTATTATTTATATGTGTCTTAAAATTTAAATTGCAGTTGTGCCATGGAAATAATTTAAAAATACTCTATATTCACATTGCCTGTGTTCCTGCTTTTTAAGGTTTATATTACATCAGATGTATATTTTTGGTTTGGCATAAGCTACTGTTGTAATATTTTGGCCTTTTGTTCATAAAGAATTTTCTGAAGGAATGGTAACTTCTCAAGGATTGTGAATAAACATTTTTACATTTAATGATATTTGCATATTGCTGGTATTGCTTCATAACAGTACAGATAGTGAGACTCTTGGTATATAATTATTTTCCTTAATCAGATATGAAGATAAAAGACTGGAACTACCTGTAAAAATATGCTTTAATTACCAAGAAAAAGAATTGTTGTGTTTTGGGTTTTTTTTTATTGTTGTTTATTTTTTATTTTTTCCCTTTGCTTTGTTTATAAAATGCTAAGAATGGCATTTGTTCCGCAGACTTTGGCGAATCTCCTGGGTAGGGAAGAGTTTGAGGGGCCCTGCTCTCTCACTTCCTGTTCTGATGAGAGACGTTGATGAACACTGTCCTAGTGACTTTCCTCCTGCCAAAACAAAACACCGTGACTGAGGAGCTATTGGGAACTTATGGTTCCAGAGGACTGGATTGTATGACCATCATGGCAGGGAGCATGGCAGCAGGCAGAGAGGCCTGGTGCTGGAGCAAAGCTGGGAGCTCCCATCTGATCCACAAGCACAAAGCCGACAGAACTAACAGAGAAATGGCATGGGCGTTTGGAACTCAGAGCACAGCCACTCCCAGTGACACCAGCTGTACAAAAAGCACTCAAATACATGAGCCTCTGAGAACCGCTTTCATTCAGACCATCAAATTTTGCTTCCAATTCCTGCCCCCCATAGGCCCATGACCATACTATAATATAAAGTGCATTTAGTCCAACTTGAGAAATCCCCACAGCAAAGTTTCATCTGAGGCTTGAGGCAGTCTCTTAATGGTAACCCTTTGCAAGATGGAAAAACTAATTAAAGTTCATGCTTCCAATATACAGTGGCGCAGAGTGTACAGTACCATTCCAAAGGGAGGCATGGTGGCAAAGCGAGAAAATTACTGCACCAAAGCCAGACAGAAACAGTAGAGCAAACTCCCAGCTCCTGTAGCTCTTTGTCCAATCCCAGCGGGCTTACGTGGACCCATCCTTCCAGCTTTGCTGACTGCAACACACTTCTCTGTCGAGGGCTGGTTCCACTCTCTCTATGCCACTTGACAGACATTCCAGGGCTCTGACATCGCCATCACGCTGGGGTCTCCAACACAATCTAGGCTTCACCTTCACATCTTCATGCAGTGGTCTCCATACAGAGACTCCATGCCACACCTGGCTTCAGGCTTTCCAAAGAGTCCATAGCCCCTTACTCCCCTATCCTTAAGACTCTAAAGTCAGAACTACAGGTCCAATATTGCCAAGTTTGGCTATGACCTACCTCCTCAGATTACATTTGAATGAGCTGTGATTTATTGGTGCTTTCCTTTATTGGATAAACTTTTCTTTATTTTAGGAGAAGATTGATTTGGCATTTCCTTTTTGTAAGGTGGACACATAGCTGGGTGGGGCCTTGCCCGGAAGGTGCCACTCCTGTCACTCCATTTCATACCAGACCTTTCTTTAGACATCTCTCTTTAATCACAGGGTGGCTTCGGCATTAAACTTCCTGGTGCCCTTTTTCTCCTCACACTGTACATTTCGTGTGCCTTTTTGTCCTGCTTGGACCATTTTCACTGTGGACCTGCATAATGGTGTTCAATAATTACCACGCCACAGCCAATATTAGGCTGTCTTCTATGCCAGCGAAATTAGTTCCGAACTCTTCACTTGCTTCAGACAGAGTCTTAGGACAAGGGCGAAAAGCAGTCACATTCTTTGCCAAAATAGTACAAGAATTGCCTCTAGCCCAGCTGCTAATATTGTTCCCCTCTGAAACCTCTTGAGCTGGGACACCGGAGGTCACATTGCTCTCAGCACCACTCTGGGTTGTTTTGTTTTGTTTTGATTTTTCAAGGCAGGGTTTCTCTGTACCTTTGGGGTCTGCCCTGGAACTAGCTCTTGTAGACCAGGCTGTCCTCAAACTCACAGATCCACCTGCCTCTGCCTCCCAAGTGTTGGGATTAAAGGTGTGTACCACTACTGCCTGGCCACTCTGGCTTTCAAGCTCCTGCTAGGATGGCTTACAGCATTCAACCGCTTTCCTAATCCCAAACCCTCCTCCGTGTTCCTTCAAAAAACAGCATGGTCAGCCTTGTCATAGCAATACCTTACTGGTACCAACTTCTGTCTTTCTTGGCAGAAGTTTCTGTCCTGCCTGGTCCCACAGCTGTTCAGTCCCAAAGAAAGACATAGAGGTTTACATTCATTATGAACTGGCTGGCCTATTAGCCCAGGCTTCTTTATTATCTCTCACATCTTAAATTCACCCATAATTCTTCTCTGTGTTAGCCACATGACTTGGTACCTTTTATCAGTGAGGCATTCTCATCTTGTTTCCTCTGCATCTGGGAGTCAACTGCAGACTGAGCCTTTCTTCTTCCCAGAATTCTCCTATTCTAGTCACCTCGCCTATCCTTCCTACTTGGCTACTGGCCAATCAGCATTGTTAAACCAGTACAAGTGACACATCTTTACAGGGTAGAAAACCACTGTCCCACAGCATGTCTTACTCTGTTACTGTGAAGAGGCACATGACTAAGGTATCTTATACAAGATAAAGAGTATTGGGGTTCATGGTTCCAGGGGACAGAGTCCATGTCCATCATGGCAGGAAGCATGGCAGCTGTCAGGAAGGCATAGCCCTGGAGCAGCAGCTGAGAACTTCGGGTTCACACACATGAAGGCAGAGAGAGTACTGCGACATTGCATGGGCTTTTGAAACTTCAAAACCCACCTCTAGTGACACATCCTCCAAGGACACATCTCCCAATCCTTCCCAAAAAGTTCCACCAACTGGGTACCAAGTATTCAAGTATATGAGCCTATAGGGGCCTTTCTCATTCAAACCACCACAAACATGTCTGTCCAAAAAAAAAAAAAAATCACAGACCAGTTAGGAAATTCACAAAGTGATTGGGTAAGGTAACAAGACCTAGTGAGATCTTCCCACAGGTCAGGAGACTTCTTGTCAGAGGAGACATTTGTTCTGGGTCTTGAGCAGGTGGGAGAGCCTGGTGAAGAAGGTTGTAAGTCAGGAGAAGAGTATGTGCAAAGTTCATGGGGTAGGAAAAGAAAGACTCAGGGCTTGAAATATCACGAGGAAGGGGAAGAGTTGTAAGAGGTGGTAGGAGCGTGTCAGGGGCCATTTATACGCCTCACAGGCCATTGTCAGAAGCAAAAGAGAGAAACTTTTTTGATGTGTAATAGAATGCTGACATAGAGTGATCAGATCTTCATTTTTGAAAGTCATTAAGTAGGGAATAGGTTATAAGAAGGGCTAGCTCGGACACAGTACTCCCAGTGAGGTGGCATGCGGCTAAGTTCACAATGGCCGTAGAGAATAGGAGCCAGTTTTAGAGGGAGACTCACGAGGGTTTCCCATTGAGTTGAATATGGGGATAAAAGCAAGGACTGAATCAGCTCTTCTGCTCAGTGTGTCCAGTCCATACAGGCAGGACTCAACACTGATGCAGATCTGGGGGGGCTCTTCTGGGATGTGGGAAAGTAGTCAGTCCTTATAGGAACTGCCAGGCATTTCTCATCGCCCTCTCTGCCAAGAGGCGGTGCTCATCCAGCTCCATCACTCTGGTGACGCATAGAACTGATGTCACCCCATTGAGACATCTACTAAACTTGGCCACAGTCTAGTTGGTCCTCCACAATGTAAACATAGACTACTCTGATTCTGCTTATGTCACCTCTGATTTGTTTCCTTTGACTCAGTGACATCTTAAGAGCATCCCTGAGAATGACCCCATGCTCCTTTGGTTTGCTCGTAAAAATAAGTGTCTGAGTTCATTGTTTCCCTTCTGGATAAACCTGTGAATATTTGACAGCCGACCTGGCAGTCACAGCCCTACCTGACGAAAACCTCTTGCTTCTGACTTGACCTAATCAGAGCAATGGAAAGAACAGGATTAGGTGGGGGAAACAAAAAAATTCGTTGGGAAAGTCAAATGCGATATTTCCATGGGGGTCAGATCAAAAGGTGTTTGTGTATGTCTGCCATTCAAGGAAGAAGTGTCACTGTAAGTTTGAGGAGTATTGGCAGACATGTTCATTGTCTCATTTCTGCCATTAAATACGCAAGCAAAAGCCACTTAAGGGGGAAAAGGTTTGTTCTGACTCACGGTCAGGAATGCAGTCCATAGCAAGGAAGTCTGGAGATGGACACATTGTGTCCACCACCAAGAAGTCCAGAATGATGATCCCAGGCCTCGGCTAGTATTCTTTCTGTGTAGTCCAAGTCTCCATCCCTCAAATGGACCATCCGCAGTTAAGGTGCCTCTTTCCACCTCCACCTAGAGAATCCTTCCCGGGCATGCCCCGAGGTGTGTCTCCTAGGAGATTCTAGATCCTGTAAAGTGACATTAGCCATCCCAGTAAATGGGTGCTACTTTAAGTCATATCCGCTGAGAAGTCCAGCTTCTTGGGGTGCAGGAGGAGATTGGTGTAGAAAGTCACCTATCTGATGCTGATACGGAGTTTGAGAGTTGGGTCACCAGCACCAGACGATTTGAAAAGGTGACCCGTGAGCTTGGGGAACAACAGGACTGATGGAATGCTTGTGTTAGACAACGGAAGGGTGTGAAGAACAGAGAAGAATCGGAGTAGATATTCTATTTGCAGGGGTTTTCTGTAGAAGTGTGGTAGCTGGGGGGGGGGGATGGGCATCATGGGAGGATCTCACTGAAGAGTCTACGGTATCCCTCTAAAATGGTAGAATTTGAAAAGGTGCCCTTTTTTCAGAAGTTGTGTAAATATATTCCAGCAGAGGACAGACTTTACATTTTACTTTTGCTACAGTTACCCCAATCATAGTTGATTAACCGACATCTACTAAGATATTATATTGAATACAATATTTTCCCATCTCCGTTTACTTTGTGTCACCTACTAGTATTCTGATTGTAGAGAGAAAAATGGAATTCTGTGAAAGACACAGCTTTGCCAAAACAATGCTTAGAAAACATTAAATGAGATGAAATTTGAAGATTATTGTTTTGAGTATTTGGTTAAAATTATAAATTTATATGAAGGAAATCCTTTCCCTGACACCTAGACAGAGTAACGCCCTTTCTATGTTAATTCTTTAGGAAAATTACGAACTGCCCCACGTTGAGGACTCCACACGGCTGACTGGCCAATTCAAACTTAACGATGTGGGCGAGTTACACTGTTGCAGACTCAGAGCACAGTTCATCTTGAGTCATTTGTAGCCCTTTGAAAGCCTCCACTGCCCGCCCTTCTGTCTCACCTAATATTCCAAACCTTTGAAATGTATTCTTAGAAGAATAGTTTTATCAAATCTTGAAGATAAGAATTTACCCCACCTGTCTACTAGCCCCACCCCCATGTATTCATTCTTTGGTTTATAAAAAAATAACATTTATGAAACATCTTCTGGGGCAATCCTGGCATATGGTTGCTCAAATATGACTCAAGAATAAACTATCTCTTATCCCCTTTTCGTTCGTAGAGGTGAGAGCTCTTTTAATTCAGAGAACATCAGATACAAGGACCAGTTGCTCCCTGGTGATGAGGGACTGCAAGTTACATCTCAGCTGGGCCTCCCAGAGGCCCTGTGGGGGAGGCGCTGTCTTAATCCTTAGTTTCAAAAAAGGAGAAGGGGGAGAAGTGTCAGGATACATAGGAAGTGAGGATAAACCCTGACAGTGGGTCATTCATAGTGCTAACCCACAATTGAGAATAAGACCACTACCCCAGGTTAAAGCTAAATTTGAAGCACGCTTTAATTAAATACTGGTTAGGTGTGTGGGTTCTGACCGGGTTCATACCCAGGTTCCTGGGAAAATGGCCCAAAATCACAGTGTGTAGAGGCTTAGAAAGGAAAACCCACAATTCATTGCATTTCCTATCCGGTCCAGTCAGGGCAAGCCTACCTCTAGGCATAGGTCCAGCCTGTGAACCTCCCACCTCTATGAAATCAAGCATATCGGTGCAGATAGGTCAAAGGAACTTGTTTAGGGGAACAAAAACCTGTGGCTTGCTGTCTCCCGACATTTCAGGAACTATCTGTCCTTGGGCAAGGGGCTTGCAGATCGAAGATGTTTTCGTTTCATGGGTCTCTTAGGCATAGTAATTAAAACTGAAAATGTAACTTTGGCTCTCACAATAGCCCACATTGAACACCATGTTTCCTTTTCTAGAAACAGGGTCAACACTGTTTATGGCTGCTCGGGAAGTTTGGGGGTTGTTTTGTCTTCTTTTCTTGACTGAGGCTTTAAAGCTAGTTTTACGCTAACCCAGTGATTGTTCTCGTAGAGGGCTATCTCCTGTGGAGTTTACAATGTTGCAGTCCAGGGGCTAAGCGCAGTTTATCTCCAGCTATTTTTAGCCCACCACACAGCCGCTCTTGGCTCCCACCTATGTTAAAAAACCTAACCTCCTAATTACAGAGAAAACCTTTCGGAGTCTATTAAAAATACCTTGTACCTGGATTTCCCACCAACCCCAAGGGTGTGAGTCATCAAACCGCATCCGAGGCTTCTAGCAGAGATTTTTCCACGGTGCCGTAACCGCCCACTCAGTGTCACACCACTGCCTTTGAAAAGCACCTTGATTTACGACTTCCCTTGTTCTGTTACTACAAAGACGTCGTGAGACTGCTTCCAAGTCGATACACAAAATTTGGGGTAACCTAAATCTATGTTTCCAGGCCTCGGTCACTCATAATTTGGCTATAGAATGAAACTATTTTTTATCCCCTTTGAGTTGAGATTTTTTTTTTTTGTGCCCACATCTCTGAGTCAATCTTCTGTGCCTACCTACACAGGATCATCACAGCTGGCCTTGCTGACTCCTGACCTCCGGGGATCTTGGGCCCCTCACCCAAATATCCATTCATTCCTCGGAACCACTTGTATGCTTGGCTCAGTGTGCTTGGCTTCAGGGAGAGTTAAAGTACATTGGTGGGAAGGTCTAGGGGAGGAGGCTCCATCTGCGAGGCCAGAGAGGAGTCACCATCTACCCTAGGTGCAGCAGCCCTTCCTTCTAGTGTGGCTCCTTTAAGGCCAGCCATGCTCCTGCCTGTAGCCCCTCACCCACTGCCCTGTCTGTAAACCTACTCTGCTGGTGAGAATGAATACCATTGGAACCACACCTTGCTTTGTGGTTGGGACTTCAGGAAAAAAGGTAAATGTTATTTATGTCTTCCTCGGGGAAGGAATTAAGCTCAGAAGTTTTCTGTTTTACCATGATTTGGACATTGGGGCAGTGACTTCACTGATAGTGACGACAAGGCTAAATGCTCACCTTTGGTTCCTTGGTGGCCTTCCATCACGAGGAAAATGAAACGTGCAACAGAGCTGAAACCACTGTCCGCATTCACTTCCCCAAAGCTCCTGACCCTGAACCTAACAAGGCTTAGCAAGCGAGCTCCAGACAAAAGTCTATTCTCCCATAGACAGAATAGCAGAATGATGAGTAGCTGGATTCTGGAGCAATGCAGAAGCTCAGCGAATCCCAACCGCGCTTTCCACGCTCTCCTTAGTCACTGTCTGCAATGCGGAGTGATGATCTCAGTCACAGGCCATGAAGTGGCCACCACACCTGCCACATTAACAAGTAACCATCCAGAAACTGTATGACTACTAAGTGAAGAAAAATAAAGCAAAAACAAAGGCGCCATTAGGTAACATAGAAAGGAGCAGTTGCTGCTCAAGACCGAAACAGGAACACTAGACCTTGCCTGTTAATCGGAGACCAAAGCCGGAAAAATAAACCTTTGCGGTAAGACAACGAAGAATAAGTTCCTATTTGTCCTGTGCAGGTTAAAGTTTCTGTTTGTAGTTGAAGATTAAGTTCCTGGTTTTCCTGTGTGAAGTTCTTGCAAGTTAAGGTTTCTGTTTGTAATTAAGAATAAATTCCAGCTAGGCAGCGATGGTGCACACCTTTCATCCCAGCACTGGGGAGGCAAGGGCAGGAGAATATTTCTGAATTCAAGCCTGGCCTGATTTACAAAGTGAGTTCCAGGACAGCCAGGGATACTCAGGGATACCCTGTCTCACCAAAAAAAAAAAAAAAAAAAAAAAAAAAAAAAAAAAAAAAAACAAACAAAAAAAAAAAACCAAACAAACAAACAAAAACAAAAACTAAAAACAAAAAGGCAGAAGGAGGAGGAGGAGAAGGTCCCTGTTTCTTAGATCTGCACTAACTTTGCAGCGCCATTCACGTGAGCATATCCTTACCCCACTCCTTCCCTTTCATCGTATTTTCCTCACAATGTGTAACAGCTGACTCTCTCGCCCCTGTGAGTACCTTATTTCTCCTATAAAAAAGACCTCAAGAGTCTGGCAAGGGTTGCTCTCTCAAATCCCGACTTATAGGTGAGACAGCCAGCTGACCAGTCCCGGGTGCACCCCCAAAGTACAGCTTGCTCTGATTGGGCATTCTTGGATTTGGTCTTTTCTCCTCAGGATTCTCAGGTCTAACAACAATGCAGACTGTGAACAGTATCTCCTGACAGAAAGGCTATGGCCAGTTGTCTTAACACATGGATAATTTCTACATCTATATGTTATTTTTTTAAGGTAAAGCCCCAGTGGATACACCCCATCCTACACCCACTGAAACAAATACTTTGATTCGTGTTAGAGCTTCTGCCTGTCAGTAAAGGTTCTAGGTACAGAAATAGAATTTTCAAGAATGTAGTTGTAAAAATCATATGCAGGAGGACATAACTGACGCTCAGAAGTCATCCTTTGAACTCCACCCATTCATGGGTGTAAGTCTTCACATAAATAAATTCAATTTTTTTTTTTAAAAAAAAGAATGTAACCCGATTCTTGAGCCTGTTGAGATGACTCAGCAGTTAAGATGGGTTTGACTCCTGACTGCTTGGTTCCAAGCCCTCATATTGGACAGCTCACAACTGCCTGTGCCTCTAGCACATATCCACACTCAGGCAAGCCTATACAGATAATGTTTAAAAATAAAAAAAAAAAATTCATATTGTCATGTGAGTTTGCTTCCCCATTGGATTGTATGGCTTGTCTTGAAATACAGGTCCAAGAAAAGAAGGCTGCGACACTGGTACTGATCGACACGACCTGTTAAAGTCAGATGCCAGCTCCCAGAGGCAGAGCCCTTAAGACCTGTGTGGAAAGTTTTTACTCAGCTACCCTGTTTGTTGCATCAAACACCGCTTTTCTTTTGTCCTCATTTCTGATCCACAGTGGTGTTTTCGTTGTAGTTGTTTGCAAATGCTTCTTCCTTCTACATGGTCACCCACTGGGGCGGCTGTTTCCGACTGCGATTGTGTCACCTTTGAGAGTTGACTGGTGGAGGCTTGGACGCTTCAGTCAAGCTCACCCCTTCCAAGAACTGAACTAGGGAGGTCAGGTTCTCTGCGAGGTTCATGTATGCAAACCTTGGGAGTTAATGTGTGCAGAGTGGGGCCACCAACCCCCAAGGACAGGCTGGGCAGCGCAATCCCAGCACAAGCCTGCAGTATTCTGTCCTTTTGTCAGTCCGCTGCTACAGTTTCCCTTTAATAATCCCCTCTGTGCTTGAATAACTCAGAAGAGGTTTCATTATTTGTAATCAGACATTTTTTATTGCATTCCCAGGCCACCTTTGCTATGAGACTCTTCACGCTGTCAGCTCTTTTTCTTCCTTCCTTCCTTCCTTCCTTCCTTCCTTCCTTCCTTCCTTCCTTCCTTCCTTTCTTCCTTCCTCCCTCCTCCCCTCCCTCCCTCCCTCCCTCTCTTCCTTCCTTCCTCCTTTTCTTTTTTTAATTTTTGATTCTTGCTGGATGTCACACTATTTATCCTGATCCCACTGATCTCTCTGTCCCCTGGCTTCTACCCTCTGCCCTTGTAACCTCTCCTCTCCTGGAAGTACTTCAAACAAGCTAGGTAGTGTAGTTCACACATTTGCATCAGACAAGAAGGTATAATTCTAAAGCTAGGTTGCATAATGAAGGCCATAGATTGTCAGTGACAAGAAATGTCAGTGTATAACTGTAGTGGTTTGACTGAGAACGGCCTCCATAGATTCATATATTTGAGTGTCTGGTTCCTGTTTAGTGGACTATTTCAGAAGGATCAGAAACAGCTGCCTTGTTGGAGGAAATGTGTCACTGAGTTTGAGGTTTCAAAAGCTGTGGCCAGGCCCAGTCTTCCCCTCTCTGCCTTCTACCATTGGGTCAGGATGTAAATTCTCCACTGCTACTCCAGCGCCACGCCTGCCTTTTTGCTGCCACACTCCCTACCATGATGGTCATGAACTTACCCTCTGAAACTGTAAGCAAGCCCCTAATTAAATGCTTCCTTTTATAAGTAGCCTTGGTCATTGTATCTCTTCACAGCAATAGAACAGCAACTAAGACGATAACCTTACATCAGAAGTCATAGGTTTGTTTTCTCTTTGCTGCTGTAACAATTTGCTGTAATTTGCAACATATTAATCTATGTATCATCCCGAGGCTGTGGCCTACCAGTATTATTCCGGTGTTATTCTCCTTCTACAGCTACATGGTGTCTTCCTGACTACACCTTTTTATTTCTTTGTATCTCTTCCAGTCTGGCTATATTCTGCTTTGCCATAAGCCAAAGCAGCTTTATTCATTAACCAATAAAAGGAGCACTTATACAGAAAGACATCCCACATCATCTATCCCTTTTTCTCTAAATAAGAAGGAGGGTTTTAACCTTAACATAACAAAATTGCACATAGCAAAACAGGTATCAAGCAAGAATTACAGTTATAGTATTTCTTTGTGAGTCTAAAGTTTTATATTTATCTTTTATCATGACTAAGGAAGACTATAATTATAACTATCTATTTGTCAACTCCATCAAAGACTTCAGAAGGATATAATATTACCTAAGTAAACAGGAAGTGAATTGTACGCAACTTCCAAAACTCTAGAATTAACAGAGACATCTCGCTGCCTGGTCAGTCACCCAAAGTTCTTCTGTAACATTGGGGCATCCATATTCAGCCTACATGTTCATAATATCTGGCGGACTTTTCCATGAAACAAGAACTATGAAAGACCATTTGCCTATATTAGCAGTTTGTCAGTCACTTTTTTCTGTGTCCTGCAAAATATCATGAAGCAGAAACCTTGAAGAACTGTCTTACCTTCTTTAGGCAAGTTCATCAGTCTTCATGTGGGTCCTACATGTTCAGTTCATACAGCATTTCATCAAGCAGTTCAGGCAAGAACTATTTCTTACCCAAATGGATAATCCATTGAAGGCAAATTTCATAATGAGTTTATTCAATGCCCATCAACCTCTCTGAAATAATCGGTGCTGCCAGAAGCAGACATATCTCACTGTTGAGAAAAGTTTAAGTTTTAAAAATATTTTAAATACCATGTTCTGTAGGTCTTTGAAAGGTTTGAAGATTATTTATCTAACTGAAGCATATCTCTATATATCTAGAAAACCTAACTAACATGATTACAAGATTGACTTATTTAAATGACTATTCATCTGTAATTTTAAGTGTATATTACATTTTTAAAATGAGTTGTTAAAAATAATACTTTTAATAAGAGTAGATATATATATATATACACACAGTATAACAAAATTGACCTTAAATTTGTATCAATAAAAAACAAATAAAACCCCCCAAAAATCATATCAATAGACCAAGATCCATACCAATGTAAAATATTCATCTTTTTATCATATCCTTCTTATTTATTTATCTTTTTAAATTGACTGCGACCATTAATCACTTACAATCAATCCCCCCAAAATGAAAACAAACGTTTATAAACAATCGTTTTGGGAATTTTGGTGTAGTTTTCTCCAAACTGCTTTCCGCTGTTTATTGGACAAAGTATTTTTAAGATTCACAGAGACCTTTTGGGAGTTCTGTTTCATCAAATCACATTAGCCTAGAAGAAATTTACAGGTTCTTGTCCTCTGTGGGAACAAAAGCAGAACCTCTTTTCCAAAGTAACATATCCTTAGACTCAAATTTTGAAGTCAATATACCTTTAAAATATATATGTTGGTTTAGTTCAGCAGCCTATACAATGAAATGTCTCTCTGCATTTAGCTCATTCACAGTCAAAAACTTCAAAGAAAACACAATAGTATACATAATCCAGACTCTCTGTATTTTCCATCTTTACATGGCTTTTTTTTACTCTATTACTTTTTAATATTTAATTATCTTTACTCCTTTAATGTATGACTTTCTGTATTCTTACTTCTCTCTCAATAAGCCCATGTACTATGCCCGTGTACATTATGACACATTTAGAGGTCTTTTTCCATTGAATCTGTCTTTATTGCATATCTGTAATCATTTTCTGACCAGGAGCACTTTTTTTTTAATGCTAAGCATATGTGACTAGGACCAACTCTGCAACCCTTCCTGTTTGTTCCACCCAGTCCAACATGGCAGAGGCATGTTCACCAGCTCTGTGAGCAATGCACACCACCTCAGCTCCAGAGATGCAGTGAGTGGGTCTATGTCGCTGTTAAGCAATTTGTAACACACTGCTCACAGACACCTTTAAAGTGCAGGATCTCCCCAAAGAGCCAGAATCTCATGCTACCAGCACGAACCAGGAAGACAGCTCTTAAAGAAGCCACTCAGTTTTTGCTACTAATGTTGAGTCAGGAAGTCTTCTCTTTAAGGAATCATGCCTCTGCCTGACTCTAGCAAACAGAGCCCACCTGAGAAAATGCTGCTACTGTGCTAAAGTCTGTTCTTTTGTGTCTAGAATTTCTTCCCAAGTTCTCTCACATTTTATGTGGATGTAGTCAGCCCACGTTGACACCATCTGTAAGTTCGGTTCCAGTTACCAGCACGCACAGAGGGTCAAGGATCGCTACCATTTCTGTGAGTTTATCCACAAATAAATAAACCTTTGTCATTCTGGGCTATTGTGGAACTCTTTTGTGTGCCAACATCTTGCTGAGGTTTCTCTGTCCTTTCCAGCATGTAGATCTCTATGCACATTCTCTGGCTTCAAGATGTTGCTGCCTTCCTTGAAGTTGGCCTCCTTCCTCCAAGTGCAAAACCTTTCACAACAGGTCAAGTCCTTGTCACACTTGATCATTCTGATATCTTTTTTCTTACCCTCCTGCTTTGAAGGACCCTGTTATTAACTGGGTCTGGGATAATCCCGGATGATCTCTTGTAATTTAAGGTCAGCTAGTGAGCAACCTTAATTCTACCCACATCATTCATTTGTCTTTGCTATGTCATGACACACTCGCAGGTTCTGGCAGTTAGCACACAGTCACCTGTCTGCCATGCTTTGCTTACCACAGGTGCCAGCAGCAAAGCTAGACAAGAAATGAAACAGTTAGCCTGGCACGTAGCACAGAGACAGAAAGCAGTGCCCGTAGCAACAGGTCCTGGACTGGGATAGCACCTGAGGTCCTGTTCCATAGTCTAGGAGTTTCTGGTGATCTACATCAAGAGGCATAGTGTGCATGACATCAGGCTGAAAAGTTTATTAGAAATCATTTTGAAGGGCGGTTGTAGAGATATAGTTACATTAAGCTAAGCACAGGAGTGCACACCTGTAAGCACTACATTCAGGTGACTGATGCAGGAGGATCATGAGTTCAAGGTCAGTCTGAGCTTCAAAGCAGGACATTGCCTCAAAAACAAAGAAACAAAAATATGTACATGGGCTGGGCAGTGGTGGTGCAGGCCTTTAATCCCAGCAGTCGGGAGGCAGAAGCAGGTGGATCTCTGTGAGTTCAAGGCCATCCTGGTCTGCAAGAGCTAGTTCCAGGAGAGTTTTCAAAGCTACAGAGAAACCCTGTCTCGAACTCCCTCCCCCAAAGTATATGATTAGTTCCCCCCACCTCATCTGTTATAGCACAAAATTTCATATACCAAGGTTACACAGGGAGCCTTACTTCCTGGTAACGTTAGAATTTATCTTAACTTGGTGGCTGTTGTTCTCTTTAACATAACATTCACTAACATTCATCTTAATCAGGTCAAAATGAGTTGAGTGAGAATCTCTTAAAGAAATATAACTTCTAAAAGTTGTAGAAGTTTAGCTATATGTAAGCATTTATTATAAATATTCACATATACATAACTTCTACATAGTGGTCTAAGTATGAATGTTTTCCTTTAGAAAGTTTCAGAGAAAAGGCTAGGGGACTGAACTCTGACTTATCCTATGCAAAGAGGCTGTTAAAAGTTTTGATCTGTACAATTGAAAAATTATGTATGATACATAAAATTCATTTTCAATTTTGGTTTGGGGGGGTTGTTGTTATTGTTTTGTTTTGTTTTGGAGACAGTATTTCTCTGTGTGTCCCTGACTATCCTGAAACTCATTTTGTAGACCAGGCTGGTCTCTTACTCACGGAGTTCTGCCTGCCTCTGCCTCCCAAGTGGAATCAAAGGCATGCACCATCACCACCCTGTCATTTTCAATTTTGTAAGAAAACTTTGTTTTCCAACACAATGAATTGCCTTTATTTTGGTATGCACCCACATTTCAACATTTAGTGGTTCTGAACAGAGTAGGGAAATGACAACGAGCTAGTGATTATGAAAAAAGGAACCAACTCAGAACCCTATGCACTTAGGACTCTCTGCAATAGCCTTTCTCTAGGTGGAACCACCAAGGACCCTGGGCGCTGGCAGGTTTGTCGCCCCGTGACTATTCTGTTCACCTTGAGCCCTGAGCTCAAAGTTCATCGGCTGATGGTGGCTGCAGGACCGAGAACCCAGCACTCCCTTCCCAGGGTGGTGGCAAGTGAACACGTGGTCCAGAGCTAAGTGAGGGGGGCCAGGCTCTTCCAACCTCATCTGATAGCGTCTGGCCACAGCAAGTGTTGGGTGGTGATGGGGAACAAGTGAGTTGAGGAGGAGGGGGGGAAAGTAGCACCGCTTGGTAAAGGTGGGGAGACAGAAGCCCTGAATTCCTCACCCATGGCCAATTTTAGAGGGAGGGGAGAGTTACAACCTAAACTTTGGCCAAGGATGGCAGTGGAGGAATAGGGGAGGCAATGGCTTGGACATGGCTTAAGAAAGCAGGGGTGCAGTCAGAGCACCCCCAAGCTCCATAGTGTAAATGGAGACTGCACGTTCATTTTCCCATCACCCAGACCTGAATAATCACACAGAAACTATATTAATTACAACACTGTTTGGCCAATGGCTCAGGCATATTTCTAGCTAGCTCTTACATCTTAACCTATTTCTATTATTTAATATTTTACCATGAGGCTCACGGTTTACCGGTAAGGCATCTTTCTCCTTCAGCAACTATATGGCATCTCTGACTCTGCCTTTTTCTCCCTGCATTCAGTTTAGTTTTCCCGCCTACTTATATTCTACCCTGCCATAGGCCAAAGTAGCTTTTTTATTAACTAATGGTAATAAAACATACTCATACAGAGGAGAATCCCACATCATCTTCCCTTTTCTGTCTAAATAAAAAGCAAGGTTTTAACACAGCAGTAGTCTCACAGTTGCTACCTGAAGCCTTGCCATCTATTCTAAGGGCCACCACACAGTTGTGGCAGGAGGGTGGGGTGGGCAAAGTCAGACCTAGGCCAGATGTCAGCAGTAGGCGATTGTATGACGTGTCTATTCACAATTGTGTTAGCTGTGCCCACTGCTGCCAAAGGAAACTGATTTCAACACACCTTGATCCCAGAAGTTCAACTAGGCAGCCAGTGGTTACACTCCACAGAAGATATTACACAGCACAACTCAGGTATTTCAAACGGACAACAAATTAGTATCAGAACAGTGTCTAAGGATGGACGAAATCTCAGTGGAATTTCCTCTCCAGGACTTTGAGGTCTACAGAATGAATCTAGAAAATTCATCCCTGTGGAAAATAAAGACTCAGGTTGGATTGGGGAGAGGTGGCCGGGGCCTTGGTGGCTAATTGTTGTAACACTGTCCTTCTGGCGGCTGTGTCAATGTCATGTTCTCTTTTGACATCATCCAGCGCCGAAGCTCCTCTAGGGTGACTTTGAGGCTGTGAGAATTCTGCCACTTTGCCAGCACCGATGTGACCCGTGGATCCACCACGCCATTTGAACTACTCACGCCACTCATAATGACTTTCATTACAAATCGTGCAGATGGGAAGTGCTTCTGGCCCACATCCTATTTTAAGGCTGTATATTTGGTTTTCATAAATTGTTATTGGAGGCCCAGGTATCATCCCTGTCCATCTTGTAAGGGTCAGGTCTTCCTTGTCCTCTAGACCCCAGCTTACTGTGCTGTGCCTGCTTCTTCGTGGCCTTCTTCCGGCTCTTCCAACAGTCTTCAATTCTGAGGGACTTTTACTCCCAAGACTGTGGCGGCTGCCACCTTGTGTGGCAAATAATTTTAACCTCAATGTTCTTTAAATGTTAATTGTAGGTCCGACGTACAGAAAAGCAACACTGACATCTTAGGAGTAGACATTATAATTCCACAGAGAGAAAATCAAGGCGCTTTTCTCAAAACTTTCCGTAATGAACCTACAGTGACTCAGCTGGGACTCGAGAACTCATTCCAGGATTCCGGCTCTACAAGTAGGAACATGCCACAGGCACCAGGGAGCAAGCCGCCTGAGCTCTGACCCTGGAAACCAAAGGCTGCTATGAAATGATGTGACCAAGCCAAGAGATGGCTGTTACCAAAACAAAGCATGGGCGTGTCATCAAGCAAAAAAAGGAACAAGAATAACATTACACAGAAGATACGTCTTATACACTCACCCTTACAGGTGTATACTTAATTCTCTGTAGGTCCAGAATGCAAAGAGCTGACTAAGTTGATGACAAGCACAGTCCACAGACCTCCAAATGCTATCACTAACCCCAAAGTCAGCATGCAGATATCTGTGCTACACTACGCTCCAAACTCTTAAGAGGCAGAATGTCTTTCAAGGGTCTACCCATGTGTCCTCATCCTTCACAATTTTCCGCTTGGACTCTGTTCACAATTCATTCTCATCCATCTCTGTAGGAGAAGTCCTATGGGTGAAATAGGATGAATAGCCCCCGTCCTCGGGTATAGGGCTCTGTGTTGGCCAGTTGTTTTCTTGTAAGAGTGGTCTCGGAGACAAGATAAACTGCGTCTCAAAGGATTCCACTGACTCCCCGTCTTCCTTCTCCAACAGGAGCTGATACTCTCCAAACCTAAGCATGCACTTATAGGGCAAGTCCATTTTATTGAGGTAGCCAAGCTCCTGATTGTCCACCATCAAGCTGGTCTTCTTACTCATGTTCTTGATTTCAAATGAGAGAACAGAGCTGTTGAACTGTTTAAACGGCTGTAAAGCAAACTGAACTCGGGAAACCTGTTTGTCCTGAAAAATATAGCGACAGACGTTGGAATTCCGTCCAAATCTCACCACTTCAATAGAAGGAAATTTCTCTTTGTTGCAAAACCTGATTGATTTAAATATTCCACTTTGCTGCTGGCTGGGATGATAAACAGTCATCTGGAGACAAGTTACGGTCTCTTCTGTGTCAGCGTCTTCAAAGGACAACATGACGCTCTCTGGCCTGCAACAGTCGAAGCACCCGGTTAGTTCAGCCCAGACTGCCCTCTCTAAGAGGATGCTCAAAATGTGGTAGGGGATTCTAAACTAGGAAAACTATATACAGAATACCAGACTAATCCCTCTTCTCTCGCTTTGTTTCATTTCTCCTCTGACCATTTTCATCATGCAGGGGATGATTATTAACAGCGCAGTGATTCAGGGGAAGCCGAGGGAAGTCTCAATTCCTTTCTCATCTAAGTAGTGACACACGCCTAGAAACATGACGGATGTAGTTTAAAAATAAAATCAGGTGTGTCATGGTGGCACACCCTTTTAATTCTTGAGATGTGGAGGCAGAAGGATCATGAGTTCAAGCTCAGCGTGGGCTACCTAGTGACGCTGTACCAAAAACATTTGGTTTGAGTTTTAATATCCTCTGAGGATCGATACACAGTGAAGACCTACAGTCTATTAATTCTAGTATAACATGATTAATATAAATTGTGAAACCTGTTTTAAATAAAAAACTTAAAGGTTATAAACAGGGAGCTGTAGAGATGGGGTAGCTGCAAAGGGCACTGGTTGTTCTTCCAGAGGAGTCTGGTTAGATGCCCAGCATCTATATGTGGCTCACAACCTTCTGTTACTCCAATTCCAGGGAATGCGACACCCTCTTCTGGCATCCTTGGGCACTGCATGCACATGGTGCACATATACACATATAAGCAAAACACCCACATATACAAAAAATAAACATTTTAAATTAAAATTATATAAATAAATCTTGCAACATTACCACCTTAAATAATGAAATGTTGAATTTCTAGTAGATTAATGATTAAAAAGTAAATACTTTGAATGATTGCTATATTCTATAATTTAGACGTCCCATTTTTAGCAACTGGCATGAGGCCAGCTCAGTACCATGGCCTTCACTGCTACTGGGATAATTTGTAACCATCTTGAAAAGCCTTCATTAATCACAGCAATTCCACCTAGCTCCTGTTGGCATCCTTGGAGCCCAAGGCCTAAGGTGTCCCAACTAGACCTCACACTGCACGGATCTACTGGGGGGATGGGGTGTTGTTTACAGGATTACAATAGGACAGGAAAATTCATTTCTTAAAATTTCCTAAATCTATTTTGATACAGAACTATCATTAAAAAAAACTAACGTTTTAAAACTACATCCACATATGACTTAAAATTTCAAGAAATAAAAAGCACTTAGAAACAAGGCTCTCATTCAATCCCAATCTTTTATTTTTTTTTTGATCCAGAGAAAGCCACTACAAAGTGGCCTTTAATGCTACAAACAGGTTCTCCACATAAGCATAATTATGTGAGCATGCACACGTGTGTGCACATACCTATGTGCACGTACACACACACTCACACACACACACATGCATGCAAGCACATGTTTTCCCACAGGGAATAATTTCTCTCATACAAATAGAAATACATTATATTTAGTTCTGGACCTTGATCATTCCATGCCTATGGGTGACTTTTTTACCATAGCCACACAACTTCTACCAAGTGTGCTGACGGCACAACTGTCAATAGTTGCTAAGTGTTCACTGTGACCTCTGAATGACTCTCACTTGTCCGTGTGGTTGGTTTTTATCTGCTTGTGCTGAGTTAGGGCCTAGGAAGCAATAGTCTTCAATGTGGTTTTTACATTTTACCTATTTTTATTTTATGTGCATTGGTGTTTTGCCTGCAGATGTTTATGTGAAGGTATCAGATTCCCTGGAAATGGAGTTATAGACAGTTGTAAGTTGCCATGTGGATGCTGGGAATTAAACGGGGTCCTCTGGAAGACCAACCAGTGCTCTTAACCACTGAGCCTTTTCTCCAATCCCCATCAATAAGATTTTATAATTAAGTGAAATTTATAGTTGTTCTGGTCTTGTTTATAACAAAGCAAAAATCAATATTTTTTTTGCTTTGTTTTGTTGTTATTATTTTTTTTGAGACAGGGTTTCTCTGTAGCTTTGGAACCTGTCCTGGAACTCACTCTGTAGACAAGGCAGGCCTCAAACACACAGAAATCTGTCTGCCTCTGCCTTCCAAGTGCTGGGATTAAAGGCATGTGCCACCACTGCCTGGCTAATCAGTTAGTATTAAACTACTATCTTGGTATCAAAACAATGCTGTTTTAAAAACTACTTTCACTATCCTTTGATCTTTGCCTTTTGTTGTGTTGTTTTTCTTGAGAGGGTCTGTGGTGATTTGAATGAGAATGGCCCCATAGACTGATAGACTCATAAATGACAGTATTTGGTCCCCATTAGGTGGAACTGTTTAGAACTGATTAGGAGGCGTGGCCTTGTTAGAGGAGGCATAGAGATGGTGGCCTTTGGGGTTTCGAAGATTCACATCATTCGGAGTTAATTCTCTCTGCCTGGTGTTTGTGTTTCATTGTAACTTCTCAGACTACTATTGTAGTACCAAGCCTGCCTGGTAGCTGCCATGGTCCTCACGATGAAGGTCACAGACTCTAACTCTAACTGTAATTCCCAAATAAACTCTTCTAACTGAAAGCCTTGGTCATGGTGTTGCATCACGGCAAGGGAACACATCTAAGTCCGGGTCTCAGTACGTAGCCCCTCCCTACGTTCCCATCATTCCCAGTGCTGTCGTCTGCTTTGAAGACATTATTCTTCTCTGTTTTACAAAGTCAGGCTGCTAAAAATCAAGCTCTGTGCATTTATTCCATAAACGACAGCCAAGCAAAATGTCTTTTGTAAACTTATAAATTAATCTTTTGTTTTATATTCATATCTCTTAGACATTGTTGCAGCATACAGAACTTTGTAACAAAGTTACAAAGATCCTTGTGTAAATGAAAAAACAGAAGCAGTGAGAGGAATCCTCAAAATCTTGGGCCAAGGATATAAAAGTAATTAAAACTAAAGCAGGCAAGAATTAGCTAGCATGCAATGGGAAGAACTGATTAAACCACTTCACGATATCTTTTGACTATTCTCCATTATGATAATAAGGTCTCATTATTCGGGAAGCAGACAGCATGCATGAGAATAATGACACTAAGTTATGCAATGATGTAATTAGCAATTGATAAAAAAATTCATTGTTGTGAATCTTGGGTGATATCGAATTTCCACCTATATTCCCTGTTCGCTTAAAATTTTTCTGCAGTAAAACTGCATTACACTTGCAAGTTAAAACACCAAAATAAAATGAAGGACTCGGCTGGTGAAGCACTTGCCTCGCCAATGTGAGGAGCGCGCCTAGATCTCCTGGACTCCCATAAAAACCCAGGAGCGTGTCCCACATACATGTCATCCCAGTGTTGGTAAGAGAGGGGGCAGCAGCAGGCAGCTCCTGGAGCTCACTGGCCAGCTAAGCCTAGCCTACTTTGCACAAAGTGTAGGCCAGTGAGAGGCCTTGTCTCAGAGAAGGCAGGAGATGCCTGAGGAGTAACACCTGACCTTAGCTTCTGGCCTTCACAGGCATGCAGATACCAGTGCGTACAACACATATCACACACACACTACACACACACATGCACACACACAAACACACACACACACACACACACACACAGGGTCTTCTGATAAGAAGCAAGGAGTTAAGGAAAAAAAAGAAGAGCAGAAACTATCTTTACTTTGTCCAGGGAATGGTTCAGCTCCAGCCCATCTGCGGGCTTTGGTGGTTATAAAAGAACTATGTTAAAAAAAACAAACAAACAAACAAACAGTAGTTTCCCAAATATAATGTGTTTGTTGACAGCTACATATTGTTTTGTATGTTTTAAATAACGCGTTCTGTCTTTTGAATGGATCCATTTGCCAAAAAGCGTCTGGTGCAAATAGACTCTCAGCCCCAGGACCCAGGGCAGACAGACACAGCCCTCACCGTAAGGGGAAAACTGGAATACTCTTTAAGTCAGGGGCCCACAATAGTCTTGGTGTGAATGCATTCTTAGGGTTTGATGGACCTCTGAGTCCTCAATTGTGATTCCTTCCAGCAAACACCAAGGTAGAGGGCTTACTGTCCTTTGTTCTCTATTGTTCCTGGTTGGTCCTTTAGAGAAGGCGCCCCTACTGGAGACTGCTGGCCCCTTAGCAATGACCAACACAAGTAGAAACACTTAACAATGACATCAACACAAACACAAACTTGTGGAAGCTGTGTAGAAGCTTACTTCCTGGCAGTTTTTTTCCCCTCCAAGACAGGGTTTCTCTGTGTAGCCCTGGCTGTACTGGAACTCACTCTGTAGATCAGGCTGGCGATTGCCCCAGCCTCTGCCTTCAGAGTCCTGGGGTTAAAGGTGTGCACCATCACCAAGATGCTTTAAAAGCCATCGCCGTGTAGTTTGCCTTCCTTCATGTCCTGCCACAACGTCAGCAGCCCCCTAAAGAAGTAGTTCACACTGAGTGCAGTGAGCAGGGCCAAAGATGAACACATAAGGCATATAACTATCATATGGGCAAGAGATTCATTTTCCTGGGATTCTCGAGGCTCTTTGCTGCTGCCTCCTAGGGTGGCCTAAGATGAAAAATGCAGTCACCTGTCTCGGGGTGCTGAAATGATGACAAACTAACAGAGGATGTCTAGTTATGATGTGCCTCTCACATGCTAGGCAGGGTGCTGAGTCCTGTGCTCTACCATCTTCGCTTATATTCAAGAGTCCTATGGATTGTCCTTTGACAGGTGAGGGAGATGGAGTTATGGAGATTTTAAAGAATGGGTTCCAGTCTAAAATAAGGAGTTAAAACCCAGATGCAAACTCTAACGCACTGTCTCTTAGTCCCCCCGCCTCCCCAACACACACGCACACAGACCGCCTCCCTTCCAGGGTTAACAGTTATACTTTGGAAACTAAGGAAGCTAAGAGAAGGGGGGTTCAGAAGTATGTGTGCTGTTGCCAGCAAGATACCAACTTAGACACCACTGTGAAGGGGGGAAGAGCTGCTGGCGCTGCCTCACAGAACGACGCAGTCCAAAGCATCAACTTCCCACGAATGCCAATCATCCTGACTCCTGCATATGAGATCGCAAGCACAGGCCTACCATTCCCTGGCAGCTGAGTAGGTTGCTTGGGGAGACACAAAGGCCAATGAGCTAACGAACCTGCTACTTTCCAGAGACACAAGGTCCCTCTCCAAAGCAGCTTGATCTTCCCAATCTCTAGCACGTCAGTATTCAGTAGGAAGACAGAAATGAGTAGCTAGAATAGCAAATTTAAGAGTGGTAGCAGTAGGTTCCAAAAAAAGAAGAAGAAGAAGAAGAAGAAGAAGAAGAAGAAGAAGAAGAAGAAGAAGAAGAAGAAGAAGAAGAAGAAGAAGACGTTTTGAACTATGCAAGTTTTCAATTACCAAATACACAGAAGGACATCAGGCTATACAGGGTAACTGTGTTGTCTCAGGCAAGGCAAACCAAGGGCCAACCAGAGAGACCCTTCTCACCTCACACTCTGCATCTTCGGAATCTGATACCACGTACACTACGATTTATTCAAATAGCTAACAATATTTTTCTTTACCAAAACCACAAGTCGTCTTCTCTTTGTGGAATAAAGTAGAATTAGAGAGAGTAAAGTCTCATCGGCAACGTGTGCATTGCCCTGTCTGTTACTGCTGTCTGACATCACTAACTTGTAAAACACTAACATCTGGCCAACAGCAAACTCTGTTAACAAAGAAACTATTCTATAACAAAGAGGGACATGAAATAAAAGGCGGGTTCTGCCAACAGGCGTGAGCCAAAGGCCCTGTGCTCCAGACTCAGGGCCAACCTTTTGCATGCTGGATCCCAAGAGGCACACACTCACCTGAGAGCCTTCCAGTGACTGCAGTTAGCTAGATCAGGACTCCAGAGCCTTGTCTTTTCTCCTGAGGGAGGAAAAGAAGAATGATACGTGTAGGTGTGTTAGGTGCAAAGTAGCATCGCCACCCCAACTACACACACAGCACCTCCTCTCTGACTCCTGGGTCCGGTAAAACCAGTGAAGGGCTACCCGGCTCCGCTTTTGCTGGAGACTGATAATTGGTTTCAAATGCCACAAATAAGAAGATGGAGAGCGATGTTTTTCTAAAATGAGCCAGGAGGACAAACAGTTTAACAGAAAGTTTGCTCGGCTCCCCTGGGAGGTCACGTGCGGATTAAGGTTTCTCACATTTTGGAGAATTTGTTTTGTTTTGTTTAAAATTGTGCTGGCTGTAAAGAGAAGTTTCTCCTCTGAATGACGAGCTAGGAAAATTTACCCCTCTAAAACATTTACCTTCACCTCCCTCTGCTCCAGTTCTTAGCTTCTAAGACAGAGTATGATTTCAAGATGGACATTTCTATTTTTAGCAAAAGCTGTTCTCCCTGACAAACACCCAAAACTGAGATGGTAGAAAGGGAAGAGAAACTTAGAAGAAACAAAAGGCAAAACGGTCCTCTTGCCCAACTCCTTCAGTTGCCACGGCCCCGCGGGGTGGTTTAGAGACTTCTGTCCGTTAATTTTATTCCAAAGAAGGCCTACTCTGCAGAATCAGCAGCCTTTTTTGTTCCCAATCTTGTAGGGGGAGTGAGGAAAAGCAAAAGCAAGCCCCCACCAAGAGTGGAGAGCGTGAGGCGAGCACGGCGCTTTCCAGTGACCGCGAGTCCCTGTCTCCCTCTGTCCACCTGCCAGTTTCTACACCCATCCGACTCCCCTTCACGCCCCTTCCGAGGCTGCAGATCCCCTGCGGATCACCCCTCCCCCTCCAGCACCCGGAAGTTCTTTCTGAGCCGAAAGCCCGGGAAAATCCCCGACCAGGACGACAGCTGGCTTTTCTGTAATCTGGTTGCAGCTGGGAGGTGGGTCTGGGCTAACCCTGTGCACCCCGGACCGCCTCTCAGGGGAGCCTTGTGCAGGCGGGAACGTTTCCCTAGTTCAATGACAGCGCTAGGCGGCGGGGAACCAGGACGTTGGTTCCCGTGAGCCAGAATGCACAAAGGGCATTCTTTTTCTGGTTTCCGATTAGGTGAAAAGTTTACAAAGAACAAGAGAGAACAAAGACACACACACCGCCCTCCCAGTATTGTTCGTTCCTCCCTTATTTTATAAAGATCACATACTAAATTTCTACACCTGGGATCGAGCTGTCTATGTATTTTTTTTAAACTTTTCCTTGTTATGTAGTACATGTCTGCCTGTAAATAAAGCCATGGACGGGCGGCAGACGATGACACCCTGAAAACTTTTTGACAAAGCTGCCCTCTTGGAGGGGGAAAAAAAGAAAGAAGAAAGAAAGAAAAAGAAAGTGGCAATGCTCACCCTTACCCCAGACTGCTGACCTACAGGTACCTGAGAACTTGAGGATTCGTGAGCCTTCCTGAGCCTCTGATGAAAATGGCAGGACGTGGCCTCGTGGGGGGACCGTCCCTGCCACTGCAGTGCGAGCTCGCCGAACCCGCCAGTCGCCGATCCTCCGGCGCCACGGAACCTCCCACGCGCGCGCCAGGAGCGGCCTCGCGCGGGTGACTTCGCAAAGTCCTCGCCGGGCAGGAAGCCCACAGAGCCAGCCAGGAGGTCACCACCGTCCTCCCGGCCCTTTCTCACAGGAAGCCCTGCCCTCTGAAGTCTCCTGACCCGGTTTGGGGAGCCGGGAACCCGGGCTGACCGCGCCTTCTCCAAGGAGAGGCTGCTCTAGACTACATGTGACCCGGGAGTTAGGCTTTATCAAGAAGGGAACTGGGACCCTTCCAGGCGAAGGGCGGCCGTGGGGTGGTAAACCGGCAGGGAGTTGAAGGAATAGTTGAGGATGCGTGCCTGCTCTCCGGGATGGGGACCGTGACTACTCTCTGAAGATGCTGAACCCGGGGCGCGGCGAGGGGAGTAGAAAAGAGTCCAGACCCAGCAGAGACGGAGTTGGAATCTGACTCCGGATGTTGCCACCCTGTACACACAGCAGTCCAGACGCTTCCTCACCTGTCACTCCAGTTGACCGTCCCTTCTTCGCCCAACACAGTCCTGGATGGTGGGGGGGGGGGCGGGGGGAGCAACCTCGTGGGGGTCCTTCAGAGCACAGTGAATACTCGAACACTGATTTCCGAAGTTCAAGGAGATTGGAATTGGAAAACAGAAGGCGAGAGTGGAGATGGATGGGAGTGGAATTCTATATAGGGAGAAAAGAAATGAAGAACAGGAGAACAGGAGCGACTGAAGATGTAGTAGAGGATGTACAACCGTCTTCCGGGCTTGGGAACCCACGTACCAATTCTTATCGTCATTTATTATTCTGAAGCCATTATTTGTCTGGACTCTGTCCTTAATTTCAGCGGATGTATATATTTGTCTGTCTTTTTCTTTGGCAATTAAAATGATGAGGACTCTTGTGGTTTCTGCTTTGTTGGCAGTTTACCAGGAGGGCTTTTTTTTTTTTTTCAATTTCAGTTGGGAACCCAAAGGTGGACCAGGAAGTCTGCTTTTAAATAAAGCAGATTCCGGTAAAGGCTGTGATTTCATTTGTTAATGATCAACATTTATTATTTCTACTTGGAAGAAGAGACAACCGTAGTATCTTCCTTCAGTCGGGCAGCATCAAAGCAGGTGAAAGATAAGACATTGCCAATTTGATTGTGCCGAATAAACTCATGCGTAAAATAATGCAAAAATTGGGGTTTCTGCTCTAACCTTTTTGTTGATACTGGTTTTATTTTTTAGACACAGCTTTGCCATGTAGCTCAGGCTAGCTTCCAACTCAAGATCCTCATGTCTCAGCTTTCCTGAGTGCGGGCGTTATGGGCCTACTCGTTACACAAAACTCCTTAATCTTTAAGGTTAAGTCAAAGAAAATGTAGGGGAAAAATAAGTAGAGTAAGAGTATTCGTAAAAATAAGAGTAGTAAGTCAGTGAATTAGGTCAAAGTGCATTGTACACAAGTGTGGAAACCTTTGCTTAATTCCATTAATATAGAAATAGGGGCTATTAGCACTAATAAGGAAAATGCAGGTGAAAATGCAGGATACTAGAGAGCGAACGTTCTCTTAGTTTCTCTGAATTGACTGGCTTGGTTGATCCAGAATGGGACTTTAAATAAGCAAGTAGTTTGAAATGAGAATCTAACTTCGGTCACAATTGTGTGCCTCTGACAACTGGTCAAAAATAAAGGATCTCAGAACTGAAAACTGGGCAACAAGAAGCATGTGCACCTTGGAGCTTCTGTTGCCTCGGGGCCTGAGGGACAGTCGGCTGTACCTGCAGTTCCTGGCCTGTGCTTATCACCTTCCAGACAGCTACAATATGGTCATTCCAGTAATCTTGGCCCTCCCAGGCTTCTTGACAAGTGACCGAAGGCCCAAAAGGAGTCGAAAACCTTGACTCAGACAAGGGCCCGAAAGGAATGTGCTCACTTGTTTCTGTGATTTCAGTTTGTTGAGTCTCCTGAAGATTCCCAGAGGACGCACACAAAATAAGTGACCTCAAATCACTCATTCCCTGAATGTCTCTTCTAATTGTGCCTTATTGCTGTTCCTTCATATAAGACCATTAAAAGCAGTTTTTAAATGAGATTATTTCAGAAAGTTGCTTCAGATTTTGCTTCATCTTTATTCAAAGTTTTTTGGGTTTTTTTTTCTGGTTTTGTTTTGTTTTTGAGACACAATTTCTCTGTACCTTTTGGGCCTGTCCTGGCACTCGCTCTGTAGACCAGGCTAGCCTCGAACTCATGGAGATCTGCCTGTCTCTGCACCCCAAATTCTGGGATGAAAGACATGCACCACCACCACCACCCCCGACTGGCTCAAAGTTAAATCTTAAGCAGAGTCGTGTTAGTCAGCTTGGAGACATGCGCAGCCCACTGTGTCTGCTGAGAAGGAAGAGCAGAAAGAGTGTGGTCACAGCATATTGCATGAAGTTCTCAAAAATACATTTTTTTTAATCTGCTAAGAACATGACTGCTGGAACTCATGTTTTATTTCTTCTTCCTCTTCTTTGCTTCTTCACCTCTTTCTCCTCCTTCTTTCTCACCTCCTCCACTTTTTCTTCTTCTACTGCTCCCTTAAAGGGAATGAAGGGTCTCCCTGTACAGCCCAGCTTGGCCCCAGATTCATGCTTTACCTGCCATTGTCTCTCCTCAGTGCTAGGATTACAGGTGTGCACCACCATGCCCACAGTTCTGTGGTTTCCTTTTTGAAAAGGAAGCAAAAAATTTCCCTTTGCTTTACTGTGGTTGTCACGTGAGCAAACACTTCTTTGGGGCCCTTGTGAGCCTAGTTTTTAACGGCCGAGCCCTCTCCTCCCTTCGTCCCACAAACTCATATTTTTTTCAAGTTGGCCTCAAGGAGTGAGACTTCTGATATTCAGAGAGCTCGTGGCTGCCAGTGTCTTCGACATCAGAGACTAAACTCCTTTCTTGAGACCTTACTGAAGGCCTCAGCCGACTTGTACACTTAGTTAGCCTCCCTTGACTGAGCCAAAAGCATTGAGTGACGCGGGGTTCATAGGAAGCACACTGAAACTGAGCTGAGCTCTTTAGGGAAGTGGCTACTCCAAGAGCCAGGCCTGAATCATATACTAAGCAAAAACCAAAGTAAGCAGTATCATATAAGTTCTTAATACAACAGGAAGGGGTGTTCTGTCATAATGTGACTTAGTATTTAGTTTGAAAATAACATTAAAAGTCCACAACCCAGCAAATTTCTATCACTCCTTCAACAATTTGAAATATACAAATTCTATTTCTATTTTAAAATTAAATAACATTTTGTCAAGGCTCGTCAGTTAATGTCTCACTGCAACAGTCTGCCCATCCTCACTGCCAACCCCCATGATATAGGTTCCATAGAATTCCTAATTATCCTTAACTTCTTGGTAACATTAGCCAGGTGGTTCTGTTCTTGGAGTCGAGAATATGAGAAAGGGGTTGTGAAATTGCCCTCTGTGGCTAAGGAAAACCGCTGAGGCTAGATGTGTGTTGTGGTGTCCCTGAGTGGAAGCCTGGAGATGCCATTGTGTGAAGCTGTGAAGGTGAAGCCTGGATTGTGCTGGAGACAACAAGATGTTGGGGATGCCAGAATTATGAGATATCTGCCAAAGAGAGCTACAGACCCAGGGTAGAACCAGTGAGAGAGAGAGAGAGAGATAGAGATAGAGAGAGAGAGAGAGAGAGAGAGAGAGAGAGAGAGAGAGAGAGGTACGTGGCAGTCAACAAAGTAGAAAAGAGTTGGAGACCTAAAGAGCGCTTTAACATCAAACATGGCGATGCAGAGTTCGGAGTTGTCCTGCTGGTTTTGGTCTTGTTTTAGTCCAGTATTTCCTCATTATGCTTCTTTTCCCTGCTTTTGGGATGGTAATGTATGTCCCGTGCCATTGCATATTAGAAGTATGTGGTCTGCTTTTTCATTCTGATTATACAAGGGGTTAGTACTTTTAAACAGTGCGAGACCACTATAGATTACAGGGACTTTTTTGAAGTTGGACTGAATGCACTTTTTGCATTATGATGTGACTACAGGCCTCTAGGGAGTGGAATGTGGTGGTGGGAATAAGAGTGATCTACCTGGGCTCATATGTTTGAATGCTTGGCCATCAGGGAGTGGCACTATTTCAGAAGGATAGGGAGGGTGGCCTTGTTGGAAGAAGTGTATCACTAGGGGTGGGCTTTGAGGTTTTAGAAGCCCAAGTCAGTCCCAATGTCTCTTTCTTTCTGCTGCCTGCTGATCCAGGTAAGAACTCTCAACTTCTTCTCCAGGAGTATGTCTGCCATCGCCTTTCCTGGCTACCCAGCCTTCAGCCAGGTCTAGTATCGAGTGCATGACTCTGATTGCGTCTGATGTCACCTTGTTGAAATCCTCAACCAAATCACTTTTAAGAGGAGCTACATATCATGTCGCTGGTTTTGCCTGATTTGCGGTACATAATTTTGTTTTTTCTTTACTGCCATTTTGGACATTTTCTTCCCAACTCCTTTGTAGATCAAATTCCTCTTTTTCTCCATAAATCCTGGTTTCTAGTCTGGTGATTGTGTCACGCACTGGGTTTAATTTTCAGAACAAAGAGTTGGAGGAGGAGAAAGAACAGCCATCTACTTCCTAGTATCATCTTTATATGACCGAGTGTCTGTCTCTCCTGTCCATCTCCTGGCTCATTTCTAATGCTGGTTCTTTTTAATTACCTCTAAGTCTTGTCTTCCCAAGCCTGATTATTCCTTCCATTATCAAGGTTAAACTGAGCCCAGCCCTCAGTTATGTCTAGACTATCACAATAGCTTTAGAATTCTTGCTTCTTGATTCCTGCCATATCCCACAATCCAGTCTTCCTACTCAAAGTTTTATTTCTAAAATTTATTTGTTTATGACAATAAACCTGAAGGTCTTCCAAGATTTGCCAGTGTTTTCGAGACAAAAGTACATACTAATGATGATGAAGCACAAGGCACTAATTGTGTATGCTAACTCCTGCCCATAAACCCAGCTAATTCTCAGGCCTAGCCTTCTCTACTCACCTGTCACCATGGGTCCTTGAGGGCAATTGCTTGTGTGCACTGTCAGCACCCCAACTCCAAGGCAGCACTTGGCACAAACCTGACACTTCTATCATGCTATACAAATGAATGAGTGACATCAGTTTGCTTCAGCATTTTATATTCAAAATTATAAGACCTAGATGAGTATGGTGGGGTATCCAGTTTTTCTAAATATATTATAATGTACTTCCTTTATAGTGTATACCTCAGATACTTACAGAAAATGAGGCTTTGGCTTTTAGATTTCTACTTGAAACTGTTATCTTGGAAAGCTTTCTGGAACTCAACACTGTGATTAAAAATAGGACATCACATCTCATCTTTCTATGGCTCTGAGAATTTTGCCAGGAATCCTTATCAGAGATAGATGTGGCCTTTGTCCAAACTCTATAAAGACAAATGATTCAACCACTGGCTTCTTCTCCCTGTCAGCATCTTCCCATGGTTCCATGTGTTCATTGCCTTCTTTTAGGCACTGAAATTTCACTCCTTCTCAAATAATTCTTGACAGTTTTTAGAACTCACCTGTCTTTTGTAGCATGAGGGCCGGCTTGTTGGGATTTCCGTCCCGCCCGGTACCCCAACAGCCGGCAAATCCCAAAGAGAAATTACACACAGGACTCCATAAGGTTATAAACTGATTGGCCCATCAGATCAGGCTCCTTATTAGTCCTTGTAACTTACATTAATCCATTATCATTATCTATGTTAGCACATGGCTCCGTACCTTTCTCAGCTGGGCAAGTCACATGCTGCCTCTTCAGTGGTCTGCGCAGGAGTGGCGAGAGAGCTTCCTGTGTCCCAGAATACTCCCAGTCTCTTTGCTCCACCCCTACTTCCTGTCTGGCTTTCCCGCCTATATTGCCTGCCTGGCCAATCAGTGTTTTATTAAAATATGATTGACAGAATACAGACAATTCTCCCACACCAGTCTTCAAACAGGGTTCTATGAAAAAGTAACAAATACTGAAGTTGATGGTCATCTTTTAATAACTGCAATAGATGTCTGTGTGGTTTTCCTAAACAAAGCTCTACGTAGTCTTCTTCTATTTTCCCCTCTCTTCTCAAGACAGGGTCTCCCCGTGCAGCCCTCATTGGCCTGGGATTCCCTCTCTACACCAGGACATCAGGCCGGCCTTGAACTCTCAGATACTCTCCAGTCAGTCCTGAAATTAAAGGTGTGTGCCACCAGGCCCTTGCAGATTCTTTTAAAGGCCAAACAAAATTATATGTCAAATGATTTGGATCTTCCTAACCTCTCTCTACAAAGACATGAAGTCATTGGAAAAGCAATGATTGGAAAATGTTTCTTTTATTCTTTGATCTCTCTAAGTTTCTATTTCCGTTTCATTTCCTTCATAGATTTTTCTTGTAATAGAAAACTGTATACCTTTAAGTTTTCATTATTCATATACAATGAAAATATCTATATTAAAATTATGTCTCTTCTTTGATACAAACACTGTGGAATAAACAATTTAAGACATATATATTTGCAATACTTACAAAACTGTATTTTTGATTTATAATTGATTTAAAAAACAAATACAAAGTTATATACTTGATGAATATTAAATAATAGAGTACTATTTAAGAGTATATTTCTCAATGAGATTTATGGCATTTAAAAATTAATTAATAGAGACACATTACATATGGTTACAATAAGGCAACATTTCATGAAAGTACATGCATAAAATAGGAAACTCAGTCAGTTTAAATAAATAAATAAATAGAAAGTTTTGTTATAGCAATTCTATGTACTTGGCTTGAGCAAGTTCTTTTTCTGTTTGTCTGCTTTTTCTTTTTCAAGACAGTGTCTCATTACACAGCCTTGGTTCTCCTGGAACTCATCATATAAGACCAGACTGGCCTTGAACTCACAGAAATCCCCCAAACTCTGCCTCAGGAGTATTGGAATTAAAAGTGTGCATCACCATTGCCTGGCAGCTTAAACCACTTCTAAAGTCATATATGAAGAATTATTGTCTATCATAAGATTGTTTTTAGGCAACCTAACTTTTGACTATTTGATTCTTTCCTTCTACTTTTTAGGTAGAAGAGTTGGAATCTATCCAACTGGCCATAGCGTTTGTTGCCCAGGTATGGATCCATTCACATTCTCATTTTGGGGGTTGCGTGTCAAACGCTTTACCCAAACACAGCATGTTGTTATCAATAGAACCCATTCTTTATTCACGCTAGACCTTTTCACCAAAGCAGGCTCAGACCTTTTTGGGAAAGTTAAAATATTGCTGACCTCTTAATCTTTTTCAATAAAATATAATTTTGATAAACTTTTTATCATCTTCTCATGCATTTTTGATATGCTTTTGTCAAAACCTGAGTCGCAAATTCATGACTCATTGGCTTCATTGAAGGACAAACCAGTCGGCAGACAAATTCCTTCTCTGGTGAAACTGCAGGAAAACTCCTTATTTGGACGAGGGCAGAACAGAGTGAAAGAAGAGACCGCCAATGAAATATCATGAATGATGCCACTGTGTTGACGTCATCAAAAGGCACGCCCTCATAGTCTCATTTCTGTGATCGGTCTCAGAGCGCAGAGAACTAGGTGTCACAGAGGCACGAGTGTTAGCATGTTTATTTGCACTGGAGAAAGAAGCTGGGGTTTTTCTGGCAGAAGGTGCCAGTCTCGGTAGCACAGTTCCCGGCATAGCTTTCCCGGCCGCAGCCGCCAAAGGGGCGTGTCCTGTGATGGGGTTACACAAGCAGGTTCAAAGCGGGCAAGGGCTTTTCCTTTCACATTCCCACTTCCTGAAACCAAAGCTGTTGAGGAGAATCGCTGTGTTTCCAGGAAGGCTGTGCCGGAATTAACGATTGTCAGAGTCACACTGCGGGTCTTGAGTGTTTCTTAACTTCTTCTGGGATAAAAGTGAGTACCAGCCTTCTAATGAGAACCTGCAGGAGATGCGGATGCAGATGCAGATCGGAGGCGGCAGTTTTTCCTCAGAGGGAACTGCGGGAGACCCAGCCGGCTCCACCTCCTAGTCTCCACCGCATTTAAGTAACTCTGAAGCTCTAAGAAACACTTGCGCTTCTAGAAGGAGGGAGGGGGAAGAGAGGGCTACCTGCAATGGTAAGCTTCAGTTGTTGGGGGGGGGGGGCACGAACAATGAACCCTTTTTAAAATGAAAGGATTAATAACAATGGACTGTCACAAAACTCGCCAGACCTGCTAGTGAACAGCTAACCTTATTTCTCAGTAGACCAGTGGTTGATGAAGGCATTAGAAGATTGTTGAGATTGCTTATTTGAAATGGGGTTCGACACCCTAAGGAAGTCATTCTAGAAGGTGCCGCTTGTATGATGGAGTCAGTAATTTTGCCAGGGCACAGCTAGATGGAAGGCACTCTGCACACTCGGATAGAAGTGACAGAAATTCTGGGTATGGGAAAGATTTTTGTTAAAAGGAAAGCATGACTTAAAAATTAAACTCCTTTGTGTGTCTGGGTAAAATAGTCCTTTCATTAAGAGTTTTTAACATTGGAAAGAAGACCTGGAAAGTCACAAATGAAAACCTTAAAAGTTGTGAGGATTTATGGCACGTACTAGCACCAAGGCAGGAGCAGAGGAAAGAATTTTATGTCACAATGTAATGGCATCTCCTTTCTAACACTCGCTTCTGGGCATTTGTAAAAGTGTTGTGCTTCTAATACCCCTTAAAAAGACAATATTGAATTTTGTCCGGCTGAAGCTCATTGCTAAAAGTATTTTAAGATTCCCTCTGTGTAATTGTTGCTTCTGCCCAAGTCTGCACATGTCTTCACACGTCTTTCTTTCTCCTCGATGCTACTGACGACTGAGAGCATTGCTGAGTGTACCATAGAGCCTGCGCGCCCAGGCCACACTTTCCCTGAGGTGTAGTACACACCCTACTGATTTTAGAGGACACCTGTCGAGCCCCTCACCTAAAGTGTTTGATGACATTCTCAGTTTAGCATACATCGGAAGGGTAACTATCGGTTCCAGAGATGTGGCTCTGGGGAAAAGGGGCTTGTTGTCAACCTGGGTTCAGTCCCCGAGATCATGGTGGACAGACAGATAAGATTCTCACACGCTGTACTCTGACATCCATGTGGACTGTGGAAGGCAGTGGCAGCTGAAACATCGCCACACAGTGAGTGTTCCTGACTTGAAATACTTGAACTTGAGCCTGGCGGTGATGACACATGCTTTTAATCCCAGCAATAGGGAGGAAGAGGCAGGCGGATCTCTGTGAGTTCGAGGCCAGTCTGGTCTAACAAATGAGTTCCCGGACAGGCTCCAAAAGCTGCAGAGAAACCTTGTCTCGAAAAAAACAAACAAAATAAAATAAAACAAAACAAAGCAAAACAACAAAACAAAAAACTTGGACTTTGGATTTGTTTGTTGGTTGGTTGGTTTTGGTTTTTTAAGATAGGATTTTTCTTTGTAGCCCTTTTTAATCCCGCACTCAATGGAAAGTGACAGGGTCTCACTATGTAGTTCTGGCTGTCCTGGAACTCACTCTGTAGACCAGGCTGGCTTTGAACTCAGAGATCCCTCTGCCTCTGCCTCCCAAGTGCTGGGATTAAATGTACATCATCACCCTCCAGCTGAAGTTTGGATTGAAAAAGAATTGTATATACAGGATAATGTATTTTGGCAAAAATGGCCAACTAACAAAACCCACTTATATTTCTTCTATATAAACTCATAGCTTGAAGGTAATTTTATATTTTTATTTACATATTTACTGCACTTGCATTTTGGCTATGACCTATCACATGAGGTCAGGTACGGAGTTGTGCACTTGCGACATTACATCAGAGCTCAAAAAATTTTAGAGTTCTGGATCCTTTTGGTTTTCGGATTCTCAGGCTAGAAACCTTTGGCTTGCAGTTGGCTTTCTTGTGGCTGGTTGTTTCCGTAGCTGCCTTTCCTAGCTGTCACTGAGATCTATTTAGCCCTAGTTTGTAAACAAGGAGAAAAGGGAGGAATATTGGCCCTACTTGCTATGTGTGCCCATAACATCCTAGACGCTTTGTCCATTTAGGCTGCCATAACGTGGATGCGTTCATCTGTGATTGATAGTATTGCGCCTGCATTTAACCACCAAATCTCACACCCAGAGTGTGCCTTTGGCTCCCCCAGGAAGCCCTACCTAGGATCTTGGCTAGTCCCGGTTCATCTGTTTGCTGTGGTGCATCCCACTGCTACCTAAGCATACAACGTCTGTCAAATTGCAAGAAAATCCTGTCAGTCCATCACTGTCTTCCTTTGATATCAGCGCACTTTAGAGCTTTCGCGCACTTCCCTTTTCTTCCTCTTGTTCTGTGAACATGACCTATATTTAAAGTTCCAGCAGTGCAGGTTGTCATTTTCCGAGACAACCATGTCCCTGTCCCGAAGCTTCCTCCCGTGACCCATGTCCTCCAATGATTATCAACAAATGAAACCCCAGGAGTGAATTCCGATGAACCAGTCTTGATGGTTATGCCTACGAGTCGCAGGTGGCTTTAAAAATTCCTCTGTGCAGAGGGGATTTTCTCTCCCTTCTCCCTCCCTGGGGGGCAAGAGAGACAAGCCTGAGGGTGTAGGGCTATGGGGCTAGGGGCACAGCTTGCCAGGGCCTCTCAACAGCAACCAGAAAAACTGTTGGCTCGCTCCGTGCTATGTGGGTGACAGCATCTGTCTGCAGATGAGACTGGGTACCTCATACTTCTAGCCTACTGAGAGCACTTCTCCCAAGATGTTTCCACTCCATAAAACCAACTCTCATCGTGCTATGCCCAAGCAAATGTTCCCAATAGAAACGTTATGAAGGACGTGCTGTGAACATCACTTCCTCAAGCTCTACCACTGTTCTTTTTCGTCGTCTCTGTAGGCAATATTTCCCTCATGTGTTCGGCTTTTCTACTCTGCTATGTTTCTTCACCCTTTTCTCCACTTGCTCCCAGATTCAGATTCTGGAATTGGCAATCACTAAGGTACACTGCAGCTCTCAATTTCATTCTTTCATGCCCATTCTCTAAATGCAAAATTCCTCTTTTTCTTTGTCTGTTAATTGTTATGGTAGCTGATAAGACCTCCAGGTTCTAGCCAACTGACAGAACCTAATTTAATAAAATTGTTTATTTATTTATTTATTGAGACAGGGTTTCTTTGTGTAACAGCCCTGGCTCTCCTGGAACTCCCTCTGTAGACTAGGCTGGCCTTGAACTCACAGAGATCCTCCTGCCTCTACCTCCTGAGTGCTGGGATTAAAAGCATGTGCCACTACTGCCCAACTTAATAAAATAAATATTTTAGCATTGCAACAATCACAACCAATTCTGTCACCCTACTACTATTGTTCAACTAATGCTGTGTGTGTTTGTGCATACGTGTGTGTGTGTGTGTGTGTGTGTGTGTGTGTGTGGTGTATGCATGTGGACACACCCATATGTGTACCCATGGAGGGCAGAGGTAGAATTTGTATGTCTTAGTCTGTCTCTCTTTACTGACCAATGGAACGATTCATTCAGTGTCCCCAAGCAGAACAAAGTACCACAAATTCCATTGCATTACTCATAACAACATGTCATTCTTAAAACTATGTGCCACTTGAAGTTTCCATTTGATATTTTTGAATCACTGTTACCCATTTAGTTCAAACTATGGCTGGGAAGGCTGTTGTGATCATTGCAAGCAGCAGGCACCATTCATTGAGAAATACTTGTTGCACGGGTCCTATGGGTCAGACTGTGTTAGGATGCAAAGGATCTGTTCCTGGGAAAGGTTTTGATAAAGATTGACTAGTACCAACCATGGTTGGCTGTTCAGTTTCCTGTGTGTCTTTAGAGATGATGGCCAAGCAGGGTGTGTGTGTGTGTGGGGGGGGGTGATGACAAGTTTGAAAGAAAATCTTAAAGAAAAACAGAAGCTGGTCCATGCCAGATTCATCCCTGAGTTAGTTAGAATACAAATGAGAGGAAGCAACAGCCAAACGCCAAGCATCATTTCCAAGAACACTTACGCATTTTAACTGAGAGACAAAAGTCAGACTGCCTGGTTACCCTCAATCAGGGAGTATCACATCAAACTTTAAAGACTTATACCTTATAAAACCGCATTATAATTATTATAGATATACCGAGAAATGAGGATATAAAATATTTCTGATTTTTATTTCTTGGTGGAAGCATAGTTAATTGTTATTTTATTTTTTACACTAAACTTTCGGTGATAACATTTTTTGCACTTGTAAGAATATAGTGTTTTTAAAGTTTCTTAGATTCATCTTATTGTGATGTGTACGAATGTTTGCCTACACATATGGGTGTGCTCCACGTGTGTGCCTGGTACTGGAGGACATCAGAAGAGGACATTGGATCCCCCGAAGCTGGGGGTATGGACGGTTTTAAGCTATCATGTGGGTGTTGGGAACTGAACATAAGTCCTCACCAAGAGCAGCAAGTGCTCCTAACCACACTGAGTCATCTCTCCGGCCCAAGAACACAATGTTTTGAAAGACTATAGCCTTAAAAAAAACAAAGATAATTATAATTCTTCAAGATTGTTATGACTTAACCCCTCTGAGAAATCTGGGAGCATTCAGTGTGTTCTTTGCCGGGCAGCTACAGTATATGAAAACAGAAGTCAGAGCTAAAGACGAGAGGGGGAAAAGGGTTAACTCTTATGCAACACACTGCAGAAGTTCCACGGTGTCTCAACACAGTTATTCCCCCAAATAGCAGTAGATAAGAAATAGCCTTTCTGGATGGGAACTTCACATTCATGAAGTAGAAGTGGCGTGAGTGAGCAGAAGAGCATCTAGGAGGACCCTCTGAGTTCTCTCCATAGGGCGTGCCCCCTCAGGGGCTTGCATTTATGCCTTAGAGAAGGAACGGTCCCTGCCAAAAGCAGGAAGCACCCATGACACGTCATTGACTGATGCCTCCAGGAGTGAACACGTTCAGAATGTCATGCTTGGGGCTGGAGAGATGGCTAAGGGGTGAAGAGCACCGACTGCTCTTCTGGAGGACCCAAGTTTTGTTTCCAATATCCTCGTGGTGGCTCACAACCATCCATTCCAGGGGATCTTAAACCTTCGGATGCACATACAGGCATGCAGGCAAAATACTCACATGCAAATAAAATAAATACCAAAGAAACTATACCTCTGAAGTTCAAGAGAGAGGTTTGGACTGGAGATGGAAATCAGAAGTTGTCAGCAAACTCACAGTGCTTAAATGTGTAGTTATAGGGTAGGTGTGGTGGTGTATGTCTTTAATTCCAACACTCAAGAGGCATGGGCAGGAGGATCTCTGTGAGTTTGAGGCCAGCCTGATCTACATAGTGAGCTCCAGGATAGCCAGAGCTAGACAGAGAAACCTCTGATGAAATCCACATAGCATACAATGTGCCATCATAACCACTTTAAGTACACAGTTTGATGTCATTAAACAATACACGATCCCACAGAACCCCTTACAGCTGCAGTCCTATTTCCACTTCTGCTAATTTTTCTTTCCCTCCTCTGAGCCCCTGGCCATCACCGTCCTACTTCTCAACGACTCTGACAGTTCAAAGTACTTCAGAGAAGTAGACTTGAACAGCTTTGGTCCTTTTGTGGTTTGTGTCTTTCACTCCCTATGAGCCATCTAAGCCCATCCATGCTGTAGCGTGTGTCCTTCCTTTTCACACTCATGTCTGTATGCATATGCAAAGTTTGTCTCTCTGTTGATCAGCGGATGCACAAGCTGCTTTCACCTTTTGGTCATTGCAAATACTATCATGCGTATGATTGTATGGCTCTCTCTTTGAGACAATGTTTTCAATTCTCTGGGGCGCATGTACAGAAATGGGATGGTTGGAACAGATGGGAATTCTATTTTTCTTAAGGAATATAAGGGTTTCAGCTTCTCTGCATCCTCCCCAACACTTGGGATTTTCTCCTAATACTGGCTATTCTAATGGATGTGAGATCTCATTGTTTGGGTTTGGATCTCGTTGTTTGGGTTTGATTCCTGTGATAGTTAATGGCAATGAGGAACCTTTTGTGTTCTTGCTGGTCTTTTATGTAGCTTCCATGTCTATTTAAAGGCTTACCCCGTATTTTAAAATTAGGTAGTTTCTCAAATGTTATTGAATGATAAGTGTTCTTCATATATTATGGATATTAACTCCTCGGCATGGATATGATTTATAAACATCCTTCCCATTGTGCAACTCTGCATTCTGTTGATAGTATCTTTTGGTACACAGATGATTCTAATCTTGCATTTACCTTCTTAGTCTATTGCTTGTGCTTTTGACGTCATATCCATGCAATTATTTCCAAGTCCAAGGTCATGAAGCTTGACGTCTCTGCTTTCTTCTAAGAGTTTTACAATTTTTGCTCTTACATTTGAACCCCTGAGTCATTTTGTGTTCATCTTTGCATCAGATAAAGTTCAAACTTCATTCTTTTGCTCTGTGAACATCCAGTTTCCCCAGTATCATTTACAGAAAAAGAATTGGACTTTTCCTCATGGGATGCTTGCGTCACTCTTGCTGAAATCATTTGACCACAAATAAGGTGGTGCGTGCCGCAGTCTCTCATAGGTCTGAATAGATGTATGGTGTGGCTTTTGATTGCTATAGCTTTGTGGTAAGTTTTGCTTATTTATTTTCTTATTTAATGTATACAGATGTCTTGCTCACATGTATGACTGTGTACCAACTGCATGCAGGTACCCAAGGAAGCTAGGAAAAAAATACCCTCTGGAACTAGAGTTCCAGACTGTTGTGAGCAGCCATGTTGGTGGTAGGGACTGAACCAGGATATCTGGAAGAACAGACCCCCTCAGCAATCTTCCCAGCCTCTATAGCGAGTTTTAAATGAAGAGGTTTGAGTCTTCTAAGTTTATTCTTCTTTCAAAATATTGTTTAGGCTGTTCAGTCAAGGATATTTCACTTTCTGTCTGAGTGTTTTGTTGGATTTTTAAATTTCAAAAAATTGTTGTTAGTCTTCAATACTTTTGTAATGTTTTTAATTTAAGTTAACATGCAAAGTAATGGGTTTGGCTATGTAATTTTTACACATGTGCACCATTATATTTTGTTCTAGTTTGTCCCTTCTGCCCTTCCATTCTATTTAGACAGAAATAGTTGCTGCCACCCTTTATGAATAAATTTGTATTCAATTTTGTTACTTACAACATGGTTATATCATTAAAAATGCAGAAGCGTTATTTCAACAGTTAAATACAGGTCAGTGTACAAATAGAAGTACAACAAAAACTTGTAAATATTTTTTCTCAAATCACGTTTTGTATACTTTAGATACTTTATGAAGAAAACCTGACTGATAATGTCGGTTTTAGAATACAACATTTCTAGTAAGCAGGGAAAATGAAAGATTGAAGTATAGACCTATGTTAAGTTTCCGTAACTACAATTCCGGGATTTATTTACTTATAGCAGTGATGTGAGCCTCATTTAGACACTGATGAAATTAGGTTTGGGAGTGTAGCTTCAGGACCAGAGGGCTTGCCTAGCAAGCATGCTGCTAAGATTCAGTCCTCAGTGCCACCAAATAAATGGCTAAATTTTTAAAAATTGCAGAGATTGATGAAACTAAAGGTCATTTCCGAAAGCCTGAATATCTCACTGAAGGTGACTCAATGATTAGTAGCAAGGCTCAAAGGCAAATTCAAACTGGAGATAGAGCGAGCCCAGCACGGGAGACATGGAGAGAGCATGAAAGCAAAACCACGTTTTTAAGGCACAGTTGGCCACCCTTCATCAGCTTCCAGATGTGCTAAGGCCAAGGAGAGGGAAAGAACAGAAACAAGGGCCTTGGAGCAGGTGCACAGTCAGAGGCATCCTTGAGTTTCATCACGTGGAAGATCCCTGGAAGGCTCTTTGTGTTGTTGGTGTTCATTTTACATATTCAGTTGTTCTGAAATATCCATGTAATAGACCCCCTCACTTATACCCCCTCTCACACACACCCAAGACCTTTAAGCATCCCTTGCAATTCTATCCACAGATTTGGTAGCAAATTCTCTCTCCATAGATAGCATAGATGTAGCCTCTGTCACCCCCACACTGAAGTTCTATGGATTTGTGAGACAACTGATCAGTAAGCTGTTTTCCGAGATGAAATTTGGACAGATGAATGCATTGTTACTAAAATGAAGCTCAAAAAGATTATCGATCGGGTTAGCAATATACGTGGCTATTTTAATGCCCTAGAAGTTTTCTTCTGGGTCATCACCTGCCTTGTAACACATGACCCATTTTTGCTCTTTAGAGGGCTCCATTTGCCTTCATTAATAAGTAAAATGAACAGGAAGTTCAAGTGTATCAATGCTGGTCTAGTCCACCAGAAGAGGGCAGCAGTGATACTCCAAGAAGAACGGATTTAGGCAGCTCTGAAGATGACTTTAAAACAGGTGGACCAGGGGTAATGGGGAGGCATAAAGAACTGGTGCCAACATCCTGGTTAGCATTCCAAACTAGCTCATCTCCAGTTCCAGAAACACGTTCGCTAAAATTTCAGAAAATCTTATGAAATACCATAGTGTGACGAGGTGACATGTGGGGAGATTTGATGAGGGTTGATACTAAGAGGTGTTCTGAAAAACTTGCTCTTCTTTGTAGAGAAATGTTAGAGAATGACTTAAAACTAAGTCTTTTGTTTTGTGCTGGGCCTATAGAGAAAAACTGTATTCGTTGAAAATGAACAAAAAGCGTCTTATTTTCTTGGAACATTGCCAGTGTCCTTGAAAGAAAAGGGAATTTTCCCATCGTATCAACAGGAAGAAATGCAGAGTAGGCAGCCAGCAGTGGCTTCCCAGATGGAGCCCACACAACTTCTGTAAACATAAAGAGCAATGGAGGGCTTTCCTCAGAAGATCTGGAGGTCGATCCTATAGACAAAACTAGCATTAGGTCCACAGAAGGAAACAAGACAGATTATTCTTAGCTGTCTTCGAGTATTATGTTATTGTGGGGAAGAAAGATACTTCATAAAACTGAATAATTTGTTTGTTACGATTGAGAGAAAATTTTTTTAAAGAAAAAGAAAAAGGAAATCGGTCTACATAAGGCCTCCGAACCAGAGTTGACATGGAAAGGGAACTAAAATGGAAAATAGGGACAAGGAGACCTTGTTTTAAATTAATTTTGGAGGGAAGGGCTGGTAGAAGGGCTGGACTCCTGACCCCTGCTTCCAACTCCTGACTGCTAAGATTACAGTCAGGGTAGCACAATTCCCAGCTGCTGATTTTAAGACCCATTAATACTGTCGTGGTTTTTTTTCTTCTTTTAACTATAAAGAAAATGGAGAAGGCAAAATTTACAACTACCTGAAAATCAGGAGGTATTGAGTAATTTTTGCAGCAACTTTGTCAATTTACAGAGCCATAGGATACCCCAAGCCTCCCTAAAGGTCTATATGGTTCAACTGTGAGTCTGCCATCAGCTAACATCACGGAAGCTGGAAAACCTTTCCTTGGGTCACTCATCCCAAGCCCCCCTAAGGTCTCCCGTCCCTCGTCTTTACGGGCATCTCCACCCTCCCCAGTTCCCAGTCTGCTGGTCTGGCTACGTTTGTTAGTCACCCAGGCTGCTTGTGTTTTTACACGCTTCTTCGATGTCTTTCTGTTCCCTTGTTTTCTATTGCATCGCTTCCTGGGCAGGGATTGACAGAGCAATTGGAGTTAAATCTGCGACAGCCCCCAGCTGGCTCTGACTGGTTCTGGATGAGCTTCAGTTGGCATCTCCATCACACACCTTGGTTCTTTCATTGCCCCCTACTCTGTCTCCAAGAACCCATGCCAACTCCAAATCTAGTTTTCCTCAACCCTGCTTCCTAAAACCCAGATTTCCCTCTCCACGATTTAGGGGACCTGGTTCTCCAGGAAGAATCTTGGCTTGCCTGGAAATCATCAGTCATTATGTATCCAACACTGTGCCTTGGGGAAACACGGTCTACTTTGTATCCAAGCCTACTCTATTTTTCTCAAACAGGCCTCTTCTACCCCTTTTATGAATCTTCTCATTGTTCAAATTCTCTCTTCTGTTTTGACTTTATTTTTGCTTCTGATATTTTTTCTTTAGCTGTTGGCCAGATATTGGCCCACAGGATAATTCTCATGAAAAATTCATTTCTCTTGAGACTGTTAAATGCCCCCCCTCCTCTTAACAGGAGTGCTTCTACAAATAGTGCATGTGCATATACTTCCCCCTTCTACCTCTCTGACATTCACCCGTCAGCCTCTTCCAGTCTGCCTTTCAGGGAAATAGCTACTCATTAGATCAACAAAAGCTTCTTACCTCTCCCTGGACTTCTACAGTGCTTGTGCTATGCACAGCGTCCTGTCTCCTGCCCTTTGAGGGTTCTAGTATTTTAGTTTCTTTTTTCTTTTCTTTTCTTTTTTTTTTTTTTTTTTGAGCCTGTCCTGGAACTAGCTCTTGTAGACCAGGCTGGCCTCAAATTCACAAAGATCTGCCTGCCTCTGCCTCCCAATTGCTGAGATTAAAGGCGTGCGCCACCACCGTCCAGCTTAGTATTTCTAGTTTCTAGATCTTGTTTTTCAGTCTGCTTTCCTGTTATCAGGGCTCTGAGTAACGTCATCCTCTCAAAATCTGGCTCCCTTTCATAGTTTATATTCTTCCTGCCCCCGCACCAGTTGACTTTAGGACTGTGTGCTTGCTATTCAAGTGTGCAACATCTGCGCTGCACCCCCAGCAGTTCACAGTTATCTGCACTGAAGACACCGGTGTCTTCCCCATGTGGATGGTCCCCAAATATCTCTAGTTCGCATCTCTTGTGAGTTTCCTTCACATTGCCTGCCTTCTGTGAAACACTCCATCAGTCTTCAGGGTGCTGTGGGAACTTCCAACGGACCAAGCCTAAACTCAAGACAGCTGACACGGTCTGCAGCATCCTGCACAGACGACGCCTGAACTCAGGATACCTGACATGGTCTGCAGAACTCACACCTCTGCCTTGCTGCAACCCCGCCCCCACTCCCTCAGTCAGGTACGCACCTCTCCACACCAACACCAACTCTCTGCCCCTCAGATCCAGCCTGCCACCCGTCACTCACTGGCATCTTCCTGCCCTTCTACGTATAGCCTCCACTGGTCTTCTGAACAAAGCCTCCTTCCTCAAAGAGACATTCAATCCCTCCTTCCTCAAAGAGACGTTCAACCATTTGCGACCACAGAAGTCTTGATATATGTTTTGAATGTTGAACCCTGAAAATTCTCAAGTCTTTTTCATCCTTGGAACCACTCCAGACCCGGGCACACAGCAGGTGCTCAGAAAATTTTCATTAACTTACATTGGTGGAAGAAAGTTGTCATAGACTTTTATTTATAAGAATTGGTGTTCTTGCTGGGCGGTGGTGGCGCACGCCTTTATATATTTTTTTAATTGATTTTTATTGAGCTCTACATTTTTCTCTGCTCCCTTTCCTGCATCTCCCCTCCCCTTCTACCCTCTCCCATGGTCCCCATGCTCACAATTTACTCAGGAGATGTTTTTTTCTTCATCACATGTAGATTAGATCCATGTATGTCTGTCTCTCTTAGAGTCCTCACTGTTGTCTAGGTTCTCTGGGATTGTGATTTGTAGGCTGGTTTTCTTTGCTTTGTGTTTAGAAACCACTTATGAGTGAGTACATATGATAATAGTATTTCTGGGTCTGGGTTACCTCACTTCAAATGATGTTTTCTAGCTCTATCCATTTGCCTGCAAATTTCAAGATGTCATTATTTTTTTCTGCTATGTAGTACTCCATTGTGTAAATGTATCACATTTTAATTATCCATTTTTCGGTCAAGGGGCATTTAGGTTGTTTCCAGGTTCTGGTTATGACAAGCAATGCTGCTATGAGCATAGTTGAGCACATGTCCTTATAGCATGGTTGAGGATCCTTTGCTGGGCCTCGAGGAAGGTTGTTTCCTAATTTTCTGAGAAATTGCCACACTGACATCCAAAGGGGCTGTACCAGCTAACATTCCCACCAGCAATGAAGGAGTGTTCCCTTAACCTCACAACCTCTCCAGCATAAGTTTTCATCAGTGTTTTTGATCTTGGCCATTCTTGCAGTTGTAGTATGGACTCTCAGAGTTGTTTTGATTTGCAGTTCTCTGGTGACTAAGGATATTGAGCATTTCCTTAAGTGTCTTTCAGCCATTTTAGATTCCTCTATTGAGAGTTCTCTGTTTAGGTCTGTACTCCATTTTTTTTATTGGATTATATTTTCCTTTGATGACCAATTTCTTGAGTTCTTTGTATATTTTGGGGATCAGACCTCTGTCTGATGTGGGGCTGGTGAAGATCTTTTCCCATTCTGTAGGCTGTCGTTTTATCTTGACCAGGTACACACCTTTAATACCAGCACTCAGGAGGCAGAGACAGACAGATCTCTGTGAGTTTGAGGTCAATCTAGTCTATGGATCGAGTTCTGGAACAGCTAAGGTTACACAGAGAAACTCTGTCTGGAAAAAACAAAATAGAAAAGAAAAGAATCGGTGTTCTTGAAGAGCACAGAATTTGTAGTAGACAGACTACAAAGTGGAAGATAGAGAAACGTTTTTAAAAGTACCTAATGCCAATAAAGTTGACACTTGTCTTTTATTTCTGTTCTAGTTTGGTTTCTGTTGTGACAAACACAAGGATCCAAAGCAACTTGGGGAGGAAAGGGTTTATTTAGCTTGCACATCAGTCCATCATAAAGGGACGTCAGGGCAGGGCCTCAAGGTAGAACCTGGAGGCAGGAACTGAAGAGGTAGAGACCATGGAGGAACACTGACTCCTGGCTTGCTCCCTGTAGCTGGCTCAGTCTGTCTTCTTACAGTACCGAGGACCACCTGCCCAGAGGTGACTCTCCTCCCCGCGAGCTGGACCCTCCCACACCAGTCAATAATCAAGCCATTCCTGCCATTCCTCCTCACATCCCACTTTTAAGCGTTCCTTGTGTTCTTTCCAGCTCCTGGGATTGCTCCATGCTGCCCACCTGCAGTGGCAACCCTTTGGTTACGATTTCTGATTGAACAGAAATGGACAGCTAACTCTAGGAGTTGTTGAATCCATGCCCTTTTAAGATTTTATGTCTGAGTTAAGGATGCCGTGGTTGAGTCACTGTTGAGGGCATGAGTCAGGGAGGGGTCATGTCAACAGACCTGATCGGAAGCGTGGTTGGAAAGGGATACCCAGAAATGCCTGCTGGCTTCACCTCTGTTCCCTTACCAACTAACATGGTGCCTGGCACTTGGTAGGCCCTGTGAGGCACCGGGAAAGGCTGACAGAGACAGCTGCTCTAAGAGCTTCCTTCTGGTTTTGCTCTCCCCTCCCCCCGACAAGATGATTTTCTGGCCTCCTTTCTAAGAGATGTGCTTGTGTCTGTCCAGCAAACCCTGCCTAGACCAAAGCTAGGCTGGAGCATCTAGTTTCCACAATCAAATAAAACCTAAGAATGTCCTAACTTGGGAGCCCCGTGAGACGTAGTCCCACAAATCTCCTGGTTTCCAGGGACCTGGTACCGGTTTTCTCGGAAACCGGAAATCTTAGTGAGCTGTCCAGAACTCACTGAGTCACAGAAGTGGGCACGCCTCTCTTTTGCCATTGGGAATCTTCGATATTTGAGATAGAGAAAAATGCATAAATTAAAATACAACTGAAATAAAGGGATTATTATGTTCAAAAGAAAAACCCAGCGGCCGCCTTTAAAGGCAACCCCTGAAGAAAATGTAACCCGATCCTAACGTGAGGGTTCTTTTGTAGAAAGAGCCTCTGTCCACAAGGATCCAGGCACTGTTGGTGGCACACGGCATCAGTTAGTGCCTACAGGAGGGGTCAGGCCCGGTCGAGAGGGATTTGCCAATCTGAGCTCTGGAGAGGAGAGCAGGGCAGGCTTACATTAGACTTCTGGAATATCAACGAACGGGCTGTGTTTGTGGTAGTGCAGGGGGCTCCTTCGCAGGTTCTGCCTCTAGACTCCGTTCTTGTGCAGGAGACGGAAGAGAAGAGTCATTTTTCCCCCTGCCCACCAAGCAATAAGCCAGCACCCCTGCCCTGGAGGACATAGGTAAACTTATAAAAGTAACAATCATCATAGGTCTGAAAAATAGATAAATGCTTGAAGGCAACTAGGAGGTTGCACACCCTTGAACTAGCTCTGTGGCCTTGGTCAAGCCACCAAACCTCTAGTAATTGAGAGTTACAATACTTTATGCATTTACCTTAAGTGCCTGTAATTTCTTAGTCCAGTGCTAAAAACTGAAAGGTCAGGCCTGGAGGTGAGGGAGTGTTATGTAAGTTGTCAGTGCTTTGGTAATGCAGACATTAATGCAAAGATTTGTTTTTCAGAAGAAAAGGTAAATTAATTGCTTTCAGTGTAGAAATACAGCGTTGACCTCGCTATTGCCGTCCTAACACGGCTCCCTAAACAGTCGGGAATGAAAGGGGGCACAATAAATGTCTGACAAGACAGCAACTACAGGACAAACACATCAGTCATGGCTGTCAACAAATCAATCAACCAACCAACCAATAAAAACTTTCCATCTAAAGAAACCCTGTGTAAACTATGAGGTTCCATCTTCTGGAGACTTTAAGAGTGATTTGTTAACTGTGTGACCTGCAGATGGCGAACTTGGACAATAGAAACCCTAAGCAGCGACTGCCTGGCCAAAGAAAGCTGGGGTTTGTGTTTAAAATCAAACAATCAAGCAAGCAAGCAAGCCAACAAAAACCCTGGTACTCTCATAAAGGTTGATTGTGGTTTTACGACAAAAGGATTCCTAAGGATGAGAGAAAAACCTCTGAAGAGACTGTTTATCAGTCTGGGGAAGTGGTTTTACTCTGTGCCACACGGTTGAGGGACTGCTAGAAGGTTTGACTCTGGCTGAGAGTCCACACTGGCTTTAGTGTCTGAGGCTACAGAAAGGTGCTCGGTGCAGAGACCTTAGGCTGCTTTCCCAGCAGCCCCTGCATGGTGTAGAAGCGCTGCCTCTCCAATAAGTGGACACACCAGTACTCCATAACCCAAATCCAGGCTGTGTCCACAGTGCCTATACCTTTCTATCTAGATAAATAATTATGCACTCCGGTGCTTGCTTGTGGCTACAGTTGAGTGTTTGTTCTTCCTCCTCCCCACGGTAACCCTTTAGAGACCAATTACCATCCTTTATTGACATCGTTTTGCTGGCTGACAGAGATTTCCCGAGTGGCACATCGGGCATTCAGGACTCCTGAGAGACCTCTTTAACACTCTCACATAATCTATTTGTTCTACTTGAGAAACGTTTTTCTCTCTTAAAAATTCTACCACGGAGTAAGATGGAATTTTTACCATCGCACACCACCCACACCACAAAGCCATTATTTGTGGGTTTTGCGGTGGCGGGGAGGGGGGGATCGGTGTGGCTTCCCAAACTTTGCCTGTTCATGGAGTGGCCCGAGAGGTTTTGTTGGTCTTTTTAGCTGTGAAAGGCCAGCAACTCCCCCAACATGATAGATGAGTGACCTTTTACTGCATTACGAATCAGGGTCACCGTTTCCAAAGAGCCTCTTGGCTTGTGGGTCAGGTGGAGGGACATCTCTAGGCTTCCATGGTTCTCTGCCCTGCCATTTATCACAGGGCTGTAATGGTCACCTCCACACCCTGGGCTCCCCATGAATGCGAAGTTTGGAGTCCACATATCAGTGTCTTAATCATCCATTCACTCTCTGCCTGTGTCTGGTGTGTACCCTCTGTGGACGACGAAATCCTTGTGCTTGGAGATGATGCTTAGACAGTGAGTGAGGTGAAGACCAGATTAGAAGAGGAAATACAAGCCAACTGCTTATGGAGCAATGTACCCCGTATGAGACAGTATTTTTTCCTAAGAAATAGAAAAAGAAAAGAGCCGTCTGTGGCGGCCCACGTCTTTAATCCCAGCACTTGGGTGGCAGAAGCGGAATCTCTGAGTTCAAGGCCAGCCTAGCCTAGTAGAGCGAGTTCCAGGGCATTCAGAGCTACACAGAGAAACCTTGTCTCTAAATAAGTAAATAACCACCAACAACAATAAATAGGGCATGTTTTAATCCATTCCGTTCATTTTTATACTCTCAAGAAGCTAAGGTAGAACTGAATTTTGGTGACTGTTTCCCGGGAAAAACTTGTGTCCCAGAGACCTCGGGGTTGCTTGCTTCTGCCCTTTCCTGAATGCCCCAGTGTCATGTCTTCAAAGCAGAATCCTTAGCTCTCAGGATGAGGCAGTTTGGGGTTGCAGATTGCTTTTAAATCGTGAAGATGCAGCTCACCTATGATATGGTAAATTAGAACCTTCCAGAAAACTTCTAAATGATGTTACATCAGGATGGATTTGGGGGACAGGAGAGATGGCTCAGTAGGTGAGACATGTGCAGACTGACCATATAGATGACCCAGCTTCCATTCTCTGCCCGCACTTTAGGCAGCTCCAGGAGATCTGATGTCTGTGGCTTCCACAGGCACCTTCACCCTGTAAGTACACCCCGACGCATGCAGAGATACACCAATTAAAATAAAATAGGTATTTTAAAAGTTATTTTTAAAAGATTGGGTTTGGATTTGAAAATACCACCAGTGAAAGACAGACCAGAGAGGGGGTGGTCAAGAAGAGTGATAAGATGCAGACATTGACTGACAATCCAAATAGAAGCAGTATCCATGTTTCTCCCACAAAGTGCCCCGAGTAGACAGTGGAGCATCTGGCATGAAACAACAGCAGCGTTTGAGGACACAAGGACATACACACTGATGGAGTATGGGAGTGCTGTGTCTGTCCATGGCAAACACTCAATGAAAGCTAGTTAAATAGACAAGCTATTGTGTAGCAAAGCTGCTAAGGGGAGCAATGGACTCTCACCAAGGGCACAGCTTATTTACTTCTTATATAGTTAGTTAGGCACTGGAATTGGGATGGTAGGCATTATTAAAATGCATTATTAAATGACTGGAGGAGAGATTAATCAGAAAACCTGGAGGGAAGGGACTGGGGAACACGGCTTGGTGTTTAAAGTGTTTGTTGTACAAGTGTGAGGACCTGAGTTCAGATCCCCAGACCCCATGTAACTAGCACATGGGCACAGTTGCCCACCCATAAATCCAGCTCTCAGAAGACAGAGACAAGGCAGCTCCAGAGCAAGCGGACTAGCTTCAACTGGGAGACGCTGTCTTGATGAGTAAGATGAAGGACAACCAGCTGCCACACATCTGTATGCCCACACACAGGCACGAGCACCACACACGCATACACCAGAGAGGAAAAGAAACTTGTACAGTAAGGTATTTAGGAAAAACCAATACCCTGGGAGGTGAGGCGGACCGATCCAACAGGAATGCCTAGACATGCTGAGCTCCCTGATAACCAAGTCAAAAGGGAAGCGTGCGGAAGTCCGCAGTTCTCATCAGCCTGCCAAGGAAGTGTGTCAATTTGTCTGAGATGCACACACACTCTTAAAAGGCATCTCTAGCAAGAATTTACTATAGAATACTTAAAGGAGAGGAGTGGGGTGTTTGATAGCAGTTCTTTGAATACTACTTATGTTTCGTCATGGACTAATCTATAGAACTGAGCACCAGCATGACCCATATAAAGCAACAGACATCAGAGAGGGAGAAAAATGGAACTCGGGTGTGAAACTACACCACACTGCACCAGCAAGAAAGTGTGCGCTCTGGCAATAGTCCACGGTTTTGCAGCTGATCATGAGGCTGGATTTGTAATCTACTAAATTATAAAGTGGGAGTTTCACTCAGTGGTAAAATGTCTGTCTAACCAACATGAGGTCCTCAGTTGAAACCCCATTACCACTACCATAGCTCCAATGAAAACTCTACTAACGTTAGTAGTTACTACTAACTACTAGTAGTAACTACTAGTAGTTAGTAGTAACCAAGGAGTAGAGGGGTCCGTGCATGCGTGCCTGAGCCATCTCGTCTTCAGTCTTTCTGTCTCGTTTTTCCCAGCTTCTTTATCCTGTCATCAACATCAAAACACGGGGATTTGTTTGTATGAATCATCACTGTGGGTATTTTTCCTCTGGGGCAAAAATATACAATTAGGTTAATGGATCAAAATTGCTGTCACTGGGAAAGCAACCTCCCACCTTTCCTTCCTGTGCTCCATGATGGAGAGAACTGTAGGGAACCAAGGCAGGAATTCTGTCAGCCGCTTGATAGGTCACCTAGAGCTTCACAACTGAGGATTTGAAAAATAAACAGTTTGGAGCCAAGTGGCCATTTTGAAGTAGATTTGGCCCCCATTTCTATTTACTGACCTACCCCTTCGAAATCAAGCATTTCCTGTTTTTTTTATCTTGTGGTTCTGGAACTTGTACATGACACGTAAGTAAGTCACGGAGCTATACCTCACCCTCCCTATGTCTTGAGTTTGGTTATTGGATGGGGTAGAAACAATTCCAATAATAGTCGACAGATCTCAGTGCTTTGTTTTTTTTTCCACTTGATTTTCACTCCAGAAAATCCCTGCCCACCTCTCCAAGCTGCTTCCTCGAGGCTGTCCAGGGTCTGCCAACCACATCAGCTCTGGAAGACCGTAAGAGGTTCTGAATCTTCAGCGTACTCACTCAAGTCACACTAACATCTGCTAGGGTTTTTAGTTCTGCCAGGGATTTCCAGCTCAAGTAAGTCCTGAGTGTCTGCCTATACATTCAAGCTGAAGATCTCTGCAGGTCAAACTTTTCTGAGTATTGACCGGCTTCCTGGCTTTGCCTCTTTGACAGCCTCTTAATTCCAAAGAGAGTCTCTGTTGCAGAGCATCACAATAGCAGCGTCGTTCACTTTCATCCTCAGACTTAAAAGCCCAGCCACCATCTTGCTTTATGGGACTATAAGGAACGATACTATAGTGGATGAGTAACAGGTCAAGCAAATAACCCATTCTGAAAAGCGTTCATTCCCGCATCCTCTATCCTATGTGTGTAAAATTCTATTAAATATACATTCTGTTAAATTTCTAGCATCTTGGCTTCATTAAGTGTGGGTCGCTGCTGAGTTCAGCAAGACCCACTGCTGACACTGGCAATGCTTAGCATTCACTGTCAAATTGACAAACTCAGAAGGACTTCTGGACATACTTGGCAAGGACTATCCAGATCACACTAATTGATGTGGGAAGATCCAACTTCATTGTAGGCAAGACCATTCCCTGGGCAGAGGACCCAGGTATATGTGTATACACACACACACACACACACACACACACACACACACACACACACACACATATATATATCAATGGAGAAGGCAAACTGAGCTCCAGCAAACATTCATTGCTTCCTGGTTCTTGGTTGTGTTCATGTAATGTAGCCAACTCCTGATGACTTGACTTCCACAACACGATGGGTTATACCATGAACTGTGAGTCAAACAACTCTTTGTGTCTCAACTTGGCATTTGTTGAGTTATTTTATCACAGAAACAGGACACACACACATGCACACACACATACACACACACACATACACACGCACACACACTCACTAGTGCAGAACCTCAGGTGGATGACTTGGAGTCAGCAAGTTTGAACAAGAGCAACAGTGGCCCAGTGTTCCTCTTTGCTGCGGTTCTTCAGTAGCCCTTTCCACATTTACTCTGCAGTTTCTGCTGACGTAAACTATTTTGCTTAGTTTTCCATGAACTTGACATGAACTAGAGTCATCTGGGAAGAAGGAACCTCGAGTGAGAAGTGCCTTCCTCTTTTTGGCCTGTGGACAAGTCTGCAGGGCATTTTCTTGAAGGATGGTTGATGCGGGAGGACCCAGCCCACCGTGGGTGGTGTCACCCCAGGTCAGGTGGTCCTAGGAGGTATAAGAAATGTAGTTCAGGAAGCCTCTGGTGTTTATTGAGCATGTTTGCCATTAACCTGTTACTTGGCAGGAAGATACTCTTCATTCCTGAGTAGTATTCCACGGTGTGGGTAGTTCACATTTGCTTTAGCTGTCACTGGTGAGTAGACTGTTGGGTTCTGCTGCTCTGTCAGCGTGGTTGATGCCTATGGGAGCAGTCGTGAGTGACTGTTGGGATTCACATGTTTTCATTTCTATGGGGTTCATCTTCAGGAAAGATCGTTTACGACAAACTGATTTTTAACTTTTTTTTCCCCCTGATTCAGGGTTTCTCTGTAGCTTTAAAGCCTGTCCTTTGTAGACCTGTAGCTTTGTAGACCACTAGCTTTGTAGAACAAGTTGGACTCAAACTCACAGAGATCCACCTGCCTCTGTCTCCGAGTGCTGGAACTAATGGCGTGCACTGCCACTGTCCGTATATACTTATTTTTTTTAAAGTGTATTAAAAACGACTTATACTTTTATGAAGTTCACTAATGCTTATAAGAAAGAATCATATCTTTAAATACTAATGTGTTAAACCCAGGAATATCATGTTTGACCGTTTCTTTAAATAGGAACCTCTCAAATTGAGGTTTTTTGGTTTTTTTTTAAAAGTTTTACTTTTAAAGTTTGTGGTTTTCAGTTTATGGGTATGTGTGTATGTGCCAGGTGTGGGGGCACAGTGGAGGCCAGAAGAGGGTGTCAGATTCCCTGGAGCTGAAATTACAGGCAATTGTGGTTCACCCAAACTGGGTGCTGGGAACCAAACTGGGGTCCCCTGGAAGAGCAGCAAATGTGCCTAAGCATTAAGCGACCGCTCTAGTCCTCAAAGTAAGGTTTCACTAACTGTATGTATTTTTGAGATATAGATGGGCAACTCAGTGTGACCTGCAGGCATCTTGTTTTTTAGTCAAACTAGGTACTTTATCTTTCTCATGAGTGAGGGATAAATTCATATTCTTTGTGCGGTTTTAATGTTTTGAAGGTAACACATTTCTAAAACAAGTGGTGATGCTTCACATGGCAACATCTCAACAAATGACAAACTAAGGCCTGGAGAGACGGCTCAGCAGTGAAGAGCACTGGCTGCTCTTCCTGAGGACCCGGGTTCAATTCCTGGTGCCCACATGGCGGCTCACACCTGTCTGTAACTCCAGTTCCAGGGGATCTGATCCCCTCACATGGATGTATATGCAGGCAAAACACCAAGGCACATAAAATAAAAATAAATTATAAGCAAAACAACAAATGGCAAACTAGTTCTTCATTAGATCTCAGGATTTTTCTTCAACCAATTTTCGTAGCCTATCAAAACTATCCTAGAAAACATACATAAGCTTCATGAGATTTTAATAGATTTTTTTTAGATTAGATTTTATTTTTCATAGTATTTTTTTTTTTTTTTTAGCCCAACACGCTCTCGTGTACCTTAGGCTGGCCTTCCTTGGCCACGCCATGTAGCCAAGGATGACTGTGAGCCTATGGTTCCCCTGCCTCGAAATCTGAGTACGGGAACTTCAGCTGTGTGCCGCCTTCCCCCCGTTTACTCAGGGCCAGTCCCGGGCTTCCAGCATACTATGCTAGCTAGCACTCCACGAGCTGAGCTACATTCCAGCCCATGGTGATTTTATTTCTCTGTTGTTTTGTGCCATTATTTTGTGGTCATGTCCATGCACGCGCCTGGCTGTTCTAGCTTGTGGCTCTCCTCCCACTGCTATGCCTTATGCACGCGCCTGGCTGTTCTAGCTTGTGGCTCTCCTCCCACTGCTATGTAGCAAAGGCTGACTTTTAACTCCTCTGCTTTCCTCATTAGAGACTCTGCAGCTCTGAGTTTTCTTCTGGGTCTAGTTTGGTCGCATGGTTTAGTTCAGAAATGTATTGGAAAATGATAGAATTTTACCTAGAGGCTACTGAAATTTCCAACTGACGTGATTATAAAATTTTAGTTTCTCTTAAATATCATAATGCTTTTTACACACATGGGCAGATATTTTTTTTTTCCTTTGTGGACTCATGAAATTTCTTTTGAGTTTGCTACAGTACTGATTTTAATACAGTTCACTAGTTGCTTATTTTACATTCTATTATTATATTCAGATAACACTATAATAATGTTCTTTAAAAACAATTTTGATTAGTGAACTATTTTATGTCATTTTTATTATTCCTAAATATAACTACCTCCAGCATTTTGTTCCTACAAAGGCCATTTTCTCAGTAAGTTTTCTTGAATAGATGCTCAGCTTGAGTTCCTTTCTTATCCTGTGAGCGAGAAGAAGTTGGCATACCCGCGTCATCCGTGGAGAACCTGAGGGAGTGGAATCTGCCTTGGCAACACTGGCTGACACAGTCTGAGCAACTCAGACTCAGGCGACCCTCCCAGCAGGGAAAGTGACTTTGGGGTCCTCTCACTGACCCTCACAGAAGTGAGCTTGGCTGCAGGGAGTGAATTCCATCTACTAGAAAGGAGACCTACGCCTCATCGTGGGAGCCAGTTTCCATACTCACAAGGCCCAGATGCTGGCGCATTTCTGAAGGCACAAAGTGGACTCAAGGATTTATCATATCATTATTAAGGGCCACCTGCTTCTGGGTCACCTCAGCGGAGAGGGTGACAAGGGCCTATCTCACATCCTAGTCCCGAGTGCTTTCCTTGTAAAGCAAATGGCCACCTTCAAGAAAGAATACTACTGAAAAAAAGTGTGCTTTCAACTGCATGCACTTTGAAGAACATTTCAAATTCCTCTCACTGGAAGACACAGATGGACCGAACCAAGGGGAAGAATGAAGCGTCAGGGTAAGATGTTTTGTAGAGGACTGTCCAAGTCAGAGAAGCTTGGAACCGAGCACAAAATCTAGTTCCGAGTTTCCTGGTCAAAAGCGTTGATGCGGGTTAGGGTTTATAATCAAAGGGAAAGAAACTCATCATTTGGCATGGAAATGGAATAGCCACTTGCTTTGCAGTCGTAGAACTTACTGGGTAGGCCTCAAGCAAAATCACATGATCGTTATAACAGACCATCGTATCAGTTTTTACATAGTAATTTTCAAAATTGCAAACTAGTAACTTTATAACCAATTATATATTTGTAAGTTAGTTATCAGAAAGTAAGGAAAGCACAGTCCGCCTTGTTTGTATATAGAATGTCTTGTTTTTATAGAGCCTAAAGATTAAGGGAGCATCTTTAGTGTATTTTTGTGTGTGTGTGTGTGTGTGTGTGAAAGAGAGAGAGAGAGAGAGAGAGAGAGAGAGAGAATGTATGTGTATGTGGGGTGTGTAAGTGTTCTGTTTGTGTATGTGTCTGTGGTCTGTATGTGGTGTGTAAGTGTATGTGGAGTGTGTAAGTATTCTGTTTGTGTATGTGTGTGGTGTATGTGTGGTATGTATGTGTATGTGGAGTGCATAAGTGTGTCTGTGTGTATGTGGGGTGTGTGTAGTGTGTATGTGTATGTGGGATGTGTGTGAATGTATGTATATGTGTGTGTGGAGTGTGTGTGTCTGTGCGTGTATGTGGGGTGTGTGTGATATGTATGTGTATGTGAAGTGTGTAAGTGTGTCTGTGTGTGTATGCGGTGTGTGTGTGGTGTGTATGTATATGTGTGGTGTGTGAGTGTGTGTGTATGTGTGTGAGAATGTATATGTATGTGGAGTATGTACGTGTTCTGTCTGTGTATGTGTGTGTGGTATGTATGTGTATGTGGAGTGTGTGTGTATGTGTGGTGTGTGTGGTGTGTATGTGTATATGGAGTGTGTAAGTGTGTCTGTGTGTGTATGTGTGGTGTGTATGTGGTGTGTATGTGTGCCCGTGCCCATGTGGAGGTGAGAGGACATCTTGTGAGAGTCAGTTCCCTTCCTCCACTCTGGTCCTCAGTCTTGGCAGCCAACACCTTTTGCTTATCCATCTCACCAGCCTTCTTTCTTTACCTTTAGCTCAAACACACACACGCACACACACAAACACACGCGCGCGCTTTTTCTGTAATGTTGTACAGTTTCTAGTGTGTCCATTTGTTGACTTTTAATCCCTGCATTATTTAACTACTGTTTCGCTGGATGTGGTCAGTTCACCTGTCTTTGCGGGAAAGCGAGCTACCTACAAACTGCAAGTAAGTTTAATGCTATCCCATGTGAGAGTCCAGGGGCAAGGCTGGTGACATCACTGAGCCTGGCTCCCCTGCTTATTCGGGAACAGAGTCCCTACTCAGAGCATGTGGTTAGCACTTGATCCTAATCAAAGGACCCCAAATACTTGGATCTAGTTCATTTTAATCTTAGTTGAAAAGAGTGTAGATGGACACTTAGGGCAAAGTGAAGGCAGCATAATATCTCCCCTTCAAGTGCTGCACAGCCTTCAGAATGCGACCTGGATTGCGGCCTCGTAATTCTCCTTGAAGCAAACAGAAGGGTCTCACCACACAGAAAGCAGCGGTTTGTGAGGCCAGGACAGACAGCCGCACAAGAGGACTCTGTTCATGGTCTTCAAAGTGAGGCAGCGATGGCATGGTTGCTGCTGTGGCCACATGTAATATCGCCTGTAGCTCTTTAAAGAGGATTAGCCCAGCGTGCTGAGAGCATTCAAAGCTGGATTTCATGTAGAGCTGAATATGCTAATGAGATGGTAATGTGTACGGCAAACATTTCGTAATATCAAATCCCTTCCAAACTCAGCTTTGTCCCTCCCACAGTGGGAAACCAAACTTCATCTTATCAGAAGGGCTAGGTTTTTTTTTTTTCTGCCTCGTGTATCTGCCTGGATAAAAGATGAAGTTAAATATATGGGCATTTATATTTAAGCTAAATTCCACTCCAAAGTAAGCAGAAAATCAAAGCCTGCTTATAGACAGTCATTTAAAAAGAATTTTACTAGGGCTATCTGCCCCCAGGGGTGAATGTAAAATACTCGATCCTTGTAGAAAGCAACACATGTATTGTTGAAACTTCACTTTAGAATTTCTTTTTGTGATTCTCTCTCTCTCTCTCTCTCTCTCTCTCTCTCTCTCTCTCTCTCTCTCTTTCCCAGTACAGAGTCTTTCTGCTCAGTGTCATGACTTCCCAGGTCGTGTCTCCACTCGTCCAGATTTGAGATTTGCTGGTTTTGTTTTTAAACTTGCTGTGTGCTTGGGGGATGATCTGTAAGTTGTTTCCAACTTAGTATTTCTGTTTCAGAGCCTCTTTGGCATAGCCAAGGTGAATTCATGGCAAGGCTGCGATTGCAACCCATGTAGCTGCATCCAGCATCCTTGCACATGGTTCCCGGAGATTGAAAACCCCCTGAAGACTTCGTCTCAATGGCTGGGAAAGAGAACCAGCAAGCACATGGAACCCAGGGCCCCTGGCTCGATGTCAGATGTGTGAGCTTTTATTAGTTATCGTCAGCTCACTGCACTTGACTGAGGAGCTTAGGCTTCCTTAGTTTTTGTTGGTTAGAAATAGTGTGTGTGCGTGCGTGTGCGTGTGCGTGTGTGTGTGTGTGTGTTTATCGAAGTTTTGAAGGGTTTGTCTGTGGACACAGAGGGACGGTGATACATATTCATGAAAGACTGTGCTCTCCACTCCGTGTTAGCCCTGACAAAGCCTTAGCTGTTTCACACAGCAAGCTGACTGGGATTGTGTGTGGGGGCTGCACGGCCAGATTAGTGCAAACAGTGAGCCCACTCCTCTGCTTGTTAGGCCTTTTCCTGACAATCTCCCCAATTGTCGCTTGGGACAAGGCTGTCACTAGGTGATGGCTTCTTTTGGCCATTTTGAGATAAAGATAATTTCCTTAACTTCCATTTTATTTGACCACAAGCACTGTGGTTGAGAGAGGAAGCACTTCCGCAGTTTAGGGATCAGGGCTCTGTCACTTCAAAGGCAACTTTGATCTAAAAATATGTGCTGTACCAAATTCATTATGTCTTTCCTTAAAGAGCTTTTAAATTTATTGATCTTCTCCTCAATTATTCTCCTTTTCCATCCAGTAAGGATGTGTGAGATGCAGTGTTGGAGGAGCCTAAGGAGGAGTGGGGGGGAGGGCTGCAGCCAACTGGCCACTTCTAAGCACCGAACAACAGGTGCTTTTGTTCCCCCCTTGAGCCTCTGTTGAATCCCTGAGCGACAGAGCCCCTCGGCTGCTTGCGGACGCACACTGATATTGGTACCAACAGAATAAGACAAAACGACGTTTGATATTGCAGCTCAATAAAAGAAAAAATATTCTATACAAAAATTGTGCCAACGGTCATCTCGCGCCCCCCCCCCGCCCGGCCCCCATTGTGCCCACGATTTTGAAGGCCAGCTTGCAGGGGTTGTGCAGGGATAGCACGGCCTCTTTGTTGATGAATAATTTGGCTTCCACCAGGAACAGTCTTCCCCTGGGCTGAGGGTTAGCTTGATTAAGTTCATATAATTGGATTGATGGAAGATTATACAAAGCAGCAAAGCAAGAGGATAAAAATCTCTATGGTTATACGTGAAAATTTCCTTTAAAGTAATAATGGCACAGGGCTGATCTGGGAGGATGGCAGAGGGAGGAGCAAGGAGGTGATACGGTCGAAAACACTGTGTGAAGTTCTCAAGGAATCAGTACAAAATACTTTAATGCAGAAAAAAATGTCATTGCTCGTAAGAGAAATAGTCTGGGTGATTTAAGAAGAATGTGTTTTTTTTGTGGCATCTTTAATTTGCTCTCAAATAGTTCTAATTCATACACACGCATGAATGCATATGTAAATAGGCATGTATGGCAAATGTTCTGCACAGGGTAATTAGACTGCATTATCCTTTGAACTTTACTGTGTATTTAAATTTTTCATCATACAAAAACCATCTTCAAAATAAAATACCAGAAGAGGGAGGGAACAAAAGCTTCAGCGTAGGAACACTTTTGACCTGGGGAGCAGGCCCTCTTTCTGGAGACTTTGCTGCTCTTCAATTCCTTCTGTTCTTGCTGTTTCAAGACATGGTTATGTGAAATCGCTGTGTTTTCAACAACACCTGAAATGCAGGGTAAAATGATTTCCATGAGAAGTATCACGATCAACCATTCGCTTCTCAAACATCACATATAATAGTTAATTTTGGACTGGGCAAACGGCTGGTATTCATTCCCGCAATTAAGAAAAGTTTAAACAGCTTAATCCGAGTTTTCTTGTCCTGGGTGCTCTTATTTCTCGCGATTTCAGAAAGTGTTGGTGGTTAGTAAATTCGTTTGGCACGCCATGATTTCAAAGTCTTAGTCATTCAGGAAAATATGTAATTTCTTCTCCCAGTGTTGGGAATCCAAACCTAGGGGCTCATGTCTGCTACCAAGTTATGCCCCCGATTTGTAAGCATGATGAAACATGATTAACACATGCTGTCCAATCATGTCCTTAGGCTCCTACAAGAATAGAAATTGCTTCTTTTGAAAAAAAAAAAAAAAGCAGTTCTTTGAATTTCCCAAACTGCTTGTAGTATAACAGTACCATTGTTTTGAAAAGCTGGTTTGGCACCAGGGAACCCGTGTTTCCTAGGCACCAAGATGTCCACAGCTTTCTCAGCAATGCCAGGCACTCCGTGTTATGCCAACTCATCCTGATTGAGAGGGAGATAGTATGGTTAGCTCAGGTTTGCCCATGAGGAAACTGAGGTTCATAGAACCCAAGTAATGAGGCCCTTTCTCACAACTGGTCAATGGTACAGCCTGAATGCAGACCCGAAAACTTGGGATCTTAAGCCATGTTGTTACTGTAGGATCAGAAGGCGCAGGGCTCGCAATACGTGAATGGACCTGTCCTGATTGCTGCTTATACCAAGCAAGGGAAAGTGTGCTCTATCTATAGCCCCAGGTCCTTGAGTGCCCCAGGCCCAGTCTTCTTCCCTGTGTGTTCTGGGCAAATAGACTGAGATGCGAAGATAAGAAGAAAGAAAGGCTGAAGAGGAGCTGTGCTTCTCTTTGAGTTTGTCTCATGTCCTTTCTCCCTCTCACAGACAGAAACGACCTCTGAGGTCGCTCGGTGGGGACAGCAGGATTCAGCATCCACAGCTCTGTATCATAAACAGCCCCTTCATTACAGGACTCTTGATGGTCATTTAAACCCAGAAACCTTGATTTGGCTTTCCTTGCGAAATCGGTCAAGGGAGGAGGAATGTGGTGGGGTTTAAGGAGGTGCTTTTTTTTTTTTTGTGAAGGGGGAGGGGGAGGATCTTTGTGTTGCCTTAGAGTTCACCTGCTCTGTGACATGTAAATGAAGGACCAAAACTGGCAGCCAGCAGCACCATGAGCCTGCCTCAGAGGAGACAAAAGTAAACACCCTCAAAGAGAGTGAACTGAAATATGATATCAGCTGCAAGAGAGGACCGTCTCCTCCGGTCAAATGAGAAAAAAATCATATTATCCTCACTGTGGTATACAAATAGCTTGTAAGCCACATTCCCCATCTCAGATGGCGACTATGAAGTGCTAACCTCGCGGCTGCAGGCCAGCCTGATCCCATCTCCAAACACAAACACTTCTGCCTCGGTTTTGGCTGGGGGCTGTGCACTGGCCTCCCAACCCCCCACCTCCCCGCACACCCCCCCCCCGTTAATTGGCTGAGACCACCAGAATTTGGAGGACACAGATGTCACTGATAGTTTTCCTAGGGACACATTCATGCCCATCTGTTGCAGCCTAGAAGGCTGTTCATATATCCACAAGGCCTTCATTTAATTCTTGTCAGAAAGTAATGTAAATCCAGTTTACCTCAGAGGTCGCAGCCGAGATTTATGCCAATGAGCCCCCTGCAATTTACACACACTGTAGTTGTATAGGATGAAAAGAGAGCCTTTCATGTCGGCGCATATTAACCAGAACGCCTGCCTTCCGAAAGGCTTTTTGACTGAGCTTTCTCCTGATTTTAATACAGCCCATGCCAGTTGGTGTACCCAGCTTTAGAGGGGAAAAAAGAAGAAGGGAAAAAAAAAAACCCTAATCTTTAAAGTTTTTTCTTTTATAAGAGGTGAAGGCGATAGAGAGAAATCCTAGCAAGAGGCAGTATCTAATCTGTAATTATCTGGCAGGAGACGGGAAGCCCCCGCCCTTTGATAGAGTCTGGCAGGAGAGCTGTTCTGGCTTGAATTATTGGAGTTTTAGGGCTAGAGAGAATTCAGTTGTGAGCAATTATCTTTCAGGGTGAAAATGGTAGGACTGTCCCGTTGAATTAGTCTGCTGACTTTTCAGTTGTCTCTCTTTAGTATAGACGGAGGGGACGGTGGGATTTGATGAATTTTCTTCAGACCAAGATAGGCAGAAGTTCACAGGTAAAGTGGGAGAGTGCGCACCAGGAGAGTGATCTTAAGGGATGCCTGAGAACTGTTCAGTGAATGTCCACGGATCATGTCGTTCTGTGTATTGATAGATTTGGAAATAATCGGGTTTGTGGCCATAGATTGGCGGGCAAACGGCTTTGAAAAAATACCCTTGGGGTCAAAGAGTTCTTGAAATTCTGAATACACCCCTTTCAGGGCGCATGACCCTGGCATATGACCTTCATGACCCTCAACCTTCTCATCTCTAGAGTGGGGATAAAGCCAACACCCCACAGTTTTCCATCTGCGGTGGACTGCACAGTATCTAAGCCACAGAAAGGACTTAGCCGCTGGCCTTTGTCCCTTCTCACCTTTGCCCAGGATGGCAAGTGTTACAATGGTATAAAATTTCTCATTGCTTTGATCGCTACAATGTTTTTCCACATTTTAAAAAGCAATATGTTAAAGGGAGGATAAAAAGAGATTTTCTTTCCCATAATTTGTCTTTTTGTTTGTTTGTTTGTTTTTGTTTTCAGCTGTTTAGTTTATTTTGTCCTAGAGAAATGCTTGCATTTGGGTCAGAGAAAGCCTGGTCGTTTTCCCCACTCAGTCAGAGCCTCTGATTTCCCAGGACAGCGTTCCTAGGCAGTGAGCTTCTGAGGTGCTGTGGATCCTGCTCATTTGCTTCTGCCCATAGCTTTGAAGTACATGGGGTGATTATTTTGGACATTTAGCCTTTTGTTTGTATTTTGCTTTCGATGGGATTAAATCTCGGTTGTGTTTTCCAAGCACACACTAACAGGATCTTGCAACGAAGGAGCCTAAGAATGTTCTGTTGGCAGGGGCTGGAGGCAGTTGGGCTCTGATTGGAAACACAATGTGTTGTTCATCACACATGGAGTAGATACTCCAAGCGTGCACTGTGTGGGCTTAATTGCAGAACTGGATGGGACAGGCATTGCATTTTGCAGGCTAGTAGTCACACTATAGGAGCTGATGTCCACGGTTGTTTACTAGCAAAACCAGGGGCCAGAACAAAACCAATATAACTTTAGAATGGAGGATGGGAGGATGGCTCAGTGACTGAGAATGTTCACTATACAAGTAGGAGGGTCTGAGTTTGAATCTGTAGCACCCACATAAAAAAAGTCATGTCGCACTAAAAGCTATTATAAATATATACAGTATATAATATAAATTCTTTTCTAACCTATTGGCTTCAAATGAAATTTGATGTGAGAGGCCACACTATAAAGCAGCCAGAAATGAGCCAGCTTGAGGCCTTTCTGCCAACCGTTCATCCGGTCCATCTCCTCTGTCTTGGAACGTGCAGGTTTTAGAGTACAAAATGCTTCGTATAGACGTGGACTGTTTGCCCATTGTGATCCCACAAGATCAGCTGTAGGGGAAGCAATGCAGGCTGTGCACATAGCGGTGTGGATGAGATGGTCTGCAGGGCATGTTCCGCTTCCTGCTAAGCCACGTGCTTCACTTAAAGTTATTACTGGATTTATTTCAAGGTGTGTGTGTGTGGGGGAAACTACTGTGCTCGTAAATAAAGACCCCGCTCCCAGCTAACTGTATTGAGATCTCCTGGGAGGAGATATATTGCCTCCTGTCAGGGTTAATCTATAAACACCTTCAGTACTTAGACCCCATTAGTCTTTGCTCGCGGTCTTTATTGGTCCCTCTGGAGTCATTTTGTCACTTGTATCAGGTGAAAATTAGGATCCTGTTTCCCCAGGAAAAAGGCATCACTTAGCGTTTTGGTGCCTTCAGATTTGAGACCTGAGTGCAAGTTCTTCTGCCTTAAGTAGGCTGGAATATGAGTGTAGATGATAGACTCACTAGTCAATTTTTCTCTTTTGGGGTGGGGTGGTTACTTTCTTCCCCAGAAATAAAAATAGATGCAGAGCGATCTCATGTTAGGCCGTGGGGGACTGGATGTTTAGAGCGCATGTCTACCTCCTGCCGTGTAACTCTGAGGAGCTGTGCCAACTTAGACCGTCATTGGACCTTCAAAAACAAATTGTAAGCTTTTGTTTAATTATATGTGTGCGTATGTGAGTGGATACACACATGTGTGCAGGTGCCCTAGGATGTCAGAAGAGGGCACCAGATCCATTGGAGCCAGAGGAGTGGGCAGTTCTTGGCTCTGAGATCTGAGCTCCCGTCCTCATGACTGATTACCTGGTGTTCTTGACTACTGGGCTGTCTCTCCTGTCCCCAGACTTTGACTTCTCCATTTTCTCAGGAAGACTGTATTTCTTGCTGCCAACATTATAATGAACTCTAATTAATACCGTCATCAGGATTTTGTAACATTAGGATTACAAACCCAATCCTTCTATTTTCTTTAGGTTCTAAATGTCTATGTGCCTCCCTCCCAAGTCAGGCAATGGTACGAAGGATGGTGTGAGCCGTGAAGCTTGTCTCAGTTTGTACCAACTGACCCTGTGATCAGACTAGTGCTCTAGGGAAACGCATTCAAAAACTGAATTATGCATGCGCCCACTTCCGGATATTTGTTATTGATGTTGAAAAGGTTTATTTTGATTCTCTTGGCAAGCTTCAAAATCACCGCATTGCTGTTTGCAAGATACTGTGTGCCAGGAAGTAAATGCTAGATGTCATTACGAAGTTTACAAATAGTCTGTCTGAAACTTCTAAGTTAGCTTCAAAGTCAAGCGATAAGAAAAGTCTAGAAGCCTGGTGGTGGTGCATACCTTTAATCCCAGCATTTGGAGGAAGAGGCAGGTGGATCTCTGAGTTCAAGGCCAGCCTGGTCTATAGAGTGAGTTCCAGGATAGCTGGGGCTACACAGAGAAAATATAGAAAAAAAAACCCACAAAAACCAAAAACAGAACAAAAAGAGAAAAGTCTAGAAAGTGGATATTTTCATCAAATTGTGTAAAAGTTAATGTATTTCTTTTTTTTTTACTTTTATTTATCCATTTTAGCATTTCTTCTGTGTCCCTGTTACTATAACTCTGCCAGATATTTCTTCATTCACTAAAAACAAATGGTTAAATTAATACAAAGCCTAAGATCAGCAACCACTTCATTAGAGAAAGGAGGCAATGAGTTCCTCCTGCAGAGCTACCAAGAAAAGAAACTTCGAGCCATTTGAAATCTCACAGTAATCAGAGCCAACAGCTGGGGAGCTGGCTCAGGGGAACAGTGCTCACTACCAAACCTGAGTACTGGACTTCTGATCTCCATTGCCCACAACAGCCATGAACGTGGCTGTGACCCAGTTCCGGGAATATAAGGACAGGAGGCTCCCTGTTGGTCACTGGTCAGTCAGCCTAGCTCCACTGGTGAGATCCAGGTTCAGTGAGAAGCTTCTTCAAAACTAACAGGGAAGCCAACGACTGAGGAAGACACTCAGTGGGCACCTCGGATGCTAACATGTGTGTATGAACACACACACACACACACACACACACACACACACACACCAGCAGAATTGTGTCGTTCTGAAACTCTACTCAGTTTTCAAATGAAGCCTGATGGCTTGGGGGCCCAGAGTCACGGGCTACAGGATGAGCTATGGTTTCTGAGAAAAGCTGTGTCTTTGTCTATCCTATAGGATGCTTAGGAACAATTAGATGAGCTGTCATTTCTCTGTAAATCTTTTTAGGGGTTCTTCCTTCAGGTCATTCAAGAGCTGTAAAATCCTATTTGTTCCTTGCCCTGATGAAGCCCTAAGTGCTAAGCCTGCCGAGCTGCCACTGGTCTGGTTTGGTGGGTAGACGACCTCCTCAGACTGTACCTCTACCTATGCGCTCAGCGACACAAGTAGCTCTCCATGGTCCATACTGGTTTTTAAGCCAGCAGAGGGCTGCCTGCCAAGAGCCATCGTTTGCTGGTGACAGGCAGGCACACGCTGTGAATTACGCAGCCGCATGGTAGATTTTTATGTCAGCTCAGGACGATGGTCCAGCCCATTGCAAGTCCAGGGGCCCAGGCCTGGTGGTGCCTCTGAGATTTTTAAGTATAAAATAAATGGAATTGGCGAGTGCTTGTGTGTTTGTGTTAGAGATAAGGAGAAGGTGAGGGGCTGGTTGCTGCTGTCTGAACTGCAATCCTTGGACACTCTTCTTGGACACTGTCAATCATTTCAGCCCCGCCCCCTTTCCGACACCAAGGCAGAGGGGGGCTGAGTGCCTACAGGCAAACAGCTGATTACACCAAGTTGACTGAGCTTGTATGTTTTTTTTTAAAAAACAGATAAAACACATCTTTCTCTTCAAAAATGTCCAACTACCCATACTTCTCGAGTTTTCTAACTGAATTCCTATTTGTTAATTAAAGGTAGTCCTGAGGAATTATTTAAAGGATAATTTCCTTATCATGTAGCCAGTATTGATTTTAAAATATCCAGAACTTTAAAATTTGAGTGGCTGAGCAATCTTCTTTCTCAAAACCATAAATGCTAATGAAGTCAAGAGGGTGCGATGGCCTACCTGGGCAGTGTAGAGAAACCAAATGGCCCTTTGGAGAAGTAGTGTGGGCTTGAAGGGTTTGGGTGGGTAGATGGTAGCACAGCATTATCTTCACGGCAGAAATGTAGAAAAAGTGGGTAATCTTTTAAAATTTTTAAACTTTATTTTATGAAATTTTATTGAACGCTACCATTGAAGTCTGCGAAACATTTATTACTTACTGGGCAAAGATTTATGTTTTTATGTCTATTTGTATCTATAATTCAACTGATCCCTTAAAACTGTGAGATTTATCCTATTACGCCTCTTGCAGACAAAGAAGCCAAGTCATGATTTGCCTAACACTGGTATAATTTAAACCCTGGCGTCCTGGCTGTACCCTGCAGGTGCCTGTCGAGGCTGTTGGTTGATGACTAAGAGTGTGAACATAATTCTTTGTTTCTACAATGTTCTCCCCCCACCCCGTAATTTCAAAGCCCACACATCCCTTCTCTCCTTAAACTTTTCCCTTGTGCATTGCTGCTCACATCAAAATCTATGCATTCTGTGAGAAATTAACGAACTGTTCTGACCCTGACCATGAGAATTATAATTACAGATTCGGGAGTATTTTGTTGCATTCTGAACCTTTATTTCCACGTTTATTGCTCTCATCAAAAGTGCTCATTGCTGGGCTAGAGAGATGGTTCAGCAAGGAAGAGCACTTGCTGCTCTTCCAGAGGATCCAACACCTGGCACTGGTTCACTAACAACCACCTAAAACTAAAGTTTCAGGAGACCTAGCGCCCTCTTCTGGCCTCTGCAGGTGCTACATGCACATGGTGCACATACATTCATCAGCCACACCTACACACGCAGAGAATAAAAGTAATTCACTTAAAAGTGTGCATTCCTACACATCCCGGGCAAGTTCATGCCAGAGTACCCTGTGCGCCATTTTTATGTATGATACCCTCACCTGGCTTTCCTCTTCCAGCCCCCAGAGATATACAGCAATTTTGCATTTTTGCCATCTGACTAATATGAGCCGGACATTTTCACACCTCATCCACTGCAATACACTATAATATACTCAGACTACCTTATTTCTTCTCCTGAAAATTAACTATCTTCCATGAAGTTATCCTTGCTGGGTTTTCCTCCCATCTCTGGTACTATTTAATGGGGAATGAAGTAGCCACATGTTTAGAAGTCCAGAGTCCTGAACGTTTTAAAAATCTCTTATCTTCTCAGCTTCCTCTTCGAGTTTTTTACCCTAGAGTCTGGGTAGTCAGTGTCTGCCTCTCAGGAGCACACCTCAAATGAAAGCCCTTCAAAGCTTTTTTTAAAAAAAAATATCTTCCTTCTTCATGAATGCTCCTCACCGCACGGTGTCTCTGGATCAGGAGACATATGGAGCACATTTCTGTGAGTGCCCTCCTGTCACTTAGGGCGCAAAGATGCTCCTGGAAGGACCATTTCAAAGCCATCAGCTTAGGAGCCTGGAGCCAGGACCAGATGGCAGGCTTGACTCACCTTGACCTGAGACGTAGCTCTTCAGCCACGGGGCCAGGCTAATAATTCTTCAGATGTCACCGTGGCTGATGGAGCAGGTAACTGTAGCCGGGAGAAGCCACAACAGCTCCTGCGGTGTGGCCTTTCCTTTCTCCTCTTCTTCCTTCCTGAGGCCACTGTCTAACCCGTTTGTGACCCAGAACACTCTTATTGCACCTTCTTGCACAGCAAGTTGGGTAAACACGCGCAGAGGCAGGGAACTGGAGCGGGCAGACCCGGGACAAGAGAGGCAAAGGCAGGCGGCAGTTTCAGCATCCAGTCTCCTGTTTCAGTAAGGTGTGGCCCGCAGGCTGGAAATTGGGTAAGAAGGGGTTGTGAAAACTACTTTAACTTAAAATTTTTTATAAAATTTATTCTTCCTTAAAAAAAAAAATCAAAGCATATTTTTGTTTTGTTTTCTACCCATACAGATCACCAGGGTGACTAAAATGTCCTTTCGGTCTAGAGTTTGTTTACCTAGTGATTCAAGCTGCCCCGCAAGGCTTCTCGAACTTACTTGTCATTGGTCACACGAGTCTCCTCCTCACATTCTCTGCCCGTGTCATTGTCCAGATCCACCCCTACCGCAGTTCCCTGCCCAAGAGCCCTTTCTGTCCTGAAAGGCTGACTCCAACCATTTCTGCCTGGAGTCATGGGTTCCAGCCTTCAGGGCAGTAACTGATATTTATTAGCTGTTCAGTACATCTAGGCTTCAGGACAGCTTTATCCTTTGGGTTTTCTTAATTGTCAAATAGATATATAGACGTCTAAGAGGGTCAGCACGTATGGAACACAGCGAGCATGGAAGCAACCCATTTTAAGCAAAAGAGCATGCTGCACCATGTTGACTTTCAGTCTCCCGTGCTCAACTTCATCCCGTCTTCTCCCCTTTCCCCAAAACTCTGTGATTCTAGATTTCTACTTTATCTTTCCTTTTTAAAAATTATTTTAACTATACACATTTACAGTCCCTAGCAATAATTTGATAAATGTAGATGATCTCCTTGTCCTATGTGATGTCACCTTATGTATTTGTACCCACCACAATATATTACCTAGAAACCAGAGTTCATTAGATTTATGTCCAAACCCACACCTGACTTGCTATTTATATTTCTGAACTTGACCGTGGTGTTTCTGGAACTGTTAGGCCTGCCTTTGCTTATTCTATTATCTTGTGTGCATATTCTTTTGCTGGTACAGATTTCATCACTGTGGACATTGTTGTACGTGTCAGCAAGACTCAAATTGGAGAGTTTCTCTAAGCTGGAGTGTGTATCTAAGCCTGGGCAGTGGGCATAATGTCTACATATGGTTAGTTACAGTGGAGCCGGGACAGGCAGCACTGCTCCCCACGACAATTCCTATTATTGGTTTTTAAATGAGTTTTCTAATCAAGGAGTAAATAGCTTTTCACACAACAGAAACTCACCTTTCCTGGTGGATAATGAAGCTGGACACTTTTCCTGTTTATTAACTGCTGTGTTTTCTCTTATATGACATGTCCAAGACTTTTGTATATTTTTTTTCTCATGGCATAGTTGTTCTTCTCTTGTTGGCTTATGGGAATTCTTTATATATTCTGGGTAGAAATCTTTTATCAATCACCAAACTTACAAATATTTCCTTCTGCAAGGCATGATGGTATATCTCAGCACTCAGGAGACAGAGGCAGACAGATCTCTGTGAGTCCGAGGCTAGACCGGTCCCACATAGATTGTCCCAGGCCAGCTAGGTATGCACAGTGCAATTCTGTCTCAAAAACAAACACTTTCTTCTAGTTTGCGATTTCTCATTTTATTTACTTTATGTTGTAATTTTGTAGATCGAAGTTTGTATTTTGTAACTAATTAAATATATCCCTTATAATTCCTGCCCCCCTTTTTTTGAAAGTGTTCAAAACTTCTTCCTCAATCAAGAGAGATTTAAAGGACACCCTCTTTTAAGACTTGACATCTTACCCACAATGCCTTGTGTGAATACCGGCTACGTTCTCAGTAATATAAACATAATGGCAATTGAAATGCAATCAGTGTATGAACAGAGATGATTATCCAGCCATATAGAGAAATGAAATGCTGGGCTGTGATGCAACTCAGTTGATAAGGTTGACTGAAACTAATATGCACGAAACCCTGGGTTTGGTCCTCAGCACCTTATATACCAGAGACTGTGTTACCAAGCACTCAGGAGATAGAGGCAGGAGGATCAGAGGTTCAAAGTCATCCTTGGCGACAGAGGGAGTTACAGGTCAGTCTGAAATATAAGAAATGATGCCAAGAAAGGAAGGAAGGGAAGAAGGGAAGAAGGGAGTGAGGGAGGGAGGGAGGGAGGAAGGAAGGAAGGAAGGAAGGAAGGAAGGAAGGAAGGAAGGAAGGAAGGAAGGAAGGAAGGAAATGATAATGCCAGCAGTCCAAAGAAGTGAAATATTGATTTATTTTACAACACTAGTTTGTTAATAACCTGGGGCTATGTGAGAGGAGAGTGCTGTGGTCTGACCCCATTTCCCTTACCATAGCAGGAAAACCCATGGAAGTAGAGAGCAGATTGGCAGATGCCAAGCAGTGCGGAGAGGATGGGCAAGGACTCCTTGACACATCTGTACTTCCTCTTTGAGGCTGTAGACTGCTCTGGAGTCAGGTGCTAAAGATGACTGTATGCATTGGGAGACACTAAAAACCACAAAATCATAAACAGCAGTGTGGCCGGGTTTGCTCCATGAATTTATCTCCGTTTTCTTCATTTGGGAATTAAATAGAATGTGTTTGGCACTCCTCAATCCTCTTTTAGTGAAGTCCTATAGAGGATGCCCAACTTTATCTTCCACATTGAAGGCTTTAGCACTGACTCTTAGAAAGCAACACTTTAGCCTCTTGCCACACATGCTCTGCAATGATCAAGTTTCTAAGCAGGTGTAGGTCCTTGTTGGGCTCCTTGTGTATTTACTATGTTGATTTCTCCCAGTGCCAATAATTTATGTAATCTAATATTATTTAATATTAGCTATTTAATTAATTAATTAGCTAAAATTAGCATTTGATGTTTCAATTTTTTTCCTTTTTTTCTTATAATCTGGTATGTCTAGATTCTGGTTTGTTTTGTTTGAACTTAGCACGCTCCACTACTGAGACACACGTCTAGCCCTTCATTCTTCTGTATCCTTTCATATAAATTTTAGGGTGACCTTTGAGGTCACACATAGATACATGTACAAAGATGTTGATATTTTTATTGGTGTTGCACTGAAGTTATAGATTAATTTGGGAAGACTATGATGTCTTAAAATAGTGAGTTTTTCAAGATATACATATGGACTTCCTTTCCATGGACTTTTATAACTTCTCTTCTAGAAGCCCACATATTTGTTACTTAAATTGTTCTTAGGCACTATATATAACATATATATTATGATATTATATTTATATATATTTGTTACATACACATATATTTTTATTTTTATATGTTTGTATATGAAATTTGAAGTGAAAGAGGTATTTGTATATAGTTGCATATATGTCACCTTACACTGGGTTTGAAATTAGGTTCCTTTCTGTATTTTCTACACTCTCATGCTTTAATAAAAATGCATACAACTGCTTTAGAAATTTTTAAATTAATATTTACTTCATGCATGTGGAGATCTTGTCTGAATTTGTGTATGTATATTACTTGTTTGCATAGTGCCTATGGAGGCCAGAAGAGAGACTCTGATATCCATGGAGGTGAGAAGAAAATGTTGGATCCCCTAGAACTGGAGTTACAGACTAGTGTGAGCTGCCATATGGGTGCTGGGAATCAAACCTGTGTTCTCTGGAAGGGCAGCCAGTGCTCTTCACTGCTGAGCCATCTCTCCAGCCACCACAGAACTACGTCTAATGCAATCTATCTTTAAGCTGTAGCTGGAGCAAATTTTAGAAATACTATTATATTTGAAAGTTGTTTCAGCCATCTTAGTTTGCCCTTGTGTTTATTCTTCCTTGTTCTTGTTTATCTCACTTGCTTTTGTTTTATCTCCAATTCTAAGGATTGTCTTGGACATTTTATTACAGCCTAAATTAACACCTGACCCAATTATAGATCTAAGAACTTGCTAACATCAATTAATCTTCTGACTTATATAATGGTTGGATTTTCACTTGTGTATTTTCTTATATGCTTTATGGTTTTGATCTAGCCTTTCTATAAGCTTTTCATGGTTTTCTTTTTATATGTCTAAGTGTTATGCCTTCATGTATGTGTGTGCGCCATATGTGTGCCTGGTGCCCAGGGAAGTCAGAAGGTGGCATCAGATCCTCCAGAACTGCAGTCACCGATGGTCATGAGCTGCCATGTGGATGCTGGAAACTAAACCCAGGACCTCTGCAAGAGAAACTGGTGCTTTAAGTCACTGAACAGTCTCTCCAGCCCCAAATCTATTCTTCTTTCAATTGACAAAGTTTAAAGCATAATATTTTCAAACATGTCTACACTGTGGCATGACTAAAGAAGTTAAGTGAGATGTATTACCTTATATATTAATTTCGTGGTGAGGGCATTTAAAATTTACTCAGTAATTTTCAAGCAGTTAACATGCCATTGATTATATATCTCCATGCTATACAGTAAATCTCTTGGACTCTTGTCTAACTGAAATTTGTAATTTTTTTTCGAGACAAGATTTCTCTGTTTAACAGCCCTAGTTGTCCTGGAACTAGCTCTTGTAGACCAGGCTGTCCTCAAACTCACAGAGACCCACCTGCCTCTGCCTCCCGAGTGCTAGGATTAAAGACATGCGCCACCGCATCCTGTTGAAAATTTGTATTTTTTTTGACCAACATCTCATTCTACTCCTCCCCCAATGCCATCCACTGACAACCACCATCCTTCTCTCTGCCTCTACGGACTTGATGGGTTTAGATTACACACCTTTCACTTTTTACTTCTCTGAACACCTTTTCCTTTTCTCCCTCTTCTTCCCATCCAGGACTCAAGGTTTCCACCTAATTGTGCCCTGTTATTTGACCTCTCTTTTGGATTTTAGATGTTGTTATCCTTTTCTGATGCATTTAGAGTAGTGTGTTCTGATTTACCATCTAGTTCAGATAATCTATCTTATGCTAGAGCTAATATCACTAAATTCTTCCACGGATGGAACTTAAAACTTTTTAATGATTGAATGTTTTAGTTATGTAAATTCAATCCTTATTTAACCTACATACTTTATAGTTTGTTTCTTTTTAGTCAAACTTTACATGGCTAGCATACACTACACTTTTTTTAAAAACCAGTTTTCCCTCTTGACAAGTTCATTATTAGAATGTAGAAAAGTTTCTGATTTCTGTAAGTTGGTTTTATATAGTGCTACTTTCCTGAAGGTGTTTATCAGATTTAAGAGGTTTTAATAGAGTCATGGAATCTTTATTGAATCATTGGGTCTTTTGAGTATACAATCTTACCATCTTCAAATAGGGATGTGTTGACTTCTGTCACTATTTAAATACCTTGTATTTATTTGTCTTGCCTTATTGCTGTAGCTACAGTCTTGACCACTGTCCTCAACAAGAGTAGAGATTATGGGCACTCTTCTCTTGATCCTGATTTTAGAGAAAACTCTTCCAGGTTTTCTCCATTTAGCATGATGACTAGAAGATAGTCATTTCATAGAACTTAGTATGTTGAGGCGTGTGTGGCCTTCTTTTCCAAGTTTCTTCAGGGCTTCTATCAGAAAGAGATGCTGAACTTTGCCAAAAGTCTTTTCAAAATCTATTGAGATGAGCACGTGATTTGTCCTTCAGCCTATTCATGCATTGTGTTATATTTACTGATTTGCAGATTTAGTCACTCTTGCATTTCTGAAAAAAACCCAGAACATTATGTAAAAATAGTATATACAAAAAATTATTGATCTTAAGACAAGACCTGACAAGATGGGTCAACAGGTAAGGAGGCTACCTATGCGAACCTGGTGATCCAAGTTTCATTCCTAGTACTGACGTGAATCTGGGAAGGAAAAAACTGACTCCATATTTAGCGCACAGACACCTATAAAATTAATATTTTTTAAACAAAATTTTGTATCCATGTGCTTTGTTGCCTTAAAAATGTCATCCCATGCTTTCCTGGCTTCAAGATTGATAGCAAGAGCTTTGATCTTGTTCTCATGTGTTTGCCTTAGCAGATAAGCTGGCATTTTCCCTTATAGATTTTAATATTGTCTCTTGGCTCTGTGTTGTTTTTTTTTTTTTGACATCTTGACTGAACTATGCCGTGAATTTCTACTCTGATCATGTCTCTTGGAGTTCTAAGTGCCCCTTGTGTTTGGATATCCACTTCTTTTTCCAGGTTTGGCAAATTTTCTGCTATAATTGCATGGAATGGATTTTTCTATGTCTTTCATTTTTACTGCAGCTCCTCTTCCTCCATGGGTTCTTGTGTTTGATTTCTCGATAGAATTCCAGACATAGACATTGTGGTCATTCTCATTCACTTCTTTTTCCTTATTGTTGTTTGAGCTTGATATTTTCTCAACATTATATACCATCTCTTATATTTTTCTCTTCTGCTCTGTCAAATCTGTTAGTGATGTTTTCCAGTGTGTTTTTGATTTGTTTCATTAATTTTTTTATTTCCAACATTTTTATTCTATTTGTTTCAAAATCTTAATTTCCTTGATGAATTTTCTTCCATGTTAGTAACATTTGCTTTTATATTGTTCACATTCATCTCCAAGCCCTGGATTGAGTTTGTCTTCTTGTCCATATTCTTTTTGAGATTATTGGTCATTTTTTAAAAAAACACCTTGAAGTTTTGTTTATCTGTTTTATGTATATGGATGTTTTGCCTGCATGCTTGTCTATGTTACACATATGTGGCTGGTGCCCTCAGAGACCAGAAGAAAGTGTCAGATCCCCTGAGACTGGAGATACCATGTGGTACCTGGGAATCTAATTTGGGTCCTCTGACTTCCACTCGTATACACACAAACACACATGTGTAAGCACACATGCACACACACATGCACATGAATATACACACACATACAGAACAAGAGATTTTTTTTAAAAATCAAGTATTGAAACAACTTCTTTCTGGGTCCTTAAAAATCAAATAGCCTGGGAGAGGGTTGAAGGGGGAGGGGAGAGGCAGGGAAGGGGGCAGAGAAATATGTAGGGTTCAATAAAAATCAATTTAAAAAATCAAATAGCCAAGTACACAGATCAGTTGTAGAGTGCTTGCCTAAGATGGGTGAAATCCATGGTTCAATTCCTAGTACTGAATAAAGAGGGAAGAAGAAAAGAAATGAAGAAAGGAAGAAAAAAGAATGAAGGACAAAAACGAGGGCGAGCAACTGTAGTTATATTATGGGTTGGACTGCAGATGTCTCCTGGAGCTTCATTTCCTTTAGCCGACTTTCTTTTTTTTCCACCCAGGAGGTTCTAAAGACCATACTTAGCCTGGCAGTCTATGATTTGGACAGGCTTTCTCTCACCCTCCTGGGACTTCCCAGTCCTTCCTCCTGGGATGGCTAATAGTCTCACTAGGAGTGCCTTCCAAGTGTGTTGGGAGTATGGAAAGCAACAAAACAGCTAAGATCTGTACAGGGAGAGGATCAATCTCAGGATCTTCGTATTTTCAAGCCCTCATGCCGCTGGAGGGATGCATCTATGTGTGTCAGACCGTCCACTGGAGCTGCATGGGCTGTAGTGGGGACGAGCAGGTGGCTGACTCCAGAGTTTCATCTGCTCACTGACACCAGGCTGCCCAACTCCCAGGTTGTCATTTGCTGAGGTCTGCTCCAGGTCACTGAGTGTGTGTGTGTGTGTGTGTGTGTGTGTGTGTGTGTGTGTGTGTGTGTACGTACACACGTAGTACATATAAGTGTGTTACTATTCCCTAGACACTTTCAATACCAACTTTCCCATCCACGGTTGTCAGCTCCCCAGCATCTGTCTGTCCCTGTCACTCTCCACAGCTGCCTCCCAGAGCTGTCTTTCTCCCAGAGGAGATGTAAGTTCAGACTTCTGAGCTGGTGCTCGTTTACTGCTCTCAGGCCTCCAGGACAGCACAGTTTCAAGGAATTGGTTCTCACTCAAGGTAGCACCTCACCTGGGTCATAGACAGTGACAGGGATTCCAGTAACCCAGTCCTGGGTCACACACAGTGACCCAGCCCTGGGTCACACACAGTGACCCAGCCCTGGGTCACACACAATATCAGGGATGCCTGTACACTGCTGGCCACCCACTGGAGAAATCACTGTCTAAAACCCACAACTGGAAGTTTGGGAGTATTTTAAAGTCTTAAATGTAGGACTGTATACATTCCACCCACCCCTAGAGTCTCTTATTTTTATTTTATGAGTGTTTTGCTACATGTATGCATGTGCACCACATAGGTAAGCACCCGTGGAGTGCAGAAAAAGGTATTAGATCCCCTGGAACTGAACTTACAGATGGTCGTGTGCTGCCCTATGGGTGCTAGGCACTGAACTCCAATCTTCTACAGCAGCAGCGAGTGCTCTCAACTGCTGGCCATCCCCACCCATTAGGGCCAGCTGTGGCTTACCTTTCTGGATGTGTCTTTTGTTTGTTTGCCTCCTACCACGGCATCTCATGGCTGGAGCGAGTTTGTCTTGTTTTCTTTTCCTCCCAGCTTTTTCTCCACACTTTTGTATGCTATCACTGTTGTGAGGATTTCGGAGTTTCCTCCCATTTCTCCCACTGAAACAGAGCCTATTTTTCCCTTATTCTGATTCTTCTTCATGTGCTCACATAGAGGCAGCCAGCGCCTTTGCTAATATTTTTAGTCTGGTTATTTAGTCCGATAAAGATACTTTTTGGGGCCTATACCTGCCGAGTCCACTACCTAAGGCCAGTGGGTCTGATTTACTAAATATTTTCTGTGCTTCTGTCCTTTACTTCTTTATGTCATGTGTATTTTGTGCGATTTGTCCACAAACTCACCTTTCTTAGCATTGACTGGAATCCCTTGAAGCTTAGACGGAAGCCCAATCCCTTTAGAGAGCTGCCCAAGAATTAACCTAATATTATTTTTACATTTTAATTTATATGGTTGTGAAGAGGTTTTATAGATTTTGTGGTCCCAAACTCCCAAGGGAAGAGTTTTGATCCCCTTCCCAGAGGAGTGTTTTGGCAAAGGCAGTTCCCCCAAACAATGAGGTGGGGAGGTGAAGGTTTGCTGTTACTCTTTCTTGCACTAAGGGTGTAAATTATTAGAACCTGGGACACAGGTGGCAGTGTCCTTCTATGTCCTTACCTTGTCTAGCCTTTGGGTATCATTGTCTCTCCAAGAGCAGGAAAGCCAAAGATTAAACTCACAGGGCTTGGTAAATGTCCACTTCTTGTGCCCACCCACTTGTAAAGGTGGCCCTCTGTGCTGCAGCGAAAGTTTCCCATTTCAACTTTTGGGGGTCTTTGTTTGGTTGGTTTTGTTTGTTAGCTGTTTGTTTATTTTTGGTCCTTTAAGTAACTCTTCCTTTCCCATTTCATTAATGCATTTATTTTTTAGAAATTTTAAACTGTTCGTCCAGCATTTCAGTGGCGATGTTGGCTGAGCGTCCTTCCGAGTTGCTGTAAATAGAAAAGTACTCTTTGAGTCTTTGAGACTTTCTTCTCCAACTTTGCCCTTCCTTTCCCTCTTTTTATGTAGCTCGCACACGCTAACAAATGGCTGCAACTCAAGAGCATCCGAGCCCCACATGCGTACTCTCCAGTTAGATTTAATCTTCTTCCTGCCCCACTCCACTCTGCCGCGAGCAGTCCAAGAAGCTGCATGCTGGCGTGGGTGTGTCCATGAGTTGCTCAGAGAAGGTGCGATGGTTAGAAGCTAGATTGTCACTGTCAGTGGCTATAAGATCCAATATTCCTAGCAGTTTTTCATCCAACTTCTAACAAGGCCTGATCCTGCTTGTCTTCTACTCTTGGGGCAGTGTGGCTACAGATGGCAATTTTGTTCTTAATGTTTTATGTTAAAGTCCAAAGCACATTTGCTCGTAGTAATAAAGTCTCCCAGTGTCTCTGCCCTTTAGGCCCCTGGGAATCTCCTTTCTACTCTCTTTTCCATGAACTCTAGAAGACGATGACTTTCCCTTTATAAGAAAGGATGCTGCGTTACCAGGACCATATTGTAACACTCTCTTCTTCCTATGAGCACCAACCAGTTCTTCCCAATCTGTTGTTGTGCCGCCCTTCCCCTCCCACACACACACAAAAAAAAGATTCTGGGAAAGATAGTCTGCTTCCTGCTTTAATTTGGGATTCAAGCAAAGGTGATTACCTGACTCACCTGCAGGTCATGAGCAGCAGTTTGTTCTTCCCTTGCTAGACTGCCAGTGCCTACCTTCATCTCTGAACCAAGCGCACACTGTAGCCAACACCTTGCTTCTCAGTGGCGTGGTGAGAAGGGGATGCTACTGTCACAGGCCTCTTGGCCACTCTCGTCCACGAATTATGTCTTGCTTGCTCTCGGCAGTGCGCAGAGGGATGAGCAAGTCCTCATTTATTTGCAGCAGAAGTCTGAGGATAGCATTCTGACTAGCCCTAGAGGCCTGTCTCTTCATAGCTAGACACACTAGTGACCTGCTTATCACACAAAGCTTGGTGGCTCATAGACACTTCCGTCCAAAGGGGCTTGGGACACAGTTTAGTGCAACAACCCCGTTTGTACTGGAATCCTCTCTGAAACGCTCTAGTTGAAAGGGAGAGGGTAAATTTATACTCAGCCTCGGATAATTTCGTGGCTAATTTCTCACTATCCTCATTTATGCCAGTGTTCTTCGTGTGTGATAAAATGTCAACTTGAGAGCTTGTTCACCGATAAATGCGTTATTGTTCTGAGTGAAATAAGCTTACGATAGCCTGAAGGCTTAGTTTGGGATGCTTTAAAGTCCAGACCATGGGCTAGAAGGGCACATTTAATATCAACGCAGCAACTCTTTGCTTTAATGTTCTCGGTAGTAATGTCGTCGTGGTGCGGATGAGCTCTGAGGCGGAGACGCTAGCGCCGTCCTTATCGCCATTACCATCTTCCCTGTGAGACTGTCGCTCTGGTAATGCACTTGGATATCCCTCTCCACCAAGTGTCGGAGAAATGCCACTCCTTCCTCCGTCAAGGGCAAAGAGGATAATGTCTTTTGTTTACAGGATACTACTTCAACAAAAGGAAGACAGACCAAAATATTTGCTAACCAGGAGTTGCTTTTTGTGTATGGGCTAGGCATTTTCGCTGTGTTAGTGAATTATGTTAATCTCAAACTTAGCTTGACTGCAGTTGCTCCTTCTGTCTCCCTCACACTTGCGTAAGGAATCTACATCCATGTTATCTGCCCACGCCAGTCCATCCATCCATCTCTGTGACGGCTCCATCCGCGTCGGAGCTCAAGGAGATTGGGTTTTCTGGGATACTGTTTTCTCCGTTTTTCTTGGCAATATGCCTGGCAGTGAGGAGCTTTAAATTTGGCATCTGTCATTGCCTATCTCGATCCAAATCACATAGTGCTAAATACCATGAAGAATGCCGCACAGGGGAAATCAGCAGCGGGCTGTGAAAGCGAGGACCTTCATATTACCGCGTGCTCGAGTGTGGCTATTAGAACTGTCATCCAGATGCTTCCTGTAGACTTCCAGAAAGGGGAAAGGCTCTGAGCTACTGCGACCCCAGGGGCACTGAGTGAAGTATGCCGAAAGTACATAAATCATGGGCACATTCATTTTATTTGGCCCGTGTGAGTTCACCAACCTCACCGTGGGTGACCCAGCTCGCTCCCCAGACTCTCTCCCTTCTGCGCGCTATGCCTTCAAGGTACCGCCCATCTAGACCAGACCCTGCAATCATTTCATATGCTCCCCTAACAGCATCCTCAGGGCCTGTCATGGATTCTCATGTGTTTGTCCTATTATCCTTCCCTGCTTGAGTCTCACACATAATGGATGACGCTTTAGTTAATCATCCTCCTCTCTCTTTTGTTCACCAGGTACCTCGGCCTTCAAGGGACTTCTTTATTGAGAATCAATGCCTCTCCTAGGTAATTGATCACCGTAGACCCAGGGACACTCAATTCATCCTGGAGGGTGGGTAATCGTCATGAATAATCAAGACGCTGTGGCTTCGATATTGCATGAATGCAAGCAAGTGCTGGATCATCTCTTGTTGGAAACGCCAGATGTGTCTACCGAAGACAAGAGTGAGGACCAGCGGTGCAGAGGTGAGGCTCTGATGGGAGACACCAGGGGTTGAGCCAGCAGGTTCAGTACCTTCACCCTCGCCTGCATGACACTTTTGCCTCTCTGCCCTATTTTTCTGCTCCTGGCAGATGACCACCAAGAGATGAGTGGATTTCCAGGATGTGAATGGGACGGGCTGCAGGCTGACGGGCAGGGAAGAAGCCCACTTTGTTGCAGAGAATTGCTGTCAGTTCTAATTTTAGGCTTCAGTAAACACGAGGCTACCAGAAACAGTTTGGTTCAGGAAGAACAAAGGGTCCAAGTTGGCTGGTGCACGCAAATTTCAATTATTAAAAAATTGAAGCAACTTCTGAATGGTAGCGCATACTTTTTCTCAAACAAGGGTTTTGTGCTTCATCAACTTCCATATACTTCCATGGCATCCACAAATAGGTCATCTCTGTTTTCTTTGTCACCAACAAGCTCCTCATGCCATTTTTAAAATGTACTCATTGATCTCACAAAAGACTGTTTGCAGCGTAATCATGGCCTGTATTTTTTCTTGCTTCCTGGTTTGTGCTCTTTAAGGTTATAGATATTGTTTAAGAAATTCAATCACAAAATCTAGGAAGCTACAAAAAATTCATTTCTTCTTTCACCAGCTTTGGAGATGCAACCTCTTTAATTCGGTTCTTTTTCATTGTTCAAATACTTTTCCTTCCGCTTGTTTAAGTATGTTCTTTGTATGAGCTTTTAATTTTGTCCTGTGTACTTTCAGTGTTTGGGTGTTTCATTTAAAAATAAGATGCCTGAATAAAATACACTCTGTCATGGGTAGGTCCCGGGATGGGCTTACCCCCAGTTACGGTTTACAGGCACATACATGTCTAACGAGGTATTTTAGGTACCTATGGCAGTCTCCACTATGTAACCTGTCTTTCTACTTCCTTCTGGATGAAGTCCTGTACATGCAGTCAGTTCCCAAAACAAACCTCAGCGTGTAATTGCATTCTTCGCTAGATAGACCGACAAGCATTTGACTGACAGCTAGTTGCATGTACTTGTCAACCTGGGATCATAGGCTCCGCGTGTCAGTGCCTGGTCCTCAACCACAGGTTCTAGGCACCCAGCCAATATTGAATAGCTGGCTCTCTGTCTCCCTGGGGCTGCACGTGGGTTGGGCTGTTGTTCTTGTTTTTCCTACAGCTTTCCTAGTGTCCTCTCTCTGTGTTTAGTGTGTCCTCACCTAGCCCTCACGTTCTCCCTGCTGAAGTCCGAGGCCCCAGTCAGATGCCATTTTCTTCTCAAGTGACAAAGATTAGGAGAAACAATGAATTTAATGTCATATAAGGGCAAATCAAGGCTATAAAGTCATTTGATAAGACGTGGTCCTTTAGGTAAGCTTCTAGAATGAGGGCCAGATATGAATGAGGGAGAAATCCTCACATGCAGAGTGGTGTGCTTGCACGATCCTCACTTCCTGTGGCCGACATCTGTGCAGAACCCCTTCTGCTCAGGTGGGCAGGTGACTGTAAGCAGCTTTGGTCCACTGGTTGTGGCTCTACGGACGTTGTTACTGTCTGGAATCACAGAGAAAGACGTTCGTACAGGGTTGCTTATGGGCATGGCAGCCGGTGAACTTGGGAACATTGATTCAGCATTTTGTCTTGCCCTAACCTTCAGTTCCATCTCTCTCCTCCTTGTTCCTGCCAGCCTGGGAGGTGGAGTAAGATATGCAACACAAACTGAAATGCAGTATAGGTTTAACACCTGTCTTTTAGGGGTGTCTTATATTCCAGTGTGCTCCACTGGCTTATTTACGGTTTGGCTTGGAGAAGGGTTATGGAGGGGACAAAAATGATTGTCAGTTGAAGAACCATCAAGTTCACTCTTTGAGTCTAGGATATTTACAGTCAAACTGAGACACTGAGAACGGAAAGGGACATTATCTGTGAGTCCCCTGGGCCACACGGGACCGTCCCCTCCAACTGTCATCATACTCATTGCCATTTAGAAGGACCCTTGAAGAAATTTGCTCTGCACACATGTTACATTTCTAGAAACTGAAATTCCTTCACTAGCAATTGCACAGACATATTTTGCAGCCAAATGGGAGCACATAGTTCTAGGGCTCTGCGAGGGGATGCTGCTGCAGAGTAAGGGCCCAAGGGGTGCTGAACTTGGAGTCACACTTTCAATGGGATACGATAGTCATCTCTGGTCATCGACACTAGTCACTCATTGGTGTGGTCTTGTCAAGGCCAAGCAGTCTTTCCCTACCTAGAAAGTTCCTTAATTTGCTCAGCTGGTGGCAAGTTCACATAAAGACGTCCAGGATTAAGGCAGCTTTTCTTACTTCTTATTCTGTTCATCTGTCACGTTCTATTTTCTCTCTTTAGTACGGATCAGGCTGATATAATGCTACCTTGGTGTTTTAACCAGGACAGTATGCTGCCATAGTGATGGGATTTACACGAGGAAGGGGATAGGATACACAACAGCTGTCTTGAGGATGCTTTCAGCCCAGGAGGACAGGGAGATGTGTTCAGAGAATAGTGGAATGGAAGCTGAAAGGAGCATGCATCTGTGGGTTAGGAAGCCCAGGGAAGACGCGTTTCAATTCCACCGAGAGGCTATGACAGACTAACAGGAAGTGGTGATCTTTGCTTTGAATACCAAATACAGTGGGCCTGAGTTTGGTCATTGGCTTTGGGAGTAGGGAAACCGCAAACTAAAGAACTAAAAGATGTTGTGAAAGGTGTTGTCCTAGTCTACCTGGGGAGAGACTCAGCTTTGCAAAGGCTTGTGAGGATAGGCTGAAAATACCGAAAAGAAAACAAAAGAGAGAGAGAGATAGGCTGTAAGAGCTATAGGATTTGAGTTAGCTAGATTCATAAAGGGAAAGAAAGCAAATGTCTAGAATGACTGGGCTTCAGATTTGGTGGTTTCATTCATTAAGAGAAAATATAGAGAGAAATGGAATTAGAAAACCGCTGATGAACTAAGTTTGGAATGTGTTCAATATGAGACACAAGACAAATCTATAGACGACCTTGTTTAGAACACTGGCATCACACATACTTCGGAACAGACTGTCTCCATTATGAGGAAGGTCCCGTGGAGTGTGTACTATCTATTATACCCAGAGTGATGTGAACAAGGGGCCTCATCAGTGCAGAACTTCTTGCTGTGGAATTTTGCGTGCCAAGTAGGACAATCAACCCTACTCAACTTTGGTGTGGTTTAAATATCAAATCTAAGGGAAACACTTGAAGTTTCTAGATTTTGTGTTTCTCAAGTTTTGACGAGAGACTGCCAAGCAAAATAGTTAGGATTGGTACCCACTGAGAGACTTAACACAGTTACTGTTGTGAAACGGGGCCACTTCACAGTTAACTGGTATCAGCAAACATCCTGTTTGTGAGTTTGTACTTTCTGTCTGTGTTTAGGCATAGTCAGTGGTTAAAGAGAAGATGGGCCAAGGTCTTAGAGAAGCAGAAACGGCCTGAGCAAATTGAGTCCCTTCTCAGGTGCCACAAGCTCAAAATACCATTTCCCTCTAGCCCTGTTCTCACTTTACAGGGAAAAGAATCTTTCCTTCGTGCCTTTCTCTGATTCTTCATGCAGAGACAGCCAGTCGAGTGCTTGACTTCCTGTTAAAAACCTTTCTCAATGCCTGACTACCCCAATTTACCTGTAGGGCACAGTAGACTCAGGCCACCCATGACAGATAGCTCCTTGCTATTATTCTTCGAGGCGGCCCCAACAGCTTGGACCAGCCAGCGACAGATAGGAAAAGTGTTTTGGTCGCTGAGGTGCTTCATCATAACACGGGGGGCTCCACAGCCCTTTCTTTGACGGCAATTTCCTTAACTGACCTCTGACCTTTTCAGCTTCACTCCCCAGCGAGTTAAGGACCCTGATCCAGGAGGCAAAGGAAATGAAGTGGCCCTTCGTGCCTGAAAGGTGGCAGTACAAACAAGCCATGAGCCCAGAGGACAAAACAAACCTGCAAGATGTGATTGGCGCCAGGCTGCAGCAGCTACTGGTAGGAAAAGTCACACCACCTGTCCCTCCGACATCCCCAAGGGAGGCAGTTAGACACTAAGTGGTCTAACAGATTAAATTTCTCTGAAGTACAAGACAGGCCCGACTCTTACAGTCAGCTCTGCCAGATTGACTGATGTGGGGGAAATAGCCATTTGAAAAGTGTCATTTTCCTGCACCTTCCTGGGGTAGAAGGACAGACCTATTGTGGGTGAAGAAAGGCGGATGGAGTACATAGTCTCAGACCTGTTGTCTTGAAATAGTCCCATCTTCTAGGTGGACTTCAGTTGTTTTGGTTCTACTGTGCTTTAAAACATTTTTTTTTATTTTGAAATGACACTTTCTAGAAACTGGATTATTAAAAAAAAATCTCAGCAGGACACTGGTGGCACCCGCTTTTATTCCCAGCACTTGGGAGACAGAGGCAGGCAGAGCTCTGTGAGTTTGAGCCTGGTCTACAGAGTGAATTCCAGGACAGGCTCCAAAGCTACAGATAAACTGTTGTCTCGAAATCCACCCCCCAAAAGAAAAACAAAACAACAACAACAAAAACCCTCCCCACCATCTCATGTTGATGACTAAGCTATTGATCCATGTCAGGTCATCTCTATACACCCTGGAAATTCTGTTCCCTCTCTGGGCTCCTCATGACTAGGGCCATTCTGGAAGCATCAAGACCAAGTCATGAATGCGCTTAGTTTTCAAAACACATTTTTCAATGCATTGTGATGTAAGGTTTGAAACCGTTCCTTAATGATCTTCTAGGTTTCACTAGTATCTGTCCTAATAGCTCTATAATCTTTAATTTCATTAAGCCTGGTTATTTTCTTAGCTTGGCTAAGCATTTGTCTACCTTGTTGCCTTTTCAAAGAACTATTTCTTTCATTAATTTTTGTATTATTCTTTTAACTTCCATTTCATTGACGTATACCCTGATTGTTCCTATTTCTTCCTATTTGTTTGAAGTTTAACTTGCTTGCAAACAATTTGAATACATCATTGGATTATTTGAAATCTCTGTGATTGTTTTTAGCATGGGTTCTTCTGTCTCTAAACTCATCTCTTCGGACTGCCTTTGCTGTGTGCAAAGGATTCCATTCTGGTAATCTGTAGTTTTGCTTGTTTTCATTAGTTTGTATAACTTTTAAATTTACTCCTTGATTACTCACTGATCATTCAGAAGTATATATGTGAATCCTCAGGGTTTTATAGATTCTGTAGTTGTTCTTGCTGTCTACATCAAGTCTAAGTTGATTACGATCTAATAAGACACAAGGGATGATGTATGTCTGTTAAGACTTGTTTGTCTGCTTTGGATAGGAATATCAGTGCTTTCCTTTACAAATGAAAGTTACGCTAGCACCCCCCCCCCCAACACACACAAAAGGAATCAGCTAAGCTGGAAATTCTCAGCGTATGGATTTCAACTCTTTGGGGGTTGCATATTAGATATTTGCAAAATCACAGTCATGAAGTAGCAATGAAATAATTCTGTGGTTGGGATCATAACAGCACGAGGAACTGTATTAAAGAGCCACGGCACTAGGAAGGTTAAGAACCACAGAACTAAACTGATAGCACCATTCCCCATAAGAAAGAGCATCAAGAACAGTGTAGGGGTTATTAAAAATAAAGAGGCCATGAAGTTAGAGGGAATCTAGGAGGAATAATGGAGCGGAATGGGGAGATGAACATGATCAAAACATAATAAATGCATTTGTTTTCAAAGAACTAATAAAAGCATTATATTTTTTAAGAACAGCATAAGAAGCCAGGTAAGGCTCAAGACCCAGGCTTGAATTCTAGGGGAGTTAAAAGGAGTCCCATTTTCCTTTGTGGCAGCATTACTTTTTTTAAAAAAAATATTTATTTATTTTTATTATATGTGCATGCCTGTTTACTTGAATATGTATGTACTATGTGAACCACGTTCATTCCTGTTGCCCAGAAGGCTAGAAGAGGGTATCAGATCCCCTGGAACTGGAGTTAAAGATGGTTGTAAGATAGCACAGGGGTGTTGAAAACGGCACCTAGGTCCTATGTAAGAGCAGTATGTGCTCTTCACCGCTGAGTCATCTCTCCAGCCTCATAGTAAGATTGTTCTTTACTTTTAACTTCTCAGGAATTAATCACCAAGGAAATTTAATAACTTAAATGTACTTTTCCTCACATAAGAATATATTTGTCTAGATAACAGGCATCAAAACAATAACATCCTAGAATTTTTACTTTGTTTACATGGTTTTATGTTTAGGGATTATTCCCAATGAATACATAGACAGTTTTTCTCCTGTTGTAGGAAAAACTCTCAGAAAGATCCTTTGAGATTTATGAACACACAAGAGCATCTTCAGGAATTCCCAGACAGGGCAAAAATAGGTTAAGCAGGCTGGAGATTCTTGACAGAAGAAAGTAAGTCCTGGGACTGGAGAAATGGCTCAGAGATTAAAAGCACTGCCTGCCTTTCCGGAGGTCCTGAGTTCAATTCCCAGTAACCACATGGTGGCTCACAACCATCTATAATGAGATCTGGTGCACTCTTCTGGTCTGGTGGCATACATGCAGATAGAACACTGTATACATAATAAAAAATAAATCTTAAAAAAAAGTTAATCCTGTGAAGAGTGAGATTTTAGTTTGTTGGTTTTATTTGGGTTTTGTCTTTGAGACAAGGTCTCATCATGTAGCCCAGGTTGGCCTTGAACACTAGACCCTCCCTCCACATTTTCAGTGTGTGCTAGCAAGACTATCTTAAGTGGGGGAATTTTAATAACTATGGTTGGTACCTGTGTAAAAGTAGAATGATTGTAACTATAATTTACGTATTGTGAAATTTACATATGCATCAGATCTTTCTTATCAAAATAGCCCTATAGTGATGATTGCCATTCCCATCCTCTTACACAGGGGGCCAGAGAGCAGCCTCTTTCTCTTCCGTTTTCCAGCGAGTCTAAGGGAAGAACACGAAAGACAAAGCAGATGCTCAGATTGCTAGCGACGATGCCAGTGACCATGAGCTGTCCACAGAACACTTGGCAGCCGTGGAAGCACTCGGTATTTGTGCTCGGCATATACCACGAGCTGTCCACAGAACACTTGGCAGCCGTGGAAGCACTCGGTATTTGTGCTCGGCATATGGCAGCCACTAGCCACATGAGGCTTCTGACACCCGAAATGACCTGTGTGGCTGAAGAACTCCATTAATAGTTTGTTGACTTTTTATATCTTTTTCTATGGATAGGATGTCAACAGACATTATCTTTGCCTGTTGAGTTGATGTGTCCCTATTATACGAACATCCAAGAGCATCTCAGGGAAGTACCAGAAGTAGCAAAGGGCTAATACAACCCTACAAGGCATATGACAGTACTGTAACCATGCTGCTAATTCCTACAGCCGTGGCTCTTACACTGAGACCCTACACATACACACACACGCGCATACACACACACACACGCACACACACACACACACACACACACACACACACACCATGTGACGGTGTTAGTAGCATGTATCATGTAGGAACTTGGGGATTCCATCTCTTCACCCCCAATCAATAATCTTTATTGGATCAGGAGCAGGATGAAGTTCTCTCCCTGCATCCAAAGCTGGTAGTGGCATCACCGTCATTGTGGTGAAAGCGGAAGCAGCTGGAATTCGAGTTGTGGTCTCTGGGTTTGGATCTGCAACGTGAATTAGGAAGGAAGCTGTTTGGCGTTGTCCAAACCATTTCAAGAGCATGCATCTTTCCTCCTACCGTCCTCTGTAATTCATGTAACTCTATAAATTATATGGATTCCCAACTGTGGAAACAGAGGCACGGAGAAGAGAAGGACTTTGTTCCCCTCACAAGGTCACCCAGTGGCAGCCCTAAGAATCCACCCACTAGTCTTTCTTGAGCCCTTGAGTATTTAACCCGGGAGTTTCTCTGAGCACCGTTTTTCTTTCGCTTACCCAGCAAGCTATAAATTAAGCGGCCCCACCTCCTCAGACTTTTAGGATGCTTTTCCATTGTGCCAGACCCCAAGCGCACAAGTGCTAAAGCTCTCTGCGTATACATAGAGAGAACTATAGCTCTCCATGGGCCAGGCTCTCTGAGACACTTACTGCTTGCTTTTGAGATGTAGCTTGTTAAGAGTGGATCCGGTAAATCCTGTAACTTAATTTGGTCAAGTACGCTATCCGTTTCAATGTCACAGGCCGAGGAGCCGAATGCTCATAGTTTCAAAACCAATGAACTGTCAGATTCCCACTGACAGGAAAAGTAGTTAAGCACCTAAATCTGTCTTTCTCAGTCATTAATTCTTCTTATATTTCCTATGCAGTTTTAACATGAGTTCTTCTTACAACAATCTTCCCCAACTCTCCAGTCCTCTCCCCTTTGGTGTGTGGCCACCGACAGAAATTTATGACAGGGGCCAGCCTCCTTTACAGTCCACACAAAGCCTGCTGGCTTGAGAGATTTTTCTGTCAGCGCTCTTCCAGAAAAAAAACACCTGCAGGCCGCTCTCTGAGAAACCTGGAGAGATGGGAGATTAATGTGGCTGTAATAGCCGGGCAGGGCTTTGGGTATTATGCCTCTCCCCAGGTAGGTGGGTCTTTTCTGAGATGATACCAATTATTTATAGCCGAAACATCTGTTGATAACTGCAGCTGCCCTTCTAAAACAAAGCATATCGCGGGGTCACAGGCCACGGGGACCTAAAACCCTACCTCATGCTAGCTTTGGTCTATTCACTGTCACCCCAAGTCCGTGGGTTACCGTCATCTTTAATGTCTCATCATGCCATGGCAAACACTTTGTAAACACCGCACCGCCCTGCCCTGGAGGCTTTGAAGCGTTATTTCATCTTCGTCGGTAATTTATATTCCAGCGCCGTTGTGCTGTGGGAAAGAGGGGGGGGAAACCTTTTTTTGTTTTCCATTTAATTGTAGATCGCCTGACACTTTGACCTGTATTATTAGTATCAGTCAGAAAAAGGATTTTCTCCCCCTCTTATTTAAAAATGAAATTTCAAGGCGAAGGCGAGGGCTCCTTCAGCTCCTTTCTCTCAAAACAATGTTTACACTCCAAGAGGGGGAAGATGAAAAGCAAGTGCGATGCTTTTTCAAGTGCCGGAGAAGGGCGCTGCAGTTTTTGAAAGGGAACAGTACAGCCCTTACAGATATCATTCAGTGAGACCTTTGATGGGGTTTTCAAAATGCAGTGAAGGCATTCGGCGCTGGCGTCTGTGGAGCCCCGCTCTGGGTTGCAGCGGCTGGCACTGACTAGGAGAGCCGGTCCTTGCTCCTGGAAGCGTGGGAGGAAGACGGGTCCAAGTTGCTAGGTGGCTGCCTCTTGGAGGACTGTTTCCAGGAACTTTCATTTTTCTGAAAGTGACAGCCACTGTTTCATCAAAGAGAAACCTGGGAATCAAGCTTCTGTAAAAGGAGAAAAGGAGAGAGCTGGATTTTGCACGTCTATGGCAGTTGGGATCAGAGTTGGTCCTTAGACCCTGAATTTGCGGTGGGGTTCAGTTGGTGGTATCAGACTAGGTAATCTACACTTGTCTCAGAGAGGGGAGATCCTGCCCTTAGTCACCCCTGCCTTTAGTGTGGCTCTCCATGAGGAGAAATAGGCAATGTGTTGTACTCTGACACGAAACCACAGTCTGAAAAGATAAAGTCGGGTCAGGGCGGATTCTTTATTTCCTTGATTTTTTGTTTGTTTGTGTTGTTTTGTTTTTGACTCCTATATAGGTCATCTGTAGCTATTATGCCACAGGAAAAATATTTGAAAGATGTATGCTCCATAGGAGTTATTTGAAAAGGCCTCCCCCCACAAAAGTCTCAATGTTTCCTAATGTTATTTCTTCAAAGAAAGAAAGGTGGTAGGCAGTGGTGGCACACACCTTTAATCCCAACACTTGGGAGCCAGAGACAGACGGATCTCGGTGAGTTCGAGGCCAGCCTGGTCTGCAAAATGAGTTCTAGGACAGCCAGGATGGTGACACAGAAAAATCCTGTCTTTAACCCGCCCCCCTCAAAAATATGCATCCAAGATTTCAACAATTGTTAAATATTTTGGTTAGGACCGACAGGTGGGGGTTACATCTCAGAAGTGGAAAGCTAGATGTGGGGTTCATGCAGGCTAGACATTATAGCTCAGTAGTAGAGCACTTGCCTAGGATGCAGAAGATGCTGGGTCTAACCCTCAAAACCTCAAAAATGGACTGCAAAATGTACTGAAGTATAGACAAGACCTGTTATCTGGGTTCTCTAGAGTAACAGAACTTATATAACAGATATGCCTATATATATGTATATATATATATACACACATATATATATATTCATTTATTATTAGAATGAGTTACAGGTTGTGGTCCAGCTTATATACCAGAGATTGCCTATAAACTTAAGGTCCAAGAATCACGCTCAGTCCATGAGACTGGATGTCTCAGCTGGCCTTCAGCATATCCTGGGATCTGGAGGAGCTGGGCTCTAGTACCATTAAAGGAATGGACTTGCTAGTGAGGCAGGAGCAAGCAGGCAAAGAGCGAGAGCACTCTTCTCCCATGTCCTTATATAGGCTTCCGACAGGAGGCATGGCCCAGATTAGAGGTAGGTTTTCCCCACCTCAGAAGATCTAGATTAAAGGTATGTCTTTCTGAACCAAAGATTCAGATTAAAGCTGTGCCTTCTCCCCTTGAAGCAGATCTTCCCACTTCAGATTAAGCAAAAGTCTCTCACAGGCGTGTGCCTCTATTTGGGGGCTTTAGTTAATTCCAAATGTAGTCAAGTTGACAGCCAAGCATAGCCATCCCAATAGCATGTGCGAGCCAGTTACATGGGGTGGTGAGCACTGCGGATAGGTTTCCAGCCTCAGACATGAAGGGGTTGGCAGGGCTTCCTGAGTGAAGGACACAGGGACAGAGCTCTGTGCTCTTCCTCAGCTTAGCTTCTTCTCGTCGACATCTTACAGACAACTCAGACCTCCTCTGCTCACGCCCAGACACGGTCCTCCTCCAGACTCCATGGAGGGCACCTCCAGCCATTCACTAACACACTGGAAGCTTCCATCATTCCTGTCACTGTCCTCTCTCTTGCCTGCCAGCAACGTTTGCTTATAAATATCTCTTTAGTTCACTTCCGCCCCTGTCTTCGTCTGTCTAAGTCTGCTTTCTGTGGTTGTAATACAACGGAATCCCTGGGACTAGATACTTCATAAGGAACAGAGAACGTTTGGCTCACAGTTCCCGAGACTGGGACATCCAAGAGCAGAAACCCTCGAGAGGGCCTTCCCGCTGCTCACCCCTTGGCAGAAGTGAAAGGGGAAGAGAGGCTGAGGGTGAGAAAGGGCCACACTGGCTTTCCTGATAAATCTGCTCTCATAACTAACTCATTCCCGCCGTGATGACTAAGTCCTCATGATCTAATCCCTTCCCATCAGGCCCCACATCCCAGCACTGTCGCACCAAGGCTGCTCGCCCCCCCCCACACACACACAACAAAATGAAAGGGAAAGATCCAAACTCTAACACCACCCCGACGGAGCTGCAGTGGCATCTTCACGGGGCCCCTGCCACTGCTTCCCGAGTTCTCCCTCGGGTCTCCGGGCTCCAGGTCTTTTCTTATGCAGGCTACAATCCTGGCCATCCCACCTGAGCATACCACGGGAATCCCCAGCTGCAGAGAGAGGCCTGAGGCTCCACTACATGCATTGCTTGTTCCATGCATGGGGCTGCTCCTTCTCTCTGCTCCTGCAACTCTCTCTCTCTCTCTCTCTCTCTCTCTCTCTCTCTCTCTCTCTCTCTCTCTCTCTCCTTTAGATAAGTTTCTGTGCTTGCCTTGTGTGTCAGCTAGCATTTCTATTCTTCGGGGAAGCTGTCTCTCACTCGCATGGCTGGATTAACACCCCCCCTCCCCCGGTCACATGCTCTCCTAATGTGCCGCTATGTGTTTACACGGGTTGGAGGAATCTCTCTTATTGTTGTCCCTCTCTCCTGCTGACAGTCAGCTCCATGACAACAGGGGCCCTGCCTGCCATGCCTTTCTTTTCCTGACATTTATATCTCTTACATTTTCACAATAAACACCCTTGATTCTCTTCTCCCGTCCTGTGGATACTGTGGGTCAAGCTTAAGTCCTCAGGCTTGGTAGCAGGTACCTGTAACCACCGAGCCATCTCCCTAGCCCTTGAATATAAATGCCTGAATGAATGTGTGCATGCATGAATGAATGAAATGTATGTTGCTCATAAAACATGGTATTTGAGATGTGTGCATGATGGCATACGAATGTGGCTATCCTGTGGGTAGCCACACACAATTGGTTAAGAGGTGGTCACGAGCATTATAGTCACATCTCTCCAGAAATGGAAAGAGTTTGGGTAAATGCTTTACAGACATCACAATAAGAATTAAATAACTAAAGAAGGCAGTTTTACTGAATGTGTGTATTATAAATTGAAGTGGGGGAGTTTGTGTTTGTGCTTAGAAGTTGGACAAGGTGGGGCACATGTGAAATCACATGGGAATTAGGAGCCTTGAGGGTTTGAGGCCAGGCTGGATTACCAGGTTTTTCAATGCCAGACTAAGGGCTATAGGTAAACCCTGTCTCAACAAACCCCTAAGAACTGAGAATGCAACTTAGTGGTGTAGCATTTGCCTAGTATGTGCAAGACAGTGGGTTCAGTTCCAGAACTAACAAAAGGGGTGGGGGAGAAGCGGGTGGAGAGGCACAGGGTACCACACAAAACAGGTTTGTGAACCATTGTGCTGGTTCAGCAATTAAGAGTCTTAGGTTTTTGTTTTTTTATTATTCCTGAAATAGGATCTTTCTGTGTAACCTTAGCTGGTCTTGAACCCATATATAGAAATTTTCTTTCCTTTAATGAAGAAAATAGGACCACTTCTTCTGCCTGCATCCCAGACACAAAGGGGAAAGTCCAGGCTCTAGGTGTGTAACCCAGGCTGTAGCCAATATGAAATATGTACAACTATCAAATTGCTAAAGGCAATAAAACATGTTATTGTGGGTTACTGAAACGCAGTGGACTGTGTGGATGACCACAAGTCAAATGAAGACCCAAATAAAGACCTAGAGGTCTGCTTCGAGGACCTTCACACCCTTCCATTTCCTTAGCTACCACCCCGCTAATTTTCCTCATACTGTCTCTCGTTTGGGTTTTCTTTCCTCCAGCCCCACTGAAACGACAATAGCCTAGGCTACATCATCTCTTTCCTAGGTTACATTCAGCTTTTCTTACTACTTCCACCCATATTTCCTGGATCAGCGTAAACAGATAGGTTATGCCAGAGAAGAAACAAAAACTTCCGAAGCTTAGGGCTCACTACACTGAAAACCTGCCCCTTCTTACTTCATGCCTCTCCGGGATCAGTAGAGTCCGTGCCTGACGCTTCTCTCCCTAGGGATCTGTATCCATACCTCCATCATCCTAGAATATCACTGGCTGCCACTGAAGGGGAAGCAGACATGAGGAATCCCGCTCTGCATCTCATATACGTCTATACTGATCTGATCATTGGCCAAGAGGTAGGGCATGAATATATATTTCTTCAAAAGAAGCATAATCCTACTGTGTGTGTAGAAGAAACTCTTGTAGAACTGGCCAGCTGGCCCAGAGGGTAAAGCCAATTTCTGCTGAATCCAAGGATCTGCGTTCTAGTTTTGGGACGGACATGGTGGGGAGGGGGTGAAGAGAACATATTCCCAAAAGTTGTCCTCTGATTTCTACATATACAGTGTGTGTGCACGCATGTATGTGCATACATGTGTGTGTGTGCGTGCACATGTGTGTGTGCACATACTAATAACAAGCAATAAAGGATAGGAATTTAAAAAAAAAAAAGAAAGCCAGATCTGAAGATGGATTGGCACATTCAGGTCTGCCAGCTTTCCTTACAGCTGTAGCATCTTGCTCATGTTTTTCAACATGAATTTGGAAAGTGAGCAGAAATCTTGCTAATCTTTTTAAGACATCCCCTTCCCAGAATGGAGATCTCACAACAGTATCTAATACTAATCCTGAATGAGAATGATCTTCTAAAGACATGTGAACGGACATTTCATTTGCATGGTGGAGCTATTGGCTACTTATATTTCTTTGCTTGCCCCCAGCAAGCATCTCTTACTGTCGCAAAAGATGGAAAGAGAAGAGAGAAGAAAGGGAATGGGGACTTATTAATTAGGTGTATTTTTTGTTTTAAAAAATTACATATTTATTTATTTATTAAAACAATCTTTTCTCATTTTATGTACCAATCGCAGTTCCCACTCCCTCCCCTCCTCCTGCTCCCCCCACCTCCCCTCTACCCTACCCCCAATCCACTCCTCAGAGAGGGAAAGGCTTCCTGTGGGGAGTCAACATCGTCTGGCACATCACTTTGAGGCAGGACCAAGCCCCCCCCCCCCAATACCTAGGCTGAGCAAAGTGTCCCTTCATAGAGAATGGGATCTAAACATGCACTAGGAGTAAATCCTGGTCCTACTGTCAGTGGCCCCGTAGACCGCCCAAGCCATACAATTGTCACCCACATTCAGGGAACCTAGTTTGGTCCTATTCAGGTTCCCACACTGTCAGGCTGTAGTCAGGGAGCTTCCATTAGCTCAGGCCAGCTGTTCCTGTGGGTTTCCCCATCATGGCCTTGATTTCTTTGCTCATATTATCGCTCTTCCCTCTCTTCAACTGGACTCTGATTGCTTGGCCCAGTGCTTACCTGTGAATCTCTGCATCTGCTTCCATCAGTTGCTGGATGAAGGTTGTATGATGATAATTAGGCAGTCATTAATCTGATTATATGGGAATCAATCTGATTACAGGGGAAGGGCAGTTAAGGCTTAGTTATTAGTTATTGCTTAGGGTCTTAACTGGGGTCATCCTTGTGGATTCCTGGGAATTTTCCTAGTGCCACGTTTCTCACTAGCCCCATAATTGCCCCCTCAATCAAGATTTCTCTTTCCTTGCTCTCCCTCTCTGTCCTTCCCCCATCTCAACCATCCTGTTCCCTCATGTTCTCCTCCCCGTCCCCTTCCCCTACACTCCCAACTTTCCCAGGAGGTCTTGTCTATTTCCTCTTCCCAGGGGGATCTATACATGCCTCTCTTAGGGTTCTCCTTGTTACCCCTTCTTCTCTGGGGTCATGAACTATAGGCTGGTTATCCTTAGCTTTATATCTAATATCCACTTATGAGTGAGTACATACTGTGTTTGTCTTTCGGGTCTGGGTTACCTCACTCAGGATGTTTTTTTTCTAGCTTCATCCATTTACCTGCAAATTTGAAGATGTCATTGTTTTTTACCGCTGAGTAGTACTCCATTGTATAAATGTACCATATTTTCTTTACCCATTCTTCGATTGAGGGGCATCTAGGTTGTTTCCATGTTCTGGCTATTATGAATAATGTTGCTCTGAACGTAACTGAGCAAATGTCCTTGTGGTATGATTGTGCATCCTTTAGGTATATGCCCAAGAATGGTATTTCTGAGTCTTGAGGTAGATTGATTCCCAATTTTCTGAGAAACTGCCATACTGATTTCCAAGCTTGACTGTACAAGTTTGCATTCCCACCAGCAACAATGGAGGAGTGTTCCCTGTAACCAGGTATTTTTAAAGCTGGATAGTCTCAAATGTACATAAGCACACTCTCCCCAACTTAATATTACCAGTTAAATGAAGCACTGAGCTGTGAATTGTCCTAGCAATGAACGCACCAAGGTCCTAAATGACTCAGGCAATTCATCTTTCACCAAAAAAACCGAGAATTCCTAGCATAACATTTTAATGCCTGCATTTTCTTTTCCCTTCATAGTAGGTGGCTTGCTGCAGATTAAGTATTATTCTTTGCACGTGTACCTTCAGAGATCATTTGCACGTCCACGTGTACTCACACGTACTCTTGTGTGCGTGCTAGGAGTAAAGTCTTCAATAGGAGTTGAAGACTTTAGCCATCACTTCATTCAGGAAGGGAGCTGGCAGCTCTCTATTTCATGCCCATTGTTGGATAGCTGAGGAAAGTGAAACCTAGAAAGATAAGTGCTCGTTGTCACAAAGTCAGCTGCTAAAAGACAGGGCAGCAGCCACATCAGGTTTCCTACGTGAGTCTCTCTCTCTCTCTCTCTCTCTCTCTCTCTCTCTCTCTCTCTCTCTTTCTCTTTATTTCTTTGGTTTTTTGAAACAGGGTTTCCTTGTGTAGCAGCCCTGGCTGTCCTGGAACTTGCTCTGTAGACCAGGCTGGCCTTGAACTCAGAGATCTGCCTGCCTCTGCCTCCTACGTGCTGGAACTAAAGGCATGGGCCACCACCACTGTTTTGTTTTTTAAATGTACTCCAGCTCTCCCTACTGCCAGTAACAGGGCCTTCTGTCCTTCTGTTATTCAAACAGACTTCATTTTAAAGGAAATGTGGGAAAGTTAACCACCAGCATTTCAAACTATAATTTCTGGCCCATGAGGTTGTTCAGCCTATACAAAAAAGGCTCTTGCATCCAAGCCTGATGACCCGAGTTTTCTGTCCCATGCTCCCACAAGCTACCTCCTGGCCTCCACATATGTGTGGTAGTATGTGCTTACCAAGGTGTTCTTTTTCTACACATATGTCAGGGGCATGTGCTTACCAAGACCCTACACACACATACACACTGAGAAGAACAAATTAAACTTAAAATTTTTTAAGCTTTGATTTCATCTGCTAAATATTCCCGTTCTTACTTTGAAAAAAGTCAGAGAGGAACCAACTGTTATTTAATAAGTGAAAATTGGGTACCAAGGGAAGGAGTCTGAGAAAGAGAAATAACAGACTGGAGGCCTGTGCGCTTTCAGAACTTAGGGAAAGAGTGTGACGAAATCCACTAAGGATTTAAACACTGCTTGAAAACTCTGCCAAAAGCAGGGGGCTTTTCATAAAGTACTCTTAAGTTTCAATGGAAGGTAAATTAAAACAGTGTGGCTCGTCCTTAGTATTCTACCAGTGAAACTCCGGTTGCCACAGAATCAGGCGTGCAAGTTATCCCTTTGATGAGGGCTAACCCTACAGTGTGAATTTCATGTTCTCGTAATGAGGGCAGAAACTGAGCCAAGTCCTGGAGGGATTGAGGCAGCTCAGACATGTGGGCAGAACAGCACAGCTAAAGTGTTAGCAGAAAATGAGCAAGGTCCAATGTTGGACAAAGAGGCGACCTTCAGAAAACACACCATCCTAGGGGTGCATTCACCCGCCCTCGCAGACAAGCCAAGCGATGTCACCTCTCAAAGTTAATATGGTGACTAAATGGGGAACGTAAGCAATAATAGCATTTCCATTTATCTAGCCAATTTATGTTAGGTCAGCGCAAATGAAATTACCACCTTTGTATATCAACAGATATCAAACCCTAGATTCCATATGTTCAAGCTGACAAACTCTTTACAGCCTCTCTTCCTGTTGGGAGCCCTGCAGAGTGGAACTTTAGGCCCATTTTGCAGATGAGGGGAGGCAACTGGCTTCACAAGTTAGAGATGCGCCAAGCAAAATATCGAGTGCAATTAAGATGGAAGCCCACCCTGTCTCTCCCCTAGTGCCCTGTCCCATGTCTCCATTTATCACGTCCTCTTACCTGCCTGCTTACAAAGCAAGCTTGCCTCACACTCAGAGAGAGCAGCAAGTGCTCTTTAGGTTAATGAGTTCATAAAAACTTGCGTAACTGTCTTTTTTTAAGGAAGTTTATACAGTACAACAGAGATTTTTATTTTCTCATTGGAGAGTTCATGATGAATCAATTCTTATAAGAATCTGTTCTTACTTACTTCTCATCCTATCAGTAAAATTTTATTTCTCTCTCTCTACCATCCCCTACCCCGTGTGTGTGTTTACGTTTGGTTTTTTTTTAACTGAAATCTCACTTTATTGCCTACAAACAATGAAATTCTAGGATTGCACTGCTGTGTCTGGCTTCCATCAGTAAAAATTTTGAACAATCATTAAGGCAAATATATATTTATAACATACACATTTTGAGATAAAATTGCCCTGTGTCATATACGGTGGCCTTAAACGGAGTGATTGGTTTACTTATTTAATTGCATGCATGCCTTGTTCATTTTGTCATACACATTTCTGCAGGCTAGAAAGATAAAACTGAGACTACCTAAGGTCGTCCGTTTTGGTGAGTTCCACTCTTACTGCTGCCTTTATTGATACACAACCATGCTGGCATCCGTCACTCATCATGTGTGTTTGTCTTGCTAATTTCTCACCTCAGAACATGCCCCTCTCCTCTTACATCTTTCCTTTCCTTTTCTCCTTCTTCCACAATAATTTCCCTTCAAACCACTAGGGCCAATTGCAGTACCAGATGGCATGGAGTCTCCTCACCCACCCCCCCTTGACAACAGCTGCCATTGTCATTGCTGTGCACACATCCTGGCTTTGAACTCATAGCTGGGACCCAAACTTGAGGCACAGTACTGGGAGGGGTTCGCTGCCCTGCAGCCTCAGACCTTAAAAAGACAGGACTTGTTAGCATTTTTCTAATCTTCTGTCTATCGAAATCTCATTGTGAAGTTTAATTTCTTCTCCACCTGACTCAACTTCCTAGCCACGAAGCTCCCTTTGTGTCTTAAACTCAATTAGAAGCCCGTATCTCCCACCCCGTATTCCCCATCCTCCCAACAGCCCACACAACTCTATGTTTGTGGGCTGTCGGCACGTGTATCTTTGTGTGTGCAAGTGTGAGCCTGTCCCCTTAGGAATCTAGTAAATTCTCTTCGCGGTCTCCAAGCACTTTATTTAAACATGGTCACTCAGCAAGAAGAATACAGTTGCTGCCTGTTCTGTCTCAGCCTGTGAGTGGAATTCTCATTCGTTTCTGAGTGTAACATTGCTGGGTTCTCAACAACACGGAAATCCTGTTGCTATGGCCTATGATCATATTGTCGAGTCCCCAGAAATGGCAGGTCAGCCATGGGTCTAAAAATCCAAACAACAACAACAACAACAGCAACAACAACAAAATTCCATATTTTTATGAACCCATATGCATCTCTTATTTTACACTCTTATTGTAGGCTGTGGGTTGGGGTTTGTGTGTGTGAGTGTGTTGTTCTCTTTTTCTTTCCCTTTTTGGGGGTGGGGAGGGCAAGGGGCTCCCTTTCATGTTAATCTAATTGTGCACAGCCCAGGCACATTTTTGCCACGCAGGGAGATTCCTTAGTGTCCCTTCCCTACCACACACTCCGTCTCCTCTTTCATTCTCTCCTTCTCATGTCAGAGCGCCCCCCCCCCCCCCGCACCGCCCTGCGCGTTGGGGAGATTCCCAGAAGGGTGATGTATTCCGCCTCGCTGCTGAGGAATGCCCTGTCCCCTCACTTGGCAGCAAATGAAAGTGGGTATTAATTTCTCCAAGAGCGGGTAGAAACAGAAAGCGGGGCTTCGAGAACCACACCACCCAAATCTGCACGTAGGACGCAGCACGCTGCCTCTTCAAAGGATGGAGGCAGAGAAAATGAAAGCGGAGAGGAGTCCCCTGACTTGACTTCCCTGTTCTTTGCATCATAGGTTTTGGATGGAGATGCGAGAGGTTCGAGGGCCCTGAACGGAGCTAAATTATGCAGCTGCGGGGCCGCCAGGGCCTCCAGAATAGGATGCTTCGTTTAGATTTTGCACAATGCTATTGAAGTGCTTATTTTCCTCCTGAAGAGACACAAACAGATGCAAACTTCTGTAAACACTTTAGAAATGAATTCAGTGAGTTTGGCCTCTCAGCAGTGCTCAATGGCTGACAGAAAAATGTCTAATTAGTGCAAGTGGAAAGAATAGGGCCACTTGGATTCCTTCCATCCTCCTCCAAGTCTCGTTCTCTAAGGACCTCAAAGGCCCTTTTGTCTGGCAGGTCACCCTCTCCCGGGCTTTTGTGCTCCAATCTATTAAGAGTATAAGGGGAGAAAATAGATGAGGCAATGTTCCCTGCTCAAATATATGGCATGATCGTGCGGGATACAGAATGTGCCTACAGGTGCTGGGGGAGGGGTTCCCCTGTCGGCCACAAGCAAAAGCAACGCGCATGCGCACGCGAATGCTGGGAGTATCCCTTTGAAGAATTAGCTCCCCACTTTCTCCACGAACACCGAGACCATGAGGTTTCCCTTACTCTGGGGAAGAAGGGGGGAATCAGTCCTCATGGCTGGTGAAAAAGATGAAAAGACATGAGATTTTTTTTTCCATTTTCTTAGCGAAAACGTACAAATTCGACCTTCATTTCTTTTGAGTATTGGAAATTCCACTGCAGTTTACTCCATGGGGGAGTGGAGGGGGACGCTGCCTTTCCATATTTCGTCACTCAAGGAAGTGGGACTGAGTGACAGACTTGTTTTGTTTTTCTTCACGGCATTCCCCATCATTCTATTAAACAGCCACACTCTGCTGAACACCTTGAAGAACTTCCGTTGGTTCTGAAACAGCACTGTAAAGGGCGACTAACCTCATTGCCAAGACGAGATCAGATTGGAACGGTTAAATCATTTGCCAGGGCAACCCATCAGGAGCTCGAAAACAAACGCGAGCAGAGAGCCATCTCAGAAGGTGCAGGGCTCACCTTGCAATCCTGAGGCCCTACGGTCCATCCCCAACACCACAGCAAATGAAAAAGGCCCAGATAGCTGTGGCTTCATCTCAGAAATTATATTTCTTAAACTTTGACATAAATGATTTTTGTATTATGCATTTGCGTATTTAATTTTTATTCCACTTCCTGGAACTAATCTAATAAAAGTGGTTAGGCGGCTGTCCTTTGGGACAGTAGATTGCCAGTGTAGAAAGGGTTTCTTTTCTGGCCCGGCGCCTGGTCTACAAGAGCTAGTTCCAGGACAGGCTCCAAAACTACAGAGAAATGCTGTCTTGAAAAACCAAAAAAAAAAAAAAAAAAAAAAAAAAAAGAAAAGAAAAGAAAAAAGAAAAAGAAAGAAAAGAAAAGGGTTTCTTTTGCAACTGGTAACATCACTTCCTGCTAGTATTGTAAATTTTTTTAAGAATTTTATTTCTCGTGCATTGGTGTTTTGCCTGCATATATATTGCTGTGTGAGGGTGTCTGATCCCCTGGAACTGGAGTTACAGACAGTTATGAGCTGTCGTGTGGGTGCTGGGAATTGAACCAGGTTCTCTGAGAGAGCACCAATTGCTCTTAACCACGGAGTCATCTCTCCAGCCCATGCAAACTTTATCTTGTTGGATGGGAGATTTTCTGTGGATTTCTTAAGCTTTGCTCTGTGAAGCAGTTCAACTCTCTTGAAGCTAGTTTATAAACTTCCAGACTGAGGAAAGGTCCTTCTTCTGAGGTGAGCTTTGTCTCATCTCTAAAGCCAGATTTTCTGGAACATGTTGTTCTGTGCTCTGAGAAGGACAAGACTTACAAAAAGACAAGCCATTTGAGACCTAAAGAGAACATGAGTTTGGATTCCCAGCACCCATATGAAAAACCAGGTACGGAAGTGCCTATAATCTCAGCAGAAGGAAGGAAGAAGCAGGAAGGTGCAGGATCCCTGGGGATTTACTGGCCAATGCATCTAAGTCACTGAGCTCCAGATTCGGGGTGAGATCCTGCCTCAAATAAATAAATAAATAAATATAAGGTTGAGAACAAAAAGAAAGATAACTGGTCTAGAAATGTAGGCCTCTACATACAGACACACAAATGCATACACACCTATACACACGTGCACATACACGTGATAAAACACAGTGCAAATGTGAACAGACACATGCATGTGCACACAAGGAGATACTGCCCGTCTCTATTGTTGGCAACACCATTCCCAAGAGCAGAGAAGGAATTGCCCTAGATATGTGCTGATGCACAGATTGGTAAGCAGCACATAAGTGGTGTGTGCAAAGCGTGGCGTATTACTCACCATAACAAGGGAGGGAATTCTGTCATATCCTGCAGAGATGAAATTTAAAGGGAACACTAACTATAATGTCATAAATAAATCAATAGCTGTCTAAACCAATCCAGTTCTTAGAAACAGAAAGCAGGATGGTGCTTTACAGGAACGGGAGAGTTGTTAAATTTGTTCTTTCAAATTCTCGAAATTAAAAAAAAAAAGTGTCTTTGGCATAACCGAATTTTACACTTTAAAATTTTGATCGTAAATGTTGAGAGATATTGAAATGGAAACCAATTCCTATTTGCCTCTGGTGCATTTGATTTGTAACCTTAAAAACTACTTAGCCTCTCATCTCCTTTCTTAATTGAAATCTTAAGGCTCCTACAGAATTCTAATGAGATAGTATATGAGAATTTTCTTCAGAAATGCAGATGTTGCCGCAAAGATGAAGCTCACTATTATTGGTGAGGAAGAGATGTGAGGCCGCATCTGGAAAGCGGCTTTGCCCCTGAACCTGGGGCCCCAGGGACTACCGCAACTGCCTGAAGCAGACATGGACCCGAGGAGAAGGTGCAGCGGGGCAGAGTTACAGGTGTAGCGGTGCAAGTGCTACATCAAAGTACGTCACCGAGCACCCGCCACGGCTCAGGGAAATGAGCAAGCTGAAGGAGAATGGTTCTGAGCAAACTCTGAGGGGCCGGCAGGAGGACTATCTTCAAACCCTATGACACATAGATAGGAGCTGAAGTTGCCAGCTGGAGAGCAGTGCCTACACGGTGCCCACAGGAAAGCCTCTCACGCAGACCCTATCCTTCCCAGACACACCCGGGCATACATGAAACAGTCAGCCTGCTTTTCTGTCTTTGGATCTGGGCTTTAGGATGTCGCGATGACTGCGCTCATTGTGAAATTTGAGAGAGTGATTGCTTACCCGGAAAAGAAAAGCTCAATGGCATTTCGGTTGTAGCTTGCCATTTTGGGTTGGAAGGAAGAGAGGCTCAATCAAGTAAGCCCACAAAAAAAGCTTATATAATCCTGAAGATGACGATGGGATAATAAAGGAAAAATGCCGCTTCAAGACGGCACGCAGGGAGGTGAGGAGCTGGAGAGACGGATCATCCATTAAGAATGAGTGTTGCTAGGTGGTGGCAGTAGCATATGCCTTTAAATCCCAGCACTCGGGAGGCAGAGGTAGGCAGATCTCTGTGAGTTCGAGGCCAGCCTGGTCTACCGAGTGAATTCTAGGATAGTCAGGGCTACAACACAGAGAAACCCTGTGAAAACAAGCAAACAACAACAACAGAATATTACTCCTGCAGAGAACCTGGATTTGGTCACCCACATCAGGTGGTTCATAATTGCTGCCTGTAGCTCCAGCCTCAAGGGATTTGGTGACCTCTAGCTTCTGTGGGCACCAGCATGCATGTGGTGCACAAAGTCACGTGCATACTCACGTGCACACGTACACATAAATGATAAAATAAATACTTCTTTCCATCTGCAGCCACAGGCAGCTTCTCTCTTCATGTCTCAGTTCAGATTGAGAGGTTCATTTTCTGGTGGTTCAAGGCTGGGTGTCACATGGCTCCTCTTGGGTTTGTCCCAGTGCAGTGGAGGCTGGGGCTGGAGAAGGGTGTCAACGAGCAAAATACATTGTCGCTTCAAAGACAAATGGAGTATGGTGACTTTTAAAAGAAAGGTAGTATTAATCTCATGGTCTTTAAGAATATCCAGTAAATAATCTCTCTTCCTTTCTTGGATTCTGAGAAAATTAGGAATTAATACAAATGCTTGCCGAATAAGATATTAGATATTAAATATTGTGTGTGATTCTGTTTGTCATTTATCTGTGTGTAGCTTATGTGTTCTCTCCATCTTACTCTGTTGAGACAACATCTCTTTTTTTCTTTTTTAAGAATACCGTTCCATTAGTTCATGCTTTTTTTTAAGATTTATTTATTTATTATGTACACAGTGTTCAGCCTTCATGTATGCCCGCAGGCCAGAAGAGGGCACCAGATCTCATTACAGATGGTTGTGAGTGACCACGTGGTTGTGGGAATTGAACTCAGGACCTCCGGAAGAGCAATCAGTGCTCTTAACCTCTGAGCCATCTCTCCAGCCCCAACATCTCTTATTAAGCCTAGAACTAGCCATTTAGTCAGTCTGGTTAACCAATGAGCTCCCAGAATCTCCCTGTCTCTCTCTGAGCCCCCCTACCTTGTCACCCTCTGTGACAAGCGAACACAGCCACAACTGGCTTTTATGGGGCAGGCGAGGGCACTGTGGATCCAGACTCAGATCCTTAAGCTTGTACAGCAAGTGCTCTTAGTAGCTGAGCCATCTCTCCCTGCCAAGAGATGAAATACTATCTTTAACCCTGGCAAAGACCAGGTTGGATGATAAAACTTCACATTAGAGCACAGGAAATCTGCCATATGGCCTGCACAGTTACACAGACTTCCATAGTCCCAGAAATTACCTGACCAAGCAGAACATCTCCTATAGGGGCTTGCTCTATAGGCTTGCTAGGTGAGACTTGGGCTATAGAACATCCCCTATATAGGCTTGCTCAGAGAGACTTGGGGTACAGAACATCCCCTATATAGGCTTGCTCAGAGAGACTTGGGGTACAGAACATCCCCTATATAGGCTTGCTAGGTGAGACTTGGGGTACAGAACATCCCCTATATAGGCTTGCTAGGTGAGACTTGGGGTACAGAACATCCCCTATATAGGCTTGCTAGGTGAGACTTGGGGTATAGAAAAGCAGAAAAGAATCTGTTTCTTTTAGACGGCTTGTTCCAGAGAGAAAAGGAATATGACTGAACCCGAGTTACTCTTACTAAATGATCCAGTCAGAGTCATTCTGTCTCTCATGCAGCAAAATAAAGAAATAGAAGCCAGAAATGCTGTAATCATTGACCTCCTGTAACAGGGAAGGAAAGAGTAAGACAAGGCGAGATGTTTGTTAGCTGATAAAAAAGAAGAGGAGGAGAGATAAAGGTAGCGATTTTCTCTACTAAGGACTGACATCTCCATCACAGTAAGAACAATGAAGACTTAGGATACCAAGATAATATAACTAGAGATGATCATTTCCATATGAACAAATGATTCGATGGTTAATGAGACAAGAAGCCATCACTTTGAAAGAGTAGAGTAGTTGTGCTGTCGTTGGAAGGCACTGCATGATCCATGACTGCCTATGTACATATAGATACATATTACATATATGTATATATATGAATGACATGTTCTATGGATAAATGTTATTTTCCGGGCAGTGCTGTAGAGATCTTTAGACGGAAAGCAAAATATAAACCAGAAATCAAGCCGTGTAAATAAATACCATCGCTGAAGCTCAGCGTGGATGAGAAGTAAACGTTTAGCCTAGTTTACTTAGAAATATGCAAATTCTTTAGTCAGCTTTCCATCACGCGAAGAAAGTAACAGAAAAATAACTCACAAATAGGAGAGCTGTTTGGCTTCACAGTTTTGATAGTTCTGTTCCGCAGTCCATAAGATTTGTTGCTTAGGGGGGCTTTCTGGTGGGCATGCTCAGTAGCAATGGCTACGGACAACTGCTCCACCATGGCCAGAAGAGAAAGGAAGGTGAGAGTGGGTCCCATCATCATCGTCAAGGGCACACCTCCGATGTCACTGCCTTGAGGACCTCCCACTGCACCCTACCACGAAAAACTGTTTTAGCACTTTCCAGTATCTCACCTAAAAGGCAAACTTTTGCCACATAAGCTTTGGGTAGGGATGGGGGTCGTGGGTCCAGGGTGTGGACTTCGGCAGTGTTGAAACCCTGCAGAGCCTTCGCTGTGAAGGCGCCCAAAGCAGAGAGCAGTTTCTCTCAGCAAGACTGCATCTTAGTTTTGACAAGAGAGAAATCCTGAGATGTTTTAAGTGTAAAGATTTATTTTTATTATTTGTTTTAGTGTGTGTGTGTATCGGGGGCGGGGAGGGCACTGGATCTCTCCTCGAGCTGGAGCTAAGGCAATTGTGAACGGCCTAATATGGGTCCTGCGAATCCAAACTGAGTCTTCTGCGCGAGCAACACATGTTCTTAACTGCTGAACGTCTCTGCAGCCCTGGTATGTTCTAAATCTAAAGAAAAGGACTGGAGGATGCCATAAATAAGTAAATAAATACTAAGAAATAAAGGATTGGAGGAGGGTAGACAAAAAGAAGAACAGAGGAGGAAGGAACAAAAAGCCATTCTGAATTTTTGGGTCTTTTTTTTTTTTATGTTCTTTAAAACCTAATTCAAATCACATCACCACTGCTAGGTGACGCTATACCTTACTCATGGCCCGGAAACACGGGTCACTGCTCCCAGATAGAGCTTGCTCCCCCAGCTTGTGCTTTCATGCCCTTGCTCTTTACAGCCAGTGCGCAGGCTCCACCTGCCTTGCTTCCCCGAGTTTTCATTATAGAAAACAGTCTTAGCTCATGTCCACTGACTACATGTTTTAGACTTCCTTGGCCAAAAGAGCTGGTCCTTATTGTTTGTCTGTTTGTTTTTGTTTTGTGAAACAGTTCTGGCTGTCCTAGAACCCACTCTGTAGACCAGGCTGGCCTCAAACTTACAGAGACCCGCCTGCCTCTACCTCCGAGTGCTGGGTTAAAGGCGTGCAGCACCACCGCCCAGTCAGAGCTGGTTCGTTTTCTTGCTAACATCTGTAACTGCCACCAAGGTCCTTCAGGGATGTGCCACTCTTTAAATTTGGGTTGAACTCTTTCAGTGTGCTGTTACGCCCTACTTAGATCAGCACCTACAGCAATACTGACTACATCTATGGTGCTGGTGAGCGTAATTATCAAGTAATTGACTGTAGCACAATTAATAAAAACTCAGAGACAGATATTGGGGTTCAACCTAAAGGTCAGAAAAGAAAAACAGTCAGCCTGAAGTGTCTGAAATGGCCATCCTGCCTCCAGGAATCTTCAGAATGAGACCGTCTTTGAGAGCTGTCTCATCCCAAATTATATTTCTCTCGAGGGCTGGAATTAAAGGCATACACCACCACCACCACCACCACCTGGTTTCTATGGCAAACTAATGTGGCCTACTGGGATTAGAGGTGTGTGTCACCACTGCCTGGTCTGTAAGACTGACCAGGGCAGCTGTTTTACTCTCTGAACTTCAGGCAAATTTTATTTATTAAAATATAAATGAAACATCACTACAATTGACACCCCAGACTCCTCTAGCTTTCTTCAGGTAGAGTGAGCCTAAGAGGCAGGAGCTTGGTCCATCTGCACCTGGCTCTCCCTCCCTCAGGTATACTCGGCTCCTAGGCCCAGGTGGTGTAAACTTAACCTCTTTGAGCCTCCAGGATTCCCTTCTGTAAATGGGGTTAATAACAGAATCGGCCTTAGGAGGCAGGGTGGGGGTGCATGGCTGATTCACTGGGTGAATCTGTCGCAGAATGCTTGTAGTGCTCTGTGACTGAAGTCTAGCTTGGTATGTCAAGAGTTAAGACTTAGGATGGTGTAGTGAAGAAAGCAGGGCCAAGTGTTGAGTGTGAAGCCCCTTGAGGGTAGAGATCCCTTACAGTGAGTGCTTCCCCGGCTTCATCAGGGAGCAAAGGGACCTAGAAAAGACTCAGGTGGGTTCAGCTCAGAATATGAACAAAGTATTAGGTGCTGTGTTCACTTACACTGTCTGAGTCGTGCGGCCATGAGATCCCAGGCTTCCCCGTAACTCCCTAATGATACAGATGACTGGGTTTTCCATAGACATTCACCCTGTCGTGCGGCCATGAGATCCCAGGCTTCCCCGTAACTCCCTAACGATACAGATGACTGGGTTTTCCATAGACATTCACCCTGTTTATTTTCACTTCTCTTTTCTTTCCTTGTTTCTTTTGCTGAAGAAAGAGTCTCTAGCCCAGGTTGGCTTCTAGCTCACCACATAGCCCGGGATGACACTTAACTCTGGCTACCACATCTGGTTCATGCACGGCTGGGGATCAAACCCGGGGCTTCGAGTTATGCAAAGCAACCATTCGACCAGCTGAGCCCTAGATCCCATTTTCACTTCTCACTCACATTATGCTTTCAAATCCTATTGATTTTCTTTTTTCCCCTTTGTTTGTAAACATATAGATGTGATTATATTAAGAGGATAATACAATCAAATTTAAATTTTAATCTAATATGCTGTTTCCTAATTAAATATATGTAATAGGGGTGGATGTGGTGGTGCGTGTCAGTAATCAAAACACTTCGGAAGCTGAAGCGGGAGGGAAGATCAGGAATTGAAGCCAGCTGATGACAAACATACGTGCAGAGTCTGCCCCGACATTTTCCTGTTGTACCAGCTCCTGCCACAAACCAGCCAGTATATGATCATTCTGTCTCCATTAGGAGGGCTCCTTTCTGCAGTGAAGGGCAGTTAAAATGAATGCCAGGCCAATGTGCTCATCCCGAAATGGGACAGCTGCCACCAAGGCTCAGGGATCATTTCAGGAGGAGATAGAAAGGTTGTTAAGAGCCAGAGGCAGGGGACATCTGTAGTGATACAGTATTTGCTGGACACGACAATGTTGCTGCATATATGAGCTCCCAGCAGCTCTAGCTACATATACAAGACCTTCACGTGGTCAGGCTGGGCATAACCCCAGCATGGCTGAGGAAGTGAATCATGAAGTTACAGCCCTAGCTGAGGAGCTATTTATTGATGACGGATGGCAATGGGGTGGAGAGATTAAGCTTTCTTTTCTTTTCTTTTCTTTCCTTTTCTTTTCTTTTCTTTTCCCCCCCGAGACAGGGTTTCTCTGTGTAACAGCCTTGGCTGTCCTAGAACTCACTTTGTAGATCAGGCTGGCCTGGAACTCACTGGGATCTGCCTGCCTCTGCCTCCCAAGTGCTGGGATTATAGGCGTGTGCCACCACTGCCCAGTTTGAGATTAAGTTTTCTTTAGGGTTGCAGTCCATTGAATTGTCCTACACCCATATGCATTAAGTGGACTCAGTGGCTTAAAAGGAAGAACACATGAATGAGGAGTGGGGAACAGGAGAATTTGAGGTGAAGGGGAGTGGATTTGATCAAGCCATATAGTGTGCATATATGAAATTCTCAGTCTTCTCTCTCTCTCTCTCTCTCTCTCTCTCTCTCTGTGTGTGTGTGTGTGTGTGTGTGTGTGTGAGAGAGAGAGAGAGAGAGAGAGAGAGAGAGAGAGAGAGAGAGAGAAAGGAGAGACAAGCTGATGCGAAAAGCTCTCCCTGATATGCCGATGCCTAAACCAGGAAGGTCAAGAACAGTGTGTCTAGTGTGATCTTATTAATGACAGACAGAAAGAGAAGGAAAGAGGCCACGCAAGACCGAGAACCAATTAATGTCCATGTACACATAAAAGGGGATGCACCTGTTCAGATGGAGGTTACCTGAATCATTATCAGGGAGGATAGGCACCAGAGGAGACAAAAAACTAGAAAGTAGTTGGGAAACAGCATACTCATCTGTGTGTACTTTTGTGTCGTTTTAATTTAACAAGAAATATACACTTCCCACCGGGATGGTTTTAGACATTGGAGGGGAAATGCAATGAAGACAATACTATTTTATCAACAGAAGTAAATTTCTTTAATTACTTTTTTCCTCCTTATGAATTTATCACTTACTAAAAGTATACTTCTCCCACTAGCTACAATCTTGGCTGTTTTAATTAAAAGTACCTAGATGACTAGGCTCGGTTCAGGGAGGCTTTCTTTGGGGGCCTGCGATGTTGTGTGGTTCATTGTGTCCTGTGGCTGCTTCTGCAGGCGGCCTTGCGAGCCTCCATCCTTGTCCGGGACTGCGCTGCCGCCGCCGCTATTGTCTTCTTGATGGACCGGTTCCTGTACGGACTCGACGTCTCGGGAAAACTCCTGCAGGTCGCCAAAGGCCTGCACAAGTTGCAGCCCGAGACGCCCATCGCCCCGCAGGTGGTCATCCGCCAAGCCCGGGTCTCCGTCAACTCAGGTGGGCTCCATCCCTTGGCGCCGGCTGGTCCCCAGCCCGCTTTGCCCCCAGCTACTTGACCTCTACGGGCGCTGGCGGGCACCGGCGGGTGCCACCTCGGCCGCCCCAGCCCGCGCTGCCCCTGCACCCGCCTCTCGGCAGGCACAAAGGCCTGGCGTAAAGGGTTTCGGAGCCAAAAGCAGTAGAGAAAATTGTGAAAGGGTGTGGAAAATACTAATTGGAGCCTTTGTCTGCTAACAAATCTGTCCCGCTGCTTTCAAACAGGGGCATCTGAATTGCTGTACTTCTGACCAAGGGCCTTTAAAAAGCTGATTAGAAATCGACTCTTTTCTGCTAGCTCTCCTGTCTCCTTTCTGTAGGGCCACTTGACTAAGCCGACAATGGAGCTGACAGCCCACTGAAGCAATTTGAGGGTTTTCATCATTGAGAACACCGGTACAGTACCTGATTAGGCCTGAAAGTATCTTTTTTTCTCCCTGTCACTTTGAATGAAATGAAAACTGAGGCTGACAGGCCAACTTATGGAGCAGGGGAGTGGGGCTGAGGTGGGGGCTGGGTAGGTGGGGGACAGCACAGCCCGCTCCCACACAGGTCTAGAGTTATTTAAATTACTTATAATCTGTAAATTTAGAAACGTGGAGCGAAAGTATGAGAACAGAAATCAAATCTCCCCGCTGGAGACAACAAGCCCAACCTCCACACACACACCCTTTCTTTTGCTTGATTTCAGCTATTTCTGTTATTTTGGTAACTCTGGTCTGTATGAGGTGGAAGTCCCTTTACTTCATTTCTTTTGAAAGGGAACTGCAGAAACCATACTAAATGGGACGATTGTTTAACGCAGATAAAATGCAAGGGAGAGAAAGGGCTTGTAGAGATTGCCTTTTCAAAAACCCAGTCAGGGCTGGAATACAACTGTGTGTCGAGCTTCTTGCTTGCATATGGGAAGGCCTAGATCCATCCTAAGCACCACAAAAGCCCAAGTCCACTCTGGCAAATTCTTCTAACTGTAAATTATGCCTGTGACTTACTTTTGACTTTTCCTGAATACTCTAGAGAAAGCTGAACATTTTGCCTCGTGGGGGGATAGAACCCATGGCCTCGTGTTTGCTAGTTAAGTGCTCTACCACTGAGCTACATTCCCCCAGCAGTTCCTTTGCCTTGCTTTTTCATTATTGCCCTTGTACCCATGACATAGGTGATAGAGAGTTTTTCCCTTGCCGAAGCCTTAATGTCATCATGGGAAATCTATTCCTTGACTCACCTGGGTCTAAAATAAAAGACCTGGGTCTTATTTCTCAACAGTGAGCTCATCTTTTGTTCAAAGGCATTTCTATGAGTACTACTAAAACACAGACTCAGGACTGGCTCTTATAAACTACCCTAAAACATCTATACACCTACATAGCATTCAAATACAATGGGTATGTATGCGAAGTATTTAGAGTTGGCCATGTGAGGGAAGCACTGGGTAGAGAATGGAGGACTATACTCATCAAACAGGGCAAGGGAAGACCATAAAGAAGGTGGGAAGACAGTAGTGTAACTGAAATTCCCCTCAATCAAGACATTGCTGCTTTCCACCCAAAATGTGTCATAGATATCAAAATAACAGGTGTCAGGGAGACAAGAGAAGCCCCCTTAGATGTGCTGCTCAGCTGACTTCGAATCCAGAAGCAGACATTTCAAGCCAAAGTGGCAGAGAAAGGCATAGACTTCCCATTCCATACAGATGGAGGACTGAGCCAATACAGAACCTTCCCTCGTTAGGAACATGTAGATACTGTGAGGTAAAGGCTTTCAAGTGCCTGTGACTGACAGCATGGCTGCTCAGAGCCAGAGCATTGAACTCCTGCCCACGACACATATCCAGGGGCGTTTGTATTGGATATAGTACTAAGGAGAGCAGCAGGGGTTTGAATCTCAGTGCAGGGACCAAAAACGGGACCCTGAGTCACATGATTAAAAATGGATTCAGAAAGATAGAATTCTTTTTTAAATATTTATTTTTTATTGATTTTTATTGAGCTCTACATTTTTATTTGCTCCCTTCCCTTCCTCTCTCCTCCCCTTCAACCCTCTTCCAAGGTCCCCATACTCCCAATTTACTCGGGAAATCTTGTCTTTTTCTGCTTCCCATGTAGATTAGAAGACAGAATTCTTAAGGCTTTGCACAGGCTGTGAAAGGAGACACAGTGACTCCCCCCAGTCACCATGAAGAAGTTTCAAGGAAGCTTATTCAACCACGGGGGTCACATATCAGATATCCTACATATCAGATATTTCCATTACGATTTGTTACAGTATCAAAATTACAGCTATGAAGTAGCAACGAGAATAATTTAGTGGTTGGGGTCACCATGAGAAGCTGTATTAAAGGTTCACAGCATCGGGAAGGTTGAGTACCACTGATGGAGAGAAAGCGGGTATACCCAGAGCTCTCCCCGTGAGTGCATTGAGCTTCTGGCATGTCATGGCTGAGAAGGATGCTCAACTGTCGAAAACTGTCATTGAGGACATGGCATGAAAGCAACTGGCTAGGAAAATGAAGGAAAGGGGAAAGCATTTTTTAAAAAAATAAACAAGTTTCAAATTTTATGAAATTACTGGGCAAGTGGCAATATTGTTTTCTAAGTGTTCACTCTGTTTTTCATTCAGTCTCCCCTCAATCCATTCATAAAAAGACACAGTGAATGGTGCCCCTGGGCAGTGCTGCCTGCCTTTCCTGTGTCCTTGGCACCCTGGGAATGTGAGGAAGCATGAGTTTTGCTTCTGAAGATCTGGAGCCGATGCTGCCCACTGGGGGAACCAGGGACCAGCTAACACCATGTGCCCCCTGTGCCCCTCACTATGTAACTGGCAACAGCTGGAAACAGAGGTGCATTTCCTAGGGCAGGTTCCCTAGGTGTTCCAGCCCTGACCTCCTGACCTATATTCCTGCACAGCACTAATGGCAGGAGGGAAAGACAAAGAACTGACCATTGAATTTAAAGACCTTACTGAGAATAAACAAGAGGGATGGAAATGTGAAGAACTCTGAAAGCTTAAAGAGAAAAGATGTGCGTACGTGCACGCGCGCGCACACACACACACACACACACACACACACACACACACACACACAAGCATAGCAGGAGTTCCAGAACCAAGGAGATCCAGAAGTGAGACAAAACACATCTTTATAGCGAAAGTGTAAAGCAATCCTATGCCCTTCCTTTACCCAATGTGGTAAAACTGCTAAAAATAAATAACAAAAAAAAGTCTTAAAGGAAACATGAAGAAAAGACAAATCATTAACATAGGAAATATAATTAGACCTGACTAAAAACATTCAATAAGGAAGGATGACTCAGTCGTTAAAACTACATAGTACTCTTGCAGAGGACCTGGGTTCCATTCCCACACCCATGTTAGATGGCTCACAACTGCCTATAACTCCAGCTCCAGGGGATCTGATGCCCTCTTCTGCCATTTGTAGGCACCTGCACTTACCTGTATATACCCTGCCCATCCCCATCCCTGATCCTTAAACACACATTCAACATAATTAAAAATAAAATAAATCTTTGGCAAGCATGGTGACATACAACTTTAATCTCAACTCTCAGGAGGCAGAAACAAACAAACCTCTGAGTTTGAAGCCAGCCTGGTGAACATGCAGTGATCCAGGCCATCCAGGGCTGCACAGTGAAATCTGGTCTCAAAAAATATCAAAACAAAAAACAAGTAAAACTATAAAAAAACAGTCTAGATAAAAAGAAGAAATATCCCAGAAAGCAGTGGAATAAAAGCAAATCTGAGACAAAATAATTTGAACCTACCTGGAATTTTATAACCAGCAAAACTATCATTTAAAAGTGTAGACAAAACAGATATTTTGGAAGATTATTTTTCTAAAGCAAAATTAAACATAGAAAGATGGGCCTCTTGGTGCACAAACCAAGCAAGGTGTGCAGTGTCTATTAGACCATGTGTCATTGCTGAAATAGGCCATTTGGAAATTAAATATGACACAAACGATCTGTGTCATTAGGGAAAGCCGTAGGAGACAATGACATTTAGAGGTTTTTGTTTTTGTTTTGTTTCCTAAACTTACGTGTATGTGTATGAGTGCAGATGCCCATGGGCCCAGAATTGGATATCAGAACTCCCTGAAGCTGGAATTACGAGAGACTGTGAGCTACTCAGCATGGGTGCTGGGACCTGGAATCTATCAGAGCAGCAACTGCTTTCAGCCACTAAGTCATCCCAGCCCCATGACAATAACAATTTAGTGACAAGTAAAAGAAGGAGAAAAAGGGGGAGAAAGTCTTGGAAACGTTTGAAATAGTAGCATTCCAGGCCAAAATAATTATGAAATGTGATAATGGTGATGTGAAAGCTAGGCCAAGAAATCACAGGAACAACAGGAAGCAACCGTGACAGCGTAGGATGAGGGGGGGAAAAGAGAACTCACACATGGGCACAAAGAAGTAGAAGAGTCCCAGTTATGCAGGGCTTCAAGTCTCTTCCACAATTGGAAGAGGAGGCAATTAAAAGGCAAGTGGCTGAGTTTCCTGTTTATGAAAAACAACAACCCATAGATAAGGTTGTAGACTTAAGTTTCTGTCTCACCCAGTTCTGCAACCATTCAATACCAGAGAAACACACAGAGGCTTATATTAGTTATAAACTGTTTGGCCTATTAGCTCAGGCTTGTTATTAACTAGCTCTTACCACTTAAATTAACCCATAATTCTTGTCTACAGTTAGCCACATGGCTTGCTACTTTTCTCAGTGAGGCATTCTCATCTTGCTTCCTCTGTATCTGGCTTGTGACTGACTGTCTGCCTTTCCTCTTCCCAGAATTCTCCTAGACTGGTTGCCTCACCTATACCTCCTGCCTGGCTGCTGACCAATCACGTTTTATTAAACCAATGAGTGACAAATCTTTACAGTGTACAAGAATATTATCCCACAGCATAATGTCCCTCTCCTGTGGTAGCAAGCAAAATAAACAAAACGTTTGAAAAAAAAAAGATAGCTGCAAATCTCTAGGCACAGGTGAGAAACTGTTATGTAAATTGTTCTTGGCAATTGTAATCTGTTGTGGTACAGCTTTCACAGAGAGGACAAGCACTTTTTGTCGGCGTTTGTCTCTGCTATCCTGCTTTCTCTGTATCCACAAACTCACTCTCTCTCTCTCTCTCTCTCTCTCTCTCTCTCTCTCTCTCTCTCTGTGTGTGTGTGTGTGTGTGTGTATGTGTGTGTGTGTAAGGTATGAATCTAATTGATACTATATAACTTCCCAGTTTACCAATTCTGAAAATATATCATTTTTTTCAGTTTTATATATGATGTAGTTGTTGATGTAAATGTTAGATCCGGGTATTTCCAGAGGGGACATGGTCCCTGTCACGACACATCAATCCTATTGCAGAAACCATCATTAAATATGTGGGTGTCTGGAACCCACTCGTTGATATCTGCTTGCTTCTTCTCAGGGAAACTGCTGAAGGCCGAGTACATTCTGAGCAGCCTGATAAGCAACAACGGAGCAACCGGTAAGTGTCTCCCGTGTCTAGAGCGGTGCATCTCTCAGGCCCTGCCATGGACCTCATCTATAGCTGCTTAGTCCGTGTTGGCTACAGGGGACTACCTGCGACTAGATCTATAGTGAGGAATGAAGCGGCTTCTGTCAAGCTTCTTACTGCTCTCTGTTTCTGTTTTCTCTAAATTCAAACGCAAAGCCAAAGATGCTTGGTGCCTCATTGCTTCATTATAGAGCACCTCAGCTAGCGCACAGTGACTGCTAATGCGGACAGTCTGTGAGCCCCAGCAAGGGCTCAGTGGTAGCCTGGGGCCAGAATCATGGGGTGGGGTTGGGGAGGAAGGTTCGGGTTCAGAAGAATGCTCCTATGGCCTCATGCATTTCAATGTTCTGGAAATTCATTTTGCTGTATAACAACTTCCATAAAAAGTTACTTTTGAACTTTTTGATATTCAGTAACACATGAAATGAAACTTTAAGAGCTGTCTAGCAGATCATTTAAACCTGCGGAGGTTTTGTTGGGAATCCTGAGCATATCAGTCAGCAAGTTTCCCAAAGAGTTGAGCATGGTTTTTTCAATCAACTTTGGAGTTCAATGATCTGAGATCCATTGGCTCTTGGTTCTTGAAGCTTGTGGGGTGCACATGTGTGTGGAAGACATGTTGGGGTGCAAACGTTCACTACATGCCCTTTCTTTGTGGCCACCAGCACAAAACCACAGTGCTCACATTTTCTGTTTTCTACACTATACACGCCCACCAGAAAAACCCATATGCACACACAAGCACATACCCAACAAAACATGCATACACACACACACACACACACACACACACACACACACACACAACCTATACGTGCACACACAGGAAGTAGGAAGAAAACAGTGCAGTTTCTTGAAGGGCCCAAGTCCATTTTTCCCACTGACATTGACCATTCTCCCTTTTCCCTTTTGCCACCCACTGGGTCAGCTGACAAAACAGAACAAAAAGAACAATAGAGTGCGCAGTCCAATGTATACATGTGGGGAAATGTCATAACAAACTCCCTACATTGAAGAATTAATATGTGCTAGTACGAAACTGAAAACCCAGCCTACTTACCCGCACACTCCAGACCAACTTCTTAGAATCTTACCTGCCTCACACAAATGCCCACATAAAAAACAAACAAAAAAAAAAGTCACTCACCACTCCCTTCATTCAGTCAAATGACCAGCCAGAGTGCCAGCCCAGGTCTCCCTAGCAAGCGTCATTACATGGGTAATGAATTCTCTCCTAAGTTTTGGTCTGTGTGGAGTCATCACCTGCAGCATCCAAACTAATCTTGTGTGGTTGGGACTGACCGTGCAGTCGGATGCAGCCACAGACAGTGGGGTCTCACCGTGGAAAGATAACCTGGGGTTAGGATCTTGGGGAACATTCAAGATGATAGCACTGAATCTGGGATCAGAGAAAGAAGATGAACTGTTAAGAGGCCAGAGAAGAGCATCCCAGGTTGGAATGACGTGAGTACAGGTAGGTGCATGAAACAAGAGACCAGATAAAGGTCCTAGGGAGCAAAACCCGTTGATCAAACAGCCGCAGACTATATAGAAGCTGGCCCCTGTGGAGGCATGGGGATTGGAGCTGTCTCTCAGATCTAAATCATGTATGCTCATGAAGAAAGACATCTCTGAAAATAGGTTTGTTTTACCCTGCCCTTTCCTTATTGACTCCAGGCAATGTCTTTGTTTTTATTTCAGGTACCTGGCTGTATAGAAACGAAAGTGACAAAATCCTGGTGCAGTCGGTCTGTATACAGATCAGAGGACAAATTCTGCAGAAGCTAGGTACTGTCTGATGGCAATCATCCTTCCTCTCAGGGCTCATGTACGGAGGCTGGCTAAAAGAATTTACTGTGGCATTTCCTTATTATATCTGGTCAAGACCGTCACATCCCGCTTCCCTTTTGTTGTCCTGTTGAGAAGAAAATATGTTTAAGATATTAAGAGCTGAGTTTAGCATAGTTGTATACACCTATGTAGTCAACTCTGTATACTGAGGCAGGAGGATAGCTTGAGACAGGAGACTGAGGCCAGCCTGAGCAACATAGTGAGATTCCATGTTTTAAAATAGCCACGTGGTGGTGGTGCACACCTTTAATCCCAGCTCTCAGGCGTCAGAAGCAGGTGGATGAATCTCTGTGAGGCCAATCTGGCCAGTCTACAAAAGCAAGTTCCAGGACAACCAGGACTATTACACAGAGAAACCCTGTCTCGAAAAACAAAAAAAAAAAAAGAAAAAGAAAAAAGAAAGGTCCATAGCTCAAGAATATTAATAAGAGCCAGGCAGTAGTAGATACATGCCTTTAATCCCAGCACTTGGAAGGCAGAGGCAGGCGGATCTCTGAATTTGAGATCAGCTTAATCTACAGAACAAGTTCTGGGACAGATTGGGCTACACAAAGAAACCTTGTCTCAAAATTCCAAAAACCAAAACCAACCAAACAAAAAATGAATATTAATAAGAGAAGACCATTTTTTTTTCTGTTAGTTGTGATTTCACCGAATGTGGTTGCTCGCACAGTCCTTGGAGTGGTCACAAAAATTTTGAATGAAGTTTTCAAACCCTAATTAGACTAAAAGGCAAACTAAAGGTTTTGAAATTATAATAGAAGATGGTAACTATCATTCTTATAAATAATGGAAATGACCATAGATTACATGTTTATGTATGTGTGTGTTACAGACTGTGCTGGTTAGTTTTGCATCAACTTGACACAAGTCAAGTCTGAGTCATCAGAGAGGAGGGAGCCTCCATTGAGAAAATGTCCCCATAAGATCACGCTGTAGGCAAGCCTTTTCTTAATTAGTGATTTTTGTAAGAAGGCCCTGCCTGTTGTGGGTGATGCCATCGCTGAGCCAGTGGTGCCTTAAGAAAGCAGGCTGAGCAAGCCATGAGGAACAAGCCAGTAAGCAGCGCCCCTCCACGGCCTCTGTGTCAGCTCCTGCCTCCTCGTGCCTGCCGGGTTTGAGTTCCTGTCCTGACTCCCTTCAACATGAACAGTACTGTGGGAAGTGTGAGCCAAAGAAACCCTTTCCTCCTAAGTTGCTTTGTTCATGGCATTTCATCGCAGCAGTGGTAACCCTGATGAAGATAGATACCAAATGCACGATAACTCTCACAGTTCCGTGGCGATGTGGGAACATTATCAATGTACCTCCAAAGAGAAGAAACAAATTGCCGTGCCGGTCCTCTCTATGCCGGATTTTCCTAACAGAAGTCAATGACTGTTCCTAATGCACTTGCTTTCTAAGTTCTTCCTAATTATTTACTCTATTTATTTATTATTTATAGCTATACTTGTTCATTATTTATCTGTTTGCTAAAACACAGATGCTGACAGCCTAGCCCTATTCTTTCTTTGTTTTTCAGGCATGTGGTACGAAGCGGCAGAGCTGATATGGGCCTCCGTCGTTGGCTATCTGACGCTCCCTCAGCCAGATAAAAAGGTTGTGTGCCTACACACAGCGCCTCCCCTCCATGCTTGTCTTCGGACAGCTGTCTCTTTACAACACAATTAATTTCATGACGTATCAAGTCTATCGGCACCATCTTCTTTACCGACCCAAGCCCCGGACCAGGAACATTAGGGAACTTCCTGGGTGTCATAATTAGTCTTGGCCTATGGCAGGTTTCTGTAATAATTCCCAACCATCCAGCTCTAAATTGAGCTCTCTACTCCGCTGTGTCCATCTTGTCACATATTAACCTTCACTTGGTTCTGTGACAGAACTGAGATGACCATGATACTTACATATAAAGTCATTTTCCATGAGTCCAATGAGCAAAGCTCCCTTTAATTGTGCATACGATAACATTGTTAAGAAACTAGGAGCCATGGGGGCTGGAGAGATGGCTCAGAGGTTAAGAGCACTGACTGCTCTTCCAGAGGTCCTGAGTTCAATACCCAGCAACCACATGGTGGTTCACAACCATCTGTAATGAGATCTGGTGCCCTCTTCTGGCCTACAGGCATACATGCAGACAGAACACTGTATACATAATAAATAAATAAAAATATTAAAAAAAAAAGAAAAAGAAACTAGGAGCCAACCTTTGCCTCGCTGTTGGTCGTCTCATTCTCTCTGTGGCACTGTCCTCTCGTTACCTGAGCCTGTCCCCCAGCACTGCGTCAATGAGTGAGGCCTGTCTGCTTCTGCAACACAGAGAGTGGTATAAGATCTCTTCCCGTGCCATAATATTCAGCCCTATTAACTAGATAAATTAATGCTGATAATCCAGTAAAGCCCAACTTCAAAGCAGCCATATTTCGATTCATCCTCATGCCTTGGGATGTGATGGTCTCTCAAGCCCAGTGACGTTTAATTCAAAAGTATCTCCGTCATCGTCATAGAATAATAACCAGCAGATAGTTCACCTAGGATGGAGCCCTGGACTGCAGGCCGTAAGATGACAGAACGCCAGTCTGATTTGTTTGTTTTCCTTACAGGGCATTTCCACATCACTGGGTATACTGGCGGACATCTTCGTTTCCATGAGCAAAGCAGATTATGAAAAGTTTAAGAACAACCCACAGGTTAACTTGGTAATTGTCACTGGTCAAAAGCCTGGTTCAGAGTGGCCTTCCCTGGACGCCTGTCAATGCTGATTCTGGTTACCCCGTTTCTTTCCCAGTAGAGGAGGGGTTGGGCGCACAGTCCTTCCTGTGTTAATGGGAACAGCTCTAGTGGTTCCTATTTGTCTTGGTCTTCCCAGCCTCCAGCACTGAATCAAATATACAGAGGGTGTGGAAATGTTCATGTGAATGAATGAGAGGAGATCCCCAGAGCGGCTTTCAGCTCTATACATTTCCTTTCCATGTTTTACAAAATTTACTAAGCAAACTTGGCGATAAAAGGATAACAATTTTAAAACAAAACAAAATCACAGTGGGGATGACAGAGGGAGAGAATTCAGTTGGCAGAACGTTTTCCATATAAGTATGATGACCTGAGTTTGTTTGGTCCCCAACACCCACATAAAAGCCGGGCATGGTAACATGTGCTTGTAATCCCAATGCTGGAGACATAGGAAGAACCTTGGAGCGTGCTAGTCAGCCATTGTAGCTGAATCTGTGAGCTCATGGTGAGAGACCTGTCTCAAAACAAAACAAAAAAGGGTGGACAGACCCTGAGAAAGACATCCACAAGCCATTTTTTGTTGTTGTTGTTCAAAGCAGAACATTGAGGATTTGCTCCGTATTCTTAGTCTGATATTACCATTTTTTTTCATAATGTTGTGTGTTGATCACTTCTTCAATACAAAATGAGCTCCTACAGGCCACTGTCTCCTCAAGTCTAGAACGGTGTCTGGATCCATGGAGATGCCCAGAATGAATAGATGAATCCTTGTTGGTGTGAAGCCATAAAAAATCTTTGCCAAAAACAGCACAGAGATCACCAATCAGTCTGGATACAAAATGTGTGGTTTCCATGAACAGGGAACTGTTCCCCAGTTCCCAGAGAAGCTCATCTAATTTACTTTGTCTAAATGTTGGACATGGTAGAGCCTGTGAGTTGTGAATGCAGGATAGGGATGGAGGCAGCTAGAGGAAGGGACAGCTGGTGCCCTGGACCCACTTAGACTTTCTTAGCGCTGTTCTGACAGACTCGACAGACTCATGGCGAAAAGAAGGGATCCCTGGGCATCTTGAAAGAAGCGCATTGCAATGTCAAGGGCTTTGTCTTCCCAATGGAGAAACAGCACCTGCTACTTCACTGTTCATCCCTTTTCCCACAGGCCTTGCTCAAGGAGTTTGACCACCATTTGCTGTCAGCGGCCGAAGCCTGCAAACTGGCGGCTGCCTTCAGTGCTTACACGCCCCTGTTTGTGCTCACAGCTGTGGTAAATACGGGGTTTCCCATGCAGCAGGGAGGGGAAAGTCTAACCTTGAAGTAGATGCTGGCTCCTCGCTGGCAATTATGCTAAGACTCCACACGAGGAAAGTGCTATTGGTCAGAAGGACCAGATCCTGATGGCAGCCGAGTTCCTTCAGTCCAAGCGTATAAGACTGTTTGTTCCAGAGCAAGGGTTCCTAGGGCTGCCACCCCAGGAGCCTTTTCAAAACATGTGTTCCTGAGGCCTGCTATGTGCCTGTTAAATGTCAAAACCCCTTGGAGGGAGGGGGGGTGGAAATGGAAACTTTTATAATTTAATAAAATTTACTAAAAAAAAAATAATAATAATAAAATTGCTAGCTAATTTTATCTAAAAAAAAAAAAAACCCCTTGGACTAGCATTGCAAAATCTTTCATCAGCGGTTAAGAGCAAGTACTGCTCCTGCGGAGAACCTGAGCCAGGTTCCTACCACCTACATCTGGTGGCTTACAGCAGTCTGTAACTCTAGCTCCAAGCAATCCAACACCCTCTCTGGACTCCATAGACATGTGCATGAACACATAAACACACACATACATATAACTTTTAACAATGACTTTAAATATATATGTGACATATATATAGTCAACTCCATATCTGTAAGTTCCACACCCTTATGTTTATTTTAAGATCTTTGGATCAAAATTTTTGCATCTTTAGAAAACATGTAGAGATAGGCCTTTTGTTCTTGTCTTTCCCAGACAATGCAGTATTGACACTGTGTTACACATTAGAAGTGATCTCGAGAGGATGTATGTACATGTTTTATGTGTATACCATTTTGTGCAAGGGACATCAGCATCCACAGATTTTGGTATCTACATGGGAAACCAATACGCAGATTCAATACACAGATTTAAAGCCCACTGCTCTGTTGTTTGGGTTATAATTAAATCAATACCCTTACTGCATAGAGAAATGAGTTATGTTTATATCCTGGGTGTGGACTGTATCAGTAAGACTTTTGTCACTAGAACCAATACAAATCCTGTGGGAAGTAATCTAAGGGAAGGAAAGGACTCTTCTTTGATTTTTGTTTTGCTTTAAATTTGGTGATGTTGTTTGCCTTTTTGCTAACAGTTTCGGAGGTTCCCATCTGTGGCTCACTGGCTCTATTACTTTGGTCCAGAGATTAGATAAAATGTCATAGTAACGGGAGCTATTAAGAACAAAAGGTTCAGCCTCATGGCTGCTAGTGCTAGCAGGCATCCATCCTCCTTCCCCTCTTATTCCAAACTCACTCCTGCTTATTGGATGGTACAACCCACCCTCAAGGTGGGTCTTGCATCTCTTATGTTGTCTCTGGTAAGTATTCCCAGACTTACCAAGCCAATCAGACAGACAACCCAACTGTCATGTGCCATTTGCTAAAATGAATAGCAGCAAAGATCACAAGTCTGCCATGTTCAGTATACAAGCATCAGGATGGAAGGTAAAGATAATGTCTTATCCTCCATACCAGTCAATGGCTCTTGTTGCCATCCTTTCTTACTTACCAAAACAAAACTCACACACACACACACCCATTAAACATTGGGAACCTTCTTTAGAATGTCTGTGGTGTGTATTTCTCTTTCTGTAATATTTTAAGTGGTTACCCTCCAGGAATTAAAAAGGTCGCTGGGTTGGTGGTGCTGCACACCTTTAATCCCGGCACTTGGGAGGTCGAGGCTAGTGTGGATCTCTGTGAGTTTGAGACGAGTTTGCTCTACATAGTGAGCCCCAGAAGAGCCAGAGCTACAAAGAGAGACCCTGTCTCAAAAACAAAAGTGAAGAAAAACAAAAAAGGAAAGAAGAAGTGCGTCTGGTTCTCGATGCACTATCTGACCTGCACCTGCTCTTCCCCCCCCCCCAGAATATCCGTGGAACGTGCTTATTGTCATATAGTAGCTCTACTGACTGTCCCCCAGGATTGAAAAGTGGGTATCTGTGTGATGCCAAAGAGGCTTTTGAGATTGGCCTCCTGACCAAGAAAGACGGAGAGCTGGTTAGTGGGAAGCAGGAGCTGCACAGTTTCATCAAAGCCGCTTTCGGCCTCGCCACAGTGCACGGCAGGCTGTATGGGGAGACAGATGTGGTCCGCGCTGCAAGGCAGCTGTGCAGAGACGCTGTGGAGAAGCTGTACACCTATAGTACTTCCTCCACCAGCCAGGATCGAGAAGCCCTGTCTCGGAAAATCATGTCTCTTGTCAGCCAGGTGAAGAGACATCTCCAAGTTCAAAGCTTCCCACATTTAGATGAGAGATCTTACGTCCCAGAGAGTTTCAAGGGTGGCTTGGATAAGCCGATCTTGCACGGGCGCATGGATTTCCAACAAATTCTTGAAACCTATTCCCAACACCATGCTTCCGTGTGTGAAGTATTTGAAAGCTCTTGCGGGAACAACAAAGGCAACCAGAGAGACACAAAACCAGAGGTCTGTATCACTGCTCTGAAAACAGAAACAAACACCATGGATACTATGGGTGCTACTCTAGAGAAACTGTGTTCTCAAGGGAGCAGGAGTATAACTTCCTCCCAGATGACTGAGAAAGACCAGGAGAAGCTCAGAAGGGTAAGGAGAAGAAGTTGGACCCATTCTGAGGCATTTCGAGTCTCCCTGGATCAAGATATGGGGACTGAGACTGAGCCGCCAAGCCAGAGCAATGGCAGGGAAAATGTTCCCCACACGTCTCTGAGTGAAAGCCGTAGCTCCAGTTCTTGGAGCAAACTGTCAGGCCTCAGCTCTTCTGCAAGTTGGGAGGAGGTGAACTGTGGTGTTGAGGATATGGCAAGGAGAGACTCCAGCAAAGCAGAACATCTTGTGGACACTCAGTGCTCCATGGCCATGTCTGAGGAGCCCAAGACCGACAGAAGCGGCAAAGCTACAGACTTGTTTTCAAAGCTGCATGGTGTCTTTCTTCAGGAAACTGAAGATCACGGCCTGGAGTCTACACAAAGGCAGTTGCACAAATACACGTCATTAACACCCATCCTTCCTCTCAACACAGCAGACACATGCTTGGCCACGGGTACGGGGTTATTAGAAGGCCGTGAAGGAAACCAGGATGTCGGAAATGAAGGACCTAGGAATACTTCTCTTCAGTCCAGTCCTTCATGTGGCTCTGTTTCCTGGTCCTTGTCTAGTTCTAACAAGTTCACAGACATGGCTACATATCCTTCAGTTCAAGAAGAAGAAACCTGTGAAATAGTTGGTTCCTTTCCAGAAACTAAGTTTAACATCAAAGACAGGTGTGGAGGAAAGAATGGGGGAAAGCTCACAGGGCCTGAATGTAATGATGGTCCCTCCTCAGTTGACCCGGAAGAGGAAACAGAAGAAAGAAGAGAAGATGAGCCGCCACACTCTCAGGTAGTACTGGAATCTTTAGAAGGCAGCCATTCAAGGCTGACGTGTAGCACTTCCTCTCATCTGTCTGTTCAGGGTGATGGCTCAGCAAAGACAGGCAGCTCAATCAAAGACCAGGGCACGGACCCTGACGCCTCTACAGAGAATGAGGAAGGCAAACTCCTCGACAGCACAGAGGTCTACCCCACTGGCCAAAATGGCGCTCACAGACCTAGTGCTCTGAGGCCAGGTCAGAGAGACGAGAGGCCCAATTCCTCTGTCAGTGGCTACAGTCCCTTCCCTGTCCTCGACGAGGACTTCAGCACCACAGAGGAGGAAAAGGACCCTGGGAGCCTGCTGAAGAGCAGCCAGAACTCCAGCTCCTCCTTACAGGGGTGGCAGAAACCACCTGCCTTTTCCAGCAGCTCTTCGGAGGGGGAAAGTTCATGGTCTCTTCTGAGCTCCAGCAGAAGCTCGTTCGCCTCATTGCCAGGACAGACCAGGCAAGAGGTCTTTGAAGCTCGCACCCTGCAACCTGATGACCTTGAAAAACTTCTGGCGGGAGTGAAAAACGACTGGCTGCTTCAGAGACTGGAGAATACAGGAGTTTTACAGGCCAATCAACTCCAACGTGCACACAGTAAGTACAACCTTTTGAGTCTATAGCGTTGGACTTCAGAATGTTTCTGCTGGGAGCCCTTGGAAGAGCTTTGCTGGGTATACCATTCACTTATTATGAAAGATGCACCATGTGATCCACCAGGAAAATTGCTCTTCTAGCTATGGAATTTCCTGCCTGGAACCTACAGTGAACATGCAAAGTGTACTCACTGGGTGCCAAGACCTGTTCAAAACAGCTTAAAGAAGTCTAACCTTATTTTTTTTTTCCAGACGCCCTTCTGCTAAAATATTCCAAAAAATCTGAATTGTGGACAGCCCAGGAAACTGTGGTGTATTTAGGGGACTACCTGAAAGTGAAGAAGAAAGGCAAGCAGAGAAATGCATTTTGGGTCCACTGTCTTCATCAAGAGGAAACTCTGGGGAGGTATTTACTGGGAAACGTGTGTCCTCAGCATAATTGGGCTAATTTTCCCTTTGCTTAAGTAGTCATTCATGAGATTTTGAAGGGGTTGAGATATGGCCAAAATGTAAGCTTTCAGATATTGACTTCCTTCTTCTTCATTATTACTCACTTGATAACAGTTTCCATATATCACAGAGCTATGCCCTATAAGTGTCTGGATGCTTCAGAGTTCCCAAAACAAAGAAACCAATCTTAACTCTTACAGTCAATCCAAAAAGCAAAGCAAGGCTATTTACGTACAAAGAAATGACAGCTGGCTTCCCAGTAGCAACAGTAGAAACCCCAAACAATGGAAGTCACATACTTGAAAATAGCTAATGCAGAGAACTATGAAGACATTTTCATATTAAAATAAAAGCGGCCACAGGAGTTTGATACTAACAAATCCATGCTAAGGAAAAATAGTGTACAATGAGAAGAAAAGTGTCTCCCTTGTCACAGAGTGATGAGCCACCCTTCTGGAAGAATGTTCCAGAAATGCTTCAGTACTGGCACCCCATGGGGGTAGCCCTTTTGTACATTCTTCTGACCTCAGTCAATAAAGGAAACACTCTGGATTGGTTCAAAGCCTCTGCAGACCTGCATTCAGCGCTGGTGTCCCTCTCAGAACATCCCAACAGAGCATCATTGGGATGCTCTCTGATGCTGTGGAGGCTCCATCTGTGTGTGCACTTTTCCCTGTCAGATCCCTTCTCACACTCAGGAGTCTGCATGGTCAGAACTATAGCCTCTTTGAGTTCAGTTACATATTAAAGTTAGAGATTTATAAGGGGAGGGTTGCTCTCATTATGGTCTACAATGCTGACAACTTCCTCTGGTTGCTGTAGGTCACTCCCAGCACATGGGACATTACTAATAAATTCATACTAACTTACAGCAAGTATAATCACTACAGTGGCATATAGTACTGTCATTTTGCCGTATTTAATTACTTATTACTGTGTATAGTCTCTGTCTGATTATACTCTGAGCCCTTGAAAGTTTTATGTCTTCTATCTCGCGCTTGTCTCAGTACCCTCAGAACTAACACATTGGTGTGCCTGTAATAGGTGTTGGTAAAGTTAGTGCCCACAAGAATGAAATCACTCAAGAAAGGGATAGAGCAGGGCTTCATGCCAACTAATTGACATCTTTAAGACCATGCTGCGGACAACAGAGTCTTGGGCTCCAGACTCCACCATGTTGACTCCTGGTTTCCACAGAGATGTGAAGAACGGCTATGCTCCATTGAGTACACAGTGTCCCTTCACGTTGAGCACCATTTCAGGCCAGCTAGCACGAACTCTGCTCTCTTACAGAAGTGGCTCTTACAAAATTATTTAAATCTGAAGTTATAACGATGATAGTAATTTGATAAGGAACAGAAAATACCTTTTAAACTGCGTGTCTCTTATCCCCTCTCACTTGCTCTACAGTAAGGATCATTTCCCACGTCACCATCTGTGTTCTGTCCACAGATACGTTGGGAAGGAATACAAAGAGTGGAAGGGGCTGCGGCATCACTTCACCGATGTGGAGCGGCAGATGACGGCGCAGCACTATGTGACAGAATTTAACAAAAGACTCTACGAACAAAAGATCCCAACGCAGATATTCTACATCCCATCCACAGTATTGCTGGTGAGGCCTTCGAAAGCTTGAGTTTGGTTAATTAAACAAACCTACAAATGGATATTAGGTTTTATGTCTATTACGAGGCAGCTTCTAACATGGTCCTGGCAAGATCTTACACATCCAGTTAATAGACTTCTTCATCTGCTGCATCAACTTCTTCCTGTTAAAAAGATCCATGAGGAAAGTGACCTCTGCCCTCCTCCAACACACTCATTTGAACTAGACAGTCCCATGGGTGGTGTTAGAGTGACAGTCGACCCTAAGATCTGGTTAAGTTAGCACTCTCACTAGACCTTTTGTGTTGTCTCTGCAAAGGTCTCACTAGGTTGTATTTTGTGCAAATTAGTCCTTCAGCAAGACACATAAATCTCTCGTATTGTATTTCTTTCTCACAGTCCTTGCAACCAAGTGATACTAAGCTGTATCTTAAACACACTTAGCAAGAAAATAAAACCAAACAAACATAACTACTTCCCTTTTAAATTTCAAATTCAGGGAAATTCTTAAATTTGACCCAATCTGTCTTCCTCTATCCTGGATCCTGGGACATTGAAGCCATTCTGTCTCCACTAAACACCACTTGAAAGAGACAAAGGCAAATCTCCCATTTTCTCCTTTTTGGATCAAGAATACCTTGTTCCTCCATATGGACTGGCTCCTTCCTGTATTCATGCTTGTATGATTTTTTTTCATTGTCCAGAAAGACTTCAACTCATGTTTAGGGTTTCTAATATAGATATCATCTGATCTTTACCTTCACATCAGAAAGTATTCAAGAGTCTTATAGGCAATGACACTAACCTGTAAGCCAAGCTCATCATACGGAAATGCATGAGATATTACCCTCTAGTTCCACGGCATGCTCCGCTCACATGCTCTGGAGAGCCAGCCTGAGGCGAGGTCCCTGTGCCCTAATTTGTTTCACGTGTGTGAATATTTTGTCTGCACTGTTTGTGCATCACTGTGTGCTTTGTGCCTCTGGAGGCCAGAAGAGGGCATTGGATCTCCAGGACTGGGTTTATAGACGTGAACCGACGTATAGATGCTGGAAACTGAGCTCAGGTCCTCTCAACCATTGGGCCATCTGTCCAACCCCTGTGACCAAATTTCTTAAGTGAGGAATTTAATCTGTGAACAATAATCACTTTATATTTATTTTACGCTACAGGTAATGCTAGGTACTTTGTATTTGTTTCATCATTTAATGTTTTTGAGAAAACTAAAGACTTATTATTATTACTCTTAGACTTACCTCTGAGGAAATTGAAGTGCAGAGTAATAAATCTACAAGGCAAACCCTCAGTCCAAACTGAGATCCAGCCCACTGCAGAGACTGTTGCCTTCACCACTGTGCGTGTCTCCCATCTTTATGTTTCTGTCTCCCATCTTTATGTTTCAGATTTTGGAAGACAAGACTATAAAGGGATGCATCAGTGTGGAACCTTACATACTGGGAGAATTCGTCAAGTTGTCAAATAACACAAAAGTGGTCAAAACTGAGTACAAAGCTACAGAGTATGGCTTGGCTTATGGCCATTTTTCTTATGAATTTTCTAAGCACAGAGACGTTGTGGTTGATTTGCAAGGTATGTAAAGCAGGAGTCTACTTTTTATTTTGAATATTGCAACTGATTTCACTAATCATTAATCATATTTCATAGACCGTTCTGTGTGCAAGGTACTGTTTGGAGTTAAGTTGATTGATTTCACTGCATGTAGCAAATGATTCCTGAGTGACGTTAGCATCTTGTTATCCATGCTGTGGTCTCTTGGGCTCAGTTGCTGAGTGATCCCTAGAAGCTTCTGCTCACTTGAGTGGATGCAAATAAAATCAGTTTTTTGTTACCACATTTCATTTCAAATCCTCTCAACTTTTTCCATGGGACTGGAGGACGGCTTAGTGCATAAAGCCCTTGCTGTTCTTATAGAGGGCCTGGGCTCAATCCCAGATACCCACAAGGATGGCTGCTCACAAGTATCTGTAATTCAAGTTCCTGGTTATCTGGTATCTTCCCCTGTCTTAGTTATGGTTTCTAGTACTGTGAAGAGACACCATGACCATGGTAAATCTTATAAAGGTAAACATTTAATTGTGGTGGCTTACAGTTTCAGAGGTCTGGTTCATTATCTTTATGGTGATTTTAGAGCAGATATGGTGCTGGTGATGTAGCTGAGAATTCTACATCTTTGCCCACAGGTAACAGGAAATGAACTGTCACACTGGGCATGGCTTGAGCTTAAGAGACCTCAAATCCCGCCTCCACAGTGACACATTTCCTCCAACAAAGTCACACCTACTCTCACAAGGCAACACTTCCTAATAGTGCCACTCCCTATGAGTGTATAGGGGCCATTTTCACTCAAACTACCACACCTGCACAGGCAAATTAATAATCAGTCATCAATTAGTTAAATTTTAAATCGTGTCTACTTTTTCTTTTTCTCGCTTTTTCTTCATAGTGAAAGCTGATAATTGAGTTTCATAGTTGGAATCTTTATGAAACAGAAAGCTGTGTGTACTTAAAATTGACTTTTCTTTAAATCTGCATTAATGTTAATGATGTTTCAGTTGCTGTATTCACCGTAATTCACATTAGTGAATATTCTAGGAAGAGCCCTTCAACCCAGTGCTCTCTTCCTTCATAGCATGTACAGCTGCCACCCCGTATGTGTTACATATTCATAGTTTACTGATCTGTCTGCCTTCATGAGATGCTTGCTCAGTAGGTTTTTTTTTTGCTTATCTTGTTTACTACTATGTACTTAGTATCTAAAACTTTTGTGTTCAATGTCTATGCTTGATACATAAGAATAGAATAAGCAGGGTAATATAGGACTACGTGAATAAGGCCTAAAGAAGTTTCTAAATCCAGAGATAAATGCTCAACATTGACATTTTAATAATTATTCTAAATGAACTTTATGCTCTAGAAGTCTGTGAATATTCATGATTGTAGTATGTCATATATGACACATGTGACAATGTAGTATTCAGCTTTCTTCCTTGAATTAATAATTAGGATATACATGTCATATTCCTTGGCAGAAACTTACAAAATATAAACCCTAGGATGATTAAGTTTTCCATGTATCTCTTTAAGCATGCCTATGTGTGTGCACCTGCGTGTAAGTTTGCACGGTGTGCATGTGTTTATGTGTTGACATTTCTAGTGCATGTGGTGTTCAGACGTATCCATTCTCTTTTAGGTTGGGTGACTGGCAATGGAAAAGGCCTCATCTATCTTACAGACCCTCAGATTCACTCTGTCGATCAGAAAGATGTCACCACAAATTTTGGAAAACGGGGGATATTTTATTTCTTTAATAACCAACACGCAAGATGTAATGAAATATGTCACCGTCTTTCTCTGACCAGACCTTCCCTAGAGAAATCAAGTAACATGTAGGCTGTAGGTTAGCAGCTTGATGCCTCCCCCAGGGCGCACAGCATGGCGAGATTGATCCTTTCAGCCATTGACTTACAAGAGGATTTGGAAATGTATGATTCAAGCCGTCGACTTACAAGAGGAATTGGAAAATGTCAGTTCCAGGCCCACACTTACTTGCCAGGACAAGATTCTGCAGACCTTGCTCCCTCTGACACGGGAACATGTCAGGGGCTGTACTGGGTTGTATATGATGTTGGAGGTCCTGAGGTGTATTGTTAAGACAACATATAGGATAGAAAACTCGGCTGAAAATAAACTTCTGTCGTTTAAGTCATTGTGATTTGGGTTTGGAAGGGGTTGTTTTTCGTGTGTGTGTGTGTGTGTGTGTGTGTGTGTGTGTGTGTGTGTGTGTGTTTTGTCTATTTGGAAGATTTTGGTTATTATCTGTTATGCTTGACAGTATTGCTGTTTTCCTACTAACCTGAGAGTTCTGTGTACATTTGAAAAGCTCATACTCAGCTGGGCAGTGGTGGAGCGTGCTTTTAATCGCAGCACTCAGGAGACAGAGTCAGGCAGATCTCAGTGAGTTCGAGACCAGCCTGGTCTAAAAAATCAAGTTCCAAGACAGCCAGAAATGTTACACAGAGAAACCCTGTCTCTAAAAACAAATAAAATAAAAAGCTCAGACTCTTCCCATAAGATACCAATTTTTGTTTTTCTTTTGACCTTTTACTTTTTATAAAATTGTTTTCCACAAAGAATTCTTTTTATTGAGATGAATTCACCAATCTTTATTTCATGTTTGTGTGTGATACCAGATAACTTTGTGTTCTGGCTTCCTTTCCAATTCTTCCGTGTTTCTATCTAGTGCATTTCTGTCGATGAGAGATGCCGGAAGAATGATCACGTATCCCATGGTTACCACAGCCCATTCTTTCCCCATAGCTTTTCTGCACATGAGATCAGTAGTTTTAGTTCCTGCTGGAAGAAGTGTGCAAAGGGAGGGCTGAAACACATTTGGGGTTTGTCTTCCCACTTGGGTTAACATAATCTAGAAACTTTCTCCTGGACATGCTCAGAGGTTTGTCTCCTAGATGAGCCTGCATCGTGTCAAACCAACCACCAATATTAACCATCGCACGTGATATTCTGGGTGTCTGGGTTGAGGGCTCATCGAGGAGTATCACGGGATTTGTGTAGAGGATGGACAAAGAGTTGTACATCCTAGAAAGAAATCCAAGCAGAGAAAGAGAAAGTGACAAACTGGTGTCATGGGAGAGAGGGTGACGAGCAGAGAAAGGAAAATGGGCAGCCACGGAGGAAGAAAGACATCAGATATCACAGATAACCAAAAACTGACAACATTCATTGGAACCGAAAAACAGCTCCGAGCAGGATGGAAAGGGCCCCAATGCCTAGAGTCCTCCCAAGGGCCCTGGGGGGTCACATTTTCTAGGATCCTCCCCTTTCCTGACTCTGTGTCCTTCTTCCTCGCTGGGTCTGCCCCAGGGTATCTTCCCTTGGAGAAGACTTTCCACAGTTGCAGTCTTCGAAGGGCCTGGGGTGTGAAGAGCAACCCTGGGAACTCTAAGCAGCCCCTTTTAAATTATAATTGACCTGAATTCCCCTAACCCTCCCTCAGGAACATTCTCCAATCCCATCCATTTTGCTGAGGTACAAGACTTTATTGTTCATTGCTGGATAATACTCCAGATGTATGAAACCAACGTATTCGCTAAAAGTAAGACCATGAAATCAGGAAGGAAATAACATTTGGAGGTCATTAGGACCCTTGTGAATATGAATTGGACATTAAATGAAATTGCTGAGTAGTGTTTTTAAAATTCCCAAGGCAAAGGAAAACAAAAATGGGGGAAGCATCCAAAGCAATGAAACCCTCTCTTGCAACTGCCCTGACTCTGGTGAACGGCACATAGGATGCAGTACACAAGTCTGTCTGCTTCACAGCTTCCTAATCTCCATGGTTTTTTTTTTTTTCAGTGTAAGATATTTGAAAGAAACATCAAATAAAGTCTGGGAAATGAACAGAGAGAGGTGAGGAAGATGAAGATTTTTATTAAGAAAAAATATAGGGCTGGAGAGATGGCTCAGAGGTTAAGAGCGTTGCCTGCTCTTCCAAAGGTCCTGCGTTCAATTCCCAGCAACCACATGGTGGCTCACAACCATCTGTAATGGGGTCTGGTGGCCTCTTCTGGCCTGCAGGCATACACACAGACAGATCATTGTATACATAATAAATAAATAAATAAATATTTTTTTAAAAAAGAAAAAATATAAGGAAAAGTGACAAACGGTATAAAATCCTACAGAAAGAAAAGAAACAAGGAAAACTAGAATACATACTGGAGGAGAGACTAAGGACAAGGACAGCAAGAAAGGCCGCTAACTGACAGAGACATTAGATGTCATGGAACGGAAGTCAGTAAACTAGGGTCTACAATCATGAGACAAATCTACTATGAAAGCTATTTTGGTACAAAGGTTTTTTTTTTTTTTTCAGTGCTATTCAACATCTCTATGAAGACAGAGAAAGACCATCCACCCATGGACTCAACTCCACCCTCCAATTCCCCAAATTCAGGGACAAGTATAGGGCAAGGAAATCCACTTTACCCTCACCTGTGGGCTCCAGGCCTTGCTAAAACCTCCACACCAACAGCTCCTTCTGGAAGAAAATGTGCTGCTCTCTCCCGTGGTCTCCAAAGCCTCCAAGCCATCATATCAGCTGCTGATGGGACCCAGACATCCTTCAACCTAGGGACCACACCTCTTAACCCCCCCCCAAACAGTGTCACCAATAGGGGACCAAATGTTCAAACGCCCAAGGCCGTGGGGGACTAGCCACTCTGTGTCCAGTCTCCTGCCCTAAAAGAACCACGAGACAATCAGCGCATGCTACTTTAAGCTGGCACATCTGAGATATGCAGCAATGGCATGAAGGGGCTGGGAGCTAAGAGCATCCAAGGCTTTCTAGGAGGCCTTGATGGAAGGACAAAAGGGAATGTCAGTCTAGGGCTGGGACCAGAACCCTAAAGGAGTCAAGGTTGTGGCTTCTGGGAACCCAACGGAAGGCCTGTAGTTATCAGTCTTAAGGCAACTGTGTCTGAGGTATCCTGCGGTCTCCTTTCCAACACTGTTTCATTAGCGCTCTGCTGACTCTGTTCCATTTTCCACCTCCAAACAGCAGATAGGATGCTGTACTTCCTAATAAACTTGCTTATGCAAAATCTCCTGGTTCCAGCTTCCTGTCTGTTTTATTTTCTCACTCCTGGTCCTCCTCCTCAAACCCTTTATTCCAAGCCAGAAATTCAGGTCATTCATTGGCCGGTGAACTTAGCCAGACTGATTATCTCCAGGTTCAGTGTGAGACCCTGTGTCAAAAAATAAGATGGGGCACGAGAGGGGAAGATGATTAGATCTCTGGCGCGCGCACTCACCAGGGCGGAAGATCCTAGCTCAGATGCCCGTGATGAGTAAAGAAAATTTAGTATCACACAAAATGAACTATTATCCAACCATAACAATGAAAGTGTGTCTTTGCACGACACCGTTTAGCAGCGTAAGCTCAGCTCAGACGAATCTGCAAGCTGTCTCCATGTGAAGGGCTCAGAAAGCAAATAAAAAGTGTTTGCAAGCTTTCAGACCGAAAAGCCCGCAAGGCCGTCCCCAGGGTTCCATAAGCAGTTAACATTGCTGGGAAGGATAACCTCTGACCCGAACAGACAAGCTTTCAGGGAGCTAGCCCTAAGTCACGGCTTTTGTGAATCATCACCCAGGCTGGGGTGAGCCGTTTGGTGACAGTAGCTGGCTTTGAGTCACCCATGCTCCTGTAGGTAACCCCAATAAGCTCGCTGATTCACTAAGCTAGATTTGAGTGGGGTAATTAATTTCGTTTGTCGTTGGTTGGTCCTGGGTGAACAGACATTCGCTTCCATCTCCCCAGGAAAGTCACAGAGAAGTGGCTAAGGTAATACCATCTTGTCCTGACTCCGTTTCAGATCTGCATAAACACTGCCCAGCCCTCCACCCACCGACAGTTACAGCTGACTTGGCAACGCTTTTGACATCCCCACGACCTTGACCATGGTCCCGATGTATTGACCTCACTAATTAATGTTAGCTAAAATAACTGAAGAAGGTACACGTCAAGAGTAAGCTCCCCAGATAGCTGAATAGCTGTCATAGTTCAGCCAGCACCGATGCTAATCTAAGATTGGACCTTATTATCCATAAATGGAGCTGAATGCTAAATGTCTTTCTATTATTTACCTAATACTATACTAGCACAAGTATTTCCTAATCATACGGGCTTAAAACCGGCATTCATTAACTACCTTGCAGTTTCTGTAGGTCGGAAATCGGGGTTGGCTTAGCCAGGAGTCTGTTAGGTGGTGATGGGGATGCCAATGGGGACGGTAGTCAGCCGGACCTAGAATCTGCATCCACTGTCTCTCACACAGTCATTGGCAGGGGCTTCTCCCTTCTGGGCAGAGGGTCCGTAGCCTCTGTTCCTCCTCCTCTTCCTCTGTAGGACCTGACAGTTTGCTTCAGGCTGGGTGGGAAATCCAGCAGCAAGCCAGGCAGCAACCACAGTGCCTGTAACACCTCACCCCGGAAGTGACATCATCACTCATGTTGTGCTGTCCTGGGACGGTGTGGGGAGGGTGAAATGGCAGGTTGGGAATCACCAGGGGCCTTGGGGACATGGCTAAATGCCTCACCAGGCTACACTGGGCCTGCAGCTTCTTCGTTTCCTAGCACATTTTTATTGTATTTTCATTAGTGCGTCTTCTTCAATGACCCATGCTTCCCTCACTTTGGCTTAAATAAGAGGATGGAGACCAAGGAAAGGAGGGGGCTGCGGGAGACGAGCATGCGTGGCTATCTTGTTCAGTGACTGCTTATGGCTCCCTTCTCCTTGCTGCGAAGATAAGAAGCAATAAGAGGTATCTGGGCCGCTGGACTTAAAAAAATGACTCTGCAGCCAGGAGGAAATTAAAATTCAAAATTTCCTCTATCTGACCCTTAATTTATACAGAAACCTAGCTTGCTAGGGGCTTTAAAACTGTCCAGTTTCTTTCTCCATCCTTTAACGTACCCCATTATTCGTCAGTGAACATTAATAATTCAAGGAAGTCTTTGGAAAGCTCCATTATCATTTTCCTAATTTGAACAAACTTTTATTTCATTTTCTCACTTATTGAGTGTGCAGAATTTTGTTTTAAAACTTGAGTTTCAGGAGTTAAGTTCAGTTTAAGAATACTTAGTCTTTACCCCTTCAGAGATGAGAACTATCAGGCAGGCAGTACTGACTTTAGCGTTCCTGCCTTTAATGGGGCCATTGTTCTGAAGAAAGTGTTTGTTCTGTGTTGTTTGGATATACAGCCGTCCTCAGTCTGAACAGTTCCATCGAAACTAGGTGTAACATGTAAAAAAAAAAAAAAAAAAAAAAAAAAAAACCGAGAGAATGAGAGAGAAAAGAAATCTCTTTATTATGGTGCATAAGCCTCCAGTGCGCCGGAGCTCTGCAGCTGCACGGGAGAGAAAATGCATTCAGAAATATAATGCAAGTGTGAATAATCCTCTCTCGAAGGCTGCTTGCAAACTGCACAACCGGCTTTGTCAGGTGAACTTGAACCGGGCCATCAGCTTTGCCCCGGTTCCCACTGCACACTCTTGTCTATCACCCCGGGGCGTTCACCATCTCGACTGTTGTTTAAAGGGAACAAGCCATCCATCATTGAGCCAGGGAGTCACTTTCTCATAGAAAAGCAAAATCGGCATGTGACAGTACTCAGCCCGAGTGTTTCACAGATTAAAATGATACATGGCGACTCACGTGTTCCTAGGAAGATTAAGTCGGTTATCTTGTTCCAAAGCCCAGACAAAAGAATCCCCCTCCAGCAGTTAAGTGACAGGTTCACAGGAGCTGAAAACCCTCGTCTGGACTACTAGGTGGTAAGGCAGAGAATGTAGGGAGAGAAGAGAAAAAGAATGTTATTCTACGGCTAAGCGCCGTCTCTGTTCCCTGTGTGCGCTCGCACAAAGAGAAATCCAGTTTGAAAGAGGAGCTGTGAAATCTTCGTACAAGTCTTCGCTGCTGAAGATGCCAACTTGATTACCGGAGATGGACGCACAATTTATTGTCTGATTGCCGCCACGATTGATTTAAATTTGGCGAAATAAATGAGCAGCCGTTGGCCCCCAGGCAGTGGACTTCATCAGAGGAAGTTACAGATCTGTCATCCACAGTGTCCAGTTATCGAGGCTGCTGTTCTATTGTTCCAGCCACACACTAATCAAATTTTCAATAAATCTCTTATAGCCACACGCTCACAGTGAGAGGCGAGGCTTATAACCTTACTCTCACAAGGCAGAGGCAAAGAAGTGCGGTACACAAAGTATTACTTTTACATAATCAAATATGTAACTGTTACTCTTGCTCTTAGAAAAAATTTTCAAAAGCAAGAAGACAAATTACTTATCAAATTGTAACATTTTTCACAATTTGATACTTATCAATTGTATCAAATAATTGTACAATTATTAATTGTATAAGTAATTGTAAATTACTTATCAAATTGTGCGCCTAACAATTGTAGCAGTGAAAACGCACAGCACAGGGAAAGGTCATTTCTTTCCAATGAAATATGCCTAACTGAAAAGATTTCTCAAGTTTAGTTTGCATCCTACCTTTAAACCTTACCATAAATCGCACTGATTAAAAGGAATTCCGGGTTTTCTTCTGGGTTTCATCATTTCAGGCAACACCATTTTAAAATTTTTCTCTATTATTATATTTTTAAAGTATAGTTTTCTATTCATAGAGATTTCAAGTCAAAGACTATGCTAATTTGTGATTTCTCACCTGTTTTCATCTCTATTCTGTGAAATATGTACAGTGTATGCACACATACAACATACTCTAAATGAGTGTGTGTATGTTTAAGTATATCGTATGATCAAGAGTCAGCCTTGGACTTCATGTATTTTCTCTGTTAAAGACAGTCATGAGATTTAAACTCTTTTCCCTACACAAATCACCAAAAATGAAAGGGGCTGTTTAAACACTTTTGTTAGACATTTGCCATGGTCTTTCCACAAAATAGAAGAACACACAGCGACTGGCTTTGAGGGGCCATGTTCCCAACAAGATTTCAATAGGGAACATTCTCTCTCTGGACCCAGCACCTGGATCGTGGGCTGTGTTCCCTTGGGCTGGGCAGCAATCACTGAGCCACCTGCAACAGAGAGGATGGAAGATGGGAGCCAGGAGCCTCTGGCCAGCTGTATCCTTCCCCAGCCTCCAGGGCGAGTTCATGCAGAGAGCCTGGCTGGGCCCACACACAAGCATCCGTGTGCCAGCCTCGGCCTCATCCTAGACAAGTTAACAAGATCTGTCAGTGGGAATGCATGCAGGCTCAGAGCACGAAAGCCTGGAAGTTTTGGAAATGTATCATATGCAAAGGCTCAAAACTGCAACTTGTCCTAACAAAAGCAGTTGCAAATGCTTAGGGCATACAGACAAGCACCAATGAGAACAGTCTGAAATTGGGCTGTCTAGTCAGAGCTCCACAGCTCTGCCGACCAGCGACATCAGCTGTGAGTGAGACCCGAGAGACCTGAGCCCATCCCCTGCTTTCTGTCTTCTCTCTACTCCACCGTGCCCTGCTTTCCTATCTGAGTTAAGCTGGGATACTGTCAACCACCAAAAAGGCTTTCCTAAGCATCTTTAGACATCACTATGTACAAGGGGGAAATTACACTCAGCTCCCAGTTGGAAGAGGGGATAATGCAGGTGATCAGAAAAACTGTTGTTAAGATTCAACGGATGTGGGTCAACAACTTTTTTATGTGTAGTGGTTAAATCACAGTGAATGACCAGAGGATAGGCTGTTTTAAATTGTCCAAGATGTCAAAAGACTGTCTTCATGTTCTTTAACGTTTGATTAAAATATAACTCAGGACGGAGAGGTCCTTTGGTGGGAATTGAGCACTCTGGCCCTTTGGTATATATTGACCTTCACCCCTTTAATCATTTTTGAAGATTTGCCCTAAAGGGTCCAATTACAAACATCTTCCAACTAATATACATCTCAAATGCGTAAAAGACAAAATTGAAAGATGTCAGAGGAAAGGTGATGTCTTTATAGTCATTTATCTTAACAGTTATTTCAGTAATCGGGCAAATGATGTTTTCAGTGAATATTATTCTGGCTTGGTCATGGCAACATCATACAATTGCTAAAGGAGAGCTGGATGAGGGGTTGTTTATTTATCGCAGAGTCTTCTATTGGAAAGATGATTTTTCCATTTCCCTTTTGACCATGCAAAATAATTCAAATAATTTCCTTAGTCACAGGTAAATCAAAATCTTATCAAAAGTGCTAAGACTAAGAATGCCTGAGGAACCCAAGTCTAGATTCAAACTGGCAAGATTATTTGAATATTTATTGTTTTGCTTTTAATTATGTGTATCTATTTTCAACTGCTGAGCCTAAGATTGGTTTTCAAACTGTTTTAAAATACTGCCTGTGGATGGCTTTTCTCAGTTGTCACCGTTTCTCTGAGTGCGTGGTCCTCAGTGCTGAGTGACCCTTGTCGTCACTCCTAGCAGGTGGGACTTCAGAAACACATGAAAAGACATACCCAAAAGGTGGTTTCTAGAACAGACGTCCAGGACAATAGATGAGATGCTGTGCTCACAGCAGAGCTGTGATGCACTGGTCTGCCTGGGTGCTAAAACGCTCCAGAGGCTTAGAGGTGGGAAATCCTAGGCTCTCAACCACACCACCCCTGCGACGTGATGGTGGTACTGCCTCACTTCAAACACTTAGGAACACTCCGTTACTGACTTGTTTCGAATTTTCATGTAATATTCTCTTGACTGTATCTTCCTTGCTGTGCAAGTTTTCTAAGGGAATAAATTGGTGAAGATCTAGTGATGTAACTTTCCCTGTTGATGTGAGTCCAGTTGATGCAGACATTGCTAAGCAAAGTGTCTTCTTGCCTCAATAAACAAAGGGTTAAATTAGAGAGCCGTCTGGTTCCCTGCATGGGATGGCAGGGCTGCGGAAGCACTCGGCCTTCACTTTTCCCACACCCATGTTCTATAACGTTTCTCCTTTTTCCTTCACTGAGACTAAAAAATAAAAATAAATTGGTAAACAAATGCTTGCACTCTGAAATAATTCCTGGAGCTACATACCCTCGCCAGTCCTTCCCTTCTGAGCGGTGGCTGGGAAACTTGAGTGGGCGATCAAGTCCACTCTCAGCGTTTACAGACACTTTCGGGCCTCCGTTGAGGAAATTAGGTAGAAATGCATCTAAATTTGACACTCACAAGCAAATGGGTCCCAGTTAAGTCCTCTTGGTCACTTGGAGCCTTGGTGTCCCCACATATAGGAGGTTTGTTTTTGTGTTGTTGTTGCTGCCATTGTTGTTGTTTTTAAGACCCACCTTGGGGACACTGCTATGACAGTCAGAAATAACGTCTGTGAAGGGCTTTGCACGGTGTCACAGTTTGGTTGGTTTTCCAAAAAGGACCCAGTGTTGTTTTTCTTTTGTTTGGATGCAACTGCAGATACGAACATAGAACTTGGTGTATACCAAGCAAACACCTCACTCTGATCTACACCTTAAGCCCCAAGAAAGGCAGCATGTTTGATGTCAGCATTACCCTACCTCTTTCCCCGATGTAGTTTGGTTAAATTCACTTTCCCAAGAGCACTTCACTCTTTGGGTGGAAAACGGAACAGCTAGAGTCCCAAAGACTCTGGACTGAGGCAAGAAGGGGAAAATACCCAGGAGAGCTCAAACAGTCCTGAGCAATGAAGGAACTGGTGGGCATATCACTACTCCAGAGTTTGGGTTAGACTACAGAGCTATAATAATAAAACATACCCTTGTAGAGGCATTTAAAAAATTAAGACATAGTGATCATTGGAATAGAATTGAGGACCCGGTCATAAATCCACACACTTACAGATACCTCATGTTTGACCAAAAGACCAAATCACACACCAGAGAAAAGACAGCCTCTTTAATAAATGATGCTAATAAAAATACTGATAAAAGAGAAAAATGAGATTCTTATCTCTGGTTGTGCACAAAACTCAACTACAATGGATCAAGGACCTCACCCTAACACCTGGTGATACCCTGAATCTGAAAGTAGAGAACTTAGGTGATTAGTTTGAGCTCTTTGTCACAAGAAAAGTCTTTCTGAACAAGGCCCTGGTAGCATACAAATTAAGACCAACAATTGACAGATGGGACCACAGTGAAACTAAAAATTTTTATTACCACAAAGAACACCGTAAGTCAATTGTAGAAGCAGCCTATGGAATGGGGGATAAAAGCTTTACCAGAAAGAATTCAAAAACCTAAAGATCAAAACAACAATAATAAAGCCTAACCGACCCACTGAGAAACAGGGCATGGAGCTAAACAGAATTTTCAACATCCTTGCTCATCAGAGAAATGCTCATTAAAACTACTTTGAGATTTGTCTCTTTTGTTGTTGTTGTTTGCTTGTTTTGTTTTTGTTTTTCAAGACAGAGTTTCTCTGTGTAGCCTTGCCTGTCCAGGAACTCAGTTTGTAGACCAGGCTAGCTTCAAACTCACCAAGATCCATCTGCCTCTGACTCCTGAGTGCTGGGATTAAAGGTGTGCTCCACCACGCCACCGGTCATACTTTGAGGTTTTTTACCTCAGTCAGAAGGGCAAGATCAAAACAAAATAAAACCAAACAAAAAGATAGCCAAGGCTGTTAACAATTGGGTGGGGGGACACTCATTCACTGCTGGTGGGAGTGTAAACTGGTACAATCCCTGTAGAAATAAATATGGAATTTCCTCCAAAAGATGCAAATAGACCTACAAGATCCAGCTACACCACTCTGGGGCATATGCCCAAAGGCTTCTATATCTTATTATAGGGATACCCGCTCATTCATATTCATCGGTATTCCATTCATAATGGCCAGAAAATGGAAACAGCCTATAAGTCTATCAACTAATGAATGGATAATGAAAAAAATTGACACATTTGAAGAATGGGATACTATTCAACTGTTAAGAAAAAAATGAAATTTCTGGGTTAATTTATGGAACCAGAAACAATCATTCTGAATAACGTTAACCCTGAGAAAAAATTACCATGTTTTCTCTCATATGTGGATGCTAGCTTTTTAACTTTAGATATGAATGTTTCTTTTGAAATGTCCACAGAAGGTAGCTAGTAAGGGATCAGAAATGGGGGCTCTTTCAAAGAAGGGAGAAATATAGTGAAGTATTCAAAATGGAGGGAAAGGATTAAATTGTGTGGGGGTGGGAGCAAAGGGTAGAGAAGGAAATATGGAGAGGAATTAATAAATACTAAAGGCCTTTGGGAAAACCACATATAAATCTACTACTGTTGAAAATATGTAGAAAAAAATTTAAGTGGAGTTACCCTATAATGGGGGATAATACCTCGACTAGACATCACATACTCACTACTAAAAAAAATCCCAGTACCAGGAATGAGTTACTTTCTTTCCAGTTGTTTGTGAGTAGGGTCCTGTAGACCCACAAACATTGCAGCCCATTACCAATGCTCTTGATTACCCTTCAGAAGCTGACAGTAAGAACTTACTGCTGAATAAATCACATGTTTGAGTTATAGAACGTGGAGAAATAAAGCAGGACCTTACCTGGAAGCTTCATCCCACTAGCTAATGTTCGCAGTGCTAGAAGGTGCAGTGCACACTGCCAGAGGAAAAATCATTAATAATACCTGCCCAGTTATGAATCCCGAGAATTACAATAACAACCTCCCTGGCAAAAACATGCCCCCTTGTGCAATAGTGGCCCAAGGTTATGGGAGTAACCAATCACTTTTTTAAAAAATTGAATTTAAGACTCATCCACAAGATGGAACCTGACACTGTTAGTTAGACTAAGAACCTGAGGCTAGGCTGGGCGGTGATGGCGCACGCCTTTAATTCAAGCACTCAGGAGGCAGAGGCAGGTGAATCTCTGTGACTTCAAGGCCAGCCTGGTATACAAGAGCTAGTTCTAGGACAGGCTCCAAAGCAACACAGGGAAACTCTGTCTCAAGAAAAAAAAAAAAAAAGAACCTGAAGCTAAATAGGCCATGGACCCTATGGAAAAGCCTACTAAGATTACTGGGCTGAATGATTCCTAGTGACTAACTGCTATTCCCATAGAACAGTGCATTTCCAAACCCTCCTCAGAGAAGTTTCTTCCTGCGGTAGATGGTAATTAACACAGAGGCCCACAACAGGACTTGCAAAGACTAGGAGTCAGAGACATTCTCAGCTCTAAATGGTGTGTTGACATCACGTCCCTAGCCTCATGGCTCAGGGGTCTATGAGAAGAAGAATTGTAGGAGTCACCTTAGCTGTAAGGTGGCAGATGACTCCAAGGTAGCGGGGGTTTTCCAGACACAACAGGGAAGATGCTAATATGAACTCACAGTGATTGTGACAGCATGCACAAGCCTTGTACAAATTCAAACCGGGCAGAATCCCAGCATAGAAGGGAGAAGTCGGGGGGAAGTTCCAACCCTAACTGCAGAGTTGTTGGCATTTTGTAGCTGCTTAGAGAAGAAACGTCATTTTTCTTTAATGATCCGACACCTAGCAGACTATTACACTCCAGATCAGGTCCCAGGTCCCAGAGGAGTCAGACAGCACAAGTTGGACTGGATGGGATTTGTTGTTGTTTTTGTTTTGTTTTTTTTTTTTGCTTTGTTTTGTTTTTCTAAAAGTGACAGAGAAGAGGATAGAACATGAAGCTGGGTGAGTACTGAGACTGTGGAGGAGCTGGGAAGAATTGGGAAAGGGAAGTTAATACAATGAAGGTATAGTGTATGGAATTCTCACAGAAGTAGTAAGCACATTGTTTTAAGAGCTACTCTAATATCAGCAAGGGCACCTGGATCTCCCTAAATGTTCTGAAGCATGATTCTCTCCTGTAACTCTCCAGCTTGAACTCCAGGTCGAAGCCCACCCTCCCAGGAAAGCGGAGCAGCTCCCTCCCAACTGTCTCCCTGTGCTTGCATCAGTCTGTCTTAAGGAGACCTTCTGTGACCTCGTGACCTCTCTCTATCTCTCTATCTATCTATCTATCTATCTATCTATCTATCTATCTATCTATCTATCTCTCTATCTATCTATCTATCTATCTATCTATCTATCTATCTATCTATCTTTCCTCTCTCCTTTCCTCCCTTCTTGAAAGCTACTACAGACCTTTCTGATGGGACTTAATTGCACAATAATTACTTATTTGTTTCTGCACACACCCCACCCCACCCCCCACTAGATTATGAGCATGTAAAGCCAGAGGCCGTGAGTTCATTTTGGCAAGCCCTGTGCCTAGCCTGGCACTTCTTTGTTAAAAAGGCCTCGCCTCGGTGAATGAAAGAATTAAATCATTAAAAATCACAAGATTAATTAAGAGTATGAGTTTATGATTGGTCCATTGTGGGCCAACTCTCCGTGTAACCAGTGTTTAGCACCGTTCCTTGAACGCCGCACGTGCTTCACGAATGTTTGTGTGAGATGCATGAATAAATGATGGCAGGTGAAAAATCTCTTAATTAGATCCAGAGGGCCCTCTTTATTTGTAAATCCAAATAAGAAAGGCATTCTTGGAGCCTGGAAAAGCTGTGTCCAAGCCCGCAGCTTTGTTTCAGAAAAGACTCATCTGAATGATAATGACTGTGAAAAAGGGATTGGCTCCTGTGTAGACGGGTTGGGGGGGGCGCCTTTTTTGTTTGTTTGTTTGTTGAGTTTAGTCTGGGCTTCTAACAAAGCAAAAATGCTGAAACCCACGCCCCATCACCTACAGAGATCTGTCCCTCTTCCGGTCTGCGGGAGTTTCTAGCCCGCATTTCACTAAAATTAAGTCATCTGTGGTACAAGGATCAAAACTGGGCAAAGTAATGAGACTGGTGTTGCGCCACTGTGAGGTTTATGCCGTTGTTTGTAGATCTGCAAGCCACACACCCGGGAGCCTTGAGGGCCATCTGCTCTCCACTCTGGAGATGTGATGTCATTATCTCTAGGAGTACTCTACTGCTGTGTAGCCAAAGTGGCCTGAACCCCAGTCTTCTAGGACAATGAATACAGTCTGCTAAACTTTATTCTGTGCCATGCCCCCAATGAAATGTAGGAGAACAGGGTCTCATTGTGTAGCCCTGGCTGGGCGGAACTTCCAATGTTCTCCAGGCTGATCTCGAACTCCCAGAGATTCACCTGCCTCTGCCTCCTGAGTGAATAGATAAATCATGCCCAAGTGTTTTTTTTAAATTCTATATGTGTATGAGCTTGTACCATGCATGCATGTGTGTATATTCAACATGTATGTGTGTGTACTCAGCATATGAACATACATGTGTGTCGTGTATACGCCTGTGGGTTGGCATTTTAGTACACACACGCATGTGTGTACATATGCGTGTGTGTACAAGTACATATGAAGGCCAATGTTCACACTAGATGCCCCAGATTTCGGGAGTTTGGCTAATTCAGATGGTCAACTTTCCCTGTAAATCCCTTGTCTCTGTCTTTAAGTGTTAGGACTACAGCGAGGCTACTAAACCTGTTCAGGTGGGTGCTGCGGATCAAACTCAGGCCAACATAGTTGCAAAGCAAGTGTTGAAGCATAGGTTATTGTTTTAAATATTTAGTAACCATCAAGCATAGCTTTCTTAACGTTTTATAAGTCTTCTCCTTAATATGCAAGACATCTAAAGACTGAGAGTCCATGATGAAGTTAAAAGCGGTGCTTAATTTTCCCGTGCCAAATGGTATACTTATTTCCCCTTTCTTTCCTGATCAACTCAGGATTATTCTTCATGATCCTTGCCCAGTGGAAAGAAGAAAATTAACTATAGGAATCAGAAAGAGCACGTAGAAGTTGCTAGAATACCGCCAAGCCCAGAATGGATGTTCCAGATGAAGTGGTAGTTTTATCAGTGTTGTTACTGTTTGCCCATCATATTTTCATCCCCTCAATCGCAGAAGCACAGTGGTCCACGTTAGTGTCGATCCCCACTGGGCTCATGCTCTGTGCATGTGAGTTGTTCCCATTCTTGTTTCCTGACATCTCCTTTCTGTGTTGTTAGTGCCATTCATTCCCACTTTGTTCCATGGCATTTCCTCCCAGCTTCTATTAGCCCGTCTTTGTGCCCACTTAACATCATGAGCTTTCCATCCTTATTCTAAAAACACAGCTTTCCAAAAGCACATGTGAAGCTGCAGGGCGATTGGTAAAGAAAAGTCCCCAGACTATCTTGATATAAAATAGGGCGGCACGCCCCGAAAACAGAATATGATTGGCTGAACTCCCCTATCACACATGGTTCTGATTGTGTAGGATCACAAAGCCTTTTGCCATCAAAGCACCATATCACTTCAGAGAGATCTGTTTGATTGGAATCAGTCTGTGCTAGCCGTCTATCGATGCACATCAAATTAGCACTGTATCTGCTCATGATCTCACGGGTCTATAGATCAGAGATTTGTCTACTGTAACTGCGGTCTCTGCTCATGGTTTAGGAAGGCTAAATTTAAATGCAGGGAGTCATGCTCTCATGAGCATGGAGTCCTCTTCCAAATCCATTCCTGTTACTGGCAGAATTCTGTCCCTTACACTTGGAAACTGGAAGCCTCCATTTCTTCCTGGTTGTTAGCCAGGAATCGCTCCCAGCTACCTGAAGCCCCTCTGCCTTCAAAGCCAGCAATAGCACCCGGAATTATATCTACTGAGAGCAAAATTCTGTTTGAAAAGTTAGTACCATCTGCATAATGTCTGGATCTCAGTATCACCTGGTGTGGGACTTTAACTTCATCCTTGAAATCTCTTGGCAGATGCCACTGTGTTAGTTTAAGTAACCCAAAGACGAGAATGCTTAGACTGCCATTTTTAAAAAATATTTATTTATTTGCTTATTGTGTATACACTATTCTTTCTTCAGTCCAGAAGAGGGCACCAGACCTCATTACAGATGGTTGTGAACCATCTTGTGGTTGCTGGGAACTGAACTCAGGACCTTTAAAAGAGCAGGCAATGCTCTTAACCTCTGAGCCATCTCTCCAGCCCTAGACTGCCATTTTTGTATTGTCTTCCATACAATGTGAGTGGGGCTCTGATCCTAGAAGGTTTCATGTTTCATGAATTCTAATTGGTCTTAATAATAAAAACTCAGAATCAGATATCAGGGGGTGAAAGCTGAAGGATCGGAGAAGCAGAGCGGCAGTCACTGGAGTTCTTACCTCTAGCAGTGCTCAGAACAAAGGCGCGATCCTGTCCTCTGACTGCCTCCTCACACTGCATCCTCAGACTGACTGCTTAGATTGCAACCTCAGACTGACTGCCTAAACTCTTCCCCAGACTAACTCTTTCAGACTGAATTGCGTTCCTGTCTCTTCGGTCTTGTATTCCTCTCTTGGCTCTGCCCTATCACTCCTGTCTCTACTTCCCAAGTTCTGGGATTGAAGGCATGGGATCCCAAGTGCTGGGATCACCTTTGTGTGAGCTCTGTTTCTCTTTTTGACTAGATCAATTTCGTGTAGTCCAGGGTGGACTTGAACTAATAGAGATTCGTCTGCCCCTATCTCCTGGATCCTGGGATTAAAGGTGTGTGCCACCACTGCCTGGCCTCTAGTGGCTTAGCTCTGCACTCTGATCTTCGGGCAAGCTTTATTTGTTAGAACACAAACAAAGTGATCTCACAGAAAAATCCAAGACCAGGAAGACAAGCTGGGACCGCACCGCAGGAGCTGGTGAATTCTCACCTTGGTGATTTACCATTAACAAAATCAAAGCCACGCTCCCTGATTTTCTTCTCCGTGTCTTTTGAGCTTACATTTCTCATTCTTGATCTACTTGGAATGTAGAAAGTCATAAGAGAAACCTAGCTGCCATTCTAGCAACCAGAAAAGGCTAGAATTTGGATTTGGGATTAGGACAGAATTCCTAACACGTTCAGAAATGGCTCTAAACATACTGCTGCAATTGTGTACTGTGTTCTTGTAAAACCATACTCTCAATGTTGACGATTGTAAATCAAAATACACATCAACTTTGAAAAACTTTGGAAAAGACCTATGAAACTGGGTGGTGGTGCACATGCCTTTAATCTCAGAACTTTTGAGGCAGAGGCAGGTCGATCTCTGTGAGTTTGAGACCAGTCTGGTCTACATAGTGAGTTTTGGAACAGCCAGGGATACACAAAGTATCTTTCCATCTTTCTTTTTCTCTCAAGACAGGGTTTCTCTGTGTAATCGTCCTGACTGTCCAGGAACCAGGCTGGCCTTGAATCGACAAAGACCTGCCTGCCTCTCCCTCCTGAAAGCTGGGATTAAAGGTGTATGCCACCAATGACTGGTGTAAATCTGTCTTGACAGAAAAAAAGAAAGAAGGAAGAAAGAAAGGAAAGAAGAAAGACAGAAAGAAAGAAAAAAGTGATTGAATTCCTTACATAGAAATTACAAAGCACAGCCATCTCATTCTTATGCAAATCTATTTCTACCCTTAATGAATGATAAAAAATTATATATATATAATTCATATACATTCATATATAATTCATAATTATATACATTCATATATATGAAAGAATCATTTGAAAATAAGGTTATTTGTGATTTATTTTCGTAAATATTTGATTTATAGTCTCATTTTATATAGCAAGATCGTCTAAAACTTTTGCAAGTGGAAAGGGGCCACGAGTTGAAGAAGCCCTATTTTAAAGTTCTCACATCATGTTTCCGTGTCTGGAGAAAAGAAAGGAAAGGCTGCCCAGCATTCTTCTAGGTGTTTCCATACCTAACTAGTGAAACAAGCTGACGAGCTCCTTTGTAAGCTGGGGCCTGGCCAAAATGGCCAAAATGACCAACAACACCAAAAATGAATGCTAAACTTTAAGCACCAAGTTAGTGTGTATTACTACCTGTCTTGAAAGTCCCACCCACACCCTGGCTCCCACCAACATCACCATCGCTCTGGACGATTCTGAAGAAAGTGAGTCACTTACCTGAGCTTCAGCTTCCTGCTAGTGTAAAGTGGAAATGAGAATTATCTGTATTCATAAGGATTTTCCCCAGTGACCAGATAAACAAAACTGGTGAAGTCATTCTTCCTTTTAGTAAAAGGTTTATTTTTAAAATTTGTGTGTGTGTTTGTGTGTGTGTGTGTGTGTGTATGTACACCTGAGTTTTTGTGCCCACGGAGGTCAGAGGTGTGGGATCCCCTGGAGATCTTAGCTGTTGAGTCATCTCTCCAGCCCTTAAGCCTCTGATTTCACCTCATGGGCATTACCAAATGTATTGCCCTTGTCCACAAGGACAGCTGAGGAGTTGATGGATCATTTACTGCTCTTGAGCAAAACTTTAAGAATTTCTACAATCAATGAAGTCAATTTTTTGAGTCTCCTGTGAAGCTCTGTCAGGCTCATGAGCGTAAGCTAACAAATGACAGCCATGGGATTCCTTTGCCACGTCACACATGCTGGTTCCTGATGACAGAGTCAAGGAGGGATGAGTTGACAGGTTTAAACAGAATGAGAGACGAGGGAGGGCAGCCGGAGAAGGCACTGGCTCCCCTGGTTCAAATATGCTTTCCTGAACTTAATGTTGATTCCACAACAGAGGCAGAAGGTTTGTGGGAACCTGCCTCAGGAATTACACCCATAAGTTAAGAGAAGTATATAACTGTGGTCTGATGAGCCAATGAGATGGTAACGTAGCTTCAATATGTCAGCTGCCTGAGCCCTCAGAGTGAGGCAAAAAAGCTGCTTTCTGGGACCCTCCATTAACCAAGGTAGTCTCCAGGCGTTAGTGAGTCTTTAGATGGATCAGTTCTCAACTGGAGCTGGCATTTCTCAGAAAGACCCAGCCATCAGTAGACACTCTCAGCAGTAGAGGACACCAGGTAATGCAGAGCTAACTGCAGTATCCCCTGGATATCATTCTGAGTTACTGGATGACTCTGGCTGGCTTACAGTGATCAGAGCTTCCTACTTTGACCATACATTGATTTCAGGTTCCTGGGCAGAATGAGGAACCACAAGAATCACCCAGCAAGGTGGTGCATGCCTTAAGGCAGAGATGCATATCGAGGCTCTCAGCCACTGGTAAAGATTAGTCACGTCCCTTAACTGGGGCACACTGGTGTAGATACTCTACACACAGAGCAGGTGGGTAAGAATGGCGACTAAACTCAGAAGTTAGAAGAGAGAAGCTGAGTCTCCTCACCCAAACACACTGGGTACCCCAAACCAGTCAGACTTTCATCTCTAGATGGAGCCCAAATGTTCCCTCATTAGCTCTGTCCACTTTAGGTCAGCCCTCAATACCTTATATTTGATGTACTTTCCAAATCCATATTTCTTATGAAAACAGCATTAAATTTTCTTTTAAAACCTGACAAATCTTGACGTTTCATATGAAAAACTAAACATATAAAATAAAGACTCCAAAGCAAAGAAGGTTGAAGTCTGATGGGGGAAGATTTGTTAACCAATCACCTGTAAATAACTAAAGAGTTCTGTTGAAGTGAGACGTAATTGCTCCTGGCAGCACCCATCTTTTCCCGAGAGAATGTTGAGGACCCAAGACACTCCACCTGGAGCTTGTTTTCTTCTTGGCAGAACTGGCCTTTGGGCAAAGAACTGCCCGTACCTCAACCACTGACAAGATACATAGTATCCGTAAATGGATAGAACAGAACTGTCAAATTCTGCCAAGACAGGGTAAGACAGTTTTGAAAAGTTTCTTGCCTTTGAAAATGATCTGTCAGTCATTTTAGGCCTTAGCCAAAGTTGGTTGCTTCAATGTTGTAAATGAGACTTTGTGTGATTGCCCAGGTAACCAGTTGTCCCTGTCATTTGTTGCGCATTTTGGAAGCTGCTTGATTGCACTTCCTGCTTACTCAAGTAATATTGTTTCCCTTCTCAGATCTTCGATGGGGTTGAAGATTAGATAGTCGTAGTTACCTTCCTCATGATTTAGCCAAGCTTATTTCCGATACAATAGAATGCTTATTAAAACTTTTGTTATGTGTTCCTTGCCTAATATTGCTTATATTGTTTGTAATTTTATATATGGTATCTGTTCCTATTGTATATAGTTGTATTGGGTTTGGATCGATCTTGTTTAGACAAAATGGGGAGGTGATGGGGAAGCTTTGTTAACAAATCAATCACCTCTAAGAATTGGAACCTAATTAAGGCGTGGCTACCTGGAGCCCGGGAAGAAAAACTGGGAGGGACTAGGTGCTCCCTCTCTCTGGGTGATTCCCGCGGGACTTTCCATTCTCGTAGCGTGAGTTTCCCCTTATAATAAGTAAGAATATAATTGTTTATCTTCCAGCTGGCCTGGTTATTTCACGAATCGGGTTAACATTTACAGAAGCTTAAGGAAGAAAAAAAACGAAAGCTATTAAAAGTTAAAGTCTCGTTAAAGTCACGATTCAGACAGTGTGCTTTTGTTTAGGAGCAAACAGGCGAATGGAACAGAGGGCAGAGAACTTGGGCCAGGCTTTACGACGTGAAAGGAAATGGCAAGAGTTCATAATGGGGAGAGTGAGACCCTCCAGTCATTGGAGTGGCTATCTGGGAAATTTTTATTGAAGATTTGATCTTCTAAGCCTTTTTGTTTATTGGTATGATGTGGGTGAGCATGCGCCCTGTGGTCCATGTGTAGGGGTCAAGAGACGGCTTTCAGAAGTGACTTCTCTCCTCCATGGGTCCTCAGGTAGCATCTACACTGTGGGCCACATCCTGCTCCTGGACACCTTCCTGATGCCCCTTTCCTGGGCTTCTTTAACCTTTTTAGTTCTCCTCTCCAGAACCTCGTACTCTCTTTTTTCCTTAGATGTTGGCATCCCCACGGGGTGCTCCTCAAGTACACCGCTCATTCCCTTCACTTTGCTTAGGTGTGTATCCATACCTATGGCTTAAATCGCATCTCTTCCATGACGATTCAGAGTCTCCATAACTGTTCCAGGCAGGCACTCACATTCTTCCTGGCATTCAGAAATTTTCTAAATATTTCCTGAAACGTCACATCTCACCCAGTCCAGAATGTGGTGGCTGCTTCCCCTGTGTTCCTGTGTTATTCTTCTTGAAGAAAACTGCATCTCTGCAATGCCAGTCAGGCTGGACAAGTCTCTTGGGCGTCAGAGTGAGAATCATGGTGTCTGTTACGAGATTCCTTGGCTTTCAAAAGATACCTGTCACAGAATGGGTCCCTGGTAAATACTGTTGGATTGGTCGAGGGGAAGGTGATTGAATGGGACAGAAAATAAGCCAGAGGTTACTAAACTTACTGTCTGGGTTTGAAAGTCAGATGAGAGCTAATGACTGATAAGATCCATCTGCCGACTCCTCATGTTCCCCTTGTTTCAGCAGCACGTCTCACTGCACAGGGAAGGTGATGGACTAAGCCATCCATCTGTGGGTGGATTTCAAAGCAAGGCCAATTTAATGGCCATCTTCAGTGGCTTTCTCCCTTAGCTCCTTCCCTTTGCCTTCCCAGAAGCCATAACGGAGACAACAGTCATCCCGTGTCTCCCCCACCCCACTCCCCAGGGGCAGCGTCACTGTCAGACTTTCTCATGTCCCGGATGTACTAATTAAACATTAAGTCACCTGTTACTCGTGTGCACACATTTAATCCAGTGCTTAGGAGGCAGACGCCAGTGGAGCTCTGTGTGTTTGAAGCCAGCCTGCCCTACACAGAGAGTTCCAACCCATCCAGGGTTACATAGTGAGATGCTGTCTCAAAAACAAACAAATTATACCTGATGAAAATTTCAGAAAGAGATTTAAGAAAAAGACCACATAGCCATGCAATATTTAACTGAAGACTTGGTCTGTGTGGTTTGGAAAATGACTTGCAATAACAATGCCTTCTGTTCTGAGTGACTGATCTTGTTAAACCCACAGCAAGGCAAAATAGAAGAATAAACTCTGTGTGTGTGTGTGTGTGTGTGTGTGTGCACATGCGTGCAGCACAAGTGTCATGGCACACAGGTGGAGGGCAGAAGGTTCCTTGGGTCAACCTCAGGTAGTCAGGTCTGGAGGAAGACACCTTTATCAATGGAGCCATCTCACCCAATGTGAATAATCCTGAAAATATTAACTGGAAGAAGCAGGACCCCAAACAGAAAGCAGGATATGATTCTACTCCTATGAACTCCCTAGGGAAGGCAGCTTTGTGAAGAAAACACGTGTTTCCAGGAGGCAGGAATGGCGTGGGACTGTTGCTTGGTGGGCACAAAAACCTCTGAGATGCCAAGCCAGCTCTGGAAGTGGACCACAGGGCAGATCGCACAGCATCAGGAACGTAGCTCTTAAAAACACTAAGATAAAGTTCGCGTTCGGATTATTTCATCACAACACAAGAGTAGTACGTGTTTAGGGTTGAATAGTATCAAACAAATGATAGCTATTGATTTTAAAAGAAGAATGATCCTCTTGCCTCGCGGCTATCAATTGCCAGTAGTTCCTCAATTGTGGTGAGGCCTCATGAGCTCCTCCTCCCCCATGGACGCTGGAACTTTTGCTGTCCTGATCTTGTGTAGACCTTGTGTGAGCAAGCCCAGAAGTACTGAGTCCCTACCTCTTCTTCCCTGATGTTCCCTGAACCTCAGCAGTGTGTGTGTGTGTGTGTGTGTGTGTGTGTGTGTGTGTGTGTGTGTTAAAGATGTCTCACTTAAAACTGAGTATTCAGTTACTTGCTCTCAGCACTGGGACCACTTATGAGCTCCTGTATTGACTAGGCTCCACTGCAAAAGAAAGCTCCGCAGGCAGAGGTTCACAGCAGCCCAGGCCCTGTGGAGATCGGTATTTAGAAGACAGTTTGACAGCATGATCATTAAGCAAGAAAACAACATTATATTCTACCCTAGGGCCTATGACCTTCCCAGCTCTGGGCTTTGGACCAGGTTTGCTTCTGTTTCCCTAGGACTCTAGGGAGGAGTTTTCTCAGATACAATCAGAAAGTGATCGTTGTCCTATAAGGGTCATGCCACTACTGAACTGGTAGACCCGCCTTCCCTGACAGGTTACTATTGTAGCACACAGGCTTCAGTCCTTGGTGAGATCAGTGATGTCTTTTCCCCTCCATCAGCCTACCCGCCTCCAGGAACCGCGGAAGCTAGCCAGCAGGGAAGGTGTTTCTTGATGGTTTGAGACTGACTCTCGACATTCTGTAGTTAAAGTGTGCAGTGTTTTTAATAAGAGTCTTACCATGTTGCTGTGATGGGCAGTCAAGAGCAATGATTTAGCCTGAATTGTCTGGGAGAGCCTCTCTGACCAATGAATGACTCATAAGGAAACAGCCCATGTCTGGCACTGTGATTTTTGTTTAATAATCTATGTGTGCTGTTGTTCTATCTCTGTCAACCTGACCCAAGCTGGAGTCGTCTGGGAAGACAAGACATCAGTAGAGGAATTTGCCTTCATCAGATTGGCCAGTAGGCAAATGTGTGGGGACATTTTCATGATTAATGATTGATATGTGTGACTGATATGTGAGAGAGAGGCCCACTGTGGGTGGTGCCTTCCTGGGTTATATAAGAAAGCTAACTGAGCAAGCTCCGGGGGAATAAACCAGGAAGGAGTGTTCTTTTTCTGCTTTAATTCCAGGCTGCAAATCTTTTTCCATTTTCCCTCAGTGATGTTTGTTTGCTTTTTGAAGCAGGGTTTCTCTGTATAACAGTCCTAGCTGTACTGGAACTAGCTCTTGTAGACTAGGCTGACCTCGAACTCACAGAGATCCGCCCACCCCTACCCCTCAAGTGCTGGGATTAAAGGCGTGCGCCACCGTCTGGCTCTTTCCATTTGTAAGCATCTTAGGTGTTCATTTGTTTTGAGTTGGTCTCCAACTTATGACCTCAGTCTTCACACTTCATCCTCCTGAGTATCTGGGACTTCAGTCAAGTTCCACTACGTCCAGTTCTAACACACGTGTGTTTTGAACCTCTACTTCTGTGGGAGCATTTCCTTTAATCCTGGGGCTAGCAGCATTAAACAAGGCACAAGTGAGTAAACACAAGCTTGTCCTCCTGAAGTTTACAGTTTAAGGAGTCAATACAAACTAAGTAGGCAAGAGAGTATGCTTGTCGATGAGAATGTATGAAAAATGGCACGGGGCAGTGGTGGCGCGCGCCTTTAATCCAGCCCTCAGGAGGCAGAGGTAGGCAGATCTCTGTGAGTTCAAGGCCAGCCTGGTCTACAGAGCAAGTTCCAAGACAGGCTCCAAAGTTACACAGACAAACCCTATCTTGAAAACAAAAACAAAAAAGAAAAAGAAAAATGAGTATTGTTCGGGTATAACGGAAACAACATACCTGTGATGTAGGGAAAGAAAGAAGCTGAATATTATTCTATACATTGCCTCTGACTGAATCGATGTCTTTTAGAAGCTGGTAAGCTCTAAAAGGGAACCATGAGAAAAGTAGGCTTGCTTAATAAAAGATTAATGCTTTTACAATTCACAGTGAAGTTCGGGGAAAGGCAGCACGCTTTGTTAGTTCACAGTTCTAAGCTGGCGCTCAAGGAACACTGGGAAAGCAGAGAAGGGAAAAGCCCAAAGCCATTTCCTCTGGGTCTTTCAGATTTCACAGCCTTCCCTCTGCTCTCCCGCCCTAGGCTCCAAGGCCACCCTCTCCCTCTTCAACACACCAGCCCGGCACGTTAATAAGAACTGATCTGTAAATAGCGTGTCCCCTCACCCCGTCTCCACCCCCCTTTGGCCAGGCTCCTACTTTTCGGCTCAATGGCACAGATGCAGCTTTGAGACGACGGGACCAGGCAGCTATTAGCAGCAAATCCAGTGAGGGAAATTAATGAAGGGGATAACTAATAAAAGACAGCTCAGGACAGCCAGACTAACTTGCTCGGAGCAGTAATTAACTTTTTCCCCCCCTTTTAGCTCATGAAGGTAAATATGCCGTCGGCACTCGTCCAGTCTAGCTCTTCCTTATTAAAAAAGAGCAGGGCTTTTCATGAAGAGCCGAGACTTAATCTGTCCCTCCCCCCCCCCCCCCAAGAGCAATTTTCAATGACTATGTGATGGGCTTACAGATCCATGCTGCCTAAATCAAGAAACACCTGTGAGGATCGGGGAGCCAGAGAGAGAGAGAGGGGAGGCAAGTCTCTGAGTGAAAGAAAACATCCCCTCCCCCACCTGGAATCAGCTTAAAAAGACACCTCCCCACCCTAGCCCCCAGCCCTGAAATACTCTACTTCTCTTCCGGGGTAAGTGGTCCAGGGCAAGTCAGACGTCAGTGACACACCGTCACACAGCTTGAAGGACACTTCTGGGGCCTCTCCTTGAGCTTTTATCTTTCATTTTAATAAATTTGTATTGATCTTTGCTATCAGGACGTGGATGCATGTGTGTATAGCCATTCTGCAGCCTCTGCGTTCCCTTCTTGCTTTATGTGGATTCCAGGGACTGAACTGGGGTTTCCAGGCTTATGAAACTAGGGCATTTGCCTGCTGGGCCTTCCCCCTCATCCCCGGCCTTCACTTTTAAAGAGACAGCCAGAAAAAGTGTTATGGAGATTGTGTAAAATGGTACATGCCTTTAATCCCAACACTCCAGAAGGAGAAGCAGTCAGATCTCTATGCTTCTGAGGCTAATCCAGTCATCAATATGGGCTCCTTGGAGAATAAAACCTTACTGAAAACAGAGGGTGGTGTTGTAGCATGTGCTTAGCATGTGCAAGGGTCTAAATTCAATCTGCAACATGAGCACACCCATGCGCACACACACAAATCTTTCTGAAGATAAATTAAAATGTTAGGTTTTTTTAAAATTATGACTTATTTATCTTTATTTTATGTGCATAGGTGTGAAGGTGTCAGATGCCCTGGAACTGGATTTTCAGACAGTTGTGAGCTGCCATGTGGGTGCTGGGAACTGAACCTGGGTCCTCTGGAAGAGCAGTCAATGCTCTTAACCGCTGAGCCATTTCTCCAGCCCCCAAAATGTTAGGTTTTATTTAGTAAAATTTCTCTGTTTCATAGAAAGATTGAAAATCTACTGACTTGAATCTTTGGGAAACCCACTTCTGATCATAAATATTTGGCTAATCTTTTTTTGCTTGTTTGTTTTGTTTCTTTTTTTTTTTTTTTTCAAGACAGGGGTTTTCTGTAGCTTGTTGGAGCCTGTCCTGGATCTAGCTCTTGAAGACCAGTCTGGCCTCAAACTCACAGAGATCCGCCTGCCTCTGCCTCCCGAGTGCTGGGATACTGTGGGACAATGGTCTTGTACCCTGTAAAGAATTGTCACTTGTATTGGTTTAATAAAGCACTGAGTGGCCAGTAGCCAGGCAGGGAGCATAGGTGGGTCAACCAGAAAAGGAGAATTCTGGGAAGAGGAAAGGCCCAGTCTGAAGTCCTAGATGCAGAGGAAGCAAGAGGGGAATACCCCACTGATAAAAGGGACTAAGCCACATGGCTAACACAGATAAGAAATATGGGTTAAGATATAAGAATTAGTTAAAGAGAAGCCTGAGCTACTAAGCCAACCAGTTTATAATTAATGTAAGCATCTATGTGTTTCTTTGGGACTGAACGGCTGCAGGACCAGGCAGGGCAGAAACCTCTGTCAACACTGGGAGTAAAGGTGTGTGCCACCACTGCCAGTTATATTTGGTTAATTTTAGGCCTACCAGACACAGAGTCACTCAATAACTGGAAAGATTGTGAGCTAGGCCTCTTGAGTTTATGAACTTTGGATTCCCCCAAATGGAAAACAAAACAAACAAATAACAGCAAAACCAAACAGAGAAGGTTCACCACATATGCTAAGTTAGTGAAATCATTACAGCCCTTTCGTTTAGTGTGTGGTTTAGTGGCAGTTAACCATACTATCCCCTTTTAGACTTCATTATCTCAGTGAATTATATTCATGTGTCCCAAGATCAATCTACTCTTCAAACTGCCCTCCATCCCTGTAAAACGATCTTGGGCCCTTTCTAGAACAAATGAGACAAACCGTAGTTACCTGTGGTAGTTTGAATATAATTGGCCCTCGTAATCTCATAGGGAGAAACACTCTTAGAAGGTCTGGCTTTTTGGGAGTGTGTGTGACCTTCTTGGAAGAAGTATGCCACTTTGGAGGCGGGCTTTGAGGTTTCCTTTGCTCAGGAAACTGCCCAGTGTCTCATTCGACTTCCTGTTGCCTGCAAGATGCAAGACTCTCGGCTACTCCTCCAGCACCATGTCTGCCTGCACGCCAGCATGATGACAATGGACTGAACCTCTGAAACTGTAAACAAGTCACTTCAATTAAATAGTTTCCTTCATAATAATTGCCATGGTCAAGGTGTCTCTTCACAGCAATAGACACCCTAACTAAGACACAACCTCCAGGACTCCTTCAGGGGTAGATGCTGTCCTTAAGGAGGGCCAAGAACAATGGGAGCCCTTGATGAGCCACTACGCAAAGGTGAGATTGGCCCCATGTAATCGATCAGGACTGGATGTGGGTATGATTTTACACACACTTCCACATCAGAGATGTGAAAATGTAAAGCTTAATAAATTGGGAGAAAAAAAACAGTATCTTTCATGCTTCGAAAGTAAGATCATTTTGTTATACGAAATATATTAATGCTATCAAACTCACAGGAGCAAAAAGTAGAATAACAGTTGCCAGGAGCTGGGGGAAGGAGGCATGTCATGGAGAGCTACAGTTCAGTAGGTATAAAGTTCAGGTTTTCCAGATATAAAAAGTTATTCTAGAAATCTGTAAAAGTTGTGCTATTTATATAATAATGTGTTACACATAGCACTAGTAAATTATACTGCACACTCAAAAACTGTTGATTAATTTATTTTTATTTATGTGTATGAGTGTTTGTCTGCATATATATGTGTGTGTGTGTGTGTGTGTGTGTGTGTGCGTGTGTGTGTGTGTTCTACATTTGTGCCTGGTACTCACATGTAGCAAGGAGACCACTTGTTGGTTCCCGACTGCTCAGTCCCGAAATAATCACACAGAAAACTATATTAATTAAACCACTGCTTGGCCTATTAGCTCTAGCTTCTTATTGGCTAACTCTTATATATTAATTTAACCCATCTCCATCAATCTGTGTGTTGTCATGAGGCTGTGACTTACTGGATAAAGTTTCATCAACATATCTGTCTCCAGCAGGGGGCTACATGGTCTCTCTCTCTCTCTCTCTCTCTCTCTCTCTCTCTCTCTCTCTCTCTCTCTCTTTGCCTTCCTTCTCCCAGCAATCCATTTGGTTTTCCCCACCTACCTCTATTCCCTACACAGGCCCAAGACAGTTTCTTTGTTAACCAATGGCATTCACAGCATACAGGGGGGAATCCCACATCACTCACAGAAGCTAGAAGAGGGAATTGGACCTCTTGAAGCTGGAGTTGTAGACTATTTTGAACTGCTGGGAACTGAAGCTGGGTTCTCCACAAGAGCAGCATGTACTCCTAATCGTTGACCCAAATCTCCAGTCCAGAATGTTTTCATGAGCCATCAAGATGACTCAGTGGGTAAAGGGTGCTTGCCACACAAACCTAATGGCCTCCGTATGATCCCGCTGGTATCCACACAAGAGCAGAAAGAAAGAAACAACTCCCAAAACTGGCCACCACACACGCACTGTGGTACATGTGTTCACACATACATACCAAGCATACAGACACAGACACAACAGCAGCAACAATAATGATTTTTAAAGACGTGGGAGGAAGCTAGTGAGTCATCTGATGTTATAGATTCTTAAGGCTCAGATACACCCGAGTGATATATACCACCTTGTTTAAGGATACTTTGTTTTGTGTTTTTGTTGTGGTTTAATTTTTCTAAGATAAGACCTCACGATTTAGCCTAGGCTAGCCTTTAAATCAAGATTTCTCTGTCCATTGGAATTATAGGTCTGTGTCATGCCACCAAGCAGAGCTTTAATGCTCTTTTGAGATCCTACTCTTTTTGGATTTGAAAACAATTCTCCAGAATTCGAAGGTGCATTACAAATAAAAGGGGTGGGTGGGAAGCTCAAGGAACAAGTGCTCCCTGAAAAGTGGTAACATCAAGGGCAGAATGACCCTGGGCAGGGTTTCACTCATCTTCCACACATTCATGTACTTCATTGGTGAGATTAAAAAAAAAAAAGGACACTATTGAAAAACAGAAATGTATTATAATGTCTATTATTTGATACAATAAAGAAATGCCGTCTACTTAGCAAACTCTCACTTGCCATTCTGCACCAGCCTGCTTTTCCAGGGCTTGTAGTCAATGCTCGGGAGTTAAGCAATACCCACAGAGCCCTGAGCCACCAAGCACTGTGTAGGTCAGGGTGGCACCACTGCCCTGTGCCGTCCAGCTGCACCTGCTGGAGCACATAACAACTGTGTGCCCTGACAAAGAAATGCGTGGACATCCAGAAAAGAAATTCCCCCTTCCCGGTGCTGGAGGGCACAACCGTCTAAAGTACCTGAGCACGCAGCCAAGGAGCCTGGAAACCCTTTTCAAATCATCTTCATACAGAATGGTAAGAGTGAGTTTCTTGACAGCCGAAGCTGTCCGGTGAAGCATGACCTCATTCTATGTTTAATGGAAACGATGGGGCTCTGTCGCAGGTGCTGTCCAGGGCTCCACTGGGAAGCTTGGCTGCGCACGTGTCTATTGTTAAACAGACATCATCGAAAGTCACCCCCCTCCTAAATCAAAAGGAACACTGGTCTTGAACAGAGGCCTGAGGAGGAGCATTAGCGTCTTCATCAGTACAAATGTTTCTTCCATATCTGCCTTCAAGGTAGAGGCATGGAAATTTTGAAAGTAGAAAAAAAATGTGGCTAATTTAGATACATTTGATTCAAAACCACAGGTGTGGGCCATAGTCTAGGTACTCTGGTGGTAGGAGAAGCACAGATGTATCAATACCACAGTCCTCTCAAGTTGGTGCCTAGCCATCCTGCTCCAAAGCTTCCTAGACTTGTTTAAGGCTTTTCTACATCTGACTTATTTCCCAAAATGATTGGTAAAATAAAGCAAGAAATAATTGATTTGTGTCCTGACATTGTTTTCAGTCTTCTTGTATTGGTTTGAATGGGTGTTTGGGTAAATGCAATAGGTTGTGGGAAACACCAACAAAAATAATTCTTCGTTTTTCATTGCTTCGAAGCACAGTGAGATTTATGTATTACAGGGGGAAATAACGGCAAGATCTAGGGTCCCTCCTTTGTCCCAATGGCACTGGTCGGGCTTCTTTCTGCTATTCTTATGCCAAGGAGGCAATAAACCCCCTTGGGAGCCACAGAGACGCCTGCAGCGCCCTGTCAGGGCACACAAGCTTTTATGCCAAAATACAATACACAAAAGGATCATAAACACGTTTGAAAAGGAAGACGACCTCTTTGTCACATAGAATTAAGCTTTACTGCAAGCTGCTGCCATGGAAACCAGCTCTCCGTTCTCACTTTCAAGATTCCTGTTGCCATTTTCTATGGAGTTTCACGCTTCTCGTTTGTTTCTACATCAAATACAGTCGAGAGATCTGGGTTCTTTGCTCCGCTGTTTAACGTCTCCAGGCATCGTGCTTCCAGGTAGAGAGCAAAGGGGACTGAAAATGGAAACGAGGGTATGAGGCTAAGCGGGCAAGGTGAAGAGGGAGGGACAAACGGGACACAGTGGCTTCGTTACAAAGGGAGGGGCCTTGTGGACAACTGGGTGATGTATTCCACCAGAGATCTCCAGTCCCTTTTCAAAGACCACCTACAATGGGAACAGCTTCCCTTCCTGGCGTGTGTCTAGAAATGGCGTTAACTCTTTGGTCTTCTTTCCTGCAGTTCGGTGTACTCTATGTCCGACAGCAGTCCCTAAGCCAGATCCTGAGGACAAGCTTCCATCTGGAAGAATCAATCGAGCAACCCTGCCTTGCTTTCTTCTTATGTGTTTTGACTTTGTTTTTTTTTTTTTTCTTTTAGAAGTATATACAAAGAAAACCAAACGCTTACAACAGTTACAGCCTTGAAAAGTAAAAAGAAAAAAAAAATCGGAGGGTAAGTAGCGCCCAGGTGAGCGGACCACAGCTGAAGCTTTGAGATCCAAAGCCGGTGGACCACCTGAAGAATGACCCGGTGAAAGGCTGGGAAAAGAAGCCGACCCTGGCGGTGAGGGTGTTTCCAGGGTCCGGCTGCTTTCTGACATCCGTTTGCGCTTGCTGAGAGATCCTTGTTGTACGTAGACTGATCCTGAACTCGGGCCTAGGAGCTCTGCATGAATAATCCAAGCCTAAAAAGTAAGAGACCGCAAGCACAACCCTTCCTACCTCCCCGCCCCCCGCCCCGGGCCTTGGTACCGGGAGGAGGAAAAGTCATTTGATTACAGAGCATGCACCATCAGGAAACTTTCCCACCCGGCCACCTTGCAGTAGGAATAATAATAATCCCACACACAGGCTTTGGCGTTCTGCTTTCCAGATGACTTCTCTCTTATCCCGGGAAAGGCACCCGCTAAAATTGCCCAAAACTGCGCTCCCACCACCACCTTCAGATTGCACTCCGGGACTGGATCTCCACTCTGATCCGGATCCTCCATTAGATGAACCCGGTCCATCTTGGCTGGATAAACCAAATTGGGAAAATCAAACACCGGGGTGGGGTGGGGTGGGGATTGCAAGAAGATACACCACAGCAGACCTTGCCTCTTCTGGTCCCTGGGGACCCCTGTGGGGACCCTCGCCAAGCCACGTGGGACGGCCTGAATCCAGGCGCACCCCGCCCCCACCTCAAGAGCCTTGGAAAACAAACTCCGGAGGACAATGAACTCCAAAGCGCCAGAGAGGGGTGAGAGCGTTCATCTCTCACACACGCACACACTTTGGACATTCCTTAAGTTTAATCATTAAAGTAGATCCTTTTAAAGGGGAGGCAGAGGCTTAACGTTGCTGTTAGTGACGGTCTGCCCCACACGCTCACCGCGAAATGAAAGAGAGATCTGGACCCAGCTTTGTTGCTTCACTCCCAATAGCAGACTTGGGGGACACCAAACCTCTGATTTCTGGCCACATCAAAGCACTGATTATGCAAATACCCATTTTTAGTAAGAATAAAAGAAACGGAGTGGGAATTATTTATCACACAATGAACCCCCTGCCAGGGCGGGGAAACAATAGATCAGACCAGATAGCCCCTCTAGCCCCAGGCTTGGGGAGCTGGAAGGGAGGGGTGCTGCAGCCCTCACGTTTTATTGGCCTAACCTAATTTCACTAATTCTCTTTTCACACATTTCTTTTGCTGATTCGCAGGCCAGGACTTTCACGCTCCTGGGAGCTCCCACCACTGGCCGATTCAAGGGCAGCCTGCTTTATTTAATTAATACATTCAAAGCTTGCCTGGGAGCCCTAGGCGAGTGGGGGGAGGTCCTGGACCCGCGTGAGAAGTAGCTTTTAACGGGTTCCAGGTGTCGGTGCCCAGAAGTCACCACTAGCCCACGGCTGCGGGATGCAGGAGATGTTGGGGCTGCGGACAAGGCCCTTCCGCAGCCTCAGCACCTGCGACCGCGACCGCCCGGTGGCGCTGCGGTGACCGGCGTGGGCGTGAAGGCTTCTCGAGTTATTCTGACCACCCAGCCCTAGCGGCCAAGGCCACCGACGACCCTCTCTTCCTGCAGAGCCTGGAACCGCTGCCCCTAAGCCCCCAGCTGCACTTCTGAACAAGGGCATTTCTCTGGTCCAGGTCCTGCTCTTTCTCCCCCTTCTTAGCCTCAGATTGTTTTATACCTCACAACAAATAATGAGCCCAATGTCGAACTTCCTACTGTCTGTCCCTCGAGGGCTGGACCAACCGAAACTAAGCCTCTTTGCTAGAAAGATCTAGTTACAGCGCTGTTCGAGATCTGTCTTCATTAGAGCCTGCTGAGATGGGATGACGTAGTCCCAGATCGGCGAGACCTGTAGTACAGACATAGCTCACCAAGATCTCAGGGCGCGGAGCAAGAAGAATGGGAAAACTCTTTGGTGACAACTGCAGATGCAGCTGGGGCTTCTAGCCTGTGTCCGTGTTCATCCTTACAAGGAAAAGAGAGGACCGACTGGGCCTCAGGCCACTTGCTTTGGGAGTGACAATGAGACATGGAGAACTCTCAGGGCTAAGTGAGCCAGTAAGAACAATAGTGTGTGTGTGTGTGTGTGTGTGTGTGTGTGTGTGTGTGTGTGTTGGGTCAAATCGAGTCTGTGTGTAGGGTTGAGGCCCTCATTTGGGCTGTCAGATTGGTGAGACTTTATGGGTGAGAAGAATACACTAACTGGCTGTTTAGTGCCCAACTGTCAGCGCTGAAAACATAAACACAGGTAGCATTATACAGACTGAACAGGTTATATTTAGGAATTATATATATATTACTTATACATATATGCATGTACTAACAATATTTTTTTTAAAGCATGGATTTGGAGGAGAACATGGAGGGGTATGCAGGAGGGCGTGGAGGGAGGAAAGGAAAAGGAGAAATACTGCAATTGCATTATAATCTCTAAAGGAAAAAATGGAACTGTCATTGAACCTGAGCCTCACAGATTGGGGCTTAGCTGACTGGCCAATAACCCCCAGGAGTCTGCTTGTCTCTGCCTCTCCATGTTGGGATTGCCACAGAATTGCCATGCCTGATTTTCTTTTCCCTTGGGTGCTAGGGACCAAATGCAGGCCTTACTATACAGCAAGCATGTTCTGTACTGAGCTGTCCTCACTGCCCTGCAACCTGCATTCTTAGCTATTGAATATGAGTAGGTGTCATAAAAACAGCGGCACCAAATTTGATGTGTCATAGCCTGTGATGAAATGGGGAAGGAAGAGCTACAGGAGGCCTCTGGGGGTGCTAAGCAAGAACCCCTGGCAGGTAGCACATGATGCTTACCCGTGGACTCCCCTGCAAGTGCCCCCACCTTCAGGAAGTTGGCAAACTTCTGGGTCTGGAGACACTGTGGAGACTAGACTACCTGTCCGTGAGTTACCCAAAGCTTTGGTGGCTCTGCCATCCACTGCTTAAGACCTTGGAACACCTGGCTATGGGATGCTTATGAAGAATGTTTCTTCAGGGGTTTCCAGAGGAGATGTGATGTAGGACTACTATCATCGTCAACATATTTGGCATCAAAACATTGATATTTTCAGCCTTTCACACTACTGTTCCTCTGCCACTGGTTGGCTTTTTAAGTGCTAAAAGAACAAGCACGAATAAGAAAAATATCACTTTGTCCCCATAACGCATCATGGCACCACGAAGAAGGGTCTAAACTACAAGGAACTGTTATTGAAGCAGAAGAGCGGCTCATTGATAGAGTGCTTTCCTAGCTTCCAGGATACACCGGGTTCAATTCCTAGCCTATCACAGAAAGGGGGCGGGCCCAACAGACCCTCTTTTGTCCAGTACGAAAACTGAACCAAATCTTTGGACTGATTCTTCCTTTAATTGAAATTAAAAAAATGTAGCCCTTAAGATCTTAAACCCTGGAATTGGAAAGGTGGCGGCTGGAAGCAGTAGCTGCTCTCCCAGATGATCTGACTCAGTTTCCAGCAATGGCATGGGACTCTTCTTTCTGGCCTCTTCTGCCACTGCACACACGTGGTGCCCAAATGTACACAAATATATATAATATATATATATTAAAAAATTTCAAAGGTATTAAACACTGTAAATTCCCTATTAGTGAAGAATTTCAGACAGAAACCTCAGAAGAAGCAGTCATTTCTCTATGCAAAGGTTCTGAGGGTTTGGCCACGACAAAAACCGGATATGACATTTATGGGAAGAAAGTACATTGAAAAACTAACTGTTTTAATTACATGATTTTATTTTCGCTGTGTTCATCTGTTCACCTGGGGCTTTAAGTCTTGAATGTGATCAACTTTTACTTGGTCACTTTTCAGCCACGGGAGTGTTCAGAGGGTGAGTTGTAAGTCATGTCACTTCGGCCTCCTCTTCAAATGACTCTAACAAAGATTAGAAAGCAGAGCTGTTTCTTTCGGTATGTTCTTTGATTCTTTGTATTTGAACTATCTATGAATGTCTCCTTTTCTCTGGAACTTCGCCTTTTGAAGCTAACTAGCTTGTTGAAGTGACTAGTACAAAAATAGCCTTCCATAACAAACTAAAGATATATTGCTATATTATGCAAGTTAGAGCTGGAAGGGGGAGTTTGGGGGCTAATATACAATTCCTACAGATGGGGGAGGTGAATCCAAAAGAAGTTTAACTGGAAGAAGTAAATTTGTACACACTACCAGCCTAGGAAGTGAAATCTTCATTTATTTAGAGAAAGGGTCTTACTGTGTAGCCCAGTCTGTGGAATTCACTATGTAGACCGGGCTGGCTCCGAACTCATGAAGCTCTGCCTGTCTCTAAGAAGTGACTTCTTAAAGGCAGATTTGGGTTTGTGATGAATTCCACTCTTATCTCAGTATTGGTGTTTCAAATCTGATTCCATATTTTGTAATTTCTTAGTGAAATTCCCCACCAAAGATTACCTAGGAAATACAAATATACTCAATTCAACCTGTCAAGAACTTTAGTAAAATACGATTTATTCTGCATTAAAGGCCACATCAGGGGGAGAAAAAGAATTCAATACAAACTTATGAAAATTAGATACTTTATTTATAGCTTAATCACAAAACAATTTTCTTGTTCTTCAAGATGTAAATACATACTAGAATAAACTCTGTAGAATATACAAAAAATACATACTTTTCCCATGAAATTTTTCTTCAAAATAAATAGAAGGGAACACGTGTGTGGCTGATCCTGGAATGCCCCGTGTCTGCTTAGGTTGTCAGACTGTTGATTTATTTTTAATCTCTTGAAAGGATGGGGGAGTTCCTTCTCCCCTAAAAGGTCGAGATAAATAATACATGAAGCAATCCTCCCTCCTGATTTTTCCCTTTTCCTCCACTTTTTTTCCTTTTGATAGAGAGTTCAGCCTAAATTTCCACGCTCGCATTCAGTCCTTACAAAAGCCTACAAATTATACAATGACTTCTAACCTGGCCCTCTAACAAAACAAGTTTTTCCCCTTATAAATCATAAGAGACAGATGGCAAAATGGAGAAAAAAAGGAAAGAGAAGGGCGGGACAATAGGCATTGTGACGAATCTGGGAAAAAGAACAAAGTGCACATCAGAGAGGGAAAGTTTGGTTTGACAGGTGAAATTCCCACAGCCTGCAGACAGCAATGGGAATAGAACAGATGCCAGCCATTGCAAATGTGTGGATAATATTATTACCGGTAAATTCATTCAGATGCTAAGATACATTTCTTTCGACTGACATTAACATCTCTATGTAGAAACGAAGGTGAAAAGATCACAGGGACCAGTTGCATTCCTTCTGTGAGATTCACACGGGGTTCTCCTCCAGCAGCTCAGAGAGAGGGGAGGAGCGCCAGTCCGCTCTGCAAACTCGTTAGTTACGGCACCGGCATCTTTTCTCAGCGTCTGTCTTTATACTTTCACGAAGTCTCCCCTCGCAGCCCCTCACCCCAACCCCACACGCCACATTCCTCTTTGACCCTAAATCCTCACATCTTCAATAAATCAGGGACGGTCTGTGTCAAGTTAGCCCACAGTCGAATGCACCAGCCGCAGAGGACCGATTGCCAGGGCTACTGCTCTGTGAAGTGGAGTTCACGGCCTGGAGGGTGGGGGCAGAGAAGAATGGGGGGCGGGGAGGGCCAGGTAGAGGATGTATTGGGTGGGGGAGACTCGCGGCACTAGATACAGTCCCTGGCGACGGGCAAGTGAGGTGCATAACGGTGCTTATCCGGAGGTGGGGGCTGCCAGTAGTCCACATCTGACCCGGGGCTAGCGGGCGACAAAGTGCAGCTGTATGGGGACGTGGAGGTGGAGGACGCGGAGGACGACGCAGGGCTGTTGGTGCAGCTCCAGGAGGAGGAGGGCGAAGGGCTGTCCCCACTGGCATTGAGCGCGGCTCCGGGGCTCAACAGCACCGCCTCGGAGAAGAGCGCCCCCTGGAGGCCGCCGGCGCCGGCGCAGTGGTCCGCCAGGCGCAGGGTCTCGGTGAGCGCCCAGATGTAATTGTGGGCGAAGCGGAGCGTCTCGATCTTGGTGAGCTTAGCATCCTCCGGAAAGGTGGGCAGCACCTCTCGCAGCGCGTCCAGCGCCGCATTTAGGTTGTGCATGCGGTTGCGCTCGCGGTTGTTGGCCTTCAGCCTACGGGTCTTCTTGATGCGCTGCACTGTCTCCGCCGTCTTGGCTCCCCGGGAGACCGCCCGGGCGCGCGAGGGGCGCCGCTTGCACTCATGCACCAAGCCCAGCAGCCGCGCTGGTCGGCAACCCCCAGCACCCGACGCCGGACTGCCCTGCACCCCCTGCTCGGCTTCCACCCCACGTTGCCCAAGCACGGCGCCAGGCCGCCGCAGCTCCTCGTCCTCCTCCTCGTCCGCACTGGAGGACATCGGAGTCAGGGTCGCCGAGGCCGGGGAAGCCGAGCCCAGCAGCATCAGCACCTCCTCTTCCTCCTTCAACTCCAGAGTCTCGGATTTGACGAACATCCTGCGAAAGAAGAGGCAGATGAAATTTATTACAAGAACAGACCGGTAGGAGCGTCTCTGTCGTGTCCCCGCAAGATGCACCCGTGAAGAAGGCGAGAATGGAGCTGGGGAGGAGCGCCGTTGACTGAGCCACCAGCTGGCGGTGCACTTTGCGGGCCACAGAAACCGTTGCATCTAGAGCGACGGAAAGTCAGCCTGTGCGGGGGAAACTGCCTGCGAAGTTGGGAGGCGCAGAGCGCACACTTACCTACTCGGCTCCAGATGTGTCGCGGCGCAGCTGCTGCTCTGGTGTGCGTCCGGGAATGTCCCCACAGTCGGAAACCAAGTGCGTAGTCCTACGCTCCTTTGGAGCGCCGAGGGTTTGGCGCTCCCTAGGCGCACCTCTGCGGGGGGCCTCTCTGCTGGGTGACTTTGCCAAGAGCCCCGGCGACCGCGGCAGCCCGCCCGGGTCTCGTGTGTTGTGGTGCTCGTGCGTGTCTGTCTGTCAGTCAGTCCCTGGCCGTGAGGCTGCTGGCACGCGACTCTCAGGCACTCCAGTTAAAGCCGAGCTGCTTGTGGTTCAGTGGCTGCGTGTCTGGCACACGACTCTCCTTAAAACCCCTTATATACCACCTAGAAAACAATCAGATCTGCCCCGGGGCCCCCTCTTCACCTACCCTTCCCCCGCCCTCTCCTCCTCCCCCTGGTCCCCCGCTCACCCTCCCCAGCTTATTCTTTTCATCGTATTATCATCATTCATTTCTTCCCCTTTCTTTAGTCTCTCTCCCCCTCCCCTGGCCCGGCCATCCATCCTCCTCCTCCATCACCCCTCCCCTCCGTCCCCCCTTTATCTAATCAGCATAAAATGGTTCTAAAGCTCCTGTTGGCGCTCCAGGCTGCAGCCCAAGCTACCGAAGCCACGGTGGCGGCAGTGGCTCAAGCTGCGGCTGTTGTCGCCGCCGCTGTCTATTGTGATTGGTGGCTCGCGCTCGGCTGGAGCGTGCCGCTAATTTATTAATGAAAGGAGGTCGCGAGGCGCAGCTGGCCAATCAGTGTTCCCGGGACTCCGGGAGGCCTGCGAGCCACGCGCACCGGAGCCCGCTCCTTTTCAGCAACTCATTAGGAGCCCGAGCGCTGGGGGCCCATGGCGGGGGGGGGGGGGGTACACCCGGACTACTGTTCCCGCCCGGGTCCTCAAGGCAGCAGGGGCTGCCCCTGCCCGGATGCGCGCATACGCGTCCCACCCATTGCAGTCTGGCCTCGCGGACGATGGGAACCTCGGAATTAGTTAGCAGGGAGGGAAGGAGAGAGGTCAGAATCCCGGAGAAGGAGGCCGGGTGATGGGGCTGACCAAGTCTCCGCAAACCTCTTTGGGGCTGCATCAAAGAGTAGACAGTGTTTTAAAACGCCTTCGTTTGGTTCGGAAAGGGAAGAGGGGGAAGAGGTACCTACAAGTGGCAGGCAGTAGGCACTCTGTGAGCAGCCGTATTTGAGTTTTAGAGAAACTCACTCACATAGGACGATGAAGGGGGGAGTTCACAGAGACGTCCCCTAAAAGGGAAAAAGGGCCAGAGAGCAATTGATAGGCATTTAAAGAAATAAACGCGCTTTCTTGACACACTCGCTTTACCTCCTACACAGTGAGGCTTCACGCGCTGATATAATGGGGGGGGGGGGCTTCTGGTGGAGGGGGGATTGGATATCGACAATACAAGCTTAGACCTAATGATACTTTTAGTGTGACTTACTGTACGGGTGGCAGAGGCAGGAGGGTTGCTGCTCCTAGGAGCAAATGGGCCACGTTGACACTTGTGTGACCTCTACTCTGCTTGCGCCGGGCGGGGCGGGGGGGGGGTGGCATTATTGGAAACCCGGCCGGTCCTCCCAATTCTCCTGCTTTTTCAATGAGAGAGAGACAGGGAGACAGAAACAGAGACAGATAGACAGAGAACTTGGAAGGAAACTTGTTCCGAATTGCTGGTCAGTCCTTCCTTCTTAGTTTCCCCCTTCTGTCACACTACTGATTTCTTCCTGACGCAGAACCAGAGGCTCAGAAGTTGAGAGTTGCGGATGTCATTGGACTCTGTTCCCTGAAATACTTTTTGCAAAGACCTTTAAACTAAACGTGTCTTGGGAGTGGATTTAGCAGTCCTCCCGAACCAGAGAAAGAGATTATCTGCACGTCTCCAGCTCCTTGTTTTGTAGGGGCTGAAAATAAATTGAATTTCCGCAAAGAGCACAGCCAAAGGGTGTTCGTCCTGGCACGGTTTTCCCAGAGTGCTAATGAGCAAGACTGGAGTGCATAGGGTGAAGAAAAGATAATTAAGGTCCCCAGAAAGACACTTGGTCTTGGAGGCTTTCCAACCTTCCGATTTTTCTGTCAAATTGAAAATGATTTTTAATTTGATACATGCTTTCATTTCTTCCTTTAAAAACAAACTTTCTAAATTTAAAAGCATTATTGCATCTAGTTCCCACGAGAGCCTCTCAGAACAGCTGAGTTTCCCTTGTAGAAAGGATTGAAATGACAAAAAAGACATGAAAGACACATTGTATACTCAGCATACAGCATCTGTCCCTCTCAGAAACAGAACAGTCCGGAAGGCAATGTGATCTAAGCAAAATATAGATTCAGAGTGAAAGGTGTGGGATGGTCCACATGATTGCAGGTGCACGTGATCATTATTTTATAAGTAGTGATCATTGATGTCAAACACTTAACTGCTCCTCAAAGCCCCCCTAAAAGAATACCCACTAAGGGTCTGTTTGGCCTTGGCTGGAAGGATGGGAATTGGAGGAGCTTGTGGGAGTGGATGCAGAGTTTGTGTTTGTTCATAAACTTGAATGGAATAAAGGATGGGAACAGTCGGATCTGCTGAAATGATCAAAGACCATTAGAAACCAATACCAGAATGATGTGAGGAACCTGCTGTGTCAGCCTGGGGATAGCCCCACCTCTCCACAGGGGCTGCCTGCAAGGAAAGACAAGTCTCTAAATCAATGCGATAGAAAACAAAGGAAGGCTTATTTGAGTATCAGTAGAAAACACATCTCTTTGGGCAAGTTGCTTGTTTTTGTTTTTGTTTTTGTTTTCTTAACCAGGGAGTGTTGGGTGACTGAGAAATAAAATATTGGCAGAACATAATCATAATTCAGTTAAATACAAGCTTTAAAGGGAAACCTTATGAGCCTTGTGTAGCCCCAAATAACCATATCAAGCTGGCTCTAACTAACACTTAGTGCCAGTGGAAGACACAATGGAATTCTTTCATTGCTTCTTAGCAATATTGGGGTGTTTGATTTCCCACTTTTTAAAAATCCTGCTATCATTGTATGATGTTATGATTCCCTGAGTACGTACATGCTTCCCTTTGACGAATCCACACCTAAAGGGCTGGGGAGAAGGCTCAGCACTTCACAGCACCTGTTGCTCTTGCCGAGGACCTGGATACAGTAACCAGCACCTGCATTGTGGCTCAGGACCACCCATAACTCCAGTTTCAGGGAATATGTCAACCCTCTCTGGCCTTTTCCCTCCACTTATGGTCTCCACAGACACCAGGCATATATACATAGAGTCTATGTATATATATGTTTTACATGTGTTTTACATGCATGCAAAACACTCGTGCAAATAAAATAGAATAAGCACATCTTTCAGGGTTTCTCTGTGTAATTCACTTCAGTTGTCCAGGAACTCACTTTGTAGACCAGGCTGGCCTTGAACTCACAGAGATCCACCTGCCTCTGCCTCCTGAGTGCTGGGATTAAAGGTGTTTGCCACTATGCCCAGCAATAATTTTTTTTTTTAAAAAAAGGACAAGTCCGCACTATGTCTGTGGTTCATGCAAACAATGCTCACCAAATTGTCAGAGCATCTGTTGACAAATGGGGAAAGAGGGTGAAAGGTGACTGCACATGTCTTATTGTGGAGGTTTTCTTCAAGGAATACAAAATGCATTCCAAAACTGTCAAGAAACTTAGAATTGTGTGCATATTCAGATTTTGATATTATCAGTCCCTAATTCATTTAAATATCAAAATGTCATGGGCTTGTAGATTTTCACTTTCTGAGTAAGAAACTCGTGTTTGGTTTATTAATGGGTCTGTGTTAGATTAATGTGTGAAGTACAGATGTAAAAATTTTGAAATTAAGAATTATGCATATGCTGTTGCTTTCATGAGCTGCTTTCTGTGTCTGTCTTTGTCTGTCTCTGTCTCTCTCCTCTCTCTCTATTTCTCTCTTTCTTCTTCTTTCTCTCTCTTTGTCTAATTTTTTGAGACAGGGTTTTGCCAAGTAAGTCTGCCTGGCCTGGAACTCACTATGTAGACCGCCGGCCTTAAACTCTCAGACATCCACCTGCCTCTGCCTCCTGGGTTCTGGGATTAAAGTCCTGAGTCACAATGTCCAACCTTCTGCTAGCTCTCACTGTAAAAAACAGTATTCACAAAAAGAAAAGGAACAAGCCCAAAGAAAAGCTGGCAGTACTGTGCAACCCAGAGACCAAGTAACCGACCGTGTGCAGTAGTCTGGATGGATAGCGGATTTCTATTTGTTCAACTTTGTGCACAGTTTTGCTGAGAAAACCAAAAGACAACTTCGATTTGTCCTCAGCTTTGCGAAGACGTGACCAACGTCAACCACCCTTAGCTAGATCCTCTAGCACTCTTTTAACTTAAATAAATTCAAGAGGCACTTGTGTGGTCTGAAAGTTTGTGTAGATGAAACCCGGCTGAAATGCTGTGTGAAGGGGGCGGGGAGCGCGTGAATAGCCCGGGCGAGGCTGGCGACCCTGGGCCGCGCCTGTCCATAGCGTGAACTGTCCTAAAGGGTCAAACTGTTCATCTTCAGTCCCTCTTTCAGTGTGCAATCCTACTTTAAGAGAACAAAAGCCCAAAGCACGCTGTTATCACGAAATGGGAGCCTGGTGATTTAAACTCATCCCCAATCAAGCCTTAGAAAGGAGGCGGATTGCGCATAGCTAGTGAAAAAGTTGAAGTAAGGGGAGGGGTGAAGGGGTGGAGATCTTTAGAAAACCTTTGTTCCTTCTGAGAAGCTTGAACTTTGAGATGGCCCGAAGCCCTAAAATTTAGGGTAGGTGTCTCTGTAGGGAGGTCAGCACTTCGACCTCACAAGTGGCGAGAGAGTACAAATGGTCCAGACTTTCGACAGATGACTATTCGGGCGTGAAGGAGGGAGCCCTCCTTGTGCGTGCTCGTGGCTATCCCACGACGACGCCAAGAGGGCGCGTGTCTACCCTCTGCAGAAAGAGACTGCTGTGCCTTAATCCTAACCCTCCGAGTGAGCTGTCCGAAAGGCGGAAAGATAGCGAGAAAGTTAAGTAAATTAGCAAATCCCGGGGATCTTGTATTTGGAGGGTGTCTGGGGATTCTCTGCGGGTTTAAAGGTGCAGTTTCCAGAACTTGGGATGCTGGCATGGGGAACAGTCAGCTTTCTTTGTAAAATAATCGTGCATTTTTTTTAAAAAAAAAAACAACAGTTTCTCTATATTTTATGGATAGCATATCTCTATGGATAGCCCTGACTGTCCTGGAACTTACTGTATAGATCAAGCTGGCCTTAAACTCAGGGATCCACCTGCCTCTGCCTCCCAAACGCTGGGATTGAAGGCGTGCGCCATCACCACCCGGCCCATTTAAGGTTAGTTATTGGTGGTGGAGACATGAGAGAGTTCCACCTTCCCTGCTCTCCTCCGGGAGTCAAAGAGCCGCGGGAAGTAGTGTAAACTCACACCTGCTGACCCCCAAGCTCTTGTTTGGGAGTCACACGCTCTCTTCCTTCTTAGGTCGGGTGAGGGGAGGGTGTGGTTTCCCACCGAGTCCCGAAGGGGTCCCCACTACGTGGCAGCGCTGGCTCATCCCGTTGCCAGCCCCTCCTTCTGTTTCGGAGGAATCAGTTAGAAACATTTGAGTTCAGAGGACTTTCTCCCAGGCCTGAGACCTCTGCTCCAAGCCTCGAAGTGCCCTCAAGTCAAACACACTGGTGACCCGGTTTGCCTCATCGGGTCCGGTGCCAGCTCTGGGGAAGGCAGGGCCTGGAAAACTCTCGTCCCTGACGCTCCTCTCTTCTTCCCCAAGAAGGAAAGAACTCACTGGGGGAGATTCTGCTTTGCTTTACTCAGGTGAGGGGGAAAGAAGAGCCGAATGTGAAGCTGGGGGACCTTCTAGCGAGAGAACTCCTCCCCAAGCCTGTGTGCCTGCAAAAAGGGACATTGGCTATCCAGAGAAAGTGCAAGAAAGAGCACTAATCGCTGAACCAGGAGACAAACGCGATTACCAGCCCCGAGCCCTGAGTCAGAAAGTCTCATAGACTTTAAGATGTTAATCCTCGGCATAATCCTTCCTTTGGCGTGTAGGAATAGTGCAGCCACAAGAGTTGTTTTGTTATTTATATTGGCGTTTAATAAAACTCAGCCAGCAGTGAATGGGTTGCCCACTCTCCAATGGTAATTAATTCCCTATTTCAGTGACCCAATTGTCCTGGGACAGAGCAGTGGGCCCGTCCCGGTGCCCCGTCCCCCTTTGTGCGGATACACTGCCCTCGCGCTTCAACAGCTATGGAAACTCGTTCTTTTGATGTCATTCAAGGACTTTCCTTGGGCATCTTCTAAACTTCAAGGACCCTTTTCTTTCTCCATTTCATGAAAAGCAGTGCTAGCTTGACCACCTCTGTAGAATGTAATGATTTGGTGAAAGGACCCTTTGGGGTTTGTGTTAGGAGTTAGACAGAAAGGAAATTCGGCAGCCCGCTGCCTTCAAGAACGGTCCCCAAGCTGGAAAGCACAAAACTTATGCAGAGAAACGGATGAAGTTCTTGAAAGCGGATCCCCACCACCACCACTCCCGCTCTCATTTTCCCAGTAAGGAAAACAAAAACAAATACCTAAAAACACTTCCAGAAACAAACAAGAGTGGTTTTCTTGCGGGTACGTGTTATGGAGTGAGGCTGGGTTGTAAATAAGTTTGAATCTCAGCGGGCACGATTTCTTAATCTACGTTTCAGGGGAGTAAGATATTTATTTAATTTATTCATTGCCTTTTCCCTCCTTCCTACATTCAAGGGTATTTTTTTTTCTCTTGATAGGGTTTCTCTATGTAACAGTCCTGGCTGTCCTGGAACTCGCTTTGTAGTCCAGGCTGGCCTCGAACTCACAGAGATCCGCCTGCCTCTGCCTCCCAAGTGCTGGGATTAAAGGCGTGCGCCATCACCGCCCCGTTCAAGAATACTCTTAAGAGCATCCAATCCCTGCCAAGCACTAGGCTAGCCCGGAGAAATATTGGAGTGCACAACATGGACTCCGTTCCATAGCTGCATGGAGCTTACATTTAAACAAACAGAATTTTGATTAAACTACAGGCGTCTAAAAATGGTACGTGCTATAAGACAATGCCAAAGTGTGATGCAAGGCAGCATGGCAAGAGAAGGGGAAAGGAGATATTCAAGCGCCCCCTCCCCTTAACCATTCAAGGTATATATACACCTATGAAGTTGATTTGTTCACTCTTTCACTCAGTGTTACTCCAGCACATACTGTGTGCCAAGTCAGGAGAGAGGCACCGGGTCTGCACTTGGGGCGAACTCCGCAGTGGGTCACAATTTTGAGAACACACTTCTGCTGGAGCAGGCCTGGGCGGAGCTGGGTCTCCCGGCCGGGAGGGGGCGGCCGCGGCGCGCCCGCACAGCTCCCCGCAAGTAGCTCTCCTACCTCTTTATATGCACTTCCAAAAAAAAAAAAAAAAAAAAACTTCGCAAGTCACAGAAACAATTCAGAATTCAACTAAAAAAATACAGAGTGAACCATATGGCCTGGGTGGCTCGAGTCGGCTGCATTTTCCTCCAGACAAAGAGGGGATTGAGAGTTGAAGGAAAGGAGAAAAAAACCAACTTTCCGGCTGATGAAGCTGTTGTCTGGAGGCAATGATCCCAAATCTGAAGGCTTTATTCCGGCTCCGACGGAGACGTGATATGTCATATGATTAGCATCTCTCATATTTACAAGAGAGGTATGGGCTGCCAGTCTTGAGAAAAAGGCGAGAGAAAGAAGGGGCATATGCTGAAATGGATTTAGCATTTGAAAGAGAGAAAGGAGATCGGATAAATACACTTAAACGAGGATTTAGTTTTACTCCTGTTGAGTTCTAATGGATTGTTGATTGAGATTTTAGGGGCCTGGAACCGAGGTGTCAGCAGTAATTTAAAGGAGGTATTCAGTCCGCCAGCGCCTCTTTTCTCCATCTCACCCGCGCGCCCCTCCCACCCCTCACTCATTCACGCCTAGGAGCAGTGCGGGGCGGAGAAGGCTTTTACAACACAACACCGGGCCTTCCTCCAGCGCCCAGCGGTGGGGACCGGGGCGGCGGGGGCTGGCTGGTGCGACCTTCGGGCCACACCTGAGTCTCGACAACTCGCGACGGCAGCCGGAGCGCTGGGCAGGCAGACGAGGTCGCGGCTCCCCCTGGCGGGATTTGGCAGTACGACTCCTCCCGGGGCCTCTGGGGAAACCCGCGGTCAGCGTCCACCAGCCCCACAGGGACCGAGGCGACGCCTCCCTCCCCCGACGCCCTTCCTGGGTGAAGATGCGCGGTACCCAGGCTGCGGTTTCACACGGCGAAAATAACGAGATAGACTTACCAACACTTCCCCTCGGGGTTCTGATAGCAGCCAAGCTTGGGAACAAAGGCACGTGGCCCTCAAGACTGTTCTGAGAAATTCGCAGTTTAACCAGAAGCCATGAGGCCCAACAGACTGAAAAGATTTCGACTCCAGACAGCAGTTAACAGGGCTTAGCTGTTCTGCTCAGCGAATCCATATGGTGTGTGCGCAGATAAACCGTTGTCCTTGCGTCTCTCCAGACTGCTGCTGGTTTCTCTCTCTCTCTCTCTCTCTCTCTCTCTCTCTCTCTCTCTCTCTCTCTCTCTCACACACACACACACACACACACACACACACACACAGAGACAGACACACAGACACCAATGAGGCTTTATTAGCAAATGGTGATTGCTAAGAGTAGCGATATTCATGTAGAATTCCCTTCATCAGGCTTGGTGCCAATCTCCCTTACATGTGGAGCCACTTCACTGTTCATTTCTTTTTAGATATCATGCGTATAAAGTGTTAGTGGCAGAGCTGGAGAGACGGCTTGCTAGTTAAGAGCAACTGGCCACTGCTCTTATACTCCTGTCCAAGCCCATGATGGCTCCCGACTCCACTCCTGGAGACAGCCACAAAAACAGTGAGGCTTGTGCCCACACAGACACAGGTACATATACAAAGATAAATATAAGTCGTAAATAAATAAAAATGTTGCCATTGATAGCTCCTGGAGAGGGCAAGTTAGTTTTCTTTAGTGTTCTCCCCAATAAGTCAACCATTTTCTGCTTTTGAGGGTTTTTAGAGTCTATTTTCCCTAGAAAAAACTAATTTCACGATGCAATATTGTATAGGAAAAAAATCGAGGGGAAAAAAATGAAAAGATAGTTTCTAAGTCTTTGGTAAAAGTCTACCAAGAAACTTTGTAAGGACAAAATAAGCTAGAAACTCAAACAAAAGTCTATGCCAATATTAACTAAATCTGAACTCATTGATTGTTGCAAATGGGACACAGTTTCTTCAAGTTCCCCTCTGGGGGAGAATCTAATTCACCACAAAAAGGGGGTGGGGGATACAGTTTTGTTGCTTTTGTGAATCTTGAATTCTATTCTTGGCAAGTCCTCCAAGTCACTTTAGTTCTACTGAACGAACACGTTCTCTGAAGCTGAGCATCGCGAGGCTTGAGGACACTGCTTTAGGGGGAAGGGCATTGCTCCAAGATAAATATCTAGCCGCTCCCAAAGAATGGCACAGTTTTGTCTTCTCCTCTGGCTTCCTTTGACTCCCGCTATCTCAGGACACTGTTCCTGGTGACACCTTTCTCCAAGCTGTTACTCGGACGCAGATCATTTACTCACAAGAGACTTGTTAAGAAACGGTTCTTCATTAAGGTAATAAACAGCCTTGCCTTCCCTGACATGATTTTTCCCTTCCTTATGAAGTGGGTCACAGAAATACACACAAGTACTTCACTAGACTCTGTCTCAAGCATCAGGCCAAAGAGGTACAGCTGGACAGCGACTTCAGCCATAGTTCACTGACAACTGGAACTTCTCTCGAATTTTGTATTTAAGAAGAAAAGTCTGTCTCTACCAGGTGGTTATGTCTCTTTAATCATCAATGCTTTGGTCAGAGTGAACACCAAGTTAGAGTTCATGGAAGCCTGGGAACACGGTGACCTTCCCTCTTCTGCCATTTTGTCATTGGATAATATTAATTTGATAATGCATCTACCCTCCCGCCAAGACAGTGTTTCTCTGTCTAGCCTTGGAACTCCCTCTGTACACCAGGCTGACCTGGAACTCACAGAGGTCTGCTTACCTCCACCTTCTGACTTCTAGGATTAAAGGTGATTACCATCTCACCCAGCTTATTTGTTTGTTTTCTGACTTTTTTTAGGCTAATTTCCAACACATACCTGCTAAAATTTTTAAGGTAAGAGAAACTCCTAGCAAGAAAGCAGACCCAGTGATCCAAGAACTTCTATAAGAAAGCAGACACACAGTGAGCCAGAACTATACCAGATAGGACTCTGCAGATGACTCCCTCACGTAGATCCCCAAAAGAACATTACTGTCATTATCTGCTGCAGAATAATCCTGCATACTGTGAAAATGTGTTGCTGTCATTGTTAATAAAACACTAATTGGCTGGTAGGAAGGTAGGATTTTCAGGATGGAGAGAATACTGGGAAGAAGGGCGGAGTCTGAGGGGTCTCCAGCCAGACCCAGAGGGAGCAGGATGTGTACAAAATGAGGTAGCAAGCCATGAGTCATGGGGCAGCACATAGATAAACACAAACATAGATAAACACAAGCACATAGAAAAACAAAAGTTAGATCTTATAACTGATCTATGTTATAAGAGCTGGCTGGAGATAAGCCTCAGCTATTGGTCGAGCATTTATAATTAATAGTAAGTGTCTGTGTGGTTTTTGGGAGTGGCTTCGGAGACAGAAAAACCCTGCCAATTATTATTTTTACACGAGGAAGTCTTTGCTGAAGATTGCCTGTCTAATAAGGGCCAACATCCCTGTGGTAGTTGTAGTCCGTTATGATGGTATTCAGGCCTGAAACTCAATCATTCCCATTTCCTGAGCAGAACTGCTATGATTCCGGTGCCTACCAGATTGCTTCCCTTGATCCCATTGAACACTCCCAGCTCTGGGACTCTGGTACCTCCTGCCTTAGCTTTATTAATTTGTGTTGCTTCACTGTTCTGGTTGGGTTTTGGTTCTCACGTTATCTTCATAATTGGCCCTTCAAATTCTCCGACTGAATTTCTTAGATTAAGCGGTGCATTCCTAATTGGAACCTGACCCATGGGCTTGATTTGGATTGGTCAGTTTTACTTGATTTGGATCTAAATTGCTTACTGGAGTTTAGTTTGAAGAGCATCTGTCTCATGTAATAAACACAAACATGCTATTTCTCAGACTTGTATTACCAAGTAAAGGCAGCCATGTCAAGGCTGTGGATAACCTCATTTTCTACACCTCACATGCAGCCCAAATAGTGTTTCCAGTCAACTTTCAGTATCTTCCTCTTGACTTTGAAAGTATACCTTTAGCCCTAGCACTTGAGGAGCAAGGAAGATGGATCTCTATGAGTTTAAGAGCAACCAAGACCATATGAAATCCTGTCTCAAAAACAAGTCAACAAAATATATAGAAAATGTAATAAAGAAAATGGTGTTTTTAAAGCAAACAGGCTGTCTGGTCACTCTATATTTTTTTTTTCTGCAAAGCTAATTGGACCCAAAGTCTTGCACATGTGGACAAGTGCTCTACTACAGAACTGCGTCTCCAGCCCTATTCTTTTTTTTTAAGTAATTTTATTAAATTATAAAAGTTTCCATTTCCGCCCCTCCTCCCACTCCCCCCTCCCCCTCCTACTCCCCCCTCTCCATCCCTAAGAGCAGTCAGGGTTTCCTGCCCAGTGAGAAGTTCAAGTTCCTCCCCTCTCCCTCCAGGTCCAGGAAGGTGAGTGTCCAGACAGACTGGATCCGCAAAATCCAGTGTATGCAGAGGAAACAAGTCCCAGTGCCATTGTCAATGGCTTTTCAGAAAGACTCCGGGCCAGCCACATTCAGAGAATCCGGCCACATTCAGAGAATCTGGTTGGATTGCGTCCTCGTTCAGTCCCAGTCCAACTGGCCTTGGTAAACTCTCATTAGATCCGTCCCCTTGTATCAGTGGGTGATCGCATCCCTCACAGTCCTTATTTCCTTTTTCATTTTCTTCCTCCTTCTGCTCCTCATTTGGACCTTGGGGGGCTCAGTTCGGTGCTCCAATGTGGGTCTCCGTCTGTCTGGCGATGGATGGAGATAGAGACAGAGACCCACATCGGAACACTGGACTTAACTCCCTAGGTCCAAACGAGAAGCAGAAGGAAAGAGAACGTGAGCAAAGAAGGCAAGATCAGAGAGAACCTTCACCTATTCTTTTTTTTAAAGATTTATTTACTCATTATGTATACAGTGCTCTGCCTGCCTGTATGCTTGCACACCAGAAGAGGGCACCAGATCTCATTACAGTTGGTTGTGAGCCATCGTGTGGGTGCTGGAACTTGAACTCAGGACCTCTGGAAAAGCAGCCAGTGCTCTTCGTCTCTGAGCCATCGCTCCAGTCCTGTTCTTAATTCTTGTATCACCTGGTGGATAGCATTTATTGCTCACCTATCATGCTAGTACCAGTACTAAATTACAGATGCAAAGCAGTCTGAAGAGTCATTGGCACTGAAGCTATATCAGTTCCTTCACCGACACACAGCCTGTTTTATCCTTGGTACCTCATTCAGTTAGTTTGCTTCTTCCACAGGGATGGCACATAACAGCAAGTATCATCTCAGACAAGGGTGTTGAGATCAAGTCTCCATGACCTGCTTGCTGTTTGTTACATTTTTGCTACACCCTGATTCTGTATCTATCTGATGGCACCATGCTACCCAAGAAGGTTACCATTATCCATCCAAAATACCTAGGTCCTATCATAACTAAAAGGAGCCACAAGAACAATAAAGGATGCCATTTGATCTCTATTTGATTTCTCCATGTTTCTCTCATTCTCACATACACAGAACAATTTTTAAAAATGAATTAATTTTACAGTATATGAGTGTTTGCCTGTATGTGTGTCTGTGCACCATGTACATGTGACCACAAAGGCCAGAAGAGGGCGTCAGAAGCCTTGGAACTGGAGTTATAGAAGGTTGTGAGCTGCCATGTGGGTACTGGGAACTGATCCTGGGTCCTCTGGAAAAGCAGCCAGTGCTCTTCTGAGTCATCTTTCTAGTCCCCAGCTGTACATATTAAAAAATGGGGGAAAAGAACAAGAGGAAGAGAAGGAGGAAGAGAAGGAGGAGGAGAAGGAGGAGGAAGAGGAGGAGGAGGAGGAAAAGAAGGGCATAATCCAAGAGGGAACAGAGCCCAGTATTTGTGTTTCTAGAATGCTTGGAAGTCTCTCTCTAAGAGAGAGTATACCATGCCCCAGGCGCTGAGGTTAGAGTAGCATGTAACCAGTCCCTCACTGTCTAGGTTGATCCATAAAACAGACTGCACACATGTGCCATGGAGATTTGAACTATACTATTCTGTTGCCCACTTCCTAATTTTTACACATGTGCAACACACAATCTCACACGTTCATTTATCTTCACTCAGATTTGTCTAATTAGAGAACAGAAAATTAAGGAAAACCAATAACTTAAGAGACTAACAGAAAAGGTTTAGATTTTAATTAAGACAACTAGTGTTTCCGGGTGGGAAGAATGGAGGATTAGGGAGCAGTGGACAGTATTTTTCTTTGACTGTATAATCAAGTCATATTAATATAAGTTGGTCCAAACTTACTTTCTGCTCATGAGTAATAACGAGGCAGGCATTTCAAATCAGTGCTGAGTTAATGTTTTTAGAGCAATTATTTAATTTTCAAAGCCCAATTATCTGTCAAGTAAATCACCAATTTCCAGTTCATCCTTATTTAATATAAAAAAATCTAATTAGTATAAAGCTACTTCACAGCTGCCTTCAAATTAAACTGTAGTTGAGAGCATGCAGCCTCGGGGGCTTGCCTTGGCATATTCAAACCAAACATGTTTGCTCAAAGTGAAAGAATAATGCTAAAAGTTATGTTTTATGTTGCTGTTTAAAATGGTGCTTTGTAACTTCAGAATTTAACTGGTAAAATATGCTTCCAAACACAGGATTGGCCGCGGAGAGAATCATAAAATAAACATGTTGTCTTTAAACCACTTGATTATCAAATCCTGAGAATTTTAAGAATAACTAGGTCGGCTACTAATACACTCCAGTTAGCATCACTCTTCCTTGCTTTAAGTAGCATGCTGGATCACAGCGTTGCAGACTTCCCTTCCTTCTATTGTATTTTCTCAATTAGTTTTTGTTTGTATACAAAATAATGGGCTTTTAAAATGAAATCCCCATGCATACTTACCACAGAACTTCACTCATATCCACTCATCCATCACCCCTTTCCTTCTGAGTCCTTTCTTCCCAAATTGTCTCCCTTGGCCTTCCATATCAGATAGGTAGAGATCTGCCTCAAAATAAAGCATGTAATATCTTATAATTGTAATATTTAGCTTTCTCCCATTACCATTTCCCCTCCCGTCTCCCCTTAAACACCTTCTGCTACATAGTTCTACAGAGTCGACATTCAATTCTCATGTCATTTATTTTAAAAATCTGAATTTAGCTATAATGGAAAAATGTTTCTTTCTGGATCTGGCTTGTTTGATTTAACACGACGATCTCCAGTCCTCTCCGTTTACTGGGAATGTCATAGTTTTGTTCTTTCTTGACCGACGAATGAAATAACATTATGCTTGTGCACATGTATGCACGTGCATTTCTTTATCCAATGATTGGATCTAAACTGACTCCCTAGGTTTATTCCTAGAAATCTGATGCTTTTAAAAACATTTTGTGTGTATGAGTGCTTTGCCTGCATGTATGTCTGTGCACCACGTGCATGCCTAGTGCCTGAGGAAGTAGTGAACCTCCATGGCGGTGTTGGGAACCAGACTCTGGGTCCTTATGAAGAACAGCAAGTGAGCCAACTCTTCAGGCAGATATCTTGTGGTTTTTGAAGCTATTGTGAAGGGGACTTTTTTTAAACCTGGAACTTTTTAGAAAGCTTTATCACTGATATAAAGAAAATTTATCAAGTTTTTAATGTTGACGTGTATTCTGTTCCTTTGCTGAAAGCGTTCATCAGATCTAAGTTTTCTGGAAGTCTTTGGGTATTTTAAGTATTATCTACGAAAGGGATAATTTGATTTTTTTATTTTCATCTCTTCTGTGTCCTTTTATTGGGTTATTGTTGTAACTAAAATTTCAAGCATTATAATGGATTAAAGAGCAAAAAATAAGGCCGGATTAGTGGCGCACACCTTTAATCCCAACACTTGGGAGGCAGAGGCAGGTGGATCTCGAGTTCAAGGCCAGCCAGGAGAGAGTTCCAGGACACCCAAGGTTATACAGAGAAACCATGTCTCAAAACAAAACAAAACAAAAAACCAACACCCCTTTGTCTCTATTGAGATGATCATGTGGTTCCTGCCTATGAGTTTGTCTTACATGAACTATTTTGTGTGTTGAATCATCCTTAGATTGATGAGAATGGGAAACTGAAGTTGAAGTTGCCCACTATTACTTACCTGGACAGACATGCTTTTTATAACTAGGACTGGCTGTTATGTTTTGTGAACTTGAGTACACCATTATTATATCTTCAGGATGAATTACTCCCGTCAGTAACATGCAACGACATTCTTTCATGGTTTTGCCGAGGTCATCTCACCAGAGTTGGTCAGAACTTTGGTGCAGCAGCTCCCATCATTTGCTGCTCTCTCAGTATGTCTTCCAGAGAGATGCTTTTCTTTTCTTTCTTATTTTACTTAATTGTTTTTCATTTTATATACCAACCCAAGTTCCCCCTCTTCCCCTTCTCCTGCCCCTAACTCTCCTTACCCCCTCCACTCCTCAGGGGGGTAAGGCCTCCTAAGAGGTGTTTTTCAGCCCAATAGTTAGGTCTTTTTAATGGCAGTTTACATTTGCGTTACTGAGAGGGACTGGCTGGTTGTACTTTTGTTGTTTTCCTGTTTGCTTCAATTACTGACTGTTTTTATTGTCTGTTTCCTTAGTAGTATTAGAGTTCTCTGAATTGAACATAATCGATTCTTCAATAGTTTCAGGGTTTTTGTTTTTTGTTTTTTTGCTGTTCATCTATTCCTCTCCTGAACTTTATTCTTTTCTGTACTCTCATGATTGTGATTTTCTTCCTCTGTGTGGGATTCCTTTAATATGTTCTGCAGTGCTGGCTTGGTGGTCATGAGTTTGTTTAGTCGGTGCCCGTCTTGAAATGCTTGTTAATTTCTCTGTCAATTTTAGAAGATAATTTTGCTAGATATATTCAAATATTCCTTATGCATTGCAAAGACACGTGAGGAGTCTTACCTTTTACTTCACACGTGGACAAGCACTTAAGAATAACTTCTGGGATGGAGATGGCTCAGTCGGTAAAAACACTTGCTGAGCAACCATTAAGACCAGAATTTGGATACCACCACCGACATGACAGGTTGCGTGTGACCTCCCATGTCTGTCACTCCAGAACTGAGAAAGACCAAGAGTAGTAGGCGAATTAAAGGGGCTTGCTGTTTGCCAATCTAGCCAAAAAACCATGAGCTGTAGGTTCAGAGGAACCTTATTTCAAGGCAATAATGTAGGGAATGATAGCAGACACTTGCTGTCACCTGACCCACTCACACATGTGCGCACATGTGCGAGAGCATGTGTACACACCTACACACACAAATGAAAAAAACAGCTGTTGCTCTACCACAAGTGTGGTTGGATTTATTTTTTCTTTCACATAACAGTTTCACAGGGACAGTTAGTTTTTAATATAAACAAATCAGTTACCATTTTTATTACATTAATTTATTTAGTATCTGTGTGAGGGTGGGCCCTGTGGGCCACGGCACATGTGCGGTCAGAGGAAAACCTGCAGGAGTCAGCTCTCCCTGCTGTATATCAAGCAGGGGATCCAGAACTGAACTCAGCTTGTGAAGCTGGGTGCACAGTGCTTCTACCCACTGCACCATCCTGCCGGCCCTAGACTGGTAAGTTTTTCTTATAAGGAAATTTAAGAAATTCAAGGAAACATTTTGATTCTAAAATAATTCTTAAATAAATACTAAATGACTCAGGCCAGTCACTAAAATGTTTTATTTGCTATAAATAAACACAATGATATCAATTATGATCAAGACTTGGCCATTTTTTCCATCTGGATATCAATATATTCCTTTATAAACAATGTCGAAGAATCATGTGGACTCAAGTGGTTTGAAACTTATATGTATATATTTATAGAAAGACTAAAGCAATTTGTTAATGATTAGTGAATAGTGAATTTCTAAGTAATTTTCTTTTCTTTCACATAGCTTCTGTATTTTACATATTTTTCTGTAAGTAGAATATATTAGCTTTAAAATAAAAAGGGTTTTATCTGTTTATTCTACATATATACCAGTAATTACTATGCAAATAATCACACAAGGGACTTGAAGAGAGCTAACAGTGGCTCATCCTGCCCATTCCCCTGGATAAGTATCTATGCAGTATAGTGCTGTACCCCACCTCCTCTGTTGCATTTTTTTTTAAGTTTTTATTGTGAATTGTTTAAGTTTTTAAGTGGTGGGACAATTCATGTATTTCAAGTTCAGAAGAGTCTGCTAGTGGTCTGGACTGGAGCTGTCTGGCACATAAACTTTTGATACTACTGTGCATTTTTTATGCATACTGATATTCTCAGGAATGGTTTTCTGACCTTTGTAAAATTGGTTTCTTTCACAAACAAGACATCTGCCTGTCACACATACATCTGCCTATCTTAATATAAAATGCAGACCTTTTTAAAGAACAAATTTTTACATGCACTTATTCAGCATGTTATTTAAATAATGTAACTTTTTTGTATCAGAGGCTTTACAATAAAGAAAAATATTAAAAATATACAGTATAAAACAATTATGAATTTACAATATCAATACTCCTGGTTTAGTTTTTGCTAATGAGATTTATCCTTAGATTTTTCTTTTTCCTTTTTCTTCTGTTTTTCTTCTGCTTGTTTTTCAAAATAATCTTTAAGAAGACGGTCCAGCTGTGGCTCACACTGGCTTGCATGTTGCAATCCATCTTCCCTTCCTTAAGAGATACAGAACATAAGATTGTTCTTTACAGGGTTTCCATGCTATTGTCCCCTCAGGCATCTCCCAAGGGGACACGTGCCCCAGATTTTCCTCATAAACCACCCAGGAATTAAGCCCACAAAGTCAGTTTTGATTAAAAATGCTTGAAACAAGTACATTTTTATTTTACCTTCACAGTGTTGGATCACACGCCCCCAGAGGCGATTTTTCCTCAAACAGGATAAGCTTCCCACAATCAACAAATGCCTTCTTCCTCTGGTCAACGCAACATTCATTCGCTTTTCTGAGTCGATGAACCCTACTTGTCTCGTCCTCACGCAGGACAGAATAATGACTTCCTTCTCAGCGCCCTGAAAGGCATCCACTGTGGACACCTGCACAGCTCTAACATCAGGATGGCCGGCGTCCACATCACTCAGTAAATGGCAAATCTGCAGAGAAAGGAGCAGGCTCATAAAGTACAGATTATGAAGAACCTAGTCCCCAAACTGGTCAACACAAACATTTGAAGTAAACTAATTCAGGAACATCTTTCTTACGACTTGTGAGGATTTAGGTAAAAAGCCTCTAAAATTAAAAATGACATTATTATTATTTATGAAGCATAACCAAGTGATGATTAACCAATTGCATGGATTTCATTTGTATATGATAATCTAAACTGATAAGAAACTAATAATGAAAAAAATACTAAGAGAGAAAAGATTATAAAAATCTACTTAGAAGTAACTAGCTCTTTTGTACATCCTTAATTTACTGATGAAATATAATAATGTAGGAACATTTTGAAAAACAGAGTCTCAATTCCATCTGTCCCCAGACACAAAGCATACACCACATTTTCTTCCTCTAATCTGTTTATTTGCATTTTGTCCCAACAGCTGTAAAGTGAATTTAATTAAACCTTGTTAGGTTTACATTGAGTTATGCAGAAAAAATCCAGGCCAGAAAAATACATCAGAATGTTCTTTTGTAAGTATACACATGACAGTCCCAAAGGTCTCAGGTACCAAAGTGAACTACTGCAAACATAAAACCAAATATTATAGAATATGATGTTTAACATGTGACAAATATCACCCTATGTAGCACATACCTTGTACATTTGTGATTTGTATAATGTTATCACCCCAATCATGGAGCCCGCTATTCCACTTACAATCAGTGATTGGATTAACTTGAGTGTGAAAGCAGCTTCTGCCACATTTTGAAAGCTGTTTTCTCTTTCAACCTGGAGTAAGAAACAGATCTCAAATTATCTTCCCAGAAAGGCTACAGGAAGACTCAGTGAAAGCAGGCAAACAACAACAATAAAATTAAACCAAGAAATTAAGTAGTGATTCCCATCAACACTGATGTCATTCACCTGCTCTGCTCCGGTAACATTGTAGAAACACAGCGTGGGCAGCCACTCCAGTACAGGGCTCCTCTCTGTCTCTGAAACACCATTCACGAGGTTTCCTTCATAAAACAGATCATTAGCTATGGCACTGATCACAGGGTGACAGCGGTATTGGGTTCTCAGCAGAATGGGTTTGTGACCCTAAGAAATTTAGATGGAGGAAAACAAAAATTAGAAGACAGCATTTTCTTTTCTCTAGAGAAAGAGAAATCATGTTTAAAAGTTTTTAATGTTACATCATGTGCTTAGATAAATTACAACAATGCGAGAACAGACTACAGATAAAGTATTTTAAAACAAATTAAAAAGTATGTTCACAGACTATAAAACCAAAAATACAGAGTAAACCAACATTGTGCTTTTATAATCTCCTGGAGTTTGGTCTAATAGTTAAGGTCTTCTAACATTAGGCGGGCCTAGTGTACAAGCCTGTGATCTCAGCTCTAGGGAGGCTAAGGCAAGCAGAACACAAGTGTAAGCTCTATCTGGACTAAACAAGGAGTTCAAAGCCAACTTAGACACTGTCTCAAAACGCCAAGTGAAAAGAGGGCTGTGGTGTTTGCCCAAGGCAACAGTGTTGCCTACTATCCACAAGGCCCTTCAATTCAACACCTGCTACCACAGAAAGAGTTACGGACAGTTTGTTCACTTTCTTCCTTGGTGCAACCACTGCTTCATTCAGAATAGCAAAGCAGCTCCAGCGCTCAATACTGCGCCCTTGCATCCGAGTCTCACCACTCCAGCGAGCTTCTGGAGCACATTATCTGCAAAACTTCCTGGTGTTACTAAAACAAACCAAGCAATGCTGAGAGAAGAGAGCTGTGTCCGGGGACAGGAGCTGAGTGCTCAGGGAACAGAAGGAAGCCTTCCCAGAAATAAGATCAGAGGCTACCAGGTACAGAGAAAGTTGTTATTTAGAAAGAACAAAGTTGCCATTTGGGATGATTTAAAACAAAACAGTGTGGGCTGATGAGATGGGTAAATGGCATTTGTCATCAAGTCTAATGACCTGAATAGAGAACCACTCCTATAAGCTGTCCTCTGACCTCCACATGAGTACAGACAGACAGACATCTGACAGACACACACACACACTTTAAAGGAAATAAATAAAAATAACATAGTATGGCCACTAAGAGGATCAGCTCTTGCCATAAAACCTAACAACCTCAATTTGCTCCCCAGCACGACTGTAGAAGAGCAGAACTAACACCCACAAGCTGTCCTTTAACCTTACACATGCAACCCCACAAATACACATATGTGCTTTCACATAAATAAAATAAAAATTTGGGCCTGTCACAGTAGCACACACCTTTAATCCCAGTACTCAGGAGGCAGAAGCAGGCAGATCTCTGTGATCTGGAAGCCAGCCTGGTCTACAGAGTTCCAGGCCAGCCAGGACTACATAAAGAGAGACCCTGTCTCAAAACCAAGTAAATAAATAAGCAAACAAACAAGCATATATAGTACTAAGCTATAAAACTATGCTAAGTAAAAGATATAAGAGATACATATTGTGCGGTTCCATTAAGATAAAAACACAAAACAGGTAAATCCATACAAGCAGACTGCTGGTTGCCATGGACTGTAGGTAGCAGGGGGTGGGGAGTAACTGCTGAATGGATATGAGGTTTCATTCGGAGGCAAAACTGGTCTACAAAATTGGTCTACAAAGCAAGCATTGCCTTGATATTAAAAGCAGATCAGATCACCACAAAAAAAATGAAAGAAAAGAAAACTATAAACCAATATCCCTGATGAACACAGATACAAAAATTCCCAAAAACACTTTAAAAACTTCAACTACATTAGGGCGGTCATACACCATAACAAAGTTGGTTTCATCCCATGGATGTAAGGATGAATCAACATACACCATCAGTAAATACAGTAATACAGTACAAATACAGACTTCAGAACAGCAATCATATGAGGCATTATGCTGGTTAGTTTTAGTCAACTTGACACAAGCTACAATTATCTGAGAAGAGGAAACCTAAATTGAAAAAACTGCTCTATCAAATTAGCCCATAGCAAGTCTGTGGAGCATTTTCTGATTAATGATAGAAGAGGATGTGCCACCTGTGTACAAGAAAGCAAGTTGAGCAACCAGTAAACAGCTTTCCTGCCTTCTCTCTCAGCTCTGGTCTCTAGGTTTCTGCCTTAGATTCCTGCCCTGACTTCCCTTCATGACAGACTACAGCTGTAAGCTGAAATAGATTCTTCCCTCCCCAGACGGCTATCGCTGGCTGTATTTATCACAGCAACAGAAACCTAACTAGGACAGGCTCACCTCACCAGAGGCAAAGGTCTTTAACTAAGGTCAGCACCTCTTGGTGCTAAAGGATGAAGAAACTGGAAAGAGAAGGGACACAATAGAGGCTACACACAACAATCTAAAACCAACTTACACCAAATCGTGAATATTTAAATAGCAAAAACAGCTATATTACTGAAACATACGGATTCAATGCTTTCTTCATCTGAATTCCAATCATCCCTCACAGAACTAGAAAAATAAAACCCGAAACTAACTGTAAAATTCAAATGAAACTGCAGAAGATCCCAGCTAGTCAAAGCAACCCTAAGCAGAAGATTGATGCTGAGAACATCACAGTCCTGACCTCAAACTGCCAGAGCCACAGTAACAAAAACAGCCAATATTATACAGAAACAAACAAACCAGGAAAACAGAATAAAGAGCCAAGAAAGGAACCCACAAAGGTGTCTAAACGTATACTAAAAAACACAGCTTCTTCAGCCCTGGAGTTGGGGAAATACACTGTCAACCGCACAAGAACGAAACTCAACCTGCACCAAAACCAACCCAGAACAGATCCAGGACCTTAGTAGAAAACCTGAAACTCTGCACCTAAGGAAGTATGGTCAGTGGAAAGGACGCAAACAACACACAAAATACCCAGTAGTGACAAACAGACCGCATGAAATTAAAAAGTTTTCTACATAGCAAAGCAAACCATGACCAGAGTGAAGAGTCTGGTGAATGGGAGACAATCTGCCAACTCTATACCTGACAGGGGATTAATATTCGAAACTTTCAGAGCTCTCCCAAAATACCAAAACTCAAACATTAACCCAATCACTAAATGGGCAAACTGACTACACAGTTCTCAAGAGAAAGACACATGGTCAATAAATACATTTAAAGTGTTGAACATCCTGGGACAGTAAGATAGATTAGCAAGTAAAGGTACTTACTGCCATGTCTGAAGATCTGATTTTGGTCCCTTGAACAAACATGGTAGGGTATAACTTCGGTAATAAATTGTCTTGTGACCTCACCTGTACTGTGACATGTGTGCCCCCAACTTTGCCCACCAAATAAATAAACATAAAAAGAAAAAAAAAGCATTCATTATCCTTAGTTATTAGGGAAATGCAAATTAAAACTGTTTTGAGATTCCATTTCACAGCCAGGATGACTATCAACAGGAAAAGACATAAAGGGGACTGGAGAGGCAGCGCCACGGTTAAGAGCACTGTTCAATCCCCAGCTGCACATGGCAGCCTACCGCCTCTAACTCCAGTCCCACTGTCTTTCCTGGCCTCTGGAGGCACTGCACACACATGGTGCACAGACATACATGCAGGCAAACACTCAGTATGTATAAAAACAAATACAATCTCAAAAACAAAATTAAAAAAAGAAAAGCAAACACATGGTGATAAATGTCAGTGAGATGTGGAGGACAACCTTTGGTCTCATGTTGGTAGGAGTGAAAAGAGATTTGGCAACTATAAAAATTCAGTATGGCAGTTCCTTAATAAATAAATTTAAAAATATAAATATATAGCTGGGTGGTGGTGCTACACTTCTTTAGTCCCAGCACAGGCATAGACAGGCAGAGCTCTGTGAGTGCTGTAGGAAGTATTACAACTTGTATTTACCTGCCAACTGGGGCGTGGCCTCTTATACTATTTTTGGGGAAGCCAAACCTGCATGCGGCCCTTCTCTCATTCCCATTGCTTGGCTGCTCTTTTGGATCATGTGCTTCAACTGGTCAAGCGGAGGATTCTGATTTGTGAGTTTACCCCTTAATGAATAACTATTTCTCATTTCTGAGCTAGTGTGGGATTTCTTTTAAGCATCTAACCACCATAACACATACGAGTGAAATGTCAAGGTGAAAGCCATTTTTTACATGTTAACAAAAATAAATAAAAGTTTAAGTATTTACAGAAAATTCTTTTATTCTTCCTCCATTAGGGGAAAATTTAGAACTAGGTAGTGGTTGCTGGGTACTGTGACGAAATGTCACTTCACTGTTCCTCTTAACGCTCATGGATAATGGAAGGTGACGTACACAGAGAAACACTTCTGTATTTAAAGCTATGTTAGAACAAGAGGATTCCACTGTCTGTAAGATGAATACTTTCCAAAGACCTCCAACCAAAAACTATTTAATAACAAGGATAAGGTACCATCTCCTTTACCCACCCTCACAGTATACAATCAACAATAACTCGAAGTAGTTAGGAGTACATGCCATTAAGCAAAGTCGATCAAAAAGAGTTTGTTCCAATCCATTTTCATGAGCTGCATCAGAACCCTGAATTGTAGGAGGCAGCTGTTTGGGGTCTCCAACAAGAATTAACTTTTCACACTCAAACCTAAAAAGGAACAATTTAGAAAATTAATCTAAGCAAAGAGAAAAGGCATACTAACATCAGCCATTGCTCTTTCTGAAATGTGCTCTTAGAATTCAAATGTAGAAAGTGCTCTAAGAGCTAGCAAGGTTCAACGGTGCTAACCAGCATATTAAAGGTTTTGAAATGTTACCTGAAAGAATCTCGGGTTAGGCAGAGTGGATAAAGTGCTTTAAGATCTTTGATCTCTGGCATTTCATATAAAAGCTGGACACAGCAGCAGTGTAAAAATCTATAATGCCATTGCTGGAGGCTGAGAGACAGAGGATCTGGGGACTCGCTGTCAGACCAGCTGAAATGGTGAGCTGTGGCTTCAGTGAGACCCTACCTCAAAAAATAAGGAGACGGCTGAAAAGATGGCTCAGTGGTTAGAAGCACTTGTTCTTGCAGAGGACAAGGTTTGATTCCTAGCACCCACAGGGCAGCAACTGTCCACCAACTCCAGGTCACACATGATACAGACATATGAGCAAAATACTCATATGTATAAAATAAAGTAAAAAAATAAAATGTTAAAATTGAAAAAGGAAAAGAATGTGAAGAACTACAAAGGAATACATTAGATGTCTACTCTGGCCTCACATGTATACACATCTATCTGAGTACACATAGGTGAACACTGATACACACACCCATGTGGACGGACACACTTTCACGTAACATACATTCTTTTTTCACATAAAATATATTAGGTATCCCTTGCTTCTACATAGAGTCAGCATTTCACAGACCACATTTGAGAAACAGTGATCTTAAGACACCAGAACTCTAAAGCTGTCTTGGAATTCTTTGGCTTACACTATTTTAGAAGTGAGACAAACAAGGCCTGCAGGACAAAGTGTCTAAGTAGGAGCAAGGCAGTGTGGGAAAGTCCTAGGTTCACAGACAAACCTGTATCCAAATCTCAACCCTATCTTTCATATCTGTGGCTCTCCCTGCTTCATGTTCTTATCTGTAACCCGGAGGGAGAAACTCTCCCGGGCTGTTTAAAAGAGCAAATGAAGGCCACAATGTACTTAGGCTACAGCAGAACTGTGTTACTACTCTGTGCTCCACCCAGGGCCTCAGTGACCCTCCAAACCTGGTTGCTGGAGAGTGACCAAATCAGCCTGATTGCCCTGTACCATTTCAGTGAAAAGCTAAATGCCCAGGAGTCTCCCGAGTCCCAGGCAAGCCCTGACAGCTGGTGTCCTACCGACTCATCAACTGGGGGCTGAGCAAGGTCTCCAGGTCCTACAGTGGTGGACGCTTCCTTAAAGGTGCCTTATTTTTAATTCTCCATGGTACTGGGATTAAACCCAGGAATCACATTAACCATGTTTAGATTTCACACTCCTAAATTTCTGAAGACGGGGTTGGAGCAAAGGCAAGTGGTTAAGAGCACTGGTTGCTCTTCTAGAGGTCCTGAGTTCAATTCCCAGCAGCCACATGGTGGCTCACAACTATCTCTAAAGAGATCTGGTGCCTCTTCTGGTGTGCAGGTATACATGTAGGCAGAACACTGTACACATAATAATAAACATTTAAAAAAATTCTGGGGACAAATTTTCATTTTCAATGTGCTTTTCTATATATTCTTTCAAAAGCTTAAAAAATACTTTCAAAAGCTAAACCATCAAGTCATACAAGAGAGGAAACTGGAGGACACTGCCCAGTAGAGTTAGGAACCACTAATCCAGCTAACAAATCTGAGAAGTCCTATAATGGTCCTAGCACTAATCCTTTTATGGCTTTAAGGACTAAGTGATTCCAATAGCTAAACTATAAGTCCACAAAATTTTAATATATTTACTTCAAAAAGTTTTTCTCTATTATTTACAAAACTAATGTTAGTAACTGAATTGCTAAGAATTCTGACAAGTGTCTGTTAGGGACTGAACTCAGGAAAGGTCTGAAATAACTGACTTGTTATTCTGGAAAGAGAGTCTTTTGGGTTACCTTGCAATAGGAAGGAGTGAGGCTGGTTCTGTCATCTGGCTGCACTCATCCAGCACAACCACAGGGAATTTAAGGTCATTCATGGATGGGAATGGGCAGGCTGCACAGGTAATGCCAACAACTCGAACCTTTATTTAAAAAAGAAAAAAATGTGCTTTTGAGACAGAGACAAGGTAGCCCAGGCTAGCTTACAATGCACTGTGTAGACCATGTTTAGCCTCAAAACCTACCTCAGCCTCTCTCTAAAGTGTTGAGATTATGGTTGTGAGTCACGAGGCCCAGACAAACAAAAATATCACTAACCAATGGCTTTTACAAGTAAATTAAGAATTTACTGGAGAACTTAAAGGCAAAGTCAGATGATTAACAAAACCTATCTTGGTTCCTGCTCATAAGAAAACAGTTGTCACTTTATTGCTACATTTTCATTACTCTCACATACAAAATAGGTGTTACAGAAAATAAGCTACTTTATAAGGTCATTAGCAAGCGAACATTCACTCTGATATTACAACACAAGAAACATATTAAAGCATGAATGGTTCAGGAAGCTTCAAGGATGACATATGTCTTCCTTTACCTTCTGGGTAATAGAACACAGATTTTATTAACACTGACCCATGTTTTCCACAAAGACTACAGAATATGCTAACAAATCCACCCTTTGCTTAACTATGAAAGCTACAGCACTGTGATTACTTTAAAAGGTAGCTGGCTGGAAGCCCTGATTGCTCTTAGGGATGAAGAGGGAGGAGGAGGGGGAGGGGGGAGGGGGAGGGTTTTGGGAGGAGGGGCGGAAGTGAAAACTTTCATAATTTAATAAATTTTTTTTTAAAAAAAAAAGGTAGCTGTCTAAGCAGGGCATGTCTGTAATTTCAGTGCTCAGAGGATTGAGGCAAGAGTACCAGAAATTCAAGGGCAGTTTGGGTTACACAGTGAGTCCCTGACTCAAATAAAATAAAAATTCAAATGTACTTTTACCTGTTAGTGTATCTGAATTGTATAAACCTTAAATATTATATCAAAATACCATTGAGTTCAAGGCACAAAACTCAAAAGGCCAATATTTAATCATTATATAATATACAATAGAAAAAATTATGAATTTTTAAAATTAGACATGGTTATTGATTCATTATCTGTGAGTTATACATATATACTGTATGAATGCTATTTATATATACCTACATCCATTTCCCTTCCTAGTATCTATAGTATAATTACGCCTGATAGCAAGAGCAGTCCAAATAAACAGAAGATCTACTTTTTAAAAATTACTTCTTTTTAGGACTAGAGCGATGGCTCAGCACTTAAGAGCACTAGCTGCTTGCTCTTCCAGAGGTCTTAAGTTCAATTCCCAACATCCACATGGAGGCTCACAACCATCTGTAACTGTAGTCCCATATGATCTGAATACACTTATACATGAAATACATAAATCTTTTTAAAAATCTTTTTTTGAGATTATAACTAAATCATTTCCCCTTCCTTTTCCTCCCTCGAAGCCTACCAAATACCCATCTTGCTCTTTCAAATCCATGACCTTGTTTCATTGCCATGTATGTGTCTGTTCCTAAATCCATCTGTATAATCTGCTTAGTTTACATGTATAATGCTACTTGTATATGTTTTTAGTGTATCCAATACCAAGTGGTTTTTTTCAATAAACCTAACTGACAAAAGTAGGGTTCTCAAATGTTGCTTCCATAGAGCCTACAAAAATATTATAAGCATTATTTTTTAATTTATTTTTATTTCATTGGTGTTTTGCCTGCATGTATGTCTGTGTTAGGGTGTTAGGTCCTGGAGTTACAGACTGTTGTGAGCTACTATGTGAGTGCTGGGAACTAAATCCAGTTCCCCTGAAGAGCAGTGTTCTTAACTGCTGAGCTATCTCTCCAGCCCTCTGCAAGAATTATTTCTATTATTTATTTATTTATGGTTTTTTTCGGGACAGGGTTTCTCTATGTAACAACCTTAGCTGTCCTGAAACTCACAGAGGTCTGCCTGCCTCTGCATCCCGAATGCTGGGATTAAAGGTGTGCATGAGCCCTGTCCCCTCCCCCACCTTCCTGCTCTGTTGAAGCATTATTTTCTTGATAATCATCACTCACAATAGCTCTTTATCAGTTAGGCTTTTACTCTTTCATTAAGCCCAACGACCCAACTTTACCCCCCAGGACCAATGTGGAGGAAGAAGAGAGCCTCTGCAAACTGTCTTCTGACCTCCAAATACATGCTATGGCACGTGCGTGCGCACACACACACACTCATACATAAATGTAATCTTAAAAACATAAGACCAGATGTGGTGCACACCTTTAATACCATCACTTATGAGGCAGAAGCAGGTGGATCTCTATGAATTTGAGGCCAACCTGGTCTACACAGCAAGTTCCAAGTCAGAGATACACAGAGAAACCCTGTCTCAAAAAACAAACAGCAACAACAAAAAATGTAACTTTAAAAAGACATCTGGGAGCTGGCAAGATGGTTCAGTAGGTTAGGAACCTACAGTTTCTTCAGGGGACCTGAGTTCAGTTCCCAACACTCACAATGGACAGCTAACAAATCCCTATAACTCCAGGTCCAAGGAATCTAACTCTCTTCTGTTCTCTGCAGGGCCCTGCATATTCACACACAGTCACACATACATACATATAAACTAAGATAAATAAATAAATAAATAACTGAAGCCACTTGGTCTTAGAAATCCTAGCGTGTAAGCATTTAGCTCTTTAAAAATAACCAATCCCTATAGCTCATACACTTCTTAGTCCAACTCTCGAATACTATCTGTTATTTGATTTCTGAAAACTATACTGACCAAAACAATTTAGAAGAAAAATCTTAAATTTATATATCAGTAAGCTTTTAAAAATATTAAAGAATAAAAGTTTTTTCCTTAAGATTTATACTATTTTTAGCTTGCTGCTATTGTTTGGGTTAGGGTCTCTCTACATAGCCCCAGCTGTACTGGACTCACTTTGTGGACCAGGCTGGCCTTCAATTCAGAGACTCACCTGCTTCTGCCTTCCCCAAGTGCTGGGATTAAAGGCAACACCAGGCTAGGCCATTTTTATCTTTTAATTCATTGTTATCCTGCTAAGGGTGAAACAGTAGGAGGCATTCTATTGCTAACTCGGAAGCAGTTACTATAAAGTAGGTTTTGAAAGTTTTATTGTAAAGTCAGGGTACTAAGGAGCATCAGGTATGTCTGCTTGACTGGACTGGGCATTTGTTAGTGCAGGTTTTTTAAAAAAAAACCGTTTCATTTGTGAATAGCTCTGGTCATAGAAAATTAATTTGAAGGGCTCTGAGAACTTCTAGCTGCTTGTGGCAGCTCACTCTATTAATCCCAACACTAGGGAGGCAGAGACAGGGGATCACTGTAAGTTTCAGATCAGCCAGGACTACACAGTAAGACCCCATAACAAAAACAAAATCAGTAACCTGGGAACTCCTAGAATGCAAACCTAACATGTACTGGTCATTACTTCCTATTTCGTTTTCCCTGTGAAGTTTTTATGACACCCACCACACTTGCAGTGCTCACCACCAGAGAGGCAGGTGGAGGTTGCTTCCTGGCCTCACTGATATGGGCTTGACCACATGTCTGATAAATTAGAGCAAACAGAACGTTAGAGGACAGGACATGAACAGAAACCTTAAAGGTCTAGCCTGCTCTCAAGTGCTGCTTTAAGTACAAAGTCGTTTGCAAACTGAACAAAGAAAAAGACTGGCTCACGGTCTAAGCTGAGATATAGCAGCTGACATGGAGTCATAAGTTGTCCTGAGATCCTGTTGTGCAGCAGCATGATCTCAGCAATAGCTGACCAAGTCAAGGTCTTGGATAGGCTGGTTTCCCAAAATCTCTTTGTAGAAATTGATCAATGTCCACGTGGCCCAAGAGAGCCAATTACTTTCCTTTTTCTTTACCCATTGTCCTGTTCCTCAGGTACCACTTTCATAAGATGAAGTCACCAAATCTTTCTATTGTACCCATAAAAACCCTTCACCAAGGAGATAGTACTTATTACAGTCCAGGCACCTGGCACCCAATGCCCGGGAGCAAGTGGAGTGCTACTTGGATTCTTGGGCACAGACAGATCCTGAGGGACCTGGCTTTCTAGGAGTACATCAAAGACAAATCTGCACTTTGATATTTCACCCAGAGTAAAAACTTTCTTTTTCAGGGGCTAGAGAGATGGCTCAGTGGTTAAGAGCATTGCTTGCTCTTCCAAAGGACCTGAGTTCAATTCCTGGCAACCACATGGTGGCTCACAACCATCTGTAATGAGGTCTGGTGCCCTCTTCTGGCCTGCAGACATACACACAGACAGAATATTGTATACATAATAAATAAATAAATAAATGAATAAATAAATGAATAAAAACTTTCTTTTTGTTCCTCCTAGAATACAATTTTTACTGGGTTCACTGAGAATCTATTCAAAGCTTCCCATTTTTGTCTTCAGGCTTCTATGTAAACGGAGAAGAAAGAATGCCGCAGCCATGGTAAGATGTTCACCACAAACTTGAAGAATGTTTGCAGCAATCAAAAGATGCACTAGGTAAAGTCTGTATGGACACAGAAGGCACACAGCTTGTTGAACCTAAGATCATCCATCCCACAACTAAAGAGAATCGATCTGAGCACAAGAGACAAATTAAGAAAGGAACTGATAAAATTTCACCTCACCTGCTTCAGCAGAGTTCTGTTGGTTCCCAGTTTATGCTGCTCAATACTTTTTCTCACATAAACCCTTTCTATAGCAGTCAGTTCTTCCTTCATCAATGCATGGAGTTCTTTCAATTGTTCATTTTCATTTTCTGAGCCAGCATGCAAGCTGAAATTGAATTAATATGAAAAAGTATTCTTTATTTCATTTCCTTTTTAAAAAAAGATTATTTATTTATTATGCACACAGTGTTCTGCTAAAGATTATTTAGTTATTATGCACACATATATGCCTGCAGGACAGAAGAGGTCATGAGATCTCATTATGGATGGGGGAACCACCATGTGGTTGCTGGGAATTGAACTCAGGACCTCTGGAAGAGCAGCCACAGTTCTTAACTTCTGAGCCATCTCTCTAGTCCCTATTTCGTTTCTCATCATACACTCTTATACACCACAGGAATAAAATGGATTAGATTATTTTATGTTTGTTTGCTTGGTTTTGCTTTTCAGAGACAAGATCTCACTGTCTGGTCCTAGCTGTCCCGGAATTAACTATGGAGATGATATTGACTTCGAACTCACAGAGAACCACCTGCTTCTGCCTCCCAAGACCCAGAATTAAAGGCATGCACCACGACATCTACTTTGGCTTACTCTTTCTAAGGTAGAATCTCTACTTAGGTTTCCTAATCTAACTAAAAACTAAAGCTATCTCTTTCTCAAAGGCCAAATTTCAGGTTAAAAAACACTTTCACATTTCCTCTTTTAAACTTTATTCTTTGTGACTTTCACATTATGCCTCCCAATCCCACCCATCTCTCCCCTGACATCCCAAAAATAAAATCAAAATAAAATTTAAGTGAAAAAAGAGGGGAAAAAAAAGGAAGAAGGGGAAAGGGAAATCTCATCGTGGAAGCTGCAGTGTGACACAATGAGACACGCAGGAAACCCCCTTTTCCATACATTTTTACATGCAGGCGTTCATTACAAAGAATCATTGGTCTGGTTCGAGGCCTCTGGGCTTCTCTTGCACCATCAATGCTGGGCCCTCACAGGGACTCTTCCTGGACATCCCACTGCTGCCCTGTGTTTTGGAGATCCTGGAGCCCTGGCTCCACGGGATTGAATGATAACCCACCACCCAGCCTCCAATGCTCCAGCAGATCACAGAAGAGATGGATGTAGGGGTGGACCCATTTTCACACTTCTTAGAATATTCTGTAACTTTTAGGATTTAGTAGTCTCACCTGTATGGTAAGATTGGCTTGGCAATCTTCCTAACACTGCCAACTCTGATGAACTTCTCAAATCCAAGACTGAGAAGCCTTAAAGAAAATAAGACAAGAGATTCTCCTTACTTACAAAACATCGTGGAAAACACAGTTTCATCAAGTTTTTCATATATACACACACACTCACACAAATGTAATATGTGTGTGTGTATAATTTATTTTTTATTTTGTGTGCACTAGTGTTTTGTTGAATGTATATCTTTATGAGAGTGTTAGATTCTAGAGTTACAGACAGTTGTGAGTTACCATGTGGGTGCTGGGAATTGAACCTGGATCCTTTGGAAAGTCAGTCAGTGCTCTTAACTACTAAGCCATCTCTCTGACCCTCTGAACTTTTCTTTAAAGACAGTGTACCAGTATATCGCCCAGGCTATTCTTAAACTCTCAGTGCTGTTATCTCAGCTTCCTGAGTGCTGGACATAAAATGTGCACAACATGTTCAAGTGTATTATTATTATTTCATAGGGCTGTGTTCCAAGAGCTAGAGATTCAGTATGAAATATCTAAATTCAAATAAAGTAAAGCAATGTAGTTGAAAGATCTCTCATAGAACATATTTGAGATTTTTGCAATTGTCTTCCTTTCTTGGGGCTGGAGATCAAACCCAAGAACTTATGCGTGGGATATAATCACTACCACTGAACTACCTCCTCCTGATCACATTCTGCAAAAGATTTTTAAATACATTTATTTTACACTAAGAGGTTACATTAGTTCTTTTCTACTGCTTTGATAAAACAGTGACAAAGGCAACTTATAGAAAAAAGAGTTTACTTGGGCCTTATAGTTGCAGGGGAATAACAGTCAAAGGTGGTGGGGTGCAGGCAGCAGGCAGCTGGAGCAGCGGTTGAGAGTTCACATCTTGATCCATAAAGCAGACAGGGCTTCTGAAATCTCAAAGCCTACCTCCAGTGACATACTTCCTCCAGCAAGGACACACCTCCTAACCTTCCTCAAATGGCCACTAACTAGGGACCCAGTATTCAAATCACCATAGAGGTCTTTAAGCATTTGTAAAATACCAGTGTTGGGACTGATCAGAAATAAAATGCCAGTTGGGCAGTGGTAGCACATACTTTTAATCCCAGCACTCAGGAGGCAAAGACAAGCAGATCTCTGTGAGTTCGAGGCCAGTCTGGTCTACAAAGCGAGTTCCAGGTCAGCCAGGACTGTTACACAGAGAAACCCTGTTTTGAAAAATCAAAATGAAAGAAAGGAAAAGTTCACGATATGTAATAATTTGAGAAGCAATAGATACTCTAAATTTTGCATCAAGAGCATCTTCAGTATGTTACTATATATATGCACACTATCCCATCTTAGAGAGAAGGGCACTGAAGCTCAAGTGGAGATGATTTAGTCAAGCCTACATCATTAACAAGTAGACAAGGTTGAAGACAGGGCTCGGAGGTCAAGAGTATTTGCTATTCTTCCAGAGGACTCTGGTTTAATTCTTAGCACCCACACTGTGGCTCATAACCATCCATTACTCCAGTTCTAAAGGATTCAATGTGTTCTGGCCCCTGAAGACATTGCAGATTCATGAAGCACAGACATAAATGAAGACAAACACCCATATATATACAATCTTAAAACAAACAAAAATGATTTTTTTAAAAAAGTAGAGTCATGGGCCGGAGAGATGGCTCAGTGGTTAAGAGCATTGCCTGCTCTTCCAAAAGTCCTAAGTTCAATTCCCGGCAACCACATGGTGGCTTACAACCATCTGCAATGAGGTCTGGTGCCCTCTTCTGGTCTGTAGACATACACACAGACAGAATATTGTATACATAATAAATAAATAAATAAATAAATATTAAAAAAAAATGTAGAGTCAGTCAAGACTAGAGCTCAGCTAGACTCTCTGCCTCCAGAGGCTAGGATGCTCCTCTATAAATCCTGATCCCCTAATTAGGGCTTTGTGCAGAAGGAGACGTGATTCCCTCCCCTCTTGTACCTTATCGCTCTAGTTCCATGCTAGCTCAATGAGTACGAGGTCCTCTAAAATGCTGGCACCATCTCAGAAATGGGAACTTAAAGACAACTACAGGAAATTACAGCCCTTTAAACACAGTTTCCCCAAGTGATGACAAAAAGCACAGTGTTAGTATATAAACAGATTCCAATTCTTACCTTTCCTAGTCTGACAAGATCTAGAACTGATTTGGAGGTTACATTACAACTGCAGAACTTAAGTCCCACCCTAATTGTGGGCGGCACCACCTCCTAGGTCCCACATTAATTAAAAAGGAGAAAGGAAGCAAAGCCCCAGCCCCTGCCTACCTCACACTCTGTTTACAGTGTATGGGCGCACTATGCCCAACTGCCCCATGCTTCTGCAGCCATGATTTCCCCAGCGTGAGGCACTGTACCTTGGAACTGTGGATATGATAAGTCTTTTCCTCCCTAAATCATTTTGTCAGCATATGAAGAAAAGTAACTAATAGGCCTCAGTTTAGAGAAAAGTTAGCTACTTCGCAATATGAAATAGTTAGTGGTCATTTTTCAATACAAGTTTGAATTAAATCTGTAATAATATAGGGGCAATATTCTCAGAGCAACGCTACTTTAGGGTAATGTGTACTATGTTTATGCTTTCATTTTTTTTTAAAAAAACAAAACCCTTTGTCTTATTCTGCCCATCACACTAGACAATGTCTGTTCCAAGGCGGAAGAATGATACTTCACTGTGAAGAAATAGAGGAACCCAGCCGATGTGCAGTTGAGACACGTATCTAGTAAGGTTCACAGGTTCACATTTCTCAGGTCCTTTTCAGAGATTCAAGTATTAAATAGCCTTCTAAAATGGCTGTGAGTGTGGTTCAGTGGAAGAACACTCACTCAGCATGCACAAAGCCTCAGGTTCTATCCCTAGCACAGTACACACACACACACACACACACACACACACACACACACACACACACACGGAGAGGGAGCGAGACAGAGGGAGACAGAAAGTACACAGACTTCCTGCATTTCTAGATTGAATGTTTACCTGCCCTTTTCATTCTAACCTCTCAATACATGTTTTCTAACAGTCTCATGTAAATTTTCATTTCAGGCTAAGCAATCTAAGTTTGTTCTTTCCATCGAAGTGCTAGGAAATTCCTCATTATCTTAGATTTTTTTTTTAAAAAATGCTATCCTTAGTCACTCTTAGATTTCTCATGAGAGTGCACAATAGTGCACTTTCCCAATGGAAAATTTTATAAAACATATCAAGAAGCTTAGGATGCTTCTTATTTTTACCCTAGCTTAGGATGCTTTCCTTAGCTTACAAGTTGGCTTGGTGGGTAACTTGTTGCATAAGTCACACAGGCTACATTTGATCCACAGAACCCATGGTGGGAAGAGAGAACCCACTTCTGAAAATTGTTCCCACACCTCCATGCATGCGCTGTAGCACAGGTGTGCCCATAGTCTGTCCGTCTGACTGTCTGTCTCTTTCTGTCACACGTTTTTTTTAAGTTATTTAAAAACAAGATATAGAGATAGATATAAAGACTTATATCCAAGATTTTTGTCACAATATAATTTATATTGGTAAAATTTTGACATGAATAATGGTATAAGCAAATCAATGAATAGAATTATGAAAAGTAATTGGGCACTATATCACACAGCTTGAAACCAAGCGCTAAAAAAGGCAGAGGTAGATGAATCTCTAAGTTCCAAGACAGCCAGGGAGTAAGATCCAGTACATGTGTATGTGCACATGCATGTGTGTTGGACATGTTAGGCCACTGCTTCACTACTGAGCTACATCCCCAGTCTAAAATAATCTTTAAATTTAAAATGTTGTCCTCTGATCTCCACATGTATGTATGCTGTGGCACACACACAGACACACACACACACAGACACACACACACACACAGAGAGAGAGAGAGAGAGAGAGAGAGAGAGAGAGATTAAACAAAAAGACTAGCTATATGTGTCATGGATTTTTAAAATAAAAGCCGTTATTTATTCTGATATTCAGATAAATACTAAATTATTGGTAAATATTCAGCATTTCCTTGGTATTTAAAAACTATATTTATTTATTGTCTGTGTGTGTGCACACTCATGATAATTTGGACACACATGTCTATGTTCATCAGTCCTTCTTTGTAATTAAAAAACAAACAAACAAAAAGGAAGAGCACTTGCTATGCAAGCATGAGTCATGAGCTCAAATCCCTAGCACACCACATTAGAAACCGAGAACCTGACACAGTCATGCAATCACTTATAACCTCGCACTTTGAGGGACAGAGGCTAGATCCAGGCTCAGAAAGAGACCCTGTCTCCAAGTAATAAGGCAGAGTGATAAAGTAGGATAGCATTCTCCTCTGAGCTCTGTACATATAAAGGTGTGCACTTGTACCACCGAGAGAGAGTAAATTAAAAATTCTTATGTATTTACTGTTATTGTTATTGTCTTCTTTGTATCCCTCTTATTAAAACAATGGTATAACTTACATTGTTCAGCTATATTAATGTGTTTATACAGCTGCATGAGTGGGCTATAACTGTTGGTTAGGGGATTGGATTTTAACTTACATCTATAATAATAAACTCAACCCTCTGAGTCAGAGGCAAAGGGTTTTTACTTATGACAAGAAATAGCATAAGCACCATGGTGCGTACGAGTCCTTTGGTCCCCACAATCCCCCAGGAGATGTAGAGCATCTTGCAGATGCCTGCACGTGCAATGGGCTCAACAGTACAGCTAAGGAGCACTGAGGTTGGAAATCCACCACTCTTAGCAACAAGCAGCAGGCAGTTCTCCCTTTAATTTCAGTCCAACTTGCAACCCTGAGAAATGCCTTTCAAAGGAATGCTCAGGGCTCACACCAGACGGCCTCCCCCAACAACACACTTTCAGCCCTACATGCTCTTGGCTGAACTTGTATTCTAGAGGGTTATTCTAAACTGTTTATGACAAACTGCCAGATAAATGAACAATTATTACTTAAGAAACTAGACTGTTACTACTTCATAGCTGTTGGGTCAGAAGCAATGGCCTTGCATTCTTGTCAGGCAGCAAGAATACATATGGACATTGGGATAATCTAAAATATCAGCTATTTAAATCCGCTTGTCATACTTACCCAAGAAGCACTCTATCAACAGCTACATTAGTGGAAGAAGAAATGAGAAGCTTCCAAGGCCTTGCGTTTCCAACTGTTCCAGCATCACACTTTTCAAACAGCTGTACAAAGAACAAAATCACCACAGCCAGCAAATAGCTTTTGCCTGCTCCAAAAACACCTAAAATATCACAAAAACTTTTATGAATGTACAAGCAATATTTTCTCTATCTCGCCCTCCTTCGTTTAATTAATTTATTCAAAAACGATGTCCACTTAGTGCTATGCAAGAGGATAAACAGATAAACATTTTCATCTTCAGTAAGGCTACAGTCAACAGGATAAATAGGTAAAGATACGATATGGTAATAGGGTAACATTGCTAAGGAACCAGAGAAGGAAGACTATCTTTGCCTTGGTGGCGATGGGAAGACGTCCTTTAAAAAAAGAAGTCGTAGAACTAAGTCTCCCAGAATCCCACACCAACAGTCTACAAAATGTCAGCTAAGCATGTTAATAGCATTCTTAGAAATTTCTAGGTGTATAGCAAGCAGGCAAGAATGGAGGTTTGGGTAGGCAAAGTGATAAACACAGAGGATAAATCAATCTTGGGAGGCACAGGCAGGTGGATCTCTGTGAGTTCCAGGCCAGTCAGGCTATATCAAACAAAGATAAATCATAAGTCTACTATGGCTAAAATTTTTGAAATTTCTCTGGAAGCTGGCAGGCAGACACCGAAGGATTTTAAAGAACAGGACTGTCTTGTAAGAGTGTGTGTCTTAGAAAAACTATGTGGAAGCTGGGCAGTGGTGGCACATACCCTTAATTCTAGCACTTGGGAGGCTGACGCAGGCGGTTTGACACCAGCCTGGCCTACAAAGTGAGGTCCAGGATTGTTAGGGCTGTTACACAGAGAAACGCTGTCTCAGAAAAACATTTTAAAAAGAGAGAGAGAGAGAGAGAGAGAGGGAGAGAGAGAGAGAGAGAGAGGTGGAGGGAGGAAGGAAGAGAGACTACATGAGTCAAATGTGGAAAAGGTGAGACTACAATGGAGCATCAGCATAATGAACGCTGACTTTACTGAGGGCCCCACATGCTGTGCAACTTCTCTAAGCATTCTACTTACATTTAATCATTTAAGCATCCAACCACATGAGGTATATGCTATTTTTACACATTTCCAAGAAATTAAAGCTAAGAAGTAAGTCTCCTATTCAAAATCATACAGTCAATAAATAATGATGGAGCCAGAATATGAAAGCAGTGTTCTAATTTAAGATTTTACATTCTTACCCACGAGAAAACAACGAAAGAGCAGGATAAGCTATAAATGTCTACATTTACTACGACTGTCTCTTTCTTACCATGAATGATTGTGATAGGCAGGGGAGGGGTGCAGGGCTGCAGTGCGTCTTCACCACTTTCTTGAGAGGCCATCATTTGAGCTATCTGAATTAGTGCTGTAGCTTGATCCTTGTTCAACCTGTGTATATGAATCAACTCACTAGCTAACTGCAGGGTCACTCCGAGGTTCAGGAGTTCAAATTTTGTTTTAATATTTGCAACAGCTGGTGGGATAAATTTTCTTTTACTGACATTTTTATTGCTAGCTGTAGTTGGCCGAGACCTAGTAAAAAGAGAGTACATCAGAAACATGACTTTTGAAATGTGTGATTGGACTCATTCATAACTTAGCTTTCACTTTACAATTGTCAGAGAGTTTCTGGAGGAGAGGATTCAATTTAGAGGGTTCAAGAGAACTAATAGTTACGAAATACCTACTATATGCTGGCATGAACTTAAGTAGTTTACTCATTGATTTATATACTCTTCACACCAAAAAAATTAATGACCCCAAGTAGAGATACACAAATATTGAAATGTTCCCACAAAAATCACAGCACTAATTAATAGACTGGTTTACATAATTAACATAGCTTCTACTTCAGGCAAAATTACAATAGACAAATGATTTTATTGTTATGTATAAGATATAAAAATAAAGTTACGGGCTGGAGAAATGGCTCAGTGATTAAGAGCATTAGCTGCTCTTCCAGAGGACCTGGGTTCAATTCCCAGCATCCACATGGCAGTTCACAACTGTCCAATTCTAGGGGATCTAACACCCATGGCAAAATACCAATGCACACATTACGACAAAGAAAAGGGTAATACTACAAGATAACAATCCAAATTGGAAGATAGGAGTTCAGTGGTGAAGCACTTGTATGGGGATGGATGCCTAGTGCAAGAAAACATACTTTTCTCATTTTAATGCATTCACTTTCCAGTTGTTATAATTAATTTATCCATTCTTTGATTTATTAAAACAAGGTCTCATGTATCCCAGATTGACCTGAAACTCTCAATGTTGCTAAAGATGAACTAGAATTCATGATTTTTCCATCTCCATCTCTGAAATGGGAAGAGTACAATATATTACCACAGCTGCTTTATGTGGTAATAAATATGATACCTAGGGTCTCAAGGATATGGCAAAATGAGCTGTAGCCAAGTCCCATTCCTGATTTTTTTTAAAAAGCTTTGATATTAGAGAAATTAAAATGTGAGATATAAGTAATTAGAACAAAAATAGTATCAACATCATACTTTCACATCTTTTTTTGGATGCTAAGCAATATGGAACATAAAGATACAGAGAAGTGGCTGGAGAGAGGCTCAGGGGTGACGAGCACTGGCTCTTCTTCCAGGGAACTCAGGATCCACTCCCAGCATCCACACAGCAATTCACAACTGGCTGTGTATCTAGTTCTAGGACAACCAATAGCCTTTCTGGCCCTCAGACGCAGGGACACACACGGTGTACATACATGTATGTATGTAGGCAAAACACCAGATAAACCATATACAGTAAAAACCATATAGATGAATAAAATTATGCACTATAACGACCCTTTAAAAAATTGTCCCCAAGATAAAGAGAAATAAATTTCAATATAAGCCCAAACCACAATAAATAAACAGATGGAAGGGAAGTAATACATACTTTTTTCCTTTCCTCTTACAAATTTTATTTATTTATTTTTGGTGCTAGGGATCAAAGCTAGAGCCTCACACATGCTGATAGCATCCTATCACTGAGCCACATCTGCTCTATGCTTAACTTCTAATACACGATAATCTTCTAATCTAAAAGATAATTAAAATTTTGTTGGTGAAATATATTTAATGTTCTGTTATTGCACTTTCAGTTACCATCTAGGATGATTAATTTTTTTTGTCAACTTGATACAAGCTCTGTCATCTAGGACGAGGGAACCTCAGTCAAGAAAACAACTCCATCATATTGGCCCATGGGAAAACCTGTGGGGCATTTCCTTGATTAATGATTGATGAAGAAGGGTTCAGCCTATTGTAGGTTGTGCTACCTCTAGGCAGAGGATTCTGAGTTGGAAAAAAAAAAAGGCAGACTCAGCAAGCCAGTAAGCTATGTTCCTCCATGGTATCTGCTTCAGTTCCTGCCTCCAGGTTTCTGCACTGAGTTCCTGCCCTGTATTCCCTTCATGACAAACTATACGCTGGAAGATAAAATTAAGTCTTTCCTCCCAAGCTGCTTCTGATGATAGTGTTTATCAAAGCAGCAGAAAACAACAGAAAGCAAACTAGGACACCATAATTTAAAACCAATGATCAAAGATAAAAAATGACTTACATTGCTAAGAGGTATGGCATTATGGGAAGACTCGCTGGGTTAAAGTAGTCCTGAATGTTCTGCAGTGTTGTCAGCTCTGTGCTGGCATTACAAACCAATAATGCATGGACTGTTACTACAGAGACAACATAGAAAATGGATATTAGGTGTAAATAAAACCAACACAAACAAACTGATTAAATGTCCTTACAACTCAGAGGTTAGCTTCTGAACTAGTCAGAAGACAGAAAATGAAATTTTCAGGACATGCAGAGGTGTTTAAATGTCTATCTTTTACACTACCGTGCCCTTCAGTCATTTATTTTGAGTGTGAGCATTCATAAACCGTGTAACTGAAATCACACTTGGAACGATCAGCAGTTAGTATTTAGGCATCTGTACTGGCCTGCTCTTGGGCTGCAGCCACTAAGAGCACCTTCTGTGTTCCCTTTTAAAAGGTAGGCCTTGCCCAACTCCAATCTCTCTCTTTCTCCGTCTGTTCCTTTCTCTCTCTCTGCTTTTCTGCCTGTCTTCCCCTACCCCTATCTCTCTGCCTCTCTTCACTTAGAGAATTTCTCAAAATGGCTTAGATAATCAAGATAAAAATCATATTTGGCTGAATCTCAAATCTCTAAAACCTCAATGTAAAGATACATTGTTTACTAAATATGCCTTCAAAGTCCAAGAAAATGAGAACCCATCTAAATAAAATTATACGAAAAAGGACTCATGCCCGAAATCAGGTATATAGAAAATTTAATCTTAACCAAATAATAACTGTTAGTTTAAGATTTCTTTTTTTATGTGTAAAAGTGGGGTTTTTTTCCTGCATACATACATATGTATACTATACATGTGCCCAATGCCTTAATAGGTCAGAATAGGGTACTAGATCTTCATAACTGTCATTACAGATGATTATTACCCATTGCATAGTTGCTGGGAATAAACCTGGGTCCTCTGCAAGAGCAATAATTGCCTTAATCACTGATATATCTCTCAAGCCCCTCAAGATTTCATTATACTCTTAGTTCTATGGGACTTGAACTGTAGAAATATTTACAAGTCTGGGTGGTGGTGGTGCACACCTTTAATCCCAGCACTCGGGAGGCAGAGGCAGAGGCAGACGGATCTCTGTGAGTTAGAGGACAGCCTGGTCTATAAGAGCTAGTTCCAGGATAGGCTCCAAAGCTACAGAGAAACCATGTCTTAAAAAAAACAAAAAACAAAAAAAATAACCATAAAAAACAAAAAAGAAACATTTACAAATTCAACTTTCATACATGTGTTAGTTTTATTTCAACCTGACACAAACCAGGAAGAGGTAACCTCAAATGAGAAAATACTAATACTTCCATTGGACTAGTCTGTAGGCAAGCCTGTGGGGTATTTTCTGAATTTACGACTGAAGGGCCCAGGCCACTGTAGGCAGTGCTACTTCTGGGTAGGTGACCCTGGGCTGTATAACAAAGCAGGCTGAACAAGCCACAGAGAACAAGCCAGTAAGCAGTGCTCCTCTGTGATTTCTACTTTAGTTCCTGCCTTGAACAACTGCCATGGCTTGATGACTGGCCATAACCAGTAAGACAAAATAGACCCTTCCTTCCCCCAAGTGGATCATACTGCATACAATCTGTTGTTCTGTTTAAGTAGAAATTAGGTGGACATAATGATACTTACTGTTCGTGGGCCAGTTAGAAGGGAAATAGCCTTTCAAAGGCAGCAGCTCCACTTCATTGACAGAAGATGGCCCAAAGAAGACACTGCATGCAATGAAGGTATCTAGTTGGAAGTCTAGGGTTTTTGAAATCACCCAAAGATCACCTGAAAGGTCAAACATTTTCAAATCCCTGCTTTACTGAGGTAAGCTTGACCAAAACAAATAAACAAAACAAAACTACAGCTCGTTGGGATTTCAGCATGGCATTTTGTGGGTGGTAGTAGGGATTGAACTTAATGCTTTGTGTATGTTATGAAGCCATTCTATCACTGCACTACAAGTCTAGTACAACACATTTGATATGTCTTCTGTGATGGTTTCCACAAGCAAGATAATTAACATATCTATCACCTGACATGGTTACTTCTGTGTGCCTGCTAAGAACCCTTAATCTCCACCTTTTGCAGACTTCAAGTACACGATACATTATGATTGGCTGATAATATAAATTAGATCACTAAAACTCACAACAGAATACATATATACTCAGACAGGTACTTGCATGTACATAAAATAAAAATACACCTTAAAAAATTGTGTGTTTCTATTGTTTGTAAAAGAAAAAAAATGTAAAGAACAATTTGCTAGGCCTGGAGGGATGGCTCAGCCGTTAAAGGCTAGGCTCACAACCAAAAATATACGAACAATTTGCTGATATTTCGATCAATAAAGACAAAAGATGATTCACAAAACTAACAAAATAGACAAATCTCAGGCAAAACTACTCAGGAGAACAAAATATACAAACCACATAAGTTTTAGAAAATTATAAAGTATTAATACATTGAACCAATGACTTCTACAGAGATTTGCCCAGCCCTCAGGGGGTGAGGAAAGAGGTAGTGAGAGCCTGTCCCCCATAGACATGAAAGTTTTCAAAAGTTTATTTATTGAGTTCAGAGATAATAAAACAAGATGTCATTCTCTAAGGCTGGCAAGGCAGCTGAGCAGATAAAGCACCTGGAACCCACATGGTGAAAAGGAGAAAACTAACTCACTCAGCTACCCTGATTTCCACATGCATACCGGGATGGGTCTGAGTGTAATCTAGAGATTCAACTTGCATCAGAATTCCAGCAGGCTTTTTTTCATAAAACTTCACCAGATGCCTTTAAATGCATATGGAATTGCAAAGTGACAAGAGCAATGTCTGGAAGCGAGGGGAACTCTTTGTAGTCTGATTATTAGGACTTAAGCCACAGTAATTTAAGCACTGTGGGACTGGGAGAAAGATATATATAACTCATGTAAGCCCAGCATGGTAGTTCCTACCATTAATCCCAGTCAACGCTCAGGTGGCTGGGGCAAGAGAAACTGGGAATTTAAGACAGAAAGACACTGTCTCCATGAACCAAAAATTAAGAAAGGAAAGAGATGTGGCTCAGTGATAAATTCCCTTCCTAACATATGCCAGGCCTTGGGTTTGATTTCTCCCACTTACAGTATAAAAGAAGTCTAGAAAAGGCTTGAAATAAAAAGACTTGGTAATGAGAAGAAATTTACAATATACCTGACCAACAAAGGAACAACATGAACACATAAAAATCTTTTATAAATGGGATCGCTAAAAATTCAATAGTAAAGTAGATGAGGAACACATACAGCTAGTAAACACATAAAGAACATTTTGAAGTCACTGAAGAGAAAAGTGTAAACCAAACTACAGGTTCACTATATACCCACTTGAGTAGGTTGACCCACAGCTTCTCTTGTACTAAGACTACACTTGGTAAAAACTACTACGGAAATCAGTTTGGAATTCTAAAATAAAGATGGATGTTACATTCTCATGATCTGTAATACATTTCCCTTTCAAGGATTGTATCTCTAAAAGTCTTGTGAATATCTACAAAAAAGAGTAAGAATCCCATACCAGGCTAAGGGAGGACTGGGGTAAGAATAGGTCATGAACGCTGAGAGGTGGTGGTGCACAGAGTGAGTTCCAGGTCAGCCACGGCTGTTACACAGAGAGACCCTGTCTTGGAAAAAAAAAAAAAAAAAGGTCTGGCACAGAATTAAATTACTTTACTGTTTATATGGTATCAAAAATTTAGTGCAATTTTTCAATAAAGTGGTTTCTGGAATAAATTTTTTTAAAACTCTTAAAACTTTTTGTTTTTAGTTTTTGGAGGTAGAGTTACTCTGTGTGGCCCTGGCTGTTCTGGAACTCTCTGTAGACCATGCTGGTCTCAACTCACTGTCTCTTGAGTGCTGGGATTAAAAACTCTAAAAATTCTCAGTATACTTTTTAGAAATGATCTACAACATCACAATTTTCACTATATGGCACTGTTAAATTATACTTTAAAAATTCTCTTTACTATAAAGGATTTGCAGAGCTATGGAACTCAATCATGAACATGGTCAGGTCCACCTACATTTATTATAAGTTGAAGAGCTCTCCTTCCGACTTAGCTTAAGATAAATCTTATTTTTTGTTTCTCTGCAAAATTCAGGGTTCACAGTTGCAAACGTCTTTAGTTTACCGTACTGTTTCCTCTGAAGATCAAATCCTTTCCTGAAAATAAAATAACAAAAGATTCAAATGAATTTGAGTGGCTAAGAGATTGCTCAGGTTAAGAATAACTCCCTGGAAACCCTGACTGTTCTTAGGACTAGAGAGGAAGGGGGAAGTGGGGAGGGGGTGGGAAAAGGGAGGCAGGGAGGAGGTGGAAATTTGTAAGAAAGAAAGAAAGAAAAGGGAGGCAGGGAGGAGGTGGAAATTTGTAAGAAAGAAAGAAAGAAAGAAAGAGAGAGAGAGAGAGAGAGAGAGAGAGAGAGAAAGAAAGAAAGAAAGAAGGAAAAAGGAAAGAAAGAAAGAATAACTCCCTGATCTCCCAGGAACCTTGGGTTCCCACATCCACATCTGCATCTGCCAGCTCACAAACACTTGTAACTCCAGCTCCAATAGATCCAATAACCTCTATGCTTCCACAAGTACCCACAAACATATGCACATACATATACACACAATATAAATAAATAATAATCTTTTAAAAGGAATTATTTTAATTTTTAACACAGAACATATGTGTTTATTTACTTTCAGAGATGTTGCAAAATATAAATATTATAAATAGATACATAAATATATCGATTAGCTGGGTGGTGGTAGCACACGCCTTTAATCCTAGCACTAGGGAGCAGAAGCAGGTGAATCTCTGTAGGTTCAAGGCCAGCCTGGTCTACAGAGTGAGTTCCAGGACAGTTCAAAGTTATACAGAAAAACCCTGTCTTGAAAAACCAAACCAAAACAGAGAGAGAGAGAGAAAGAAAGAGAGAGATTCACAGATGTGAATCATCATCATCATCATCATCATCATCATCATCATCATCATCATCAAAGTTATACAGAAAAACCCTGTCTTGAAAAACCAAACCAAAACAGAGAGAGAGAGAGAGAGAGAGATTCACAGATGTGAATCATCATCATCATCATCATCATCATCATCATCATCATCATCATCATCATCATCATCAAAGCCAGGCAGAGGTGGTGTATTCCTTTAATCCCAGGACTGAGGAGGCAGAGGTCAAGGCCAGCCTGTTCTACAAAGAGAGTTCTACGACAGCTAGAGCTATTACACGAGAAACATCGTCTCGAAAAACCAAAATCATCATCATCATCATCGAACAGAAAAAGTATTTAGAAACTAGACCATCTAAGTTTATATAGCTGCAAAATTAAAATAATAATCTTAATTACTATCATCTTATACATTATTGTTATGAGCAAATAATATATACAAAATCCTTGGGAAAGACCCAGGCATCTATAAGCCTGCAATAAGTTATTAAATTTCCATGCAAACTGTCATTATGCTTCATTGTTATCAAGCCCACTTTCATCCTATCAGCTCTATTATTCAGGCTTGGGAACAACCTATTCCTGTACTGTTAAAGAATTATTATTGTGGTTTTATAAATAGGGTTTCTCTTAGGTTTGTGACTAACTATGAGAAGGAAGGAGAGAGGGAGGAAGGGAGGAAAAAACAAACTACCTTTTGCCAGTTAGAGAGAACCAAAATAACTTTAAAGCCTTACTTTCATTTAAAATTATAGGACTGAGAGTAGTCTCCTTGATATATACTTTCCCCATCTGGGGTGGTTTGAATGTAACTGACCCCCATAAACTCAGAGGGAGCGGCACTATTAGGAGATGTGGCTTCGTTGGAATAGGTATGGTCTTATTACAAGAACTGTGTCACCATGGGGGTGGGTTTTGAGGTCTCATATATGCTCAAGCCATATCCAGTGTCTCAGACCTCTTGCTGCTGTCTGAGGGATCAAGATGTAGTTCCTTCCCTCAGCTCCTTCCCCAGCTGTCTGCATGCTGCTATGTCCCACGATGTTTTCCTTTATAAAAGTTGCCATGGCCATAGGGTCTCTTCTCAGCAACAGAAACCCTAACTAAGACGCCATCTCAATTTCTTTTCAAACCACTGATGGGTTTGGAATATAGCTTAGGAGAATAACAGTCAAGCATGTGAAAGACTATGGGACTAACCCCAGAGTACCTGTTGGTGAGTTCTGTGAGGGTTGCTATTCTCTGATCTAATTACAGGAAATTTTATGGTACCATAAAACATACCTCAACAAAAGCTGGCATTCCTCATAGACCGGTACCTTTTGACTTCTTAAATATGAGCCGATGCTCTTAACATCATTAAAAACCATGTTGGTCTGAGACTCATCCTGTGATAACTGTCCTGGAGTTGCTTCCTCAAGCCATTTGAAAAATTTACATTGATTACCTTTGGGCCTATCACATGTATAAAAGAGACGACCCTAGGGGGGAAGAAGATATAAAGAATTTAATGTACAGTATTTGCCTAGGATGCATATTAGAATCGTGAAAAACTATTTCTATTTTTCTACCGTTTTTTGCACTGTGCTTGTCAAGTATAACAGCTGCTTGCTATTAATATATTTCAAAAAACAAATCGCTTATTAATTTAAGCAATACATTAATATTATAAAGTACCTATTTTTCCATTTATTTTCTCTTCATCAAGAGAGTATATTATCCTGAAAACAAAACCTAATTCGAGAGACTGGAGGGTTGGCTCAGCACTAAGAGTACTTGCTGCTCCTCCCGAGAACCTGGACTTGGTTTCCAGCAACCACATGACAACTGATAACTACATGTAATTCCAGTCCTAGAATAGAGGATCCAGCACTCTCCTCTGGCTTCCACGGGCTCCAGGTATACATGTGGTGTACATATATATATATATATATATATATATATATATATATATATGCAAACACTCACACATACACATTAAATAAAAATAAATAACTCCTGTTTCAAAATATATTTAAAAATTTGTCAAGCAGTGGTGGTGCACGCCTTTAATCCCAGCACTTGGGAAGTAGAGGCAGGCAGATCTCTTTGAGTTCGAGGCCAGCCTGGTCTACAAGAGCTAGTTCCAGGACAGGATCCAAAGCTACAGTGAAACCCTGTCTTGAAAACACAATGACAATAGATAGATAGATAAATAGATAGATAGATAGATAGACAGACAGATACTCAAAAATTAGTAATAAATTATAATTTTATTTTTCACCAGTTAAATGTTCACTAGACAACTTGACACTGACCCAGAAACAACTACTAGCAATATCTGTGCATTTCTTTCTACATACGCACATACACACATACAAACATATACATAGATTTTGTAAAACAAAATTCACCAAATGATGCATTTTGACCCAACCCTTTAAACAAACAACATAGCATGAACATACAAACGTACTATCAAATAATCTTGAAAACAATATGTTAGTGGCTACATACTTCAATCTATATAGCTATGCTATTATTTATGAATTCTTCCTTTTGACTTTTTTTTTTTTGAGGCAGTTTCTCTGTGTAACAACTCTGGCTGTCCTGGAACTCATCTTTGCCTCCTGGGTGCTGAGATTAAAGGCATTATGCCACTACTGTCTGGCTGCTTTTGAATTTTTAAGGTCAAATTTATATATCCAACTAATGATACATGCAAATAGTGCAATTATTTAATTGCTACTATAGGTGTAAGCAGTTTTACAAATGAGTAAAAACTACCAATGTGCTACGAACCCTTCTTTGTGATACCCACAATATATATTAGGACAGCATGCTTTTCTACTCACTTGGCCTTGTCTAGTGCTGGTTCAGTTTCCAACCTTCATTTCTTTAAGTCTCATCTCAGCATTTTCTAAACCCTAAAGCAGACCCCTTTCTCAGTGCTGACACTGCGCTTAGGCAAACCCTTCCTACCTTACAGATGCAATTTTCTTCACTGTATCAGTTTCCATCCATTACTATGTAAAAAGCTCCTAAATTTTTTGAAAATTAACTTTAATTCTTACTTTTGTATCCTGGAACACAGACCATTCATTTCATTAGAAAAGTACTGAGAGCTTATTATGTTACTAATGCCACAAAGAAAACTCACGTCTCAGTTACCATAGTACCTAAACTATGAATAAGGTAAGTGTAGGGAGGGAACAGAAGCAATACCTTATTTGGGCCTTCTTTTTTAACCATGACAAGTTTGGCAGGTTGATTATGATGGCAGGATGGTAAATTATTTTTTCCGCTTTTTAGTGTCTCTCCTTTTGACGATGTATAAAAGGATATGTCAACTTTGGAAAGTGCTTTGTACAACTTTTGCGCCAAACCAAATAGCAATATATTCAGATGCTCTACAAGAAAAAAAAAGAGCTGAAAATCAAATACAAAATTATTTCACATTAGTATCAATTTCACTGTTTCCTAGCCAATTTGAAAATAGCCTTTTGCCAGGCAGTGGTGGCGCACGCCTTTAATCCCAGCTGTTGGGATGCAGAGGCAGGTGGATTTCTGTGGGTTCAAGACCAGCCTAGTCTACAAGAGCTAGTTCCAGGACAGGATCCAAAGTTACAGAGAAACCCTGTCTCGAAAAACAAACCACCCCCCCCTCAAAAAAAAGAAAAGAAAGAAAAAGAAAATAGCCTCTTAACAATCAACTGTAACACAGTACTGTAACATCCATTATTTTAAAGATTTGTTTTATTTTATGTGTGTGAGTGCCTGTGTGTATATACGCACACCTAGTATCACAGTGATCACAGAGGTCAAATAGTTCAGAAGGTTGTGCTTTCATGTAGTTGTCAGGAACAGAATCTGGGCCCTCTGCAAGAGCACTGAGTACTTTAACCACTGAGACAACCCCCTAACTATCCTTTTTGTACTTTATTATTGTCTCAATTTTGCCAAACTGAAACAAAAACAAAACCAAAAAACCCGGCTTCATTGCCATCCAAAGCAAATACTATTGTATTAAGCCCTTATCTATCAGATTCTGTTATGCTCCCTCTGAAAGTCATCCACACTTTTTATTATTGTTGCAAATTAACTGTATACATTAAAGGACTTCACTGTATCATTCCTTTTTCTTTAAGAACTGTTATTTTCAATTATGTTCATGTGTGTGTGTGTCTGTGTGGGTTTGTGTACATGACTGCAATACCCAAGGAGGCCAGAAGAGTATTGGCTCCCCTGGAGCAGAGTTACTGATAGTTGTGAATCATGTAACTCTGGACTTATGTAATAGAACACAGGTCCTCTGCAAGAGCAGAAAGCATAATTAATAGCTAAGCCATCTCTCTAGTCCCTCACTGTAACATTTCAATACATATAAATATTGTGTTTTTAGCAGCCACATCAGTTATTTATTTACTTTATTTTAGTTTTGGGACAGTCTTACTATGTGGTCTAAACTGATCTCCAGCTCTCGCTCTCCTGCAGTCTTCTAGTGCTGGAATAACAGACAGGCACTGCCACACCTTATAACAACCCAGCTTTCAAAATGCAAGTTTTATTCTTATACCACAAAACATTCAGACCTAAACTGGGCGGTGGTGGTGCACACCTTTAATCCCTGCACTTGGGACGCAGAGACAGGAGGATCTCTCTGTGGGTTCAAGGCCAGCCTGGTCTACAAGAGCTAGTTCCAAGACGGGCTCCAAAGCCATTGAGAAACCCTGTCTCGAAAAAAATGAAAAAAAATACAACACATTCAGACCTAAGCATGCGTCATATTTAATGGTTTCATTTACATGTAATGAACTCATTTGTTTCTATTTTAATAAATAAAAAGCCCTAATTTAAAAAATATTGCAATTTCTCACTTTTAAAGCTTTTGATCTGACATTCAAATAAAGAAATGATAATTTCTAAAATAAATTTCCAGAAGAAAATTTACTATGAAAATCCTTAAAGCATTATTCTTTTTTATAGTTCTAATACTCACAGAAGGTAATCATCAGAAAAAAAATATAACAGTCATACCTATGATGGAAGATGTAAAGATCTGCTTATAGTGAATGGGAGACTGGAAAACAGCTGGTACGTAAACTTGTCTTTGAGGGAGATAAGCTGATATTATTTTCTGCCCATTTGGGAAGCACAGCTCAGAACCATTTATCTTCTGAAAAAAAAATCACCATTTACCATCAAATTGCTTTTCATATATAAAATGAAGAAAATACTAATTGTAGTTTTGAATTTTAGAATCCATGAAAATTGTTTTATGATCTAAAATAAAAAACAAAATAAAGCCTGTATAAACTTTTAACTCTTAAAAATACTAACTCTTCTCATTGGTCTCTTAATATGATTTTAATATGTTATAGCAAGTTTTAATAGAGGCATGTGTCTTATTTTAATAATCCAACCAGCAAAATTGATTTGATAGTCAAAAATAAAAAGTCACAGTGAGCTCAGTACTAAAAGGAGTGACAGAAAAAGGAATAAGAACTTATATTTATTAAATACCTTTTACATGCTCAACAGCATACCCAAGACTTTTAAATACATAATTCAATATTCATAATTATTGGGAAATGTTTAACAAATAGCTACCTGATCAAAAAGAAAAACGTTCCAAACAATCTGCGCCTTTTTCTGCTGGAATTCACACAGTAACTACCGGAGAAAACGCACCGAGAGTTTGGAGACTTCCCTCACCTGTAAATCGTTGACTCTGGAGTTGTAGCTGGCAGGGCTTCCTAACATAGCTTGAATTTCCTCTGTCTCGGAAGTCTGCTTTGAGTTCAGAGTAAAAGCTTTCTTTCTGGAAGCCAGCTCTCGACTGCTAAAGTCCTGTTGCTGTTGATAGAGCATGCCTTTCATCCTCTGCAAGTGCACAGGGTCTACAGAGCTTTCCTTCGCAGCATTCCTCTGCTGCGCACTCGTGTGGCTAGAATGCATCCCAGAGCTGACCTCAGCAAAGCTGTCCTCTGCCACGTCACTGCCAATTCTGTTCAGAGCAGCTGAGCTGCACTGGAATGTGTTTTGATATTTCAGCCACTTGCTTTGCACAGAATTCTTATGAAGCAGTGAAACATCCCCTGGAGTTCCTTTCCAGAGAGAAGTCTCACCCTGGTCCTCAGGCCCAGGGTCAAATGAAAGAGCTGATTCTTCACACAGGTTCAACACAGAAGAACCAGAGGACTCTCGTGTGTGGTCATCAGCCATAAATGAACAGGAATCTAAGACCGCTGGCCCATCATCGGAAGGCAAAGTAATGAAGGGAACTGAGGCTCTGGTTGCACATGGAAACCTTTGAAGGTTATTACTCCCCAAAAAACCAATGTTTTTCAACCCTGAAAGAAAACATAAAGCTGATTCAATACGAATATTTAACCAGTCATCACCCAGACTCTAGAAAACAGTGGGTACATGGGTAAGGGCAAAAAGTTCTAACTTGCTGTATAGAAAAAGAAGACAACACTATTTTATTGTCCCCTCCCAAAGTAAATGCTTTAATATCAAAATCTAAAGGTTTAAAACTTAATGTATACATCTGAAGACTCTTTTAAGGCTAACAAATAAGTTCTCCTCTTTTCTTCTACAGAACTAAGTATCTAATTTAATTATTCATCATATTTATAGAGCCTCTAAGTTTTCAAAGCATTCAAATCTGAGAAAAGCTGCATCACTCTCATTTTACAGATGCAGTAAAAGAGTCCAGAGCTCAGTGTCTATCAAGTAGAAAGAGCACAGAATGAGTTGATATCTATTCACATTCCTTCTGTGGACAAAGTTAACAGCTCACTTAATATGATGTGACTGCAACTGTTTATTATATTTATGAATTATGATACCTTTCATGATAAAAATTTTTAGCTTTCTATGTTAAATTAATCATAAATGGGATAGTGAACTCATGTCAGATTTTGTCTGAATGAGCTTTGTAATTCCTTCTTTCTAGAGGCAGCTATTAGAATAGAGACATTGCTGAAGGTGTAAAAAGCAATAAATATCTATTGGATAGATTAATGAATCAGCAAAACTGCATAGGAATTGAATACTATTAAAGTCTTTATCTAAAAATGTAGATTTTTACTTTATTTGACAGTCTCTATTTTATAGGGAATAAATTCTGATGACCACTTGGGAAGTAGGAGAGCAGTAAGTGAGTCAATGAATATTCTTAGATGAAGTGTTCTGTTATAATCCAACAACCTAATTGAGTAACAGTGACAGAAAATTAAAACGTCATTACAGAACTAAAGATTCATGCCTGTTTCAGAGGATGTATTCCCCCCATACGAACTCTTCCCAGGCTAGCCTTTAAGTACTGATCCTCCTGCCTTGTCTCCTGAGAGCTGGGATTATAATACCATCTCACACATCCCATTCACATCTCCTCTTACCCTCCCTTTTTTCACCTGCCTTCAATCAGACATAACCATGAAGTCAACTCCAACTCAAGTACTGATTCACATTAATTTTTTTTCATACTAATCATCAATTCACAACCAAAAAACCACTAATCACTTATAACTTCAGACTAGGAAAAAATACATAAATGAAATTATCAAAAAAAAAGAGAAGTCAGTGGGAAGCAATACTATTAAACAATACAGTTTTCAAGAAGGAGAAAATGACTCATAAGAAAAGTCAAAATAAATTTAAAAGCTTGAGGCCTGGGAACAATGATGACATCAGTCACTGAAGAGTTCCTGATACCGACAATATCCCAAAGCAAAATCAGGAGATGAAGAAGTTACGCCAAGGTCAACCAGTGGTGTTCATGAGACATTTGCTATGAACTACTTCACAACAGGAAAGAGGAGCCAAGTGTTGGCATTTTATATGGTGCCTGTGGTTTTTTTGGTTTGGTTTTCGAGATAGGGTTTCTCTGTGTAACTACCCTGGCTGTCCTGGAACTAGCTTTGCAAACAAGGCTGACTTTGAACTCAGAGATCCACCTGCCTCAGCCTCCCGAGTGCTGAGATTAAAGGCACATGCCACCGTCTAGCTGCAAGAAGTCCTTCGACAGTAGAGACTTTCAGAGGCAGTGAAGAGACAGTAGAGGAGGGAGCAAGAACTAGATAGAAAGGAAAACACATTTGGAACAGCATCCATAACAGAAAAAAGTCTGAGGGAAGAGACAGTGGGTTCCCTGACACTTCTAGCCCAGTAACACTCTCACAGATAACAGCAGAGAAAACAAAGGTCACCAGGGAAAGTCCTTGCTCTCAGAGATTCCTCAGAGAACTCAAGCACAGAGTCTTCACTTCTCGTGTTGAAAGAAAAAGTAGGTGCAGAGCTCGATGCAGAGATCTTTTGTTCTGGTGAAATCACCTGTCCAGAAAAAAGAAAATCACTAAGATGTTCTTACTGCGCCCTTTCCTATTAGTTTGAATTCTAGAACCCTCTATTCCAGAAGTCACTATTCTAAGCACATTGGGAACAAAACTATAGAATTTTCACCAAAAAGGACAGGCTAGCAAAAACTTATTATATTATTATTATAAACAATAATTTTAAGTACAAAAGGTTTATTGTGAAGTGGATGGCGTTCTGATTTGGACTGATTCCATTATGAAGACTTAGTTCTGAGGGTAAATTTCCATTCTAATGGGCTCAACCCAAGTTCCATCTCATGTGTGCAAACCATATTTCTGCATACACAAGGTCTGAGCAGTTTTCTCTCATGTTTGTGGATTTCGGGTTATGCATAGTTGATATACATTTTAAGATATTCTTTTCAAGTGCAGGGACTCTTTAAATATATTCAGATCTGAACAGTCACTAGAACAATAGTTTTAAGTTGTGCTGCAGTTTTTGCCCAAAATCAAAACCTAAAGACAGTCATACGTGATGCTGTTCTAGTTTGCCTTTAGTTGCTATCATAAACACATAAAAGCAACTTAGGAGAGGAAATGGTTTGTTTCAGCTTACAGTTTCAGGTAACTGCCCATTACTAAGGGATGCTGGGCCAAGTACTCATGCAGGAACTGAATCAGAAACCTTGAAGAAATAATCCTCATTGGCTTGTTGGCTCTTACACAGCTCAGGACCACATGCCCAAGAATGGCACTGCCCACATCAATCAACAATCAAGACAGTTCCTCAAAGATATGACCACAGGCAGGCCAATCTGATCTGAGTAATTCCCCAATCAATGTTCCCCCCTCCCAGGTGACTCTAGGCTTTGCAAAGATAACAATAAAGAACTGTCAGACACAGTGTCGCATGCGCTTAATCTCAGCATTCTGGAGACAGAGGCAGGCAGAGCTCTGAGAGTTCAGGATCAGTCTGGTCTGCATAGTGAGTGAGGCCAGCCAGGGCTACACTGTGAGGCTGTGATTCAAAAAACCAAACAAGGGGCTGGAGAGATGGCATAGCAATTAAAAGTAGTGTTTGTTTTTCAGCTCCTAGTACTGATATGGCAGCTCACAACTATCCAGTTTCAGGGACTTCAACACCTCTTCTAGCTTCCCTGAGCACCAGACATGCAAGACATACATGTACACAGACAAACATGCAAACAAAATACTCATACACATAAAAGAAGAAATTCTTAAGTATTCCACCCTATTCCCCTACCTAGTACCTTTTCCACAACTGGCCAGAATTATTTCTAAAAATTAAGCTAAATCTTTTTTCTTCACTGATCCAAACCCTCTAATTGTTCCCAGTCTATTCCAATGTAGACTGCTTTGTGGTATCTTCCACGGCCCTACCTGACCAGGCCTCTGGCCTGGTCTCTGGCTTCACTTCTGTCACTTTCCTTGTCCCTCACTCACTCCACATTATTCTACAAACTGGACAACTGTCTCTTGCCAAAAATTCCTTTCCCCCCAGATACTGGCATGGCATTCTCATCTCTACTCCAGTGTCACCTATCAGAGACGGCTGACTTTACTTACATGGCTCTACTTTACTCAGAGCACCTAAGTCCTTCCAGGTACTATGTGTTTATCTTTATTAGCATGTAAGTTCTATGAGGACAAGAATTTGCCTCTTTTATTCCCAGGCCTATTTTGACAGTACAATAGACAGTAGGCAGTTGCTCACGCAAATATCTGTTTGTTGCCTGGAGATATAATTCAATGACAGAGAACTTGCCCAGCAAGTGTGAAATCCTGATTTGATTCCCAGCCCTGGGTGGGGAAGGAAGGGGTGGAAGGTGGGAGTTGAATGGTTGACAGACATATACATTTTTAGGAGTTAGCCATAATTCTACCTTCCTATCTCTCATTCATTCTTTAATTCCCTCTCAATTGGCCACTATGCATACTATTTCACTGCATTGTTCTCGCCAAGGTCACCATGATCTTCAAGTAGCTAATGAAATGGGACATATTTCTCTATCCCTTTTATTGGAGGGCTCAGTAATAACAGACTCCATTCTGGAGATGATGTGACCCAATAGTATAGAGGCAATAAAAGGAAAAATTAGTAAAAGGGGTTCTAAGAAACTAAAAACTTTCTGCATAGAAAAAAAAAAGAGAACAACAGAGACCACATACAGGATGGAGAAAGTACAGTCAAAGTATTATCTGACAAGAGACTGTAAGACAATCGGATTTGAAAGTGACAAATGGTGCTGGGGGATAACCCAGAGGTAGAGAGCTGGCCTAGCGTCAACAATCGCAAAGCAAAGGCTCAAATTCAACACCACAACTGAAATGACATAAAAGGTAAATGATTGGGATAGGCCTACTTACCTGCCTCCATTCCTTCCCCCTACCTCTCTTTCTCTTTCAAGAATCTCATTATGTACCCCTGGTACACGGCCACATATAGCTCAATTTTTTTCTTTTCTTTTCTTTTCCTTTTTTGAGACAATGTCTCTCTAGATAACCCAGCCAGAGCTAAAACTTATTTAGTCAGGCCAATTTTAAACTCTAAACAAATTTCTTCAAACATTATACAAATGTTGAATACTGACTATGCAAATGGCTAACAGATAAATGAAATGATGTTCACCATCACTTGTCAACAGAGAATTTACAAATCAAAACCACAATGAAAAATTATCCTACTTGAATAATAGCCCGCATATAAAATATTTTAAACTACAGATTAGGAATAAGAGGTGTGCATGTTAGCTCATGCCTGTAATCCCAGCAGTCTGGAGGATGAGGCAGGAGAATCACTAAATTCTTGAGGCTAGATTGGACTACATGTAAGTTCCAAGCCAGCCCGGCTACTGAGTGATACACTGTCTCAAAAATCAAAAAACAGGCTGAAGAGATGAAATAGAGAGTATATCTTTAAGTTCAGAGACCACCATATATTAGCAATCCATCACACTTATTGAGAGACACTGTCTATCTTGAGAGGCCTAGTCATTTTGTGACAAACTCAGAATTCATACCTTATGACCATAATTAGCATATAACAATAATTAGAAATATGGCAATGGACACAAGTATGCAAATCTCTTCCTCTTTTGTTCTTTTTTCCTTGACTGCCTAGAAGTCTCCATACAGCCCAACCTGGCCTCAAACAAATTTTTTTCCTGCTTCAGGCTCTCAAATGCTGGGATTCACAGTCAAGAACCACTACACACAACAAGTTTCTTTTTCAATAACTCAAGCAATGGTGACCATAAATTATAATATTATGATGAGTGGGAAACAGTACAGACTTGGAAACACAGAAAAAAAGCAAACCAACATACTCACTAGAGAAAAAACTAGTAATACGTAGGCTGATTTACCCCAGTAATTGTAGAAAGCCTCGAAATCTGGTACTGCTGAAAGGAGGTTAAATCAGAAAATTACAAACATGCCAACAAGTCAGAAAGTAGGAGAGTCTTGTGTAGTCTGACTTGAGCTATTATGGTTCTTGCTAATTTACCCATGGACTCCTTTCCTATAAGGATTTACAAAATGTAGTAAAGGAAAACAACTTGGTGAAATGCAACTATAAAAATGACTTTTACCTGTAGGAAGTCAGTCTGCACACAAGCGCTAGGCAGCTCTGGTGTCCAGACTGGAGTACATGTCATGAAGTTTTCATATTCAACGCTATCTGGAAGCTGACTGTATCCTAGCTGTATGCTGTGTCCTCTCACCATTACACCACTAGTAGCTGATCCTTTCACCTGATGGCCTTGAAACTCAACAGGCTATGGGTAAAGTATTAAAAATAAGAATTTTGTAAGCATATGACACATATATTCATACTGTATACATACATAAATGTTCTTCCTTATTGTACACTAAGCCCTTCGAGTGCACAGACCTTTCTACTTTGTCTAAGAATCCCCACCATGTCATACAGAAATGAATCAATAAACACAAAACAGGAGAAGAAATGAAGCACTTTGCTTTGCTTGAGAAGTCTGCACACTGTCAGACTTAACCATGAGGTAGACAGTGGGATCTCCACAGCCCTATATATGTGAATCTTCTGCTCTGAAGTGTGACTGCGAAGCAGACTTACTCCCTCAGTGACTTGATGCCTGCCTACCTACGCCATGCTTTCAGGTTCAAATGGCTTTCTCTGCTGCCCCCTTGAGGATTTTAGCATTTACGCCACATGGGGTTTAACAAAGCCCACCTAGGATACAGGAAAATAAAAGAGCTAAAAGGGCCAAAAGAATGTCCTTAAATAAATTATTTCTAATGAGTGGATGAATTAACAAAACAGTAACTATAGACACTCTGAATCTACTATTACTTAGGAATAAATATCCTAAATATCATTTGAAAGGACAATCAAACTTATATGCTTTTTTTCACAGAGCTTCAGATGAGAAAAATGCTGTATAGTACCTGATGGGCAGCATACACTGCATTTCAAGTCGTGCTCACCTGGGATGAATTGCTAAGTTACTAAGACAGGCATACTTACCATTCAATGCTAGCATTCAACAAACGGACTGTCAGGCATTTCTTTGGGACAAGAAACATTGTTTAAAAAAATTACTTAATTGTGAGGAGAGTCATGAATCCAGAGAGTTTGGGACCTTGTGTCCTGCTACAATTCTAGTATAAATTACAGAGCATTCTTATGCTGGCTAGTTTTATATCAACTTGATACCTGCTAGAGTCATCAAAGAGGAGGGAGCCTCAATTAAGAAAATGCATCCACAAGACTGGACTGTAAACAAGCTTGTAAACATTTTCTTAGTAATTGATGAGTAACGACCGACCCAGTCTACTGTGTTTTGGGGAGGACAGTGAAAGGACTTTGGAACTTTGGACTGGAAAAGCCATTGAGTGTTCAAACCTCAGTAGGCTGCTCTAAAGGAGCTTGGAAAGTAAGAATGTTGAGAGCAGTGTAGGCAGTGGAGACTTCGCTTGTGAAGTTTCAGATGTGTGAAGAATCTGTGGTGCTTGGTCAGCTGGAGCTGCGATCACCAAGAGACCGGAACCACTAAAGTAAACCCTTGCTTTGCTGGGACAATGGATGCTGGTCAGCTGGTGCTGCTGAAGAATCAGCTGTGCTTAAAACATCTGACCAACACCACTGAGGTGAAATCTTCTGGGAAGTGGTTCCTCAGAGTCAGCACACAGCTGTGCTCCAGAAGTGGGCCAAAGTTGTAACTTGTGCTGGCAGCTGAACTTGGTAGTGTAAGAATCACCCGTGGTACTAGTTGTGAAGGCATGACGCACTGAGGCCTGGCACTGTGAGGCCAAGAGAGACCACTGGTGAAGGTGGATCCTCAGTAGCAGTTGAAGGCCCAGGATTAAAGGGGTCATGCAGAGAAGAGAGAGAGGCTACTGATGAAAGTGCAACCCAGTTGTTGTAACTTTTTGCCAGTTGCTGGCAACTACTCTTTGGAGATGCCAGTACCATGGGATGAGCCCCAGGAACAGTAGCAAGTGTAAGTGAAGCCAACGTGAGCCCAGAGGACAAGCTGTATGAGCTGCAGAGTGGAGCCTGAGAAGTGGTCCCAGATATTAGACGCTGAATTACTTACACTGTTGTTTTGCTATGCTTTGATTGTGACTGTGCTCTGGTTCTTCCCTCTTGAAGTAAGTATTTAACTTTTTATTGGTTTCACAGGAGCCCATGCTTTAAAAACTTTAAATTTTTAAGGGAATTCTGTATTTTAAGAGATTTTGGATTGTTTAAAGAGATTGATTATAAAGTGTTTCACTTTGAAAAGACTATGAAACTTTAAGTTTTTAAAATGTTTTATATTGTGGTTTTTATATTAATATATGATCTTGGGAATTAACAAGAAAGGAAGGTTATAGCTTAGCAGCAATGTGTTCATGTGTCAAGCTGAGTAGGGATCAGTTATGCTATAGGCTAGTTTTACATTAACTTCATACAAGCTAGAGTCATCAGAGAGGAAGGAGCCTCAATTGAGAAAATGCCTCTGTAAGACTGAACTACAGAAGAGCTTGTAGGGCATTTCTTAACTAGTAATTGATGAAGGGTCCAGCCTATTGTGGGTGGTGCCACCTTTGGGCTTGATGGTCCTGAGTTCTATAAGAAAGCAAGAGCATTGTCGAGGGGAACAAGCCAGTAAGCAGCACTGCTCCATGGCCTCTGCATCAGCTCCTGCCCGGTTTGAGTTCCTGTCCCAACTTTCTTCAATGAAGAACTATGATGTAGAAGTATAAACCAAATAAGTCCCTTTCTCCCCTCCGTTTCTTTCCTTTTTGTTTTTTGTCATGGTGTTTCATCATAGCAGTAACAACCCTAACTAAGGAAGCTCTTATCAACTATATGGTAAGAGACGCATAAATACTAGGAAGGGGGCATAAGAGGTGGCAAAGTATGACCAAAGTATATACTATACAGTTACGGCAATATCGTTATTTTCTATCAAAGAAACACATAGTAGTTTAGAGAGAGAGAGAAAGAAATGTACCTGCTGAGAAGTCCATTGCTCAAGAGGACGCTCTAGCATATGAGAAACTACTGTGGCAGGTAAGTTCCTGGCTAGGATGGAAAAATTAAACAGCCTTATTCATCATATGGATCACAATGTTTCCAAAACTATTTACTTCTAAAACTGAAATAACACATTTTAAAAAGGAATGTCTTGTTAATGGTTTAATCTGGAGTATGAGTAAAGATTCAGGGTACTATTCTATATAGACTGGTACATTCTTAAGGCAAAAAATTCAAAATATTTAAGTTGAAAACCTTATTGATTACTTTAAAAAAATTAAGACCATGTGTGGCCACTGCCTTTAATCCCAGTACTCAGTACTCAGCAAGCAAAAGTAGACAGATTGTAGGTTCAAGGTCAGCCTTGTTTACAGTGAGTTCCGGGACAGTCAGGGCTACATAGAGAGACCCTGGCTCAAATAAATAAATAAATTTCTTTATTTTGCAGGAGTATTTGTCTGTGGGCATATAGTGTGCAATGTGCATGTTGGGTGCCTACAGAGGTCAGAGAGGATGTTGGGAACCAGATCTGGATCCTCTGCGAGAGCAGCAAGTTCTTTGAAGCTGCTGAGCCATCTCTCCAGTTCCCTTACTGGTTACTATGTCTTAGTGGGGATAGGTTCTTGCAACTTTTTTGGCACCTAATTTAAAAAATAATATATTCTAAGTCAACAGAATATATTTATCACCTATATTACAAATGTTAAAAATTGTTGAGAACTGCCCAATTGTTAAGAACAAGAAAACTAAGAAAACTAAAATTAACACTATTGTATGCACAACCACAGTGGGACAAGAGGGGCACCAGTCTAGTCAAACCTATCTCAAATCCATCTGACTATAGCTTGGGAACTTTGCTATATTTGCTGGCCTGCAAACCACTATTTAGAGCAGAAATCTGCCATGCAGTGTTGGAATTAAGGCAGGTACTGAAATGCCCGGGCAGCACTGAGGAACACAGTAGTAATGAAAAGGGAACAACAAAGAAGACAGCCACACAGTTAAACCAAACTCAGAGTATGATAGGAAAGGATGTCATACAGAAAAATGATGTGCTACTGAGACCTACAGCAAGGCTAAGCTACACGTCAGAAGGTGTGAAAAAGAAAGCAGAGCATAAGACTGACAAGGTGGCCGACCAGCAGCATAGCATGAGCACACTCCCAACAAGACAACACTCAACCTCACTTTATACTACACTCAGAAATATGTTTTCAGTATATTTAGTACCAAAATCCTCGTATATCTGTTTTTATTGATGATTTCACTATTTTAAAGTCCCCTAGAGTTAGTGCTACATAGCGCTCCTTGTTTTATTTATTTGTTTGTTTATTTTGGTTTCTCGAGGCGGGGTTTCTCTGTGCTTTGGAGCCTGTCCTGGAACTAGCTCAGTAGACCAGGCTGACCTCAAACTCAGAGATCCACCTGCCTCTGCCTCTCAAGTGCTGGAATTAAAGGCTGCACCATTATACCGTCTGGTTCACTATCTATTGTTCTTAAGTGTGTCTGCTGCAGAGAAAATATGTATGGATTGTTTTGGTCATGCACAACTCATAACGCTGTCGGCAATGAGTTCAATGTTAATAAATCATCAAAAAAGTTAAATAAAGTAGTGTTTAAATAAAGACATAATTACATGTTGAGTAGATAAAAATGTTCCGGCCAGAGATATGCAGAAAGCCAACCTTGCATGTACTGTGTGACCAGTGATTCAAAGTTTGGTGTTTAAGTTAAACACAGAATACAATGACCTCAACTAACATGAAGCAACAACAATCTTGTCTTCCAAATGGACGAAAGAATGTTCTCAAATACCGCATTTCCCAAATCTTCATATTACAGTGCTATGCTTGTTTCAGTTTATAGATCAGTTATATCTATTCATGTTGATTTTAATTTTATAGTAAATTTTTTAGAAAATAAACTGCAACTACTATCAAATTTAGCATTTCAAAGAATTTCAGAATGTATGGTAATTTTCTCATACTTTTAGTAAAAATGACCTAACATATATGAACAAAAATTTAAAATTAAAGTAGGGTGGTAGTGGCATAAGTCTTTAACTCCCGCAGAGGCAGGTGGATCTCTGACTTTGAGGCCAGCATGGCCCACAGAGTGAGTTCCAGAACAGCCAGTACTACACAGAAAAATACTGTCTGAAAAACCAAAGAAAAATAAAATAAGATTTAATTTTAACATTGGGTATCACAGAGTGTTGTTCATTTACTGTCATGTATTACAGATCAGTCAGAGCTATGCAACAAGATGCTGTCTTAAAACATACACACATTGAAGCTGGACAGATGGCTCAGTGGTTAAGAACATTGGCTGCTCTTCCAGAGGTCTTCAGTTCTATTTCCAGCAGCCACATGAAGGCTCACAACCATTTATAGTGGGATCTGATGCCGTCCTCTGGCATAAAGTCATACATGCAGATAGAGCACGCATACAGAAATAAATCTTTTTTAAAATATTTATCTATTTGTTATGTATACAATATTCTGTCTACATGTATGCCTGCAGGCCAGAAGAGGGCACAAGACCTCATTACAGATGGTTGTGAGCCACCATGTGGTTGGTGGGAATTGAATTCAGGACCTTTGGAAGAGCAGGCAATGCTCTTAGCCACTGAGCCATCTCTCCAGCCCCCATAAATAAATCTTTAAAAAAAAAAAATCAAACCACACACACATAAACTGGGTGGTGACACCCAGCACTCAGGGGGCAGAGACAGGCAGATCTCTGAGTTCGAAGCTGGTTTACAGAGCAAGTTCTAGGACAGCCAGGGCTACACAAAAACTCTGTCTATAAAGACCAACCAACCGACAAAAAAAAAAAAAAAAAAAACAAAAAAAAAACCACACACACACGTAACAGCTATCATAAAGGATTAATATTGCCAATACATAAAAATTCCTTATAAATCAATAATAAAGACCAATACCCATTTGAAAAACTGATAAAGGGAAGGAGAGCTCATAAAAATGGCAGGATCATTATGAAATCTAAGAGAGGCTCAACTTCACTTGCTAAAATGTGACTCCCAAAGGACTTGTGAACTTTACAAAATTGCTAAGTTTTTTTCTTTTTCTGACAGTAACATTGTTTTGATAATTTGGCAACTATCGGGTATGCACTATAGAATTTAGGGAGTAAAACATACTGAGTCAGGGCCCTTTCATACTGTGGGAGTAAAGAAACATTACAGAATGGAGCAGAGGACACTCTTGTACCACAGGCTTAGGGTCAGGGTATAAACATGTAAAGGGAAAGTACCACGGTTTTTGATTAGTATGCTTAATCTGGCCATATCCTTGCTTATTCCTATCGGCGTGTTCTGCATATGCATGGGCATTTCAGGAAGGATGCCCTAGAGACTGGTTGATGTTAAGTAGACCGGGGAACTGTGAAAGGAAGGAGACTCAGTCATCACTATATTATCCTCTATTAAAGTTGTCATTACCAAACATACAGGTTACACTCTGTAATCCCCGACCCCAACTGTTGAGAGATGGTCCTACGTAGCAGACTGGCCTCAAACCCACTCTAGTTGAAGAGAACTTTGAATTCCCTTGATATTTATTGCCTTGCCTTCCAAGTGCTGAGATTACAGGAATAAGCCACCATGCTCAGCCACCACATATATAAATCTCTAATACAGCAGACTACCAGTATCTTCCCTTTTTCTGAGCTACAAAGGGAACAACCAAAATAAGACAGGTGACGCTAACCTTCAGGACTGACATCTGGGTCTTGTATGTGCCGACCTTCCTGTTGGGAGGCATGATTTTCCTTCAGTATTGCCAAGCTTCCTAAAGTTGTGCCATGCTCAGACAGTGACTTTAAAAGAGACATATTGTTTATTACTTCAGAAAGTTCTGAAGAATTTCCAGAAGTAGAGGATTGTCTGCCTCTCTGTGTAGTTTCCACTTCAAAACAATCACATGACAAACTTCTATTCCTCCCTAAATCTTCAGATTCAGGAATGTATGCTTCAGTGTCTTTGTAAATAGGATATTCTGTTCTTACCGGGTAAAATAAAGAACTAGAAACCTGGGTGTTGGATTCATCTAATTCACGACATTCAGATTGATGCTGAGTGGTTTTCAATAGCTGGATACTAACGCCACTGGTAGAGACTGGTGATAAAAGCTGCTCATGACCTACGTGACTTCCCAAAATAAAAGGTTGAGGCTGGGTACCTTCTGAGAACAGGTCACTGTTTTCAGGAGACGGAGTAGTGACTGTGTTTAAAAAATAAGGAATATGTGAACGTGTATTTATACCTTTGGGTGTATTTGAAGGTGAAACAATACCATAATTAGTCCCATCTCTTTGGATAGATTTATTACCATCTTCTTTGCTATCTCCTGGCACATCCTCATTCCACTCCTGCGATGAGTCCAGACTGCTCCCTGTGTCACCACCCCACTCTGGCACTGCTTCTCTAGGGTTTGCATCTTCGTGAGGTCCTGTGTAAAAACCAACACAGGTTCTATCACAAAACTCTGACAGCAGCGTCTCGTTAGCAGGAAGGATGTCTTTAGGCTTGCCACTGGCAGAGGATGGGAATGGCAAGGGTTGCCAGGCAGTTTCTTGGCAGCCTATATCCCCATAGCTCTTGAGAACACATGAATCATCTGTAGGCAAAATTTCCTTTTCTCTACTCTCTGAGTCCTGGGAAAGTTTGTCGTCCTCTTGTGATGCTTCATCAGTGTCACTGTCCTCAAAATTGCTCAGATTAAAAGAAACTTCCAGAAAAGGTTGTGAAGATTTATGAATAGTATCCAGACTTCCTCTATCAGCATCACTTTTAGATTCCACGTCTGCAATGTCATCAGAGATGCTAGAGTTCTTACTTAGAGAAGATTCGACTTCAATGTGTTTATGTTCTACTTCTGGCAATGGTGATGAACAGGACATACACTCTTGTTCCAGTGTGGCATCTGCATCTGCCACCAGAATACTTTCTCTAGTGCAAAGCAAAGCTTCCGTACACTCCTTGTCATTTTGATTAGAAGTTACTTTGTTATTGTTGTGAATGTCAGGTTCTGATAATAAATCAACATTTTCTTTACTACTACAGTTAACCAGTAAGTTGTTGTTCTCACAGAACAGAGGCGCACCTAAGTTTTCCTTGTGATTCCAGCTCTGGCAACTATTGTCTACTGGCTTGTCTTCATTGTACAGTTCTCCCTTTTTGGCACATGTTTCAAAGAGCTCTGCCTTTTTTTCCACCAAAAGTTCAGACAAATTAAAAATGTTCACATCCTCTTGGGCTTCAGGTTTGTCCTCTGTATCATTCTCATCTCTCGGAGAACAGGGAGGCGATCTCTGGGAGGGTAAATACATGCTCCACCGGCTTGTAGCTCTTGTGGGGTTTTCTGCCTGTAGCTCACAGAGTAAATTCGCTGAGCTCTTTCTCTCAGCACACTCTTCCTCTAGCTTAGAAGTGGTTTTGGAGCACCCCTGTGGGTGTATCTTAGGAAAAGGTCCTGTAATCTCACAAATCAGATTCTTACTCATGTTGGCTGATTTAGACTTCAGAAGAGCTAATATTTGTGCTTTGCTCCTGAGGTTTTGTGAAACTCCAGGACAGTGAGATTCCAAGCTATTACTTCTCGTGGGCTCACTGCCCAGTAAAGCATCTGAATGCTGGGTTGCAGAGGTGACAGGGGAGCAAAGCTTGTCCTCTCTCTTTAGTATGTCTGAGTTAACACTGAAGGGTGAAGACACAAGGGAGAAAGGCCTGTCGCTTCTCTCTCTGTTCCTCAAGGTATTCTCATTGACTGCCAGTGTATAATTTATATCTTTCTCACCAACAGTAGAAAACAAAGGAAGTGTGCTAGAGAACGGGGGAGGAAGCGTCGAGCCAGGGTTCAAATCATCAAATGAGGCAGTGGATTCACCATTTTCTGTAACAGTCACTTTCTTTGGTACCTTATATGGTATTTGAAAACCCTAAAGACATTAAAACAATCGTTAATGATACCATTATTTCTAAGGAAAATGTAAAATAAATTTGCTAAAAAGAGTAACAGATACGTATATTTTGCCCAAGGTAAATAGTATTTAAATTTTTGCTGAATTAAAATATAAACATTCATTAGTAAGACTTTCCTAATTTGGATCTACTGTCGTGTCACTTAAATAAACTATGAGGTACCATTTTACCAGCAAACCATCATAAAAATTTACCAGTTTCAAAAATAACTTTTTAACTATACATTGAAATATTAGTGTTCACACAGAAACTTACAGTAGCCTTCCTTTTTAAGCCAGAGGGCTGACACCCAAGAGACCGGCTGGAGGATATGAATGTCCTTGGACCTGACTCCAGAACTTCTCTAGGGCCGCCCAATTTAACACCTCTACTTCCAGCAGCCTTTGCCTCCTCAACTGTGATTAAGAAACGCTCACTTTCCAAGTCATCGCCAGGTTTCACCTACATTTTAAAAAATAAACATCAAAATTGCATTTGGGTCGTTTTATTTTCCTCACTAGCAATGAACAAGATCCAACAAATATTCAACCTAGTTGCTAAAGAAATCAGTCAGTAACTAAATCCTTCAACTATTCATTATTACATGCCAATTAACCATCAAAAATACAAAAATGATAATAATGCAATAAAAGCATTGCTAATTTGTTCTTCAGCCATTCATTCTGTGGTGCTGCAGAGGCCCTTTGTCACCAAGACAGCGGAAAGCTTCCTTTCACATAACTCACTTAGAGTCCACACAACTAAATGCAATATTTAAAAAAGTCAAAGTCATTAGTTATCAACTCTGTATCCTTACAAATGTATGTGAAGCAGAGCTTCACAATTATCACAAATACTATTAAGGTTAGTTACATACATAACCACTTGCCTTGGAAAAAAAAGAGTATTTTTTTAGTCATTTTATTAGTCACCAACTCTAGAGTAAAACATTAAGATTATCAGCTTAGAAAATATATCTTTATCATATTAAACATTTAGTAATGAAACTACGTAGAATAAAAATAACAGTAGTTACATTAATTAAGCACCTACCAAGAAAATGTCTCCCCTTGACCCTCTTTTCATAAATCTAAAGGAACAACCTCTATTAATGATGTAAGATTTCATGGCCAAATAGCCACAAAGTAATGTTAACAGTATGAATTTTAACACATGACATTATAATAGGTAATTTCTAATCTTCAAAACAACGCTGATCTATGTTTCTAGCTGAGACGTGGACACAGGTCACGGGCTGCATAAAAGGTGTTTTATAGTCTGAAAGGAGACAAAAGCAGTTCTAATGCTTGCAATTCCTTTCCTTCTTCAAACACAAGGAAAACACTGAATATATTATGTGTGTAATGTAATTTTTTTTTGAGAAAGTGTTTAAATGGGAATAATTTCAAAGATTATCAACCACCATGAAGGCTAATGACAGATAGTGGAACACACTACTTCATGTGCATGAAGTCTTTCGTCCCATCCCAACACAACAAAACCTCACCTAATAGATTCTAGAATCACAACCTGGGTTTGATATGTCCTGCAACCAGCACTCTATGAGCATAAACAGCTACTAAACCTTTCTGTGCTGTATTCCTAATGTAAACACATCATAACATTGTCAAAAAAATTAAAATGAAATAACTAAAAGCTGTTGGCACAAGGTACAACTATAATAAATGAACAATAATACAGGCTATAATTATCAGCTTTAGTACTATAACTAAGCCATTAACAACATTCATAAAAAAGTATCTAAGTAAATTTTTAAATTTCAAGGAAAGTAAACACATTAAAATACCTCAAGGCTCTTAAGAAATAGACTTTCCAAACATGCTCCTTTGTCATCATACAGAATTGCCTGTTATAAAACAAGAAAAAAGTTACAATTTTTTCCTTTTCATTTCTTAAGTATCTTCAATAGCAAATCAAAATTTATGATATAAGTATATCATGTAATAAAAGAATTATGTACATTCTATAACTTGAATTTGAAAGTACATCTATTTCAAATGTTACTACATCCAATGAGCATGAGAGCCTAGGAATAGACACTCAGGCACAGGGGAATAGCTCAGTAATGCAGTTTTTGACAAGCAAAGGGACCCAAAATCAGTTCTCAGCACGTAAAAGTCTGTCATGGTGGTATGACCTACATCCCTAGAAGAGGTGAGGGAGACGGGGAGACAGGAAGCCAGTCCAGGAATTGGTGAGCTAGCTCTAATTTCAGTGAAAGACCCTGTCTCAAAAGATAAGGTGGAAGGGGACATCCAATGTGGATTTTCTAGCTTCTACACATTCAAGAAGTATATATACTCCTAACAACCTTAAAAAAAAGAGAGAGAGAAATAAAAAACATAATTCCTACCAGAAAGATCCTTGAATGAAATTGGGAACAAAATAGAATTAGAATGCAGTGAATGGGGCCAATAAAAAATGAAATCAGGGACTAAAGAGATGGTTCATTGGTTAAGAACACCTGCTTCCAGATGGCTTGAGTTTTGTACCCAGCACTCATGTCCAATGACTCTCAACAACAACAAAACTGTAACAACAACAGCCTGTAACAACAACTCCAATGTCTTCTTTATAAATATACAAAATAAACATATAAATAAATAAAAGCAGGTATGGTGGTTCATGCATGTAATCCAGCACTTGGGAGGCAGAGGCAGGTGGATCTCTGTGAGTTCAAGGCCAGCCTGCTCTATATCCTAAGACTCAGCAGAGGCAGGTGGATCTCTCTGAGTTCAAGGCCAGCCTCCTCTACATCCTAAGACTCTATTGGAGGAAGAGGAGGCCGCTTGTTGGTTTCTGGCTGCTCAGCCCCAAAATAATCACACAGAAATCATATTATTTAGATCACTGCTTGGCCCATTAGCTCTAGCTTCTTACTGGCTAACTCTTACATCTTAATTTAACCCATCTCCATTAATCTGTGCATCACCATAAGGTCGTGGCCTACTAGCAAAGTTTCAGAGCATCTGTCTCCAGCAGCTTCATGGCTTCTCTCTGACTCTTCCTCCTTTTCTCCAGCATTCCATTTAGTTTTCCCCACCTGGCTCTGTTCCCCTATAGCTCTTCTATAGGCCCAAAGCAGTTCCTTTATTAACCAATAATATTCACAGCATACAGAGGAAAATCCCACATCACTCTACCTCAAAAACAAATGTGTGTGTGTGCGTGTGTGTGTGTGCATATATTTGTGTGCTGGCATACACTGCACTTGCAGGCTTAAGTCAAAGCTAATTTTTTAAATAATTTATTTACTTGTTTTATGTGCATCTGTATTTTGCTCGCATGTATGTCTGTGTGAAGGTGTTGGATCCCCTGAACAGGAGTTACAGACAGCTGTGGGCTGCCAAGTGGATGCTGGGAATTGAACCCAGGCTCTCTGGAAGAACAGTTAGTGCTCTTAACCACTGAGCCATTTCTCCAGACTGCTAAGCTAGTTTTTATTTTAACAAATCAAATATGTTTTTTAAAAATACGATAAATAACCTCTTCCCTATTGAAAAGCTTCTGTAAGTGATAGTTTTACAACAGTGGTTCTCAACCTATGGGTTAACAACCCCTTTAACAAATCTCTATCTCCAAAAATATTTACAATTAATAACAGTAACAAAATTACAGTTATAAAGTAGGAACAAAAATAATTTTACGGTTGGGGCCATAACAACAAGAAGAACTGTATTAACGAGTCCCAGCATTCAGAAGGTTTAGAAGCACTGACTTACAATGACAGAACCAGAATACAGATAGAATGTGAAGGGCCTAAATAGCATCACTTAAAACCATGTGCTTGATCAGGACGCCATCACTGTCATTAGTATGTACATGATATCATCAACTCACAACCAAGTTTCTGTAATAGGTTAATATTAAAAAAAGACTTAGCTAAGGGGCTGAAGAGATGGCTCAAAGGTTAAGTGCATGGCTGCTCTTCCAGAGGTCCTGAGTTCAATTCCCAGCAACCATATGGTGGCTCACAACCGTCTGTAATGAGATCTGGTGCCCAATTCTGGCCTGCAGGGATACATGCAGACAGAACACTGAATAACATAATAAATAAATACATTTTTAAAAAAAAATAAAAGACTTGGCTAGAGCAGCGTTGTGGCAAATGCCTTTAATCCCAGCACTCAGGAGGCAGAGCCAGGGCATCTCTGAGTTTGAGGCCAGGCTGGTAAACAGAGCAAGTTCCAGAACAGCCAGTGCTACACTGAGAAATCCTGCCTTGGGGAGTGGAGGGTTGGGGGGGGGGACTTACCTCGAAACAGGCCCTGGAGCCATATCTAAATTCATGAATGACTCTTGCACTTTCAGCTGGGACTCCTGGGTAAGATGTACCTGTGCTCCCCAGTCTGACCATCGGTTAAAGACTAAACGCCTAACTGGTAGGGGAGTGGCACAAATTAAACTGGTAGACTGAAAGCTTTATGACCGCTCATCGTAAGCCTCTCTACTCAAAACAGACTGAGTAATGCTTACTACTGAACTTTCATAATATATAAAGAACATAAGAAAATGATCTGAACATTTCTTTTTCACGCCATGGCAATTTACGGCCATAACTGACATCTTATTATCAACAGAGTTATCCTAATGCGCAATCAAAAGGCAAGAACACAGCTGTTACACGCCACAGTCAACTGCTTGGCACTCACCTTGTTGCCTAAGTGAGTGATCTTCAGAACGCCATCTTGCCACACTTTTGACTTCTTCATCTTTTGATGAGTATATAGGACCTTATTTCCAAAAGTACAGAAAAAATCATTGCTATTTACACATTTAATATTACAGTTTACAGGCCATAGAAAAATAAAACATCCCATATCAAAATAATAGCACAGGCATCACCACAATAACAAAGTCAGTGAAAGAGTCTGGAGGTGGAGCTCAGTGACAGAGCGCATCCTCAGCATCGAGATGCCCTGAGTTTAACCCTCAATGTAAAAAAAGGAAACAAACAATTTTAAGGAAAGGAAGACAGCTGACTAGGCAGGTAGAACCAAAAGGCAAAGGAAGAAAGGGCAAGTAAAGGCCTAAAGAGTCTTTTAGTTAACTGAGCATCAAAAGTAATTTTAAACTGCCTCATCATCAGAGGGAAGGAAAAACAATTATTGGGTTACACATTCCTTATTCACGTAGCTCTCTGAACACAGTCCAAAGACTCTGGAAAGTCTACCCAGCCTTCACAGCACCTGAGGACAGAAGGATTTCACACTGCTTTTGCCTTTAGATTCCCCCTCTATTAGTGAAAGAATAGAGTTTCCAAGCATTATATACGGTGCCAGATTCAATCACAGACTGAATAGAGAAACAAGTATGAAAATCTAGCTATTTTCGATATTGTCTGAGTACAAAAAGGTTTTAAGACCAAATAATGTGTCACTATAGGCAGGAATGTCACCATTGGCAGGTCTTAAAGCGAAAAATGTTGTTTCCTGATTCCCCAAAAAATATTCAATAATACTTCATCAAACTTCATCAAGAGTTTGAGGCCAGCCTGGGATACACGAGTCCTGTCCCCCATCCCTCTCCCCACAAAAAAAAAAAAAAAAAATTATTAAGACTTACAATAAACTCTTGACTTTCCATTGTTCCTTCTGAAATTATAAACCAGTCAGGTCCAGAAAGCAATCAGTTTTTACTCAACAATTTATAACCTCTAAAAAGAAAAACAGCAAAGAATGGTCAATCAGCCCTGACAAAAAGAATAAGTATCAAATACAAAGACTCTCAATAAATCTTGATTAGAGATAGAAACCAAAGACTATCAGTCTATCTAGCCACCAAGCGAAAAAAGTGTACCTGTCGTAGAGGACACAACTGAGTAATGGAAGATGAAAATGAAGATGAAACTACTACATTTACTAATAATCTGTAAACATCTCTCTAGGTACCTTAGTATGTATCAGAAAGTGAATTTTTTTTTCCTTCAATAATGTTTTGCTCCTTGGAACTCAAATTCAATTATTTTTCTAAAGAATTAAACTCACCACAAGATGGCCCCCTTGTGTCTTACATTTTTCCTGTTCAAATAGTTCCTTAGTATCCAGGAGCTAGTTTCAGGACCACAAATAACCAACATCTGGGGCTACATGAGTTGACATATAGAATGTCACAGTTTTTTGTATATAATATAGGAGTAGGTGCATATTCTCCAACATACATGAAACTATCTCTAGATTACTCATACCTAATGCATTGTACGCGATATGTAAACAGTGAATGATTAAACTGTATTGTTTAAGAAATGATAGCTAGGGTTGTTGCACAGAGAAATCTGTCTCAAAGAGAGAGATAGAGAGAGGGGAGGGAGGGAAGGAAGGAAAGGAAATGAAGAAGGAAGGAAAGCAGGCAGGCTTGGTGCCATGCACCTTTTTGTGTACTTTTTTGGGATTTTGTTTTGTTTTGTTTTTTGAGATAGAGTCTCCCTGTGTAGCTTTGGCTGTCCTAGAAATAGCTCTGTAGACCAGGCTGGCCTAGAACTCAAGAGATCCGCTTGCCTCTGCCTCCCACGTGCTGTCTAGTACACATCTTTGATTCCAGCGCAGGAGCAGCAGAGTCAAATGGGTCTCTGTGAGTTCAAGGCAAGCCTGGTAACTTGGTCTACATAGACAGCTCCAGGACAGCCTGGAGTACATAGATGAGAGACCCTGTCTAAAAAAGGAGGAAATTGTAACAAAAAAATCTGCATGTTCAATACGGACAATTTTTTTCTGAATATTTCCAATCCACAGCTGGCTGGATCCAGTTACAGAGGGCTGACTTATACCTTAGTCAACATAACCCACCATAGGACCAAACACGCATTATTATAATACCTCTGCAAGGAAACATCTTTCCTTTCTTTCCCCACCTCTAGGAGCTGACAACAGGGCCCTATGTAAGCTAAGTACTAATGCTTCCACATGCCCAGTTCTTTCTGTTTGCTTGAGACAGGACCTGTCCAAGTTGCACAAGTCTCCCATCTCGGCCTTTGGAGTAGCTGGTATATATTACAGGCAGCAGGCCACCATGCTGAGGAAGAAAACTCTTTTGAACAGTGTTGCAGCAGCTACTGTAACTATCCTGTTATTGGATAAAAATATATATGGCCAAATTTTGAAATCTGAAATTATCGATGGTGAATTGAATAGAGATGCCAAAGAAGCACACAAATGAGTACATATCTTCAAGTGCTTCCGTGGCCATGACCTGACCACTACAGGAAAACTAGGCAGTAATGAACATTTCAGGTCCTATTCTTGCCTACTGAATTAGAAAGTTCGGTTCTGGAGCTCAACAAACGGCTCCTAACAAGGCTTCTTCAGTGATGGTGACGCCCAACCCGGAAACAGAATGCGCAGAAGCCTGATCCCTAAAGAAGCATTCGAGGGAGAGTTGAGTGAGCGTCAAGGCTGGAGTCATCAGTAATTGGATGTACGCAACCTTATTCTGTTAGGCCGAGAGGGAGAGCTTTCCGTGAAGGCAGTGGGAAGCCGTGCCACGACCTTGCTTTCTGAGAAAAGCTGCTACAGCAGTTCAATGAGAGAGCACCCGAGCTAGCCCGAAGTCCCAGGTTCGCTCCCCGGCACCGCTCAAACCACGAAGCATCCTGTTAAGACACCACCAGGACAAATAACTGCAAGAAACATTACTTTCACTTGCCGAATTTTGGACTGATCAGAATTTTGTGTCCCTAAATAACAAAGGAGCCTTGGTTCTATATCAGCCCCTAAGACAACCATGACCAGGCTGGGACTCGATAGTGACCGCCTCACCCGGCATTCAACGGCGCCCCGTGGGCGGCTCCCGTGGGGACGAGTCAGGGTCCAAGCTCTCCCAGCCGTGCCAAGTCGCCCGGCCTCTCCACCCTCCATTCCCTAGAAAAGAGTCTTCACTTCACCTCCTCAGGAACACAGAACCCACTTTCGAATTTCTCCCGCGAACTCACGCTACGTCATCAGCCAGGGACGAACCTCTGAGGGTCCCGCCCACCCGCCCGGCGCCGCCCGCAAAGCACCAATGGAATTCCTCATAGGAGAGCGGTCACCGCCTAGCTCTCCCGCCAGATCCCGCCCCCGAGGGGGCGTCACCCATGACGTCACGACGGAAGTCCCTGCTCGGATGCCGCTTCCCACAGAGGGCTGAGGGTAGCGCGTCGCTCGTCGGATGACGCGAATTTAAGCCGACCCGAAGGATCGGGAGGCGGAAAGCGTGGAAGGAGGCAGTCGCTGACCCGTGGCTTTGGGAACGTGACCAGAGTAAGTCACAGATGGCTGGTAGTGCCACTCGGACGCGGTGAGGTGTACACTCGGCGTCCGGTCTCCTGCGGTCTAGCCCACCCGCTGTGGTCCACTTCACCCCGCCCCCCTCGCCCCTAGTCCGTTGGTTCGGCTGCTCGGTGCGCACGCGCAGTGCTCCAGCGCCGCTTGCAGTTCCCATCCCGGGACGGAGGGGGCGGGCCGAGCTCAGTCTTGGGAGGTTTGGGGCACGCCCGGCTACTTGGGGGCTGTCCAGTGGCTGAGCGAAGCTCTGGGCGCTAGGCAGCTTGGGGTTGAGCTTTGGCTCCCACAACATAGCAGTTGTGAGGACTTGTATTCTAAAATTGAGTCTTTTCTTTGTCAAGACTTCCGGTCTTTTAGTCTCTATAGGAAAGTCCGTTTTAAAGAGCTGGCTTTAAGAGATGAGTGTTAAGTTCCCTGCGCGCTTAGGAGGAACTAGGGGAATTATGAGTGGACAGTTCACGGAGACTGGAAGGCCTCAAGAAGGCTACCTTTAGTGGGAAATCGAATGGCTTTAGAAAGCGTGTTTACACGAGAAGGTTCATTCGGAGCAAAGATGCAAGCCACTGTCTTTTGCGTTGGATAGTCTTGCCATGACTACAACTTTGGTTCTCAATCTTTTGGGCACACTTCTTTTTGTTCAAAATAATAATAAAAGTATCATGGCCAAGTTTCTTTGGAAATTTTACATGTACCCATGAAAACATTTTGTGTATGCTTTTACAAGCAAAATGTTTACTTTACATCTAGTATAAGATATGACATTCAACTTTGTAGCTTGTAGGAGAGCATAAAAATGGAAACCACGTTTGCCCGAGTAAGATGTAATTAGTTACTGCGCTGACCAGGGTCTGTTAGCATTCATTTCTACTTTCTCCTGCATTGATCTGCTCTTTGCTCCTTTAAATGGACTTGTAACACTAAATTTTGCTGTCCATTTTGTATTTGTATTTTGCCTTTTCTTTAAAATTTATCTTGTAACCACTCTTGAATTCCTAAGGCTTCTTGAAATTCACCTGAAGGGTCATGAGCTTCAGACTAAGAATTCCTGGGTCAGACTATAATTTGAACTTGTAGAAGCTTCTGCTAGAAAGTAGCAGTGTAAAAGTCAAACATACCAATGTTTGCTTACCTAACTAGCTTTGACTCAGTTGCATAACCTAACAGCCTCCTTTTAAAAAGTTGAAAGAAACTGCATAGTAGGATTGTCAAGATTTAGAACTATGTATATAAAGTAACTGACATTGTTTCACAATAATTTTTTTATTATTTGTTCCAAAACCATGGTGTTGGGTGTGTGTGTGTGTTTTCCACACAGGGTTTCTCTATGTAGTCCTGACTGTTTTGGAACTCGCCCATCTGCCTACCTCTTCCTCCTGAGTTCTAGAATTAAAGTTGTGTGCCATCATCAGCCATTTAACAGTACTTTAATACTTATGACAGCACGGAGAACCTGATGAGGAGTTACTGATGTTGCAAGCTTAGAAATAACCTTCACAAACCATATCAAAATATTATGACTAGGTGACACATAGACTTCTGTAAAGAATAGATGACTTCTAGAGCATGTTATAAACTTGTCGTATTCTAATTCCAATTGTGAGGAACACTAAAGGAGGATGAAAGCCATTTCAAAGATCAGTTTGGTAGGATTCCATGACAAATTGGTAAAGAATAGCTTGGCTGCCTGTTGTGTTCTCCAGAGCAGCTGTTTTTGTTTTGTTTTGAGAATCTTTTTAATTATGAGTATATGTGTCTTAATGTATACATGTGTACCACATGCCCACAGAAGCCAGAAGACTGCTTTGGATCCTCTAGCGAGAGTTATAGGAGGTTGAGAACTTTGATGTCAGTGCTAGAAACTGAACCTGTGTCCTCATAAGTGATGAGTGTTCTTAACCACAGTGCCATCTCTGCAGACCTCTCCACAGCAGCATTTTACGTGCTTAAACTGCATTTTCTTTAATTAATCTTCACAGTAACTATTATATAGGCAAAATTTATGTCCACATTTTATGGACCACAGAGATGAGAAAGCTTGCTCGAAAAGCATACAGAGCTCGCCTAATCAGCTTTGTGAGTAGCGGTAATGAGAGCAAATAGGCCTTGGAAGGAAAGGATAAATTTCCTTTGGAATGTTATTGCCATAGAACCTCAGGAAAGTACAGATAGCATTAGGAGTATAGTAAGGACTGAAAAATAGTTCAGTGGTAGGATATTGGCCTAGGATATGGAAGACCATCAGTATCAGGGAGAAAGACAGACAAAGGGGGATAAAGATATGGGGACTCTGTAACCCAGGTATTGCCATGATGTAAGGAGGCTAAATTGTTCTACAGTTTTGTCACTTTATTTAACTGTATCTTTTTCTAAATTGAAGGTGTGTTTGATTGTTCTGAACTGGAATATGCTAAGCTACAAAAGTAACCCTTAATAGAACCAGGAAGGAGGGCCTCTGCACTAAGAGAGGAATGATAACTGTAACATTCTGTGTTTACTGTTCTGTCTGCTCTGCTTTAAATCTAGTGGGTGTAGAGTAGTGTGGCTATAACTATGCTTGACTGAGATTAATGGTTCTCAACCTTCTTAATTCTCTGACCCTTTAGTACAAGTTCCTCATGTTGTGGTGGCCCCCAACCATAAAATTATTCTCTTGCTACTTCATACCTCTAATTTTGGTACTGTTATGAATCATAATGATCTAATATGTGACCCCAAGTCTTGACTCACAAGTTGAGAACCACTACCTTAGATAATGGGCTTTAATGGAAAAGTTAATGTAGAGTTTGAAGTCTTCCCTTATAACAGTTAGTTATAGAGCCTGCTATGTGATTTTTGTAATCTGTATTTATATTTATACCTTACCACCTTAGAAAAGAATTTGAAATGTATGGTACCTTATTTTTATTATATAGACCAGGCTGACCTCAAACTCACAGAGGTCCACTTGCTAGTACCTCATGAGTGCTGGGATTTAGGTGTATACCACCATGCCCAACTCAAGTACTTTTAAATGTATCTAACTACTTCACAAATATATAATGACCAACTTGAAATTTCTCCCTCTATATATTTATAGTGGGGTAGATAGAAACAGAACTCTTAATTGCAGAGGGGGATGAGCAGAAGAAGAAAAGCTTGGGGTACAGTTCAGATTGGCATCAAGGGTACTGCTTTAGGTTGGATAAAAGGCCTCTCTGATCTGAGTGAATGTTAAACTGTATAGGTGTACTGGGAAAAGAAACAGCAGAAAGAACAAAGACCTGGAGACAGAAAGGGCTTTAATATACATAAGGAATTTAGGGATGACATGTTATAAGCCTGCTGAAAAGACTTGTGAAAGATAAAGTTGAAGAAATATGTTCAGGTCAGATTGAATAGGACCTAGTAAACCTTTGTAAGGTCTTTGAACTCTATGCTTAATGTGGGATTTAGGTATATACTCACCATGGTGAGTCATTGGGAGGGTTTGTACTAATTGTCCTGATTTACATATTTAAGTGATCGTCCTTTGTAAAAAAAAAATGATTATAAGAAAGCAGTGGTAGAAGTAAGTAGGCTATTAAGGAAGATCTTGGATAGTTAAGTGAGACAGAATAACTTGGACCAAATGGTTTATTAGAATGAGAAGAGTTAATGTTCAGGCTCTATTTTAAAGCCAATGCTAGTACAACTGATAATGAATTGACTTCAGTAGGAGGGATTGAAACTATTTTCTGCTCTTACTCTGTCTTGTAGTTTGTATTTTTTAAAGTGGTAAAAATCTGTTAAAATTTTAGACTTCTGTTTTTATCATGTTAAGGTTAAGATATCCTGTAATGAACAAATGAAGACAAGTACAACTGACTACTGGAATGTGAAACTAATGAGAGAATGTGGTTTGTGAAGCATAATAGCCCAACACTGATTAGCCAGGACCCTCAGAAAGGATAAGTTGAAAAAGGAAGCCAAGATATGAGTTTTAGTCATAGACAACATATGAAGGTAAAACACAGTAGAAGGAACCAGAAAAGGGAAACTCTTATTTAAAGCTGTATGAAGAAAATGTTTACAAGGCATGCATTTCTGACTGTACTAGTTGCTGGGAGGTCAGGGAAGCCCAGCGATGGGGCAGACGCTGAGCACTAATATCAGGGTTTCACTGGAATGGTAGGAATGAATCCCTACAAGCCTTGCTACTGCTTCCCTCTCACTTTAAAACACATTTGTTTTTAAGAACACATGCAGGGTTTTGGAGAGATAGATAGATACACACACACATACACATTGGTGTTTTGCCTGCATGTTTGTCTTTGGGAGGGTGTCAGAACTTGGAGTTACATTTGTTAACCGCAATATGGGTGCTGGGAATTGAACCTGGGTCCTCTGGAAGAGCAGTCATTGCCCTTAACTCTCCAGCCCCTGAAACACATTTATGTCTGGCAGCAGGAAGGCACAGATGACAGATGCTTCAATATCGTACATATACTTTGAGGGTGTACAATACCCACAGGCACAGGAACTTCCGTGTAGGGCCTCAGATATTTAACAAAGAGGTGTGCCTTTCCTATCAAAGGGTAATATATGTACATTTCTACATTAACTTACAGAATGGAAACTGAAAATCAACAAACTATGGAAGAAAGCACTGAGAAGAGAAAAGAAGAAAAAAAGAAGCGCTCAAGGGTTAAACAGGTGCTTGCAGATATTGCTAAACAAGTGGACTTCTGGTTTGGCGATGCAAACCTTCACAAGGACAGGTTTCTTCGAGAGCAAATTGAAAAATCTAGAGATGGATGTAAGTTTCCTTCCTCTTAAGATAACTAACTCCCAGGTCTTATGAGAACTAGTTTATTTTGTTCATGTTAAATTTTATCACACATCCCACCCCAGTATTAAAACAATCTTATGGTAAACATTTTGCACTTCCACCAACTAGATGTGGACATATCTCTTTTGGTGTCTTTTAACAAAATGAAGAAGTTGACCACTGATGGGAAGTTAATAGCCAGAGCATTGAAAAGCTCATCTGTTGTAGAGGTAAATTTTTTCATTACACTAACCACATCCCTGATATCTGGTGAACCTGCATGTTACCATTATGTGCTTGATCTATTTGGGGAAAGGGCAGGGGAGAAGGAGTCTGGCTAACCCATATTATATTCCTGTCTTTCTGGAACATCTATGGTGTGATACCTTTTGGGGGGAGGTGGGAGAAGTGGAGGGAGTGGGAACTGGCATTAAAATGTATACTTTTAACACCAAGTTTATTAATATTCAAAGTTGGACTTAGAGGGAACAAGAATCCGGAGAAAAAAGCCCCTGGGTGAGAGACCAAAGGATGAGGAGGAACGCACCGTGTACGTGGTAAGAAAAACAAATTTTAAGTTTGATTCTAACTTTTTATTGATAAAATGTAGAAATTAAAAATTAAAAATGTTTAAACTGTTGTTCATGAACACTTTGATTTATACAGGAGTTACTTCCCAAAAATGTTACACATAGCTGGATTGAAAGAGTATTTGGGAAATGTGGCAATGTGGTTTACATAAGTATTCCACATTACAAGTCTACTGGGGATCCAAAGGGATTTGCCTTTGTGGAGTTTGAAACAAAAGAGCAAGCAGCAAAAGCCATTGAGGTATGTCTGTAGGGCCCTGAAAATTAAGCAAAGTTAAAACGAGGTTAGTATGGATAAATTTTACATTCCCTTTGCAATTGTTTTTTCAGTTTCTTAACAACCCACCCGAAGAAGCACCAAGGAAACCGGGCATATTTCCCAAGACAGTGAAAAACAAACCCATCCCTTCCCTAAGAGTAGCTGGTGAGTACCTGGTATTCAGGAAGGAAATATTGAATTAGGAGGAAATAAAATAATTTTTCAAACATTGTTGTTACAGAAGAGAAGAAAAAAAAGAAAAAGAAAAAAGGCAGGATAAAGAAGGAAGACAGTGTGCAGGCTAAAGAGTTAAGTATGGACACAGACAGCATGGGAGTGTCTAAAGCTAAGAGACAAAGGACTGCTTCCGAGGGCTCTGAAGCAGAAACTCCTGATGCTCCAAAGCAACCTGCAAAGAAAAAGAAAAAACGGGACAAGATTGAGACATCCATCTTGCCTGAAGTAAGAGCAGGGAAAAGGGAGAGGAGCAGTGCCGAGGATGAAGACTGCCTCCCTCCCAGGCCAAAAGCCAAGAAAAGGGCTCAGAAGGATGGCATTAGCGAGGCTGCTTCTGAAGTCTCCAAAGAAAGCAGAGGTACTGTGTTAGAATTAGACAGAGCAAACATTTTAGCTACTTTGTAACCACAACTTGTCTTAAGGGAATCTTTTCTCCAGACTTAGAATTCTGCTCTACAGAAGAGGAGAAGGAGACTGGAGACATAAAAGGTGATTCACTCCTAAAAGTGAAAAGGAAGCACAAGAAGAAACACAAGGAGAGACACAAGATGGGAGAAGAGGTTATACCATTGAGAGTGTTGTCTAAGTACGTACCCGTTCTCCGTGGCAGTTGACACAAGCCCATCACCATTGCTAAAGTGCAATTCCAATTTCTATTCGACAGAGTTGTATATTAGCAACAGTGATGGCCTATGGTCAGTCCATTTTTAGTACAAAGTGAAGATAAGTAGGAGCCACCACACTCAAACATGGAAGCACTTATTTGTACAGAGTCACAGCAAGTGGCTCCATGTTAAAGTAAAGGAGGCCCCTTAAATAGTTCAGTCACGTTCTCTTAAAGGCACAAGATTATAAAAGGAAAACTTACCATCACCAAAACATGGGAGCACTTACTTTCTTAATTTCAAAGCAAGTACATCCACGTTTAAGTGATGGGGAGCCCAGTCTTTACAAGTTCTAGTCTTATTTAATCTGTAACATTTTTAAATTAAGATGCTGAATGATTGATAACACACCAGGTATTCCCATTGAAAATAAAGGAAATTCATACAAACAAGTGGTTAGCTTATTCCACTCCAAAGGTGTACATTGAATTCACTTCTACTAAAACAGAGAAGCACTTACTCTTTCTTAAATGAGACAGAAAGCACTCCCATGTTAAAGTTGAAGGGAACCCACCCTCAAGGCAGCTGTTATAAAAATATAGGGAAAAGCAGGAAAGAAAAGAGATGACACGAATTACGGACTTACTTTACCGTTGTGATCTGCGGCCAAAGAATCCGGCTTTCTGCTTGGAGGGTGAAAGAAGAGAACTTTAGACACTTGTATTTATACTACTCCTAAACTCCTGAACTCCTTTTGGCTTTCTATCTCAGAGAATCATTACAAGAGCCTTTGTTATTTTAATGTATCAGCTCTCAGGGAAAGTAGATCCTGGTATCCTGGGTAGGTCTGGATTTTTTTTTTTCTTTTTTGAAGTAAACAGATGTCAATGTTAACTGCTAAAACCATTACCACAAGATATCCTTCTCTTTAAAAAAAAAATCTCCTATCTGCTTGTTTGATGGCACAGATTAGGGTAACAATGAGCACTCCCACAGAGCCAGGAGATGCATTGTGCTTCTCTCTGGAGGAGCCCTGGCTGTTTGAAGAGACATCTACATGGTAAATGTATGTAAATAAATAAATTGCTTCCATGGGGTGTTTTTTTCTTCTTAGAAATTCCTTTCGATTCATGTAAATCCTAAGGAATGTTATCTCTCAAATTGGAAGCAATTTAACAAATCTTTGAATTTTAGTCTCTCATTTTCCCCCAAAGTTGCCTGATTTAGTGAATGTTACTTTTCTCTAACTCAGAATTTTGCTTTTCCAATTAAAAATTCTAGAAACACATCAGGAACTTAGCTGGGAAATGAAAGCATTTTACCTTACTATTAATGAAAAGGAACTTTGTGTGTCTGCTAGATAGATTTATGGCCTAAAAACTAATTAACTGTATGCTTTTAAGCAAAGAGGAGAGTTGCTAAGACTGGGAATTTCAGAGTTCTCAGTGAGTCATCGTATCACTATTTCAGTAGTTCATGTCTTCGTTTTACAGAACTGAATGGATGGATTTGAAAAAAGAGTATTTGGCACTGCAAAAAGCCAGTATGGCTTCTCTAAAAAAAACAATATCTCAAATCAAATTGGAATCAGAAATGGACCCAGACTCTGCAGTGCCTAGCAAGTCTGGAGAGAGGAATGGCAAAGGTGAAGGTCAGTATAATATCTTTAGTGTTGTGATGCACTGGGTCTTGTAGATGAGGATTTCCTGATGGTTGTGTTGCAGGGATAGAGTGCTTTCCCCAGATTTAAGATGAACCACTAACAGAAAAAACTGAAAGAAAGGGGGAGAAAATTGAAGTGTGTGTACTCTCTCTTTATCATCAGCGAGTTTACTCACAACTGCCGGGACATACTAATAAAAACTGAAGTTTCAGTGGAAGATAAACCCTGATCATGAACATATCAAAGAATTATTGATTGTAACATTAGTAAAGATTTTTTTTGTAAATATTTTTGTTTATTTTAGCTCATCTATTTTTTTTAATCCCAGCTGCAGCCTCCCCCCATCCTCCCCTTACAGTCCTTCCTCCCCATTCATTCCCCATTCTCCTTTATTCAAGTTTTATTCTTTGGTTCAGGCAATGATGCATTTTATTTCATGTTAATTTCCAGATGAGCAGTGTGATGCATTAATAGTAATTTTAAATTGTACAAGTCCTAAGTTATTTCAATTCATTAGCCTGAGAAATCACTACTGCTGTTGTAGAGTGGTGCTCCTCATGTTAATGTCAGGTGTGGGAACGTTATCTCTGGCCTTTTCCTTTTTACATCTGCAGTCAACCTTCCAGAGTGCTGCCCTCAGGAGAAGGTTAATGCCCAGGGCCCACAGTTCGTGACCGGAGTGATTGTGAAGATCACGAGCAAAGAGCCTCTGCCTGGCAGGAAACACGTCAGGGTAATGTTTATGTGAAACGTTTCTAAAAGAATATGAAAACCAAAACAAGTCCAGTTAGAATCTGGACTTCTCATTTTGTAGAGATTGAGTCTCTGGTAACTCTGATAACTCATAGGTTTAATCTGAATACAAATTCTTCAGGAAATGAGATATACATTGAACTGTCTGAATGCGTTACCTTCCGAGAGAGTGGTGCAGTGATTCTAAATTGCAGTTGTTGAAAAATAAGTATTCACAGTTATGCTCTGGAAGTTTTGTCAGTTGTGAGAGTTTTAAAAAGGTATTTGGTGCCGTAGTTTTATAAGACTGGATTTAATAATGTACTTGTTAAAGATTTTATTTTGAAAGGTGTAACCATATGCTACAGGGTTTTTTATTGTTGCACAGGCTGTCTTAACTCATTATGTGTCCCAGGCCAGCAATCCTCCTGTTTCAACTTTCCAACCTAGCCACTTTATTTTATACTGTATAAAATTTTTTATAAAATTCTAATTACTTCTTTAACATCTTAGGACTTTTAATACCATACATTATGTTGTTTTAGCTTTCTTAATTTTTAATTTTTTAATCTGTAATCTGCTTGTACTCTTGTTACCTATTACCAGACTGTCAGTCATTATATGGGTTTCCCATGAAGAGATTATTCTGACTTTATAATGGATATATAGTAAATATCTTTTGAACTATGGTACTCTAAACTCTTACAACTACCAGGGGCTACATTACAATTTCATCAACTTATTACAGATTGATCTCTTGCTGTATACTGATTAATATGATTAGCTAGATTTAAAAGCAGTGAAGACATCTCAGGTATAATTCTCTCCACTTCTTTTTTTGGCTTGATTTATTAAGCAAGTGTTTTTACGAATGGTGTTCTTATGTTACAGTATATTGTGTGTAAGCCTACTTTCTGTCTTCTAAAAACTCGCAAATCTCTATTATCCTTTACTGTTAACTAATAAGCTATTTTTATTCTACAATGAAATAATATTTCAAGATCCTCAATTCCTTCTATGACTCTGGGAATTCGTTACATTAAAGTAATTTTAGTTCTTTGTGCCTAGAAAATTCTGGTCTAAACACTTCCTTCCTAGTTAGAAATCTTTATTTATTTCTTTTGCTTTAATGACTGAAATTTGGCAGCTAAGATTACTGTAACATTCCTGCATAAATGCATTGTGTTCTGTAGAGAACCTACTGTGAGAAAAAAAATGGATTAAGAATGCAGGAATCTTCTTAATTAGTCTTCACAGCGGGACATTATAGGTAAAACTATCCCTTTGTGGGGGTCCCTCAGCTTGCCTAGAAAGGGTTACTTATGTATTTTATCTGAAACTGAGAGCTGTCAGCTGTGTTCCAGTAAATCTACCCAGGAACCCTAGGATTCCTGTTGGTTATTGTAAAATGTTAAAGATGGTTCCGTGTGTTCTAAGTCAACGTGGTATTGTATGGGTGAGTGAAAATAAACTTCTCAAGGCCTTTCCTTTAGTCTTTCTTGTACTAACCTGACCAGGTTGCTGGGGGAGGGGTCATTTGTATTCCACTCTACAAATCTTGCCTTTAGCTGATCCTCCCCACCCCATGTAAGTTCATGTTTAAAGGATAGACTTCGAAGAAGATGAAGGAAAGTAATTTGCAGTGAGTTGTTAGATTGCTTCTCATTTTTGTCCAAATTATTTTAAAAGTATTTTTGTGTATTTTGGAAGTGATTTATGTATTTACCCATCAACTACAGAGTAACTTATTGATACATTTGACAACCTTTCTGGGTACATTCATTAATTGTGAGACATTTTGGGTGTTGATTTTAAGTCTTTATACTTTTTTATCATATAGGATGTTTTGGCCACAATCTCAGAAGTTGTTTACGTTGATTTGCTAGAAGGAGATACTGAATGCCATGCTCGATTCAAAACTCCTGAGGATGCACAGGCAGTAATGAATGCACAGACTGAAATTAAAAAGAAGAACTGTTGGAACCTTGAGGTCCTTTCTGGTAAAACCTAATTTGTTTTCGTTTTTTTTTAATAAACAGTTATTTTTGTAGGTAATTGTTCTTGTTCTGCGTTGGGCTAATAGAACTAGCCTTCCTCCCCACATACATTCTGCTGATAAGATCATTCTACTCGCTGATCAGAGCTCTTGTTTGTTTTTAAGGTGATCACGAGCAGAGGTACTGGCAGAAGATATTGGTAGATAGACAGGCCAAACTTAATCAACCTCGGGAAAAGAAAAGAGGCACGGAGAAGGTAAGGGGAGCAGTTAAATGCATCTTCTCACAGTAATAAATGAGGATAAATTCACTTTGACTTTTCTAGTAGGGTACTGTTTCAGACGGAGAAAGAATGTCGTTTTCTCCTGGTTTCAAAATAGATGAAATTAAGATCATTTGCTCACAGGGTTCCACAATTGTAATTCGGAGTTTTTCTGTGCTTTGAAGTAGTGATGCATGTTAAGTATACACAGTCTTGATTCAGAACTGCTGTCTTCTGTAGTTTGAGAATAATGTATGTGGTTCTGAGTGGCCATGAGAATTGTTACTATTATTGCTGTTGTTAAAAATTGTTATTTTTCTAATAATCAATAAGTGGCCCAAGCAAACTGAAATAATTAAAATAGTTGTCAACAATTTTATTTCTATGATAATTTATATAATTAGTTACTCACCAAGAATAGTATTTATTCTTTGCAAAGAGTATTATTTTTTTAATTATTGTTCAGCCAAAGTGCTTAAAACAATTTGTTAAGAACTTTGAAAGCCCTGATTCAAATGTCCTATGCTTATTGGCTTGGTATGTTTCTCGTCAGTGCTGCTTTGGCATTTATGATGATTGACAGGGATGTTTGCTGCTATTGCTCTTTGTGAATTTTTTCTTGAATGGAGCCTGATCTTGTTGAGATGGGAAGGCCCCCTTCCTTTCTCAAGGCTCTTTTGAGTCTTGGAGGTGTTAATTTCAAAGCTTGTTTGAGATGGTCAGATGTTAAAGTCAGTAATCCAGAACAGATAAATGGACTGTAATCAGGTCAGTAATATTTATTCTTCTAATTGGTGTGAAGTTCTGTTTAAATTGTCTGTCTTTTTCTTACCTAGTAATTATAACATTTTATAAATTTATTAAGATTCATCTTAGTCTCAGGCAAAGAAATAAACATTTCCAGATTATTTTATAAAATTATACTAGAACAACAAAAATTTAAGTTACTCATTTTCCAGTTTTCACGTGCTCTATTACCAAGCTTGTTAGCATGGCCTAGGTAGAAACAGCTGACTTCATGGATTAAAATGCAGTGAATCTTCCACACCAAATAAATGGTATTGGAATCTTGTTAGAAGAAATTTAACCACAGCTAACTTGTTTGCCAATCTTGTCAGTGTTGTTTTTTTCTGGTGCTGGAGATTAAGTAAGTGTTCTGCTGCGGAACTAGGGCATGATAATACTCTCTGAATATACTAGTCCCCATTCCTACAAGTAGAATAATAGGCATGAATAATAAATCCTCTTGTTGTCCCTTAGCTGGTCTAAGCATGCGTGGCACGGGAGCTTTTACATCCACCCAAGAGTTCAGAAGACCGTCATTGTAGGCTAAAAAAATGGGAATTAGGTATATAAAAAACAGTGGAAGAATTCCAGTGATTCTGGCATGATTCCTTCCACACTAGATACTGGTGCACCTCAAGTTGGAGAAAAACACTTAACTTAAAACCCCAGAGTTCTTAGTTTCATGCTATGGGGTAGAACACATTTCAGAACCTCATTTCTGTTCAGTTTATCAGGACTGAAAGTAGAAAAGTAAATCAATACAGAGTATACTTTGCATAATGTTTACATATGAAAATCAGTCACATCTAAATTAACTCATAAAGGACTGGGAACTTAAGGATCTGCCAAAGGGAAATGACTTGTTTTTTTCTGCCCCAGATCTTGGTAGGATGTGTTTAACTTTCACCCCTTATAAGTCAGGAATTCCAAGTCAAGGACTTATGGTGCTAGCTGAGTGTTCTTCCACTCCCAGCCCAAAAGTAAAAATTTTATTTCTTCCCTTGAGTTGTTTAAATATTCTCTAAAATATTTAAGTTATATTTTTAAATTTATGTGAATGTGTCTGTGCCACAGAATGCGTTTGGTAATTAAAGGACAGCTTGCTGGAGTCAGTTCTCTCTCTACCCTCTGGGTCCTAAGGATGGAACTCTGATTGTTAGGTTTTAAAGCAAGTGCCTGTAACTCTAAAGCATCTCCCACCACCCACTTCTTTTTTTAGATGTTTGGCTTTGTTTTTAATCAGAGTGGCCTTTTCAATGCAAATTGCTGCTGTATGTTTCCCAGTAAGGGCAGAATTCCTGTTTGTGAACAACATCATTGGTGTGCTAGGGTACCATGAATTTTTTACTCTTATCATTTGTGAACAGTATTTTAATTTAATTATGTCATGACTGCCTGCCAATCAGATATGGCATGATATTTGATTCATGGATTGATTGATTTAGACAAGGTTTGTGATACCTCATGCTTACCTCAAGCTCACTGTGTAGCTGACAGCAACTTTGCAGTTCTGATCCCTCAGCTCTTGCCAACTGAGTGCTGAACATGCAGGCTGGTCCCTCTACCCAAGTTATGTGGTGCTTAGGTATCAGACGTGGGGCTTTGTATATTCTACCTACTCAGCTACATTCCTACCTGCAGAGCCAATATTTTTAAGAGAAAAAGAAGACTACGCTATAATTCTGTTTTTCTGTTAAGGAAGCTTTTGGCTGGCTGGTGCAATAGTTTGTGTCTGTAAACCCAGCTACTCAGAAGACTGAAAAGAGACCTGGGTTACAGAGACCTACTGCACAAAAGCAGCAGCATCTCCTTTGGGAATATTTCGATCTATTGTCTTATATGATTTAAAAAAATCTTCTTTTCCTCCTTTATACATACACATACATACATATATGTATGTATGTATATATATAAAATCATATTTTGTATAATCTGTAATATAGTACTTTTATTTAATAAAGACAGGTTTTAGTAGTAGATCATTATTTGAAATCTTAATTTTTCATTTGTAAAGCAAATTTAAACATTTTAAGAGGTATAATTGGCACAAAAGAATTGTAACGCAAGCTGGGTGTGGTGATTTATGTCTTTACTCCTGGCACTTGGGAATTCAAAGCCAACCTGGCCCTGTAGTGAGTTCCAGGATAGCCAAGGCTACACAGAGAAACCCTGTCTCAACAGAACAGAACAGCAACAAAAGAATTGTGTAATATATGAGGTAGGGTGAAAAAATTAAGCCTAGTGTGGTGGTGCACACCTTTAATGGCAGCACTCAGGCTAAATCTCTCCAGTAGAGACCAGCCCAACAGGACTACAAAGTAAGGTTTGTTCTCAAAAATAAATGAATAAGCTGGGCATGGTGGCATATGCCTTTTATCCTTAGTTCTCTCTCTGAGTTCGAGGCCAGCCTAGTCTGTAGAGCAAGTTCCAGGACAACCAGGGCTACACAGAGAAATCTTGTCACTCTGCTCGGATTATTCCTCCAGTAAACAGTTTGTTTTGATTTGTTTTCCTGAGAAAGGGTCCCACTGTGTTGCTCAGGCTGGCCTTGAACTCACAGAGATCCAGCTTTCTCTGCCTTTGGAGTGCTAGGATTAAAGGTATGTGGCACCTTGCCTGTCCAGTTAGCAGTTTGTAAAGCAAACATGAGTAATACACAGAGGTATCAAATTTCACTCAAGTAGTATGTAAATCTTTAATCACAAAGTAATTGAGGACCCCATACCATTTAGTCTTAGGAATTAATAACCAAGTCCAGAGAATATACAAAATAATGCTCAGCTGTGACTCTTCAGTGACTCCTGGCTGACATTTAAGTTGAAAGATTTTGAGATATGCACTATAATTGGAGGGAGATAGAGGTTTCAGATATTTAAGATCTGTTGCATAAAAATCTCCAGTTCTCTGTAAACTGATTAGCTCAAAACATAACGATCTTATTTGTCATTCTACCCCTGGCTATTAGAAACGTCATTCAGCCTGATAGCATAAGACTTTCATAGTGGGAGCTGTATTTTTATTTTTCCATTTTGGAGTTTCTGAGATATTCTAATTTCTCACTTCTTTCTCTATAGTTAATCACCAAAGCTGAGAAGATTAGACTGGCCAAGACTCAACAAGCCAGTCAGCACATCCGATTCTCTGAGTATGATTGAGAAAGGCGGCAGCTCCTACGGTCTCCTCACCAGACCTCTAAGAATGCTGGGACTGCTGGATGGATGTTCAGCCGAGATCTACATTTAAAGAAAAAGAAAACCTTTGTTCCTCAGTGTGAACTAAGACTTTTCTTAGAGACAAACACATTATATGTCATTTTTTTTTTCAATGACGCTCTTGTTGAAATTATGCAGGTCAACTTCAAATGATTTCATAAATAAATGTGTTTTGAAAATTATTGTTTTTGTTTACAAAAAGCAACATGATTATAAAAATAAAAATGCTTGAATATCAGATGCAAACTAACTTTTCCCTTTTTTTGCTACAAGCAGATGTGGTAAGTTTTCCATTCTATTTTTTTTTCTCCTTTTCCTTTAAGCAACAGAGCATATGAACTGTTTCTTACTAAAATATTGAATTTTAAAAGCATTGAGTTTGTTTTTCGTAAATAGACTTTTTATTTTGATTGAATGATGTGCCAGGTACTATGAGCTTGGAGGGAGTCTGGGAATTGACCTTAAGGAAAACTGAAGTCTGTTATGCTTTCCAGAAATTCATAAGACTTAAGTAACTAAGTTGTCTTCAGAAGTTTATTTACAGTTGCTATGAAGGAGCGGCATCTCCATCAGAATCCCCTGAAAGTTGTCTCTGTTCCTTGAGGTAATATGTCATTTCTGCTCCCACTGACTTTGGCCACTGCCTGCCAGAGTGGCAGTTTCTGTGTACTGTGTGAGGCCTATGGTCAAGCATCTTAACTTCTGTGACCCGCAGAAAGGATCACTAGCCGAGGAACAACAGCTGAAGTTGCCTTTGCCTTCTTTTTCCTGTCTGCACTTATGGCAGCAGAAAACCTGGAAATAGTTGTTATATCCTATAACTAAAGGAGCTGCAATAAATGAAGAATTGAACATTCAGGACTCTCCTTGGTGTGATAGAAGCAGAGGTCAGTGGGTCTCTGTAGGGTCAAGGCTAGTTAATCATAAAGTCCTAGGACAGCCAGGTTAACATTTACTATAGAGTATCATTACGTGTTGCTGTAGCCCTTAAGAGAGTCTAGTCAACAAAGCAAGGTTTCTTTCTCATGAAACCTATATTGTTTATAAAGACAAATTTTAAAAATGAAAGAGTGTTAGAAAGTTCCTGGTAACCTGACAAAATACTTCAGAGATAAAAACTACTTGCTTGACCTTGATTCAGTCCCTAAAACTCATGTGATAGGCCATTACTACATACATGTACTCTTTCCCTATCATACATAAATAATAAAAACATGCTTTAAAAAAAGTACCAGTTGGGGCTGGAGAGATGGCTCAGTGGTTAAGAGCACTGGCTGCTCTTCCAGAGGGCCTGAGTTCAATTCCCAGCAACCACATGGTGGCTCACAACCATCTGTAATTCTATCTGGTCCCCTCTTCTGGCATGCAAATAGAACAATGTATAAATAATAAATAAATAAACCCTGAACACTTTTCAGGATTTGTCCTCTCCATTCACCTTGTCAGGAATCAAGCTCAGGTTGGCTTCCAGGGGCACCTGAACTCTGATGAATTCTGGTGTGCATATACAAGAGAGTGTGTACACACACACACACACACAGTGTTAAAATTTGACTTATACCCCCTATCTAATCCTTATTTTAATATGAAAATATAGATACATAGTAAGATTGGATGTACATTTTAAAGATAATCTTGATAGCCGATGGGCTAGCTGAAGAATGTAATGGAAATGACCACTCAAATAATTTGCATTTTATAAAGTTTCACCTAAAGTCTTAGAAAATTTTGTCTTTCTGTTCCATTTAAATCCCAGATTACAAGCTAAGATGTACAAGGACTGTAACGATCCAATTGTGCTGCTACAGACCTTCTGTCTTTCCCACACTGGGGATGCAGAAGCAGGAAAATTAGTTTAAGACCAGCCCTGGATACATAGCGGTTCAAGACCACCATAGATTACATAAGACTTTATCTCAAAAGGAGCAGCAAAAACAGTAACAACAAAAACAAATCAGAAGAGAAAAAGGAGAAGGAATTTCGACTAGACGTGGTGGCATGTAACTTTCATCCCAGCTTTCTGAAGACTGAGACAGGCTACTATAATAATTCTGCTGGCCTGCCCTGTCACCTGAGTACCCTGTCCCTTTAAGAGACAAGCTCCGCCCAACCCCAGTCTCCCCTTTCCTAGGCAAGCTGATCTATCTGTGCCCTCTCTCTCTCTTTCCCTCCTGCTCCTTCTCTCTCTCTCTCTCTTTCCTTCATAACCCCCTCTTACCCTTATATCCTTCCCAATACCCACTAAATAAACTCTCTATACCCATACTCTCTCTGCATAGTGTATCTGTCTGTCTCCTACCTGCCAGGGGAGCTGCCAGGGTTGCACCACCATAAATCATAACACAGGTAATGTCTTTGAGTTCAAGACTAGTCTCATCTACACAGTAAGATCCAGGCCAGCCAATATGTCTCAAAAATATTTTCTATAATTCAACTTTATTTTCTCTAATACAACTTAACCTCTTTCAAGTTCTAAAACCCACAAAGACTTCTACTGTCACTCAGATTTTAGATCTCTTTAATCTGAGAGTCAAATGGAAATTTGAGGTTTATTCAATAACACATTGGGGAACCCAAAATAACCTGTCTGAGATGTCCACTGTTCAGCTTTGTCCTAAATCTAAATCCATCCTGGTTGCTCCTGCACAGTTGGCCCCAAAGTCTCATGCTGCTTCTGAAACATGCTCAGGGCCCAAAATAACGGGAATTCTACAGTTCTGTTCAACCTCTGAAATTAGCATTAGGTGGTTGTTGGGTTCCATTCTTCTCATCCTGTCAAATCAAAGCAGGGGATCGATTAATGCTGGGCAGAGCAATGCATTTACAAAATTAGATATGCAGCAGCAGACAGGCAAGATGGCTCCACAAGTACAAAACGCCTGCTGCCAAACCTGAAGTTCAGTCTCTGGGACTTCATGGTAAGAGAGAACCAGCTCCCGCAAGTTGTATTTACACTTTCACGTGTACTCCACAACATGGGAACAACTCCCTCCACACATACATGCACGTACATACATACACACACACACATAAATAAATGTTTTTTTTTTAAAGATTTATTTATTACATATACAGTGTTCTGCTTGCATGTATACTTGCAGGCCAGAAGAGGGAACCAGATCTCATTACAGATGGTTGTGAGCCACCATGTGGTTGCTGGGAATTGAACTCAGGACCTCTGGAAGAGCAGTCAGTGCTCTTAACTTCTGAGCCATCTCTCCAGCCCTAAATAAATGTTAAATTGTTCAATATCCAAGACCATGTAAAAAGTAAGTTGTATTGTTTATACTTTTGACTGCAAGAAGCAAAAAGTAACTACTACACTAAAGGAAGGGAAAAGATTATTGTGAGAATTCACAATAGGCTTATGAAATCCAAGGAAGAAATAGATCAAGATTTCAGTACTATCCACCCTTGGGACGTGCAGCAGCCTTAGCCAACATAGAGGTCTCAGTAGTAGAGTAAAGAGTAACTCAATACTTCATGGTTGAAGTATTAGCCACAGCGTACTCACGGGCCAAAATGCAGCTCCTATCTCCGGTCCCCAGAGTGGCAATGATATAGTTCTACATTCCATGGTAGAGCAGTTGCACAGAACATGTGACATTCTGTATTCAATCACGAACCATCTGAATAACCTAAATGTACCCAGTTGTGCCTTTGCCTAACAAAGTAGTTTGATTGAAAGCACAAAACCAATAGTAGAAAACACAAAACATCAGTAGAACTGTCTCACAGAGATATGAACAGAAAAATCTGAAGACAATGGAGTTTTCAAAAAAACCTATTACTTTCCTTGGCTTGGAACACAGCAATGTATAATTAACAGAATGTATGTGGTACTTAAGAGTATTATGACATGGGCGTTTCCTTGATTAGTAGTGCTACCTAACCAGACGTGATGGCAGAATCTGTTATCTCAGCACACAGGAAGTCAGAGGCCAAAGTAGGCCACATAATATCCTCTCTGCGACACAACACACAGCGCAACCCAAAACACAAAAGGCAGCAATGGTCCCGAATACACTTGAAGCCTCACTAAATATTTATTTTGTTTTATTTGGATAATCTCATGTCCCAGGCTGTCCTTGAACTCCTTATTAAGCCAAGGATGAGATGATCCTCCGGCCTCCACTTCCTGAGTACAAGGATTGCAGGTGTGCACACCCACACCTGGTTTAGGGGTCAAACCAGAACTTTGTGCTAAATAAGTACTCTACCAATTGAACCACCTTCAGCTATCACTTTAGAAAAAAAAAATCTTTTTAAGCAAATCTTTTGTTTTGTTTTTATTTTATGTGCATTTTTTAAAATATTTATTTATTATGTATACAATATTGTCTGTGTGTATGCCTGCAGGCCAGAAGAGGGCACCAGACCTCATTACAGATGGTTGTGAGCCACCATGTGGTTGCCGGGAATTGAACTCAGGACCTTTGGAAGAGCAGGCAATGCTCTTAACCACTGAACCATCTCTCCAGCCCCTTTTTATGTGCATTTTTGCCATGGGTGTTGGGTCCCTTGGACATGGAGTAAGAGACAGCTGTGAGCTGCCTTGTAGCTGATGGGAATTAAACCCCAGTCCTCTAGGAGAGCAGGCAGTGCTCTTAACCACTGAGCCATCTCTCTAGGCCACAACTTCAGAAAATTTTAATATGGCCTTGTAGTGGTGACACACTTCTTTAATCCCAGCACAGGAGAGGCAGAAGCAGGTGTATCTCTGTGCTCTGGAATGAGTTCCAGAACATCCAGGGCTACACAGAAAATCCCTATCTCAAAAAAATTATATGTATTAGTTCATGATATTAAATATTTTTCATCCTTTACACTTCCTTTCTGCTTTAAGTAGCAAATTTAAAATAGGCTAGATCTCTCTCTCACTCCCTCTCTTTCTCTTTCTGACACAGTCTTGCTATCCCAGGCTGACTTTGAACCTGAAAATTTCCTGCTTCAGCCTCCCACCTTATAGGCATGAGACCACTAAACCAGCTGAAAAAATTAGTTACTTAAGCCCAACAGAACCAATTTCTCATCATTATTAGAAACAGTTTTCTGTGCCTTCAACTGGACACCAACATATAAGAGGTCAAGTAAGGAAAAATGTGTATGTTCAGATTCAAAGCCACACTCCAGTGGAGCTTAATGTTCACACTCAGAGAAGACGCCAACCATGAAAAGGGAGTGTTTTCACTTCCCCATTAAGTAGGCTATTTCTGAGGTCAATTAAATTATACCACTTTCCCTTGTCCCTTCCTTGTCTCCATTTCCTTCCTTCCTCTCTGTGAGCCTCACAATGGTTGCTAGTTAAAGTAAGTAAGTGTATGTTGTGACTCCCTGGTAGTTTACGGTCCCACTTAGGGACAAGAAGAATCAGGCTAAATGAGAACAGAAATGAAATGCAAGACCCGTAAGTGCCATACTGTAAGTGCCGCTAAGGAAGAAACTAAGTGATCTTTGGTTTTATCTACAATGAAATCTTTACGCTTTTCTCCCATTTCTATTACTCACTCTCCTTCCTTATCTCTCAAAATTCAGCAGTTTGCCCCAGAAAGTCAAGCATGCCGCGCTAAACTGTGGACTCTGCTTGATTTTTAGGGTTTTCCTGTCTCCAGCTCCTGATCCCTGGCCGGTTTCACTTAGTCATCAATCACTCCCTGGGCTATCAAAGCCGCTGCAAAATTCCTGCAGGCATCTGTTATCTGGCGGCTTTGTTCTTGCTTCCAAATCACTCTTGGATTCCTGAGTTCCGTGGCCCTGCAATTACAGGTTATTAGAAATAGCTTCTTACGATTGTAGATTTTAATACAGGGTTGGTGCCGCACAGCAAAACATCAACAAGATCTGAAGAGCTATTTCAGCATGGTCATGCTGTAGTTAAAGATGATGCAATTCATGGGCTAGAAAGGTAGCTCAGCAGTTAGGAATGATGACTGCTTTTGCAGAGTTTTTGTTTGTTTGGTTTGTTTGCTTTTATTTATGTGCATTGGTGTTTTGTCTGCATGTATGTCTGTGCAACAGTGTCAGGTCCACTGGAACTTGAGCTACGGATGTCTGTGGCTTGCCTTGTGGGAGCTGGAAATTGAGCCAATATCCTCTGGAAGAGGAGCTAGTGCTCTTAACCGCTGAGCCGTCTGTCCAGCCCTACTTTTGCAGAGTTTGGTCCGTTGATTCCCAGTACTCATACCAGGTGGCCCACAGCTACCTGTAAGCCCATGTCTGAGAGGTATGACACAGCCTCTGTGGGCATCTCCACTGATACATAGTCACATATAAGCACACACATCTCCACTGAGATATATATTCACACATAAGCACACGCATCTCTACTGAGATATATATTCACACATAAGCACACGCATCTCCACTGAGATATATATTCACACATAAGCACACACATCTCCACTGAGATATATATTCACACATAAGCACACGCATCTCCACTGAGATATATATTCACACATAAGCACACGCATCTCCACTGAGATATATATTCACACATAAGCACACGCATCTCCACTGAGATATATATTCACACATAAGCACACACATCTCCACTGAGATATATATTCACACATAAGCACACGCATCTCCACTGATACATAGTCACACATAAGCACACACATCTCCTCTGATACATAGTCACACATAAGCATACACATCTCCACTGATACATAGTCACACATAAGCACACACATCTCCACTGAGATATATATTCACACATAAGCACACGCATCTCCACTGAGATATATATTCACACATAAGCACACGCATCTTCATTGATACATAGTCACACATAAGCACACACATCTCCTCTGATACATAGTCACACATAAGCACACACATCTCCTCTGATACATAGTCACACATAAGCACACACATCTCCACTGAGATACATAGTCACACATAAGCACATGCATCTCTACTGAGATATATATTCACACACAAACACACACACTCACACATGCAATTTTTTAAAAAGGCAATGCCACATGAATGAAGGTACAGTTGTCTTCATTGCAGCTCAGGGCTTGTGTGAAAATATATAGCAGGCCCAGACTTCTCTGGTTGGACTGATCCTGAATGGCACAGCCTTACACCTCAGTGCAAAATGAACAGGATCTTAGTGTCCGTTGTCACAGGAATTTGCCCAAGAAAGGCTAAGCTAATTCTGTGGCGAGAGTCATTGCTTAGCATAAATAATTCACGTTAGAATCATTTCTCATTGTGATGTTGGGGTAAATAGGATAGAGTTGTTAAAGCACATTAAGTAGGAAAACAGGAAAGAAAGACAAAATAGTGCATCTTTTTCAATTTTCAAAAAGAAATTTAGCCTAGTCAGGCAGTGGTACACGCCTTTAATTCTAACAGTTGCGGGGGCAGAGGCAGGTGGCTCTCTGTGAGTTCGAGACCCACCTGGTCTCCGAAGCAAGTTGCAGCATAGCCAGGGCTGTTACACAGAAAAACCCCGTCTCAAAAAACAAAAATAACAACAAGATGTAGCTAGGCAGTGGTGGTGCACGCTTTTAAGCCCAGCAGTTGGGAGGCAGAGGCCAGCCTGATCTACATATCAAGTTCCGGGCCAGCAAAGCTACACAGAGAGAGATGCTATCTCAAAAAAAATCAAATAAATTAAAAATAAAACATTTATTTTTATTTTATGTGTATGTGTGTATACTTACATGTATCTGTTCAGCATGCATGTATGTGTGCTAGTGCCCACAGAAGCTAGAACAGTGTTGGGTCTCCAGAATTACAGGGGATTTGTGAGCTGCAGTGTGGGCAATGGGAACCTAACCCAGGTTCTCTGCCGGAGCAGCTCGTGTTCTCAACTGTTGAGCCATCTCTTCAGTTCCTATATATCTGGTTTATAAAAACCCTACTTCAAGCTGAGCGTGGTGGCACACACCTTTAGTCCCAGCACTCTGGAGGCAGAGTCTGAGTTTGTGACCAGCCTGGTCTGTAGTGTGAGTTCCAAGCCAGCCAGGGCTGTACACAGGAAACCTGTCTCAACCAAAGCAAAATAAAACAAAACAGAATACTAACAGTGATGATGAAATAGCGATGATAATGACAATAATAGTGAATACTGATTCAAACGGCTTCCTTCGCCCATGCCCATGGATTTTATTTCTGCAACTGTGTTTACTTGGTGTCTACTGTCTTTTAAAGGATATTGTAATTTTTATGATCTCACTGCCTCTTTGTGAATGCATTGAGATGTCTTGTTTACTGGTCACTGTATTTCTGGGTTTAGCATTCTGGGCTTGCTGTCAGCCTCATTTTTGTTATGCCCTAACATGACCTTCCTCTGGAGCCAAGTTAATTGGCAGATAGCACCCAGCACATGACTTGCTAGTTCCTCTCCTCAGGCCCTAGAAAGGCCGTTCTCCAAACCTGGAATGATTTCCCCACTCTTTGCCAAGGTGTCCTTTAGCCATCGCTTTCCCTGTGTTAACCAAAGCTCCCTTTGCTCCTGAGAAACTCCTCCATTGTCTTCAGGCCATCACTTCCCATTCCCCAAGGACTTAATAAGCTCTTCAGTGCTTCTCAGTGTGGCTCTTGCTAATTCTCTAGGTTACTTTTAAGAGACTATTTCTCTGCAGAGCAGGGACCAATCCTTTGTTTCTTTGTTATTTGAACTGAATTTCCCTGCTGGGTGACTCTCAATGTTGCCTTTAAGAGCAGTTTTAAATATTACTACCTCTGCTTTTCAGACAAAAATCACAGTTCAGTCATTTTGTAGAGAGAAAAGACCCACTGAGAAATTATAAACCATGAGAATAACAAGACTATGACCTAAAATGATACATATAGTGCATGGGAGTGCTATAGAGTGCCCCTAAATATTATAAAGCATAAGCAGAAGATCATACATATATGTGATTTACACACACACACACACATATCTGTGCAGCTAAGTAGTAAAATACATGCTTCCACAATGCCTTTAGTTTAATTCGCTGCAACACAGAATTGAAAAATATCATACCACATATCACAAAATAGTACATAAGCATTCATTTTAACCAAGGAAAATATCTAGGAGGCACACTTGTTTGATGCAGCGAAAATGTTGCTAGCACCCTAATCTTTCACTGTAAACCATCGGTGTTATAAAATGAGTACACCGCATGGACTATATACTCGGTTTCATCTGTGTGCTGAAGTAAACGAAGAGCAAGCTCCTTTCTGCTTAGCTGCCTAGGGAAGACTCTGCTTTATCGCTTTTTGCTTGTTTGGTTGGTTTGGTTTGGTTTTTAAGATTTTTAGAATATTTTTTGGTTGTACCACACCAAGAAATCTCTCCCACCCCTCCTTAAAGAAACAAAGAAACAAACAAGCCGGATGGTGGCAGATGCCTTTAATCCCAGCACTCTGGAGGCAGAGGCAGGAGGACCTCTGAGTTTGGGGCTAGCCTGGCCTACAGAACAAGTTCCAGGATAGCCAGGACTGTTACACAGAGAAACCGTCTTAACAACCCTACCCCCGCCCCCCCCCCCAAAAAAAATTGTACATAAGAGATGAGTGGCAATGATGTCTGATTTTCTGGTGTACAGTGTGTATGTATGTCTGTCCTGCTTCCCTTGCTTCCCTTCACTAGTCCACAGGAACTGGTGATGTACCCACTCAGCACAGGGCATTAGAGGTAGTGACCTGGTGCTGGGGAGTGAGTCCCTTTTGGTAATGTTTTTCAGTTCTGGGTATTGAATCTAGGGTCTGGTGCCTACTAGGCAAGTGCTATGTCATCGAGCTTACTGAACTCTGCTCACAGTGGGTCTGCAGTGGACCCGAGACTTTTAGGATGACCCCAGGCCCTGACTCTGCACTGTGGCCATCATTAAAGTAGACTTCTCTTATGTTAACTATAGAGAATGCTCAAAATACTATTTTTTTAAAAGCCACGTGAGGATCTATCACGGCCTAAAGGCGCAGGCCTGGGTTCTAACCAAGAATAAGCTATTCCACACCACTTGGCTTTATCCACTCCCGTTAGCTCCGTGTCGCATTCTCTTGTGAACAGACCTACTCTCTTCTGCCAGTGGGCTCCTTCCTGAGCTCATTTTCCCATCTTCTACCTACTGCATTTATGCAAAAAAGATCCCCCATTCTCTACAACAGGACCTCTCCTTTCATCCCTTCCTGGCAAAGAGCACAGAGGAAGCCATAGATTCAGACAAGGCTGCTTGGCTTTGATGTAGCTACCATTGTTTGTTTATCTTATCCTAAAGTTGATGCTTGCCTGGTGTTGGGAGACCTTGTGTCGGCCTGAAGAGCCGTCTGGGTTCACCATCCTCCTGGCCTCAAGCTGCATATTATATTATTGACCTGTGATCTCTACTGACGATATACTTTGGACTGGCCTGAAAAAGCAGATTTAAGCTGGTCTTCGCGCTCTTCTTTCAAAGTGTGCTTGAAAACGCTGGTCAGAGAATGAGCTCTTAGCAGAGAGGCAGATTCCATTAGCACACAAGTGTCCTGGCAGCAGCTGGGAAGGCACACGCAGCCTCCAGGGTGATACAGTGTATTTTCGTCTGGAGTCACATAGTTCCTGCCTTTAAATATCCAGGTTGCACTTTGAAAGGACAGTTAAAGGCTAGGTCATTTGAGATTCTGGAGCTGGAGGGTGACTCAGTGGCCGAGGGCTTGTCTAACATGCCTGAAACCCTGGACCCTGTTCCCTAAAATTGTAACTGTTGTATAAAACAAGGAGTCGAGATTCCTCGTTCCTTAACCTTCGCTACATCAAGGTTGAAACGAAGAACGCCATGATGTGTTCCTTGTTGATGCGATCCAGTTTTGGCAGGCTTACATAGCTGGTGTTTTTTACAGTATGCGGCTATATTTAGCTAGTTGTTCTCTTCGAGGCCCTTGAAGTAATTTCTTTTGGCTCTACTGCTCTGAGAGGAAGCAGAGAGCTCTATAAACATGAATGAGAAATGACAAGGACAGGGTTTCTGAGGTCTGAGTTTTCCTGAATTACCGAGATCTGAGCTTTGATGCCGGTGAACGCGATGGAAGGGGCTAGCCTGCACCAAAACTGTCCACTGCATACGTTTGTCCTCAGACACTCTTAGTGGTCCTCTTTCCTCCTTCAGCCCCTGCCTGTTTCTCTTGCTTTCTGAGTGTACTTTCATTAAAGTGTTTTCCTAAATCAGCTGTTGCAGAGAAATGGTTTAGGGGCTAGCCATGGGGCTTGGCTTGCACGATGCTTGCCGAGCATGCAGGAAGAAACAAGACTTGGTGGTACATGCCTAGCTCTCAACCCAGCACTTAGAGATGGGATCAGGAGGACCGGATGTTTAAGGCCATCTTTGGCTTCAAAGCGCGTCTGAAGTCAGCCAGGGACACACAAGACCTTGTCTCCGAAAACAAGCAAGACAAACAAACAAAAACAAAGACAGGCGGTGAAGGCTCAGAGGGTAAAAGTACTTGCTGCCAAGCCTAGCAACCCTGAGTTCAATCCCCACGACTCATGTGGTAGAGACGAGCTTTGGAGCCTGCAGACTCTCTGACTGCCCATACACATACATAAAAGTAAATCAATAATCTAATAAAACCAAACAAAACAAAAAACCTGAAACTAACCAACCAAACAACAAACAATAACCATGGTAGTTCTGCATATCACTCATTCTCATTCATTAATTCATATTAGAAATGTGGCTACCAAGGGACAAACATCAGTAGCAAAAAAACGTATCTACCCTCATTGAGGGTATAGTGGAGTGTAAGGAGATAGCAGTGCATAGGTAGCTACACGTACTCTATCAGATGATGATATGCATCACTGAAAGGCAGAAAGAATAGGAGGGAGCACCAGGAAGTACTGGGGAGGTACTGGGGAGTACTGAGACTTTCTTTCTGTTTTCTTTTCAACAGTCTGTGCTACCCAAGCTGGTTGGCTCTTCCTCCTGGGTAAGGATGCTCTCTCTTGGCCTCCGCGCAGGGCCTGGCTGCTAGAAATGTCACAGTTTTCGCTGAGACAGCAATAACATTTCAGCAAGGTACTAGAAGGTCCAAAGTTGGGCACAGTGGGGAGACATTAAGGTCTAATGACTGGGTGTGAGGGCTTTGGGAGGGAGCATGCCCCGGATACTGTGATGAAACCCAGAGGCACGTTTGGCTAGTACTGGAGGAACAGGCATTAGTGGCAAGAGATAGTCCTGAAGCTGGAGGTCAGAAGGCACACGGTCTTGGGAGGTGGACATAAAAATGTTATATCTTGATTCTGAAGGAGTGGAGAGACCTTTGGGGACTGTGACTGGTTGGTTGGTTTTTGTTTTTTTTTTGAGACAAGGTCTCACTATGTCACCAAGATGACCTCAAACTCATGGTCCTCCTGCCTTAGCCTTTGAACTAGTAGGATTTTAGGCACCAACCACCATGATCAGCAAAATAATTTAAGCAGATTGATTAAAAAGCCTAGACTATTGTCCCTTTCTGAGTTGCAAAATTGTAAAGAGAAAATGACAGCCTACAACATTCAGTGTGCTATGGCGGCAATTCTGAACTATTGTGCTAAGAAGAGGTAGACATGCAAGGTCTAAGACAAGCATTTCACAGAGGGCTTCTGTACCAGTTTCAGGAAATGATAGATCTTTTCAGTTGGGGAACCTATTATCCCAAAATCGCTCATTCTCATTTCCCTTAGACATGGGCAAGGCTAGCTGGGCGATGCTCTTAATTTTGCTGGTGATATGAGAATGAGATTATTTTTCAATGAAAAGAAATGAAAGAAGGAACAGAAAAGATGCTTCAGATCACATTGTTCTGGAGGCATTGTCCTCTGGGGGAGCATATCAGCTGTAGACCGAGGTGCAGCTTTCCCATCGTGGAGAGCTGAGTAAGACTCCTCCCCAGCGTCTGCGTTCCTGATAGGATGCTGACAGGCAGTCACTTCTCATGTCTTTCCCATCTAAGCTGTCTGTCTGGACCAGGTCTATAGCTGACGGCTAATGTCCTGTGCAGGTGGGATCATAACTGTTTTAAATTTTTGATTTTTAATGATTTATAAACTTCTGCTAGGCAGTGGTGGTGCACGCCTTTAATCCCAGCACTCGGGAGGCAGAGGCAGGCATATCTTTGTGAGTTCGAGGCCAGCTTGGTTTACAGAGTGAGTTCCAGGACAGGCTCCAAAGCTGCACAGAGAAACCCTGTCTTGCAAAACAACACAAAACAGAGAAAAACTATATAGTTCACACCCCAACTCCTAATACACACATCAGTGATAACAGCAATAGAGACGAATTTGCTTAGGTGGGGGGGGGGGGTGCGCGTGTGTGCACATGTATGATGCTGGGAATAAGCTCACAACTTTTTGAATGCTAAGCCAGCATACTGTTTTGCTTAACAGCTGAGTCATCTCTCCAGTCCCCAACTTTATGTTTTGATTGTGACCTCTTGCATCAGGTCAGGTGTGGAATTTCTTTCTTTGGCATGATATGAGTGCCCACGAAATTTATGAGTATTTCAGATTTCAAGTTTTGGATAACTTACCTATTAGTTCAATACTGCAGGCTCTTTGGCAACATTCTGTAACTCTAAGATCCGGGTACTGTTAGCCTCTCTCCTTTCCTTCTCCTGGACGAACACTGAGATCCTAAGCCTGGAATGCGCCTAAGTGAATGGCAGCCTGAAGTGTCATCACACTGTACTGAAAGGCCACCAAGCAGGCAGGGTGAGTTGGCTCATGCCTGTAACCCACCCCCCACTCCCCTCCACCCTTCCACTCCCTACCACCACCTCACTCTCCCCATCTACCACCACCCCGCACTAGGGAGGCAGAGCAAATCTCCAAGTTCAAGACTAGCCTGGTCTACAGCGTGAGCTCCAGAAACACTGTCTCAAAAAGCAACAGAAAGAAAAAGGAAGGAAGGTCACCAAGCTTTTCTTCATTCTACACCTTAACTAAGTTCTCAGATTTCTGTGGTGGCAAAGAATTGGAGTCATATTTGTTACGAGCTCATTTATTTAATTCACTAGCCCCAAACACAGAAAATACCATTTGTGACCTGATAAGAAAACACTTAAAAGTACTTGCCTAGTCTTGCATTATTTTTTTTAATACATGATGTCACTTATCATTTACATGAGAGTCAGATAATGCTAGCCTCATTCTGGCTAAGGTACCTGTGGCACAGAAATAAAAACAGATGAAGTTTCCACAACCAGTAAGTGACCAAGCCAGGCATAAGATTTAAAGTTCATCTGATAGGAAAGCCCAGCACAGATGGTAAGATGTAAATAGCAAGTATATTTTGAAGTTTCAATATTCTCAGAGATATAAAGCATGAAGTATCCACAGTGTGTATTCTTGTGGTGCCCTGTGCTTTGGATTTCTTATTGAGCTGAGCATGTTGTCCAAACACAAGGAATTCTGCTAAGGCGATGTTGGCTGGTGGGAACCACACTTTGTCTAGCAGGGATGTCTTGGAACTTCTGATGTAGGGAGAGGACGGAAGGGTAGGAGCATAGGCTTGAGCGTGTGTGTCGGGGCAGGATGCAGGAGGGAGGTAAATGGAGGGGGCAACTGGTGTTGGGCTGGAGGCCAAGTGCAAAATAAGAAGCCACAGCTGCTGAGGCCCCAGCAAAGGAGGGACCAGTCCTTTCCACTGCCCTTTCTCTTCAACCTTGACTCATTTGTTCCACTTTCCTTTGCAACGTTAAACCCTCTCTCTGTGTGTCACGTCCCAGAATAGGTAAGTCTTCCTAAGTCCTTCCGAGAAAACCATAGGATTAAGAAACTTTAGTTAAAAGATGCAATGTTACTGATTTTTTTTTCAAGATGGAGAGGTAGATTTTCCCCCCATCATTGATGATTAAAAAAAATTGACAAAAGCAGGTGACAGTCAAGTTCATTTATTTATTTTTAGTTTTATGTTCTGTTTTCTAGGTCAGCCTTGAACTCTCTGCTTTTTTCAGACTTCCATGTAGCTGAGACACATTGCCAGGCCTGACTCAAGCCTTGTGCAGATGCTAAGGGTTAGGACCAGCCAGATGGCTGTTAAAACAGGTTAAGGTGCTTGCCGAGAAGCCTGCTGACTGGAGTCAGTCCCCAGAACCCAGATTAAGGTCAAAGGAGAGAACCGACACCCCACAGTTGCCCACTGACCCCACAAAATAAATAAATATAAAGTTTAAAAGGAACTTGCATTTACTAGGCAGTCTGGCTGGTATTGATCAGTGATCTCATCAGTGGAGAGGGTGAGACAGGACAATCAGGAATCGCAAAGTAAGACACTGCCTCAAACAAAACTAAAAAGAAACAATTCTTGAAGCAAGAGAAATTACTACACATAAGAACAAGTTTTACCTGGTCTACAAGAGCTAGCTCTAGGACAGGCTCCAAAGCTACAGAGAAACTCTGTCTAAAAAAAAAAAAAAAAAAAAAAGAAAGAAAGAAAGAAAAAAGAACAAGTTCTGCTGCATAGTGATGGTGCACGCCTTTAATCACAGCACTTGGGAGGCTGAGGCAGGTGGATCTCTGAGTTCAAGACCAGCTTAGTCTACTAGAGCAAGTTCCAGGACAGCCAAGGCTACACAGAGAAACCCTGTCTCAAACAACAACAACAACAAACACAAAACAAAACAAAACAACAACAACAGCAAAAGACCCAGTAGTGGAAATAGTATAATTTAGTTGGTAGGGCACTGCATAAAACTGGGAATCCCCCTTGCCTGTAGACTCACCACTCAGAAGATAGGTACTGAAATATCAGGGTCATCCTCAGTTACATAGCCAGCCCGGGCTACATACAACTCTGTGTCAACAAACTGTAGCCCGTAGCAAGTGACAGGAGTGAGAAGCCAGCTCTGCCACTTGGGGCTGTGAACTCTGGTAAGATCCTCACTATCTCCAGGTCCAGGTACCTGATCTGTGAAAAGGAATAAAAATGGTGTTAATGGTGACTATCCAGGTAGTTAACGTAAAAGTCAGGGACGGAGCAGGACATAGTGGTACACGCTTTTGATCCCAGCACTCTGGAGGCAGAGGCAGTCAGTTCTGAGTCTGGTTTACAGATCAAGTTCCAGGGCTACATAAAAAAACTCTGTTTCAAAAATACAAATAAAATAAAATAAAATAATACAGGGCATGGAGGCATGGCTTAGCAGTTAAGAGCACTGGCTGCTCTTCTAGAGATCCTGAGTTCAAATCCCAGCATCCACATGGTAGCTCACACTATTTATAACCATTGTCCCATAGAATCCAATACCCTCTTCTGGTCTGCTGATGTACATGCAGACAAAACACCCATATACATAAAACATATCAATAAATCTTTAAAAAGAAAGAAACAAAAGGCAAGCTTTATTTTCTGCAGAAGTACTGGATAACTCAGGAGTCCGTTACCCAACAGCTAGGATGGGATGAAGCCCCAACATTCGGGCCGCTACAATTGCTGTTTTTCTTTGTAATGCTTCCTTTCTGTTTGTTTGTTTGTTTGTTTTTGAAATGAGATTTCTCTGTGTCGCCCTGTTTGTCCTGAAACTCACTCTGTAGACCAGGCTGGCCTCAGACTCAAAGAGATCCACCTGCCTCTGCTCTGGAATGCTGGGACTTAAAGGCATGCACCACCACCTGGCTCTTTCCCACATTGCTGATCTACCCTCTGATGTTTTCAGCCTTAGTGGACTTTTGTCATTTTCGGCACTGACACTATCAGAATCAACATGAATATGTTCAACCGAACCATGTCCACAGTGTCTTACACCCTCTTCTCATAAAACCCACAGTGTGACTCTGAACTTAACCACTCCTTGCCTCTAAATTGACTGTCGCTTTCCATCAAAATGAAATCCAAAGTCCCTCCAGTGTCATCGAGCCCTCTGTGAACACCCTTGCCCCACTTCTCCCTGACTTCATTTCCTACCCTTGTTCCTGCCACTCTGACCACAATCGCCTTCTGCTCCTGCCTTCGGTCCGTGGCACCTGCTTGCCTTCGCCTGGAATGCTCATCCCCAAAATAAGTTCAGGACGGGCTCCAGTGCCTCATTTACATCCCAGAGCAAACGCTTGCATATCGGAGACGTCTTCTCAGTTCCTACTCTTAGAAAGAGCACCCTGCGCCTTCACCATCGTCTTGTCAGTCTCTTTCCTCTTATACTAAGTTCGCCTCCCCATGTAATTTTTAAATTTCATATAGATTGATTTGTTTAATCTCCTCTCCCAAACCTGTGACAGGAATGTCAGTTCCATCAGAGCAAGACTTTTCCTATCCCCTCCATTCTCACTGATGTATACAAAATTAATTCCTCAAAACTAATTTTCGTTATTGTTTTGAGGCAAGGTATTGTACAACCCAGGCTTGCTTTGAACTTGCTTCATAGCTGAGGCTGGCCTTGGAGTCTAGATCCTTCTGCCTCTCAATCCAAAGTGCTATGGTTACAAGGCATACATCACTCACACCTGCTTTCATACCCGGGGACCAGGGCCTTGTGCATGCTAGACAGGCTAGCTCTATTTCTGACTCTAAAACTATTCTGGTTTTAATGAAGACACAAGTGCTATAAAAAGGTTATGATGTATTCTTCAAAAAGATGTTTATAAGGCTCAGTCGACAGGACAATCAGGTCTAATCCCTAACCAACCACCCGGGCTAGTGAGTAGTGGGTTGTAGAAGAGAATCTATTATCACTACTTTGTTAGGCCAGCATAATTTCTTTTTTTTTAATATTTATTATGTATACAATATTCTTTCTGTGTATGCCCTCAGGCCAGAAGAGGGCACCAGACCCCATAACAGATGGCTGTGAGCCACCATGTGGTTGACTGGGAATTGAACTCAGGACCTTTGGAACAGCAGGCAATGCTCTTAACCACTGAGCCATCTCTCCAGCCCCCCAGCATAATTTCTTAACTACATTCTAAACCCTATTCTTATCCCTACAGATAAATGTAGCTGCAACCCTCATCAATGAAGCATCTCTCTATAGCAAATGGAAACTATTAACAATCAATAAAAAATAACTAAACGCAATGCAGAGATCAACAGAGCCCAGTCCTGCTATGGGATGATGCTCTTATACCCTGCAAAGATTGGTCACTCCTACTGGTTTACTAAAATGCTGATTGGCCAGTAGCTAGTCAGGAAGTACTGGTCACAGGCAGAGTGACCAGACTAGGAGAATTCTAGGAAGAGGAAAGGCTCAGTCTACAGTCACCACCCAGACACCCAGTCACCACCAGGAAGCAAGATGAAGACACTGCACTGAGAAAAGGTACCAAGCCACATGGCTGAACATAGACAAGAGTTATGGGTGGATTTAAGTTGTAAGAGCTAGTTAATAATAAACCTGAGCTAATAGGCTAACCAGTTTATGATTAATGTAGGCCTCTGTGTATTTCTTTGGAACTGAATGGCTGTGGGACTGGGTGGTACAAGAACTTCTGTCTACACAGCCCCTGCAGCAAGGCTCCTGCATCTATAGATTAGGGAACATTGAGGAAGAGCAGGCAAAAGTTGTAAGAGCCAGAATACCAGGAAGTCTGCTGTGGGACAGCCTCTCTTAGAAAGGATTGCATAAACAAGACTTGAATAAGACAAAATCATTAGACATGCTAACAGGGAAGATGAAAAATATCATGAGGTCCTATCCCTAGACAAAGAATTATCGGCAACTAAAAAGAGAGAAAGAAAGGGTGTAGAGCTAAATGGATAGAAAGGTAGAGAGACTGTGGGAAGATTTGGGGAGGGAAAAACATGATCAAAATATATTGTATGAAAAGCTTTTCTTCACTAAAAAATCTTAAGTCCAAAAAAGAGAAAAGAAGGGGCTGGAGAGATGGCTCAGCAGTTAAGAGCACTGATTGCTCTTCCAAGGGACCTGGGTTCAATTCTCAGCACCCACATGGCAGCTCACAACTGTCTGTAACTCCAGTTCCAGGGACTTGACACCCTCACACAGACTTACATGCAGGCAAAACACTAACGTTTATAAAATAAAAATAAATTAAAAAAAGAAAGAGAGAAGAAAAAGAAACTACCAAATTGAGGCGGGGTAAGAAAGGGGTTGAAGGGAGGAAAAGCAAGGGGAGAGCTGATTAATTACATATATATATATATATATTAAATTATTTATTTATTTTGTATATAATATTCTGTCTGTGTGTATGTCTGTAGGCCAGAAGAGGGCACTAGACCTCATTACAGATGGTTGTGAGCCACCATGTGGTTGCCGGGAATTGAACTCAGGACCTTTGGAAGAGCAGGCAGTGCTCTTAACCACTGAGCCATCTCTCCAGCCCCTGATTAATTATATTTTAATTTAAAATGTAAATGAATGAATTAAAAGGCATTTAATGTTTATTTATTGTGGAAGGGGAGGTACACATATGTTGATTAGAGGTAGCTTGTTGGAAATTGGTCCTTCCCTTCTACTGTATAGGTCCTGGGGATGGAACCCAGGCTCTCAGCCTTGGTCCTTCCCTTCTACTGTATAGGTCCTGGGGATGGAACCCAGGCTCTCAGCCTTGATGAGGAGCACCCTTATCCACTGTGCCACCTTGATGGCACAATAGTGCATTCTTATTCTTCTCCCTGCAGCATCTCACATATTTATAGTTAGGACACACTAAATTCATTTCCTTTTTAACCTCAGCTTTGAAAAATCATAGATTCCAAGTAACATAATGTGGTAAAATTGGCTGTGTTAGCCGGGCAGTGATGGCGCATGCCTTTAATCCCAGCACTTGGGAGGCAGAGGCAGGCGGATCTCTGTGAGTTTGGGTCAACCTGGTCTAGTTCCAGGACAGGCACCAAAGCTACAGAGAAACCCTGTCTTGAAAAAAAAAATGGCTGTGTTCCAGAAATAATCCCAAGTCTGCCCAACAATGTACGTTGCAAGACAAATTAAGAATATATTAATTGATTGCATTTTGGTTGATTGCATTATTAAAATCTCTTAATTACCAGTTAGCACTAATTCATAATGTAGATATCCTGTGACCGCTTGGCTTTGATTCTGCCTCCGATACTAGCAAGGTGACCTGAAGCAACTCGTACAATCAAGCTCCTCCATCCCATAGACACATGATGTGGGACATAGGTTCTTTGGCCAGGCCAGTGTGGGTCCCAGAAATCTGACTAGGGCCAGCAAGGGAGAGAAAAAAAGCAAGCTGGGGTCAGGTGGGCTGTGCATGCTCAGATGGAGCCGCAGCTATGAAACAATCCAGAGCCTCAGCGAATTTATCAAGCACAGCATGGAGACAGAGCTAGCCAGGCTCCACTAGAGGTCTTCATAGGTAGGCGTCTCAGGCTGGAAACATCTTGGAGGAGGCAGCTGCTGTTGCTGGGTTTTGCTCACTTACTGACTGGTTTTAGGCTTCCTTGACACAAGCTAGAGTCATGAAAAAGGAGCCTCTTTGAGAAAAAGGCCTCCATTGATACAGCTATGTGAGGCATTTTCTTAATTGGAGATCAATGGGGGAGGACCCAGCCCATCATGAGTGGTGCTATACTTGGGCTAGTCGTCCTGGGTTCTATCAGAAAGCAGGCTGAGGGGGCTGGAGAGATGGCTCAGTGGTTAAGAGCTGTAGTGAGGAGCTGCGGGCAGGCCTGCTTTTCATCCTGCACGACTCCCGCACGGCTAGCTTAGCCCCGGAAATAACAACACACAAATTGTATTCAGTTAAACGCTGCCTGGCCCATTATCTCTAGAGAGTTAGTTACTGGCTAACTCTTACATCTTGATTAACCCATTTCTAATAATCTGTGTAGCACCACGAGGTGGTGGCTTACCTGGAAAGATTCAGCATGTCTGACCTGGTGGCTGGCTCCATGGCATCTGCCTCATTGCCCTCTTCCCAGCATTCTGTTCTGTTTACTCTGCCCTACCTAATTTTCTGTCCTATCAGAGGGCCAAGGCAGTCTCTTTATTAACCAATGAAAATAACACATAACAGAAGGCCCACCTACATCAAAGAGCATTGCCTCGTCTTCCAAAGGTCCTGAGTTCAATTCCCAGCAACCACATGGTGGCTCACAACTATCTTTAATGAGGTCTTCTGGCCTGTAGGCATACACACAGACAGGATATTGTATACATAATAAATAAATAAATAAATAAATAAATAAATAAATAAATAAGAAAACTGGCTGAGTAAACCATGTGAAGCAAGCCAGTACAACGCGCGCACACACACACACACAGAAACACGCACACACACACACTGTCGCACATACCTCTGCATCAGCTCCTGCCTCCAGGTTTCTGCTCTGCTTGAGTTACTTACATCCTGATTTCCTTGATGATGAACAGCGATATGGAAGCATAAGCCAAGTAAACCCTTTCCTCCCCAGTTGCTTTTTGGCTATGGTGTTTCATTGCAGCAGTAGAAACCATAACTAACACACACACTGCTAGCATTCACACTTGGACGCTTGGATCAGAGGAAGGATTTGCCATCCCTTTGAGTCTCACTTGCGGTGGGGGGGCATTCCTGTGATGATGATGAAGGCCTTGATGTGGCTGGGCCCATGTCAACAATGCACATTCACTGAGGACTCCCTTGGCTCCCCTTGCATAAGGAACTGTAAATTCTCCAGTAGTCAGGATAAAGAACACTAGAACAAACAGATGAGGTTTGGAAGTGTAGGTCAGTGGTCCAACATGTGCCAAGGCCTGGCTGTGATTCCCTAGCCCTGGAAAAGGCAAAGAAAGGAAATAGGGGATTGCATTTCCCTTAAGCAATTTATCAAAAACATTTCAATGTGTAATTAATGTAAGTCAATTTTAATGAGGCAATTTGTTCTCTTTCTGCTGTCTTTATGGCGTGTTTTACACTGAGATCTTAATTTGGACACATTTCAGGCATTCGGTTGCCACATGTGCTGTTGCCTAAGATATTGGATGGTGCAGACTTCAACTTTCACTACAGCTTTCTTACTGTACAATGTGCTTGATGTTAATATCTATCTCCCTTGATTAAATTCATTAGTATAGACACACGATCTAAACTACAAAGCTGGGTGAAAGCATTGCAGGAGAAAAGTTCACTGGTCAGAGACTTGGGACTATAACACAGCATTTCTGTGGTCCACCATGAGTGTCTTCTTGGAGGCAACTCAAGACCCTTTGTAAGAGTGGCCCAGTGAAGCCTGGCGGCGGTGGCACACACTTTTAATCCCAGAACGTGGGAGGCAAAGGCAGATGGACCTCTGTGAGTTCGAGGCCAGCCTGATCTACAGAGTGAGTTCCAGGACAGCCAGAGATACACAGAAGATGAAAAGAAGATAGAGTGGCAGGTGATACACAAAGAAGGCTTCCTGTCTGTCAGAGTGGAAAAGGCGAGATCTTGTGACAGGAGAATCAGCAAGGCTGAAATCATGTGACAAGGTCACAGGGCTCTGAGAGCCTGTACTGAAAGATTGCCAGAGTTAGGCAGCAATGTGGCTTTTTTAAAAAAAAATTGTTTAATGAAGGCAAACACGTTTAGATTTATTATATATGTGTGAATATGCATGTGTGTGTTATATATACATATATATATGAATGTTTTGCCTGTATGTATACATATATGTACCACATGTGTGTCTGCCCTCAGAGGTCAGAAGAAATCATTGGATTCTCTGAAACTGGAATTAGGGACAGTTGAGAGCCACTATGTAGGGGACTGGGATCTGAACACAAGTCCTCTGCAAGCAGCAAGTGCTGCTAACCCCTGAGTCATCTCCAGCTCGATCAGTGACTTTCTTGAGATGTTTGTGGTCCTCTGTGCATATTGTGTGTGTCCCTAGACTACCCTGGAGGAGCTCGTTTGGGCAACAAAATGCCAGGCAAACAATTGTTCTTAAATGATCTTAATCTAGCTGCCAGCAACACAGTAAGCACAGGGTTTTTATCTCTGTGTCAGACAAGAGATTTCATAGACGAAATCAAAGGAGGATAGTTAAATTACTCCAGGTCACCCAAGGGAACAGCCTCATTCATTTTTGTGTTCTTTCCTTTTCTTTATATGATTAACAATGCCAGACTGAGTCAATTACCTATTTATTTATTTATTTAGAGACAGAGTCTCTGGTAGCCACAGCTAGCCTTGAACCCCCCCATTCTCATGCCTCTATTTCCCAAATGCTGAGATTACAGTCGTGTGTCACTCATTGGACCTGAGCTATTTCAATCTAGTTGATGGTGTTTTGGGGGGACTCTGGGGTGGAATACAGGCCCTTGTTCTTACCTACAATTAAACTTCAACCCCAGTACACAAAATAATTTTAAAATTTGCCTTCTCACAATACTATGTCTTTTTTCTCAAAAAATTTATTAGTTACTTATTTTCAGATTTTATTTATTTATTTATCTATTTGGTTTTGGAGACAGGGTTTCTCTGTGTAACAGTCCTGGCTGTCCTAGAAATAGCTTTGTAGACCAGGCTGGCCTTGAACTCAATGATCCACCTGCCTTTGCCTCCCAAGTGCTGGGATTAAGGGCATGCACCACCACTGCCTGGACATTTTTCTATTTTATTTTATATTCTCATTATTATTATTATTATATAATAATATCTATATCCCTATGTATGTATGTATGTATGTATCTATCTATCTGTCTGTCTGTCTGTCTGTCTGTCTATCTATCTATCTATCTATCTATCTATCTATCTATCTATCTATCTATCTATCTACAGGGCAGACCAATTGGCATTTAGGGGCCTCTTTCCTGGGGAAGACTATTTCTCCCATTCTCATTATTTCCTGATTGCCTGTAGTTCTTTGTCTAGAACTGAAGTTTGAGAGTTTCAAACTTCCACCTTAGAATGTCCATTGGTGTTGTCCTCGCTCAGGTCTTGCTGAGGTGGCCGTGTTGATAAGGTATCACAAATGTATGTTCCCTCCCCTTTCTAAGAGACACAGTCTCCCAGCAAACTCCTCTTCCCCAGACTCTTGCAATCCTCCTTCCCCTTCTTCTGCACTGATCCTTGAGCCTCAGACGCAGGAGCTATGTTATAGATCTATCAGTTGGGACTGGGTACCACACGATCTCTTGTCCTCTGGATATTGATGAGTTGTGATTTTCTGTAATGGTCCTTATCTGTGGCAAAGAGAAGTTCCCTTGATGAGGAGTCCTTATTCATTTTTGTGTGAGTCTATGTGTGTGAACTTATGTATGCCCTGGAGGGAGTATGGAAGTTAGAAACAACATTTGGGCATCTGTCCTTCCATCACGTGGGCCTCAAGGACAAAACTCAGATTGTCTGTCTTATAAGCAAGCACCTTAGCAGCTGAGCCATCTGGATAGCTGTGTCTACCAGTATTCATCATTTCCTAATTAGATGTAAGTTAATGTGGGCAGGTGGTGGTGCACACCTTTAGTCCCAGCATTCAGGAGGCAGAGGCAGGCAAATCTCTTGAGTTTGACACCAGTCTGGTTTACACAGGGAGTTCTGGGACAGCCAGGGCTACACAGAAAAACCCTATCTTGGGGGCTGGAAGGATGGGGGAAGGACTTACCTCGAAAACAGGCCCTGGAGCCATGTCTAAATTCATAAATGACTTGTGCACTTTCAGCCGGGACTCCTGGGTAAGATGTACCTGTGCCCTTCAGTTTGATTATCGGTTAAATAAAGACTAAACGCCTAACTCGTAGGGGAGTGGTGCGAACTAAACTGGTAGACTGAGAGCTTTATGACCGCATATCCTAAGTTTCTCTACTCAAAACAGACTGAGTAATGCTTACTACTGAACTTTCATAATGTACAAAGAACATAAGAAAATGATCTGAACATTTCTTTTTCACACCATGACCATGTATGGCCATAACTGACATCTTATTATCAACAGAGTTATCCTAATGCGCAATCAAAAGGCAAGAACACAGCTGTTACACGCCATAGTCAACTGCTTGGCACTCACCTTGTTGCCTAAGTGAGTGATCTTCAGAACGCCATCTTGCCACACTTTTGAATCCTTCATCTTTTGATGAGTATATAGGTCCTTATTTCCAAAAGTAAAGAAAAAAATAATTGCTATTTACACAGTTAATATTACACAGTTTACAGGCCATTGAAAAATAAAACAGCCTGTATAAAAATAATAGCACAGGCATCACCACAATAACAAAGTCAGTGAAAGAGTCTGGAGTTGGAGCTCAGTGACAGAGCGCATCCTCAGCATCGTGATGCCCTGAGTTTAACCCTCAATGTAAAAAAAAAAGGAAACAAACAATTTTAAGGAAAGAAGACAGCTGATTAGGTGGGTAGAACCAAAAGGCAAAGGAAGAAAGGGCAAGTAAAGGCTTAAAGAGTCTTTTAGTTAACCGAGCATCAAAAATAAATGAGCCACATCATCAGAGGGCCGGATTTAGAGTGATGTTGCTCTTGCATGAAACAAAGACTGGGACCAGATTGTGAAGACACTTGCCCGGTAAACTAAATGAAGAGTTTGGATTTTATCCCAACTACTACGAAGAACCATTATTTATTATTTATTTTGAATGCTCTGGGTCAAGTCCAGGGCCTCATGACATGCTGAAAACAAACTTTATCCCTGTCCAGGACCTTGGAAGAGGCCTGGAGGAGGTGGCAAATGTCTTTAATCACAGTGTCCAGGAGGCAGAGGCAGGAGGATGTCTGCTTTTGAGGCCAGCCTGGTCCACAGAGTGAGTTCCAGGAAAGCCAGATAGATGCAGAGAAATCCTGTTGTGAAAAACAAAACAAAATAAAATAAAGCAAGAAAACAAACAAAAAGAACCTTAGAAGAATGGAAACAGGGGACTGGTGTGGTGTCTCAGAGGTTAAGAGCACTGACTGCTCTTCCAGAGGTCCTGAGTTCAATTCCCAGCAACCACATGGTGGCTCATAACCATCTGTAATGAGATCTGGTGCCCTCTACTAGCCTATTGCATATATGTAGGTAAAATACTACATACATAATAAATAAATACATAAATAAATAAATCTTTAAAAAAAAAGAATGGAAACAGAGGCACCCCTGTTCAGGCTTACTTTAGAACAGAACCGATCACAAGATCAGTGTCATAGGTGCACATCAGGAAGACCCTGCTGTGCAAGCAAGTAGAAAAAGGGTGAGAGCCCCCAAATAAGACAGAGGGAGCTGTCTTATCTGACAAGGGAAAAAGTGACATGAAAGAATTGGAGGGCTGAAATGAATGAACTGTGAAGACAGAAGGGAACTATGGTCACCTGAGCCCCTGGTTCTCAGCCAGAATAGAGAAGCAACTCAGCTTAGAGATGCTCGGTGTAATAGTTGACCTATACACAATTCTATTTTTAAATTTTCATTTATCTATTATTTATTTATTGAGACAGGATCTCCTTGTGTACATTGTGTAGCCCTGGCTGGCCTTGAACTCACTTTTTATAGACAAGAGTGGCCTTGAACTCAAGAGATCTTCCTGCCTCTACCTCTAGTGTGCTGGGATTACATCAGAAGCTTGCGCCAGCAAGTCAGGCCCTGTACACGATTCTTTTTCCTCATTTTGTTCTCTTACCCTTCTTCATATTCTGATTTTCAAATAAAAGAGAAGGGAAGAACTCAATAACACAAGCTGAAAGTTTGTATATGTCTTAAATGCAAGAAGAAACATAGCATTAACTATCCCTAACGTGAGCATATAAGGCATTTCTTAGCAAAAGTAAGAAAAGCATTGTTTTACTTCTTACATCTAGATTTTTTTTTTCTCGGTCTCTGGAATAAATTTCTCTCATTTCCCCCGTTCTCTCTGGTCTATTTTTGCAAAGTCACATTTACGTACCATCTGCAAACCAATGAAATTTGCTATTCAAATGTTTCCTAGTTGCCTCTGAATTCTCTGCTTCTATTTCCAGATCCTTAGTCCATACTTTAATTAATAAAACTCAAACAGGGTTGAGTGTGTGTTTTCCCACCTATACACGATATACACCTCTATTTCCTTTTCTGTCTTCCCTTCATGACCTTACCAAGAGTTAATGTCTCAAAGGAAAGAAACACCCCCACTTGGCAGAATTCTGATATGCATATTTGTACATTTTGCATTCTGGTTCCCTCTTTTAGAAGCAGGACTCCTGCAGAGTATTACACATTTTCTGAAGGATTTCACAGAGCCCTTTGAGTAGTAGTGAGGCCCAAGGTGGCCTGCATTGGTAGTGTTCCCCAGCATTCTTTTCCTTCACAGCTTCCTGGAGGCTCCGCAGGGGCGATACACAGGAATGATATTCTCTTTATTTTTTATTTATTTATTTAGTTTTTCGAGACAGGGTGTCTCTGTAGCTTTTGAGCCTGTCCTGGAACTAGCTCTTGTCAACTAGACTGGCCTCGAACTCACAGAGATCCACCCGCCTCTGCATTCTTAGTGCTGAAATTAAAGGTGTGCACCACCGCTGCCCGGCAGAGTGATACTTTCTTACTGCACTCCCTGGTCGTCTGGTCCTTGATGGGAAGTTCTCTGGGCCTTAGGTCAGGCTCCTCAAGGACGACTTCATTCTGTTGATCCACCCAGCCTGTTTTCACACTGGCCGCTCATGCACCAGGCACAGTGCCCCGAGAAGCCTGGAAACGATCCCAGTGGAGAAGAAGGTCAGAAGCTACTTCTGGAGTCTTCAGTCGAGCTAAGATTACCACCCTCATCCCTCAAGGTCAAAGTAGATCATGCTGCCCAAGTGACTGAATAAACCCAGTGGTATTTCCTAAGTTTATAGTTTTCCCATTAACCAGATCATCCTCGGCCCCACCCAGGGCCATATTCAGAGAGTTCATACCGCGCTCCTGGATGCGACATTAAGCCTGTACTAACTTCATGGCATGCCTTCACTGGGAGTCACATGTGTTTAGAGTCTTAAAATGGATTACAGAGGGACACGCTCCGCTGTCTGGGATTAAGACCACAACTTCCACTAGTCCAGAATAAAAAGGAATGAAGTGTTAATGCATGCAACAGCATGGATACATCTTCAGAGAATTTTGCTGAGCAAAAGAAGCTAACCTCGAAAAATTATAGATGCTGAGAGTCCATACACAGGATGCTTTTGGAATAGCATTTTAGAAACGGAGGACAAATTAGTGTTTGGAGGAGGTGTTTATAAAACGGGCGAGAAAGGAGCTGTTCAAAATCCCGTCTGTGGTTGTGGAGACGTGAATCTAGCTACATTTGAGAGCATCTTGCCTTATGTTCCCAAGTAGCTGGGATTACAGGCATCTGTCGCTACACTTCTCTATATAGGACTTCACACACACACACACACGTGGGTGACAAAGTCGTTCAACCACAAAGTAACAAAGGGAATTTGGGAGAAGATTAGTGGATTGCAGTGTGTCTCTATCATGATTGTATTATATTTGTAGCTTTAAAAATATGCTATAGTAGGAGCAGCTGAGGAATGTTCACAAGGTCTCTGTGAGCATGTGTGTTAAAACCATATGGCACTCTACAATGATCTTAATTTAAAATTTCAGTTTATTTATTTGTTTGCTTGCTTTTTTATTTATTTTTGATTTTTTTTTTTTTGAGACAGGGTTTCCCTGTGTAACAGTCCTGGCTGTCCTGGAACTCGCTTTGCAGAGATCCACCTGCCTCTGCCTCGCGAGTGCTGGGATTAAAGATACGTGTCACCACTGCCCAGCCAGGTTCTTTTGCTCTAATCTTAATTACTAATACTAACTCTTGTAGTTGTAATTTTTGTCGGGACCTCTAACCTGCAAATAAAAACAAAGAGACTTCCTATATGAACGCTCAGCCTTAGCTTAGGCTTGTCCCACTGGCTCCTATAACTTAAACTAACCTGCTTGTATTAATTTATATTCTACCACATGGCTTGGTTGCCTTTACTCTGTACTGTATGTCCGACCTCTTCAGTGTCTCCCTGGAGTCTCCTGCGGGCCTAGATTCCTTCTTCTCTTCCTTTCTTTCCCTAGAAATTTTACCTATCCTCTCCTGTCTAACCATTGGTCATTCAACATTGTATTGCACCAATCACAGTGACCCATCTTCACATAGTTTACAAATATTTCACAACAACCTGGCTTGTAACAAAACACGCAGCACACAGTAAATATACATATATGTGTATATATATATATACGAGTATATGTGTATATATGTTATATAATAATATACATACGTATATATTAAATGTGTATATATGTATACATGTATGCGTATGTGTGTGTATATATTTATGGATTATGGGATGACTACAGCTTAAAGAGGCTGCAGCGGAGTTCTAAAGGGGTGAGAAGTAGGCTAAGAAGGGCTGAATTGACATGATAATGAACCAGACCAGGACCTGAGTGGAATAGCTTGGGGAGCCACTGCAGTCAGGTTTGGGAGTAAAGCTATTGAGTTCAGCTATGTGGTTAAAGGCTAGACTGGGCTCGGAGGGCAGGAAACACACCAGGAACAAAGGAACGGCAGATCAGGTTCAAATGGGCAGATAGGTGGGTGAGCAGATTCTCAAGCCGGCAGCCAACGCAGGTCCACCAAGCTGAGCCCAAGTTCAAGGAACAGGTGGGGAGTCCTTGGTCCTTGATGCACATGCCAGGTATCAGATAATAAATTGGTGGTGTGGGACCATGGAAGCATAGTATTAGGGAGTCTAGGCAGGGGAGTTATAACCTTTCCTTAGTCTGGCACGCCTAATGAATTATGACTTTAATGGGACGTATATAGTACTACAGTCACATCATTGCAAACTTATAGGGGAGCCCCACTGTATCCCCAGGAATAATTCATCTGTTAGTCTATGCTAGATGAGTGACTCCAGACAGATGGTGTAGTTTCTGTGCACCCCCAAAGTCTACAGTCATTCTCCTGAGAATGGAGTCCAAAGCTGTTTGTAAAATGGGGTCTCCAGGGGCAAGACACAGCCTGAAAAACCACTCTTTTATATAATATGGAGTGACTTATATTAGAGTATAGCAATGGTTCTTAAGGGAGTGGGTATTGATTCTTCTCCCAGACCAATCTCCAGTCGTCCCCAAACTGCTTTTCAATTTTTTTCTAGAATCTAAACATTTTCAAGAAACAATGAGATATACTTGCAAATATAAAGTTTAATAAATACAGTTTTTTTTAAATTTATTTTTAGCTATTTATTTTGTGTGTGTAATGTATGTGTCATGTATTTATAGGCACCCGCTTCCTTCCCTCAGAGGCAGGAGGGGACACTGGGTCCCCTGGAGCCAGAACTAAAGGTAGTTGTGAGCTGTCCAGCACCAGCGTTGGGAACAGAATTCAGATCTTCTGTAAGCTCTGCTAAGTCCAGAGGAGAGAGTAGTAATATTTGGGGGCTGGAGAAATGGCTCAGAGGATAAGAGCACTGGCTGCTCTTCCAGAGGTCCCGAGTTCAATTCCCAGCAATCACATGGTGGCTCACAACCATCTGTAATGAGGTCTGGTGCCTTCCTTGCCAACAGTACATTGTATGCTTAAAAAAAAAAAGTCTTACAAAATATTAATATTTGGAATCAATGTTCATAGTATGGTATCAATAAATCATCAATTAATTAAATAAATGGTGATTGCTATTTGTTTTTGAGTTAGAGTCTTGCTAGGTATCCCAGGCTAGCCTCAAACTTGTGATCCTTTTGGCTTAACTTACCAAATTCTGGAATGTGGACATGTACCTCTAAGCCATACATTTTCTTCTAAAAGTTCTTCTGAACAAAATTCCATTTCTAATGATTTTTCCATTTCTGATGAATTCCTCAAATGATCAATAGTCACCTATTTCTTTTCTACTATTTATAGAACACATACTGGGTTAATAAGTACATGATACAATCCCTGACTCTAAAAAGTCAATAACATAGCTACTGAGAAATAGGATGTGAAGAGAAAAAATAAGCAACCATATGATATAGCATAAATATTACGTATTTTGTGTTAATAATACATAAATTATAATTTATATGTGATCACTATTACAGACAATAAGTGCTAAAAATGATCAGAGGACAAGGTAATTCCAGAAGTCTAGGGAAATCCAATAATTCCTTTGTTTAGAGAAATAAGATTGGTATTTCATTTAAGATTGAGTAGACTGTTAGAGCTGCACAAAAGGTTTATGGAAAAAAAGATACTGGAATCTTTTTAAAAAAGAGCCTTAATGTGTTGACTCTTAATTTCAGTCTCCTGATGTTCAGTCTCCGTTCAGTATGAACAGAAGTTGGCTCAAGATCCAGGTAAGCCAGAATATTGCATTCCAGGCTATCGATTTGCAAAGCCTTTGGATTGATGAGTTTTCAGATGACTTTGGATCCGGTGCTTTTGGTCTCAGATGCTTATTTGGGAGTGAGCCCACTTCTCTGTGGAGATTGATTACCCCTCTCACTTTTGTCTGAAGCTATAGTGTAGAGCAATGTTTTAAATCTTAGTTAGGATGTAGGATGGAACAAGGGCTACAGCTTTTAAACAACTACAAACCCCACCCAAAATGGCAACTCCATTGAGACTGTCTTAGGCTAAGAAGGTCTTTAGCCTGTTTTCTGGCTAAATATGGATGTAGAGTATTTTCTCTAAAACGAACCTCACCGCCGAGGCAAATAATCCCAATCAGACCCAATCAGATTGAATTAAAAGACACCCATGTTTAATGGAGTGCTCCCTGGGTGGCCCCAGAGAAACATGAAGAGATGAAGAGAGAGAGAGAAGGGGAGACCACGTGTTCATTCTTTGGGGGGCAGTTTAAATAGCCTTTGGAAGTGGTCCTGACATTCCCTGGGGAGGATTTACTGTTTGGTGGGCTTTCTCAGAGGTGCAGTTTGTTCTGAGGCCAGTCCCAGGGGAGGGAACTTATGCCAGGAGCTGGGGTGAAGCCCCAAGCTAAACAATCCAGACTTTTTATATAAATGAGTGTTAGGGAGTTGAGGTGACGCTTTCAACCAAACAATGGAGCTAGAGCCCACAAAGAAAATACAAACAACTACAATCAGGTTACCACCTGGAAGGTAATGATTCTTGGTTGTGTACTGGGCCACTTAGCATTTACAGTGTGTTGTCAAGATGCTCTCTTCCTGGACACACAGCCCTTGACAAACACAAGAAGGGAATGAGGAAAGCATCTTATGGTGGACCCCCAGCTTCCGTGTATTAAATTCAGTATTTATGACCGCTATAAGTAACAAATGGAAACATTCATGTTTTTCAAGGTATTTTGGTTCATATTTGGGTCTTCATGAATAGCGGCAGGCTCCAGTAGTCACGATGAAGAGTCTCTGGTATTAGAGGCCAAAAACTAACTGGAGAAGTTGGGACTTTGTGTTTTAGAAGCTTGATGAAATGTCACTCAATACATTATACATACAGACTTATACATACACACATATATACATCTATACATACACATATATACACACCTATACATATATACATATATTCACACACTTGTATATAAACACACATTCTCTTATACACATATGTATACATAGCTATACATGCACACATATATGTGTACCTATACATACATACACAAATATATACATACAAACCCATACACACACTCATATATATAAACTTAATACACATGTATGTATGTATGTATATAAGTGTGTGTTTTGACAGGCTCTAACTATGTAACCCTTGATGGCCTGGAACTCATTATGTGAAACAAGCTGGCTTAAAACTCAGATGTTTACCTGTCTCTGCCTTCCAAACGTTGGGATAAGAAACATGCACCACCACTCCTGGCACTCAATATACATATTAAACCATTTGTTAATACAAATGTATCATAGTATATTCAAATATTTGATGAGTTTGATGTATCTAAGATCATATACAGTATTTTGCTACTCTAAAGATGTTAGAGTCTGGGCCAGGCAGTGATGTCACACACCTTTATCTCAGCACTCAGGAGGCTGAGACAGGAGGATCTCTGTGAGTTTGAGACCAACGTGGTCTGCAAAGTGAGTTCCAAGGCAAATCAGGGCTACACAGAGAAATCCTGTCTCAAACAAAAAAACAAAATAGAAAAAGAAAAAAGAATGACTGAATTTTATTTATTTTTACTTACATGTATGTGTTTGAGACTGCATAAGTTCATGTTAGTGATGTACATACAAGAGCCCACAGAACACAGGAGAAGATGTCAGATTCCCTGAACCGGAGTTACAAGTAGTTCTAAACAGTTATGTGGTTGCTGGGAACCAGACTTGGATCCTCTACAAGAGTAATGAGTGCTCTTACTCACTGAGACTTCTGTCTTACTGTTCTAATGTTGTGAAGAGGCACAGGACCAAGACAATTCTTATTTTTTAAAAAAAATGGTCAGAGTGTGATGTTTAACCCCAGAGTTTGGGACACAGAGGCCGGCAGATCTTCATGAGTTCAAGCCCAGTTTGGTCTACAAAGTGAGTTCCAGGACAGCTAGGGCTGTGACACAGAGAAGCTCTGTCTCCAAAAACAAAACAAACAGCAACAAAAGACAAAACAAAATCTCCAAAAAACAAGCAAGCAAAAGGCATTTAATTGGGGGCTTGTTTACAGTTTTAGAGGGTTAGACCATCTTCATCATGGATCAGAGGGTGAGGGAGCAGTTCCTGAGAGCTTTACATCCTGATATGTGGGTTGGGGGTAGGGAATGGGGCAAACAGGTATACTAGCTGAGGAAGGAACATTCAAATGTACTATGAAGGCTATTCTCATTCAAACTACCACACCACCTATCCCTCTCCTTGGCTAAATTTGAGAATTCTCTGAAATGTGTGATATATATTTTTTGCTTAAAAGTTCAGACAATGATCTATAGAAATTATTAATACAAACATACACATTCATGTGCTTTTTAATCTATATGCTATGGTGGAACCTGGATGCTGGCAACTCGCTGGGGTCACTATTACTCCAGCTTGTGTTTTCTCAAATTGTAAGCTTTATTCAACAGTTGTCAAATATCAAGAACTGCCATGCACATTGGGAAGTCACAAAATAATTGCTCATAGTCAGGTTGGAGAAATTGTGTGGACAAATGGATATGGCTTAGTCGGCAGAGTTCTCACATAGCATCAAGGCCTTCCTGAGTTTGATTATCAGCACCACACAGACTAGGCATGATGGTGAATGCTTGTCATCCAGACACTGGAGAGATGGAGGATAGAAGTTGCAAAGTGAGTTTGAGGCCAACCTAGACTACATAAGACACGATCTCAAAGACAAACAAAATGGTAGACAAGATGGCTTAGTGAGTACATGTGCCTGTCACCATGCCTAATGACATAGTTTGATCTACATGGTAGAAGGAGGGAACAACTTGAGCCAACTGTCCTCTAATCTCCATACAGTCTCTGTGGCATGAACGTAGTATGTACACACTCTCACACACATACATGAATGCACATGTGGGCTGGAGAGATGGCTCAGCAGTTAAAGGCTAGGCTCACAACCAAAAATATAATAATACACATGTGCGCGCGTGCGCACACACACACACACACACACACACACACATACACAAATGTAAAAAAATAAAAAATTCAAAAACAGATAAATTAATTAATAAGTAAATAAAATAGAAAAACAGAACAGGTTGTTGTGTGGCCAGAGAGGATAAACCAGGGCACAAGAAGACACGCACTCTGCCAGATGTGCTATATCTCTGGTCCTTGGGTAAATGTTAATATGAAGATGATTTACATTTTTTATTGTAAAATAATATTTTCTTCTATCCTTCCTTTAGAGCTGTTCGTCTCAATAATATACTCCCTACTTCCCTCAACACCGAAAGCATGTAAGTATCGAGAAGGGCTTTTATTTCAAAGCAAAGGGATGCAATGCAAAGACTTTGGAGCTTTTTAAATGGGAGTTTACTTATTTATATAGTGGAAGATATTCTTAATAAATTATGCAGGATGTTCTAGGATAGGAAGAGCTTTGAGAGCCAGCATCAAGAAATCACAATATATCGAGAGTAGCTGGAAGCCTGGATTAAAGCTCTCAACACTGAGACAGATATCTGAGCGAGCAAATACCTGGCTCACAGTATAGAGGATTCTGCCTATTCCCATCTGGAGGGGAGAGAGGGCGTGGCAGAGTAGAGCCGCTGGCACGGCATGGCAGCTGGGAAGTAGAGAAGAAGAATACTGGCCTATGGGGCTCTTTCATTGTCCCCTTTATTTTCATTACCAGAAACACCAAGGCAGGAGGGAGTCCTGGGAGTCAAGTGGCTGGAAAGAGCTCACCAAATCCACCCAAGCACAGGACAAGTAGGTGACAGGCAACCTTGACAAGGGTAGCTTTGGCGAAATGTTAAGGGAATACCCGAATAGGTTGGTTTGAAGAGATCTCAGTGAGGAGGAATTAGAGGTGCCAAGCACTGTGCAGACAGCTTTTCAGAGGTTTTCTGTTAATACAGGGTGTGGGAAATGACTGAGTAAAGAGAGAAAGTACGTGGGGGGATATAGAGGGTTAGAAAGGGAGAGAAAGAGAGAGGAAGGGAGGCCTGTCAGAACGATGTCAGCAAGTATGTTTGAAAGGATGAGATTACATCCTCTCCATCCGTCTGAGTGGAAGGTTTAACATTATACGACAACATGCCTAATTCATCATAGTAAGCGGATAAAAGATGACATTCAAAATATTGGCAGGCTGAGAGCAATGATGATGGGACTGTGTTTTGGTTGCTTGTCTGTTCAGTGAAATAGAAAGGTCAATAGTTGAGAATGAAAAAGCTGAAATTCAAGAACTGGGAACTTGCTAATGGTTGCATGGGAGAATAGGTTGATCAGTAAGCATGGTAGGACTGCCACATTCTACCAAGGGTATGCTTGAAATGAACAACCATCGATATCAGAGATTTCTTCATTTTTCTCCAGGCACACAGGGCATGGTTTCATGCTTAGAGTAGATAGAAAGTTCAATTTAATTAAGATGTGAGCCAACTAATGTAGGTGCTGGGAATTGAACTCAGATCCTCTGCAAGAGTAATATGTGTTAATAACCATTGAGCCATCTCTCCAGCCCCTTGATTATGGCATAAACTGATGGGGCAAGTTGAAGTTTATACACAGCTATGGCTATAACAGTATAATATTAGTACATGAAATCACAATAAATTAGGAAGACAAGGAGGACACGTAAGGGAAAAGAGATAACTTGAAGGAAGTAGGACTGAGTAGAGATTTCAATAAGACTAAAGAATTCTTGGTGAAGCCATGTCATAGTGGCACATGCCTTTAGTCCCAGTTCTTGAAGGCAGAGCCAGGCAGATCTCGGTGAGTTCAAAGCCAGCCTGGTGTATAGAGTGAGTTCCAGGACAGCGAGAGTTACACAGAGACATCCTGCCTTTAATTCCTCACCATCTCCAAAAAAATTCTTATTGATATTGATGAGGTCAGCTGGAAAGCTAGTAAATAGTGATCAGTGAATGAGATGCTTAATGCTGAGGTCAGAGAGATGTAGTTATCAATAACTCTAGGGCATCACCATGGAAGAGGATGACAGCTGTCTAGGGTGGGCTGGAGGCCAAGACCACTGGGCATGATACTGCTTGTGTAGGTTTTACTTTTTAATGTTTATTTATTTTCCTTGAGATCGAGTTTCACATAGCCCAGATTGACCTCAAACTCAGTATTTAGGATGACCTTAAATTCTGGATTTCCTCCACTTCTTGTGCATACTGGGTGGTGGTGGTGGTGGTGGTGGTGGTGGTGGTGGTGGTGGCATTATATGTGTATGCCACCAAACCTGGATGAGGACTTGAGTTCTGTCGTCGAAAAGGAGGCACAAGCAGTTGCGATCAGGGATGAATCAGAGTGACAGCCCCAGCGTCGTGTTCGTTAACATTTTAAATGTCGTTTATTGATGTTGAATTGGATAAGGCACACAAATGGCTTGGAATGGAAGATGCTGATTTGGGGCTTGCGCGAGTCCCATCACACTCCACAGCATCTGCGCCATAGCAGGGCTCTCGGAGCTTGCTCCTTGTTTCCTTTAACTTTCTCATGGAATAAGTGACTAATTTTTTCTTTAAGCACCTCCATCCCTGGTCTCGTATTTTCGGGTGGACGCTGTTCCATAAACAGCAATAGCTCCTTTGTTGAGTATTTACACAATATGCTGACAGTGTTTATGTATACATTTCACTTCCTAGCAGTCATAGCAACTCTGTACCAAGTAAGTACTACTGCTATTTCTCTTTCGCAAATAAGGAAAAATAAAATATAGAGCTGTGGCGTATCAGGATCTCGGAGTTAAGGACTGACTTCAGTTCATGGTACAAACCAGGGAAGCCTTGCAAATGGTCACACTGAGACTGTGGGTGGAGCTTGGTTGGTCGAATGTTTCCCAAGCATCAGAAAACTCTGGGTTTGATCTCCAGTACCACATGAATAGGAGTGGGTGGTGTATGTCTATAATCACAGCACTTGGGAAGTTGAGGCAGGAGGATCACAAATGCAAGGTTATCTTCAGCTACATAATAAAGCAGACATCAGCCCAGGCCAGCCTGGGCTACATGGGTTCCTGTTCCAAAAGAGATACAGAAAATCAGTCCTGTTGGGTGAGTTAGAAGATGACTTTTGGGGATTAAAACCAGTTTTTATTTTATCTATCTATTTATATATCATTTATTTATTTATCTATTTATTGTTTTGCGAGACATGGTGTCTCTGTGTAATTTTGGCTGTCCTGGGTAGACCAGGCTGGTGTCGAACTCACAGAGATTTGCCTGTCTCTGTCTCCTGAGTGCTGGGACTAAAGGTGTGTACCAACCATTGGCCAGCTAAAACCAGTTCTTATGATGCAACACCATGAAAGCTTTTTATGTTTAAATATAAATATACCTTATTCTTAATTATGGATCTGTTATTTTAAATAAGTATAGCTCTTTTATTCAAGTCCTGGGCTGTACACACTCTAGGCAAGCACTCTATCAATGAGCTATGCCTCCAGTTCCAGCTATGTATAATTTCTATTGCACATTTGAGAAACTGTTACATGTAGAAAGTTTGAACTTTTTTTAAAAGCATAGCTGTTTTTTTAAAAATATTTATTTATTTATATTTTACATACATTGGTGTTTTGCCATGAGTGTTGAGTCTCCTGGAACTAGAATTACAGACAGTTGTGAGCTGCCATGTGGGTGCTGGGAGTTGAACCCGGGTCCTCTGGAAGAGCAGTCAGTGCTCTTAACTACTGAGCCATCTCCCTAGCCCCAGAGTTTGAACTTTTTAAGTTGTGAACAAGAATTCAAATCATGGCTCTCCGATCTTCTAAATAACCTTAGCAAAGATACTTGGATATTCAACATCTGTTGGACGTAATATCCAAGGTGCTGGATTTGAAATGGTAAAAAGAACCAGGTTCTCACGGACTCTACCTTCAATGGTGGAGTTGAAGAAGTGCAAGAGCCAGGATGAATAAAGAAGTAAGCACAAATCCCATCACCAGGAGCTGAGTGTGCGGGACGGATGTATATGGCAGGATGTTGTTTCCTGGAGGGAATTCGTTTTTCTAGATCTCTTTCAAACTGAGGAACAAGGGTAGCAGCATGCAGATTGGTTAGACTTTGGATATTAACATGTTGAGCCGTGGTGGTGGTTTGGGCTAGAGGAACAGAGAAAATACAGAAGAGCTTGAAAATCAAAATGATCTACCGATGATCAAAACTGGGATACGAGAATAATGAGATTTCTGAGGATTTGTCTGTCTGGTGCAGGACCATTTCTGTCTTCCTATGTTAACCAGACTGTCCCCAACTCCGGTGTTCAAGGATCTTCTTGGTTTAGTCTACCAATGCTGCCACTATAGACATGGGATGTGGAGCTTGGCTGTTTTGTGAATGGTGAAGATATATTTGAGTGGAGATTCATTGGAAAAGGAAAATTAATGACAGGAAAGGAGATACTTAGTCTCATGAAGGCCACCTGGATAGACTTATTTTCTTTCTTCCTTCTTTCCTTTCTATTTATTTATCTATCTCTCTGTTTGTTTGTTTATAAATGGTCTTGTGTTTCACAAGCTGGCCTCGAAATCACTGTGCAGCCAACAATGACCTTGACCTGATTCTTCTGCCTCTACCTTCCAAGTACTAGGATTACAGACTTACCTGGTTTACCTACTGCTGGGGTTAACACTCAAGGCTTCTTTCAAAACAGGCAAGTAGATGATCTTTTGAGATACATCCCAGTCCTTGGTGCTTTTAAAAGCAAGCAAACAAACAAACCAACAAACAAACTTTCCACTTTACTGGGACAGCAGAGTCATTGAAGGGAAATGATCAGGTCTTGGATGGCAATTTTCCCTACTAGTGAGAGTTCCAGCTTTACTCAATTAACAACGTTAGGCCAGCTCCCTGGCAGCATGCACGACTTGTACCACAAGCTCTTCTATAGGTCACTAAACCTGGTTCTCTCATTCAAGCTCTTCCCGGATCTGTGAAAGTGCTTAGGGTGCCTTACGCAAGATGCAGCTAAGTCATCACCCCGAAGGGTAGCTAAAAGGCTCTTTTTATAGAGAAAAAGGTGGAAAAGAGGAAACGCCCAAAGCCAGAAAGATACTCAGCTTGTGACGTTTCACCCGCTTCAGTCCACATTTGACAGGAGCTAAGGTCACAGCGTCATTCTCCATTCTGGTCACTCCACATAAATGAATTCTTCCTCATAAGGAGGAAGTGGTTGGAAGGACAAAGAATGCGGGAGCTAGAGGTGGGTGGGTGGCTCGCCCACGCCGACTGGAGATCCGGCGTGTAGCGGGCGCGAGAGTGAATGGGAGCAGAGCGGGCCCGCGCGGGGCAGGGAGGAGCCGCAGTCGGGCCTCCCGGGGGACGTCTCCCGGGCTGCGGGAGCGACGCCGAGCTTCTTATCCCCACCCACCTCGCGAGCTCCGGCAGGCAGTGGTGCATATAGACATATTTCTGGGAGCTGTCCATGAGCTCATCGCTCTCCCGGCGCGCGGCGAGGAAAGGAGCCCTCCTCTTTCTCCCGGCGCCTCCAGCAACAGTCGCCCGCCCAGCCCGCAGCCCACCCGGCGCGCCATGGCCCCACGGCTCCCCGCGCGGAGGTAGGTGGGCGCGATCGGCTGTCCCCCACGGGCCATCGCGGCCACAGCCGGCCTTCTGCCGCGGCCGCTCAGGAACGCTGCAGGCCCGGAGCCGAGGAGCCGAGGACACGAGGGACGGCCGGGCTTGACCGAGGCAAAGAACCCCGAGAGCGCGGACATGGCTTCTCCCACCTCCCCCGGCCCGGAGGGCGGGACCTGCACCCCGACGAACCCACCGCGGATCCGTCAGGTGGGTGCTGGATGTAAGGGGCCGCCGCCCCCCACGTCCTCGCCTCCCCCAAGGATCGGGACCTCGACCTCAGGGCAGGGGCTGGCCCTGCAGGGGACCCACACAGGCGCGCCTGGACAGCTCGCCTGTCCCAGGAGTATTCTCTATTTCACAGTTCCCTCTATTTCACAGTTCCCTTTGCAATGCACTCACGGTCCTCCGCCCCATACACACACACACACACACACACACACACACACACACACACACACAGGCGCGCGCCTTCCCAAACCAGGCTGTAACTTCTGTCCGTACACACTCAGGCACACCCGCAAACTGATCGCTCTGCGCAGCACCGAGGCACACACCCAGCTGTCACATGACCCACTGCAGAGCTATACCGCTAGAAGCCACTCAGGGTGCTGGGATGGAGTTGTGCCCCCGAACGGAATTCCCTGAGGACCTATGCCAGGGTGGATGCAAACGTTGGCTTCTCACTCACAGGAGAGAAGGGGCCACAACTTTCAATACAGCTATCCCCAACAATTGCAGCCATGTAGTTGTGGGAAAAACGTTCGTGCTCGCCCACATCTATGCTCACACAGTTTGCCCAGCACTCTCGCCCCACAAGAAGGGCTCTTGTACTTGTCTGGCTGTTGGAATAAGTCCTGTTTTCTGTCTCCATGTTAAGAATTTTAAAAGGGAGTAGTGGTCAGGCATGGCAGCCCACGCCTTGAATCCCAGCACTCCAGAGGCAGAGGCAGGAGAATCTCTGTGAATTTGATTGAGGTCAGCCTGGTCTACATAGCAAATGCCACCAGGCCAGCGGGGTTGCTTAGTAAGACACTGTCTCTAAAAAACAAGGTGGTGGTGGTGGTAGGACTGTGGGGAAGTGGTCCTCTATCCACTAATGATCTGAAGTTAGATGTCTAGGCCTTTTCCTTGCTGCCGTAGCCAGTACTCCCACCCTTAGTGCATTGGATTATTTTATCTCAGTGGTTGTGACTGTCCTCCAGCCCTGTTCCGATGATGTATTATTCTGAGAGGTGGTTTGCTAACGGCAAGCAAGGCACTCTTTTAACAGAGAGAACTGGATTCCTAGTTAGAAACGATAAAAACATGGTTATTATATGGGCAGAAAGGTAACCCCCAACAGAAAGAAATGATGTTTTTCCCTAGCAGTGTGAAATTTTTGAAGAACACCCAACTTCATAATTTATGAATGGGTAGTAGTAAAATTTGGTTAATGTTTAATTTGTCTCATTTGACACCTAATATCTGTAGGTGGAATTGTATTATGTACGATGGTTTGCTTTCTTTATTGGGCATTTAAAATCCAATGTTTAAAAATTGGTGTGAACTCGTTTTTATGGCCGTCTGTTTCCAAAGCAATTGTTAGGATTTGAAATCCTTATGGGGACCAGGACTCCAGTTTTATGACAGTAATGTTGGAAATTGCACTTGAAGCTATTTTTTTTTTCCTTTCAAATTGTGAGAACAAGTATTACATTTGGGTTAGGGATAGTTTGGCATGTAAGAATGAAGGTGATATTTCTCTTTGCCATATCAGGGAAATCGCACTGTAAGCAAAAATCATTTTTATAACTGTATTGGCTCGATATGTTAATATGTGTGCCACACTCAGATATGAATATTTATAGGAAGTAAAACGTTAAATATATTAACTTAGTGACAATATAAGCATGCACAAATGTGTCTGTGAAGTCTTATTCTATATTTAGAACACTTTTACTGACCTTAGCTATACTAGGGATGAAAATAGTTACTTGGAGAAATTTGCATGAAAGGTCCTTGCTGTTCTGCGAAGTAGACACTTCCTGAGGAGACCTCGTTAAAAGCTGTGTGAAATGACATAATGCTGTAACATTGCAGTCACCAACTGGTGTCCTCTGTCCAGGGCTCCATGTTTTTGACCTTCCGGCCCTCTTCCAATGATTGGTGCATTAATTTGCATAGGATGTAGAATGGGCTGTTCACGTTGGTCATTGCCCTCTACCTGACTTACCCAGTCAGGTAGAACAGAAACATCGCCAACCTCTGGCTGCAGAATCCAATCTCCTCCGTTTGCCTGCAAGCTATTCGGAACAAGTTAAAAATAGCAAAACAGAAGGTCTAGCTGGGTTGTCCTGCTAAGTGGTGAGCTGTTTGACGTCCCAGTCACACTGTGTTGTGACTGTGTCATTGTTTGCTGGACAGGGTTCTCTGTGTCTTTTAGTCTTCTTTTCCAGTGAATTCTGGGTTTAATCGGACTTAACTTAAAATCTAAACCTTCTTCCTCTTTCTGAAATATGTTGAGAGAAAAATGTAACTAAAAATACAGAAGTCCAAAGAAGTCAAAATGATGATTAAGCACATTAAATGGCTCTTGGCAATAAACTCACCAATCATAATTTTAATATATGATAAAAATTCAGAAATAAAATTATTTTAGAGGGTCTAGAAAGATAGCTCAGAAGTTAAGAGCTATCACTGGCTGCTCCTCCAGAGGACCCAGGTTCAATTCTCAGCACCCACATGGTAGCTCACAGCTCTCTGTAACTCCAGTTCCAGAGAATCCAATACCCTCACACAGACATACATGCAGGAAAAGACCAAAGCACATGAAAAAAATAATAATTAAAAATTAAAAAAATAGAAAAGGTCTGGTGGATATGTAACAAGTACAATTGGTAAATTAATATATTTCACTAGTTATTTGAATGAAAATATGCTATGTGGTTGGACAGTAATAGCTCATGACTTTAATCCAAACATTCTGGAGGCAGAGGCAGGTGGATTTCTGAGTTGTGAGGGCATACAGATCGAGTTCCAGGACAACCAGGACTACACAGAGAAGCACTGTTTTCACAAAACAAATCCAAAACCAAAGAAAGAAAATATACTATGTTGAAATTCACTTACTCAATGTACTCATTCATAAGTTTTTCTCCTCTTTTTAAGTTAGAAAAATTCTTGTGTTTTGAGCTTTGAGCATATTCCCATATTCCCTGTGTTCCACTCCATTCTCTCTCTCTCTCTCTCTCTCTCTCTCTCTCTCTCTCTCTCTCTCTCTCTTTCTTTTAGAAGGTAGCATTTCACAGAACCCAGGTGGCCTCCAATTTGTTCTCTGATGGAGGAAGACCTTGATCCTCCTGAGTCCAGGGATGAGTTACCAACCATGCTGCAAAATAATATTTTATCCTAAGATAGAGAAATGAAGAAGGCAACCTGAGAAATGAAGAAGAGGGTACATATCTGGAAGCCCAGGCCTTAGGAGGCCAAGGCAGGAAAATTACTGTGAGTTCAAGGACAACCAGGAGTTAGATAGCAAGGCCTTATCTCAAAAACTAAAAGAAAGCAAGAAATGAAGGCAAAACAATTTCTCATTATTAGTATGGATTTTTTAATTTTATAATGAAAGCATTGAACTATTTGATCTTTTTTATTTATTTAACTTTATTTTATGTGTATTGGTGGTGTATGGGTGTTATGTCAAATCCCCCTGGAACTGGAGTTACAGACAGCTGTGAGCTGAGAATTTAACTTGGGTCCTCTGGAAGAGCAGTCAGTGCTCTTAACCGCTGAACCATCTGTCCAGCCCCAGCACTATTTGAATTTTGAATTGTCTTGGGATCCTCTTCAAATTTAGATAAAATAGATATTTTTCAGCATTGTTTTCATCATTTCTCTAGTAAGGGGCCTAAATAATATCTAAGTTCGCATAGATCTAAAGTATGAGTGTATAACTCAATTCATTTTTTGATCTTCTTGTTACATTTATGCTCTTGTTTAACAATTTGATATATTACTGAAATGTTTATCAATCAGACGCTAGTTTTAAAACTTGGTCTTTTGGACTAAGATTAAATTTTATTACTGATGTATGTGTTTGTTGGTGCCTGTGCACACACATAGTGTAAGTGTGAACACGCATAATCTGGTGCACATGCGTACAGTTGCTTCTCTCTGCTCATTTTTAAGTCAGCTGTGAGGACTGTGCTGAGCTCACCAGCCTGCAACGCAAGTGCTTTGACTGGTTGAACCATTAACCATTTTTGAACTGAGGTCTTTTCTTTTCTTCCTTTCTATCCTCCTCTCTCTCTCTCTCTCTCTCTCTCTCTCTCTCTCTCTCTCTCTTCCTTCCTTTTTTCTTTCTTTTTCTAGAGCTTTTAGAAAATGTTGACACAACATAAAATATCTGAAATACTTATTATCTTCACATAAAGTGCTTTAAAATGAAATGACAGTCAAGGATGAGTGACCTTCAACTTCATTCTGTCCTTATGGAATGGCCCTTATAAGAGAGAAAACAGCAGCAGCAACAACAAAATAACTCATCAAATATATTGTCTTATTATGCTTCTAAGAAAACAAGTGTTTCTGTCTTTTAACAAGGTCTCTGTTCTTTTAATGAAAGTCATGTCTTGGGGTTGAGGTGTAGCTCTCAATTGGCAGAATTCTTGCCTAGCATGCCTAAGGTCCAGGGTTCGATTCCTAGCAATGCATAAATTGGGTGTGGTAGCACTGATTGTAATTCCAGCATCAAGGAGGTGAAAGAAGATCATTACTTCTAAATCATCTTTCACGACACATTGAGTTCCAGGCCAGCCTGGGCTATATGAGACCTTATCTTAGTAAAATAGGACTAGAGACGGGGCTTAGTAGGTAAAGTGCTTGTAACGCTTACAAGGGACTGAGTTCCATATGCACAACCTCTGTTGACAGAGAGAGAAAGAGAGAAACCTTGGTGGGATGTTATGTATGCTTGTGTTCCCAGCACTGGAGAGGTGGAGGCAGATGTAATCTGCGGCTTCAGTAGCCTACCTAGTGAACTCCAGATGGAGCTCCAAAGGAGGCTGGTGCCTGAGATATAACTTGTGCCGACAACCTCCAGCTTCCAGTTTTAGCTTTTCCACTCAAACAAACAAACAAACAAACAAACCACAAAACAACCACAAACCAAAAACTCTTATTTTATTTTCAGAATAAATAAAATTCAGAAGTGTTATTTGCTCCTTTCAAACTCATAAGCCAAATTATTACCAAACCAAGAAGACACATATCCTGCACGCCAGCTTGTGTTTGTTTATGCGTTTATTTGTGTGTTTATTTATTTATTTTTGGTACCGCTAACTGACTCCACAGCTTTGCCGGGCTTAGCAACACTGTGTCGCTAATGACACTGTGTGTCATTCCCACCCCTGCCCCACCCTGTTTGTTAAGACAGGGTCTCATGTATCCCAGGCCAGCTTCAAACTTGCTTTCCAGCTGAAGATGATCTTGAACTTCTCTTCCAGACACCTAGTTTATGAGACGACCAAACCCAAAATCCTGTGTGTGGTGGGCAAGCATCATATTAACCAGTCTCTCAGGACTGACATGCCTTCCCCAGCCCCAATTGATTTTAAGACAGGATCTTGCTAAATTACCTAGGCTGGCCTTGAGCTGGTAAACTTTGGCTGGTTCAGCCTCCTAAAGACCTGGGACAAGGAGCATACATATTATGGGCCCTGTGTTTGTTTTTCATTCTCTCTCTCTCTCTCTCTCTCTCTCTCTCTCTCTCTCTCTTCCTCTCTCTCTCTTTTCTTTTCTTTTCTGTTCTGTTCTGTTCTTTCTTTTTGTTTTTTCCAGGCAAGGTTTCTCTGTGTAACAGCCCTAAGTCCTGGAACTCACTCCCGTAGACCAGGTTGGCCTCAAACTCACAGAGATCCACCTCTGCCTCCCAAGTACTGGGTTTAAAGGCATGCACCACCACCACCCAGCCAAAAGGTATTCTTTTTGTCTATGCTGTGGTGATTTAGAGACTTCTTTTGTGGCAATAATACAATGTTTAGAAGGAACCAGTCAGAGTGCTCAGCTCACACTAGTCCTGGGAAAGAGATATTGTTATTCTCATGTTCATGTTGACGAAGTATGAGTGTAGGAAAGCTGTACTGTGTGATGAAGCTCACAGACAGAAAGTTTTAGCCTGGGGATTTAAAATGGGTCTTGGTGGCTTAGCTCCCAGCCACTGCTTACTGCCCTGCTCTTCTGATTCCAGCACTGAGACTATCAAGGGAGTCCCTTCCAGCCCTCTTGGCGCTCCCAGCTGGCGTAATTAGTCTCCTGAAATTCTCTTTTGAGCAGCCTTGACTTGACTGTGGCTTTTAAGCAGAAGTGAAATTACTCAAATCCATCAAATGAGAATAACTTGAGTTCTCTCTCCACTTTTGTGTTCTCTCAAAGAGCATCTCAACAACGTCAGGGTGTCTGAGGACAGAGACGGCCGCCCTTTGTTTTTGTCTCTCATGGGGACTACCCAGTTATTTCTGCTGTCTATACTGCACTCCTAAAAAAGGTCAAGTGTGAATAATTTGGGTTTATGGAGAAGCCTCTTGAACAGGTTCTCTTCTCTCCTTAAAGTACTTATACCTTTAGTGTCAGAACTTTCTCTTTTTATTTCTTCTATTATTGCATAGGCTTGTCAAGATGCTGTATCTTGAGGTAGTGATGTGTGTGTGTGTGTGTACTTACTCACACCATGCCACACACTTGCATCTTGTATATTCTGCCCCCATAACTGGATAAAAAAGTATTATATTTTGAATTTTCATGTTCTACAAAATATTGGAATTTTAGGAGAGGACGACTAAGTTTGAATGGTGAAAGGATGGGAGAAAAAAACAATAAATAAATATAGCAATGTTTAAACATTTAAATTTATATTTCAAATTACTTTTTTGGTTTTGTTTATTGTTTTTTGAATACAGGATCTCCTGTAGTCTGGGTGGTCTAGAACGGGCTATGAAGATGAGGAGAGTCATGATTTCTTGACCTCCCTGCCTCTTTCTTACTGCTATAATTACAAGCATGGTTCTCCATGCCAGGTTTTACATTTTGCTTTTAATTTGTGTATAGTAAAATTCTCTTTTACATATAGCGTAACAAGTTTTGATAAATATTAAATGTATAATGATCACCATCTGGGTACAGAGTAGTTCTGTCGCTATCATATTTCATCTGCTAATCTTGTGGGCCAGGATTCCACTCGTATTTGACACTTGGTAGTCAAAATCTGTTTTTCTGAGTGTGTATGTGTGTGTGTGTGTGTGTGTTTACTCCAGTGCTGGACAATGAACACAGGAGCCGATGTATGCTAGACAAGGGTTTGGCTGGGCAGTGGTGGTGGATGCCCTTTAATCCCAGCAATCAGGAGATAGAGACAGGCGAATCTCCATGAGTTTGAGGCCAGCCTGGTCTACAAAGTGAGTTCCAGGACATGCTCCAAAGCTACAGAGAAACCCTGTCTGGAAAAAAAAAAAAAGGAGAAGAAGAAGAGGAGGAGGAGGAGGAAGAGGAAGAGGAGGAGGAGGAGGAAGAAGAAGAAGAGAAAGAAGAGGAAGAAGAAGAAGAGGAGGAGGAGGAGGAGGAGGAGGAAGAGGAGGAGGATACAAGGACTCAGCCACTGCACTATATTCCCAGTCCAAGATCTTCCATTTTTGCCTTTCCCAGAACATCAGATGAGTAGAATTACCTGGAATATATCCAGTTGAAATTGATTTTTTTTCACTCAGCCTGTAAAGCCATCTAAGTTATTGCATGTGTCAACGTTTTATTCCTTGCTGTTGCCGAGCTGTATCTATTGTGTGGTCTAACACTCCTGGCCATTCACTAGATGAGTATTTTGGACTGTGTCCAGGTTAGGGCAATTATGAATGAAGTTGCTATTAAATATTTGTATGTAGGATTTTGTGTGAGGGTAAGATTATGTTTCTCTTGGATATGTTTTTGTCTAGGAATAGGATTGCTGGATCATATGTGTATTGGATAGTTTTATATGAATTTGCCATAAGCGAATGTCATCTAAGAGGAGGGAACCTCAATTAAGAAAATGCCTCCATAAGATTGGGCTGTAGGCAAGCCTGTAGGGCATTTTCTTTTTCCTTTTCTTTTCTTTTTTAACATTTTGATAGTTTCATACATTTTTTTTACATATATAGATATATGGGATTTATTTGGAATGGCTTACATGTTGAAATTCAGCTAATCTAACACTAGCTGTCTACCAGAGGAAAATCCAAGAATCCGCTTGTTCAGTCCACGAGGCTGGCTGTCTCAGCTGTATAACATTTTCTTCATTAGTGATTGATCTGGGAGGGTCAAGCCCATGGTGGGTGGTGCCATCCTTTGGCTTGTAGTCCTGGGTTCTATACAAAAGTACGCAGAACAAGTCATGGGGAGCAAACCAGTAAGCAGCACCCCTCCATAGCTTCTGTATCACCTCCTGTCTTCAGGAACCTGCCCTGCTTGAGTTCCTATCCTGATTTCCCTCACTAATAGACTACAATGTGGCCAAAAAGTCAAAAAACCCTTTCCTCCTCGGCTTAATTTTGGTTATAGTGTTTAATCATAGCAATAGTAACCTTCACTAAGACAATATAGTAGATATGTTTAGCATAATAAGAGCTTCCAGCCGGGTAGTGGTAGTCCACGCCCTTTAATCCCAGCATTTGGGAGGCAGAGGCAGGCGGTTCTCTTAGTTTGAGGGCAGCCAGGTCTACAGAGTGAGTTCCAGGACAGTCAGGGCTATACAGAGAAACCCTGTCTTGAAAAATACCAAAAAGAGAGAGAGGGAGAGAAAAAAAGACTTCCAAGTTAGTTTTGTTGAATATTAATGAGAAAAAGGAAAGGACTTTAGGCTTCATTCACTGTGAACTACAAAGAAAATGAGCGTTTTATGTCTTATAAGTAGTTATTAGATGGTCAGATCATGGTACATTGAGGAACTAATTACCTATGTCTAGTGACACATAACCAGCTTGAAGTTCAATAGCCTGTTCCCCTGGCTTTTCTATCACTAGTCTGCAGCTTGGTTAGACCGAGGAATCAGTTGCAGTGACCCCTCAGCTGGGACAGGAACCATGGAAGCTGTCTCCACTGACACATCTTACATCTAGGGGCCAGTGCTGGATGGGGCCGGAGCGGACCTGGGTGAATCTTCTCTAAGTAGACACGTGGCTCCCACCGCGCGGTGACTGAGCGCCAAGTGTAAGAGTTCCAGGCAAGTTTCACAGACGTGAAAGGCCTCTTTATGCCTTTGCTCTAGAGCCACTTTGCCTTAATCTGTTGCTTAAGGTGGTCCAAGTTCATCTAGATTCGAGGAGAAGGACCCGAACGTCAACGCTTGATACGCACAAGGAGTGGGGAGTAACGTTACATCGTAAGAACAGCCCTGTGGGATGACGTGTGAGCCTTCTTTCAAAGTACGCTCTACTGCATACAGTGGGTGCTAAGCTGATTTAAAGTAAGCTGATGTCAAACAAGACTCACTCTGGTGCTTGCCCGTGTGACAAGAACTAGTCAAAAAGCATTTCGTAGGAGATACTTTCTCACACCTTCAGGAACCATTGTGCTTGATTTTTACCATCTCTTTAATAGGCCAGAGATCCCCGACTTGGGTCTGCTGGTAAAATTTGGACAGTGTTAGGCTGTACTGCCCTTAGGCTCAAGTGGGAGAGCGCCTGTATCTACAGCCACCCTCTGTAGGTCCCTTCTGACCATGTCCTTTCCTGCTGAGTGAATGAGTAGTGTCTAGAGACAGGAGATTCGCTCGTGTGTGGCTTCCATTATTTTCTTCAGGTGTGCCCTAGGACTCAGGACACGGAATTCCTCTCAAACTGGCCTCAAGGGTAAAGTGAACCCTTCTTTCCCTTTGGTCTTTTTCCAGAGGGCAGCCTGTGAAGCCAGTACGTATACCCTAGGACACAATGGTGGTCGTTTGTTGGGTCTAGAGCAAAGGCTGTGGTATCTACACATCTTGGTTCAAATCTGGCTTTACTACTTACTAGTTTTGTAACTCTAAGCAATCTACATAACCTACTTGTGCCTAACTTTACTTTGGACATGGAGGTCGTAGTGATATTCATTGAAGACGATTTGTTTAAGGATGAAACAGTATTCATATGAATTTAGCTTAATACCTGGATCCTTGTAAATATTCTTTTTTATTGTTATATAATAAATGTTCAACAAATATTCACTTCTCTACTTTCCCAAGGACCACACTAGAAAAAGGGATAGGTGTTCTCCTGGGGAGTAGACACAAGTCAGCATCAGGGTAAACAGCTTCCCTGTTGTTGTCTGAATAAGTCTCAATAAATTGTGAACATTCATTTAGTAATCTAATAATTCATCTCAGAGATCAATGATTAAATCAAAGGAGAATGGAACTTGTAGTTCAATAATAGGCTACAGTGTGTCCTTAACTCCAATCCACCCCTCCTTTAGCAATTCCAAAAAAATTTCTATCAAAAATGGATAACAAAACAACAAAGCAAACACATAAATACTCGAATGCTATGAAATTATAAAGATGTAGAAATAGTGTGATAGTACAGGCTGGGACTGCAGCTTTGTTGGTACAGTGTTCTCCCAGCATGCCTGGGCCTTGACTTTCATCTCCAGCACTTAAGCCAGAAGTGATAGAACACCTGCCTGTAATATCAGCATTTTCGAGATTGAGGCAGTAGGATCAAAAGTTTAAAGTCAGGGCTGGAGAGATGGCTCAATGGTTAAAAGCATCGGGTGCTCTCCCAGAGGAACCAGGTTCAATGCCCAGCACCCACATGGCAGCACCCCAGTTTCAGGGGATCACATATTCTCACATAGACATACATGCAGGCAACACACCAATGCACATATAATAGAAATAAATGTTAAAGTTTGAAGTCATCTTTGGGAACAGAGAGAGTTGGAGACTAGCCTGGGATACAAGAGACCATGTCTCCAAAATAACAAACAAACAAACAAGAAATAAACATTGCACATGCCAATGTTGAGAAAAAAGAAATCCACATAGTTTTGGCTATTGATTCTTACTTGATTCTTTCGTTAGCCAATTGTCATTCAGTATACTAACATGCTTTTAAAACAATTTTACTGTGCTTTTTATCTTTTTTTTTTTTAATTTGCTCTTGGTTTTGTTTTTCCAGACAGGGTTTCTCTGTGTAACACCCTTGGCTGTCCTGAAATCACTTTGTTTGAGGCTAGCCTCGAACTCTAGAAATCAGCCTTCCTCTGCCTCTCAGGTGCTGGGATCAAAGTATGTGCCACCACACCCAGCTTATTTTGTTTTGTTTGGTTTTGTTTTTGAGACTGAGTTTCTCTGTATAGCTCTGTCTGTCCTGGAACTCCCTGTTGTAGAATATTATTTTAAGATGTGTTACATTTGTTAATGCTGTGGAACATTTGTTGCAAAGATGCAAAGATGCGTTGCATTCTTTTATGTTGCATTGGTTTAACTCTGTGAAGCTGTGATACTTTGCCTGTCTAAAACACCTGATGGTCTGCCAAAGAGCCCAGCAGTAGCTAGCTGGGTAGAGAAAGGATAGGTGGGGCTGGCAGGCAGAGAGAATAAGTAGAAGGAGAAAAAGAGCAAAGGAGAGGAGCAAGGGAACAAAGAGAGGACGCCAGGGTTCAGCTACCCAGCCAGGCATGGAATAAAAAGTAAAGAAAGGTGTGCAGAAATAGAGTAAGGTGAAAGCCCAGAGGTGAAAGATAGATGGGATAATTTAAGGTAAGAAAAGCTTCCTAGAAACAAGCCAAGTCAGACTGGACATTCATAAGAGAGAAATAAGACTCCGTGTGTATTTATTTGGGAGTTGGGTGGCAGGCTCCCCAAAAGAGTCATAGAGTTAAAAACAACTAGACCAGGCTGGCTAGGATCTGCCTGTCTCTGCCTGTCTCTGCCTTCCAAGTGCTGGGACTAGAGGTGTGTGCTGCTGCCCAGCTTACTGCAATGTTTAAGTTGAAGGAGTTATTGAAGGATGTGCTATAACTTTACAAATTTGTGAATGGGAAGAGTAAACTGCTCCAATCCCAGCCTTTACAACCCCACAGTCCCAGGGTAGCCACTTTGCAAATATCCCCGCGAAAAGTGTGCTCTGTGGAAAAATTCATCGTCGCACAAGCCTCCCTTTGTCTACACAGTGAGAAACCTGCTTTTTACTGTGCTCTAGACTGTGCTATTGAAATAAAAATCTATTCTAATGTTGGGTGTGGTGATGCGTGGCTTTAATCCCAGCACCCAGGAGGCAGAAACAAGTGGATCTCTGTGAGTTCAAGACCAGCCTAGTCTACACAATGAGAGCCTGTCTCAAAACAAAACAAAACAAGACAAAACAAAAAGAACTGTGTAAGTAGGGCGTATAGATAGGTCTTTGAAAGAGTCACCAGGTAGATCGTTCCTGGGAGTGTCATTGTTCCATCAAAGGCTGCTTCTTACTCACCTGGCTGCAGCATTGTGGAAAACTCAAGGTGATAAACTTTATGGTGACCTCTGGTCTTAGGTATACAATTTCCAGTTAAGCTTTATATTTGTTAATTCCTTATTTGTTTTCTTCCTTTTTAATGTTGCTTGCTGGGCTGGGGCTTGGACCTTAGTGATAGAAGCTGAGTTCAATTGCAAATGCTAAAATTAGGAAAGAGAACAACCTTGCAGAATCTTCCACCAGGTCCTCAGTACTGATCTCAAAGCCATGGGGCTTGCGTGGCCGGCCCTACAAATAACCATGGAGTACCCACTGGGCCATCTGTTTAGCTTGTTTGTTTTTGTTGTTTTGTTTTTAATGTGTATGAGAGTTCTGCCTACATGTATATCTGTGCACCATGTATATATACATCTGGTGCACTCAGAGGCCAGAGGTAGGCATTGAAAAACCTGGAACTGGAGTTACAGATGGTTGTGAGTGCCATTGGAATGCGGGGAAAGGAACTGGGGTTCACCAAATAAGCAGCCAGTCCTCCTGAACCTTTGTACCATCTCTCCACGTTCCCAGATCTCTTTTTATAACAGTACTTGGGGAGATGCTTTTAATTCGGAATGTTATGGTGATAATAAGAGAATTAATAGAGAATAACAGAGCATGGAAAACAGGGTTTGGATACAAAGTTCTGTGCCGTTTCATTAGGAAGCCCCAAATTCTATAATGCTTTTCCCCAGCAATGCCTGTGCTGAAGTTTGTAAACTTTCTTATTTTAGGACCATTATTATTATTATTTGTATATCAATCTTTTTTTTCTTTTTCTCAATGCTAAGATTGAACCCAGTGCCAGGTGATGGTGCTGCACACCTTCAATCCCAGCACTAGGGAGGCAGAGGTAGATGGCTCTCTGTGAGTTAGAGGCCATCCTGGTCTACAGAGTGAGTTCCAGGACAGCCAGGACCACACAGAGAAACCCTTTCTCAAAAACAAAAAGCAAAACAAAACAAAAAACAAACAAACAAAAAGAATCGGACCCAGGACTCCATGCAAACTATATAAATATTTTACCACTTAACTATGTTGCTTGTTAATCTTATTTGTGTCAATGTGATTATGTTATTACATTTATAAAGTATGGTGTAATTCTTTGATTTCTGGGGTATTTCTATCAACTTACTATGAAAATCTTCCATTTTATACTAGACTGTTAAGATAATAACAATGTAAATCTAGCCAGTGTTTTCCATAAATTTTACTTATTTATTATTTGCTACACAAGGATTGAATCTGAGGTGTCTCACAGTCTTCTGTATTGAATATACATTCAATACATATACACTTACACACACAAACATATATACATACACTTGGCCATGGTAGCTGGTAAACTATGGCTGGTGTAGGAGTGGGTATAAATGTTTTTTTTCTAAGGTAGGGTTTCTCTATGTAGACCTGGCTATCTTGGAACTCATCTATAGCCCAGGTTTGCCTCGAACTCAGGGATCTGCCACCCTCTGCTTCCTGAGTTTGGGCACTATAGGTGTGCACTACTGCTGCTGGGCTTACATGTTTTAAGCTATTGCATTGCAAATCTGGACTGTTTGTAGGCTGCAAACAGAACTGTCCAGGTTGAAGCAGAGACTAGTAGCTTTGCTATGATAGAGGATCAGAAATAGTTTCTCTGAGGATATCCCCAGCTTAGGGTTGGAGGGATGGAGGAGTGTTCCAGCCAGAGGCTGGAAGGAGTTAGAACATAGCCTTGTGCATGCCATCACACTGTAAGCTGAGACTGCATGTTTGTTTCCCGGCTACTCGGACACAAATAATCACACAGAAACTATATTAATTACATACTGCTTGGCCTATTAGCTCAGGCTTCTTATTAGCTAACTCTTACATCTTAACCCATTTCTATTATTCTGTGTTTTATCATGAGGTTGTGGCTTACCAGGTAAATTTCTGGCATTTGTCTCCTTTGGCAGCTACATGGTGTCTCCTTGACTCTGCCTACTCTCTCTATATATCTCTTCCAGCCTGGCTGTATTCTGCCCTGCTATAGGCCAAAGCAGCTTTATTCATTAACCAATAAGAGCAACACATATACAGAAGGACATCCTACCTCAACACACAGCTGGAAGAAGTTAAAAGAGACTTTCTGACCTAGGTTACTGGTGATTTCTACACCTGGAACTTGTTTTTTCTTTTAATGAAATTAAGCAAACATTCTTTTGTTTTACCTGAGCAGGACTGGGTAATTTAAATTTTCTTAGTTTCTTTTCTTTCTTTCTTCCGTTCTTTCTTTCTTTCTTTCTTTCTTCTTAAATTAACACAGAGAGTAATGAATCCTATTTTGGCATTTTTCATTTGCATTACTTTGCATTTGTTGATTGTCCTTGAAAACAGTTTTGCTCATTTTTTACTTCAATAAGGTACTGAGGACTGAATGCCTCTCAAGCTATTAGGCAGGCTCTCTGCCCCCGAGGTACTTCCCTGGTTGTCTTTTTGCTGTTTTGAGACACTGTCCTATTAAGGTGACCAGGCTTGAACTAGCTCCAGGGCCCCGAACCTCCTTCACGTCCCCATCCCTGTCTTGTCTCCTGGGGTCAAGGATATGGAGGTATGAGGAAAGTGGAAGGCGTGTGGAAAGGCCATGTGTAATAATGAACATTTGTGTGTGGAAACACCTTAATGAAGCCTGCTACTTCGTATTCTAATCTTTTCTAAAGTCATTAAATAGGTTAAAAAAAAAAAAGAAATCTTTTGTTTCACTGAAGATGTACCAAATCTCCGGGAATCTTCCGCAGCATCTTTTACACAGACTTGTCCATCTGTTGTTTTCCTATAGAATGCATGGCCTGTTGCCAGGCACTTGGCATTAAAAGCCAGACTCCTGGAAATGCAATTTTTCAAATCCATTAACCTTTATTCAGCTCTAATGAAGAAGAATCGTGTCATTTCTCTGCAACTTATGATCCAGTATAAGTTGGATTTGACTAACCTTTCACCCCCAAGATTGTCCAAAGACAGGCTAATAAAACTAAAATCTTTTTAGAGAATTTTTGGAAATTGAGATTATCTGGCGCTGTCTCTGCTTTCATACCATAAGATTCTTTCTCCCTAGTTCATTTGGGCATGGAACATGCTGAATAAAGCCCTCCGTCGAAATGGTTGCTTGTTGAAAGCGTTCTGCTGCACCTGAAGTAGTCAGGACAGAAAGGAAGATGCTAACTACGTGGACTTATGGGATTACCTGAAATGTGAACTTGAATCAGGCCCAGGGACAGGTTTGTAGTTAACAGCACTTTGGTAAAGTGGGAGGATGCTGAGAGTCTTCAAGTCCCACACCTCCCTGGGCAACAACACAGTGAGATGATTTCAGATGATTTCTCGAAGCTAATTAAGTGCTCAGGCTGGCGAGCTGGCTCAGCTGTCGCGAGCCCTGGCTGTTCTCTTGGAGGTCCCAGGTTTGTTTCCCAGCAACCACGTCTGCCTTACAGCAGCTTGTGACTCCAGCTGCAGCCGACATGAAGCCCTCTCCTGGCATCTGACGGCAGCCCCGCACCCAGTCTGCTTTCTCCCTTTCTCCTGGCATCTGGCGACAGCCCGCCCCCCCCCCCCCAACCCGTACCCAGTCCACCCTCTCCTGGCATCTGGCGGCAGCCCCGTACCCATGCCATACACTCAGGTACACAAACTCCACAAACGCAAGTAGGATCAATCTTTAAAAATAGGGGTATAAGGGGCTGGAGAGATGGCTCAGCGGTTAAGAGCACTGTCTGCTCTTCCAAAGGTCCTGAGTTCAATTCCCAGCAACCACATGGTGGCTCAAAACCATCTGTAATGAGGTCTGGTGCTCTCTTCTGGCCTGCAGACATACACACAGACAGAATATTGTATACATAATAAATAAATAAATAAATATAAAAAAAATAGGGGTATAAGTGCATACACTTCTAAAAGCACACGAACTAATGACTCCCACAGGGCTGGCCGTGCTGTGTGTGCTTTCTTTCCTTTTTACCTTCACTCGTTGGTCTTCATTTCTCACAGAGCCCAGGGCCAAATACGAGCCTGACAGTGAGATTAAACCAGCTCTTTTTTTTTTTTTTTTTTGTGACAAGAGGGATGCTTTGGTTGAAAAGTTTGCAAACAGCCGGGTGGTGGTGGCACTCGCCTTTAATCCCAGCACTCGGGAGGCAGAGGTTGGTGAATCTCTCTGAGTTCGAGGCCAGTCTGGTCTACAAGAGTGAGTTCCAGGACAGGCTCCAAAGCTACAGAAAAACTCCAAAAAAAAAAAAAAAAAGTTTGCCAACATCTTTCATCCTATGAGACCTTTAGCAGTCTCAATTTCGGGAACCATCTTTCCTTCCTGAAGCTGTCCCCAGTGAGGCTGGAGAACGCCACTCATCCGGTCAGATAAGATCAATGTGGGTTCAGGATGGTAAGGCTGTAGACACCACTCATTATGCAGCAATTACCTCCACTCCCTTTGAAGTCCTGATGCCTGCACTTCCTCCGTTGGTGCTGGCATGTCTCTTGCTCTCCAAGTGGACCATCTCCTCACTCTCAGCCATGATCGCTATCACAAGAGAGAGCTAAAAAGGTCAAGCGTAATGAGGCCTGCTTGTAATCCCAGCACTCGGGAGACACAACAATTGCTACCAGTTCAAGTCCCATTTGAACAAGAGCCTGTCTTAAAAAGAAAGCAATAGCTGGACAAGGTGGCCCAAGGCTTCGAGGCCAACCTAGACTACAGGGAAAGTTCCTGGACAGCCAGGGCTACTAAGAGAAGCCTCATCTTCAAAAAACAAAACAAAAAAAAAAACAACCCCGCAACCAAACGAAAAATCAATAAAAAACAAAATAGAGCCTGCCGTTCCAGCTTTTAAGAGAGAGGCATGTTGATCTTCCATTTGAGGCCAGCGAAGCTACATAGTGAGATCCCGTTTCATAAAAAGGAATAAGAGCTGGTGATACGGCTTGCCGTTAGAATACTTGCCTTGTTTGTGCATGGCCCTGGGTTTGATCCCTAGCAAATGAAAAAAAGAAGAAAAGAAAAAAAGAAACCCGGGCTTAGCAGATTTGTCAAGATCAAAGACAAGTAAACTTCAGAAAAAGCGATCCACGCCCACATATGTTAGACACGAGAGCCTGTCTCCTTAAATAGCACATGGAATGCCACCACCTTATGTCAGCTGTCATTCTGAAGCCCAGAAACAGATGCAAATATCTCAGCAGTGGGAAATCGAACACACTGACAGAGTGTGTATGATTTGATACAGTGGAGGTTATGGTCCAATCCAGTGGGGCCCTTTGCTTGCTTGGTGAATTCAGAAGTCACAATGAGAGGCCGGTGCCTAAAGAGTGTGTTTGTCACCATGACTGGTCCCTGGTTTCCCACCAGTGTTTCTCCTGTTGCACTATCGCTCACCCCCGTCACCACCAACTGGTGATGTCTTTCCGGGTTCTGCTTTTTATCTTGGCTTCATATCGTCTCGTGTCTCTATACTTTCCTCAGACCAGTCATCCGTTCCTGCACCTTCTGTGACCATGACAGACTATTGTCCCTTCAGGAGGTATCTTCAGTGACATCCCCTCCTTGTACCCGAGGCTTTTATCTGTGTATTTCTCCATCAGGTCCCGCAGACAGAACTGGTCGAATAGACCTCACTATGTGGACCCCACTGTGGCTGTCGTCTTTGTTTCCCGTCTTGGGTGGTACCCTCATGGCAGCCAGCTATCTGATCAGGAAACCTGGAACTACCTTTGATTTCTCTCCCTCTTGGTTTCTCTGTAGCTGCGAAGCCTGTCCTGGAACTCGCTGTGTAGACCAGGCTGGCCTCGAACTCACAGAGATCCATCTGACTCTGCCTTCCAAGTGCTGGGATGAAAGGCGTGCGCCACTACTGCCCGGCCTATCCTCCCTCTTACTTTTTTTTTTTCCAATCCCACTTTCACTGTCCAAGTTCAGGCCTACGTTGTCCCTTTTGCAGCTACATTGTCATATTTCCCAATAGATTTCACTCCCCTTAGCCCCTCCCTTTACAAGCCCTCTTCTCTCCAATCATGCCATTTCTGCTTAATAGAATCACAGGTGTGCTCCCTCAATTGCTCTGTTAGGAGCTGTTGATAATAGAAAGCCTCTTTGACAGCGGGTGCCTAACAGGATGGCCGATCACAGGTGCTCAGTGGGTAGTTTAATCTTGAAACCGATAATACAGTCACCCATGCGGACTGGATAGAAAGAGCACATAGGTGGTTTTATAGTGTACTTTTAAAAATGAAGGTATTTCCAAGCACTTTGTTGTGGGCTGCATCGCTCAAGTGTTTGCTGCCTAGAGACTCTGTGGACACACTACAAAAGTTATTGTGCTCTGAAGGACTTGTCCTTGGTGGAGGACAGAGGCCATCATCATCATCATCATCATCATCATCATCATCATCATTTTATTTTTAAGTGCTCCTGGGTGTGTCAGTGTTTAGGAACTGCCCCCACTCAGGTGTGTATTGGTTCCCTTTATTCCTTTCCTGCTGCCGAGAAAACAGAAGCCCATTCCTCCAGATCAAGCTCTGGGATGGGTATACAAAAGGTAAGAGGGAGTCAGGATGCTGAGGAATGGGTGGGACTGAGGATGGAAAATTCCATCATAATTCTTGGGCTGTGCCATTGTGATGAAGATAATAGACTCTTATTATCCTGAAGCAGACTCAAGGGGAGTTGGCTGCCCCTAAGAAGGCAGCGTTCTGGCAAGCAAAGGGAGAAAGGCTGTGAGCTTCCAAATTGGAAGGAGAGAAACAGGAAGCAGGGGCGAATAATTCTCAGGCTATTGCTGTTTTTCTAAGGAGAGGGGACCAATGGAATCGGGAGTCCTGAAATGAATGTGGCAGGCTGATCGTATCTAGCTAGAGACTCAGAGGCAGGTGTGATGGAAATCACACTGCAGGCATTAACAGAAAAGATACGTCAAAAGCACCTGGGATCATGCAGATCCAAACCCAGGGTCTCTAGAGAGATCTCTGAAAGGGTTCTTCTGGAGGGAAGTGTAACCACGAGAGAGGGAGTTTCCATATCTTGCCTGTGTTTTCATCAAATGTTAATTATTAGCTCTTTCAATTTTAATACACAAAAGTAAACTCATAAAATATTTCATTGCATTAAATTTTCTGGTTCTGCAGTCACATTGTGTGAGCCTTTGTAAAGAGCTTTGGATTTAGCGTAATATTCTTAATTGCCTCAAGCCTGATTGGGTCATCTCTGGCAAAGACCACTGTGTAGCTGTGATCCATCCCTTGTTGGTGCCTTCGTTTCTCTTTTAACTTAGCCTTTCTTCTGCCTCCACAATGTATGACAGCTACTTGTCTCTCTTTGTGAATTTTCCTGAAACATCGCTCCGCAGAGATACACACACACACACACACACACACACACACACGCATGCACGCATGCGTGCCTAGTGCATACTTGTATACATGGTGGGAACATGTCACAGAAATATTCATCCATTTACTGATCTCTGCGTATGAGTGTTTGCATGTGTGTATGTTATGTGTTAGGTATTCTTGTGGCAGACGGGAAAACTTGTGGGAGTCAGTTCACGTCTACCATGTGACTTCCTGTCACTGAACAGGTTATCAGGCTTGTTGCCAAGCATCTTTATATATAACAAGCCATCCTACCAGCCCCGTATGTAAGTTTTTGAATGTAATTGCTAAAGAAAGAGTTTTTATGGTAGACTATAAAACTCCTATGTGATTTAGTTAAAGGTGGTAAATACAGTAATTCTTACAGCAGCTATTCTTTTTCAATTTGAATAATTATACTAATATGGAAATATTTAAGCTATAATATTCTGAAAGTGATTGTGGTACCGTTAAGCGTTCTGAGAATATACAATGACAAAATGACAAACAAATCTTATCACTCATAGGCCTTAAATTCTGTGGCGAGCTCAGAGAGAACGGGAGTCCTTCAGAGGTGAGCACTCAGACACAGGTTATAGCCAACTGTCAGCTGGTACTACACGCAGGTATTCAGGGACTCTAGTGCAGCCTTGACAGTTTAGAAAAAGGAGCTTTTAAAGGCAAAAAAACACATCTTGGTTTCTCCCTTGGCAGCTGCAGGGGGAGGTTTTATGCAACCAAGCAGTTTCCCATAAGCTATGTTAGCTGAGACATCTTGGCTTCCAGTTCCTAGAACAGAGCTGGGTAATTTTCCATGGGATTCTCCGTCATGGAGATCAATTCTAGTTCAACTAAAAATGGCTTCAGCAAGAATGCAAGATGGAGGAACCTCTATCCTGCCCTGTCACAACAGACAGAAAGAAAAGTGGCAATTGCCAGGGAATTAATGAGGGGAGGGAGTGGAGAATTGTGATTTAATTGGTTGTATTTAAATGCGTTCATGTGCATACGTAGGCGTGTGTATGTGTGTGCGTGCACATGCATGTGCTTGGTGTGTATGTATGTGTGTGTGCAAACACGCATGCATTTATGTGTGTGCACACATGTGTGCATGTGTGTGTGTTTGTATGTGGAGGCAGAAGGTTGAGATCCAGTGCCTTTCTCTTATGCTTTCTGCTTTGTTATTTTTCTAAAAATGTTATCATTTTTATTAATTTATTAATTAATTTTGATTTTTCAAGGCAGGGTTTCTCTGTGTAACAGTTCTGGCTGTCCTGGAACTCGCTTCATAGACCAGGCTAGCCTGGAATTCACAGAGATCTGCCTGTCTCTGCCTCCTGAATGCTGGGATTAAAAACATGTGAATATAGACATTCACATACATTGTTACTTTGAAAACATTGTTTAGATTTACTTATTTTTGCTGAACAGTGGTGGTACACACCTTTACTCCCAGTACTCAGGAGGCAGAGACAAGCTTCCTCTGTGAGTTCAAGGCCAGCCTGGGATACAAAGTGAGTTCCTGAACAGCCGAGGCTGTTATATAGAGAAACCCTATCTTGAAAAACCAAAATAAAGATTTATTTATCTTTATTATGCAAATGTGTTTTGTTTACATCCATATCTGTGCTGCATGTGTGGCAGGAAGCCAGACAAGAGCGTTGGATCTCCTGGAACTGGACTTACACATGGTTGTGAGCTGCCATGTGCTTGGAATGGAGCCTGGGTCGTCTGGAAGAGCAGCCAATGTTCTTAACTGCTGAGCCATCCTTCCCAACTCAAAATAGAGCTCTTAAACTATGTTCAATATTATTCTTCTCCTTCTCCTATCTTGATATTTTTCTAAAGAAAGAGATTGCGAAAATTTTAAGATACAGAATGAATATTGTGTTCATATCTTTAGAAGCAGAAATTAAACTTACTTGATGTGGGATTCCACTCTGTATGCTGTGAAAATGTTTTATTACTGTTGCTAATAAAGAAACTGCTTCAGCCTATGGCAGGGCAGAAAAAACCTAGGCAGGAAAACTGAACTGAATGCTGGGAGACAGAAGGCAGGCTCAGGCAGACGCCATGTAACTGCTGAAGGAGACAGATGCCAGAACAAGTAGGTAGGCCCCAGTCTCGTGGTGATACATAGATTAATAGAAATGGGCAAAATTTAAGACATAAGGGCTAGCTAGGAATGTGCTTAAGTCATTGGCCAAACAATGTTGTAATTAATATAGTTTTTGTGTCATTATTTGGGTCTGGGCAGCTGGGAAATGAACATGCATTCTCTGTTTACTTTTACTTAAGAATCCTATTATTGTAAAAGTAAACTTCCGAAGTACAGAAATCAAAACTAAACATCTTTTTCCTTGTTGTTGTTGGATTTTGTTATTGTTTCTTTGTTTTTCCAGACAAGATTTCTTTGTATATATAGCCCTGGATATTCTGAAACTCACTTTGTATACCAGGCTGGCTTCAAACTCAGAGAAACCTGTCTGCCTCTGCCTCCTGAGTGCTTGGATTAAAGGGGTATGCTATCACATCCAGCTAAAGCTAAATTTTTTTATCATAATTATGCGTAGATGATGAGATGGGTTTTCTTTCAATGTTTATAAATACCCAATTTATGTTTATAGACTTTATGTAAAATTAAATAGTATATAATTCAGAGAATAACTGTTATACAGTATAGATTAATTATAAAATACATTATATATTATGTAACTCCTATAGTTTTTTTCTTTTTTGTGGTTTATTTAACTTTATTTCTATGTGCATTGGTGTGAAGGTGTCAGATCCCCTGCAACTGGATCTTCAGACATTTGTGAGTTGCCACGTGGGTGCTGGGAATTGAACCGGGGTCCTCTGGAAGAGCAGTCAGTGCTCTTACCGCTGAGCCATCTCTCCAGCCCCTAGTTGTTTTTTGTTTGTTTGTTTGTTTTGTTTTTTAATGTATTCACAGACAGGTCTCTCTGTGTAACTCTGGCTGGCCTAAAGAAACTTAAAATGTGAACCAGGCCTGTCTCTGTCTCCTGAGTGCTGAGATCAAAGATGTGTCGTTATCACGGGCCTGGCTTCAGGCTAAATCTTATGCTGTCTCCAGTATTATACATTGTGCCATAACTAAGAGAAGTTTCATTTGGGGTTCATTTGTTTTGGTAAACCTGCACTGAGCCTGAAATGGTGGTATATGCCTTTGATCCCAGCACTCAGTAGGCAGAGGCAAGGTGATCTCTGAGTTTGAGGCCACCTGGGTCTATATAGCAAATCCCAGGCCAGTAAGGACTGCATAGTGAGACTCTTTCTCAATAAATAAATAAACAACAAAAAAAGTTGATGATTTGTGCTGAATCAAATGCATAGCTACCTTGGCACACATGTGGCTGTCTTGGATGCAGTGTTTAGAGTGACCAGCAGTCAAGGGAAGTTGCTGAGAAAGTGCCCTGTGAAGAACTGAGTTAAGGGCGTATAAATTCAATTGAAGATAAGTTAGTCACCCCTATCCAGTTGCAGTCCCAACTTTTCTTCATCATAACTACACAAGATTCTCATCTTTTTTATTGATAGGGTCTTAAAGAATAGTTCACTAATAATAGCTGTCACCGATAATAGTTGCAATTTGTTTTATTAAATGTTTTCACATTATTAAATATTACTACTTTTTTTGAGACAGGGTTTCTCTGTATAGCCCTAGCTATCCTGGAACTTGCTTTATAGACCAGGCTGGCCTCTAACTCACAGAAATCAACCTGCCTCTGCCTCCTGAGTTCTAGGATTAAAGATGTGTACCACCACTGCCTGGACTTAAATATTATTAAACTTATTTCATTATTTTATACGTCAGTATTTTGCCTGCATACATACTCGTGTGATGGAGGAGGGTTATCTGTCTATTGTGTTATTTTCATTGGTCAATAAAGAGACTGCCTTGGGCCCTTGATAGGACAGAAAATTAGGTAGGCGGAGTAAACAGAACAAAATGCTGGAAAGAGGGCTATGAGCCAGACGCCATGGAGCCAGCCACCAGGTCAGACATGTTAAATCTTTCCCGGTAAGCCACACCTCGTGGTGCTACCACGAGATTATTAGAAATGGGTTAATATCAAGATATGAGAGTTAGTCAGTAACTAACTCTCTAGAGATAATGGGCCAGACAGTGCTTAAATGAATATAACTTGTGTGTTATTATTTCTGGGACTAAGCTAGCCGTGCGGGAGCCGGATGAGGAGAAAAGCAGGCCTGCCCCGCAGCCCCTTTCTACAGATGGCGCCCAACGTGGACTCACCTATCCACGTCTGGGCGCCATATGTAGTATGTGGGCTGGCTTGTTGGGGTACTGGGTGGGACAGAAACCCCAACAAGCCAGCCCTCATACTACACTCGTGTAACACATGTGTGCCTCAGGGGTGGAAAGAAGAAGGCATCAGATCCCCAAGAAATGGAGTTACAGACAGGTGTGACCTGCCTTGTAGAAGCTGGGAATAGAACCTGGGTCCTCTGGCAGAGCAGCCAGTACTATCTATTTAAAATTTCCACCTCCTCCCCACCTCCCATTTCTCTCCCACACCCCTCACTCCCCCTCCTTCTCCCTCTCCAGTCCTAAGAGCAGTCAGGGTTCCCTGCCCCGTGGGAAGTCCAAGGATCTCCCTGCTCCATCCAGGTCTAGGCTCCCAAAAAGCCAGTCCATGCAGTAGAATCAAAACCCAGTGCCATTGTCCTTGGCTTCTCAGTCAGCCCTCATTGTCAGCCACGTTCAGAGAGTCCGGTTTGATCACATGCTCCATCAGTCCCAGTCCAGGTGGCCTTGGTGAGCTCCCATTAGATCAGTTCCACCGTCTCAGTGGGTGGACGCACCCCTCGCGGTCCTGACTTCCTTGCTCTTGTTCTCCCTCCTACTGCTCCTCATTTGAACCTTGGGAGCTCAGTCCAGTGCTCCAATGTGGGTCTCTGTCTCTATCTCCATCCATCGCCAGATGAAGGTTCTATGGTGATATACAAGATATTCATCAGTGTGGCTATGGGACGAGGCCAGTTCAGGCACCCTCTCCTCTACTGCTCAAGGAACAAGCTGGGGACATCTCCTTGGACGTGGGAACCCCTCTAGAGTCAAGTCTCTTGCCAACCCTAAAATGCCTCCCTTAATTAAGATATCTACTTCCCTGCTCCCATATCCACCCTTCCTCCATCCCACCCATCCCATTCCCCCAAGCTCTCCCCAATCCTTCCCTTCTCCCTTCTCTCTCCCCATCTCCCCTTACACCCACCCTGAGCAGCCAGTACTTAACCCCTGAGCCATTTCTCCAGTCTCTATTCTAAATTTTAAAACAGAAATAAACAGTAATACAAAGAAAGGGTGTCTCCCATTGTTTCACACCCCTCTCCCTATTATTGTAAGACAGTTGCTTCCATATTTAGTTGTAGTACTTTGCTGGAGTGTGTGGGAAGTCATCTGGGCATTGTGCCCAGTTGGTTTAATTTTTGTTTATTTGTGAAGTGTTGTAGATTTTGTTGCATTTATTAGATTATTACTGTTATTAGTTGTTACTAATGATATATCATAATGCGTTCGCTGTCTAGAACGGAAGCAACTGAGTTCCGTCCCAAGGACAATCTCATACAGTGCTTTGGTCTGAAGGATCAGCAGTGACACTAACTCTACAATGAATCCAGTTCTTGACTTGGTTTAAACTTGTTTTTTTTTTCTTTTACGTATTCTGCTTGTGTGATAAAGAAAGTGTCCCTTCCTATTTCCCCATGCTGTGGCTCTTTCTACCTCTACTGTTTTGCTCATTTTCATCTTTTCTCATCTATTTTTCAAAGCTTACAGTCATATTCAAGTATTGATATCAATCTTATTTCTTACATGGAAGCTTCCTCCTCCTGTAGCCCCCTCATTCACAGAGGAGGGCTCTCATCTTCCTGAGCCACTGAACTAAGTACTGGCTGTGTCACCGATAGCACGTTCATTTCTGTTTCCTTATTGTGTATATGTTACAGGTGGGTGTGTGTTCCTGTGTGTATGTGTGTATGTGTGTGTGTGTGTGTGTGTGTGTGAGAGAGAGAGAGAGAGAGAGAGACAGAATGTGTGTATGTGTGTTCAGCTGCAGGTCAATTTTAGGTTCCGTTTGCCAGATGACACCGGCCTTATTTTTTGAATCAGCTTGCCACTGAGGCTAGGCTGACTGGCTTGTGAACACCAGGGATCTCCCTCCCCAGTGCTGGGAGTCTAAGTGTGCACCCCCATGCCTGGGCGTTGAACTTGGCTCTTCATGCTTGCTCAGCCAACATTTTATTTCCCAAGCTATCTTCCCAGCCACTAACTTTCTTCAGCTGTGGCAAAAATACATCAAGACAACAAAAATTTACCAACTCAGTCATTTCTAAGTGTATAATTTGGTAATGTTAGTATACTCTCATTAGTATATCATGAACTCACAAGCCTCATCTTCTAAAACTGAAACTTGGACTGGTAAGATGGCTCAGCAGGTAAAGTTGCTTGCTGCCAAGTCCGATGACCAGAGGTTGGTCTTCAAGTCCCATATCGTGAAGGGAGAGAGCCAGCTACTACAGTTTGTCCACTGGTGGCTGAATTATTCTATTTCTATGTGCTGATGAAGGCTGTGTTGCACTGAGGTTGCTGGTCTCATCAGTGGACCATTAACCAGGGCCAGCTAAAAGAAAGAAGAATGAGAAAGCAACTCTTTCATTTTGTTTTTTTTTCCAATATTTTTCAACCTTTATTTTTATTTCATGTGTATTCAGTGTGTGTGTGTCTACACCATGTTCCTGTGGTGCCCACCGAGGCCAGAAATGGTACTGGATTCCCCTGGGGCAGGCGTTACAGACAGTTGTGAGCTGCCATGTGGGTACTGGGAACTGAACCCAGGTCCTCTGGAAGAGCAATCAATGCTCTTATTGGCTGAGCCATCTCTCCAGCTTCCCAGCATTCCTCTCCTTAAGGATCACAAGTAAATGGCGTTAGCCTGTGGTGTTGGTGGTAGCTGAGGCTCTCCTCACAAAGTCACTCTGCTTACCAACATCCTGCTGCGGCTCAGATGCTAGTGTTCTTGTCTGGCGTACATGAGTCCTGACTTTGGCCCCCAGCTCTGCACAAGCTGGGTGTGGCGGCACTGACCTGTCATCCCAGCAGCATGTGGGAGGTAGAGTCAAGAAGATCAGAAAAGTGCAGAGCCATCTTCAGCTACATGGTGAGTTCAAGGCCAACCAGCCAGGGGTAAATGGGTAAATGAGACCACGACTAAAAGAAAAAGAAAGACAGGCAAAGATCCCATCTTCCGCAGATGTGTGATCTGGGTTTAACCCCCATCTTTGCTCAACCTCTGGCAGCACAGGTTACCATGCCTCCTAGTTCCTTGTCTGTAAATTGGAAAGGATGTGTATAATACAGAACCCTTGTGAACACTTTATTTATATTTTTACATTTATTTATTTATTTAGTGTGTGTGTACGTGTGTATAGGCATGTGTATGCATGCATGTCACAGGGCATGTGTGGAAGTCAGAGGGCAGCTCTCAGGAGTCAGTTCTTCCTTCTGTTCTGTGGGTTCTGGGACTTGAACTCAGGTTGTCAGGTTTGGTGGCAGGCTCCTTCACTGGCTAAGCCTACTCATTGGCCCTATTGTAAGAATTGTATAATGCTGCAAACTGACTGCCACCTAGAAAATACTTCATAAGGGACCCCGGGGAAGTGGCTTAGTTGATGAAATCTTGCTGCACAGGCCTGAGGAACTGAGTTTGTTATTGGACATGACTGTAAAATGATTTATGCTTCCAGGATCTATGATTTCAGCGCTGGGGAGGTGGATGCCAGGGTTTGGTTCCTTGCAGCTCACTGGTCACACAGCCTGCCCGAACCAGTGAGCTTGGATTCATTGAGAGACTCTGGCTCCAAAAATTAGATACAGAGTGATTGATAAGGACATTAGATATCAATCTTCATCCTCCCTAGGGGCGTGCACATGGACGTATTACCGAATGATGCACAACACAAAGCACTTCATAAATGTTGGTTTTTTAAGTTTTTTCTTTTCTTCTTTTCTTTCTTTTTTTCTTTCTCTCTCTCTCTTTCTCTTCTTTTTTGCTTGCTTTTGAGCAAGGACAAAGTGAATTTTTGTGACTTCAAAGACAGCCTGGGTTACATAGCAAATTCCAGTCTAGCCAGGGATACACAGTGAGACTCTGTCAGGGGCAGGGAAAGAAACAGAGTCAGAGAGAGAGAGAGAGAGAGAGAGAGAGAGAGAGAATATGAATGTTGGTTGTGTGGTGTGTGGTGCATGGGCAGTTGGATTTTCTGAGTTCCAGGTCAATCAGGGCTATATTGTAAGACCTTTTTCAAAATTCCAAAATACAAGCAAGCAACAACAACATAAAACAAACAAGCAAGCAAACCTGAGAGAGGAGGGAATAGACAAATACTTCACAATGGCTAATTAAGAAACATGTCAAACTGTTTTATTTTCATAATATATGTACACATTTTTTTCTGTGGTTTTTGTTGTCTCTCACTCAGCATTTTTGAGCATAGAACTGTCCCCTCGAATCTGTGGATTCTGTACTTGAAGATCCAAACAATAAAAGATCCAAAAAAAAAAAAAAAAAGGCCTGGGGTAGGGGGGTGGGGGTGGGGGAGGGCAGCTGAAGAGATGGCTCAGCAGTTAAGAAGACCTGTTCTGTTGCTTTCCACAAAGAACTTGAGTTCAGCTCCCAGCGCCCACATGGAGGCCCTCAACTAACTGTCTGTAACTCTGGATCCAGGAACCTGATACCCTCCGCTTGTCTCCACTAGCAGTAGCTCACATGTGGCATACACACATACATGCAGGCCAAACACTGATGCTATGAATAATAATAATAATAATAATAATAATAATAATAACAATAATAGCAAGATGGTGGTGGTACATGCCTTTAATCCCAGCACTTGGTGAGTTCAAGGCCAGCCTGGTCTACAAGAGTTAGTTCCAGCACAGTTAGGGCTGTTACACAGAGAAACCCTGTCTTGAAAAAACCAAAAATAGATTAAGTAATACTACTAATAATAAAGTTTTCATTTAAATTACAACTGCATTAAACTTGATTTTCTTGCCACTGTTCTGTAACTACAGTATAACACCCCCTTATGCCATATGATGAATAATCAATCTGGAAATGATTTAAATCTTATTGGGGGGAGCTTTACAACAGAAGTGCCTCACTGTCACACATGGAGTGTGAATTTGATCTCCAGCACTGAAATATAAGTAAGTAGGCCGGTATCTGAGAGCGTGAAGATAGACTCTATGCAAATGCCGCACTTTTTACACGGGGACCTGAGCACCTGCAGATTTGGGCATCCTTGGGGTATCTTGGAACCAATCTTTCACAGATATTAAAGACCTGTTGTTTACTCAAAGATTTCCTGCAAAAAAACAACAACAACAAATAAACAGAAGCTGTCTGCTTATCTATCATCTTGCTCTGTAATTAACCACTGCGTAACAAACCATTCAAATAGCTAGTGGCTTAAAATAATAGCAATCATTTGGCTGTTGTTCTTTAATTCATGCAAGGGTGGCGGAACAACTCATCTGGATTACAGATAGCATCAGCTGAGGCAGCCGGAGTGGCCACTTGCCGGGTGGCCCTTCCCCACTGGTCCATTGGCGCCAGCTCCTAGCCAGGAGTTTGATCCTGGTAGTGATTCAGGTCCCACTTAGCTGACTTCCTCTGCGTTTGTTCTCACTGTGGCTTTCTGTTATCTTCCCTGCGGTCTTAGTGTGGAGATAACTTGGGCGTCTTTCCTAGCCTGGTGACTCCAAGGTAGCTGACCTATGAATGTGGGGATTAACTTCCAATTGTTCCAAGAGAGGAAGCTCTCAAGTGCTCTGGAAGGGGAGGCCAGAACAGGTAACTCGTGTTGTCTTCTGTTGGTTAAACTGTCTCAGACTTGGAGCCTTGTACAGGCACTTAACTAGGAGACGTGGTGGAGTGCTGCATCATTCACCTGACAGACCCTCCACCCCTATTGATGTTCGACGGAGTGTCCACCTAGTCCACAGTTACTTCTAGTAGATACTGAGAAAATACAGCTGAGCCACAGGGAAAGATCCTTGTCCAGACGGAGCACACAGACACCGAAGTGGTTTCCGTACTCGGTGATGATCATGGGTGCAGTGAGAGGGGTAAGGGCTGTCTGCTGGCAGAACACAGCACCTGCAGGAAAGTTCTAAACTGGAGGGGAACAAGGAGAAAAAGCAGAGTTAAACTTTTTTTTTAAAAACCTACTACGGTGTGTGCTGCAGCATAGCACCAAGTCTGGGGGTCAGGGGACAACCTTGTGGAGTCAGTTCTTTCCTGTCACCTTTATGGGGATCCCAGGGCTCAAACACATCGCCATCCTTGTGCAGCAAGTGCCCTACCCATTGAGCCATCTCACCAGCCCAGGGTTAAGCTATGAAGAAGCAAGGAAAAATAAGGAAACATCCGTTTTGTCAGGACACGACGTGCTCAAAATGGCAACGTGTAGTACAGAAACCCCGCGAAACTCCGTAGAAGAAAGAATCCAGTGCTGGTTTTAGATTTAGAAGTTTGTGTAGGAGTGTGTGTGTGTGTGTGTGTGTGTGTGTATGTGTGCCTGCCTGCCTGTGTGTGTGTGTGTGTGTGGTCTGTGGTCTGGCTGCTGCTCCTTCCTGTTTGCTAACTTCAAGTCAATACAAACAGCACCTGGAAGGCTCTCACCGACTACCAGTGAATCTATGATTAACCTTTAATCTTGCGGCAATCAGCAAAACAATGAAGGAATTCCTTGGAGAGAAAGGCACCTGAGCCATCCTCTCCCCCTTTTAATGCAGTGCTGGGGTGATGGCAGGGATTTCCTCTGTTTTCTCCTCCAGTCCTTCTGACAAATCTGTTTTCCTTCCCACAGTATTAGCATAGCGCTGTCGTCTCTTAAGACCTTTCAGTATGAAAATGACTTTGAATATTTTGTGACAAGAAAATGGTAAGAGCCGGTGTCACAATCAAATATGCTAAAATGTTCCCAGAAAACGTGGCTTAGTAGCCATTTGTCACCATGGAGTGGACATCTCACCTGATTTTGTATTCAGCGTAGGGATCCTCATCAACTGGATGATTCTGATGGAAAGAAGTGACGGGGCTGGGGATGCAGCTAGGTCAGCTACCACTAGGTGCTTAGCGTGCCCTGAGTTTGGTCTTAGCACAGAAAAAAAATTGATAAATGAATCTGCAGTCCTAGGCCCCCAGAAGATAAGGCAGAAGAATCACAAGTTCAAGGCCCGCCTGGGCTGTAATAGTGAGAACTTGTGTCTCAATAAACACATATTAAACACACCTGTACTTTATTTTTAATCTGTCTCTCTGTCGTCCCTGTGTCTCTCTCTGTGTTCATGTATGTATGTGTGTGTGTGTGTGTGTCTATGCACATGCTGAGTTGTATATGGAGGTCCGAGGATAATTTGCTTTCAGACTTACTTCTCTCTTTCTACATGTGGGTCAGGGTCATTGTATTTGACAGCCAACATCACTATCCATTGGTCCATGTAGCAGGTCTCTATACTCAAATTTTGTCTCTAACACCATTGTTCACTTCGTTAAAATAGAGAGCAGATTTCCTTTCCCAAGTTCATGATGTGGGAGGCCCGGAGTGGGCATTTATAATTTCTAGTAGTTGGCAGGTAAGACAGGTGCTGCTGACACGGGCACTGCGTTACCTGCACCCTAGACATCTTCCCTGTTTCTGTATTAATACTTTGTCCTTTGATAGCATCACCATTCTCTTTAACATGCAACGTTCCTTCATCTCCCCTCTCAGCCAATGGTTTCCGGGGCTGGAGAGATGACTCAGTAGTTAAAAGCACTGGCTGCTCTTTCAGAGGACCAGGATATGATTAATACCCAGTAACCACACAGCCACTCACAATCATCTGTAACTCCAGTCCTAGGGGATCCGATGCTCTCTCCTGGCTTTCCATATTTCCTTGTGCGTTCTTGGCACAGGAATACTTGGTTAGCACAGGACATTTCTAGCATCCTAGCTGAGGCTAGGGAATATCATAGAAGAGGTGATGGAAAAAATATAAAGGACAGAAAATAGACAGGAAGAAAGTCTGGGAAATGTCTCCTGGCTATGACACAGCTATCCAGTCACAAGCTCACAGAAGCTGCGGTTAATGACTGGGCCTGTCATTGTCAGTGATGAACTGGGGAGCTCAGGAGACCCAGTCCTCTTCTGCTAAGTGACTGGCTGTTAGTGGATTGGGGGAGGGGAGCAGTCATGGTCAGGCTGTGTACAGGTGTGTCCAGCAGGCTCCTGTGCACACTTCCAAACCCATCCGTGGTCACAAAGATGACTTTGTTTGCATCCAGTCAGTCACAGAGTGAAACAGAAAGACATGAAGGTGAGACAGGGACCTTTAGGAGAGGAGCAGGGCTGATGGGAGAGACAGGAGATGCCAGAGGGCGAGAGCACTATTGTGCACACATAGGAAATTGTCAAAGAACAAATTTAGCAAGGAATATATATTACATATACAGTGTTCTACTTGCATGTATACTTACAGGCCAGAAGAGGGCACCAGATCTCATTACAGATGGTTGTGAGCCACCATGTGGTTGTTGGGAATTGAACTCAGGACCTCTGGAAGAGCAGGCAGTGCTCTTAACCTCTGAGCCATCACTCCAGCCCGGAATATATTTTTTTAAAAAATAATTTTTTAAAAAAATCAAAACAAATTGCCGTGTGGTGGTGGCACATGCCTTGAATCCCAGCACCTGGGAGATAGAGGCAGTTGAATCTCTGTCTGTGAGTTCGAGTCCAGCTTGGTCTACAGGGTGAGTTCCACAACAGCCAGGACTGTTACACAGAGAAACCCTGTCTCCAAAAACCAAAAAAAAAAAAAAAAAAAAAAAGCAAAACAAGTCAAAATCCCTCAAATTACCACCCCATAGGCGTATTAGCAAGGGCCTTCCAAGAATTTGGGTTTGATTGTACATAACATGCACAGATCACTTTAGATACTGGTTTCCTGGATGGTTATCCTTTGAAATAACAGCCATGCAGCCAGAATCAAAATCGAAATGCTGTTGGAGTTTGTGACCCGTGAGATTCCTTGTGGTCAAATCATTCTCAGATCTGTTGTAAAGTGAAATGATGGGGTGGAACCCGAACAAGCGAGGCGGGAACGTTAGAAGGGAGGGGCACCCGCGTGGGCCGACAAGTGCACCGCAGCGGTTATGCTGATGAACGGAAGGTGGCTGTCGTGATGGAGGCGTTCTGTAGAGTTGATTGCTAGCTGTCAGCCATCATGTTGATCGCGAGGACACACATGGTGATGTCATCTGGATTATGTTCTTAAAAACAAGCAGCACTCTGGCTGATGTGTGGGGAAGAGATGGAATCTGAGCAAAGTGCTGGTGAGCTCAAGAGCCTTTTACCTCAGGCCTAATGGGGACATCAGTGCCATCAGTGGAGGCTGGGAGATGGAGAGAATTGAGATGTCATTGACACACTTCCTGACTGGCTATGGTAAGTGAGGAAGGATATAAAGTTATGATTATTATATTTTCCTTTCATGCGTTCTGAGTCTCCTGAAAGTCACCATGCCTTAATAATTTACAGTGCTGACTAACGTAAATATTCAGGCTTTGGGGGCCGGCACCTACAATCTTAGCACCTCTAGGCAGAGGCAAGAGGATCTCTAGTCCTTGGCTAGCCTGGGTTGAGTAGCAATACATGTTAGATCAGGAGTACATGAGGTCCTGAGTTGGATTCATAACATGTGATCTGGAAGGGAGAGAAAGAAGAAGGGATAGAGAGAGAAAAGTCAGTGTGTAAGTTTAGAAATATCTGAACGTTCTGGATGATTAGACATTATAACTGGAGCCCAGGAGATGACTTAACATGCAAAGGTGCTTCCAGCACAGGTCCAAGAGCCCAAGCTTTAGCCCTATAACTGGCATAAAGCTGGAAGGAGAGAAGCGACTCCTCTGTTGTCCCCCGCCTGCCACTCTGCATGCCTTGACATGAGCATCCATGTATACACATATAATAATAGTAAATAAAGTATACTACGTTGTACTGCAGCCAGGCATGCTGAACATTCAGGAGGGTGAGGCAGGAGGATCTTGAGTTTCAAGTCAGCATGGTCTACCCAGGGAGACCTTGTCTCAAAAACAAAAACAAAAATAAAAACAACCAACCAAAAACCTCCTTGTACAGGGCCGAATGGAAGTACAGCCTAGAAGGACCACCTGAGACCCTGGGTTAAATCGCCAGGACCACAGCAGAGCAGCAAAACTCCCAAAGCCCTCAAACAAAAAGGTTGTATCAATGAAAGTACACATTAAATTTATTTCTCTGTTTATTTATTTATTTTGAAGGGGGCATTGGACCTTTCGCCTATAAGTATGAAATCCTGGGGCTGGAGAGATGGCTCAGAGGTTAAGAGCATTGCCTGCTCTTCCAAAGGTCCTGAGTTCAAATCCCAGCAACCACATGGTGGCTCACAGCCATCTATAATGAGATCTGGTGCCCTCTTCTGGGCTGCAGGCAGACATGGAAAGAATGTTGTATACATAATAAATTAATAAGTCTTTAAAAAAAAAGAATGAAATCCTGTCATTTTCAGCAATCGATGATCCTGAAGACATCGTGTCCTGGAGAACATCGTGTTAGCTGAAATATTCTTGCCGTGCAAACACAGGGTCCTTGTAACTCACAAACAAAGGCTGAAAAGGCAATCATTTGCAGGTAGAGCGCAGAACGGAGTTTGTACAAGACTGGGAAACATGCAGAGAGGAGGGGACAGAGATCACTTGGATAAGGGGTCCCAAATTACAGGAAGACAAAAACGAATCAGTTCTAGGGTGCAGCGGCACCCTTGGGTGGCTTCTACATTTTGTCAAGAACCAGAAGGGAGTGACTGACAGTGCTTTACACAGAGAGCTAACTGCAGCTACCTGTCTTTTTTGGCGCATCTCAGCTCTTACCCTGGCGTGGAGCTTTGGCCGAGTCTCCCAGGTTGAACAAATGTTCTTATTCCTAGCGAAAGGCAACAGCTTAACTGACTTGTTGCATTATTTTAGATGTGATCTCACTATTTAGTGCAGGTAGGCCTCAAATTCTTCATCCTCCTGCCTCTGCTTCTCTTGTGCTGGGATTACAAGTGTGCACTACTGCAGCCATCTTTAGCTTACTTCTTTGATATCTATAACTTGAAAAATCGTTTATCTCTATTGCCAATGTGATAAGCAATTGCTTCGTTACTTAGAAAATGCTGGTTTTATTACTAAGAATTGTACCTAGAGCCTTGTGCACGCCAGGAAAGTGTTCTGCAACACCCCCGGCTTTTGTGCAGTGTTTTGTAGGGCACGGGCCTTAGTTCATCCATCTACTCTGCAGTGTCCAGCACAGTGCCTGGAAGGCAGATAATGCACTTTCTGAATTGTTAAATGAAGGAGTAGTGTGTATGTGTGATGTGTGATGTGTGTGTGTGTGTGTGTGTGTGAGAGAGAGAGAGAGAGAGAGAGAGAGACCCTTTTTAACACTTAAAAATCTTGGCTGTATGCCGGTTGTTTTAGTATATTCTATTTCTTAAATTCTCACCACCAGCCTGCTGTTTTAAAATGTTTTTGGCCATCAGTGTTGTAATCTGGGCTTGGTTCTGGTGAAAACGAAAAAAAAAAAAAAAAAAAGAAAAAAAAACCAGACACAAACAGCTATTATCAAAGGGTAAAATCATCGTTCTCTAAAGGGTGATTATTACCTGGGATGGAGACTTTCTCCCTAGCAACCACTGTTTGTCGTGTGCTACTGTCTCCAGAGCTTCTGCTATGTCTTACCCACCCTGTCAAAATGCAGGGAGCAAGGTACACTTTTGTTCCCTCTGTAGCTGTTCTTCTCTCTAACTAGCAGGCTTTCCCTTTTTCAGCAGGCCGGACATCCATCTTTCAGAACTCCTCAGTGAGTTTCCTTCTCCTCAACTGGCCGCCTTGACAAAGCCTGCTGGATGCATAGTTTGTCTTGGATCTGGAACTCAGGCGGCACGTCAGTTCATCACGCCTGGCGTACCACTGCTGGCTCTCTCGTGCCGGGGCCATGTAATTAATATAAGCTTAGTTTAGTTACGTAATTTTATAATTGTTGTTGTCCCTTTGTGCCCCACATAGACTTTATGATTCTTCCTTTGATGTATGTAGGAAAGAGATGTTAAAATTGACGTTTGAGTTAGGCATGGTGGCAAACACTTGTAATCCCAGCACTTAGGAGATAGAGGCAAAATCAGGAGTTTAAGGTCATCTTTGGCTATATAGTGGTTTTTTTTGGGGGGGGGGTTGGGTTTTCAAGTCAGGGTTTCTCTGTAACAGCCCTAGCCATCCTGAAACTAGCTCTGTAGACCAAGCTGGCCTTGAACTTATAAAGAGTCACCTGCCTCCCGAGTGCTGCATTAAAAGCATGTGCCACCACTGCCTGGTTTACATAGTGATTTTTTAAAAATTAATTTGTATAACTTTATTTTATGTGCATTGGTATGAAAGTATAAGGTCCTCTTGGCACTAGAGTTACAGACTGTTGTGAGTTGCCATGTGGGTGCTGGGAATTGAGCCTGTGTCCTCTGCAAGAGGAACCAGTGCTCTTAACCTCAGAACCATCTCTCCAGCCCGACACAGTGGTTTAGAATCCCAGCACTCGGGAGGTAGAGGCAGGTGGAGCTCCGAGTTTGAGGCCAGCCTGGTCTACAAAGCAAGTTCCAGGACGGCCAGGGCTACGTAGAGAAGCCCTGTCTTTAAAATAAATTCTGTTTTTAATTATGTGTATATGTGTGTCTGTGTATGTGCATGTGCACGTATGAGTACTGAAGTCCGAAAATGGGTGTCAGATTCCCTGGAGGTGGCGTGTTATAGGAAGTTTTCTGGTTTTCCTGGGAGAGCAGGAAGCGCTCAGTGTGTGGCTCGAGAGCCCGTCTCCTTTGCTGTTTTGTTTTTGAAACAGAGTCTTCTGAAACCAGGGCTGTCCTGGGTCTAGCTATGTAGTCAAGACAGGCTGATCCTCCTGCCTCAGCTCCCATGTACTTGGATGACAAGCCGTTGCTAATACAGACAGCTCCTACCATTACCTTTGAATAAAATTCTGTGGAAATCATTTCCGTGTCAGATTATGAGAATTTTGTCTTTCAGTATACATTCCCAAATTATCTTTTGTCCAAGTTAATTCTGACACAACTTTACACTTCTTACAGAGCATGCACGTACACATACTTACTAATGGCAAGTTTTCTGTTTTTTTTTTTTTTTTAAATGAGTTTTGTTTTTTGTTTTGTGTTTGCCAATCTGATGGTCCAAAGACTTTTTAGGGCCAGAGAAGTACTTCCTTGACGGAAAGCTAGATAGCATGCACAAGGCCCTAGATTGGAGCCCAGTATTGCTCGTGGCAACAACTACAAAAATAAAAAAATAAATTAGTTAATTAAATTAAAAGGGAGGAAGAGGAGGAGGCCTGCAATTTCAGCAATGGGGAAGCTGAGGCAGGAGATTTTGGAGTTCAAGGCCCACTTGGACTACATGGCAATACCCTGTCTCACACACAAAACAGGGAAAGAATACAAGATACTTTTACTGGGTTACTGAGTTAGGCCCTCATCGAGCTGGGAGCTTGTCAATCCTGTTGCTTGGTTATTTGTGAGTGTCTGGTCTCAGTATTTGCTCTTTCCTTTGCATTTTACCGTTTGTTGACATGGAAGAATTTTTTTCTCGCTCCTGTGGTTGAAAAGTTTTCTCAGCTGTACTCCTTGGGCTCCATCCGCCTTCTCCCTCCCAAGATTAAGCAGAATCAGCATTGCTCTTTCTTCCTTCCTTCTTAGCTTCTTCCATAATTCAATCTTTTTTCAAAACAGCTGATTTTATCAGTTAATTTTATATGCATGGGTGGTTTGCTTGAACGTGTGTCCATGCAATGTGTGTGTGGTGCCCTTGAAAGTCAGAAGAGGGTGTTGGATCCCTTATAGCTGGAGTTAAGATGGTGGGTAGCTTCCCTGTGGCTGTGGGAACTTGGGCTTTTGGAAGAACAGCAAGTGCTCTTAATCACAGAGTCATCTCTTTAGCCCCACGCTACCCTACCCCTGTTTTTTTGAGACACCAATAAAAAACTTGTATCAGAAAAAAAAGAGAGAAGAGAAAGATTGCTTTTTTAAAAGCAGCCACCTACAATGCAAATGACAAGGGTATCTGAACAAATTGTTGTTTGAGGTGGTGGGGGAGCAGTTCCTGAGGGAATTGGAAACCAAGTTTAGATCTTCTCCATGCTTTGTGGGTAAAGGACATCTTTATCTTTCTTATATTGACGCAAAAGAGATGGCAAGTGCCTTCATTCATACCCAGGCTCTGAAGTTAAATAATATTCAGCCTCATCTGAAGATTTGTAAAAGCTGAACAAAGGTTCTCAGTTCTATAATCAAAATAGTTTGAATGGGCTAATTTCAATTTTAATCGTACATAATCCAAAAACAATAGGAAGCTTCATAAAATGATGCCTTCATCTATCCACTGGCAAAAGATCATTCTTTTGCTCTTTCTACTTCCCGTGTGCTCAGATGGCCAATGCTAAGCAGTCCTGAGGGCTGCCACAGCCTTAGTCATACTCTTGCAGAATTTCTAAAACAATTGCAGTTTGTGTTGTTATTTCAGGAATTGAGGCCAGTTAACAATGGCCTGAGATTCACAGCAGCGTACCTTCCCATTCCCTAGCAGAAGGGGAGCTGCCCAAACACAGCTTTGAAGGCCTAGGAATTCCCAACAGGCTAAATTATAGAAAAGCATCAACACCCCGAGGTGATACATTCTTCACCCAAAACTCCATGGGGATTCTGCAAAGTGAGAAATTCTTTTGTATCTTTGAAACCAGGCAAATCAAAGGAATTTCTTTTAATCTGATTTAGGTCCAAGCCAGTGAGTGGCACTAATAAGGAACAAACACATTAGCACCAAAAGGAAATGATAATTAGAAACGAAATCTTAATCCGTAGCCCACTGGCAGGGAGCTCTAAAGCTTAGCCAGTGGATTTTAAATGTAAAAATCACATTCAAATGGGCTAATGTGCTGTGTATTTGCATGTGAAAATGGATGGTGTGCGTGCATAATTGGTGAGCTGAATACCTTTTGTGGAGGGGAACGGGACTGGAGGAACAGTTGGTTTGGGGAGCTGAGCAAAGTTTCACGAAAAAGCACCAAGACCAGAGCGTGGATTTATTTTTAAATTGGGCATTAAATATTAGGTGTGGATAATAAAGCAAAGTGCTTCTGATGGGAAGGGACTTGCCTTAATGGTGGTTCGCTAATGTCTGCTTCCGTTTCTTGGAATCTAACTTCCTTCCTGATGTTGAGAATTAAAAATGCAGGACAGAAGAAGTGGAAGACATTAAATCAGGCTTTATCCCTCTGGTGCCTTAGGGTGGAAAGGAGCAATAGCCTGACGTAAAGAAAAGGAAGCAGTTGAGGAATTCCCAAGGCTGAAAATTCTGGGCACAGCTGGTTAATAGCCCCGTATCTTATGGGCATATTCGTTTTTATTTCATTGAACTGATTTGGCAATCTATAAGCATAGCTCTACATCAGCCATTGCCGTCTGGTCAAGACTCTTTTCGTGCATATGTGTTTGCTGAGCCATCCGATGCATGACTCATCAATATTGTTAACAGTCAGGAAAATGTCATTCATATTATGTAACGTACGAGAACGAAAATGCCTCTCCCAATTAAAATTATTTTCATGTCTTCAATTTTGTATCTAAATCGACTTTCAATTAATGACTTGTTTTCTTATGTGTGTGTGATGGTGCTAGGATTCAAAGCTACCCCACCCCCAGAACTGTTTTTGAAGACTTTCCCCCAATTGTCCACAATTGACAAGGTGTACCCGAGGAAAACTCCAGGGTTTTTCATCTGAAAGTCATTACCACATGTGTTTCCGTGGAGAGCATTCTGACCACACAATAACCGTGACACAGCAAATTTAAATGGTGAATCTGACAGTGTCTTCGATCACCCACACATGTGGCTCATAAATATGTCTACAAAATAAGATCCCTCATAAGAATTATAAGGAATTATAAAAATAAGCCTACAAAAATAAAATAAAAATAAATAGAAAAAAGTCTACAAGAATAAAATCCCCCATATGAGTTATAAAAGGATAAATTGTCACCATGGATTTTTATAGTGACACAGATTAGAAAGCAAATCCAAGTTTGTTTAGCACTGGTAGATCTGATTCAGACTGGGTAGACTTGGCCATGCTAAGGGAATGGAGCAATAGCGATCCTGAGAAGATTGGCATTATGTACCTTCCCCCAATGCTGCAGAAAGAACCCAGGTCCCATACGTGCTAGGCATGCGCTCTACCATCTCAGCCATCCTCAGCCCAACATATCTGTGCCCATGATGATGGGTCCTCACTTTCTGAAGAGGGTTCATTCACAGGGATAAGAGTCCTCTTTCCTGAAATCCTTCGTTCTACAGTTTGCTTCCCCTTTGTCTCATGGTCAGCACTAAGACCATATTAGCTTGATGTGTAGATAATATTCCGACTTGGTTTTATTTCCCCTCCCCTGCAGATGGTGGGACTGAAGTTTCTCATAGCACAGTTTTGTTCTGGATATGTTCTGAGAACAGACGAGCCACTCAAAATACATGTTTCATTGTGTGACGAAGCAGGATCACGGACAGCTATTTGCCTCACAGGCCTTTTAAACACGTGTCGTGTTGAAAAAAATTTTTTTTTGTGTCTTTGTATGTTGCCTAAACGGAGTTCTATTTTGGGCTCCTCCAGCCTCAGCCTTCAGACAAGCCAGGGTCATCTATGTGCAGCTATCACAGCAGCCCCAAGTACTCTCCATTGCTATGGTCAAGAACTGCAGGGAGTCCATCAGGACAGAACTGAAGTCATTAAAGTGATTTAAAATGAAGTGCTTGTGGCTGGGACCGAATTCCATCTGCAGCACCTGCCTAGCGTTCTCAAGGCCCTGGGTCTGAATTACAGGCCACAAACACCTAGCAGGACCAGCAGTGGACTCTTTCTGTTTTTCGATTTAGAAACTTAAAGAGAAATCGCCCTCCATCCAATTTTACATATCACTCAGCGATTATAAATGAGCAACATTCAGTGGGATCTGCCAGTAAAAAGGAAGCAAGCAAGCAGACCAAGTACAGCCTTAAACCCGTGTTTGTTCCCGCCGTGGGGATTTGTTTCATCAGGAGAATGGCTCTTCCTATTAGAGTGAAGCAAATATTTAAGAGGCAAATCTCAGGTAAACTAAAGAACAATCGCAGGAGGGATCAGTGAGTGGAGGAAGCTGCTGGATGACCCCCTCCCCCTACCATTGTGTTTGTAGAAAAGTTAAAAAAAAAAAAAAAAAGCCTGGATGGTCTCAGACAGATGCTCTTTAGGTAGGAGATACCCACCAGCCAACTTTCAGAGAGTATGCACTGAAATCTGATGAGTCATCATGTCAGTGGACGGGAATCTCAGCAAGTGCCATTTAACCGTGTTATTTACTGCCTTTTCCACGCATATTCTTATAGACACGCACCCGGTGCATCTGTGAGTGTGATCTCTTTACTGTCCTACTCAGTGGTCCCCAGCGCTGTGCACATCACTTGACACAGTCCTTCCATATCTACACTTAGAGAGGAAAGTGCTCTCTGCGTCCAGGAGAAGCAGCCCCGGGGCGTTTAGTAGGCCCGCACCTGGAGAAAGGATAGAGACCCAAGGAGAGCAGGAATCGGCTTGAGGTGAGGTATAAGGCAGTGGCACCGCTGTGAAAGAAAGGGCAGCAGTGGAAAGGAACAATCAGAGCCAGCCTTGAAGAGTGCTTGAGAAAGGCCCAGTTTCTGTGACCTCTAGGGTTAGGGTTCAAAGAAAAAGGCCTTATTGCTTACTATTTGATGACCTAGAATGCAAGGGATGTCATCTTTTCTCCTGCATATCTGGACCCTGCATTCGGATATAAACTAGTGCTTACTGGGGGAGCATGTCCACGTGTGTCTCCTGGGGAGGAGAGATGGTGGGGTGAATGTCTGGTGAAGAACAGACTGATGTCTAAAAATCTGAAGACTAGGAACAGCTCAAGGCTCCTGACACAATGGTAGATAGAGAATCAATACTCAGAAGATCCAAGAACAAAATGCCGACTTTCTCCTATTAAAAACCTGTATTCTGCCAGGTGGTGGGGGCACACACCTTTAATTGACACTTAGGAGGCAGAGATAGGTGGATCTCTGGCCTTGAGGACATTCTGGTCTACAAAGTGAGTTCCAGGGCAGCCAGGACTGTACAGAGGAATCCTGTCTTGCAAGACCCAAAAAAGAAAAACAGAAAAAACAAAACACAAAACCAAAGCTTAAGTTCCTTGTAAGGGAGCCTGTTTTGTCCCATCATGCTTTGGTTGTGTGCTGTGCGTGTGTCTGTGTATCTGTATAACTCTGTGTTGGAGTACTTGTCTAGAGTCGAGAAGGCCACGGATTCTACCCTCAGCACTAGACGGAAGGAAAGAGATGAAGAGAGAAAAGGAGAGAATATATGTGTCTCTGGCTTGAGTGGCTTTTATCTTAGGTTCCAGGAGGTAACAAAAGCTTTGCACTGATATTAAAAACAGCTAAAATTTCAGTCTACCTCATCTGGCCTTTCGAACCTTATTGTGACATTCCTGGCTGAGACCCCAGCACTCATTCCACAACCCCCCATAAGCGAAGCTCCCCAAACTCCCCCAACACCTCTGCTGGGACTCGTATGCAGATGGATATCACTTCCTAAGCTCCCTGCCTTCTGGTGTGAAGCCCCTGCACTCTTAGCATATCTCTGGGTGCATTCTTGTCCCTAGGGTTTTGCTAAAGTGTTTTTTTTTTTCTGTCATCTCCCCCATCCCCCAATTCCATTCCTTTTACCCCCTGCCACTTAATCCTTCTCATCCTTTGGTGACTAACTTAATCCTGACTGCCACAAACTTTTCACTAACCTGACTTTTCCTGACCACACAGTGCTGTCTCCCTTCTTTGAGCTTTAGTGAGGTCGGCCATAAAAAGTCCTAGAATCACCAAATTGGCAGCACCATAAGTCTTTTTTAGTCTAACCTTTTCGGTTTGCATAATGAACTCATTCTTTAACCCATGTCTGGTTCTCTCGACTAAGGCTTCAACTTTCTGCATTCGTATGCCCAAGGACTCAGGCTGATGCGTGGCTCAGGGGCCAAGGCCTGGGTGTCAGCCACTAAGGTCAGTGTTTCTTCCATTCCAAAGATTGCCAGACACTAGAATACGCCCTTCTCTGTGCTGTTCGTTGCTCTCTGAATCCTGCTGCCACAGTTCATGAACAGAGGGTCTAGTCTAGCTCCCGGTAGTACGTCCTGGCAGTGTGGTACAGCATTTGGAGCTCAGGGTTTGAGAATTGGAGTCCCAGGTTCGAATGAAAGACTCAAATGGCTGCCAGGGAACTGCTGCGGCCTTCCTTGTTCTATTTGTGTGCCTTATCCAGTCTTTTATTATTGTGTGGGTGTAGTTAGGACTGCTTTTCAAATAGTCACAGGTTCTCTGTTCCCCTAAGCCTTGACCCACCTCTGCCTGGAACAGTAATCGGACCCCACTTAGCACTGCTCCATTCCCCCACAGCCACACCCTCCTTTTGCTGTAAAATTTTGACGTCAGTGATTCTTGGCTCTAAATTTCTCCGGCCGACGTAAAGATTTTTGCAAGTCAAAAGCAGAAGTAAATCCAGGTTATCTTTTATTTTTAATATAACCTGTTATGTTTATTGTTTTGATGTTTTATTTGGAGGGAGAGGGACATTAGTTTTATATAAAGGTACACTGATCTAGCTGCAGTCAAGAAAATATTACACCCTGAGCCTGCTTCTCCTTGGAGAAAACTCCCCTACTCCCACGCATCAGGACCCATCCACTTCAGTTCACAGGTCCCGTGACCCTTACCTACCACCATGCACTGAGTTTCCAAGGTGCCTACCCCTCCACTTGCCAGAGAGATGACTGGAAGGAAGAAATGGTAGAAGATAAGATCAGTGGCCCCAGGAAACAGGGACTGTCGGAAGAGGGAGGCAAAGGAAGATTCTTTTGAATTGGTAATCTTAGAAGTGCAGGGGAGAAAAATCAGTATCTTTTCCTTATCGGGTGCATCCCAAAAGGCAGATGAGCAGAAAGAGCAGATGGATTCAAACCGTTTAACATGATGTAAGAGACATTAGGGATGAAGGCTCAAAGAGCCAGGAATTTTTTTTAAAATGCTTTTGGGGGTGAAGAGTGGGCAGAGGGTGGGGATGTGGTTGGGTGAGGATGTGACCCATGGCCCTAAACAGGTGACAATGCAGTAAGCCCTGCCTGTTCAGGTTCCTTCTCTCTGTGTGTGCCATTCCTCCCCTTGGGGGATAGGCAGCCACACTTCGCCTGAGGATTTTTTTTTCTTTTTTTTAAAAAAGATTTATTTATTTATTATGTATACAATATTCTGTCTGTGTGTATGCCTGCAGGCCAGAAGAGTGTACCAGACCTCATTACAGATGGTTGTGAGTCACCATGTGGTTGCCGGGAATTGAACTCAGGACCTTTGGAAGAGCAGGCAATGCTCTTATCCGCTGAGCCATCTCTCCAGCCCCGAGGATTTTTCTGAAAAGAAATGACCTCTCTTTTATCTAATTTACTTAGTGTGCCTCACTTCAAAAACTCAGATGTCAAGGTGGCAAGTCTTGGCGGGGGGCATGTCCTGTACCCCATCTGATGAATAGTAAGGATGAGTTGGGCATTACAATGCCCATGGCTCATGCCTGTACTCCTAGCTCTTGGAAGGCCAAGGCAGGAAGACGGACATGGATTTAAGGCCTGATGTGCTACAGAGTAAATCCTAAGCCAGCCTGGGCTGCAGAGTGAGTCCATGTCTCCTCACACAAAAACAAAACAAATAAGCTAAACTTATTAAACACTTAAAAAAAGTCGATGGTACAATATATTGCTCTAGGTAGAACTGGGAAGTTTCTTTCTCACTTCCCCCTGTGCAAGAAATAAAGCTATTATCCCATTTCATGTAGTAGAAAACTGAGGGACACTGGAAAGATGGCTGAATCATTCAACAAGGGCCGTGTAGTTAAACAGGAACTAATGGTCTTTGTTTGAGCACTCTGACTCCGAAGTCTGCATTTTAATCTCCTCACCGACTCTGTGAATGGAAAAGTAGAGGAGCAGGGATGAGAACTGATTGCCCCAAGCTCACACTGGTTACCAGAGTGCCGGAGTCAGGAGATTAAGGACAGCTTTGTGGGGTCAGTTCTGTCCTTCCATGTTCCCATGCATTGTGAGGCTTCACCTTGGGTGGTCAGGCTTGCCCCGCAAGTGTCTTTACCTGCTGTCCCTACTTACGCTTTTTCAAAAAATATTTAACTTTGTGTATATGTGCCCATGGAGTCAGCTATTCTGGAACCGGTGTCACAGGCAGTTGTGAGTTGTTTACATGAGTATTGGGCCAGGAACCTAGGTCCTCTGAAAGGGCAGTGCACATTCTTGGTTGCTTTTTTATTTTTTTAAAGATTTATGAATGTGTGCTCTATCTGCATGTACACCTTTATGCCAGAAGAGGGAATCAGATCCCACTAGAGATGGTTATGTGCTACCAGATAGTGGCTGGGAATTGAACTCAGGACCTCTGGAAGATTAATCAGCCAGTGCTCTCAACCACTGAGCCATCTCTCCAGTCCCACTCTTAGCTGCTTTGCCATCTCTCCAGCCCCTCTGTACCCATACATTCATGTTTTGCTATCAGGTTTCATGTAGCCCAGGCTGTCCTTGAATTCTCTGTGTAGCCAAGGATGTCTTGAAGTTGTGCCCCTCACATCTCCGTCTCCCAGATGATAGAATTACAGGAATGTACCATCTCAACTGAGATTGAAACTAGGGTTTTGTACATGTCAAGTAGGCACTCTACCACCCAAAACCACCATATCCCTCCCTCCAACAAGTGGTATATGCCTAGGGAAAAAAGCTAGGGGCCTGGCATGGTGGCCCATACCTTCAATCCCAGCACTCTAGAGACAGAGGCAGATGGATATCTGTGAGTTCAAGGCCAGCCTGCTCTACATAGTGAATTCCAGGACAGCCAGAACTATATAGTGAGACCCTGTCATCTTGTATTGTAATCTTTCCAAAACTACGTTGTTTTAAGCGTATGGTTAAGTGTAAATTTGTGGTTACATGTAAGTTATCATTATGTTGGGAATACAGCATTTTTCTCTAGTTAAAGGCTTTTCTTGTTCATTTTACCTCAAATGCAGGACAAGCTATCTGACACAGTGCAAACTTCTACCAGTAAATCCTTCTATAATGAATGTGTTCCCTAAATAACATGTTGAGAATTAACCCCAGGGATTCTCATCCTATCAAACTTCATCTGATGATAGACATATGATAGGCACCCCCCACCTCCAGCTAGCTTCTGAGGCAGTCTGACACAGCAGCTACTGTGAGAATGGGTAAGCATGCTCCATTACCACAATCATAGTGAGAATTTCACACCACAGCATGGAACGCTTACCTTGTTTAATGCCTTTCTAAGTCCCTTAGGGGTGAGTGACTTCCTACAGTTTATACTGATACAATTCTAACAGTATTTGACTCTGCGGCCAGTTATCAATGCCATCTGTTTCCAGTTGTTTTTGTTTGCAAACACAGGAGCAGTTGTGAGAGGGCTGCACTCTGTGGAGTGTCCAAATCCAAAGATTTATCACAGACCTTCCTAAGAAACATTATCAGATGAAGACAATAAAGAAAGAAGCTGGGGGGCTGGAGAGATGGCTCAGAGGTTAAGAGCACTGACTGCTCTTCCAAAGGTCCTGAGTTCAATTCCCAGCAACCACATGGTGGCTCACAACCATCTGTAATGAGGTCTGGTGCCCTCTTCTGGCCTGAAGGCATACATGGAGACTGAACACTGTGTACATACTAAATAAATAATTTTTTTTTTTAGAAAAAGAAAGAAGCTGTATAAAAATCAGATTATTACTCCATACCACTGCCCTGTTCCTAGACTGTAGGTCCCTTTCCTGAATTGGGAAGTGTGTGCATGTGTGTGTGTTCAGATTACTTCTGGGTTCTCCTATTCATCCAACACTCCCCTGCTGTTTGGTTCTGTAACTATATTTCATGAACACTGATGAGTATAGTTTGATATGCTACACTTAGAGCAGTTTATGCTTTTCAAAGGGTTGATTTAGTCATGATTTTTTCTTTTCTTTTCTTCTTCTTCTTCTTCTTCTTTTTTCTTTTTTTTTTTTTGTCAAGACAGACTTTCTCTGTGTATAGCTTGGGCAGTCCTGGAACTTGTTCTGTAGGCCAAGCTGGTCTCAAACTCGGAAATCTACCTGCCTCTACCCCACCTAAGTGCCCCTGCCTCCCAAAAGTTGTATACCACCACTGCCTGACTTATCCATGATATTTTTATTTGTTTGTTTATTTAATTACTCTATATTTTAATTTAATTTAACTTTATGTGCATTGGTGTTTAGCCATGGGTGTCATGTCCCCAGAAACTTTAGGTATAGATAGTTGTACACTGCCATGTGGTTGCTGGGAATTGAAGCCAGGTCCTCTGGAAGAGCAGTCAGTGCTCTTAACCACTGAGTCATCTCTCCAGCCCCATATGATAATTTTTGAGTCTGTCTTTATCCTTTTTTCTTAATGGCAGGGCTGGGACTTGAACTCAGGACCTTATCTATGCTATGCACAAGGACTCTGCCACCCACCTATATCCCCAGTGCCCCCGCTTTCTGTCTTCCTAAGTCTGTCACAAAGTTCCTGTCAGCTCTGCATTTTAGCGTCATCTGCTCTATTGACAGCAAGGAGAAGGACTGAGATAACCTTAGATGCTGTTTAACACATTTTCTAAATTCCCATTTTGTAAATGAAGAAACTGAGATCCGATGAGGTTGTGAGGTTATAACTTTGGTAAGGTTACAGATTTTCCATCTTCCCTCTCGTGACTCCCCAGTTTCCAGGCCACAAATCAATTACCGATGACTGAGGACTGCATTTCCTCCCCTTATTTCATTCTGTCTGAGTAGACATGAGAAGAAAACGTTTTCCTGTGCCCTTTGGGTTAGGGCTGAGGAGAGAATGTTTCCTGAGCTTATGTAAAGCCACGGCATTGATCCCCAATATTATAAACACACAATTGAATAAATCAAACAAAACCAGGCCGTCATTTCTAATGTCACATCTTATTCTAGGATGCCTTAGGTCAAAGTGTTTTAAGTGGGTTTGTTATATATACTCTTTTCCCTCTTTGATCAGCTGGAGCTGCAGTGAAGGGTGTCACATGCTGGGTAAGCACTCTACCACTGAGCTCTACTCCAGTCCTATAGCCCTATCCAGCCCAAGGCACTTCTTAAATGAACTAAATACATGCTTTGCTATTGCTATTTTTCTCTTCTTTTTAAACAGTGTCTCACTGGCAGGCCTGAAATCTATCACATGGACCACCAGGCTGACCTTGAACTCACGGTCTACCTGCCTCAATCTGGCTGTGCATCCAAGAATGACCTGAAATAGTCTGTTTCTTTAGAATTCAATGTATTGCTTACATTCATCTGCCTGTCCCCCTCCTTTTCTTCTTCTCTCCTTTTTTTTTTTTTAAATTTTGTATGGGGGGGGTAAGTGTCAAATCCAGGTTACAGTGTCTCCAGGCATGTGCTCTAACACTGAGTTAAACCCCGCCGTAACAGACACTTATCACTGGGATATACAGTGCCTACGAAGGAATAGGTCGTGCATGTTTGTAAGTTTATGACAGCTCCTGGCTGTGTTTGCAAATAAGTTTATAAAAATATTGATTGGAAAAGACATCAGGTAACATGAAAACAGTTCTAAATTCATTGTTATCATTATCATTAGATGCAAGGTCTCAAGCAGCCCAAGGTGGCCTCAAGCTCACTACGTAGTTGCGTGGATAACCTTGAAGTGCTGATCCCGTTTGGCTCCACCTCCAAAGTGAATGCTAATGCTTGGATTACAGTTGTGCCGCACCCTACCTGGCCCCGTTCTAAATATCTTTTTTATTTTTTTAATGTATTTGTTTTAATTTTATGTTTTGCGTGCAGGTATATCTGTGTGAGGGCATAGGATCCACAGGAGGTGCCGTGTGGGGGCTGGGAATTGCCGGAAGAGTAGTCGTGTGTTCTTAATTACTAAGCCATCTCTCCAGGGTCCCTAAATATTCCCCTATCCCCCCCCCCCCCCGGTTTTTTGAAACAAGGTTTCTCCGTAGAACAGGTTGGCATTGAAATCACAGAGATTCACCTACCTCTGCTTCCCGAAGGATGTTATTCAAGGTCTGTGCCACTGTCTGGCAATATCTTTGGACACTAACTTGGTCTTAAGATTTTGTGAAAATTAATGTTTTTTTTTTTGTTGTTTTTTTTTTTTTTAGATGCCTTTTGACCTTCTAGTGCCATCTTGCGGCAGGAACTTACTGTTGAAACGAAGTTTGTTTTGCAAATGCTTAATTACTTGATATAGTTTAATTCTATGCATATTCGATCTCTCATTAGGGGGAATTAAACTTGCAAATCATAGAAAGGAAGTGCTCAATTGGACTTAAATAATGGCTTGTGGCATCATTTTGGAACGCTGATGACAGTCAGTTCATTTAAGGAAACACATTAAAAAGAAAAAGGGCTTGTGCAGTTGAGTGTGTTTGAAGACCTGGACTCTGGTTCAAGGTCAGTCTCTGTGTTTGTTACAGGAGCAGGAGAGATTCTGGCTGGCTGTGGCCCCAGTCTTTGCCGACCAGTTTTCTCATTCGTTGAATGGGGGATACTGACCCTTTACTATTTATCACTCTTGCAAATTAAGTAAAATGTATAATTAAAACATTTGCTAAATTTTATTTGTTTGTTTTTGTCTTGAGACAAGGAGTCTCTGCACAGCCCAGGCTGAACTGGAACTCACCACATAGCTCAGGCTGGTCTTAAACTCACAGAGATCCTCTTGCTTCTGCAGGACTAAAGGTGTGTGCCACCATACTCAGCAGCTGCTAATTGTCGAAGCTGAGAGCCATTTAGAGTGGTTGTTTTCACTAAACTTTGGGCAACTGCTTAGCCATTCAGAAGTTTAAGCAATCAGGACTAGAGCGCAAAGAGTCAGCTAGGTCTGAAAGGCATCCGGGCCTGTGGACTAGTTTCTCTAAGCAAAGGGGCTCTCCACCGCTCTGCTCATTGTTGCCTTGTCTTCATAGTCTCCTCTATGTAGAACTTCTACTTTCCTCTGGGAATCATCCTTAGGACTTTGCCAAAGTGTATCTTACAGGGATTTTCTCTTTCCCACAATTCCTAGAGGATCTAGAGAGTAAGGCCTGACTTCCTACCTACCTGCTCTTATGGGAGGTAACACAGCCAGGAGCTAACCCTCAGTGCCTTCGGGAACACAGGTTCGTTCACCTAGGAGCTGAACCTACAACTTCACTTAGATTTATTTCCTAACGTCCCCTCTGGGTTCATGGACTTGTCTCTGGGCCGCTTCCTGTATCTCCTTCATAGTATTTGTGACCACCCTCTCAGCTCCATCTGATGCCACTAATGGAAAACCTGGGCACGAGGGTGGGTGGAGGCTCAGCTGGAGCTCAGAAATCAGTCCAGGGACCTGCTTGTGTCTCAGGATTTAAAGAACTGGCCTTGGGGCTGGAGGGATGGCTCAGAGGTTAAGAGTGCCTGCCACTCTTGCAGAGGATTTGAGTTCTGTGTCTGGCACCCTCATCAGCAGCTCACAGCCACTCCAGCTCCAGGGGATGCAATGCCCTCTTCTGGCCTTTAAGAGTATCTGGCACATATAAGGGCATCCACGTGCATCTGCACAAACATGTACACATAAATAAAAATTGAAATATTCAAAAAAGATAACTGGTCTCATTAAGTTCAGGGCATAGCAGTTGCAAGCATTTCTGGGGCAAAACTGAAACCTAAAGGCATTGTTCTTTTTTCTTTCACCGGAAACAATCTTTCTTCTGTCTCCCAGTATTTCCCAGCCCACCTCTTCAGTGGAAATGCCAAGACTCTCTTCTGACTTCTTCTTGGGACCAGAGTTCCCATTTCAGCTCTAAATTAAAGTAGTGGCTAGTGACCAGGTCACAGCAACTGGGCTCAGTGGCATACACCTGTTACCCTTGCACTTGGGTTGTGAAGGATGGAGGACCCGGAGTTCAGAATCATCCCAGAGCTGCATTAGTGACTTCCAGGCCAGCCCGAGTTACAAGAGGTCCCGTCTTTACCCTTGTCCTCCCCACTAAGTTTTGTCAACAATAAAGCATTTAAAAAAATCTTCGAGTGCCTGGAGCTGTAACTCCGTAGGAAGTGTTTGCCTGGCACATACAGTGCCCCGGCTTTCTACAGACTGGCCCACAAGGTAAATGTCCTGAAGACTTTAGGGTTCTGTGGAAAGGCTCACAGTGAGATCTGGTGCCCTCTTGAGGAAGAGACCTTGTCGGTCGTTCTCATCAACTTAGACCATGAAACCCATTATGGACAATTTCAATGGAACTGCAATATACAGATTGCCCATGCATGTTTCAGCTTGGAAAGGAAGGAAGGAAGGACGGAAGGAAGGAAGGAAGGGGAAGACAAACAGTTGACTTGTATGTAGTCTGATTGCGTTATCCAGATGTTCACATTTGTTATGATACTCGCGGTCCTGAAGTTACAAACTAGCCAGTGAAGACTACAGAAGTGATACATGGGTGCAAAGCTACATCAGTGCTTGACACAGTCACGAAACTTGGACAAGTGATTAACACTCAGTATGAACACCTTTAGGTAAAGGTTACAGGACACAAAACATATTGAGAGCCATGATTCCTGTATTGAGGGGAAGGGAGCTGTAGCAGGCAGTCCTGATTAGTCCTGTAGAAAGTGATTTCTGGCACAGCCTGTTGGACACTATCCAGGATGTATCAGATTCTTGGAAATACACCTTTCCTTCCCTCCACATTTTGCTAAAAGCCAGGCGATCAAATTTACTTCTTCCTAAAGAATGAAGTCAGCTAGGATAATTACCACACTAGGTTCGGAGACTACCATTCACGATGTCTTTGTGGATCCTAGGAATTTGTAATGTGAGTCCCTCCATTCTAGTTCATCTTATTTTCAGTTGTTGAAGTTGTGTTCCTCACTTACAAGTCCTGGATGATAGGTGGGTACCAGACCCTTGATAAAAGTCTATTGAGAGAGGATGGGGCCGCCATCCCCTAAATTGCTAAACTGTCAGGAATAAGACTTTTTTTTAAAACAACTTTTTAATTTTATTTGTGTGTGTGTGTGTGTGTGTGTGTGTGCAACTTGTCTGATGGTGCCAGCCAGAAAAGGACACTGGATACCCTAAGCTGGAGTTGCAGGTGGTTGTGAACATAAGTGCTCAACCCCAGAGTAAGATCTCCCCCCATCCCGCCCAGCCCCAGAGTTTCTCTGTGTAGCCCTGACTGTCCTAGAACTAGCTTTGTAGACCGTCAGACTGACCTCAAACTCAGAGATCCACCTGCCTCTTTCTCCAGAGTACTGGAATTAAAGGAGTGTGCTACCACCGCCCAACTCAGGAGGAAGATTTTTAAATTTCCTTTTGAAACAGGATCTCATTCATTGTGTAGACCATGCTGGCCTAGAATGGAATTAAGGATATGTGCCACCACAGGCCCCCCAACCTCTAAATCTCTTGCTATGTACTTGACTGCTTCTTAAAGTCTTTTTCCTGCCTAACAGTGAAAGATAGACATATCAGGATTCATATATTCAGCAACATTGACCATAATAATAATAAATCAATTAATGAGGGAAGTTATTAAAAAGTTTCAGTCCTAGTTGTAATAGTTCTCATGCTTCTGCTGTGGATTTTGGTTTTGTTTGAGGCAGAAACTCACTGTGTAGCCCAGGCTGTCTTTGAACTTTCATTGCCTCAGCCTATGAGAGACTGCGATTACAAGTGCTGTCTGCCTTCCTCACCTCCTTCCTTTTCTTCCTCTTTTCTTCCTTTTCTCTTCCAACCTCCTTTCTTTCATTTTTGAGATATTTTATTGCATCCACAGACACTATGATTATTAATTTCTAAATATGTAAACATTTTCTAGCAATCTGAACATTTTTCTTCATAATTCTATTAAACAAAATAGATAATTTCTTAGCATTTTCAAGCACCTAATCTGTATATACATTTATCCAGTTGTTCCCAAAATCTTTTTGCTAGTTTAATTAGTTAAGTCAGGATCAGAAAAGTCCATAGGTGGTATTTTCTTGTGTTTTCTTGGGTCTTCTTCTTCTTCTTCTTCTTCTTCTTCTTCTTCTTCTTCTTCTTCTTCTTCTTCTTCTCCTTCTCCTTCTCCTTCTCCTTCTCCTTCTCCTTCTCCTTCTTCTTCTTCTTCTTCTTCTTTTAAATATTTATTTATTTATGTGTATAGTATTCTGTGTGTGTGTATGCCTGCAGGTCAGAAGATGGCACTAGACCTCATTACAGATGGTTGTTGAACCACCATGTGGTTGCTGGAAATTGAACTCAGGATCATTGGAGGAGCAGGCAACGCTCTTAACTGTTGAGCCATCTCTCTAGCCCCCTTCTTAGGTCTTCTTAAATCTAGAAGAAGGATGTGTCTTCCTTTGGAAATTATTGAATGCTATTATTATTATTGTTGTTGTTATTATTATTATTTGAGACAGGGTTTCTCTGTGTACCCCTGGTTGTCCTGGGACTTGTTCTATAGACCAGTTTAGCCTTGAGCTCAGAGATCTACCAGTCTTTGCCTCCCAAGTGCTTGGATTAAAGGTGTGCCACTACCACCTCCTACCTGCTTGGTGGCCTCTCAACATAGCACAGTGGTACTCCGGGCTGCCATTTACTTCAGCACATCCCAGGTTAGAGAATCTTTCAGTGTGTGTCCATGAAAAGGAATGAGAACAGTCACTGTGCCTGGCTTTGAAGTTCTAATTTATAAGTTGCTTATTTTCCTTTGCTGTCCTAGAGGTAATTGATGAAGCTGTGTGTGTGTGTGTGTGTGTGTGTGTGGTGTGTGTGTGTGTTGGTCTTTGATTATTTGCTATTTTTAAAAACATCCTCTACTCAGCCTGTTCTTTTAAGTCCATTAATACTCATATTTGAGCTAAGTGGTGGTGGTGCACACCTTTAATCGCATCACTCGGGAGGCAGAGGCAGGCAGGTCTTTGTGAGTTTGAGGCCAGTCTGGTCTATGAGAGCTAGTTCCAGGACAGGCTCTAAAGCCACAGAGAAATCCTGCCTCAAAAAGCCAAATAAATAAATACATACATACATACATAAATACAAACAAACAAACAAATAAAACTCATATTTGCTTTTTGCATTTGAATTCTAGAGCCCACATTTGTTTCTTCATTTTTTCCCCTACCTTAATAGTGAAAGACCTGGATAAATCCAGATCCCCCTAGCAGAAAAACAGAGCCAAAAATCTAGCAGGAAGAGAAGAATCAGAAATCTAGGATTAACCAATTTCAGGGTTTCAGGAACTAGCTGAAGATAAAGGTAGATTGTAATCTTGAGAAACAGAGAGATTCCCCTAGTAATTATCACCCCCTAGTAATTATCATTGGTATAGGAACTAGCTGATTACGACCTTGAGAATGCTCTTGAGAGGCAGGGAGTTGCCCCCTTGTAATCATCACTGGAATTTTCAGAGTTTTCTGTGACACCCTCCCTGCCCCCTTTTTCGGATTACTGGACTGTGTGGTTTCTTCCTATAAAAACTACTTCTCCCAGTCACTCGAGGTCGAACTCTTCCCCTGTGTGGGTTATGAGTCTCGGCCCCAGTGAACTGGTCCCCGTCTTGTCGTCTTCATTAAACCTCGTGTGATTGCAGCAAGGACGGTCTCTCGTGAGTTACTGGGGGGTCGCGTTATCCTGAGGCTTGAGTGAGAGTCTCCCCAAATCGGGGGTCTTTCAATAGGACTTCAGACATATGTTGGGTTCAAAACAAAGTCAGAGCTCTAGAAAGTTGAATGCTTTGATCTGAAGGAAAGGGGCTCAGCGCAAGTCAGTTCTGCCCTTCCCCTTTCCCTTTCCCTTTTCACCCCTTCCTGCCCAAGGACTTCCGTGGACCTCCCTTCAGCAGGTCATAGACTAGAACAGGTCTTAGAAAGCCCAGCCTAAAGCCTCTAAGCACACTCGGACCAGGAGTGATACTGCCCCCTAGAGGAATTTAGGGAAATGTGTGACTCTTTGAGATGTCCTCTGGATTTGGGTTAGAATTTACACTCTTATTGACTTACCTGGGTTTCCGATTGCAGACAGAAATCTCTGGGGCCTAGGCTTCATCTGGTCACACAATCCCACTCCTGTTTCTGCATCTGTACACCCATGTATGTCTTCCCTACTGATTTTATTTTTCTGGAGAACCGAGGCTAGCACAGCTTACCTGGGTGACTCCAATAGCGCTTGTACTAGGTCTTTCTTCTCTCCTTTCAGCCAACGATATGTGAAGTAGCAACAACAGGTAGTTTATTTTCCTTTCCTTTTCTCTCTTTCTCCCTCTCTCCTTTCTCTTCTCTTTTCCTTCCCCTCTGTCTCTGTCTTTCCTACCCCACTCATGCCCTCTGACTTGTACAGAAACAAGTTCTGGTGTGAATGTGTTTGGTTCTGTGCTGCTTGTCCCTTTAACAGTGGACAGAGTACCAGAAAACATCCCAGCTGCTTTTGCCTCATTCTCTGTATCCCTGGTAGGGGGATGATGCTGAGGGGGATTCCCAGGGAACACATGGGGGCAGCAATCTGGAGGACCCAGCACTGGGAACTGATGGTGGAGAACTCTCCTGCGGTTGTTGAAATGTCACCGAAGGAGCAATGGCTGGGAGACATCATCTCAGTGATTTGATGTTTCCTTTGGGGTGTCGGCTTGCACTGATGTTTCCTTTGGGGTGTCGCTTTGCTGATGCTGTCTGCTCTTCAGGCTTTCTGTAGGACAGAAGCACGTGGTATGGATACATTTCTAAGGGGACAGAATCCTGGGCAGCTTATTTTTCTATTTCCATCTAATCTTGGTGGTGTTGGTCACACTGTAGCCCGAGGCCCATCATGGTGGGGTGAGCAAGTGACACATCTATAATCAACATCTTTTTTTGGCAATTATGTTTACTAGTGCTTATTAATTGTGTGGAAAATGAGTTTTCTGCACACTGCCTTCTTTTGTCTGCTGCCCTGAGATACAGGAGACGAATGTCAAGGTGTCTTAGACAGAACAGGACAGCATAATTAGAAAGTGATCAGTCGAGGGGGAAGCTGGGAGGGCCATGGACAGGGAAACCCTGAATGCTCTAAGGACTCTGAAGAGAGAATGCCTCATTGGTGCTGTGTCCTAGAAGGGCATAAATACCCATAATGAGCCAGGGTATTGATACATTGTGTTTGCTCATAAATGCTTGATTTCTTTTTGTTCCCCTTCATTTGATTTATACTTTTGGAGCTTTTTTCTAGACCACAAGGTCTCTCTGTGTGGCCATTGTTGTGCCAGAACTCACAATGTAGACCAGACTGGGTTCAGACTCACAGAGATCCACCTGCCTCTGCATCCAGAGTACTGGGATAAAAAGGTGTGCACCACCACACCTGGCCATAGACCACAAGTTAATACGTCATTTCAAGTCACCGTTAATTACCTTTAGTGCTGTTTTTTAGATTATTGGATGACTTTTCCTGAAAAGACTTGAAGAAATATCTGTTTATCGGAGGAAGAGAGGACACCAACAAAAAAAGGATTCTATCCAGGTTTTGCCAGGTGAAGCAATGAGTTTAGTGACATCACCTACCGTGCTTGGGTGACTCAGGGAAGTCCCACCACAGCTGTGTTTGCCTCTTATGTAGTGGCTATTGGAACCTGGAACCTTGTTGTCTCGGAAGCCTTGAGTCTTGTGACACACCCATTTCTTTCTGCCAGGGGGCGTTAACAGCCCTGATCTCCTGAGTATCTTGTGTGGATCATCATAGCATTTTTGCTTCCAAATGGTGGTGATCACATCCAACCCAAAGAAGTGGCTGATAAACACAGCCTTCAAAGCTTTGCCTGCTTTAGAATCACTAGGAGGGACTGCTAAAATAGATTCCTGAGCCCCATCCAGAGATTCTCTCTCTCTCTCTCTCTCTCTCTCTCTCTCTCTCTCTCTCTCTCTCTCTGTGTGTGTGTGTGTGTGTGTGCGTGTGTGTGTGTGTGTGTGTGTGTGTCTTGGAACTTGCTCTGTAGACCAGACTGACCTCAAACTCACAGAGATCCATCTGCTTCTGCCTCCTGAGTGCTGGGATTAAAGGTGTGTGCCACCACCACCCAGTTCAGAGTCTCCTTTTTAAGAGAGATTTTTATTACATTAATGAACTAATTAACGAATCAGTGTGTGTATCTATGGGCTTGTGCATGCCGGGATGTGTATGAGGAGGTCAAAGGGCAATTCGTGAGAGCTGGTTCTCCTCTTCTACCATGTGACTCCTGGGAACTGAACCGAAGTCTTCTGCTTCGGTCGCAGGGACCTTTAAAATCTGCTGGGCCCATCTCACTGGCCCTAAGCCTGGGTGTTTTTATGCTAGATTCGGTGGGAATTGGAAAGTCAGCGGAAACAGGTTGGGAGATACAACAAGTGTGTTGCCTTATGGTTCCTTTCAGTGTCCCCTCTCTGTAGGATGCAGCGTGGTTCTCTCTGGGCCTCAGGAAGTCATCCTTCACAGGAAAGGTTTAGGCATGCTTCCGCAGAAGGTCAGAAAATTCTTGTTGGGTGGTTTTTAGATTCCTCCAGCTTCAAATACTCAGTCTGCCCAGGTGCTCTGGTTGGGGGTAGTGTGTTTTGAACTCCATCAACAATGGTGAAATTGTCACCAAAAGTGGGGTGTGATCATATGTTGGGGTGTGTCTATGGAGACCCTGAGTGTCTAGTATCTTCATTGTTCTTGTTACCATGAAGTGGGGTCTTTCACTAAACCTAGTGTAGGCTGGTGGCTGGCGAGCCTTAGCGATTTCCCTGTCTCTTTCCTACAAAGTGCTCTAGCCGATAGGCACCCATGCTTTTTATGTCAGTTCTGTCATACAAACCCAGTTCAGGCTTGTGCAATAAGTGCTCTTACCTACTGGGCTGTCTCTCCAACCATTACGCCAAGATTTAAAAAAAAATGTACATGGGTATTTTGCCTGCATGTGTGTTCCATGTGCATGCCTGGTGTCCTTGGAGGTCAGAAAGGGGAGACAGAGTCCCTGCAACTGGAGTTACAGATGGTCGTAATCCACCATGTGGGTGCTAGGAATCAAATTTAGGTTTCCCGGGAGAGCAGCCAATGCCCTTGCTGAGCCATCTCTCCATACCTTTAAATACCATGTCATCCCTCCAGTCCCTCACACTGAGGTCTGGAGGAGCCATTCAAGCTGGCAGACACCAGCTTCCCTCTTTTCTGTGGTTCCTGAAATTGGATCGCTCAATGCAGATGAGGTGTGGAGAAAAACTCAGCAGACAAGGGAGTCCCACGGTTTGAGACCCATATTTGCAACCTGCGTCACTGTCTTTAATGAAGTTCCCCAGTTTGCTTCTGTGAATTGGTCTAATGACCACCTCCCTAGCTCTCAAGATTATGGTTAAAAAAAAATCATCAGCTGTGTGTATGGGGAGGAACCCATCATATGTTACTGTGCTACAAATATGCATTAAACTTTGCCAGCTAGCACCTGCTACTGTAGTGACTAGCTAAATAAAACTGAAATATAATTTATGGTCCATAGTGACAAACATCTGTGGATGATTCAAAATCATGTACACTGAGGTCCGGGAGGCACACAAATGCTGGCACGCATTTGTTCATGGCCTTACACGGTGTGTCATGTCTAGCTCCCCTGGAGCAGGAAGACAGATATTGGTGCTTTGATAGTCTCGTTGGAACAAGTGCCAGGGAACCAATTCTTTGTTTTTTGTATTTTTTGTTTCATTTTTTGTTTTGTTTTGTTTTGTTTTGTTTTTCTGAAAAGGGGTTTCCTTTGTGTCACAGCCCTGGCTGTCCTGAAACTTTGTAGACTAGGCTGATCTCGAACTCACAGAGCTCCTCCTTCCTCTGCCTCCCGAGTGCTGGGATTAAAGGCTTGCACCATTGGGGATGGAGAGGTGGCTCAGGGGTTAAGAGCACTGGCTGTTCTTCCAGGGTTCCTGAGTTCAATTCCCAACAACCACATGGCTGCTCACAACAATCTATAATAGGATCTGGCGCCCACTTCTGGCAGGCAGGTTTATATGCAGAGCACTGGTACATATATATAAAGACCCGTGACACTATGGGTGTTGCCAGGGAACCAATTTTTAAGAAAGGACACTATCTCATAAAAGTATGCCAGCTGTGTTGTTTGTGTGCTTGTTTAGGGGCTACTGTGTCATGGAGGAGTGCCTCTTAGTTAACCGCCCAGTGCACTGTGGCCTGGAACTACCTTGGGTTGTTGAATTTTTCTCTCTCTCTGTGTGTGTAGGAAATTGGATACATAATAGCTTCTGATAATGGTATTTGACTTCTCAACATTATCATTTGTAGGCAACTCTGGCACTTACCTCTGCTTTCTGACCCACAGGAACCTCTAGAGAAATCAAATTTGTAGCAAAGTGTTCAGAAATCGAAGTCTGCTCTTGGGGAAATTTATCCTAGCATCATTCAGTGCAAGTGATCAGTAGTTCCCAGTTGCCAACCTTGTTTTGGGATTGTGGGGCAAGCCTGCTAGTGAGACCCTGGCAAAGTATCCATTGTTATGTACGCCTTATACTAGCAACACGAAAGGAGTAGCTGGGTAGATAAATAGAATAGTTTAAGATTTATTTTTATTTTGCTTTTGTATGTCTCTGTGTGCCTGCCATGTGTGTATATGTGCCACAGAGGCTAGAGAAGATATCTGATCCCCTGGACCTTCTGATATGGGCTCTGGGAACAGAACTCTGATCTTCTGGTTTTCTGCAAGAGAAACTGTAGAGGGAAGAGCGGGCTGAGTTCCCTCCCGGATCCCGGCTAGCTTACCCCCGAAATAATCACAGAAACTATATTCATTTAAACACTGTCTGACCCATTATATCTAGCCTCTCACTGGCTAACTCTCACATCTTGATTAACCCATTTCTAATATTCTGCATGTCACCACGAGGCCGTTCTACTCCACCTATCTAAGCTGCTGTTCTATCAAAAAGCCCAAGGCAGATTCTTTATTAACCAATGAAAGTAACACATAGACAGATGACCCTCCTACATCAAGAAGTTAGTGCTCTTCACTGCTGAGACATTTGTCTAGCCGGATAGCTTATTTGTTTGTTTGTTTATTTTTTAAGACAGGGCTTCCATGTGTAGCTCTGGATGTCCGAGAACTCACTCTGTAGACCAGGTTGGCCTTGAACTAACAGAGATCCACCGGCCTCTCCCTCCTGAGTGTTGGGATTAAAGATGTGTTCAACCACTGCCCGCTTTTTATTTATTTGTTTTTTTTTTTAAAATCACCTACTAAGGCTGGAGAGATGGCTCAGTGATTCAGAGCACTTGTTGCTCTTCTAAAGGACCTGGGGTCAACCCTGGCATCCACGTGGTGGCTCATGACTGTCTGTGACTCCAGTCCAGGAGATTTTTTTTCCTTAAATTTATTTATTTATTATGTATTCAGTGCTCTGCCTGCATGTATCTGCAGGCCAGAAGAGGGCACCAAATCTCATTATAGATGGTTGTGAGCACACGTGGTTGCTGGGGATTGAACTCAGGACCTTTGGAAGAGCAGACAAAGCTCTTAACCACTGAGCCATCTCTCCAGCCCCAGTCCAGGAGATTTATGCCCTTTTCTGGCCTTTGTCATTACTAGGTACATACCTGGTTCACATGCATTCAGGCACAATAACTATATACATAAAGTCAAATTTATATTAAGTAAATAAACAAAAATTTAAAGTTTTTATTGACAGTAGAGTTTAATATGCAGATCTTTTATTTACTTACAGAATCATCTCAACTTTAGGAATGTAAGAGAGATCCTCAGATGTTATTTTATGTGGATGAGTGTTTGGTTTGTATGTATGTACTTGCACCACGTGCGTGTCTAGTGCCTACAGAGCCCACAAGAGGATGTCAAGTCCCTTGGCACCGTAGTTGTGAGCTATAGTAGGAATGCTGGGACTGAACCCCAAGACTCTGAAGGAGCAGCAAGTACTCATAACCTCTGAGCCGTCTCTCCAGCCTCTGAGAGTCTCAGAATTGAAACGGGGTTTAGCATTCTCTTCCTTGTGCCGGAATGTGAGGTATTCCAACTGTTCTTTATACCTGTTTTTGTTTTAGATCATTTTTTGCCTCCATATGGCCACAATCCTAAAGCAGGAGAAAAGTGAGAATTACAACCCAGTCCAACAGTGTCTTTTCCCGAACTAGGAGTTCCTTGCAGTGGGTCTTTCAAGGTTTCTTTCCTCCCAGGAAGTCTGCCAGAAGATGGCGTTGCGCTCTGCAGTGGAGGCTTTAGACCTCAGTCGCAGCTGCAGGCAGAAGCGCATTAGCGGAGATTCCCCACAGGAAATGAGTTTGCTTGGGCATCCACTCAAGGGCAGGCCATTAGGTTCTGCCAAACTGCAATATTACAGACTAAAGACTTTTAAATCCTATTGCTGGCACATCAATCCAACTCCTTCATTTCAATTTAGACTCAAGCCTGGGAACCTAAGTGACAGAGGCACTGTAGTTAAGGAAGAAGACAGTTATAATTATGAAAGAAACAAGGGATTCTAAGAGGAATCAATATAATGGCTTTTCTGTACAGTAGCAAACTACCAAATATGATGATAGTATTAAATATTTGTAGAATTTAAAGAATATATGCTTACATAACTAGCATTTTTTTATATAATTTTTTTTAAAAAAGAAAACTTTTTTTCATTTTACATACCAATCCCAGTTACCACTCTCTCCCCTCCTCCCATCCTTCCATCTACCCCACTCCCCACCCCTCATCCACTCCTCAGAGAGGGTAAGGCACATTGCTTTGGGGAAGGTCCAAGGCCCTCCCTATTATAACTAGGCTAAGCAAGGTATCCATCCAAAGAGAATAGGTTCCCAAAAGGCCAGTACAAGCAGTAGGGATAAATCCTGGTGCCACTGCCAGTGGCCCCGCAGTCTTCCCCAGCCATACAACTGTCAGCCACATTCAGAGGGTCTATAACTAGCATACTTTAATGATCATAAATTAAACCTGTTTTCAGCATTCAATGACGTTTCCCTTTTGTTCTTTCTTTCTTTTCTTTTTCTTTTGTTTTGTTTTTTGAACAGGGTTTCTCTGTGTAGCCTTGTCTATTCTGAAACTGGCTCTGTAGACCAGGTTGACCTGGAGCTCAGAGATCCTCCTGCCTCAGCTTCCCAAGTGCTGAGATTAAAGGCGTGCACCACCACTGCCAGCTGTTTTTTAAGTTCTTATGCTCTAAACTTACAAACTGCAATATTTATAAAGAAATTTAGAATTTTCTTCAAAAATAATCGAATGTGTTTCTGAGCAGGGGGCTTAAGTAGCCTGGAAACACGGCTTGCCAGGATTTGCTGGTTGCTGAAGCAAAAGGTTAAGGGTCTGAGAGCGCCTCACTGTCCTCCCACCTTCTCTGCAGTTGGTTTCCACCCGAGAGTGGAAACCGCGCCCGCGGCACAGTCAAGCTGTGCAAAACTACAGAAAGAGTAGCAGCGAAAGCAAATTGTGTTTGTCCACATTCCAGGACTAAGCCCTTTCCATTTCTTAACTTGTTTACTCTTACAGTACTCCCAACACACATACACGTGTGCACATACACACACACAGTACATATACATATATATATATATATACACACATAAGCATACATGCACACACATACAGACATACATAAAATATGCAGACACATACGCACATACATACATATATATACACACATGTACACATACACATATACACACACACACACGCACACGCACACACACACACACACCACCTCATTTTACAGATGGGGAAAGAAAGTCAAGTAGCATCGTCTCCAAGCTCACAGAGCTAATAATGGCTCCTCCGGGACAAATGGAAGTTGTTTCACATAACTGACTGCCACATACATAGTGGACTGACATGTGAGGACTCTTGTTTCTGTGGGTAGCAGTTAGCTATCATTTCAGCACTTGTGAGGTACAGGCAGCAAGCTCAGGGGTTCTAGTTCCTTCTCGGCTTTATAGCTAGTTTGAAGTCAGTTGGGACTACATGAGACCCTGCTTTAAAAAGCCAGGCAGTGTCCTGTGGCCTCACCTGTCCTATTTCCTGCTTGCATTTACCCTCTTCTTCTTAGGTAACATCCTACACCATTATAATGAATTAATGCATTATTTTTGTGTTTTTACTTTGTATGTGTATTTAACAATGGGTAGAATTGGTGTTTTAACGTCTCATATAAACATGCTATCAACATTTCAACAAATGGCCCGGTGGTGGTGGCGCAGGCCTTTAATTTCAGCACTTGGGAGGTAGAGGCAGGTGGATCTCAGTGAGTTTGAGGTCAGCAGTCTACAAAGTGAGTTCCAGGACAGCCAGGGCTGTTACACAGAAAAACCCTGCCTTGAAAAACAAACAAACAAACAAACAAACAAACAAAAAACAAAAACAAAAAAAGAGGAAAAATTTTCAACAGTTGGATTTTTGTTTTTAATTTCTATATGTGAAATCTGTTATATTGACATGCCTTTTTGTTTGTTTTATGATTTTTTTTTGACACAGGGTTTCTCTGTGTAACTACTCTGGTTGGCCTGGAACTCACTTTGTAGACCAGGTTGACCTCGAACTCATAGAGATCTGCATGCCTCTGTCTCCCAAGTGCTCGGCTTAAAGGCATGAACCACCGTATCTGCCTATATCGTTATCTTTTTAAAGTATCTCACAGTAAATGTATACTCTAGCATACTATACAAAATGTGCCAATACACAATCCAAAATGAACTGTTATTGTCCATCTCTTTATGAGTAAATTCATTTATTTAATTAAAAAATCAGATTTTATGTGTATGAGTGTTTGGCTGCATGTATGTACATACACCAAGTGTGTACCTGGTGTCATTGAAGGCCAGAAGAAGGTATCAGATGGTCTGGAACTGGAGTTGCCATGGTCGTGAGCCACTGTGTAGGTGCTGGGAACTGAACTCAGGTTTTTTGCAAGAACAAGTGCTATCAATCACTTGTGCCATAACAAGTGCTATCAATCAGAGCCATCTCTCTAGCTCTGAAAGTAAACAGATGTATTAACGGCTCCTACTGATAGCCATAAGGACGTTTTCCAGTCTTATATTACGACAATGCTCCTGCCACTAGACATGACATGCTCATGTTAGCATGTCACCTTCACACAGCCCTATCAGAATGGCAACTTAGAAATGAAAATATGTCTTAGTCACTGTTCTGTGGCTGTGAAGAGCCACCATGACCATGACAACACTTATAAAGAAAAGCATTTAATTGGGGGCTTGCTTACTGTTTCAGAGGGTCAGTCCGTTATCAGGGCAGGGAGCATGGTGGCAAGCGTGACAGTGGAACTGGGGAGAGAGAGAGAGAGAGAGAGAGAGAGAGAGAGAGAGAGAGAGAGAGAGAGAGAGAGAGGCCTGGTACCGGGTTTTGAAACCTCAAAGCCCACTCCCAGTGATACACTTTCTCCAACAAGGCCACACCCACTGCAACAAGGTCACACCTCCAAACGGTTCTTCTCCTTTTCAAATAGCCTTCAAATTTATGAGCCTAGTGGGGCCATTCTTAGACAAACCAACACGAATGAAAGGCTAAAAAAAAAAAATCTGAAATATTATTTTCCTTTTAGAACATTTTATTTGACACCCCCCCCCCCCCAATATTCAAGTACCTCTCCCTGATTCTTGTTCGTGCTGACTTCTGGAAAAGCTAGCTCCCTTCCAGGGCGATTGGAAACATGCAGCGGCTAGGCAGACAGTAAGCTGGAAAGTGATGCCTCCATCTTGACATTGGAGCCAGCACAGTCAAACAAGAGACAGCCAACCAGAATCGTGGAAGGGCAGGGACTCTTGACACTTATAAGTCATGTCATAGAGCGAATGACGTTAGTGTAACTTTGGTGAAGCAGATGCTTGCTGTAGAAAGGAATAAATCTGAGGCTCCCCTGGGCTGTGGATATGAGCGATGGGAGATCTGTGGATCTGCAATGCTGGGAATGGTTAACCCCCCCCCCCCTTTTTTTTTTTTTTTTAATGCTCACTCTTTTGCTATCTGTTTCTGATATTCTCTCTCTCTCTGATCTCTGTAGCCCGGGCTGGTTTTGATGAATTCCCAATCCTTCTGGCTTAATTCTTTTTATTTTCTTTTTTTATAAGCATACAAGGGTTAAATTTTGTTATGGTATTTTTCTTTTTCTCGTTCTTTCTTTCTTTCTTTCTTTCTTTCTTTCTTCTTTCTTTTTTTTTTGTTTTTTGAGACAGGGTTTCTCTGTAGCTTTGGAGTCTGTCCTGAAACTCGCTTTTGTAGACCAGGCTGGCCTAAAACTCACAGAGATCCGCCTACCTCTGCCTCCCGAGTGCTGGGATTAAAGGCATGTGCCACTACCGCCTGGCTGGTATTTTTCAAACATAGTTTGTTTCTGTTGTTTCTCCACTCCCCTGTATTTCCACCCCAGCCCTTTTTCCCTGTACTGTCTTATAATCACGGCCTTCTCTCCACTTTCATGCTACATGGGTCCTTTTGCCCTCCCTACCCCGTCTTTCTCAGTATCTCTTGTTCTCTCCTCATGGTCTCCTCTCTCATTTCAGAGTCTGTATCCATTCTCATTACTCACACTTGCATAATATAGACCTTATAAGCTGGGATCTGTATATGAGCAAGAACTCAAAGTTTTTGTTTTTCTGAGTCTAGGTTAATTCATTTAACATAATACTCTCCAGGTCTACCTGTTTTTCCTGCAGATTCCAGTTTCATCCGTCTTCAGAGCTGAGTAAAGTTTCATTGTGTGTCTATGTTACATTTTTGTCACCTATTCTTCTCCTGATGAACACCTAGGCTGGTTCAATTTCATTGCTATTGTCAATAGTCTCCAAATAAACATGCATGTGCAGGTGTCTCTGCGGCAAGTACAGAGTTTTGGAGATGGGGAGATGGCTCAGCAGAGGATTCAGATTCAGTTCCCAGCCCTACACGGTGGTTCACAACCATCTACAACTCCAGTTCCAGGGGACCTAATACTCTTTTCTCATCTTTGTAAGCACTAAGCACACATGGTACGTGTGGTTCACGGACATAAATGCAGGCAAAACAACTATATACCTAAAAAATTGTCCTTTGGACATATGCTAAGGAGTAATATAGTTGAGTCATATGGTTACAGTATTTATTATTTATTATTTAATTTATTTATTTGAGACAAGGTCTCTCTTTTATGTAGCTCTGACTGTTCTGGAATTTGCTATACAGACCAAACTGGCCTCAAACTCACAGAGAGCCACCTGCCTCTGCCTCCCAGGTGCTGGGATTAAAGATGTCCAAATTTATTTATTTATTGATAATCATACATGTATATAATGAATGCTAGTCATTTTCACTTTGTATTATTTGTTCTTATCCACCCCCATTTCTTCCAAAAGCCCTCCACTCCTTTTATGACCAACTGAGTTCAATGCAGATGGCTTGTATGAGTATGGGTGAAGGTTATTTACTGGAACATGGGCAATTTGTCAGTGGCTTCTCCACTGTGGGAAATGGCACCCCTTTCTCCAACAATCATTAATTGCCAATAGCCCCTCAGAGAGGAATGAGGCCTCTCATGCCCCTCAGGTCCACGATGACAAAACATTGACTGGCGTGTCATTTTGTGTGTGTTTTCTGCTTGTTTGCAACAGGGTCTCTGTATGTAGCTCTGGCTGTTCTGGAACTCACTGTGTAGATCAGGCTGGCCTTGAACTCACAGAGATCCATCTGCCTCTGTTTTCTGAGTGTTGGGATTGAAGGTGTGGGCCTCCATGGCTGGTCTTGACTGGTGTCTCGAGCAGGTAGCCACAGCTGCTGTGAGTTCCTGAGAGCAATGCCCTCTCAGACCCAGAGAGGGTTTGAGTCATGGTTTACAAGCCTCCTATCTTTCTCTGTCTCAAACGTTCTTTCTATCCCCTCCTCTAGGTCTCCCTTAGGGCTGAACACTCAATAATTGCTTATTCCGGCACTAGCTATGAGCCATTGCGTTGACTTTGCCCACTGGGGGTGTCGGAGTAGTGTTGAAAAGCTTTTCCAGTGAAGACCGAAAGCGGCAATAATCTATGGCTATAATCATGAATGTTAAAGACAACTTGACATCATGTTAATTTAACAGAACCATAGTTGATATTCCTCTGTGGCCTGCCTTCTCCCCGGCAGGTTTATAGTGCCAAGTATGAATTCCTTCCCATGGAGTGATCCTCAAATCCAATCAGAAAGTGGTTGGTTACCCCTCGCAAGTCCTGCCACTATTGCACAGTGAGGACATTTTGCCTGGCATTGTTAGCCCAGCTCAGAGTCCACAGCTAGGTAAGACTGTCGATGACTTTTCTCTCCCAGCATCCCCTGGCACTCCCGAAGCTAGTCAACAGAAAGGACAGCTCAGTTCAGTTCTGTTTAGTTCTCTGCCCCCTGGAAGCAAAGTGTGTGATGTTTTCATCAATAGGGTCTTTGCCATCTGGTTCTGGTGGGCATAAAAAGCAGTGGCAAAATCCTGTATCATTTGGGGATAGGGGCGCTGAAGTTTCCCTAAGCAACAACTTCTAGGGGGAGATACCATATCTGTCTTTGGGATTTTGAGTTAATAACTTCTGTCTTGTGTGGATAACTTTAACGAACCATTCATAGTAGTGTTAAGTATTTTCTTGCCAAAAAACTTCTCCACTGACGCAAATAATCCCAATCAGACCAAATCAAACCGAATTAAATGATATCCAAGTTTAATCGGATGCCTGTGCTCTCGGGTGGTCCTGGGAAAACATGGTGGTGGGGGGAAGGAAAGTTGACATGACCACCAAAGAAGAACAGGGGAGACCATGTGTTTATTTTCTGGGGGTGCAGTTTAAGTAGTCTGTGGAACTGGTCTTGACCTTCCCTGGGGAGGGGTCACCGTTGGTGGGCTTCCTCAGAGGTGGAGTTTGGACTGAGGCAACTCCCAGTGGAGGGAGCTTGGAATGGAGTTTTCTGTCCAGCATTTCAAAGGTGGGTGTCAGGGGGCTGGGATGAAGCCCCCGACTAAATAGAAGGTTAGTTCAAACTCTAAAAAAAATGTGTCATTAATAAGTTTACAGAGCAGTAGCTCTCTATAGGACTTTTTCCTCATATATTCTTAGTTTTATATTCCTTGCCTTTCCCCTCTTTCTTACACTGATACATGCTTAAAAACTACCCCCCTTGGGGTCCCCTCTACTTCTCATATGTCTCCTTTCCTGTAATCTAAGAATTCAAAGTCGAGAGGGGCCTTTTGATTTTCTGGGCCCAAATTGCCTCAGTCAGTACAATATTTTGTGACATTTTCATAATTTTACTTTTCTTTGCAGCGGAGTAAAATTCCGTTTTGAGTATATATCCACCACAAGTTTCATTAGCCATTCATCAGTTGATAAACAGGCTGGGTTCATTTCCTGGCTCTAGTGAGTAGAGCAGCAATGAACACGAATGAGCCAAGATCTCTGCTGGGAATTTGCCAGGGAGTGGTGGTGCTGACTAGTTTAATTTTAACCTTTTGAGGAACTTCAATTCTGATACTCAGTTAGTTTACATTTCTGCCAGTGTGGCTAAGGACTGTTTTTCCCTCACATTCTCGCTGGGGCACTTGCCACTCTGTTTTCTAGCCACTGTGATTAAGTTGGGGTGGCACTTAATCTCCAAACCTGACAGTCCAAATTCAATTTACCTAACCTGCATAAAGGTGGAAGGAGAGAACCAACCCTAAAAAGTTCTTTAACCTCCATGTGTACATATGGGCGTGTACACTGCTTCCTAGCCCCCACCCCCAAATAAATTAATAAAATAAAGACAAATACTGTCTGGTTTCACTTAGGAGGTATCCAAAGTACTCAAATTTATGCATTTTATATTGTATGTATGAATATTTGGCCTGCGTGTATGTATATTCATAACACACATTCTTGTTACCAATGGAAGTTAGATGTGGGCATACCATTTTCTGGAACTGGAGTTATGGATGGTTGTGAGCTACCATCATGAACCTAACTGGTCCTCTGCAAGAGCAGCAAGTGCTCTTAACCACTGATCCATCTTTCTAGTACCCAAAGTGGTTAAATTTAAAGATACAGCATGTATGCGGAACACCAAGAGCTTCATAGTGAGAAGCTGTCTCAAAAAGCAACAAACAGAACCCAACCAAACAAAAGAAAAAGAAAGTAGCCTGTAATTATGGTGAGGGGTAGGGGGTGTGATCTGTTCCTTAAATGGTGTGAAAGTGTACACCGCTGAACTATGTACTCAAGAAATGTTTAAGTTGGTGCGTTCTTTCATTTTTTTTTAAAACTATGTTTTTATGTGTATCTAGCTGCCTGTACTCCTACAGACCAGAAGAGGGCATCAGATCCCATTATAGATGGCTGTGAACCACCACATGGTTGCAGGTATTGAACTCAGGACCTCTGGAAGAACAGCCAATGCTCTGAGCCTCTGAGTCATCTCTGCAGCCCTCTCCATCTTTCTACGGTGTCCTAATGGTGTTCATGAAGGTCCTGGCGAATGCTCTCAAGAGCATCAAGCACCAGGTCTTTATCAAGCTGGTCCTTATCCAAAGCCACAATCGGATCTTAACTGTGATGATGAAGCATGTTTATGTTAGCAAATTTGAGATCCTTGACGATCACAGAGCTGGAAAAATCACTGTGACCCTCACAGGCAGGTTAAATAAGCATGGTGGGATCATCCCCGGATTTGATGTGCAGCTCAAAGACCTGGAAGAATGAATGGCTAATCTCCCATCCTGTCAGTGTGGGTTCACTGCATGGACAGCCTCAGCGGGCATCACGGACTACAATGGAGTGAGATGAAAACACACTGGAGGGAATGTCCTGAGATTCCTTTTCTAGGGATATAAGACAGGCTTAGAAATAAGGGCCTTTACAGAAAAAGCATGGTTACGTTGGGAGCCCTGTGTGGTGGTTTACATATGTAATCCCTGCACTTGTGGGTGGGACAGGAGGATTGTTGTGGGTTTGAGGCCAGCCTGAGTTACAAAGTGAGACTCGGTCTCAACCAAACCAAACCAATCCAAAACCAAACCCAAATCAAACCCAAACCAAAATAAAAGCTAAATTGGTTGAGGGGCCAGTGGTACATGCCTGCAATCCCAGCACCTTTGACTGTGAGGCAGCTTTCGCTACACACCAAATTTAAAGACAGCCTGGGCTCTGTGAGAACTAAAGAAAAGTAATGACTAAATTGACAAACTTTATGTGTTGTGCCTTTTATCACAATGTAAAAAGAACAGCTCCCTCTTTTTGATCCGCGAGGGTAGCATCAGAGTTACTCATGAGAGTGGCAGGCAAGGTTGCTCCCCAGAGGGTCTCAGGTTAATGCTGTTTACTTTTTCAACACAGTTGGGAAAGCTGACTATTGTGTATGAGTGTATGGCCTTGTTTGTCTCTGTAGGAGAAAGTGTGTGTGGCGGGGAGAAGAAGGGACACACACACACACACACACACACACAGAGAGAGAGAGAGAGAGAGAGAGAGAGAGAGAGAGAGAGGGAGAGAGAGAGAGAGAATACTCTTTAGCTAATTTGGAGAGGAGGAACATTATGAAATACTGAATTAACTTTGACTCCTGGGAAGGAGTTACTGGATTCCTTGTTAACAGGACTGCCGGTGTGTCCCTGGTGATGCCTCACTGTTTCCAGGAAGTGTCAGATTTCCACTTTGGTCTCAAGTCAGCCTTGGAGATTTCTAAACCATGCAACTAGATTACCAGCAGACTGATCGGTGGGCAGGTCTTTTGTGAAGACAAGTGGGTGTCAATTAGCTAGTCCCTTCCTAAAGGATTTCAAGGATATGCTCATCATATCTTTTTTTTAATTGAGGCACTGAGTTTAATTAGGGTTGCTTGCATATGGTGGGGGTGGTGTGTGCAATTTCCTGGCACACGGGCCACTAACTAGTAGTTTACACCAATGAAGGAAACGACTCCCTCCCTCCCAGTAGTCATCAACTCCCAGAATGGAGTGTAGTAAAGGCTTATTTATTAAATAGGGAGGGGCCAGGCCTCCCAAGCTCACCGCCACTGGAGATCAACATCTCTGGGGGTATACTTGACTTTATTTTGTGAGCTTCTTAAAGATGAGTGTATAGATGACGGAAAATCAAAGAGGAGGGGAAGCAAGCCTCTTGCTCCCAGAGATGCCTACCTGTTTTGATATGAGAACTGAAGGCCTGGAGTCTACTAAGGTAGGATGTCCAAATGACGTTCCTGAGTAACAGAAGAGGAGAATGCATATACATTTGTCGTATGGCTGGCTCTTTAAAAGATGGGTATGGAATAATGTTGCAGATGTCCTGTGTAACGGATTGACACGGATTGATAACTACTCTCAGGGATCACGGACTCGCTTCTGTATGTCCTAACATGTAACTCCTTTGCAGTTGGCAATGATATAAATTTTGCAACAGGCAGGGAATCAGAACGGGAGGAATGAGCAATTAAACATGTAAAGCACCCTTAATGCCTTAATGATATACAGGCTAGTATCACTGCAAACTTTAAAATTTTGCATTGATAAGGACTGACAGTTTAAAGTGATCACCGTTGCTGGCAATTTTAAAATGGCTCCTAGCAGCAGTGGATAGCTGTAGGTTTTGGGGTATCACTGTGAATCTCACTAAAGTCCACACGTGGGGTTGGAGGTTTACAGCATTGCTTGTTTAGCCTGCAGGAGCTCTGGGTTCAATCTATAGCACCATACACAAAACAAATGAATAAATAAATGCATTGTGGTAATAACAGCAGAACAAATACTTTGCCAAAGTATGCAAAGAGGTGATTTGGCCTCTGGAGCAAGATGCTACCCACTACTCTCTTCCTTTTCTGCTCAGTCGATCCACATACACTGTAACTCCTCTGCCTGGTCAGTTTGTTTTCACTTTGTTATTTTTTTAAAGATACATATTTTCTACTTTAAAAATTTTTAGGATTATTTATTCTATTTTATGTATGTATATAAGGATTTAGCCCACAAGTGTGTCTGCTGCACCACATGCATGCCTCCTACCCACTGAGGTCAGAAGAGAGTGTCAGATGCCTGGGACTGGAGTTATGGGAGTTCCTGAGCTACCATGCAAGTGCTGGGAATTGAACCCGGGTCCTCTGAGAGTGTAATGAGTGTTCCTAACTACTGAGCTATTTCTCCAGCCCCTTGCTTCTATTTTAGAAACATGGAAAAATACAGAGCCAAAGAGAGCAGAAAAATGGAAGAATTTTCCCTTGATATAAAGGAGGACAGGCATTTAATTAGTATGCTATTCTATTGCTTCTATTGTTTTATTATAAAACCGATACACGCTTATTATAGAATGCTTTAAATGAGTACCTTATTTTTAAACTCCCATCTGTTACTTCTTAACTAGCTTTCTTTGTTCTCTTTTGGATAATAGGAGCTCATGATTCCTTTCGAACCACAATTTTAAAATGAAAACAGAAGAATGTGGTTCTCTTGGAGGATGGTTTCAATTTTGCTTTGAAACACTTTAAAATGGTGGTGCACACCTTTCATTGCAGCACTCAGGAGGCGGAGAAGGGTGGATCATCATGATTTTGAGGCCAGCCTGGTCTACAGAGCGAGTTCTAAGACAGCCAGAGTTGCAGAGTAAGACCATGCCTCAAAAAACAAAACAAAACAAAACAAACAAACAAACAAACCAAAGCAAAAAACAAAATCAAAATCCCCTAAACTTGAAAGTGTTAGGATTTTAAAAATTGATCTTTGAGTTCCAGGCCAGCCTGGTCTACAGAGTGAGCTCCAGGACAGTCAAGGCTAAGTAGAGATAACCTGTCTCAAAAAACAAAGAAACAAACAAAAAAAGATTTAAAAAATTAAATTTACATTTTATGTTACTATTGGTTAAACCTTTTTGTCCTATCAATTAAAAAAATCCCCAGTGAGTAAAAGTTATACTTGAAAGGTAAGACAAACTAGTGTCAAAATAATACTGGAATAATATCAGTAGCTTATTCAAATGATTCAATTATATTAAAGGCATATTAGCTATTAAACAATAACTTAAAAACTAATCTGGGAGGATTAGCACTCACTTGTAATCCCAGGACTCTGGAAGTGGAGGCAGGAGGGTCAGAGGATTTTGAGACCAGCCTGGGCTACATGAGACCCTGTCTTGATCTAGCCCTGAGAAAACATTTTCCTCTTTTCAAGAGAAGTAATTATGCCATTTCAATAATTTTATTTATCTTGAAAATATTACGATAAGATCTTTATTTCATTATATCATTACTTGTTAAGCATCAGAAACTCTTTTTTTTATTATATCCTATTTTATTTTGAGGTAAACTTTTAAAAAAATCCTTTTTTATGTGCGTTGGTGTTTTGCCTGCTTGCATACCTCTAAGGGTGTCCAGTTTCCTGGAACTGGAGTCACAGACAGTTGTGAGCTGGGAATTGAACCTGGGTTCTCTGGAAGAATAGCCAGTGCTCTTAACCACGGAGTCATCTCTCCATCCTGGGGCAGACTTTTATTTATTTATTTATTTATTTTAAATAATTTATTTATTAGTATTTTATGTACATTGGTGTTTTGTCTGCATGTATGTCTGTGTGAGATGTTGGATCCCCTGGAACAGGAATTACAGACAGTTGTAAGCTGCCATGTGGGTGCTGGGAATTGAACTTGGGTCCTCTGGAAGAGCAGTCGGTGCTCTTAACCACTGAGCCATCTCTCCAGCCCTGGGGCAGACTTTTAAGTGATAGAATTTTATATTAAAAGTGCCATCTTAAGTTGCAAAGATGTCTCTTAAGTACCACAATTAAATGTCAAGGATGACAGGGTTATTGCTATTTTGGGTTTTTGTTTGTTTTTTGAGAAAGAACTTAAAGTGACCTGGGTAGGGAGAACCTTGATCTGGAAGGACGTGGGGGGGATAAGAAGAATATGACCAAAATATATTTAAATTTGAAAATTGTTTTAACTAATAAAAATATAATAAAAAAGTAAGTAGCAAAATTCAATGTGCCAAAGGAGAAGCCTTGCTGAAACAGAATCTTAGGCATCTCAGGCTGGCCTTAAACTCTTATATTGTAGAAGATGACCGTGAACTTTTGTTCTTCCTGCCTCCATCTCCCCAGTGCAGACGTTACAGTCGCGAGCCACCTTACCCGGTTTTCTGTCATGCTGGAGACCAAGTCCAGGGCTTTATGCATGCCGTGTAAGCCCTCTGCCAACTAAGCTATACCGCCCACCCCAGCTATAGTCCCATTTTTATTTATTTATTGTTCTTTGTGTATGTGTGCACATGCTGCAGCACAAATGTGGAGGCCGGAGGATACCTTTATTCTTTTCTTTTTAGTTTCATTTAATGTACATTGATGTGAGGATTTCAGATCTCCTAGAACTGGAGTTAAAGACAGTTGTGATTTACCATGTGGGTGCTGGGTACCGAACTGGGTCCTCTGAAAGAGCAGCCAGTGCTCTTAACTGCTGAGCCGTCTCTTCGGTCCAGATACTTTTATTCTTGTTTTCCAACTTGATGAGGCAGTTGATAACAAAAAACAACTCTTTATCGTTGTTTCTGCTGCTGGGATGTACATGCTCCAGATCAGCAGGCCAGTGAGGATTTGTAAAATTTCTTGTTTCTACCTTCTATCTCACGGTAGGAGCGCTGGGATTCCAGACGGACGTTACTATATTTCGCTTTCTATGAAGGTTCTGGGGTTGAAAGAACTGACGTCATCAGGGTTATGTTGCCAGTGCTTTATTGACTTAGCCAGCCCTGATCTTATTTATGTATTTTTGAGACAGGGTCTCATGTAGCCCAGGCTGGCCTGGAATTCGTGTTGTTGAGGTTGGCCTTGAACTTGGAACCTTCCTGTCTCTTTCTCCCAAGTCCTGGGGTGGCTGATATGTATCACTAGGTCCATCTGAGAAACGAATTGATATTTTGGAAAACAAAAAATAAAAAGCAAAAAAACCAGAAGTTCAAAGACTACAATATGTTAGATTTTTTTTTGCTAGAGATTATTCTTTCATAATTAATAAAGCTCAATATGAAAGAGAAATGAAATAATTTTTTGCACTGAGCAATTAGCAGCTTCCCTCCTCTGCATCAGCAGATTTTATCTGTGCAGTTTAAGGTAACGGATTCCTGAACATTCCTCTCCTCTAATGTGTTGGAACACACACGTAACAATGAAAACACAGAGGCCTGAAGTGCTTTTATGACTGCTGGTTGGCATTAGCAGTCAACCTGACTCAGCTTAGAATCACTTAGAAAAAAAGGATTAATTTCATCAGGTTGGGTCTGTAGGCAAGTGAGAGGGGCCTATCCTGATTATTAATCGATGTAGAAAGGCTCATACTGTGGGTGGAACTATTCCCTGGCAGATGATCCTGAGCTATATAAAAAACAACCTATGCTCACTCATAGGCTGCAGCCCCCTTTGGTTTCTGTTTCCATGGTTCCTGCCCTGACTTCCCTCAGTGATAAACAATAACCTGTAAATGAAAGAAATCCTCTCCTCCTCTTAGTTGAGTTGGTCAGGAGTATTTTATCGCAGCAACAGAAAGGAAACTAGAACAGGGCAGAGTGACTTGTTTTTGAGACAGGCTTACCAAAGTGCTTTGGAGTGGTTCTGGACAAGTCGTAGTTCATTTGCACTGATTTGTAATTGGAGAATCTTATTGTCTTGTCTTTTCTTTCTTTTTGTGGCGCTGAGGATGAAATCCAGGGCCTTGTATGTGATAGGCTGATTCACTACCACTGAGCTACATCTCCAGGCCTTTGCTTTAAGTATCATATAAAATAAGTTGATGTTTTTTATGATTTTATATGTAGGGATATTATGCACTTAATATGCTGTTTTGGTAGAGAAGTCTCCTGGTTGTCTGGAAGAATTGGGCCCATTTGTTGGAAGAAACCCCACCGATTGATTAATAGGAGCAGAACATCTAGTTAACTTGTTAATAGCCCTGTCTATTCCTAGACAATATAGCCAACTGAATCCTGTAACGAACACTCCTGAAAGTGAAGTATCACTAAGTTTGCATGGAGGGAAGTGGGGTTTGCACTAAGTGATTTTCAGTCAGCGGGTTTCATTGCTTTAGTGTATACATTTGCTGTCTGAGCCAGGGAGGTGCTGAGTGCAGAGGAGAGGGGCTCTTTCTTCCTCCGGGCCCTCCTTCCACTCTAAAGTGCTTTCATCCAGCAATCAGCTTCTGCCAAGCGTCTCGTTTGTCTGCCAGCAAGGGAGTCTGGACATAGATTTTTAATTTCAGGGTAATACAGTTCTTCCCAAGGAGGAGGCAGGGACAGGCACCAAGTCTACAGACCACAGTGAGATGTACCAGACAGTCGGATGAGCCTGGGTAACACTGCACAAAATAAGCAGACTGGAATTCTAATCCTAACTCTTGCAAGCCCTATGAATTTGGGAAGTACTAATTACTCTGGGCCTTAGCTGGCTGTCTATGAAATGAAGGTAATAGATGTTTGTTATGAGAAGCAGATGAGAGCATGCATGTTATGCATCCATGGCAGGGTCAGTACATACATACTGCATGGTTCTAATTCCCTCTCTGTCCCCTACAAATCCATCTTCTCTTTCTTTGGAGACAGAAGGAGTTGGGCAGGGAACACGGGGCTGCTTCAGAAGTCACCTAGCCCTTACTCTTCAATGGGTGTTGGGGAGGGGGTATCCCTGCCTACCCAACTGCCATTGCTTCTCCACCACTCTTCCCTCCTCCCTTCCTCCCTCCTTCTCTTCCGCGGAACTTTATGAACAAGGGCGACATGATGGTTGTTCTATTATTGCATTCTATTCTTCTACACTCTCTGAATATTGATGCACTCACTCTCTCACCTAAGGGGGTATCATCCAGATTTTGTACTTTAGTGACTGATTGAATTAGCGTCTGTCTTTAAGTCTCATCCATACTGTAGCTTTTGCCAGAACTTCCTTCCTTTCCCCAGCTAACTAATATGCCAGCATGTAAATTTAAAAATTTGTTCCCATTTATTTGCATGTTGTGAGAGCTCTGTATGTAAGTGCACCGTGTGCATCTAGGACCTGTGGAGTCAGAAAGGGGGTGAATCAGATCCCCTTGGAACTGGGGTGACAGAAGGTTATGTGTCATCATATGGGTGGTAGAAACTGAACCCGAGTCCTCTGCAAGAACACTAAGTGTTCTTTACCTACTGAGCCTCCTCTCCAGCCCCAGCGTGTGTATTTTTCATTCATGCAGTGGTAGTTGGATTGCTTCCATCTTTTCTTGTTTTGCATAATGCTGCTGTCTGTGGGCATGGGTGTGCCAGTACGAGCTTGGATCCCCGCTTCCAGTTTTTTGGAGTTTATCCCAAGTAGTGAAACTGTGAGGTCATGGGTAAGTCCACTTTTAATTTTAGCTTTTTAGAGTGTGACACTGTATAGCCCAAATAATTGTCTGGAACTCACTACACAGTTCGTGTTGATCTCAACCTCATGACAATCTCTACCTGCCTCAGTGTGAGCAACCGCTCCTCACCTTAAAACATTTTACTGAGCATAATTTTTTGAAGTGCTGAAAGTTGAGTCGTGTGAGGCTTTTTTTCAGAATGCCTACCTAATGTGTTAAAGTTACGACTAATTCTAAAGAAGAATATGTACTATGGCATCTGTCACACCCCTGTTGTGTGGACTAGCACCCAGGGGCATAGAAGTCCCTATCTAACAAATGGATAAGAATTCATGGTTGAGGGAGGTTCAGTGGTTTAGAACTATTAGATTTGTTGTAGAGGCCTGAGTTCAGTTCCTAGCACTCACATGGTGCTCCACAACCATACGTAACTTCTGGGTCAGGGGTCACAGCCATATGTAACTACTGGGTCAGGGATCACAGCCATATGTAACTCCAGTGTCAGGGATCACTGTCATATGTAACTCGAGTGCCAGGCCCTGGTGCTGGTTAGTTTTATATCAACTTGACACGAGGTAGATTCATCAAGGCAGAGGGAGCTTCTATTGAAAAAACTTCTATAAGATTGGGGTGTATGCAAGCCTATAGTCCATTCTCTTAATTGGCAATTGATGGGGAAGGGCCCAGTTCATTTGGGGTGGGGCCACCTCTGGGCTGGTAAGTTCTGAGTTCTGTAAGGAAATAGGCTGAGTAAGCCCATAAGCAACAACCCTCTATGATCTCTGCATTAACTCCTACCTCCGGGTTCCTGCTCTGTTTGAGTTCCTGCTCTGACTTCCTTCAGTGATGAACAGTGCTATGGAAGTGTGAGCCAGATAAACCCTTTCCTCCCCACGTTGCTCTTGGTCATGATGTCTCATCACACTGATAGTAAACCTAACTAGGACAGGCCCTTTTCTGCCTTTTGAGGATACTAGACACAGCTGCCTTTTGAGGGTGCACAGACATACATGTAGACATAACACCTACAAATAAATAAATAAATAAATAAATAAATTAGTGAGTCATCACATTTCACAGTTGTTAAAGAAAAGAAACCACACACCCTGAAAAACAATAGTCTAGCACTCATGGCTACTGCATCTCATCCATCAGTCAGCAGTGACCTGGAGGGTGTGCTGGGGTGAGGTGGTTCCGTCAGAAGGTTCGGTTTGATCTCTAGAGAGGAAGTCTGCATCAGGAGGATACGCCAGCTCTTTTAAAGCATCCTTTAAAGCTGCGAAGTTCGCAGTTTTCAGGGCACGTGATGGGTAGCAGGGATGCAGGGCTCTGATTTTACTGGTGTATGTTGGTGTGCATGCTCATGTTCTAGAGAGAGAGAGAGTGTGTGTGTGAGTGTGTGTGTGTCTCACAGGAGTTTATCACGTGTAAGCTAATCCCTCTGATGTCCTGGGGGTGAAATAACACCAATGACTTTAAAGCATGTACTGTTCATAAGTTGCCATTCTCGGAAGAACTGAGAAATGTTTATTTAAAGAGTTTTTTGTGTGTGTGTGTGTATTCTGTGCTCAGATGACAAATGCCATAGTCAGTATTGCTGACTTCTCCCCTTTGAACAAAAAGATAAAACTGAGTGCTTGAGCTTGCAAAACTGAGAACCATCCATGTGGAGGTCTTGACAGAACGTGTAGGACAGGTACAGTGACGTCACTGCTTTTTGTACAGATTCAGAATGAGGGCGACATACATTTACTACTGAATCGTACTTTTACCACCGAACCAGTGTCTGGTTTTTTTTTTTTTAACCCCAGGGAGTTTGTTCATATTTTTCTATGAGATTCATATATTTCGAATGCAGATTAGTTTTTAATTGTCAGTGTTTCAGATAATAATGTTATTAGGTTGTTCACAATACTTAAGCCGTATATTGAACTCGGTCCTTGGGCATCAATGCAGATAACTATGCTACTCAGATCTACATTGAGAGCACTAAGGTAACTGTTATTTATTGAGAACCTCCTGTGTCTCTGGTACTTTACTGGGTTCAGACAGTAAGGTGGTGGGTGGATCCTGTGGTGAGGGGCAACTAAGCGGCAGCTAGGATCGCTAAGTATTAATAAACAAAAGAGGGAACATAGGATGGATGCTGTGGTGGCCCAGAGAGGAGACCCTTCACTCCCACGAGGGAGATAAAGGGAGGTCTCTCCAAGGAACTGGTAAGTTAAGTCTTAGAGTTGAGGACACGTTAGCTAAGTGAAGGCAGGAAGCCCTATTCCCAGCAGAAGCAGGGTTCGTCAGACTCTAGCACAGGATTGGGGTTCAGAGAAATGAAAGGTTTCAGACATGTCATACGTCTGTCTTTGTTCCTCGCTCGTATTTACTCTCTTCCCACCTTACTTTCCCCTCATGTAATTGCAGTAGGGACCCTGAAGGGCACTGCAGCCCATGTGGAGAGGCCCAGGGTCAAGTCTTCTTGCCTCTCCCTTGCGCGTCCCAGAGATGTGGTGGACTCACAGGTCCACCTTTGCCATCCATTCGTTGTCTCTTGCTCTCCGCAGTGATGTGACTCCCTGATGTGACGTCAGTGATGGAGCCTGTTGTCTTTGGTGGGCTGGAGGGGTTGTCCCATCGCTGTGTTCCCCAAGTGTTCGATCGCTGTGTTCCCCGAGTGGGTGGGCTCTCCGGTTTCTTCTGTCTGCTCTTTCAGTGTTTGATTTAAGTTTTCTGACCGTGGGTTTAGGAAGCCTTTCTTGACACCTGCCCCTTTCTGTTATTTCCTGCCCAACTGCATAATCAGTATCATCTTTGCTTCTCTAGACCTTTCCATTAGAGTAGATGGTGTTCAGAGCACCACGGCTGGCTAAAACAACGAATGCCCCAGGGATATCAGACTGCAATTCCTGGGAACCTTACACGGTGCTTTTGGAAAAAGGGTCTGTGCAGATGCAGTTAAAGATTTTGAAATAGGGAGTTATTAGGTTATGGTGGGCCTTGAAGAGCCAAATACCGCTGGGCAGTGGTGGTGTATACCTTTAATCCCAGTACTCGGGAGACAGTGAGTTGAGTCCAGCCTGGTCTACAGAGTGAGTTCCAGGACAGACAGGACTATACAGAGAAAATGTATCTTGAAAAACTAAAAAGAAAAAGGGGATGGGGGGAGAGACAGATGCCTTAGTGTGTGTGTGTGTGTGTGTGTGTGTGTGTGTGTGTGTATAACACACACATATGTATGAATATAGGGGGGGGGGGATCTTATAAAATCTGTGAGATGGAGATTTGACTCAGACAGAAGAGAGATCTCAACCAGAAGTAGTTGCTGACTTGAAGATGCTTGTTTTTCACAGACTAGGATGATGTGGCTAAAAGTCAGAGAATGCTGGCTGCCCCTGGAAGGAATGTGGTCGTCATAGTGCTTGGACCTCAACCTAATGAGACTCTTGTTGCTTCTTGGATTTGCTGAAATGTTAAGAGAATAAACACCCCAAACATGACACCGAATATTCCTATACTGAAGATATAGTATCTGTTATTTATCTGAAAATCAAGCTTAATAGGGCAGGCTTTTAGATAAGAGCAGCTTCTAACCATCTCTGTATTATTGTTTAGTAATGAACACTGGGTTACTAAATACATTACATATCTTATTTATTTGTTTTTATTTATATATGTATGTGGCCGTATGAGTTTCTATACATCAGAGGGCATGCAGGAGCCTGAGGAAGCCCAGAAGAAGGGCTAGGATTCCTTGGAACTGGAGTTGCGTGTAGTTGTGAACCACTTTCTGGGTGCTGAGAACCAAACCCAGGTCTGCAAGAGCTACATGTGTTTCTAATTGCTGAGCCATCTCTTCAGCCCTGATTTTTTTTAGTTTTTATTTATTTTTTCTTTTTCGATCTGTAGCTAGCAGTTAAAAGGACCACCCGCGATGGGCAGGCGGCCCCAGCTATGCACTAGCAATGATGTGGCACCACAGCGTATCCCGATTCTTTTAAAATCTTTTAATGTCATGCATAAGCATCGCATCTACAACACTCCATACCTCCACCTCCCTTACGCTCCTTCTGTGTCCCCCTTCCCAATTCATGGTCTTTTTATTGCTACATGTACGCAGGTGTGTGTGTGTGTGTGTGTGTGTGTGTGTGTGTGTGTGTGTGCAATGCGCCGAGTCCATTGAGCATAGCTTGTATGTTGCCCAAGACTGACCATCATCTTTGGAAGAAGCTACTCTTCTCTCAGCATCTATTCACCACCTGTAGCTCTTTATCTCGGGGTGGGACCATGCGGGATGTGCCCTGCCCACATTGGGATGTCAACTAGTAGATCCGTGATGCCAATGTTGCTCAGGCAACCACACTGTTGAGATTTCACAGCTGCGTTTTCGCCGCCATGCCTAAGGGGCGTATTCGGCCAGCACCCACAGTTCTCTGAACTTTGACCGATTGTGAGTCTCTGTAGCAGTCTCCATCTGTTGCCCAGAGGGCTTCCTTGATGAGGGGTGAGAGTTGTACTCCTCTGTGACTATACATATAAGTATTAGGAGCTGGAGAGATGGCTCAGAGGTTAAGAGCACTGACTGCTCTTCCAGAGGTCCTGAGTTCAATTCCCAGCAACCACATGGTGGCTCACAGTCATCTATAATGAGATTTGGTGCCCTTTTCTGGTGTGCAAGCATACATGGAAGGAATGTTGTATACATAATAAATAAATAAATCTTTAAAACATATAAGTATTAATAAATACTTATTAAGAATATAGTTCGAAATCGTATTGGCTTAGGACAACGGCAGGATCACGTGATAATTTTGTAAATTACTGTAAACTCTGAGGTCCCCAATATTCAGCAGTTGAGAGATGAGTACAAGGCCCTCCTCCATGTCCATCATGTAGTTCCTATGTATTTTAAAATATTTGCCCTGCTCCAAAGCCCAGCTCTGTTGGTGCTGCCCTGCGACCTGCTCCTGGTGCCTGTATGTGTGTGCACAGAGTAAGGAGTGCTACATCCTTCCACGTGGATCGAGGCCCTGAAGAGTGATGGACATTTCTATGTGGGTCACTGGGAGCCAAACAAGACTCCCACCCAGGAAGCTTGGTGCAGACCTGGAATGATGGAGGGATGATGTTTTCAGAATTTATATTTTCCCCGTGAGAGTTGCAGTGTAAGCTTTCGAAGTCCTGTTTAGAGGTGAACGAAGAGTTTTGATGAGTTCTCACAGGTTTGCTGCAAGTTCTGACTCTCAGAATCATGATGAGACAATCAGATGAACATCCTCCCAGAAGGGAGCACTTGCTCTCTTGGCTAAGGCGGCATTTGATCTTACACCACAGAGATTGCCCTTTACTCTGTGCCCGACCATATGCATGGGGACCAAAAAGTATGTGGCTATTAAATGTGTGGATGACTAAGTTTTAATGACTTGCAGAATGGAACTGGAGAAAGAATTAGCTGACACGACAGACCACTGCTGCACAAAGGTCCAGATAACCATGAATCCTTGTGGAAGAGGTTCTGCGCTCTGCACCTGAGTTGGGAAAACAAAGTACTTTCAAAGTTTTCAGAACGAATCAGTGAAAATGCTGGTGATTTCACTCAGACTCTGAGTGACCAGCAGTGAGGAGGGTTGCCAGGACAAGCGGCTACGGACACAGTCTGCGGAAGTATCAGCTGAATGCCCAGAATAAGAGAAATAATAATTTGAGGATTATTTTTTTGTGTGTGTGTGTGAGTCTGGGACCACACACACAAGTTCTTTTGAAAAGAAAGCAGAGAAAACGGAGCACATCCGGAAGTGTTGAACAGTATAATGAAGTGGGAACCCAGTCAGAGGGAAGTGGCAGCAGAAGCCCTGACCATGAAATTGCCCCCTTCAGATTTGTGTGGAAGAAGGAGTACACAGCTTTTATGTCACCGAGGAGAGCAGGAAGGAATACCAGTGGGCCAAAGAATCTGAACAGAGCAAACTGGACCCACAGTTAAGAGAAAATAAAGACCAGGATTTTGGGATTCTAGACATGACACTTCCCCATCTTGGTTCTAATCACAACAGATTAAAAAACAAGAAAGAAAGAACTATGCGATTTTGGAGGGGCACCAAGAAGGCTCCAAATATTACTTAGAAAATTGATAATGATGGCTTTGAGATTTGAAGAGAAGTTAGTTTGTTTCTGTTACTACATAAAGCTATTATTATATTAAAATGGCACTGATATAGACAAACCATTGGAACAGTTAGCTCGGAAGTGGACCCTGCCATATTAATAATTTAATAAAGGATAATAAATGGGGGAAAGCAGAGGGATTATTTAATAAATTGCCTAGACAACTGAGGACAGAGAAAATAACTCCCCAAATATTCCAAGTCATTGAAATTAACACTTAAATTGCTTTTTTAAAGTTAAGCTAACTTAGAAAAAGTTAGAAATGTATATTTAGAGAAATGTAAATTTGGAGATAAATTTTTATTCATTATATAGAACATTTCAGTTATGAAGATAGCACAATATTCAAATTCATATATGGTCTGTTTTGGTTTGGCAGTTGTTAACATTTTGCCATATTTTTTTCTTACTCCAATCCCTCCTTCTTTCTTTTGGTTTGCTTCTTGAGAAAGAACTTATTATACTTCCCAGGGCGGTCTGGAATTCAGACTCATGATGTACCCCTGTTAGCACCCTCTCGCCTCACCTGGGTATGAACCTTTATGCCTGACATTTTATTTTCTTTTAAAAGCATTTTAGAAGTAAATTACAAACATGTTCTTCTTTCTTTTGCATTCTTTAGTTCTTCTCTCATAACTTTACGATGAGGATATTTTCTTCATGAAGCTTTCCACTATTATCATTGCTACATCTATTTGAAAATAATAAATCTCTGATATCTTCTAATGCCCAATTCAGATTTTCTCAGTTGTCTCCAAAATGTGTGTGTGTGTGTGTGTGTGTGTGTGTGTGTGTGTTTTAAACTAAGTTGCTCGAACTAGATTCCATTAAGTGACTCCTATCCCTCAAACTTTGTCTCACGGCAGAACTATGGTTTTGGGGTTACTCTCCTCTCTCCTTCCTTCTCCCCTTCCCTTCTGCTCTCTCTCTCTCTCTCTCTCTCTCTCTCTCTCTCTTTCTCTAGCCCCCTCCTCCCTCCTTTCTTCTCCTCTTCCCTCCTGCTCTCTCTCTCTCTCTCTCTCTCTCTCTCTCTCTTTCTCTGGCCCCCTCCCCTTCCTTCTTCCTTCTCCCTGTCCCTCCTGCTCCCTCCCTCTCTCTCTCTCTCTCTCTCTCTCTCTCTCTCTCTCTCTCTCTCTTTCTCTCTCTCTCTCTGGCACCCCTCCTCTCTCCTTTTGTCTATTCTAATTTTTGTTGAAGGGACTGGGCAAATTTTCTGGTAAACTTTCTTTTGTAGATTTATGATTGCTGCTTCTGGCTATCATTTAATTAACTTCACACCATAGCTCCTGTAGACTAGAAATTTTGATAAAAATTATGACTAAATCAGGCCAAAACATCATCTGATCAGGGTTAAATGAGACCCTGTTTTATTTTATTTTTTTTCAAGACAAGGTTTCTCTGTGTAACAGCTCTGGCTGTCCTGGAACTTGCTTTGTAGACCAGGCTCACAGAGATCCACCTGCCTCTGCCTGCTGAGTGCTGGGATTGAAGGCGTGCACCACTGTCGCCCAGCGAGGCTATGTTTCAAAAAAAAATATATAGTCAAGGTCTGGGGACATGGCACAGTTGCAAACCTGACTCAAGTTTGGATCTCCGTTACTCATGTTACACATGTGTATGTTACTACATGTTACACATGTAGCAGCACATACCTGCCACCATTGTGCTTGGGAATGGGAGAGACTGGAGGATTGCTGGAGTTGCCAGACTGCCAGTCTAGTAGCGGCAATGAGCTCCAGGCTCAATGTTTAAAAAAGAAAAAACTGGGTGGCGGCGGCTCATCCCTTTAATAACAGCACACAGGAGGCAGAGGCAGGCGGATCTCTGTGAGTTCAAGGCCAGTTTGGTCTACAGAGAGAACGTTTCAGGACAGCCAGGGCTGCACAGAGAAACCCTGTCTTCAAAAGCCAAAACCAAACCAAACCAAACCAAACCAAACCAAACCAAACCAAACCAAAAAAACAGCATGGGGAGTGATGGATGAAGATGCCCGATGTTGACCTATGACCTCCTGAACATGCACACATGTACTCCCCGCACATATACACATCATTCCCCTCCCCCGAAGGAATCTGTATATAGTGCTGAGACTCTTGTCATGTATAAAGAGCTGTGCAATATGAGCTGTGATAGTTTTATAACACCGAGGTCAGCCGTTGGAATGATGGTAGCTGTCTATTATAAAGCCACGACTTTATTGGCTGTCATTTAATTTTTCTGTATTGAAGCAAGTCGATCAGCTATAATTCCTTTGTGATGCTGGGACAGATTGCGTTTAGCAAAGCAGGCGGCATCAATATGTATGTCCCATATGTTCTTGGGCTGTAATGTTGACACTTCCATCACTTCTCCCAGCCACCCTCCTGGGAGCAGGCTTTTAGTGAAATCCAACCACTAAATCCATTGTGGTGGACAGAGTATATGAAGCCAGTCCGGAGATACAGAGAGTTGAAACCAGCTTACTCACTGAGCCATGCTCTGACTGCAGGTCTGGCAGAAAAGGAAATATTATTTTAATTTGTTTGGTGTGGCCTTTTAAAGGCCACAGTACCTGCAACGATGCTGTGGTAAAGCTGGCTTTCAGGAGCCTTCTAAGGCAATACTTTTGACCTTTGACCTCATCTCAGCGCTCTAGATTATTCCCTTGCTTTTTGGTAGAAAACATCATCTAAGCTTGCCTTAGAGTCTGTGTGTCAGGTCTGAAGCCAGTCTTTCTGTAAGTGGGTCAGCCTATCAGCTCTTGTAGCTGAGCCTCGGGAGATCCAGCACCCTCTTCTGACCACCTCAGCCACCCATCCACATTTGCATCCCCTCGATATATATTAAAAAAAAATTATCTGTCATTTAATGAAGGTAATTCAGGCTGATGAGATGAGTCAGCAGGTGAAGCACTTGTGTGCAAGCCTGGTGATCTGAGCTGGATTCCTGGAACCCACAGTGGAGGACAAGAACTCACTGCAGAAAACTGTCTTCTGACCTCTATAAGTGTGCCGCAGCACGGGCACACACGCACACGAACACACACACACACACACATGCGCGCGCAGAAAACCCAGTAACTCAGTAAAGAGTGATGTTAAGCACATTGCTTTCTGGAGAAGGACACTCGCTGAGAAACATCTGCACAGTATTACTGACGCAGTTGTAAGAACCCCAGCAAGGAATTAAATGAGAAAGGAAACCTTAGTGGGGTCTCAGAAAAGAGAGAATGAATTTCTGAGCATTTTGCTTGCTGCATGGAGGACAAGTGGAAGCAGTCGCCAGAGTCCAGGTGACGGATCACAGCATGAACTAGGGATTCTGAGTAGAAATAACAGTTAGACTTCAAGATTTTTTAAACTACATGTTTTGGGTGAGCCTTCTGTGTCTGGAGCTAAATTTCCCACATGACTTAGCTCATTGGCTAAGGAAGTGTGTCAAAAGATCACAAAATCAGGCAGACATCTAAAAAGGATTATTTTTTAAATGTCCAAGGTTAATTGGATATTTGAGATAAATGTAAACAAGATCCCAAGATATTCAAACCAAAGACACTCCTTGTATACAAAATAAGTAATTTATTTTTTTAAATTTTAGCTTAATAATTAGTCCTTTTACAGAATAATCACAGAAAATGCAAACCCTTGGTTTTTATTCCTTTGTCTTTGCTCCTTGCATTTAAAGTGAGTGGGCGGGGCTGGAGAGAGGGCCCGGGAGTAAGAGCACTGACTGGTCTTGCAGAGGACCCAGGTTTGATTTCTAGCACCCAGGTGACCGCTAACAGCTGTCTATAACCCTAGTTCCATGTGACCCAGCGTGCTCTCTGGACTCCTCAGACACTATGAATTTGGTGTACAGGCATACGTGCTGACAACCCACCCCTTACACACACACACACACACACACACACATACACACACACACACACACACAAAAGAGAAAAGAAAAAGCAAATGAACTGAAGTGTGTAGTTGAGTGTAAGAGCTTTTGTCTAGCACACATGATCCCTTGTTTGGTCCTCAGCACCATAAAAGAGTGAAGTATGGTATTTTAGAATACATCCAATCAAAGTTATGATATCCATATTTAAATAACATTTTTTTTTGTCTTTTGTTTTTTGAGACAGGGTTTCTCTGTAGCTTTGGAACCTGTCCTGGAACTTGCTCTATAGACCAGGCTGGCCTCAAACTCACAGAGATTCGCCCGTCTCTACCTCCCAAGTGCTGGGATTAAAGGCGTGTACCACCACTGCCCGGCCTATTTAAATTACACTTACTCGGTTAACTTACGCAACGAAAGTAATATTTTATATGTAATTATCAACTTACGATTTGATTTCTTATTTTCTATATATATCCATCTACATACATACATACATACATACATAATATTTAAGGCATCTATTTGGATGTACCAAACACATAGTGTTTTCTCTTAGGAAGATAAGAAGATGCCTTTGATCCCCAAGGTCCAAATGAAGAGCAGAAGGAAGGAGAACATGAAAAAGGAAGTCAGGACCGCGAAGGGTGCGTTCACCCACTGATACAAGGGGACTGATCGAATGAGAGCTCACCAAGGCCAGCTGGACTGGGACTGAACGAGCATGTGATCAAACCAGATTCTCTGAATGTGGCTGACATGGGGGCTGACTGAGAAGCCATTGACAATGGCACTGGGTCTTGTTTCATCTGCATGTACTGGCTTTTTGGGATCCTGGTCTGTTTGGAAGCTCACCTTCCTAGACCTGGAGGGAGGGGGGGAGGAACTTGGACTTCCCATAGGGCTGGAAGCCCTGACTGCTCTTGGGACTGAAGAGGGAGGAGGAGAGGGAATGGGGGGAGCGGGAGGGTATTGGGAGGAGGGGAGGAAGTGGAAATTCTTTAAATAAATAAATAAGGAAAAAAAAAAAAGAAGATGCCTTTGACCGTGGGATTCGCTCTGAGGTTCCTTGGGACACCTAATTTCCATTTGATCACTACAGGAAATTGGCCACATAAAGAAGAAGCTGTGTGAGCTTCCCACTGCAGTAATATATTTTTTTTCTATTCACACAACAACTACTCCATTTCTCCGCAGGTCCCCACTGGGTGCCTGAGAATTTAATTCAGTTCTGACACTAACTACCAAGAGTTAATGCAGGCACCCGAGGTTAAGAGCTCAGTCCCTCAAAGTTGCCCTCAATTCCGTATGCCAGTTACACGTAATGGGTCTCCAGGCTGCCCACACTTCTGTGCACTTTGGTTATAAATTGGGATTCCCCTCATTTGCTAATTTGTTGCAGCAGCTCTCAGAACCCAAGGAAGTGCTTTCTTCACCATTACTGGCTTATCGTAGAGAGTATTAGGGGAGCTGGGGAGCAGGCCCAGTCAGTAAAGTGTTTGCCCATAAAACATGAGGATCTAAAAAAAAAAAAAATGAGGATCTGAGTTCAGATCCACAGGACCCGTATGAAAGCCAGGTTTGGGGACCTGTAATCCAAAATCTGGGGGAGCAGAGGTGGGAGGATCTTTGGGGCTCGTTGTTCAACGAGAAGAGCCGACCTGGCATGCTTTGTGATAGACTATGCCTTAAACTATAAGGCAGTGAGATGGTTCGGTGGGTAATGGTGCCTGCCAGCAAGCCTGAGTGTGAACCCTGGATCATACATGATCGAAGGAGAGAACTGACAGCTGCAAGTTGTTCTTTGACCTTCACACACATGCTGTGGCAGTTATTTAGACACACAAACACACACGCACGCACACACATACACACAAATATAAATAAATGTAGAAAACATAAACAAGTAGAAAGCTATTGGGTAAGAGACTTCCACCTCCATATGCACACACATAAACATGCCCCCCACACATGAAAACTATTAGTGAGGTTATCAACAAAAACCTTGATGAAGAGTATGTAATTTGAGGTTGGGAAGGGTCTTTTTAAAAATTGTTAATTAATTATTTTAAAGACAGGGTTTTTCTGTATAAGAGTTCTGTCTGGCCTCAAACTCACTGAGATCTGCCTGCTTCTGCCTCTCAAGTTCTGGGATTCAAGTTGTACGCCACCCCAACCCGACCTAGGAAGGGTCTTTAGTGTAGGGTTTGCACCACTGTGGACTTGTGGAATATGAATGTTTTTGACAGCCCGAAAGCCCCTTGACCATGAAGTTTATAGTTATTTGGTGTTTATTTTTTGAGAAAAGGTCTCAGGTTCAGGATTGCTTGAAGTTTACAACTTAGCCCAGGCTGACTTCAAACTGTGGCAATTCTGCCTCAGCCTTCCATTGCTGGGATTCGGGGTATGAGCCACCAGGTCCTCCATTTAGGCTTTCCGGGAGACTCGTGACATCGTGTGCCTGACCAAATCACTGGTCCTCTATGAGTCAGTCAGTATCCATCCCTCTCTTCTTCCTGGAGATGCAGAGGTTTCCAACCTCAGTCCTATTGATCCCTTGGTTGCCAACTCTCACCCTGTAGCTGTATGTGGCTGCCCCCCCTTTCCAGTCATGCCATTAGCACAATACACAGGGTTGTGTGAAGGGGCTCATTATAAAGAACAAAATGCTTGCTTCACCCCATCATCCGGGAAATTCAAGACTTGAGGCACTCTGTGCTGGAAGCCAGGACGAGGGAGCAACTGTATATTCTTTTCACCTCACTACACCAGCCACACTCATGTTTTTTATAACTTAAAGATATTTAAAAGATTTAAATTTAGTATACAAGGCTTTAGACATCAGTACAGCATTTTCAATCAAATGATTTCATGATTCTCCTCCCCTGCCATCTTATACAGCACCTGCTGCCTTTTGGTCCTCTCTTGTGATCACGCTACACAGTTTCTTTTTTTCTCTACTGTGTCCCATGCATATTTTTGCTCATTCCTCATCTTTATAGCCCATTTTTACCATCTCTTGGACTCCCTCCTAGGTGTTTAGGCTTCACACACACTCACATACACACGTCTCCACGCACACATACGCACAAGCATTACAGGCTAAGGCCTGCATATGAGAGAGGTCACACTGTATCTGTCTTTCTGAGTTTCTGAGTCTGGGTCTCCTCGCTTAATATTATACTTTAGATCCATTCATTTTCATACAAGTTTTAGTTTTCTTTGAACTGAATAGAATTCCACTGTGCATACACGTTACATTTTCATTACCCATTCATCTCTGGTGGTCATCTCAACTGGTTCCATTTCTTTGATGTTATGCATAAACCAGCAAAAATCGTGGGTGTGACTGATGTCTCTGAGGGTAGGGAGGAGTCCTTTGGATACATGCCCAGGAGTGGTAGAGCTGGGTAATATAGTAGTGCTATTTTTAAGTTTTTGAGAAACCTCCAAATTGATTTTCATAACTTCTGAACTCATTTATACTCTGAATTTGATAAAAAAAAATGAAATTTATGCCCCGGCAATGCTGAGGCATGCATGGGCAGCCTGTATATGGTGGTTCTGTTGAACTTGTTCATGTTGGGTTTTATGGTCTAAGTTGATGAGGACACCTGACCAGGTTTCTTCCTCAAGAGGGCACCAGATCTCATTTTAAATGGTTGTGAGCCACCATGTGGTTGCTGAGAATTGAACTTAGGACCTGTGGACAAGCAGTCAGCGCTCTTACCCCCTCAGCCATCTCTCCAGCCCATTTGTATTCTAACCAGCAGTAAAGATGAGTTTCTATTTCCCAAATCCCCACTAGAATTTGTTGGTATCTTTCTTTTCTTTTTTTTTCTTTTGTCGGTGGTGGTGGGGGTTCAAGACAGGGTTTCTCCTCTGTTGTAGTCCTGGACCTAGATCTGTAGACCAGGCTGATCTCAAACTCAGAGATCCTGTTACCTCTGCCTCCTGGATGCTTGGACTAAAGGCACATGCCACCACCGCCCAGCCTATCGATAGGTTTCTTGAAACCCAGCATTCACCATTCTGAATTCAGTGAGGTGGTATGTCAACATATTTTTTTAATCTGCATTTCTCTGATGACTAGGGATGTTGAACACTTTTAAACAATATTTATTGAACCTTTGTGTTTCTCCTTTTGATAACTATCTCCTCACAGTTCTCTTATTCTTACTACACGTTGGGCATTTGTTATGGGGAAGTCACTAAAAATGACACGGGGGGCATGGTATTCAGTGACTTTATGACCGTTTCCACACATGTGCCTGAACTGCAGGGGAGGGAATGCAGCTGGAATAGAGAGGGTGGTTTTCTCTGTTAGGGACAAGCCTGGTATCCGGCAGTCGTGACAGGTGAGGCTTGGCCACCTTCCCAGCATTTCAATTAGAGTGGAATAATGGAACACCAGCCAGCAAAAGCTGACAAGAGAGATTGCACTGGTGTGGTCACATGGGAAAGAAGAACCGATAAAGGGGTCCGGTGACTCCCCAGCTCCAATTTTAGGAGATCGATGCAAGGGTTAGGTTTGCAAAGAGTGTGAGCTATGCTTACTTAAGCAGTCCTGGTCAGGGTGTGGTCCCACACATCATTGTCTTAGAGCTGGCCCCGCATGGCAGTCTGAAGAGAGTGTTACCTGAGGGGGCAGGTGGCTCTCAGGACGTGAACACTTCTGTTCCATGTGTGACCTCACTGGGATGTGTGCCTTGTGTGGAGGGTGTGTGTCCTGTCAAGGTGACTGTGGCTTTAGGACAATGAGTTATCTCTGTGCTCTCAGCCTTTCTAAAGGCCACAGACAGCTGAGGTGGTCAAGGCAGTGATGTTTGATGGTCACACTTGTGCCTTGTGTGTTGTTTAACATGAGTGACTTCGAAGGTCCCGCTGAATAGCATTTTGATTACCGCTGCCTGTTTTGACTATGATTTTGCTTCATTAAAACCTTAATGATTTTGGATTTTCTTACCTTAGATTTCTATTTTCATTGCGATGTACCATAATACAATTAGGATAAAACACAGTTTGGTTAATAACCTTCCAATTCAAAGCCAGTTGTGGCGGCTCGTCTTTGTAACCCCAGCATTCAGGAGGTTGAGGCATGGAGGTTGCTGGGAGTTGGGGACCTTCCTGGGCTACATGGTAAAACCTGGTCTCAAAGGAACCAAGATAAGAAGGGATTATAGAGCCGGACAGTGGTAGGTCCCAGTACTAGGGAGGCAGAGGCAGGCGAATCTCTGTGAGTTCGAGGTCAGTCTGGTCTACAGAATGAGTTCCAGGACAGCCAGGACTGTTATACAGAGAAACCTTGTCCTGGAAAACCAAAAAAGCAAAAACAAAAACAACAAAAAAGAGGGCGGATGACTACTGGGGAGATGACTCAGTGAGAAGGTGGTTGCTATGAAAGTATGAGCCCCTGAGTTCTGGTTCCCAGCACCCATATAAAATGTGGGCGTGGCAGTACATCTCTGTGACCTGGGTGCTGGGGGAGGAGGATGGGCTCCTTTTGTGTCAGCTGAATATAGGTGATAAAGAAATGGCTCCTGAATGAAGGCATTCAGTGGGAATAGGCTGCCTCGATTTCCTCCCTGCTCTTCTGTCTGTCTGGGTCTGTAAGTGTATTTTGGTTGGACTGAATGTGAGCCCTCTCATGATGAGAACTTCATACGGCACCAAGTCTAATTTATGTCCCTGAGTCCTCCATGAACCATACTCTGTGATGACTTGCTTAAAACGATGCACACACACACACACACACACACACACACACACACACACACACAGAGAGAGAGACACCACACACACACACACACACACACACACACACACAGATCTTGTGGCATAAACCTATGTTCAGGAAATGATCTGTTGCAAGGTGGTTTGGGCAATGGCCATGGGTTCTGCAGATGTGGTCACTCCCATAAGCTTGACGTCCTGACTCATTCCCCTTCTTGTCTAGACCAGGAGTGGGTCTCCAGTTACTGCCGTGCTTCTGCTACACACAGGCTGCGAACAAATCCGAAGGCAGTTGATGCTGCCTTTTCCCCTTCTGGTCGAAACAGAAGGAACCAGGCCACCAGAAAAAATATTTTGTAAGAAAACAACAGTCCCCCACTCTGTACCACCTGCTTCGATGCGAGCCAGGGCACGGAGTGATGCAACCCACAAGCGTGGAAGGGACTGGCGGATGGGCTGTCTCGGGCTGATCTGATGTCAGAGCAGATCATGTGGTGCTCCGTAGGCAGCTGGGACTGGCCCGCGGGAAGCACATGGATTACAGTCTGAGGCTGTGATGGGAAAGTCGGTTCCTGGGCTGTTGTCTCATACACATCAGCGGGCGGGGAAGCTGGGGACTCCGACTCGCCCTGCCCGGGGCCCCTTCTGGTGCGTGGTCCCAGGCAATCGCTGAGAGAAGCTGCCGCTCCAGTAAGTGCTTCAAGAAGGTCTTTGTTCCGAGCGTTTGGGAAGCCGGGAGGAAGTGTTGGTGTGGATGGGGGGGATGTTGGAAGCCCTTTGTAAATCGTGCTCGGGATCTGGGCTGGGCAGCATGGCTCTACATACCATCCCGGGAGGTCAAAGGCAGCGCCCCCGATGTGCAGATGGTCCCCAGCCCGGATTTTGTTTTTTTTCTTCATGTGATGTGGTTTTTTTTTTGTTTGTTTGTTTTGTTTTTGTTTTTTCTTTCTGATTTGCAGTTTCTGGGTTTTGTTTTTGTTTTTTGTTTTGCAATTTCGGGGTAGATTTTTTTTCTTTTAGACCTGATTAAAGTGAATTGATTTCGGATTCTCTAACCCTGTGTGTACTTGTTTTCTCTGTGGCAAGCGAGGGGTGCGGAGAGGGTGGGAGCTCCCTCCGTCAACATCACTGCTTCTTAAGATTCAGGTTGTGGTTATACCAGAGGAATATGTAGTGGTTGCCACCCATCCTTGCTTTGGGCGAGTAGGTGAAAAAGGAAGCAGGGTGGAGCAGCGGCAAGGACACTTGGTTAGTTTTGGTGAACAGTGGGGCTGCTAGGAGACTCTTTTATTTTATTTTTATGGTTAAATGTTGCATTAGGTACTGTCAGCTGGCAGAACCCAGACAGCGGCAGAAAAATGATGGAGGTCTCACTCTCTTTCCCAGCATACAAATTATCTTTCCTGCTTCCAGAGCCCAACTAAGGTGCTGCAGAGTTAGAAGTGCAAATTCCTAAGCACTGTTGTTTTGTGGTTTTTGTTTTTTCTTTCTTTTTTTTTTTCTGATGACAGGAGTGCAGTGCTAACTCATGCCTCAGGCTCGATCCTCAGCTCTCCAGCATCTTAGGTGTGGTCTTTTTGGAGTAGGAGAGCAGAGATGGAATACCATCTTACTGCTCCTTCCGGCATATTACTCTCAATCTGTTTCAGAGACTGGAAATAAATCTGTGTCCTGCGAAGGCAATAGGAGGGGGAATTTAGGAGAACAGCTTGTTTATTTGCTCTAGCCTGAGACCCCTTTTCCCTGTGAGCTCTTTTATAGAGCTTTAGATCTAGCTGAATGGTGTCTCCTTGAAAGACAATACACAAACAATTAGGCTCTGTGTTTAAGCAATGGTACCTCCCTCCCCCAATTAAAAAAAATAAATAAAGGAATAACCTCTCATAAGCAACAGGCTTTGGCGCTTTGGGGCCAAAAGACTGATTCCAGAAGCATGTAGGCACTGGATAAACTTTTGGGATGGAAGCCCAGGTCTCTTTAGATGTGGGTGATCCCCCCCCTCTACAGTTTTCTGCACTCCGCAGGTTCAGTCACAGAACACCGAACAGCAGACAGGAGCTTGCCCCACCCATCTAGCTGTGAAACATGGAGGCCTCCCTTCCCATCGCATCCCCCTGAATTGCATAAGCTAATGCAGAAACAGGGCTAGGATCCATCTTCCAAGTCTTGTGTGCCACAGGTGTAAGCCTTATGGAAAGAGAAAAATCGAGACGAAAAGGAAGGTTTTTTCCTGCTTCCGCGCTCTGGAGTGAAGGTGGATTTATTCTGGAAAGGGTTCTACCACTACTGATCATCACGAGCCACTTCACTCAGGGGAGCCCAGCACGAAGAAGGTCTCTAAGCCAGCTCTCTCTGCCTCCTTAATTGAGCTGCAAACCACACCCCCTTTTTTGGTCCCATGCCAAGACAATCTCTCTGAATGTGGGGGCCTGATAAAATGATCCCCATGGTTCAACACATTAATGCCCCATGCATAAGGCTGAGGAACCCTCACTTGCCTGCAGGCCAGACCCTACTACCTGATCCTCAGGGAGATGCTCACTTATGGGTATTTTAGATTTTTGAATTTTTTTTAAATGTTAATAGCTGGGTGTGGTATGGTGGCACACATATCCCAGTGTTTGAGAGGCAAGGCCAGCTTGGTCAGCTGTGATCTGAAGCCAGCTTGGTTTGCATGGTAAATTTCAGGCAAGTGGTGACTGTCTCAAAAGAAAACAAAATTAAGGTTCATATGAAAAGATGGAAGAAAGTTATCCATTTTTTCAGCCTCTCATAAGCTTTGTGTAACAGCTGTCTTACTTGGAAGATTAAGGAAACTGCAGGTGAGATCAGGGCCCGGCACACACACCATACTCTGCTTCTCAGGGAAGGTACTAGACTAGAGTTGAGGACCAATAGTCATCTCTCTACGTGATAGGGAGAAAAGCCGTCCAGTAATCCAAAGCCGAGTGACAGCTCCGGCATCCAGAGTGCATGACTCCCGCTTAGCACAGCTTCTGCAGCAGCTCAGCCCCAGGGGAGAGCATTTCCCTCTGAAAAATAGTTTTCCTCTTTTCGGTTATTTTGCCTTTTATTAAAGCATCATATTCCCAGGATAGTAAAATCACTGTAACTTCATGTTCCTTCCCAAATGTTGTCTTGGAAAAGATCACAAAGGCTTTATTAAGAAAATGGGACTAAGCTGGGTAGTGGTGGCACGGGCCTTTAATCCCAGCACTTGGCAGCAGAGACAGGGGGATCTCTGAGTTTGAGGCCAGCCTGGTCTACAGAAGGAGTTCCAGGACAGCCAAGGCTACACAGAGAAACTCAGGGATAGGCAGAGAAGTCCTGTCTCGAAAAACAAAAATACAAGATAGAGTTGGGTGGTGGTGGTGCACACTTGTAATCCCAGGGAGGTAGAGACAGGCAGATCTCTGTGAGTTCGAGGTCAGCCAGAACAAGTTCCAAGACAGCCAGAGCTGTAACACAGAGCAACTCTGTCTTGCAAAACCAAAAAAAAAAAAGCAACGAAAGAAAGACAGGAAAAACGTCTCTCCTGGTCTCCTGGTCTGGAGATGAGACTGTACACAACCTGCTCCTTAATATTTTCTGGTCTGGCTTTGTAGAGATGTGGACCACCCTGATTAAGGAGTTCAAGCACCATTCTTCAATAACTGCAAATGCCACACCCACCAACATTTGTCAGCCTCCTATCTGGATAGTACTCTGAGTTATACAGTATTCTTCATTTAATGCAGTTCTGTCAAGGTGACAACTTATTTGCAACCATTTAAATGATGTTTAATTTGCTGTAAAGTTTTCAGACTAATTTTTCTCTCTTTAAATTCATGCAAGGTCTAAAATGGACAAAAAATACTTGTTGACTGACCAATGAAACAAATATATAAACACTGCAATATCGGCTTATGAGTATGCCATTTCTATATTTCTCTCATTCACTGTAATGCTGGGAGTTGAACCCCAGGCCTTATACATGCTGAGTGGGGTCTCTACTACTAAGCCACATGCTCATCTCTAGTGACATTTGAGAGGTAGCCAGGTGTGGTAGGAGAGGCCTTAGCAGGTGGATCTTTATGAATTCAAAGCCAGCCTGCTCTACTTAGTTCCTAGCCAGCCAGGGCTACATAGCAAAGACTAAATGGTGTTCCGTAATGTTATAAGAATCCCTCTGTTAATTATTCAATCTAATTTTAGCCAGAGTGAAATTCACTTATTGCAGTGCAATCAGTGTAAATATGAATCAGTGTCACATGTAATTCATCTGTCTGTATGTAAAAACAACGAACACAAAATTAAGTTGCATGTTGTTTAATTACCTTTTATACAAACCTCAATTTCGATGTAGAGGTTCTCTGATTATCTGTTTGTTGTGTAAATACTCGCTTTTCTTGGTACAGTGAGGGACTCCTTTTCATTCTAGACATTAAGCTAAGCGATATGTTGAGAGAAATTTATTCTAGTGGCTTTGAGTAGTCCTAGTAAGAATAATTGAAACCCTGTTCTAAACAGCGTGCACTCTAGCTCAGAAACAAATGGCTGGATGTGTGACATTTCTAAACGGTGACATCGTTAGGGACCCCTCCAAATGATAACATATAACAAGGTTTAGATTACAGCAGAGGGGAGCCAGGAAAGGAAAATAAAGCATGAATTCCTTAATGTGGACAGAAACACCCCGTAAAGAGATTGCTTATTTTAATAAGGACAGCTAAGGAGAAAGGCCACCCTCGCTCCTCCCAAAAACGTTCATTTGGGGCTCAACTCTATGACTGGCTGCTGTACCAGTTGTGAATTTAATGTCTGAGGTCTTAGGTTCTTTACCCAATCCATTTGGGCAGAAAGTGCAAGCAAATATCTCTTGTTGCAAACAAAGGAACAGATTTAAGTTCATGCTAATGTGTTCACAGCCAGAGCCAAAAGCTTTGCAGGGTTATTACAGCACACTGGGCTCTTAGCCCATCCATCCAAGTGTCTAAAGTAGACTGAAGTTATGGATCAGCCCATTGTTGCTCTGCAGCATCCCACGGGAGAGCCCAACGCTCTCACATGTGTTCACTGTGCTGGTGACTTCCCCAGATTCAACCTGAAACCTGAGATTAGTGTTTGGGATCAGCAGGACTTACAGGTGCCATATAGATGTCTATTTTGATTCGTGTTGATTTTTTTTAACAGTTTCTTAAATTTCATGTACACCTAACTGTCTTGATTGTTTAGATGGAGTCCTTCCTTGTAAGGCTGTCTATCGCTTTTTGGACCTTTGGTGTGCTGTGAGTCTTTAGCCGACCTTTGTCCTTTGTCCTTGTAGAAGGCATTCAGACTCCTGTATAACACTCACCCTTGAGCTCCAACATGACCTTCGAGATGCCTGGGTAGGAAAACATTTCTGTGCATATTGATTTAGAGAAATATCCACTGTGCTCCATTGAAAAGACAATTCCACCCTTTAAGACCCAGTTCTGACTTCATTGACATATTTAGATCCTTAATTCCTTCACTCTATTCCATCAACTCTGTGCATCAGACTAAATGGTCCTTCACAGAGGCATCACGAGTAGTGGTAGTAATAATGATTAGAGAAAAGATTTGCCCTATTTATTACTAGGACGAGGGCTGAAACACCTGTACAAAAACATAAGCCAATAAGGAAACTGCTTAAACTCAATTTATAAATAAAAGTTTTACATGGTACAGGAGCTTTAGAAATTAAGACCCAAGGAAGCAGGTAAACATGCTTTCTCACCTTGGTGTGTGACATGGGAAGATGCAGAAAGATTTGATGATGCCTAGAAGCAGGAGAGACACAGCAGGTATAGGCTGAAGGTTGTGGGCCTGGGGAAGGTAGCAAGATTTATTCCTTCACCGGCAAGACTGTTTCTTTCCTTCAGGTACAGGGTGGGCATCTCTCACAGGGAGTATAAAGACCTAAGTGAGAAGGTCACAGAATTCCCTTCTCCAACCTCCCTGGGAGGGAGATGGCTAGATATCAGAGAACACATTTTCTGCTTTGGTTTCCTCAAATGTCAAGGTGTTATATTTTGGGGTGGTGTCTCCTAAGCTTCATCACTGTTGGGTGCCTAGCACTTCCAGTTGCAAGACCCTGTTTTAGCACTTAACTTTTATGGTCATTTCACAGATGACAGATGGACTTGGCTGCTTGCATTACTGGCGGTAGCCATCCTGCGCAGGTCTCTGTAAGTCAAAGCCTCTCTTTCTTTTTCTTTTCTTTTTTCTTTCTTTTTATTTTTATTTTCTGAGACAGGGTGTTTCCATATGGCCCTGGCTGTCCTGGAACTCACTACATAGACCACGTTGGCCTTGAATTCAGGGATCTTCCTGTTTTTAAAGGCATGCCCCACTAAATTCAGCTAAGGCTCTGTTTCTTTTTCTTTTTTCTTTTTTTGAAAGTAATTTTATTAAATTATAAAAAGTTTCCATTTACGCCCCTCTTCCCAACGCCCTCCCACTCCCCCCCTCCCTTTCCTCCTCCCTCTTTGTCCCTAAGGGCAGTCAGGGTTTCCTGCCCTGTGGGAAGTTCAAGTTCCTCCCCACTCCATCCAGGTCCAGGAAGGTGAGTATCCAAACAGACTGGATCCCAAAAATCCAGTATATGCAGAGGAAACTAGACCCAGTGTCATTGTCAATGGCTTCTCAGAAAGACTGCAGGCCAGCCACATTCAGAGAATCTGGCCACTTTCAGAGAATCTGGTTGGATCACGTGCTCGTTCAGTCGCAGTCCAACTGGCCTTGGTAAACTCTCATTAGATCAGTCCCCTTGTATCAGTGGGTGATAGCATCCCTCGCAGTCCTTCGTCGTTTTCTTCCTCCTTCTGCTCCTCATTTGGATCTTGGGGGGCTCAGTCCGGTGCTCCAATGTGGGTCTCCGTCTGTATCGCCATCCAACGCCAGATGAAGGATCTGGGACTCTTGACTATTAGTTAAGGCTCTGTTTCTTTTTTTTTTATTTTTTATTATGTATACAACATTCCTTCCATGTATGCTTGCATGCCAGAAGAGGGCGCCAGATCTCATTACAGATGGCTGCAAGCCACCATGTGGTTGCTGGGAATTGAACTCAGGACCTCTGGAAGAGCAATCAGTGCTCTTAACCTCTGAGCCATCTCTCCAGCCCAAGGCTCTGTTTCTTAAGGCCCATTCCTATCCATTATAAATTGCTGTAGAGTTGTAGTCACAAGGTTGAAGTTGCCATGGCGACCTCTTCATGTGTAATATGCATTTGGTGTTTTGTGCAAGAGATTTTTCTTTTGTCTGTGTAGCCTTGGTTGTCCTAGAACTCTCTCTGTAAACCACAGTCTGGCTTTGAACTCACAGAGCTCTGCCTGCCTTTGCTTCCTGAGGGCAGTGCAAGAGATGTTGGCTTGCAGAAGAAAATGCTTTTCCTTTGGATTAGATTTCATCCAAAATATCAAACTGTAGTACGATATTGTTAAAATATATGGGAAGTCATTAGATGCAAATATGCATCTTAGTTATGTTCTCGGTGTGTCTAGAAGATTCTCCACAGGATGGTTAGTGGTTTTTTTTTTGGGGGGGGGGGGATTGGCATTTTTCCTTCCCTTCTCCAGCATAGAATGGCCTTAATAAAAATAGCAGAATCAGGTAGGCAGTGGTGGTGCACGCCTTCAAAGCCAGCATTCAGAAGGCAGAGGCAGGCAGATCTCTGTGAGTTCAAGGCCAACCTGATTTGCAAAGTGATTTCCGGGACAACCAGGACTGTTACACATAAAAACCCCATCTTGGAAACAAAACAATACAAAACAAACAAACAGACAAACAAAGCCTACCCTCTCACAGAAAAGAAAATAAAAGAATTAAATAAACGTGTCCTAAGGATGTCTTTAAGCAGCCTTCCTAACATGATAGCTCCCCCTCCCCTTTTCCTGAGACAGGGTTTCTCCATGTATTCCTGGTTGTCCTGGAACTCACTCTATAGATCAGGTTGGCTCTGAACTCAGACCCACCTGCTTCTGCCTCCTGAATGCTGGGATTAAAGGCGTACATTACTGCTGCCTGGCTTGAAACATGGCAACTTTATCATCAAGTTAGCTCACAGTGCAGACTTCTCAAAATAATCTGACATGCTGAGCAAATATTTACCGCTTAAGTCTAAAGAGGTGCAATGTCATGCTTATTCCATCCCCCCCTTTTTTCAGTGTCCCCCACTTCCCTGAGCTCAAATAGCTCCTTGCCCACTCACCCTGCGCTTCCCTAGGTTTCTGGAGAGGGTCAAATGTTGTCTTCTTTCCAGAGTACCTGAGCCAGGATGTTGGTTGTTGGCAAAATCGGCCACACTGAGAGTCCTGCTGGAGAAGTGAGGGCTGAAACTCTAGCCCAGGAGTCCTTACCATTGTAAGCGAAAATAGAAAATAAAACTTAAGTGATTTGAACCAGACTGCTTGGACTTTATTATTATTATTGTTATTATTATTTTTACCAATTCAATTTCTTCAAGTCTGTCAGGCCATGCGTCCAGAGCCCACTTTATTGAGGTCTTGTTTTAGATATTTCAAAGTACTTTTGGAGTCTGGTGTGGTGGCACTCGCCTTTAATACCAGCAGAGCTTGGGAAGCAGAGGCAGGGGGATCTCTGAGTTCGAGGTCAGGCTGGTCTATAGAGTGAGTTCCAGGACAGCCAGGGACACATGGAGACACCCTGTCTCGAAAAAGCAAACAAGTAAGCAAAATATACTGTTGCTGTTGGACACATGAGATACAATCGCCAGAAGCAGGAGAATCTTGACTTCAAGTCCAGCCTTGGCTATATAGCTAGACTCTGCATCATAAAAATGAAAGGGTTTGAGCCACAGCAATGTCCTGGGCTTTATCCCCAGCATCGCTTTTTAGAATAAGCGTAATTATGGTACTCAAGTGCTAATGAGAAAAATAGGCTGTAGAAATCGGACACGAATGTCCCCGTTTGGAGTTGAAGTGCTGGCGCTGTAATTTGTGCCTTTCCCGGGGGACTTGATATTATTGGCTTTTATAACAAATAGGACATTAAACCATCCATAAGAGAACAGCGAATGAAAGAAATATTACACCGTCCTCGACGGGGAGCGAGCACACTTGAAAAGTGGATGCTCCACATTTTTTTTAGTCACAGAAATATTTTATTTTGCTCAGAAAAGATGAGGACCGCTTCGCGCTCTAAGTTTCTCACTGCAGCTTAGTTGTTATTCAGGAAAGCACATGGGCTCTGATTCTAGCGGCACTTGTAGGCTCGCCCTGCAGCTTTTGTGTGCTTCATCCCGGGACTGCACGGTATCCGATTTCAGAATAAACCAAGTCCAGTGAGAACATTTGGCCCAGATGTTACTAAAAATAACTGTTGCTGTAAAATTTCACACAGAGAATAACATTCCAGCCCTTGCATTTGCTGTGCAGGCTTGCTTCATTTTCCATTTGGGATTGAAAAAACAATTTTTCAGGAAAAAATATTTTAAAAGGGTGTGCATTGCATAAATGCCAATAGGCTGCTTCAGTCTGATCTTTTTTTTTTCTTCTTCTATAAGTAAGTAAACGCTACGTGTTTTCAGGTACTTTCGTGTTCAGAGTTTAAGTTGGAAAAATGATAACATCTCCCTCAAGTCAGCCAGCAACTATTGCCAGCTCCTCAGGACTTTGCTCAGACAGTTAGGTTGGAAGGACACAAAGTGATCCCTAGTGTCTGGGGTTGGTGAGACAAGCCTCATTTGGATCTGGGCTTTGAAGGGGTCTTAGTTTCTGTTTAAGGCACTAGAAAAACAAATACAGTGAGGCTTTGCCATTCCCACTGAAGAAAATCCCCAGTAGTTTTGCCAAGTGATGCAGAACTGTAAAAAGTTTTAATCAGAATAAATGAAACATGAGGTAGAGGGTAAGGGAAAAACACAGGAACCCAGAATGTCAATCTTCAGGCCCTGGTACGGCTACAGCCTGGGACACTAGAATACAGGCCAGGACAGACGGCTGGGGATTTCTGCTTTAGGGTTGCCAGGGCAATTTGTAATGTAAATGGAACAAGACAGCAAAAGGAGATTGCTGTACAAAGTGGCTGCTGATCAATTACTGCTGATCAATTAGTTAATGATTCGTTCTGATGACACCTGATGCTCCCAAGTGGCTGGATTCCTTGCCTTTTATGAATAATTTATATTTTAAAACCCATGATAGAGAGTGTCTCAAATGCAAAAGATAACTAAGTTTTATTTCTCCCTCGGAGACAGCAACAGTTTCCAGTGCCATGCTGTTAGCTTCCACTTTTAGATATTACACAGACATAGCAGCCATTTGTGGTTGTTTTTGATTTTCAAGGAACTTCTATATATTTATGTTTAATTTTTATTTTTAATTGTTTTTGGCGTGAGTAGGCAAGTGTGGCTGTGTGTGCCACTGTTGTGCTCATAGAGTTCAGAGGGCAAGTTTGAAAATTTGTTCTTTCCTAGACCATGTGGGCTCTGAGTGTTAAACTCGAGCCACAGCTTTCACGGCAATTCACTTTACCTGTGAAGCCATCTTGTTCACCCTACTATGGATGTTTTTGGGACAGAGACTCATGGAGCCTTGACTATGTTATGGTTGAGGGTGACCTACCTGATTATCCTGCCTCTACCGCTTTAGTACTGGGATTATGGATGTGCTTGGTTTATAGCTGTCTTTTAATATAGGTAAAATTTATTCATATTTCAATGAATTATTAGCTTATTTACTGAGATAGGGTCTCACTATGCAGCCCCGGATGGCCTGGAGCTCATTATGTAAACCACACTGGCCTACAGCTAACCGTCGCCTAGTTTGGAAAATTTCCGCAATAATGAATCCATTCGCCATTCTGGTGGCATTTGTATCTTCTCTCTGAGTCCGCCTGTCATCTGTCTCTGTCTCAGTCTCTCTCTGTCTCCTCAGCCTTTTCTTTTCTGTCCCTCCTTCCTTCCTGGAGTATTGGTTTATTTATTCCAATTTTTAATTACATTTTATTTAGTGTGAACTGGAGAGATGGCTCAGTGGTTAAGAGCACTGACTGCTCCTCCAGAGGTCCTGAGTTCACTTCCCAGCAACATTTAGTGTGTGTGCAAAGGCATGTACTTGTGCCACAGCAGACCGGTGGAGTCCAGAGGAAACGCTCAGGAGTTAGTTCCCTCTTTCCACTGTCCTGGGAATCCAATTCAGGTTGTCAGTAGTGGCAACAGGTGTCTTTATTTGGAGGCGCTTTCCTGGAGTATTTAAAACTGAATGCTATTGAGGGCTAGGCTACTCCTTAGCACAACAAAAACAAAGTAAAAGGACTTATATGGCAGGAACCCTTGAAAAAGTCACTCATTATCAGAAATACAGGTTAGTAGATAGTCATCTATAGCTGTCAAGCTTGCAGTCATGTTAGCTAGGTTTCCTAGATGTATAGAAATGTATTCTAGACGGATGCTTATTCTTCAAACCTTTCAAAGACTTCAGAATATGGCATTTAAAATATTTTAAAAACTTAGGACTTTTCATGCCAATGAGACACATCTGTTCCTGGCAGCACCAATCTATTTCAAGAGGAAGATGGGAATTGAAGAGGCACCTTATGGAGTTTGCTAACCATTTGGGCAAGAAACTGCTCTTGCCTGGTCTGCTTGCTTTATGAACTGGACATGCAGGACCCACAGAAAAATGACTGCTGAACTTACCTAAAGGTGAGACAGCCATTTGGGGTTTTTGCTTCCTGAAAGAGTCTCCCAGACATTCTTCAGGACACAGGAGAAAGTGACTGACAAACTGCCAATATAGGCAGAACTGTCTTTGAAATTTCCTGCTTCATGGAAAAGTCTGCCAGATACAATGAGCCTGTAGGCTGAAGATGGGTGCCCCAATGTTACAGAAGAACTTTGGGTGACTGTATAGGCAGTGAGATGTCTCTGTCAATTCTAGAGTTTTGGAAGTTGCTTACAATGCACTTCCTGCTTACTTAGGTAATATATTCTTCTGGGGTCTTTGGTGGAGTTGAAGAATAGATAGTTATAGTTTTCCTTAGTTATGATGAAAGATCAGTAGATATAAATATTGTAACTGTAATTCTTGCTTTGATATCTGTTTTGGTATATGTAAGTTTACTATGTGAAAGTTAAAACTTTCTTTTCATTTAGACTGAAAAGGGGAAATGGTGTGGGAAATCCTTCTCTGTATGTGTTGCTTTTGTTGGTTAAGCTGTTTTGGCCAAAAGAAAAAAAAAACCAACAAAAAAATCCAACAAACTCCCACTCATTATCACATCTGAGAAAAATCAATGGTTTTTTTTTTTTTTTTGTATTTCAAGACAGGGTTTCTCTGTGCAGCTCTAGCTGTCCTGGAACTCACTCTGTAGACCACATGGGCCTTGAACTCAGAGATCTGCCTGCCTCTGCCTCCCCAGGACTGGGATTAAAGGTGTGCACCGCTCGCAGCACTCACTATGTTAAGGGACTGTTATGTTAGCGAATGACTAAAATACCCTATAAGATGCTCAGTTGTCTATTTAGCTTGCACAGTCCCATTTATCCAGTCCCCAGCATCCTCATTCTTCATCGCTGTCTCTCTGTGTTAAATGCCTGTATCAGAGCAAGTACTTAATAGGTTAGAGTTTGATACCATCTGTTCTGGATGCTTTGGTTCAGACAGACACAGGTAGAATGCAGAAAGCACTGTTTTCTCCCTGGGCACGGCAACCGGATGAGGGTGCCTCCTCTTTGATTTGCCTCGCACCTCAGCTTCATCATGGCTTCTGGTTCATTTTCCGCAGTACAAAAGTTATTGAGAAAAACCCGAATGGCTGGTTTTTTTTCTAGTGTTCTGCCTCTTCTGGTGTGGGAACTCAGGCACAAAGGGATCACGAGGCGCTAATGTCCCCACAAACTTTTCTGGGGATTACATGGCATTTGCTTTAAAGTTGCCACAGCACAGTATTTCTTGTGATGACGCACGGGAACCGGAGGTCCTCGCCTTCTTGGTATTTCTTGCTCTTACAAGTTCTCTGTCTTGCTTTTATCTTTCAATTCTCAGGGGCGCCATGTGCCCATGAAGTGATCTGCAGTTTTACACTCCTCCTTGGAGAACATTGTATAATGGATAAAGCCAGTCTTTCTCAGTATTACTTCATTTCTCTTCCCTGTGTGCCTATGTAATAGCTGGGAAGTATTGGGTTTTCATTCCAGGATACTTGGGTTTCAGGTACGCAGCATTCGGAAAGGGCTGGGGCTCAGCAAGGATACGCTGAAGATGACCGAGAGCCAGCCCTGTGGACTGGGAGAGCAGGTGGCTCCCGACAGTCAGGATCATGCTGGGCCTAGTGGCATCTGCTTCAGGAGCACACACATATTTTAGGAACAGCCTGGAAGGCAAGTGCTCCCTTTGATCATTCCAGCGTGTGCCTTCTGTCTGTTTTGACGTGAGGTTATCTTAAATGTGTGCTGACACTTTAACGAGTGGTTGGTGCTAAATATTTTGACAAACATAAGCGCTGTCCTGCGGTGCTCAAGTGTGGCTTGGTAAAGATGTGTGCCATCCGGCAGATTGACTGAGACATGGGACGCCACAAACTCTCACCAAATGGTACTGCTTCTTAATAGAAATTAAATTATAGATGGCAGACAGGAGAGGGCCGGGGTGTGGCTCAGTGGTAGAGTGCTTGCCTAGCATGTTCAAAACTCTGGGTTCAATCCCCAGCACTATAAAAGAAAATTAAATATTAATCTAAAAGGGGAAAGATCCAATAGCAAAGAGGTAGTTCATTTATTTTATTTTTTCATGTATTATTTTTATTTTGAGATAGGGCATCACTACGTGGGTGCTGGGAATTGAATATGAGTCTTCTGTAAGAGCACTAAGTGTTCTCAATGATTGAGCCATCCCTCCAGCCCTTTCTTTATTTGATCACAGTCTGAGAACTGACAGAAACCATCATGGCACTTTGGAGGCTGAGGGAGGAGAGTTGTCATGAGTTCAAGGCCGGCCTGAGTCGTTAATGTGAGACCATATTTCAAAAACCTTCCAACAATGACAACAGCCATAACACAGGCGCTGTTTGTGACTGTTGGGGACAGGGCTACACTTCTTTATATGAGAAGCAATGGACTGTTGTTTTCCTTCACTCCACCGTGATTTGCTTATTTTTAATTTAAATATAATTATTATATCATTTCCTCCCTCTAATCCTTCCCTTGTCTCCCTCTATGCCCTCTCAAATCCATGGCTTTCCAAATGAACAAATGTATGAACACACCCTGCTGGATCTGTTGAGCGTTACTTGTGTGACTGTGTTTATGACTGACCCCTTGGTGTTGGCTAGCCAATTAAGGGCTCATTCCTGGGGAAGACTGAGTTTCCACCTCTTGCTGAGCACCCACTGTGCCTTGTGCTGCAGGTCCATGGTCCTGGGCCTTGCCCTTGCTCTGTCAGCTGACACTAGCTTGAGTATCTCTGCACTAGGCTGGGCAGGCTGGGCAGGGTTCCCGGGCCCAGTTTCTAAGCCAGCTGCAGGGCTCTCCGGGAGTCCCTACCAGCACTACTGGGTTGAGATTTGAATTGGGCTTTGGGGTTTCCCAGTTTGTTCCATGTTTTCTGTACCCTGGCCGACAGCATGGCGCAGTGAAGTAGGCAGTGCAGAGCAGCAGAGGAACCGTGAGCGGGCACAGAATAATCTTCAACAACAGAGCTTCCCAACCTTCCTAGGGCTGCGCCCCTTAATACAGTTCTGCACGTTGCTCCTTCATAACTGTAATTTCGCTACTATTATGAACTGTCATGCAAATATCTGATATGCAAACCCGAAAGGATGAGACCCACAGGTCTCACAGCTGCCTCACAGGGAGCTCCCACTCAACATTAATATTTTTGGGGGCTCTTCAGGATGGAAACGCTTGGCTCAGCTTGGTGGGGGAAGGCTGAGGTGCCTGTGGATCTGGGGATGGTGTGAATTCTGCCTTCTGGAAGGTCAGAGTCCTGGGTAAGGATGGATTCTGGGTTGTATGGAGAATAGTGGGTGGAGCCATCAAAGACCAGTGTTTGTGTCTCTAGACACTTCATAACACAGTTCTGGGATGTTCGGAGTGGGAAAACCACAGCAGGAATAACATATTGTCAGATTTACTCAGGGAGGATAGAAATACACAGCTAAAACAGGGGCTAACAAACAGGCACATGATCTCTGGTTATGCCGAGTGGAGCAGGGAGGGTTCTACTGCCATCCTCATTGAGGGATTAGGGAATGAAGAAGTTAAAGAATTTGCCCAAAGTCAGTCAGCAGAGCTAGACTCCAGCCAGGCCATGTGGTACAGTGTGAGCTCACCACACCACCTCTCTATTCAGCCTCCTACCAGAAATAATACAACATTTAAAATAGTGGGGACTCGAGTTTAGTGGGATTTTAAGCTAATGTGTTTTATGGTTTTTTTGCATTGAATATTGATTATTTTAGTTTTAGGGTATTTATTTATTTATTTAGGTCAAGACACTGTCTGTCCTCTTTCTTCTGTGGGCTGCACACGGCACAAAGAACATGTCTGGAAGCCCTAATGACTTACTCTCATAAGTCCCTTCAAGGGTTGGTTTCTTCTGTTTCAGAGAAGAAATTCCACCACTCCCTTTGCTCTAACCGTACAGTCTGGATACATAAGCAAGCCTTGGCTGGCCGAAATGAAGACAGCATGCACTATTTTCAGAGACAGAAGACACCACAGCCCCTCTCTAAGCAAGTGTGTGAGGGAAGGGAGCACAGTGCGTCGTTACAAAGCGACACAGGTTTTCAATTCTTTCAACACTTTTTAGCTTTCGACTAGGTGTCTAAAGGGATTGATGTTCTGTGCTCAGTAAACATGACTAGCTAGCAGCCCGTGTGAAAAGGCCAGCTGAGGGAGATGGGTTGGAGTAGTGTCTAATGTCTGATGTGAAGTTTTGACTTGAGTTCTCTTTTGAGCGCTGTGTGATGTTCTCACATATGATCCCAGATGGCAGACACTTGGCTTGAAGCAGATCTCAGCTCTCTGTGAGTTCTAGATTAGCCTGGTCTACATAGCAGCTTCCAGGACAGCCAGGACTATGTAGAGAGACCCTGTCTGAAAAAACAAGGCTAACAAGCAAGCAAAAAAAACAACAAACAAAAAAAAAAAAAAGAAAGAAAAAAGAAAAAAAGAGAAAAAATTCAGCAATTAGTCATTTAAAATAACACAAATGTATTATTGTACAGTCTGGAGTGCCCCAGTTCACTTGAGGTGGCCATGGGATTTTCTCTCTCTGAAGGCTGTGGTGGGAACAGACCTAAACAGTCCCCGGTGTGAATAGACCTCAGTGGGAGTAGACCTCTGTGGGAAAAGACCTCTGTGGGAACAGACCTCAGTGGGAATAGATCTCAGTGGGAATAGACCTTAGGGGGAACAGACCTCCGTGGTCATAGACCTCAGTGAGAATAGAACACAGTAGGAACAGACCTCAGTGGGAATAGATCTCAGTGGGAATAGTCCTCAGTGGGAACAGATCTCCTTGCTTTTGCCAGGTTCTAAAGCTGCTCCCATTTCTTGGCCCCGGGCTCTTTGTCTTTCATCCTCTGGGCCAGACAGCATTTTTCCTTCTTTCTTTTCTTTCCCTCACACTAGGACTCTGGTGAGGATGGGTTACCGGGAAATTGAGGGTAACGTTTCCTGTCACACCTACAAAATGTGTGTATGTGTGTTTGTGTGTGTGTGCATGTGTGTGTGTGTGTGCGTGTTTGTGAGTGTGTTGCTGTGGTTGGAACTTAGGGTCTTGCATATGCCAGGCAGACACTGTAACACTAGACAATATCCTAGCCCATTTTTCCTTTTCTGCCTATAACTCTAGCTTTGACTCCTTTTGTCTCTCTGTGCAGCTACATTCGCAACCATACACCTACACATAAACACACACATATGTTTAAAAAGAGTAAAAAAGAAATAAATGAAAAGCTGTGCTGAAGATTATGCCAAAGGTGATGTCTTATGCTCGAAACATGTTGCCTTTAACGAGTTCTTTTCATTCCAAAACTTAAATACATTGCCCCGAAAAAAGTAAATCAAGAAGGCATATTAGAGCTGATTCTGTACATCTCTTAAGTGATAATTCTCTCAAGTCTTTTAAAAATATCATTTTGCTATTTTTTTTATGTGTAGAGGTGTTTTGCCTGCATATATGTCAGTGTACCGCACTCGTACCTGGTACCTGAGGAGGCCAGAAGACAGTGTTGTGTCTCCTGGAGCAGGGGTTACAGATGGTGGGTGCTACGTGTTAAATCTGGGTCCTCTGAAGAGAAGCTTGAGCTCCTAACTGCTGAAGCATCTCTCCATCCCCTCTCTCTAGTTTACTTTACTTTACTTTTTTTTTTTTTTTTTACTTATATGGAACTTGGTTTCTTTAGACTTTGAAGCCATAATTTTTTCAAATATCAATTAAGAAAAGCACAAACACACACACAAACACACACACACACGCACACATACATGTTTATATTTATTTATTGTCTGTGTATTGGTGTCTTGCCTGTGTGTATGTCTGTGTGCTATGGGCATTCAGTACCCACAGAAGCCAGGAGAGCCTGTCTGATCTCCTAGAAGTAGAGTTAGAAAAGGCTGTGAGCTGCCACGCGGGTGCTGGAAATTGAATCTGAGTCCTCTGGAAGAGCAGCCAGTGCTCTTAACTGCTGAGCCATCTCCCCAGCTCCAAGAAAAGCACATATATGTGAAACATATTAAAAATAACACCTATGCAACAATTTTGTGACTGTCATCATAAAATTGTTCTGAAAAAGTAAGATAAGATCTTGAATGCGTTGGGTGGTGGCTGGAAAGTTGATTGTGGTCAATACCTGCTCAGCAGCCATCTCTGTGGAAAAAAACTATCTCAGAACTACAGGACTGAAGAGCATCTACATGCTGCCACGATCTTTTTCCTGTGGAGGACAGTGTTGGTTCTGAAGTGATCAGAACAGAACTCATTAGCTGTTGACTCACAATAGCCCTGACATGGTGTGCAGAGATCTCTTCCTTCTTTCCTGGGCTCTGGGTTGGCCCTTAGCACAGGACGACTGGATCTGTAAGACTTTAATTGTACTTCTTTGGCTTATTATACTGCGAGTCGCATTTCATCACACATCAAGTTCTTGAGAGCAAGCATGCCTGATCGTTAGAGCTGAGCCAGTGTTTTCAGGTAAAAGACCCAGGAAGGGAATCCTAGCAGTTCAACATCAGGTGTATTTTTCAGTTAGTCGTTCATCCATCCATCCATTTATGCTCTTTCTTGCTTAAAACTTGAGGAAAATCATAATATCTTCAGAGAATCATAATAATTTTTAACTAAAAAGCAAGTTAAAATAGGTAAGATGGCCAAGGTAAAGGTGAAGTGGATTTAGAAGTGAGCTGAATTATGAAAGATATAGCCAGACAGTTCTATGCATTTGCAGGGAGATACATTGAGTTGGTGCTAAGCTTCCTAAGAGCTGATGAAGAAAAAAAATTGATATTCATTCTTGCGTTCTTTTCATTTTTTATTTTCGAGACAGGGTCTCACTATTCAGCCTTGCCTGGCATGAAACTTGTTATGTAGATCAGGCTGGTCTTGAACTCACCGAGATCCGCTAACTTCTGCTTCTTGGGTGCTGGGATTAAAGGCTTGTGCCACCATATGCAGACCAAGAAGTTGCTTTTTCAGTGTGCATAAAATCATGATTCCACTTGATTAAATGAAACAGCTGCCTCCAGAACCGGGAGCAAGAATTCATCTTATGGGATAGAAGAAGGAATTTACCGTGTAATGGAAGGGGAAACATATTTAGTTTTTTTTTTTTTTTTACACTGAACACAACCATACATTTCAGAGAAGGGCTTCTTATGGTAGTTCCGGTCCCCACCACCATGAGGTATTCGAATAAGAAGTGCTGCTGTAGGAAGGATGTAAACCGAGGCTCATCCAATCCTGTTACGCTCACAAAATACAAAAGAGCTATCAAACGCTTTGGCAAGATGCTCACTTAACAAAGTCACGGGGGAATATATTTTCACTAATAGATTAGTAATGCAACATATGTTGCCAAATTAGAATAAGTAAATTACGATCTATTAGTATGATAATGTTTCTAAAAGTGAGACTCAAAGACTATCATCACTTTGTCGGGTGCATTCCTGCCTGTTTTCTAGAAATATTACTACAGGGTGTAGCAAGTGACACCAGGTATTAAATGGCAGGAGAAAAGTTATTTTAAACATAGGCTATAATTGCTCTTTAGGTCTGCAGTATAAGCATCTTTCAAATGAAAGGAACCCAACTCTAGCAAGAATGTATAGGGACCAATTATCCCAGAAACTGATGACCTAAGAGGAAGGTGTGGGAATAGAAACCAATTAGAGGAAGGCCTGCACCTGGAGCCCTCCCTTGGGGCTGGGCAGGTTGGATCGGAGTGCTCTAACAACGGGGATGTGATGGATGGAGGCCGTTCGTCTTCTGGGAAATTCATCTCCTCTCCCTGTCATTTGAGTCTTCTTGAATTTTAGGTTGTCACTTTATGTATGAGAGTTATCCCTAATATCTGTTTGCTGGAAATAGTTTATAAAATGTGGATTTCCAAAAGTTGCTTTTAAATGTTGAGGCATTTTTGGGGTGGTGGTGGTGGTTGGAACTGTTGTCTTAATATTGTAGGTTCTGAGTTTGGTCTCAAAGCCTTAGTTGAGGGCTCTGAATATAGGTATATATATATACGAATATATGTATATATATGAATATATATATGAATATATATGAATATATATATATATATATAGGTATACACACACACATATATCAGGCTTGTGATTCTCTTGCCTCTGCACATTGAGTGCTAGGACTCTAGGTATGTGTCACCGTTTCTGGCTCTAAGGTGTTGTTTATTTATTATTTATTATTTTTGAGGCAGTCTCACATAAGCCAAGCTTACTTCAAACTCACCAGCTAAGGGTGGCCTTGATTTCCTCCTACTTGACCTTGAGTATTAAAGGCGTGCTCTACCATGATTGGTTATCAAAATTATTAAACATCATTTTTGTGGTATTGGGCATTGAACCTAGAACCTCATCCATGCTAAGCAAGTACTGTACTATGGACTCCCAGCCCAGAGGTGTTCTTGCGTGCACATCCCCACGTTGTTCTATAGCTCTATGCCTGTGCTTTAAGACGTGTCCTAGGAAGTGAAAGTCAAGACCTCACATCTAAGGAGTAAAAAAGCCGTTGGTCCTTAGATAGCCATTCCAATGCAGTCTCTGCTAACCTTTCCAAACACAGTCATCCAGGGTTCCTGTCATTTCCCTGCTCTATGCATGGGTTTGTGTTGGTTCTTATTCCTTCAGTCACAGTTGATGACTGTCCGTTTCCCACTGAGCTTACGATTGCTCAAATAAAACACATGAGTTTTGGAGCTCGGAAGATCTGAGGGATGAGCTCATTTGAGGCTTTGTTTCCTCATCAAAACAATGGGCCAGAGCCAATGAGATGGCTCAGATGCTAAAGACACTTATTGTCAAGGCTGATCACCCTAGTTCAACCTCCAAAACCCACGTGGTAGGAGAGAACTGGCTCCTACAAGATGGTCACTGATGTGCACACACACATGCTATGTGTGTGCTGCCACACTCCTCCCCACCTTGGACACACACAAAACAAACAAATAATGTTAAAAAACGTGAGCCAAGTTGGTGATTTAGATTACATCTATAATCCTAACATACAGGAGGATATCTGTGAGTTCTAGTCAGCCCTGAGCTACAGAATGGGACTATGTCTCAGTAAACAATAAAAAGACAAATAAAACCAAAAGAAGTAAATTTTAATACTTGGAAGGTTAAGGGCAGCCAGGTGTTTAAACCTAGAACTCAGGATGCAGAGGCAGGGGGATCTCTGTGAGTTTAAGTGCAGTCTGGTCTACATAGTGAGCTCCAGAACCACCAGAGCTGTGTAGAGAGACCCTGATTCTAAACAAATGATCAGGCAAATAAATGAATATGAAGAAGGTTAAGGCCAGAGGATTGCAGGTTCAAGTCCAGCCTCAGGTACCTAGTGAAGCTTTGTCTAAAAAAAGGTAATAAGGGGATCTGCATAAAGTCACCTGGTTAGGGCTGAGCCTCAGAGGGAGAGATCTCTCCCTTTCCTCAAATGCCCTCTATTCTGCAGCATTTTTTATTTTGTTTATGAGGCAGGGCCTTGCAGACCAGGCTGGCCTCAAACTCACAGAAATCTACCTGCCTCTGCCTCCTGAGTTCTAGGATTAAAGGCATGCGCCACGCCCAGCCCTGTAACTTTTCTTCTTGAGAACTTCAGGAAGTACTCTTCTCCAATGTTGTATTTTTACAGCATTTTAATAATATTTCTATTATTTTTTTTTGGGGGGGGGGGTTGTTGTTCCTGATGATGCTGGGGATCACGCTCAATAAGGCAAGTGCTCCACCTACCAACTGCATTCCAAGTGCTAACTTGTGATGTTCTATTCATATATACAAAGCTTTAAGCTCTGCAAAGCGAGACATTTTGACTTTCTCACCTTTGGTTTTCAGTGCCTGGCAAAAAATAGGCTGCTTCAGATTTCTGTTAAATTCTGATGTCTCAATCTGAATTAAAACGAAATGGGTTTAAACGTGAAAAAAAAATAAAGATCAACCAACTTCCTTGTCTCCGACCTGCCCTCTGTATAAAGGGTGGAACAAGGCTTTGATGGACGCGCATGTGGTGTTCTGTAATAAAAGGAGCAGTCTCCTGATTCCGAGCATGAGATTGCAGCTGCTGGACTGTGAAATAATCTGCAAAATGGCATTTTTTCCTGAAGCGCTTTGTGTTGGCATCAGTGGGATAGAGTGTCGCTTCATAGTCCGGGCTTATTGAACCATGGAAAGGATTACAGGAGCGTCTGCGTGGGAGCCAGAGTTAAAGTGGGGCACCGTCCCAAAAAATGACATGTAAGACAAATTGATGTATTCAAGCCCTCGGAGTCAACAACACAATCTGCTGTTTTTATAGAGGACGTTTTGGCACTAAGCACAGAGTGTGTATCTAAGTGACAAAATCAGGCTCAGCACCAGCTCCCCGTCCCCACCAAAAACCTCTCCACTTTACTTCTTGATTCTTTTTCAAGGCATCACTAGTCTTGTCTTATCCAAGTTCGAAAATCCTGAAATTATGTTTTTCTTCCTGAAATTATGTTTTTCTTCTTGCTTCTTCCTTATAATTACTTGTTGCCTAAGCCCAACTAATTCTCGAATCTCCCTGCACCTCCCCCCACCCCAATTTACCACCTGTTTTAACACATGTCTCTGGATTTCTGCCCTTCCTTGATAGCCATTGCCTTTGCAGACTGGGTAATATGCCACCTCTACTAGGTAATGGGCTACTTCTAGACTATTATGTTACTCACCTCTAGACTAGGTACTATACTGCTCTTAGACTGGGTAATAGTTTGCATCTAGACCGTTGCACACTGCCTCTAGTTAATGCTTTAAGTGAGCACAAGTGTATACTCACTCAAAGGTCTGCCCAAAGCAGAAGTTCTCTCTCGTCAACTAGAAATGACCAAGTTTCTCTGAGCCTGGTTCTTGCCTCCTGTTCATCCTTTATCTCCTGTATCCAATCCCCACACAAACTTCATCTAACAGGGTTGCGATGGTTAATTCTGCACATCAGCTTGACCAGACTCAGGGAGGGATGCCTAGATGCCTGGTAAAGCCCGCTTTCTATGTTAGAAGTAAGGATCTGAATCACTTGGCTGAATGAAGAGGATCTACTCTTATCAGTGTGTGTTGGTCAATATCCAATAACTCAGGGCTGGGGTAGGACAAACAAGAGAGGGATTCTCTCCCCCTAGTCATCTATTTTTTCTGACTTTGGGCACTGAAGTCCCTTGTTATTGAGCCTTTGGAATCGAAGACGAAGACCACAGCACCCACCTCATTCTCATTCCTAGGCCTTTGGCTCCATATTGGAGCAAATCTACCAGTATTCCGGGTTCTCTGGTCTTTAAACTAATAGCTCTGCAGCTTGCAGATGACATAAACATGGGACTGCTTAGCTTTTAGACACCTGTAGGCCACATCCCATAATACATCTCTCCTCATACATGTCCGCCCATCTGTCCATCCCCGAGCTCTGTTTCTCTGGAGGAGTAATGAAGAGTTAGTTTCTCCCCAAGTGTCTTCCCCAGGTTTCCGTCTTTGTCTTCTGCACATGGGTCTGTTTTCTTGAGAGGCACTGGGAAGCTCTAGTGACTGGCCACCCAGTCCTCCTTCACCACCAACTCCTAACACTCTATACCCACTAAAGGAAATTGACCTTCAACTCTGACCTGTGTGTTGCCTCTTAAGGAATCATCTATGTATGGGGTTATAATCTGTAGGATATTAATGAGATGTGTTTTTGTTTGTTTGTTTGTTTTGCTCTCTTTGGAGACAGGATTTCTCTGTGTATCCCTGGCTGCCCAGAATCTTGCTCTGTAGTCAAGGCTGGCCTTGAACACAGAGATCTGCCCTCCTCTGCCTCCCAAATGGTGATTAAAGGCGTGTGCCACCACTGTCAGTTAGTTAATAAGGTTTTAAAAATTATTATTTCATGGCTAGAGAGATGGTTCATCTGTTAAAGGATAGACTCATAACCAAAAAATTATTACTTTAAAAATATTATTATTTTTTTGAGAGTTTCTTTATGTATTTCTGACTGCCCTGGATTTCACTATGTAGACTAGGCTGGCCTAAAACCCGCAGGGACTGGTCTGCTTCCGCACTCAAATTATGGGATTAGAGGTTTACATCAACATACATAGCCTATTTATTCATTTTTGTTAATTTTAATTGATGGAGTGTGTAAACTGATTGATTGATGGGTGAGTGTGTGTATGTGTTTCTGTCGTGTGTGTGTGTGTGTGTGTGTGTGTGTGTGTGTGTGTGTGTGTTGTTGCCAGCCTGTGTGCATGCTAGGCAAGTGCTCTCCCATTGAGTTACATCCCAGGCCTATCCCTAATTTTGGTGAAATATATTTTTCAATCTGTGTTTTCCTTGGCTTCTGGTTTGTTTCCTAAAGAAGATTGTTCTTAAATCCAGTGTTTTGGATTAGATGAGAAACAGGCATTGAAGTTCACGTCCATCTCCGAGGGTTTCCCACGTTTTTACACACTCTTGCGCAGGCCAGCACCGCTCTAGGGAAGGTGATATGTTTGAGATATTATGCTCATTTTATGGCCCCCAAGGATCACCTTTTTTTCCTAAAAAGCAAACTGTGATCTTTCGCGTTCTATTTCCTGTTCTTTATTCATGTCTCTCCCAGATGGCTGTATCTTCTATCCACATCTGTTTGATCACAGTTAAAAAATATGTTTGAACATAAGAGCTTAGTTTTTGAGTGTCCTGGTACATACCTTTAATATCAACACTTGGGAGGCAGAAGCAGGCCCTGTGAGCTTGAGGATAACCTGGTCTACATAGTTAGATGACAGCCGAGGAGACAGAAATCCTGTCTCAAAAGAAAGGAAAGAAAAGAACTTTTTTGTTTGTTGGTGTTTAAAAAGTATTTCTAACTAATGCATTAAACCTATGAAGAATTCTCTGCTTCATCCATTGCCGCACACCGCGGCCCGCATAGACCCCAGTTCGCAAGCTTCAGGAAAGGGGCTGGAGGCTGAGAATACTCACGCAGTCAGACCGACACACAGACCTTCAATCACTGGTACCAAAAGCCCCCTTTTAATAGCACCATGGAGGCTTAAATACACTGCAGTCAATGACCAACAGGTGAAAATCTCATCCCCTGATCCTCTAAGCTAGGCACAGCTTTTAATAAGTTCCACTAGAAGGTTCTAGACAGGGAAGAGCAGCTGAAGGCCAGGACTCATTAGTCCCAACAATACATCTGCCCACTAACATGACTTTCCTAACATGTATGACACAGGTTAAGCACATAGTAAATACTTGATGAGGAAGAGTTTTGTCAGCAGTGAATATTAGGGTAATGTGAATAATTTAATACGTTCTAAATTAAACCGCAAATCTAAGATAAGAGGTTTTTTTTTCTTTTCTTTTTTTTAGAAAAGACGCAACAACAACACAATTTCCCCATATTTTCCAGTTTGGAATTTCTATAAATGAGTAGATGTTTACCTGTGTTTTATTTAAAAATCCTAATGCATTTCTGTTGGATAGCAAGAACCTTGTTTTTGTTAAATCCCAGCTGAGAGAATTAGAGTGGAATGTTGACAGAAAAGAAAATACTCTGAAGATAACACATGGACTTCATCAAAAAAGCATTGGGAGAAATCAGGCAGGAATTTGGAAAAAAGACAGATTGTCATCTGGGTTCATTGACTTTAAAAACAAAATATTTGTAATATTTAAAGTCATTTTGTTGATGGGCTTTCTTCTTAGAAAATAAGTTATTTATTTAGAATTACCCTGAGTTATCTAAGATGTATATGAAAATTTGGATTGATTTATTATAAAGCATAGAATGCAAAATTCTTCAGGAACTCTAGAAATAACTACTATAATTTAGTTTTCTAAAAATCAAAGCGAACAAACCCCCACAACGCTCTTCAAAATCTGTTCTTCAATAAGAAGCCTTTTATATTACCCATACCTGCCCCAATGGTTTTCACTTAATAAAACAACATCTTGAAAGTGCTTAGCTCCCTAACCTTGTGCTGTTCTTGAATTTCAGTATTAAAAATTAGTTATCACAAGATAATCAAAGGACTCTCCCATCTTTATTAGCATTTTAAATATTTTAGAATAAGCAAAATCTGGGTGGGATGGAGACTCTTTCATTTCCTCTCTCCCTCCCTCCTCTCTCTTCCTCAGTCTCCTCTCTCCCTCCCTCCCTCCCTCCCTCTCTCCCTCCCTCCTTCCATCTTTCTTTCATTTTTTTGAGATAGGATCTCACTAGATTACCTAGCCTTGAACTCTTAGAAATCGTCCTGCGTCTGCCTCCTGAGTGATGGGATTAGAAGTGTACACCAGCACATCTGGTGAGACTATTTCTTAATTCATAGAATTTTTTGTTTGTTTCTTTGGTTTTCGAGACAGGGTTTCTCTGTAGCTTTGGAGCCTGGCCTGGAACTAGCTCTGTAGACCAGGATGGCCTCGAACTCACAGAGATCCTCTTGTCTCTGCCTCTCGAGTGCTGAGATTAAAGGTGTGTGCCACCCCTGCCCGGCAACTCATAGGATTCTAAGCTTTTAGAATGGAAGCTGTCATTGATAAGAATGACCACAAGGTGGTATGTGAAATAAAGTGTCTTTCATTCATTCAGCAAATAAAAGTTAATAATCCCAATAATATGCCAGTAATACTGATAATGTCTTAGTTTGCTCTTTATTGCTGTGAGAAACACCATCACCAAAAGGAACTTGAAGAGAAAAGGGTTTATTTGGCTTCCATATCCTGACCACAGTTCATCACTGAGGGAAGTCGGTACAGGAACTCAAGACAAGAACCTGGAGGCAGGAGCCAAAGTGGACATCACGGAGGAGTGCTGCTTTCTGGCTTACTCCCTGCTGACATGCTCATCAAGTTTTCTTAGCCAACCAGGAACACCAGGCCAGGGGTAGCACCTCCAAGAGTGGCCTGGGTCCCTCCCACATGAAATATCAAACAAGAAAATGCTCCCGAGACTTGCTTACAGGCTGTTCTCCCGGAGTCATGTTCTCAGCTGAGAGTTCCTTGTCCCAGATGTGTCTAGGTTTGTGCCAAGCTGACCAAAAGCTAACCAGCATGGCTGGATACAAGAGTTACTCAAGAAACTGAACTCTAGAGAGGTGGCTGTTTGTATCAAAACTAGCGGAGTATGGTGGCACATGATCTTAGTTTCAGCAGTCTGGGCGTGGGTCTCTGTGAGTTCGAGGCCAACCTGGTCGATAGAGTTCCAGGACAGCCAGGGCTCCACAGAGAAGCCCTGTCTTGAAAAAAAAAAAAACAAAAAGGAAAAGATAAAGAACAAAAAACAAACCCAAGGACAGGCAAGTGCTATAGAGTCTATAATAGAAAGACATGATGAACGAGGTCTCAAGGAAGGCAAAATGGGCACTTCTGCAGAGGTACTGACTGAGTGGGTTTTAAAAGCATAAGGAAAATGTGCTCATGCTTTTACATTTACACAGTGGAGTACTACACAGCAGAAAAAATGACATCTTGAAATTTGCAGGCAAATGGATGGAACTTCTTAGAAAACATCATTTTGAGTGAGGTAATCCAGATCCAGAAAGATAATTATCATATGTACTCACTCTTAAGTGGTTTTTAAACAATACAAAGAAAACCAGCCTATGAATCACAATCCCAGAGAACCTAGACAGCAGTGAGGACCCTGAGAGAGACATACATGGATCTAATCTACATGGGAAGTAGAAAAAGACAAGATCTCCTGAGTAAACTGGGAGCATGGGAGCTATGGGGGAGAGTTGAAGGGGAGGGGAGAGGCAGGGAGGGGAGCAGAGAAAAATGTAGAGCTCAATAAAATCAATAAAAAATAATTAAAAACACCACAGAGGAGGAAGCCTTTTGAACAGGATCTTACGTGCAGATGCATAGTCAGAGGTAGACAAGTGGAAGGGGTATGTGCATGTGTACATGGCAGCTTTGTGTTATGGAGGGTACTTTGGTAGCAGTAGACATGGCGTAGAGAGACAGGGAGACAAGTTGGGAGGTGATTGTAGCCTCCCGGGGAGAAATGATGAGGATGTGTGTTGTGGGGATGAGAGGATGCTAGGTTCACAAGATTCAGCGATTGAGCAGCTGGCTGGCTGGATGAGCGTGATGCAGAGTTTGTCTTAGGGTTTCTGTTGTCTTGACGAGACACCATGACCACAGCAACTCTTATAAAGGAAAACACTTCATTGGGCTGGCTTACAGTTCAGAGGCTCAGCCCATTATCATCATGGCAGGGAGCATGGCAGTGTGCAGGTAGGCATGGTGCTGGCTACATCTTGATCAGAAGAGAGCAGGAAATAGACCGAATGTCACACTGAGTGAAGCTTAGGGGACCGCAAAGCCTGCCTCCACAGTGGCATACTTTCTCCAACAAGACCATATCTACTCCATCAAGACCTCACCTCCTAATAATGCCACTCCCTATGAGCTTACGGGGGCCAATTACATTCAAGCTACCACAGTGTTCTTGGAAGACATACCAAGTTCTGTTTGATATTATAACCTATAATCTCGGCACATGGCAGTATAAGACAGGAGGCTCTTAACTTTAAGGGAAACCCGGTTTATATAGCAAGATCTTGTCAATGACAAAGGAGAGGGAGGTGGGGAGGGCAGGAGAAATAAAATATCTTAGTCCAGTGACTGACAGGTGATTAACATATTGGTTCAAAAAATGACAAGCAATTGATATTGATGCTGTATAAGGGAGATTGATGTTTGGAGCGAAGAATTATAATGAATTCTTAGTGGGCATGTGCTTTAAGGATTTGGCTGAGTGATAACAGTCAATAAATGGAAGCAGTGGGTGAGGAAACAAAAAATCAGGATATAGGACTCCATATGGGAGGCAGAGGGTGAAATAGAGGCATCGTAATACAATTTAATGTTAGTCATTTATTATGTTTTTCTATCTTTTTCTTATTGGTCTTAGAGAATTAGCAATGACACATAGATCATAAAACTTTTCGAAGTTTCCAGAACTTGAGTTCCTAATAAGTGTTAAGACTTTCTTTAGTTTCTTCTTCCTTCCTTCCTTCCTTCCTTCCTTCCTTCCTTCCTTCCTTCCTTCCTTCCTTCCTTCCTTTCCTCCTCCTCCTTCTCCCCCTCCCCCTCCTTTCTTTCTTTCTTTCTTTCTTTCTTTCTTTCTTTCTTTCTTTCTTTCTTTCTTTCTTTCTTTCTTTCTTTCCAGAGTTGGGGATTCAGTCTTAGACTGTCCCAAAGACTGGGCAAGTGCTGTGTCCATGGGCCAAATCCTTGATTCCTGTTTACTTTCTTTTCTTTTCTTTTCTTGTCTTGTCTTGTCTTTTCTTTTCTATTCTTTTTTGTTTTTTTGAGACAAGGTTTCTCTGTGTAACATCCTTAGCTGTCCTGGAACTCACTTTGTAGACCAGACTGGCCTCAAACTCACAGAGATCCTCCTGCCTCTGCCTCCTATATTAAAGGTGTGCGCTGCCATGCCCAACTTTTAGTTCCGTAATCTTTCAAAACATTAATTGGCAGGCTGCTAACTTGCCAAAAAAAAAAATGAATTTGAACTCTGCCTAGACCTAGATAGATAATAATTGGGCAAGTTCCATTATTCTTTCCTCCATGCTTTCATTTTAAAATGAAAATTTATTAGCTAGGAGATTAATATGTTAGTCTGTTCTGTGTGAATTATGACTAAATTACCATTGTTATGGGACTAAGGCAGCTAGTATGGTAAAATGCTGTTTGACTCTGGGTGAGAGGAGGTGCTTTGGATGTATGGAAACAAGCTTCTGAACCTGCTATTGATGTAGATAAATTGCACTGTTTGCTGAAGCAAACCATTTCCTTGCATGGTCTTGCTATGTCATCCAGACTAGTCTGGGACTTACTTTATTTCTCAGGCTGAGCCTGAAATTTCCATTTCCTTCGTCAGTCTGCTCACCCTATTTCCCAGGGCTGGGGGGACAGCTGTGTGCCCCCACACCTGGCTTACAAAGCCCCCTTTGTGCTGTATTGTCTCTGGATGTGTGTGTCCGGGCCCTCAGGGAAGAGGACAGGTACATCAGCCCCCTAAAGCTGGAGTTATAGAAGGCTGTCCTCTGCCATGTGCTGCTGGGAACTGAACCTAGGTCCTCTGAAAGAGTAGCACATGCTTTTAACCTCTCAGTTTTGTGAAATATGAACTATTTCCCTCAGAAGCTATCTGTTGCAAAAGAATAAATACCTGTGAAGATTAGTAATGTTTCTCTAATATTCATGACACATAAGATATATAAGGCACGGCCTTAAGTGGGTTATGCAAGGCAATTGACAACATAATGACATAAGACAGAAAGGACATTGCAGATGGGAAAAGGAGAGATACAGCACGGTTAAATGATTTGCCATGGATTCTGTGTTTGAAGACGACAGATCCAGGTCTCTGGTCCTGGAGGCCATAAAGTTAGCCACTGTGTCTCCTGCTCCTGCAGAGCAAGAGCAGTGGTGGATAGCACGGGCACAGTAGTGATGAGCAGAGCGTGAAGGCTGCTGCAAGATTATTTTTTAAAAATCCATCTCAGCCGTGTTGACTGAAACACAGGGAATGTTAGGAGAGACGATCCGGGTGGAACCGCTGCATCCAGGCCCACTACGATGAGCAACATCTTTGAGGACACAAGTCACTTAGCCATTCTTCACCTTTCCTTTCCCACTCTTCATTGACATCATGTCATAGGTAGGTAACCCTCTTTTCCCCTTTCCCACGTTGGAATGTCCAGAAGCTATTTGGTCATTTAACAAGTGTCAGATTCCTTTGGCTCATCCACTTAGTAGTTTCTTGTGGCTAACGACCTGGAGGCCTTGGACCCCTTTCCAGAGGAGCCTAATGGGGCAGCGAAAGCAAGCCTCAGGCCAAGTTTTGCTGTCTTGACAAACACTGAGTAGCAGGGAGTTCAGAAACACCCCATAGCTTCTTCTTGCCGTCTCTTCCTACAACCTGTAACAAAGACCCAGACACAAGAAAATACAATGCCGATGCGCAGTTTAAGGCCAGTGAGACGGCTTTGTGGGAGGAGGCACAGGCTCTCAAGCCTGCCCACTGGAGCTGGAGCTCTGGACCCCAGGCTATGAAAGGACCAATTCCACAAGTTGTCCTCTGGCCAACATGCTACCCCCAACAAATACACATATGCAAACAAGCAAGTAAACAAACAAGCAAGCAAATAGATAAATGTGATTTTAAACGTTAGTTTACCTGCCCTCAGGGGTAGATTCCGACAGTGTGTAACCCCGAAGATGCTAACACCTGCTGATGTCAACAGTGAGCAACATGTTAGGGGGTAGGTTGCAGCCAATGTGTAGCATCTGGTGAAGTCAATGAGCAGTGTGTGCAGTCAAGGTTTAAGCAATCTCTTGATGACAAAATTCTATAGGCAAAGAAAGAAAGGAAGCAGTTAACTCTCCCCCCCCCCTCCCCGAGCTGCACCTCCTTAAAGAATCACAGTTTTACACAAGAATATCAGTTTCAATTTTTTTATATTAAAATTCAAGGTTTTTAAAAACCCCTAGTGTTCTTATTTGATGTCTCGTTCCGTGATCTCCTTCCACAACTGGGTAGGAAGAGCAGAGTTGTGTTCACTGAGACACGGTGGCCTGGGATGTGCAGGCTGTCACCCTCAGGACTCTGCAGAGCTGACTACCCACTCCTATCTGATGCCAGCACTTGTGACTGGAAGGCAGAGGACCACGCTCTGCTGCTCAGAGTATCTTCCAGAAAATCTCCATTTCAGGATTAAATCAGTACTGTCTGCATGGATACGGATGTACCGTAACTTCTCTGGGCCACGCTACCAGTACTGCGTAGCATTTCCCAAGGCTCCCCCATGTTTGGTTGATTGGGCATAAGATTGAGAAGACTGGCTCATTGAGTCTTATTTCCTGATTTGATGACCTTACTACCCGAGAGACACAAATAAAAAGATGAAGTTTCAGTTGCTTGCTAAATTTGTCTTGGACTGCCTGATGCTTGTTGGCGATCTAGCGGATGCAAACGCACAGAGGTCCCTGCTCTGCCAATAACAACACAGTGATGTTATCTGCAGTAGAAGGATGGCACACATCAGAAAATTTGCTCCACCCCCAGAGCAAAAAGAGGTCTAGTGGAGACAGAATTCACAGTGTGGTATTGCTGATGTGCTCTGTCACGCAGTGAACAAAACATAGTTGGTTAAGTGTCATTCTTGTCCTGTGCACGTTCTCATCCACACCATCACTTTGAGCCAGACTTGCTGTTTAATGTGACCCAAGTTTCTTTTTTCGTTTTTTTTCCTCTCATAATGCTCTTCTTTTAAAGCAGTTTTTATGCGAACACTAGAAAATAACTGAGAAGATTGTTTAGTGGGACCCACCCTGCAGCTAACTGGAAAAGACACTTGAACCCTCTGGGCCTTAAATTAAGTATCTGGAAAAATGAAGTGTTTGGAAAAAATGACATCTAATATCCTTAGATCTAAAAATTGTGTCACCTTGTATTTCGGAAAAGACAGTCACTGCTTAGTGTGGAACTTGTTGACTGGCATGGTTTTGATGAATGCCAGTGGCATATAGAAAAAAATAACCATCATTTTAAAGCAGAAAGATATTGTTATTTGGGAGCCTTAGTCTTGCTCGTCAAGGTTGGGTGACTGGGGCTATTGTGACTTGGAGTCCTTAGCTATAGGGGCTGCCAAATGGCACAAAAGAATACTTCACTGTTAATTTCGCTGGACGTTTCCAAGGGAAAACAAGCTTCCCTTCCCAAGTTTCCAAAGCCATGCTTTCCTCGGGGAAGGTAGTTGAAGCTGAAAGGCGCAGAGCTTTGGATTTAATTCAGTGGGTGAACATGAAAGTCTGGCATAAATCTTAGAAGATCTGCATTTTGCTGGGAGGCAGAGAATTGGGGCTCCTCTCTGATGTAGGGTATGCGAGAGGAGTCAGGGGTTTCCTGCCAGGGTGCAAATCAATTAAGTGAAAGTCTTGAGCTGAAATAGCTTTTTATCATCTGGGTGAGAAGCCACGGACTCCAAGAAAAGAGCTATTGTTTAGCAAAGAGCTAATTAGCCAGGCTGCACTGAGGCTCTTGGGTTTGTATCTTGTTAGAGGAAGGACAAGTCGAAATTGCACATGGGCCACCTTTTGTCTTGGAATTCCAAGGAATTGGGCATGTCTTAACCCTTTTCTGTTGAACACGGAATTCTTTTCAAAGCTAGGGCTATCTAACTCAGATTTAGATGGAGACCCAAGCCAGACATTTACTGCCTCTGATATACCAGGGGCTTCATAGACTTCTTTGATAATACTAGTTTGTTAGTCTGTTTTTATCCTGTGGGAAATAGATTCTGCAGTAAATCCTCCGTGGGTTTCTAACTCAGCTGTATAATAAATAGATATTTGTTCTGAGGCAAGTTGTCTGAGCTTGTGTATAAAGTGAGGTATGTGTGGAATGTTGACAACTAAATTAAATTTACTGATATTGTTGATGCCCCAGAGAACTGAAGGGCTTCTAACCCTAACATGGTATCCTGTTTTAAACTGTGGTTCTTACAGCACGGTAGCGTTTTATGATAGACAGGAACCGAGTTAATTCTTTGTTAAAAACAAACATGCAAGTGAAGTGAAAATTGGTGAGATGGGTGGCCTTCGCCTGGGCCAGGGAATTAGAGTTGCACTTCTTACAGAAAAACATGACTTAAGAAAAATTGTCTGTACTTTAAGGCCTCAAGAATTGGTACTATGTCCACGTCTTGGCTCACTGATTCACATCCTGAGTGTGCTACTCCCTGAGTGATGCCGACAAGTTGTGTACCTCCAGAAGTGTGACTTCTTCATCTAACATGTTGCAGATGATAGTAGTCTGAGGTGACTGTGAAGAGGAAAGGAAATACAGACGTCAAAAAAATGGCATGTCTGAGTGTCTGGGGAAGGTTACGCCCTTCATTGCCTGCCCTACCATCAGAGCAATGTGTGCATGCGTGCGTGTGTGTGTGTGTGTGTGTGTGTGTGTGTGTGTTTACAGGACAGAGGACAGCATCTTTGTTGTTCTTCATGTGCTGGCCAGCTTTAAAAATTTTAAGTAGAAAAAAATTAATTTTAGTATTTATTTTTTGAAAAATCTGTACATCTATACAATGTATCTTCATTATATTCACTGCTCTCTTTCTCCCTCCTGTTCCTTCTGTTCCCTACAACAAATCCCCTCCAACTTCACGTTCTCTTTCTTTCTCCCACTGAGTGGGGTCATCCACTGGGGCATAGGCAACCTACCAATGGTCACCTCCCCAAAGAAGAATGACTGTCCCTCCCTCATCATCCATCAGCTGCCGCTAGCTCCTCTGGAATTATTTACTGGGTCGGTCAGTGCAGGTAACCCCAGCTGTGGGTAGTCGCCATGACCCATCCAGAGGCCAGTGTTTCACAGCTGTGGTGGGACATTTGTACTTCTGTGTGAAGATGTATTGCCGTGACTGCTGTCATAAAGAGCTGATAGCTAGGCCAATAGTGAGGTAGGAGGTGTGGGCGGGATTTCTGGGAAGAGAAAGGAAGAGGAGAGGGAGTCTAGGCATGGGGGACACACCAGGAGATGCAGAGCAAGCAGGGTGTGCAGGAGGAGAGGTAACACGTGACACGTGGCACGTGGTAGAACGTAGATGAATAAAAACAGGTAAATTTAAGTTATAAGAACTAGTGAGAAACAAGCCTAAGTTATAGGTCAGGCTTTCATAATTAATAAGAAGTCTCTGTGTCATTATTTGGCGGCTGGTGGGACAGAGAAAAAGTCGTTATATATGGTATCCAACATGGGCCAAGTATATCCACATAAGGCCTGAGGAAGCTGTAAAATAAACTTCTGAACAAGCGGCTTCCTGGTGACCGTGGGTAGGCTCGGACGACAGAGATGTAGACCTCATTTTAAGAGGTCCTGCTGTGCAGCTAAGCACTTCAGCAGCTGGCACTGGGTACAAATGGCTGCCGCAGGTGGACACAGCATTCCCAGAGCTGTGGCCAGTAAATGCAGTGCCAGGGTGGTACCCTCTAGTACGAGGCCAAACTCTCACAGAACTGAGGTGGGTGGACCCAGCCATCAGGACGCCATGAGCGAAGCTGAGCCTTGCAGTAGTAGTAGCCTAGCAGGTTAAGATTTGGTCCACGGGGTCAGAGGAGGCTGCAGACATACAGAAAGTCAGTTCTGTTTTTTATTATTATTGATATTTATTGAGCTCTACATTTTTCTCTGCTCTCCTCCCTGCCTCTCCCCTTCCCCCTTCAATTCTCCCCCAAGGTCTCCATGCTCCCAATTTACTCAGGAGATCTTGAGACATGATCAATCTTGTTGTCTACAGGGTCCTCATGGTGTATTGTTACCTGCTATCCTTTCACATGGCACGGATAGTGATATATATTACGATTTGGTTATACAGTCCAAATGGATGTATAAAGTTGACAGCTGCCTTTTACCTTCCCAAATATAGAACAAAAAATATCATCTTTAGCTGACTTGTACACACTACACATTCCACGCTTGTTGATTTGATTTCAGAGTTGTTAAATAATAACCCAACTTTATTACCTTCATTTCCTTTGCTCTGTTAATGTTTTATCTCTTTTCTATGACACCAAGCATCAATAAAAGAATAAAAAGAAAATCTAGCTTATGTAAACAAGAGCGTGTGAGGTGCCTGGAGAATTCTCAAAGTAATGACATTTTGTTATGTGTTTATTCAGACACTCAGTCTTTTTATTGTCATTCTCCAGTTTTGCAGAAATGCCCTCCTAGGTTATACTGGCTGAGATCACGGTTAGAGGGCACTCTCCAGACTCTAACTGCAGCAGGAAATCATGGGACTCATTAGGTCTGCTGCCTCCACACCATGTTTACTGTCACTCTGTTTTGTGAGTGCTTTATTAATTTCTTCCCACTGATGAACTGGCATTAAGTGGAGTCAAAACTTAGCTTTTAAAATATAGCTTTCTCATATGACATCGAGGTGCTTTTCAGGGAGCTAGACATCGTTTTAGTTGTATCTTGGTTTGGTTTAGAGGTAGGGTTCCAAGTATCTCAGGCTTTCCAAACTCCCTCCCTAGCCAAGGATGACCTTGAACTCCTGATGCCCCTGTCTCCACCACTCAAGTACTGGGAAGGTGGGCATGTATCACTCTATCCATTCAGGATGTGGAAGTCTTTGCTGTTGTTGTTATTGTTAATGCTTTAAAAAGATTTATTTATTAGTTTACAGTGTTCTATCTGCATGTATGCCTGCAGGCCAGAGGAGGGCACCAGATTTCGTTACAGATGGTTGTGAGCCACCATGTGGTTGCTTGGAATTGAACCTCTGGAAGAACAATCAGTGCTCTTAACCTCTGAGCCATCTCTCCAGTCCCTGTTAATACTTTTTAAAACTGGGCATGGTGATGCATGACTTTAACCCTGACACTTAAGAAGCAGATGGATCTCTGTGAGTTTTAGACCAGGTCTGTCCATGTACTGAGTTCCAGCTTACCCAGGGTCACCTAAGGAGACCCTTCCTCAAACAAAACAAAAATACATTTAGCCTGAATTAGACTGTAGATATTACCATTGAGAGCTTTTGCAATTGTGAGGTGGATATAAACCAAATTCAGCAGTTGAGTGTACTGGGAAAGAACATGGTGGGGAGAGAGGCCATATGAAACCACACTCGTTTGTAAGCTAGAAGTATTCTGTGTGGATGAACAATGTTTTTTTTTTTCCAAAAGACACCAGTTATTTAATGAGAGTGTAGTTTGATAACATGACCATTTAGCAAAATATCACCAATAAGTTCTTCCCTAGGGTTTATGAGTTATATAGATATGGGGTTTTACCATGTGGTTGCTGGGAATTGAACTCAGGACCTCTGGAAGAGCAGTCAATACTTTTAACCTCTAAGTCATTTCTCCAAATCTTTGCTATTTTACAAAAAGAATAGCTAAAAAAAATGTTTTTTCCAGTGTTCCACATGTGCTGGAGAAGTTCTTTTTACCACTGAGCTGTGTCCCCTGATTTTCATCAAAACAAACAAACAAACAAACAAGCAAATGACTTGTGGTACCTAGCTCCCTCTCCTGGCCTCTGTGGGCACTGCACTCACATGCACCTATCCATATCCATAGTTAAAAGAAATTGGAGCACATGACATCAAGTTATTTTATCAGAGCTGGACAGTTATGAGAGATGGTTTTCAAGTTCATTATTAAATATTACATTATTTATTTTTAAATATTTGATTTTATTTTTAATTATGTATATGGGCGTGGTTGTGTTTACATGAGTATAGGTACCTCATGGTGGCTTACCCCTGTGTCTTTCTCCAGTTCTCCAGTTACAGAGTATCCAATACCTCCTTCTGAATTCTGAGGGCACTGCACACACATGGCGCCCAGACATACATGCAGACCAAACACCCATACATAAAAAACAATCATAAAAAATTTGCAGTTCTTACATAAAACTTATTTTTAACTTAGAACTTTAATTTTAAAGATCTGCTTATTTTTAGGCTGATAAGTGAAGTAATATTCATAATTTTCGTTGTTCATAAATGGCTGGGGCTGGGGCTGATACTCTGGAATGAATGATCTTGCACACAGAAACAATCCTGCAGTTATTAACTTTGCTAGCTTACTGATTTAAAGAGGCTTTAGCAGAATAACCAGATCCACAGAGAGGAACCCTGTCTTGAAAAAATTAAAAAAAATCCAAAGGAACAGAAGAAGTAGATCCTTTAGGAAGTTGTATTCATAAGCGTCCGTCATTTGACAGGTGTGGTTACCCAGACACGTGACCCCAGCACTTCAGGAGGCCAAGACGGTGAGCTTTCACTAGCCTAAGTCTCAGAGTGAGACCGTCTCAAGCAAGCAAGCAAGCACGCGTGCGCGCGCACACACACACACAGAGACAGTTTTTCTTTTCTTCCAGCCCGAATGTCTTTTCTTTCCTTATCTGTCCAAATAGCCCTTGCCAGACCTCCAGTACAATGTCAGAAAGAGTCACAACCGTTCACCACCGCCTCTGATATTAGCTGGGAGATTTTCATCGATGCCTTTCTTCAGGCGTAGGATTTTCCAGCTACTCTTGTTTCTGAGTGTTCTTTTTCTTTATTATGCAAGGTATAAAATTTTATGAAGTAATTTTAATGTATCAGTTAAGATGGTCATCTAGTTTATACTTTTTACATTGATGGGGCATATTATACGGATTGACTTCTAGGTATAGAGCCAGGTTTATATTCCAGGGATAAATTCCACACAGTTATGATGTACAATTTTTATGTATTACAAAATTTGGGAAGTAGTGTAGTCACCTTGTGAAATTTTATAAAAATAGTATACATTCACTAGAAATAGACTTGGATTTTTCTTTGGAGCTAGAAATGTATGTTCACAGTACTCTTTCTTGAGTTTGCAAGGTGCAGTCAGCCACTTGATTAGGAGGGCAAACCACAAAATCCATGATGTCCTGTGTTGCTAGACTCTGATGTTTGGAGGATTATGTGTATTAATAGATTTTCGGCTTGCAATATTCTGAACTGTGGTAAGTTTATTGGGATGTAACTGCTTTACTGAGGGGTCTGACATCTGTGTCCTCCTCAGGTATGGCTGACTCTTGTAGTCTTTGTTCCAGCTTTGGTCTCAAGGGCATGCAGAACTCATAGCACCAATTTTGGAGTGTTTCTTTCCTTGTTGATTTATTGGAAGAGTTCTTGAAGATTTGTTTTCATGTCCTCTTTAAATATTTCGCAGAATTCGCCAGTGAAGCCATGTGGTCGTGAACTTTTCTTTGGGTAGAGTTTTTGATGCCATAATCTATTTCTTTAGTCGTTTCTATTTCTTCTGAAATAGTTTTTATAGTTGTGGTCTTTCTCAGGACTTTCCTATTTTTAACTCGGTTGCCTCAGTCCCTAGAATGCAGCTTTGCACTGTTTTCCTTCACAGTTCCTTTTTATTCTCAGAAAGGTTGGTAGTAACATCTCTTTTTTTTGTTTGTTTTAAGAACTGGAACTCCTCTCTCTCTCTCTCTCTCTCTCTCTCTCTCTCTCTCTCTCTCTTTCTTGGTTAACCTAAAAGTTTATTTATTTGTTAAAAAAATTTTTTTTTCAAACAGCAAAATTTTAATTTTGTTGATTTAAAAATTCTGCGTTTTGAATTTCTGCCTGAATTTTTGTGGTTTCCCATGTGTTCCTTCCTTTGAGCAAGGGTTTCTCATATTTTGAAAGTTTAGATTGTGCTATAACTTTTCTTTCAGTTACTATAACAAAATGGGGTAATTAACTGAAGAAAAGGCAAAGGTTGACTTTGACCCATAGTTTTTAAGAGGTTTTAGGACCTTGCTTGCTTGGCTCCACTGGCTTGAATCTTTGAAGAGGCATTCATTACGGGGGTGGAGTGGGCATCATGTTTGGGAGTTCATCATGTTTCATGCTGGGGTGGACATGGGGGGCCAGAGCCGCTGACTTCATTGTAGGTAGAAAATTGAAAAAAGAAGGGGAACCGTTCAACTAAGCACCCTTATAATGACCAGAAGCCACCATCTTCCAATCTTACCTACCTGAGGACCAGCCTTTAACACTAGACTTCTGAGAGAAATTCCAGACCTAAAGCGTAGCAATTGTTGACCTGGGATCTGCTTTCGTTAAAATAATCATTTCAAGTTAAAGATTTCCTCCAGCCTCCACCACATCTCCTGTGTTTTGGTTCACTGTATCTTCATTTAAATTTTTCTCAAGCATACATTGTGATTTCTTCTTTGACTCCATGATTACCAGAAATACTTTAATCCCCATGTTAAAAAGATTTCTCAAGTTTCCTTCTGTCATCCCTTCTAAGGTCACTCCACCCGGCCTGAGTAATATACTTTGAATAAATGTATATTTATTTTAAATAAATAAAAGAATGAATAAAAATTTCATTCTTTTGAATTTGTTAAGGTTTGTTTGTGGCACAGTCAATAACTGGGGAACATTCCATGTGATTTAGGAAGTCATCTTTAAAGTCCCCAGTTGTAATTTTGAATATGTGAAACATTCAAAACATTGTGGAACATTGTGAGGTGTGATTCCCAGAACAGAAACTTAGGGCATGGTGGACTCAGTGCGGCTTAGGAGTGTGGGCAGGAGATGAGGGTTATGGTATACAGCCAAGTAAGGTCAGAAAAATCATAGGTTTGATGCAGCCTGGACTACATAGTGAGAACCTATGTCACAAATAAAATAAAATAAAATAAGATTGTATGTACTAAGATGAAAATTTTGTTTTGAGACCGAGTTTCATTGGATAGCCTTGGTTGGCTTGGAGCTCTCTATGTAGATTCAGGCTGTTCTCAAATTCAGAGATCCACTTGCCTCAGCCTCTGAAGTGTAAAAGACTTAGGCTGTGTTAAAGACACAGGCTACCATACTCACATGACAGAAAATATTTGATCGACATTCTGCTTAGAAATCTGACTTAGATAATGACACATAATGGTTGCTTTGTCCATGAGTACGGAATGTAATGAACTGTAAGCCAGTCCCAATTAAATGTTTCCTTTATAAGAGTGGCTGTAGTCATGGTGTCTCTTCACAGCAGTAGAAACCCTAACTTAGAAAATGAGGGTGACCATACACTCCTTATTTTCCCGCTTCCGCATCTCAAGTGTTGGGATTGCAGACTACACTACCACACCTGGCTCTAGAACTTTCAGTACCTTACCAACCGTTTACTTCCTTGAGCGAGTGTAATTAAGACTGTTTCACAGATACGATTATAACTTGAGAAAACTGAAAGGCGGTTTATACACTAAGCACAAAGCAACTTCCTGGGACTTACCATGGAGCTAATCACTGGGTCTCTTTTGTAGAATTGGGAGTCCCTCTTGGAATTCCTATTGAGCTTTGAAACATGTTACTTTGGATCAGTGTATTATTGCGTATATCTTGAAGGGTCATTATGAGACTATATAATGTTTCAATCAAAGTTCTAATAGGAAATTGCTGGCACACTGAAAATACATTAGGAAGGTTCATTTTTAAGGTTTATTTGTGTGTGTGTGTATGTGTGTGTGTGTGTGTGCGTGCATGTGCTTGATGGTTATCTGGGTGCCCGAGGGTCCCCTGAAACTGGAGTTACAGACAGTTTTGACCCATCTTCTGTGAGTGCTGGAAACATAACTCAGGTCCTCTGGAGGAGCAGCAAATGTTCTTAAGCATTGAGCTGTCTCCGCAGACTTCATTTTTTTTTAATTTGGCTACTTTTTTCACTTTCACTGATTTAATTAATTTTTTATTATTTCATATGTAAGTACTGTAATTTACATCTTTCTCCATCCTTTTTTCCTTCCACTCCCGAAATTCATGACCTCTTTTTCTTTAATTATAATTGTTGCATATATTATATAATTTATAAATACAACCTGCTGAAATCATTTAATATTGCTCACATGTACTTCGGGCTGACCTCTCTGGATTGGCTAACCAACAGCGGACTCATCCTGGAGAAGACTACCTCTCAGCAACCGGTTTTAGTTTTAAAATACATTTTTGCTTTAACTTGCCACAGGGTGTGATTATAGTGGGGCTTTCTATACATGTTTACAACATATAATTAATAGATTAGGCTAATTGGCATAGCCACCATTTGTTATTATTTGTGTGTGTGTGTGCTGAGAATATTCATGAGTCACACTTTAGCCCAGGCTGGCCTAGAACTCACTGTATAGTCCAGGCTGGCCTCAAATTCATGACAGTCTTTCTGCTTGAAGCTCCTTAGTGCTGGGATTACAGGTGAGCCATAGTGCTTGGCCTGATATTTATATTCTTACTGGTTCTCTCATTGAACAGGACTGACTTGTGCTGTCTCCAAACATCACTGAGACAAAAGAGTTGACACAAGCGATACTTTGGCTTCTACTCTGTTCTCTTGGACCACTGGTCTGGAGATTCTGCTCTTTGTTAAAGATCCTTGTTTAAGACAACAAGTTCCTTCCTGTCCAGACAACAACAGACCATGTGTATATCCCATCTTAGCTGTCGGGCTTCTCCCCAAGACAAGCCCTTGGATGTTTGTAGACCCGGCCTGTATCTTGAGTATGTTCTGGAGAGACTCCTGCTGGAAACCAATCTGCCAAGCCACTCCTGAGCTCTGGCTCCATAGGGAATGGGAAGCACAAATGGTGTTGTTCTAAGCCAGTAGTTCTCAACCTTTGGGTCACAACCCCCATTGGGGTCGCATATCAGATGTCTACATTATGATTCATAACTGAAGCAAAATTACAGTTATGAAGTTGCAACGGAAATAATTTTGTAGTTGAAATTTGCCAGAAAACGAAGAATTGTATTAGAGGGTCACGGCGCTAGGAAGGCTGGGAGGCACTGCTGCAAGTCATTACGTTTGTGGCTACTGGTTCTACAGCAGCAGCTAACTAACGCAGAGAGAGATTCTCATCTGTTTGAACCTCAGAGTCGTAGGAACCATAGGAATATCTATGAAATATAATATATATTATATATAAAATATATAAATGCATACCATAAAGAAAGAAAATTGAAAATATGTTTTTTTTCCTTTTGTTTTTCAAGACTCAATCTCTCTGTGTAGCCCTAGCTTTCCTGGAAGTTGCTTTGTAGATCAGGATGGCCTCGAACTCACATTGATCTGCCTCCCTCTACCTCCTGAATGCTGTAATTAAAGGCTTGTATTACCTACCATGCCGGCTGAAAATGTAATCTTTGCCTGAATTTTTCGATGGTTTTTCATTACTTTCTTATTTTTATTAAATAGAAATTCCAGGAGTTGGGTGGTGGTTGTGCACACCTTTAGTCCCAGCACTCAGGATGTAGAGGCAGGTGGATCTCTGTGAGTTTGAGGTCATCCTGGTTTACAGATTGAGAGTTCCAGGATAGCAAGGACTGTCACACAGAGAAACCCTGTCTGGGGGTTGGTGGAGGGGATTCCTTGCTCTTACCTCCCCGCTTTAGGCGGCCTGGCACCTGCCTCCTTGTTCTGTCTCCAATCAGTGGACATTTAGTGCTGGTGCCTCTTGACTGCAATCATGTTGTAAGGCTTTTGAGTTCCAGAAATAAAGATTGGGCAAAACTTCCATCTCCTTAGCAAAAATCACCATCCCCTTATTTGTAGCATGATGCCCTTGCTGTTGTAAAACAAACAGCACATATTTAAAACGTATACTTCAGCAAATTAAGAATAAATGTTGGAATCATCACTATGTCCAGCGTATCTCTTATTCTCGAAAGTTCCCTGTGATCTCTTCTATAATCTCTCCTTCCCTTTCACCTCATGCCTCAGAGTACTTCTCTAGAGAGATGCTAGAACATCTCCATGATGATAGAAGCTCTTGTTGGGAGGGAATTGAATCATTGCCGTGAAGAAAACCCCGTTTTGTTTCATTGTAGTTAACCCTCCAGGTGTTTATGAAGTCAGTGAGCACCAGGACCTCACAGTACAGAAAAACAATTCTTTCTATTGATCGTCGTGGATTAACTGGCTGATGGGTTTTAGAGATCTTTCTGCTGGGTCGGCAGAGCTAGGCCAAGTTCATAGAGTTGTGCAGGGTGTCACCTACCAATGGAAAACCCCATCTTCTTCCAGGAAACTAGCTCCTGGTGGTAACGAGAGAAGTTAGCTGTGTAGGTGGAGAGAGGGGCTTGTCTCTGATGGAGAGAGGAAAATAAAGCAAAAGGGCCATTTCTTTCATGGGATCATGGAATCAGCCACTTTGACAAGGGCACATTTATCTGAGTCCTCTAACTCTCATTCATATTCCTCTTTCCCCTTAGTTATTTAGACCAGAGATTGGTGACTTTGTAAGAATTCCCTCAGAGCTTACTGGGTTTAAAGAGGTTCTTCACAGCCAAGGGCAAGGCAGGATGATCCCTCTTCTTTTCCTAGAGAACGCTTCCAACTGTTGTTTCAGATTTCAAGAGTTTATTGATTAAAAACCCAGGTACATATGCACTAAAAATAAACAATGCTTTCTATTTTAGTATAAGCCACATTTATTTTCCTTCTAAATAAAAATGGAAATAGGGTCTGGAGAGATGGCTCGCAGTGGCTAGGAGCAAGCACTTGCTGTTCTTGCAGAGGACTCAGGGTCAATTCCTAGAATCCACGCGGGAGCTCATAGCTGCCTGTAGTAGCTTCAATCCTGCAAAACCCAGACTCCCTCTTCTGATGACCTGAGGTCCATCCATGTGTGTGCTACATATACACAAACTCAAGCACACACTTATACACATAAAAGAAAATAAATAAATAAATCGCCTTAAAATTCTGTTTTAGGTCTAAGTAGGTTATAAACAATTTGTATTATTCATGAACATTTGAAGGTATCTTCTATTTAACTTTAAACATGTAATGGTTCTTTATTCTTGTCAATGAATATTTAGCTGTGTCAGGGGTTTTGAAAAGGAAATTATTTCCCACCTTTCTTACTCTTGAATTTTTTTTTTCTTTCGAGACAGAGTTTCTCTGTGTAGCCCTGACTGTCCTGGAACTCACTCTGTAGACCAGGCTGGAGGCTCAAGCTCAGAGATTTGCCTATCTGTGCTTCCTGAGTGCTGGAATTAAAGGCATGTGTTACCATGCCTAGCTTCACTTGCTCATCACTAATTTTTAAAAGAGTGGATATTTTTGATCTTCTTTTCAATTTTTTAAAATATCCATTTGTGTATTGTGTGTGTGTGCTAGTACACTTGCCTCATGTATGCATGTGGAGGTCAGAGGGCAAGTTTTGGGAGTCAGAAATTAGTCTCAGGTCATCAGGCTTGTACAAGTTCATGCATGTACTGAGTAATTTGGCAGGCCTGCCAAAATGTTTAATGTCATCATATTCTATAGCTAGAATGAAGCTAGAGTATCCAATGACCAGAAATGATGAAAAATGCATTCCAGAAACTTAAAGGAAATTGTCTAAACTCAGAATACACTCATATCTTATATAATTAAAATGCATTCCAATAATATAAAGAAGCTTTTAGAATCTGAAAGTAGGAGAGTTTGTATTTTAAAAGAGAGCTAGTCAACATTAAAATATCTTCTTTTGATAGTCAAGTTTTTGTAGAATAAATAGCTTAAAACAGCTCTCTTAGATTTTCTTCTTTTAACTCACACAGCACAGAAGTCTCATCCATTCTCGAGTTGTCTCATTCCCTTTCTGTTCCCAAAGAAATGAGCCAGCAGTGTTTGGAGAAAAAATCAGCGTTTGTTCTACCAGGTTCTGTCTGGCTTTTGCTGGCACTACCATGGCCTGGGCTGATTTTAGTTAATTCACTGCCCACATTTTGCCCAAGTTTTTGGTTCGAATTAAATGGCTAAGTCCTTTCAAAACAAGAAGAGCCATTGCCAGCAGTCTCTGTGGTACCAAAATGCAGCATGGCAGGACAGCCAAAGAAAGGCAAGGATGACCCAGAGTGCTGACCCAGAGTGCTGACCCAGTGTTCAGCCCGGAGAGGTGTATAGCACATCAACTCTGGTGGAACTTTGGAGGGTTTGCTTGCTAAGGTGATGGAAAAGAAGCCAGAACCTAAACCTAACATTAATTCGGTTACTAGGATTGTGTGTGTCATAAAACCGTGAGTTAAGATCTCAAGCTTCATAAATTTCAATTTATGAAGACATCTTCAAAATAAGTTTTCAGTCAGCCTTTAGAGTTTATTTGTTAGAAACTAGACTACTTACAGTCCTGGATTCTGTGAGGCTCTTGCTATTAAAGTTACTCAGAAAAAAAAAAAAAGATCCTTAAGTTCCCATGAACACAGTTCTCACCATTCACTATTTCCCAAGGGAACACTGTTCTGTTTCCTCTTGGGGGAATGCATGATGCTTTTCCTTTTTCTTTTTTCACTTATTTTTATTCTTTTACACTTTCATATCTGAATGTACTTATTTTCGTTGTTTCGCCTCTGTTCCCCTGTTTTGTCCGTCTTCTGTCCGACTGACTCCCACTGAAGCTGCTCGTTGACTCCCACATCTTCTTGTGGGGCCCGCTGCGTGTGATTAGGGTTGCTTGCATGAGGATGGATGGGGCTGTTGTTTGCTGGAGTGTAGGCAACTTACTAGTGGCTACACCATGGAAGAAAGTAACCTCTTTGTCCCAGCAACAGTTCATTGCCTTCATTGCCAATGGACCTTCAAGGAAGAGTGGGGCCTCATCAACTCCTTCCTCATCCATGACGAGATGTTGACAGGCACAATCTTGTTCAGGCCTTGTGCAGACAACAATGGCTGCTTGAGTTTAGGAGTGCCCATCTTGTCCAGACAATGTCGTTGTGCAGTAAGAAGGAGACCATCCCCTGGCTCCTACATTCTTTCCAACCCTTACTTCCATAATGCTCTCTGTGCCTTGGGGAAGGGGGGTGATAGAGATGTCTATTGAGGACTGAGCCTTTCAACCAGTCGAGAGTCTCTGAGCCACCTGCTGCGAGAAGAAACCCCTCTGAAGGCTGAGCACGGGACTCATCTATGGATTTTAACACAAAGATTTGAAAGGCAATTTGACAACATGACCATTTAGCAAAACAATAGAAAGAGGTTCCTTCTGTGCCCTGTGACCTCCCTAACCATGGACTCCTGACAAGATTTATAGCACCAGATCAGGATTCCTTCTTATCGCGTGGGCCTCTATTCCAATCAGAAAACAATTGGTTACCCCCTTAAGAGTCATGCCACAGTTGCACCAGATGCATATCTTGCAGGCTGTTGTTGTTGCCCACAGCTTGGTACAGCTGTTGATGAATTTTCTTCCCTTTGAACATTATGAAAACCAGCCAGCAGGGAGACAGCTTTCAGCTCTGTTCTAGTTTTATTTCTGTCTTGTGACCAATATCTGTGGTGCCTATAGCAATAGGGTCTCGCCGTCAAGTTTTGGTGGCATGTGATGTCGATTCTGCAACCAGTGGACTATTGCAGACCATTCTATACACTTAGGAGTGCACATCCTGTGGCCAGCCTCGATTCTTTCTGCTACCCGGGAGTCCAGTGATTCTGTTGAGTTGATAACGTGCATATTTTCTTCAGCATTGTTGATAATACCTCTTTCAGTTACTTTGTTATTTCTTCTTGTAGATTTTAAGTCAGAGTCTCACTAGGTAGCTTCGGTTGCCTTGAACTCATGAACATCTTGTTTTAGCTCCCAAAGTTACAGGTATGCTATATCATGCTTGGCCATGTTTTCCTTTTAGTCTCCTCACCCAGATTTGTTTTTCCCCCCTCTGATTTCCTGATTTTTTTTAAATTTAAAAAAGCGACTATTTTTACCTTGAAAAATTATATGAGAAAGTGAAACATGAGGCTTTCTTATTTGGAGAGCATGTGATGATACAATACAAATTAAATGTTTTATTTCATCCCTGGGAAGAACTGAGTTTATGGCCTTCATTTCATTTCGTGTCCCAGCTGTTCAGGAATCACTAAGCCCACTGGGAATTGTGTGAGTTATGTAATCGGCTGGAATTATTTGCGTTTGCGGAAGCACAGTCGTTCTCTATGTTAGCCAGAGCTGGATGGAGCCACCTTCTTCAAGGATGCAGGGTTATGACTCTCGGGGGGACTGTGGTGTTCTCCTAGTGAGGTGCAGATGTAAATTTATTTACCCTTTTTGCAGCCTTTGAGAAAGAACACATCATCCCTCAGCATCTTGCCTCACTGCTGCCTTGCAAAGATGCCATGGGAAGAGACTAACAAGAGGTGAAACAAACATCCGGTGGGCTTAGAACATGTGACAGGACTAATATTTATGGGCTGTAATTCATTCAGCCCCCTCCGCTCTCCTTCTCATCCTTTAAACGCAAGGCATATAAATAAACATAGCATCTCTTGCTGAGCAGTTTTGTTCTTTCATGGTGGGAGAGAGGGAAAGAGCTTCCTTTGCGCTGCATCACTGTTCTGGGATTTCCTTCCTAGTCCCTCAACGTGAGTCATGAATCTTGGCTCTTTGAAGTTCCAGATTCTGGAATGAAAATAAATATCTACGACTGTGCTGTCATCCTACTATGTCAGCCTATGTGTGAGGCCGCCTACAGCAGTCGACATGGGTTGTCTTGTGCGGACTCGTTTTATGTATAATACCCTTTACTCTAAAGAGTGAGGCTGGGCAGGAATTGATACACATTTCCATGGGCTCTACCGCATCATATCCCTTCTTAAAGGCTGCCTGAATTCTCAAGAATTTATTTTCACTAAAGCGGAACAATAAAACTGTTCCAAAGAATCACTGCAGTTATCTTTTTGATAAAAAAAAAAAAGGTGCTGTTTAAGGCACTGTTCCTGTGTTGTACCTGGAGCTCCTGGCAGGACAGCTGGATGGAATGTGAGAGCTCCAGACAGCCCAGGGCTAATGAAACTCATTGAATTCTAGGAGGAAATGGAGGAAGCCACTGGCTAGATGCTGTTTCTCAGAGATATCAGGGTATTGCATGCTAGACAAGGGAAGCAACTTTGGCATGGGAGGAAAGCTTGGCCTTTGGAGTTACACTGTCTTTATTAATCTTAGTAAACCTGCTGAGCAAGTGGCTTTATTGGTGAACTAGAATGGATAGTCCTTCCTTTCTTCCTTCCTTCCTTCCTTCCTTCCTTCCTTCCTTTCTTCCTTCCTTCCCTTCTCTTCCTTCCCTTCTTCCCCCTTTCTCCTTCCTTCCTTCCTGCCTTTCTTCCTTCCTTCTTTGCTTTCTTCTTCCTCTTCCTCCACTGCTGCTGATAGAACTTGTGGCCATGTGCATGGCAGGCAAGTGCTATCCTATTCAACTCCCCCACCCTATCTATGTTTATCTTTATGGGTGGTCTAGTGGTTAGAATGAAACATATGTGGACATGTGTATGTAATTCCCTACTTATAATAGAAACTCAACAAATGGTAATCTTTATAGTTATTAAGGCTCTATCCAGGCACAGTGGTGCATGCTTTTAATCCCAGCACTCAGGAGGCAGAAGAAGAGTTAGATGCAGACACAGGTGGATCTTTATGCGTTCAAGGACAGATTGGGTCTACATAGTGCATTTCAGGGCAGGCAGAGATACATAGTAAGACCCTGCCTTTAAAAATGAAAAGAAAACGGAAAAAAATCTAGCAACTATCAGACTCAGAATCTTGAAGTCAGGTGTTTAAAAGCTCTGTGGATGTGACACATTGGCTGGGAATGCTAGCTCTGTTCTAGCGCCATGCCCAGACCTGCTTGCCCTGAAGCAAGGAAACAGCAGTGGTTCCTAGTCACGACAGGTGCAGCAAGGATTTATAATCAAGGCTCACTGACATGTTGTGCTAGGATGGTATTGAGGTTAACCTGTAAAGCATAACTGTTCTCTTTGTGCTTGTATTTGGGTTATCTTTCTGTTTTTGAGTTCTGGGCTCATAGAATATGGGATTTAAATAGTTTACCAATGGTGCACGCCGGTGGAATTTGCTGTGGAAGGCAGAGTCAGAAAGATGCTATGGAGCCGCTGTCAGAGTCAGACATGCCGGAACTTTGCTGGTAGGCCACGACCTTGTCATGATACAAACAAGTGGCACCTTACTCCAACAAATGATGACTTCTAGAAATAATATGCCTCCATATAATTTGCTATATTGGCTGTTGCACAAGTGTACTTCAGGCTGGGGGAGATTTGCAAATCTACATGCATTTACACATTTAAAAAATACCATTCATATGTATATAAAACAGCCATAATGAAACCCATAACTCTGTAGGTAGTTAAATAATTAATGCAAACTTAAAACATTACCTACATGCTGATGAATTCATTGTTACAACTGATGATATACGTGGGGTATGATTATATTAACTACATATTTGGAAAATTTTCCTTTTACCAAATTGCTTTTTTGTCCTATTAAAAGTCCATTCTGATATCCTAACTTTATCTTGGTCTGGGGTTGTAGCTCCGTAGTAGAGATCTTTGCTTAGTCCTTGCCAGAATGTGAGACAGTTCCATTTCTGGGACTGGAAAATGAAACAAAAACTGTGCTAGTTTTAACTACAGCCTTGTAAGCAGCAACAAGAATGTTGCCTTCAATTTTCTCATGTGTAACCGAGGTGCTCTTTTGCTTATAGCGATTGAGTGGATTAATGTAATAAAGTTGTCAGAATGCTGAGAACGCCCACTACACCTACAGATGTGAGTGTATGATTATGATCATAAGTCCATGGGATCATAATTTGTCACAGGGACTCTCAAAGGGTGGGAACGTAGCTCAGTTAGCAGAGGGGAGCAGAGAGCAGTAGGCGTGTAGTTCTGGGGTGGAACTCAAGGCATAAAATCTCATGGACAGGGTGGCACCTGTGAGGATTCCCAGGGGAGGTGGAGGAAGAGGGGGAAGAAATTCAAGATCATTCTTGGGTGAGTTTGAGACTACTCTGGGATACATAAGAATCTGTCTCAAAAACAAAACAAAACAAAAAGAGATGGAGGAAACATGGTAATTGTTACAGTTTATTGAACTCTATTTCGTGATCATTCTCTGTAAAGATATTGGAATTGACTTTTGGGAGTTTGATGCCACATAGAGAGTGACAACATCAGAATGCACAGCACGAGGGTTATCAATCTCTAACCTTGTGCAGTCTCCACCATGTCGTGGTCATACTTCATCTCTGAGCTCTGAAATAGCCTAACTCTAGTTTACCACTTTCGAGAATATTCTTCCTTTATACCTCATTCTTTCCTTTCTTGAACACTTACTATGCGCCAGGAATTTAGTAAGTCTTAAAGAAATTAAAAAAAGACAACTGTTAGGGATGGGCAACTCCATGTATTTATAAATGTGGAAGGTATCACCCAGATGTTTCTTCCTAGGGAGATGAAAATTCTTGACCACCTAAATTGGTTGTATTTGCTTTGAATATATTTATTTATATTTATAAATATTTAAATATTTATTTGTGTTTGTATGTGTCTGTGTGAGTGTGTGTGTGTGTGTGTGTGTGTGTGTGTGTGTGTGTGTGTGCACATACAGGGGCCAGAAATGGCATTCAGGGTTCTCCCCTACTCTTCACCCTTCCTATGAGGCAAGATCTCTCCCTGAACACGGAAGTTCTCAGCTAGGATAAAAACCAAGCCCCAGATCCTCTTGTTTCTGATCCCTTGGGGCTGGGGTTACAGGTGTGTGCCAGATACCTGGCTTGTTACATGAACATTGGGATCTGAAATGCACTTCTCATGATTAGACAGCAAGGGTTCTTATCTACTGAGCTATCTCTCCAGATCCTGTACTTTGCTTTATGTATATTAGTATAATCTTTAGTGAGTGTGGACTGTCCTTGTGCTTTCAAGAATTGCCTGTTTGAGGAGGTTCTATCTGTCTGTCTGTCTGTCTGTCTGTCTATCTATCTATCTATCTATCTATGCCATAATATATATTACCATGAGGAATTGAACATGTTTAGGGTGTGCACTGTAGAACTTTGCATAATTTTCTAAAGAGAGGGATGTGGAAAAGACAGTAAAATTCAGGGATTCTTGGAGGCACAATATTCCCTTGGATTAGGTCCCCCCTGGACCTCAGCATCCTATATTTCCACCATCCTCAGTTCTTCCAGCTTCTCTCCACGGTACTGTAGATAAGCTTTTCATGTGCATGTTTGAGCTGTTCTTCCTTTGAAGCATATCAAGGGACAGCAGCGCTCATTGACATAATGAGGCTGCAAGATCAGAAAGTCAAGCCTAGTGTCCATTGTCCCTCTTATTTCAGTCTTTGACCAACAAGAATTTCTATTAGTTCTCTGAATACCCAAGTGGGTTAATGAATGCAGATCACTGGTAACATCAGGACCCTGGTGCAATTTATGCTGTGAGTCCTGTCCCAAAGGAAACCCTTAGACACAAGGCATGAACACACTGGCTAATGATCTCAGGGTATTTTTGTTATCCTAATGCTTTTAAATATATTTTCCTAGTGGAAATTTTTATCAAGTTAAGCAATGAAGCACTTAGCCTCATTGTTTCTCCCATATTCCATTTGTCTGGGTAAAAACACAAATAACACCCAAAACAGGCCTATTAGGCTACTACCACGTGGATGACATCAATATATTACTTAGAGAAAACTTGATACACTTACTATAAAGTCTTTTAGTAGTCTGTCATAGACTTTTCACTAGGCAAGTCCATTTTCAAATTAGAACAAGAAAATCACTCCAAGTGGGATTTTCAGAAGGACTTTTTATTTATTATTGACAGTCAATATTACATTCTTAATTTTTTGATGCAGAGTGCCCTATTTCCCTCTGAAGAGTGGCTATCTAATCTAGAGAATTACAGGGCTATTTTTCATCATTCTGTTGAAATTCCAGTTTCTCCATGATGTTCAGGCAGCAGCCGGCTCCAGGATGCAGATGTGTCCATATTATCTCAGGCAAGGTACACATCAGCAGACCTCAAAGGAGCCCTCTTAATGCAAGGACATCTTGGCTCCACAGCTTGCTTCCTTTGACATCCTGCCTAAGGTCCTATAAAGCCTGCCCTCAAACTAATGACCTCATGCACTCTCCTGAGTATTTATAATCCCCGAAATCAAAATACAAACAAAAGCGGGTTAAAAATAAGTTTTGTGGGCCGGTGAGATGGGTCAGCTTGGATTGTTTCCAAGCCTGATAATTCAAGTTCCATCTCAGGAACAGGGTGGAGCTGAGAGCTAACTTTGTAAATGTCATGAGTTGTCGTCTGACCCCTGCGGTCACCAAGGCACATGTGCCCACCTCCATGAATGCATAATGAATGAATGGATGGATGGATGAAGAAAGAAATGTTAGCAAGTGAAAAAGTAACATCCTTGGCTGACAGTAATTTGAGAAAACCATTCAACTCTGAGAGCATATGATGAAAGAGAAAGCATTTGAACTGTCCATGGTTCGCTGTTGGTGCACCATAGCTTTGGAGCCTTGCAACTTTGTTGACTTTGTGAGTCAAACTCATCTATTTCAGAAGCTGCACAAAGGAAGCATTTGTTCTCAGTGTCTCATCACCCGTCACCCCACTGCCTAAGTTCCAGGCCTTTCTATCCAACTCTGCCAGAAGAAAAGGCACTCACCCTGGAGTGCCTGGTAGGATAGCCTGGACTCAGGACATGACTGCCTTAATTTATGTCCATTGGTGCTACAGAGTGCTTATCTGTGTGTGTGTGTGTTTCTAGCCACCAGGGGAGGAGTTACAATATAATTTCAAAGTTTTGTTTGTTTTACTCTTTATGATATAGACTGCAGATTGTAAGTTTTGTTGAGAACAAAGCCATTTATTCTCCAACAGCACCTTTGGCTCACACTAGAAATAGAACAGAATAGGAAGCTGTGCACACACTTTCTCTTCCAGCTGCCTAACTGGGTGTGCTTTACCTGACCTAGTGAGCTTATAATGCTCTAACTGAGTTCTCTGAGTCCCTGCACTGAGGAAATGACTGATTGTTTAAATTTGCATCTAGGCAAAGTGACAACTTTGTTTCCAAAATTCCCATATGACCATAGCTCCTGGTCTCAGGGAAAACCCTTCACCTTCCTGGCTTTGCTGTGTGTACACTCATTGCTGTCATTTCTCTCTTTCTTTGTTCAGTGTTTCCTGTTTGGACCTTTGCTCTACTTAAGTTCTCCTCATTTCTCCCCATCTCCATGATCAAAATTTATGCTGGTTAGTTTTATGTCGCCTCGACACAAGTTAAAGTCATTGGAGAGGAGGGAACCTCAACAAGACCCAACTGTAGGCAAACCTATAGGTCATTTTTTTAATTAGCGATTGAAGGGGGTATTGTGGGTGTTGTCATCCCTGGGCTAGTGGTCCTGAGTTCTATAAGAAAGCAGGTTGAGCAAGCCAGAGTGTGAAAGCCAATAAGCAGCACCCCTCCATGGCCTCTCCATCAGCTCCTGCCTCTAGGTTCCTGCCCTGTTTGAGTTCCTGTCCTGACTTCCTTCTGTGATGGACTATGATGTGGAAGTGTAAGGCAAATGAGTGCTCCCCAACTTGCTTTTGGTCATGGTGTTTCACTATAACAATAGTAACCCTAACTAAGATGGAATTTAAATGGAGAAGATCATCTGTCTCAAGCAAGTACTTTTGGATACATGATTTAAAGGAGAGGCTGACTTTTTAATATCAGATATTATATCTTTTATTTTTATCTATTGCTGAAGTGCTAAGAGAATTTCTTCTCAGAGATGAACTAGCTGCTAAAATTCCCTTCTGTGTGAAAATGGATGGAAGCAATGATCTCTGCGGGATTTTTCTAGCCCTAAAAATGTCCACGCACGGATGAGCTTTTGTTTCCTTGGACAGGGTAGGACATATGGAAGCCTGTCTTCCCATAGGTTGCGTTTTCTTGGTCAGTGGCTGAACACCTGCTTGGGATTGCTAAGAGCCATCCCCTGTAGTTCCCAGAGCACTCCCTTTTAGCTTGGGGCAGCAAAATGTTCCTCCAGCAGGCAACTCAACTTGGCGTTTCTGCAGTAGCTTGGAATTCCCGCAGCCTCAGTAATCCAACAGCTCTGACAGCTAATTTCTTCTGTGCTTTCTTTTTGAAAAAGGGAATTCTATTTAGGGGTGATGGAGAAATTACATATATTCAAATATTCCGAATGAGCAGAAATTGACTGTCTAATCAGGGCACTAATTTATTAAACATACATCAAAACACAAATTTAAAAGGTGAAAATACTTCCTTTTATTTCATGAAGGGATAGACCAACCATTTTTCTTTTATTATGCTCTATTTCAAAGCAGTTTAATGTTGATGGAAAAACTGAGCAGGTAGTAAGGGTGTTCGAGAGTGCTGGTTAGTTTTTGTTAGATGGACACAAGCTACAGTTCCTTGGGAAGAGGGAACCTGCAATTGGGGAACTGCTTCCATCAGGCTGGCTTGATTGATCACCAGTGTAGGAGGGCCCAGCCCAGGGTGAGTGGTGCCACCCCTAGTCAGGTGGTTCTGGATGGTATTAGAAAGTCGGCTGAGTCAGAGGGGGGAAAGCAAGGCAGGAAACAACATTCCTCTCTGGTCTCTGCCTCAGGTCCTGCCCTTGGCTTCCCTGATCATGGACTGTGACCTGAAAGTGTAAGCCAAGGAAACCCTTTCCTCCTCAAGTTGCTTTTTGGTCAGTGTTCAATCATAATAACAGAGAAACAAAGTTGAACATCTACTATTACGCCTTTCATCATTTGCTTCCATACATAACATCTCACATTAATCTGGTGCATATATTATAACTGGCACACTTTCCTAACCATTACATTTATCAGTTTATTGTGATGATTAAGGTGCACAGTTGATTGACATCTTGGGGTGAATTTTTTTGAATATTATTTTTTTTAAATTACTTGTTACTGTGTCTGCGTGTGATTTGTGTGTGGACATGACATGGTATGCATCTCTTATCTCCTGTCTTTATGTGGATTCGGGGGATCAAACTCAGACTGTGACCTTGCATGGCAAGCACCTTTCCCCAGTGTTTAACTTAAAGGCCTCTTTCTGTTCCAGCAGGCCACTTTGGTCCTGTCTTCTTAGTGGCTTCCCTGCTGTGACAGTGTATTGCTTTCCCTGTTCCCAGTGACTTTCACAGTTTAGGAGCGCTGAGGCAGTGAGGTCATTGTGGGATATCCCTCATTCGGAATTTGTGGGGTGATTTTTTTTCCTCATAATTAGACCACATTATGCTTTGGGGAAGACGATCCCAGAATAGAGTTCCATCTCCATCACATCCCATTAGAGATAACTTCACCGATATGACTCACCCGTTGATGTGAGTCTGGGCATTTGGCTGAAATACTGTCTGTGAGTGAGGGTTTTCCAGGGAAGTCAACCATTTTGAAACCATTCTTGACTAGTATTTCAAACGAAGATTCTAGATTCCAGATTTAGAAGTTCATTTGGAAATTTACACACACATTGTCTTGAGAATAATGAAAATGATTGAAATGCTGCCCCTGCAATTCCGTTTTCTGTCCGAAGATCATGGACCTTCATTAGCTAAGCTCACAACTTCCCTCCCACCACTCTCCACGGGAGGCCAGCCTCCCTGGTTGCAGTCAGAACTCAAGAGACAGGGAGGGGGGATGTGACATTTTCCTCCGGAATGGCAGCCCTGTGGACACTGACCTAGGCTTGTCAGTTCCAATAGCTCCCCCAGCGCTGAGATCTCTGACATAGCACCATCGGTATTTTCAGCTTTTGTGAAAGCCTTGCTTAGAGAGCAAAAAATATTTCCTAACTCTCACTAGCAGACTTCTTTCTAGCGGACTCAGCCCAAGCTGATGGGATTGCAAAGCCTGGGCAGTGGGCACAGAGCCACGGTTTTTACTTAAAACAAAAAGAAGGGCAGAGGAGGCAGTGCAATGGTGGAGTGCCTGCCTAGAATGTACATTAGATTGCACCTTAAACATTCTTGTGTCCGCCACACTTTTAAAGTCAATGCGATTATGCCAACATGCCTGGCCTTTCTACCTTGCTGAAGAGCCAGGACACCGTTGTCCCTGGAATCCATTGATTGACCAGACTGGTGGACCCGTGAGCCCGTGGGATCCTCCTCTCTCTGCCTCTCCCATTGCTGAGGGTACAGGTTGTGACAAAATGCCCATTGTATGTGTCTGGATGTGTGTGAATACATGTGCCTGTGGCGGTGCATACACACATGTCCGTGTGTGTGTAGAAGCCTCCCTGAAGCTGATGGCAGGTGCCTTCAGCTTCTCTACCTTATTCACGGAGGCAAAGTCTTGCACTTTCTCACTTGAGCCCCGAGCTTCCTGTTACGACAGGTCTTGTTAGCCAATTTATTCTAGGGATCCCATTCCTTTATCATGGGTGCTGAAATTACAGGGAACCACCATACCCTCTCCGCTGAGCATTTATGCGAGTTTTGTGGATCCAACCAAATTCCACTCTTCATGTTTGCATGGGAAGTGCTTTAACCCCTGAGCAATCTCCCCAGTTCCTTAAACTTCATTAATATAATTCTTATGAAATACACCCAAATCTTCCTAATGGTTTCAAACCTGCCACTTTTTTGAATGGCTCGTTTGTTCAAGTCATCCCCATTCAGTCTCTTCACTGCCTTAAGTTACATTGCTTAATCTTCTTATTAGGGGAGGTTGCTTCATGGCGAAGTTCTGTGATGGTCTGTGCAATGAATATATTTCCATTTTTACTTCTCTGTGGTTTCCTTCCACCTCCATCATAGTAAGGCTGGGATCTGGTGTTTCCATGATCACTTTGACTCATTCCTTCTTTCTGTTAAATATGCTCAAACGCCAAGTTTATGGCTGCTGTTGAGCTAGACACCAGGATTCATGTTAGGAATGAATTGTGGAGCTCCCTGCTTTGTGGAGCTCACAGCTGAGTGCCTACTGCTGCTGACACCAGCTTTGACATGGGAAAAAGAAGGAAGCTATAAACCCAGAGGCTTAACTGACCACATTTGTCCTTTAGGAGCCAGGGGCTATGCTTTTTGTCTTGATGTGTTTAGCTTTTTTTTTTTCCAGCATGACAACACATGGGTCACCTAACAAGAGCAAACCTCATTTGAGAAAATGGCATTTTCTCAAAACCATTCCTTGGCCTCTATAGATCTGTGGGGGCATTTTCTTGATTAATGGTTGATACAGGGGTCCTCACTCACTGTGAGCAGTGCTACTCCTTGTGGTCCTGATTGGTATAAGAAGGCTGTGGAGCTAGACTGAGCATGCTATGGAGAGTAAGTCTGTAAGCAGCGTTTCTCCATGGCCTTCCCTTTAGTTCCTGCCTTAGTGTCCTTGATGATGGAATACATGCTATAAGAGCAAATAAACCCTTTCTCCCCAAGTTGCTTTGGATCGTGGGTTTCCCACAGCAACTGTTGTCGGAGGCTGCTCGTTCAATCCTGGTCACACAGAAGCTGTATTATTTGCAATACTGTTTGGCCAATAGCTTAAACGTATTTCTGGCTAACTCTTATATCTTAAAGTAACCCATTTCTATTAATCTGTGTTTCATCACGTGGCTGTCACCTACCGGTAAGGTTCCGTTTGGTGTCTGTCTCCTGCATCTGTCTCCTGTGTCGACTCCATGGATTCTCCTTGATTCTGCCTTCTTTCTCCCCCTGTATCTGCTTGGATCCCCACCTTGCCCTATTCTGCAAACCCACTGGCCGAAACGGCTTTATTCATTAACCAATAAAAGCAACACACAGAAGGACTTTCCACACCAAGCAACAGAGATGCAAATTCACCAGCTTGTTAGGCCAACACTAGTTTTCTATTTCCACATCTCTTTTTCCTTCCAGTTCACTCTGTTCACTCATGTAACGAATTTCCTCAAAGCTCCCCACTGATCATATCATTTCTTTATCTAAATATCTTGGGTACCATTGGTCATCTCTCAGTAACGGTCAAACAGCACAGCTTATAACAATGTAAGTTACCATTGCTAATAGTTTTAATTTAAGACTATAGGATCTAGCTGTTTAATTGTTCAGTTTTATGTCAATGTTAATAGTGTTCCAACCTGAGCGATAAATTCTCTGGCCTCTTACATTTCCCTTGAGAAGTCCTGCTTCGTGCACTTGTCTACATCGATAGTGATACTGCTTCATTTCCATTTGGGTCCTCACAGTCTTCTCCATCTTTCCGGTTGTTTTCTTCTCTCAACAGCCTTAAAATTCAGCTTACTTAACATCAAGCTCTTGGATGCTTGGTTCGCTGACACTTTCTGTAGCTATAGTAGCTTGATTGGGAAAACATTAGCAAAAACAGGCATCACCAGGCAGGGAGACCAGGTCTTAAGCTCTGCTTTGCGTTTGCTGTTGACAGCAATGTGGTCTTAGGCATGTATTGTTACGTCCTCATTTTCCATCTCTACAGAATATAGACCATAGGATGGGTTTCATAGTGTTGTTTTGAATAATAATTAGGATAATATATGTAACATAGTATAATTTTGGTAATATTAGGAACATAGAAGTTGTAAGTTATTTGTAACAAGCTTTCTTGTCAGACTATCTTTTGAGTGCAGTACACAAATAATGACATTGAAGCTTATTATTAGTTATGAAAGCATGGCCTTTAGCTTAGGCTTGTCTCAATTAGCTCTTATAACTTAATTTAACCCATTTATATTAATGTACATTCTGCCATATAGCGTTACCTCTCTTCCATCTTGCGTCTCTTGTTTCCTCTCTGTGCCTGACTGACAACCCCACCATTCTTCTCAAGAGTTCGCTCTCTGCCTGGAAGTCCCGCCTATACCTCCTGCCTAGCTATTGGCAGTTCAGCTTTTTACTACACCAGTTATAGCAATACAGCTTCACACAGTGTACAAATATCCAACAAGTTATTATTATTAATAATTACCTTTTTATTTAGCTGTGCAATCTCTATCTAGCTTGGAACACAAAGACTGCCTACACACTGTTAATACTGTATGTCTTTTTGATGGGAATCAAGGAGGGAAGGGAGCCATTAATGGTGCTTCCAGCTCCTGGGGTCCCCACAAAGTCACCTAAATATTCATCCACTTGATCCAATAGGAGGTTTTTTGTCGTTGTTGTACCTTACCAGCGAGCTGCATCCTTAGCTCTTAGGGCTTTAATAGCTGTGGCTGGACAACTAAGATGTGAATGGAAGCATGTCCTGGAAATGGCTGTGAAGAAGAGTCAGCAACTGTAACTGTGCCTATTGCTACTGTCCAGGCAGCTGCTAAAATAACAGGATGGGGAAAACTAGGTTGAAACAACGAGTCTTCGTTTTCAGTGGGAGGTGGGTTTTTGTTTGTTTGTTTGTTTGGCTTTTTAGTTAGTTTTTTTGTTGTCGTTCTTTGTTTTGTTTTGTTCTTTTGCTAAGGGTAAGAGGAGCTACTGAGAAAACTGTTGCTGATGGTGAAAATGTGTGTCTAGTTAATGTTTCCTCGGTGGCAAGAGGTTTTCCGTGTCTCATCTTTGCCAAACTCGGCAAAATCTCTGGTGAGAAAGAATGAAAATGAAGAGACGTGAAGTAGTTTCCCATGGAATCCTAATTCCCAGTCTAAGCGGGAGAATGGAGTTGAAGAGTGAATCTGAAGGAGGCAAAGGCAGCTTTTTAAGTGGAGCTAAAGTGGAAGACATCATCAACACCGAGAGAGTTACAGACTCACGGTAGAGAGCAGAGCTCTTTGATTGCCGCGTCTCTCTTCTCTCTCAGAGAAGAATAAATATGTGTGAAAGACCAGGACGGAGTTTACCAGGCATTCTGCAAATGACAGGACTAATGCCTTTTCTGTTGGTGGCAATGAGTCCTCAGAGATTCTGCCGTGGGGCTCAATGGGAGCAAAGCAAGGGCTTCGGGCAGTGGCTCTGCATCTTTGCCAGCCTCTGAAAACTGGAACTAAAATTAAAAGTCGTCCAACAGTTCTAAATGTCAGACGGAACGCTGCCCAGCAGGCAGCACACAGTGTCAACTTTCCTCCTCTGTCCTGGCCTATTGTGTGAGATGCTGGATCCCGCCCTCTTAGCACTTCACTGATACAAGAGCCAAAAAAACAACTTGGTCCACAATTAACATTCTGTGATGTGATGTCATTACCAGTATGCCTGGGACTTATTGAACAAACTTGTTTTAAACTTTTGATCCTCAGAGACCATGCTTTTTTCCCCCCGTGATTACCTCCCCCCTTCAATGGAAACTCCTTGTGAATGCTTAAATGCTACACTTTCTAAATTGGTGCTAAGGCACACAGAGGGTCCTTGACCACATACGAAGTGAACTGTGGAAACATTTTGTAAAATAACGTAAGACTAGCCTTCTGAAATCCATGGTCACACACACAGTTCCAGAAAATTGAAAACAGTGGTTTTGATTTAAGTATCTGAATACTTGCTTGTGATTTTGATGGCTCCGAAAAGGTTTTGTGAATGTGAACACTACATCTGTTGAAACTGTAGTCTTAATTTAGATAAAATAGACCAGGAAAGATAAATGGTGGACATGCTTGTGAGTGCTCAGAGAGACTCCATGGGAACTGGGAGAGTGACCAGTCCTTGACTCCATGGTGGCTCCCAATGGTCTGCATAGGAAAGTGTGAATAGAAGAGAGGATCCGGGCAAGTGCTCTGGGAAATGTTTTTGATGCCTCATCAAAACACACGGCAGTGGGTTCCATTTGAGACTTTCTAATTCGAGAGATGAAAGTGGGGTGGGGTGGCTAAGAACTCGCATGTCTGAGTTTCTAGGTGATGCTTGTGCTAATCTTGCAGATCCAGAGACCACTGAAATAAGAATTGTTCTCATGATTTATTATGCAGAATTACCTTGGAGAGACCAGAAAGTCTCCATCAAGAACATCTCATGGGACTCAAGAGTCAGTGACTTAAATATTTTTCCCCTTGGGGCTTAGCTGTTAAGAGCATTGACTGCTCTTCCAGAGGACCCAGGTTCAATTCCCAGCACCCGAATGGCAGCTCACAATTGTCTGTTGCTCCAGTTTCAGGGATCTGATACTCTCATACAGACATACATGCAAGCAAAACAGCAATGCATCTAAAATAAGGATAAATAAATAAAAATCATTAAAAATTGAATTTTTTTATTTTTGAGTTTATAATATAATTACATAATTTATTTTTTCCCTTTCCTCACTCCAAATCCTCACATATATTCTTTTTTTGCTTTCTTTCAAATTCATGGCCTTTTTTTCATTAATTGTTCTTACATGCATATACATATATATTCCTAAATACACCTGTTCAATCTGTATAATGCTACTTGTGAGTATGTTTTTGTGGCTAACTATTTGGTATTGGGTAATTAATTGATGTACTCAACCCTGGAGAGGATCATTTCTTCCACTCTCAGCGTTCCTTAACTGCCTGTAGTTCTTTACATAAGGTTGAGACTTCATGGGTTCTCCTCTATTCCCTTTGGCATGTCTATGAAAAAGCCTTATGGTGATGCTGGTACTTCAGCCTCAAGTATAGTGAGCTGAAGACTTTAAGCTGCAGAAATATCTACAGCTTGTTAGAAAAAAACATGAGCCCTTAATTTTTTTCATAAGTATCTATGGTGAAGTTCTAATCTTCCTTTAAGGGTAAGGAAACATTATAAATAGTTTAATGGCTATGTAAATAGTTTAATTTTGCCATAGGCTAAATCACATCTCATAACTTTGTATAAAAAATTGTGATGCAATTTGACGAATAGTTAGCAAAAATCTGATGCCACCTGCTCTCAAGTCAACCAAGTCTTTTCAAAGGAGACAGTAAAATGTGATGGAAAAGACCAGACTTTCAAGGTGGATAGATCTCGGCTCTGCTACCTACACTGCTCTGGCAAGTTGTGGTGGTTGATTCTCTCTTCTGGAAAGAAATAACAATTCCTGACTCACGCTGCGAAGAGCAAGAGTGTGATATGTGTCAGATGTATGTCATAGATTCCAATACACTGTGAGCATTAAATAAAACAGTTGTAAAACGAAGAGGCAGGGGAGGAGTATGGAGTGAATAGGACCAAAATACACTGTATGCATGTATGAAATTCTCAAAGAGTTAATAAAACCACTGTCTTAGTCACTTTTATATTGCTGTGATAAAACACCACTACCAAGGCAACTTGTTAAAAAAACCCAAACAAACTAGTTAATTGAGCTTATGGTTTTAGAGGGTTAGAGTTCATGATGGTGGAACAGAGAATCACTGAGAGTTCGCATCTTCATCCACAGTCCTGAGGCAGAGAGAGTGCACACATGGAGTGGTGTCAATCCTTTGAAACCTCAAAGGCCTTCTGCAGTGACACACCTCAGCAATGCCATACCTAATCCTTCCAAACAGTTCCATTAACTGGGAACCAAGCGGTCAAAGATATGAGCCTATGGGAGCCGTTCTCATTCAAGTCATCCCAAACATTATAATAAAGGAAGAAATAATGGTAGATAGCACGTCTCTCATTTCTTAGTTTGTACTACTGGCTCCCAGGTGAAGATTGCTGTCCAACATCATACTCCTCAGCTAGCCATTCCAGAAAAAGCGTTTGAAGGGATTTAGATTAAGTCTGAAAGTCTAAAAGAGTCTCTTCTGTAAGATTTAGGAATCTTTTTGAAGTTATGAATTAAAGAAAAAGTAAAACAAATTTTTTAGATGTTGTGCAATGGAAAGGATTCCTTTTCTATGATCAAATAGGCATGGTGCATGCATATTTTCTGGAATGCTAATGAAATATTTGAAAAAATGAGGTGTGTTTGTATATATTGGCTTGGCCAAAGTCCATAAGAATAATAGAAGCCAGTTCCAAATCAATATATGTTATCTGAAAGATCATAATTATATGAATGTATTAAAAAACTCTGGCATTTATTGTTAATCTTGGTAACTGCAAGGAGTATCCTTTTCTCTAACACACTCCTCCATTCCTCTTTTTCCTTCACTGAGGTAGAAGAGACGGACAGACTCAGCTAGGATTGTTGAAGGAACTTTAATGATCACACCAAGTAGTCAAACTGTAGGAACCGATAAGGAGTGTGGTACATTAACGTAGGACAACCATCACCAATATTAGGCAAGAAGGACCTATTATTATTATTATTAGGCAGTAAAGGAAAGCAGGCTCTTGGAGGATGGGTGGGGGACCATCTGATAGAAGCTGCAGTGACAGAGAGGTGCCGCCATTGCCAGGGTCATGTGAGAGCAGCAGGGAACAGATGAATGAATATCTTCATCCCTCTCCCCTTCCACCTAGGAATCTGCTGCCTTGTCAACCCACTGGCAACACCCAGTGGAGTCCAGTGGGCAGCGGAGGTCAAGTGATGACATCTGTAGGGGCAGCATCCTAGGACAAGAGCAGATCAGAGGAGGAAAAGTAAGCATAGATCGAAAGACATGCACTTGGGTTGGAGCTAGGAAGTAACCAGCTCGTGAAGCCATTTCTTTCGTAAGACAACAACAACAACAACAACAACAACAACAACAACAACAACAACAAAAATGTTTTGAGGTGAATCAAGGGCACAGGAAAATAGGATCAGGTGCTTGCTTTCACAAAAGGAGCTGTGGTCTGGATGCAAGGTGAATGAAAGAGATTATGTTGGGAAGATGTTCCGATACATGGTTTTCAAAGACAGTTTGCAGATTATAGATGCTATTCACTAGTAAATGTAAAGGCATTCTTTTCTAACACCTTGAATGACAAGGAAATCTTAGTGTGGAAGACTGGGTCTTACTGGAGACAAGGAAAGGAGACAGAAGACAGGAGGTCGCAAAGGAGAGAACACTGGCTTAGCGTTAGAGTAGCAGTGGCTGCCATCCACGCCCTGCCTTCTCAGTGTGGTGAGCTAGGTAGATCCTGGACCTGCTCCCCATAGACTAGATGTGTACTATGTCACGTAGTCATTGTGAGACTAAAGGAATTCATATATGGGAAATGCTTTGGGAGAGGCCTAGACCTAACCTGCTGCCAATAACTCTAGCAATTTAAGAATACATAACTGATTTTTTGCATGCCTAATTTATGCCAGGCATATCCTACTTACTATCCATAATTCTTTAAGTAACCTCATTTCATGCAGACACTGGAGGCTCGGTGCTCAGTAATTTGTACAAGGCCTGTAGTTAGCAAGTGACTGTGCCAGGTATTGAAGTTGGGCCAGTTCGATGCCATTGCCAGGCCTTTCCTGGTAAACCTCAGCCCACAGGCTTTGTCCTTTTTCTCTCACAAGGCAAATACTCTTGAAAAAGCTTTCTCTGAAGTCAAATGATGTGACTGTGGGGTGAGTTTTCTTTGAGATTCTGTCCAGGAAAAGCATTGAAGTTGATGAATATACAAGCTCCTTCTGAAGGGTATAAAACATTTGAATATAATGTGCCAAGCAGCACAATTTCCAAGTGGATGCACACAGTGAAATCCAAGCTTGCTCTTGTATTGTTCTCAGTGAATCATCTGGGTCTCCTCACTGCCCCCAGCACCAGGTCATTCAGTGTATCTCAGTCAGCCCCCTTCATGATGCTAACCCACATATGGAAAGTCCAGGAAGAATTTCTGAATTTTAAAGATTGTTTTAAAATTAATTAATCAAGAAAATGACAAAAATATAGAAGAATCTATGAACTTTCTAAAGAAAATAAACCCAAAGTAAAGAGACAGGGATTAATGTGTTGATTTGTGTAATAAACATAATGAGACAGATTTTTATTGGTAATAGAAAATGAATTAAATACTTAATGATGTGTGTAGAAGAGGTTCTGTATGGATTGTATATGCTAGTTTTAGAAACCTGAAAAGGAAGAGTCAGAAAGAATTGTGATGGGCAGATATATATGCAGGACAAACCCCCATACACATAAAATAATTTTGGAAAATTAAGAAAAGCAAAATGACCTGCATCCTGCCAGATAGTGGAACACACATCCGTCAGCATCTAAATCAGTGACTGTCTTCCTGTGGGTAGCGCCCCCGCTGGAGGGGTCAAACTACCCTTCCCAAGGTCCTGAGTTCAACTCCCAGCAACCATATGGTGGCTCACAACCATCCGTAATGAGGTCTGGTGCCCTCTTCTGGCCTGCAGGCATACAGACAGAATATTGTGTGCATAATAAATAAATAAATAAATATAAAAAAATTAAAAAAAAACTACCCTTCTGCAGGGGTCACCTAAGACCATTGGATAAATTCTTCAGTAGCAGCTTAGTGCACAGATTTGCACACATTAAAATAAGATGTATGGTGGGCAGAGTCGACACTCAATGAGAGCACTTGCTGTCGACGTGTGAGCACCTGAGTTTGAATCCCGAGCACTCAGCGTAGCCAGACACGGCTGTTGGTTCTTGCAACCTCAGAACTGGGGCTGGAAGTGGTGGTAAGATTTCCAGTGCTCCAGTGGATGGCCTCCAAACCACGCACACATGAGCAGCACTAACTGAGTGAGTTATCAAAAAAAAAAAAAAAGTTAAGAGGGGAAGGAGATTTAAGGGGAGTCAGGGACGGGAGTAAGGATGGGTGATGTATATGATCATATCTCATTGTATACATGTATGAAATTCTCAAAGAATGAAAAGAAAAATTGGGGTGAGGTAGGCTCCCCAAAGCTCACTGTCAGCAAGCCTAGTCAAAATGGAGACGTGTAGTTCAGTGAGAGACTGTCTCAAGGCAGTAAGTCAGAGAGCAGTAGAGAAAGACACCTGGTGTCCTGCTCTGGCCACCACGTGTGCATGAAAGGGCATATACATACAACACACATGCACACAGTTAGGTGCATATGCACCACACACATACAAATCATAAATAGTGACATGCAGTTCATATAGAATGCGAAATACATGCTGTGTAAGCATATGTATCAGGTTTATAAGGGAACACATAGAGATACTCATAGATTCGAAGGGAAATGAGTGAGGAAAAGCGGTGTTGGGTTTAAACAGTGGAATAAGAGATTTTAATTTTTCTAAGCTTCAATTGTTACAGTGCTTCAACAAAAAAGTTTTAATTTTCTGTAGTACACTGTTAAGTGAGCAGCAAGCATGGAAGTGACAGAACTGGCTACCTAACAGTTTTTACTTAAGTTATATTAACATATTTTTGGGTGCATAGAAGTGAGCCAAGTGTCAATCAAGGTGTATGGCCCCGTGTTGCTTAGTACACTAAACTTGAGCCAAGAAAGCCATTTGTATGAGTAAATACAAATATTTCCACTTCTCATAATTCCCTTAGATGTTTCCCTAGCAATTCATATAATGATGGAAATTCTCATATATTCTGGAATTTATGCCTCTGGCATATTATATGCTATTTTCATGTTATAGTTTGTCTTCTTTTTGAGTACTTGAAGTAATGGTTTTATTTTAGTCTTTTGCATTAGAAAGAGTTGTCTCAGTGTGCATGGTAAATTTAGTTCAAATCTAACTACTTTTAATGACATATGATTCCAAACTTCTAATGTTTTCTCTCTTCTTTTCCTTTTAGGTAAGTAACTGATCAGGGACATGAAGAACTGACATTTCAAATGACAACCATGTTGCAAAAGGTACTTTGGTATTTTAATGTTATTCTAAAGGAATCTGATCAAAAGACACGGGGGCTAGAATATAGTTCACTACTCCGTTGCTTGAAAATCTTGTGAATCAGACATAAAGATATATCATTTTATATTATGAAGAAAGTAAGTATGATGATCCTTTTTTCTGTGTTGAAGCAGCTATTATCAATATAATATTACGTGGGAACGGAAAGGAAAACCGTCTTTTCCTCAAGCCTCATTTCTGGGAAACGCAGGAGGAATCTGTCGGACTGTAATAGGTAGAACGGGTCACACTGGGATTTATTCCGTACCCAGCTCTCAGTTCTGTTCTTAGGGTTTATTTTCTGGGGCCAAACTGTCTTCAGAATTACAGCTTTCATTGCTTTAAGGGGTGTTTGATTTTTGTATAATTACCTCAGAGCACATCCATATGGAGAATTCTTCAGGGGAAGAAATATGTATGAAGAAATTGTCTTTTGATAAAGAAAAATAGAGGGAAACCAGGAACATAATGCAGAATTACATGGAGGAACCACAGGGTGTGAAATTTCTTAGGGCATCACACATGTGGTTTTTGGAATTACGTTCTTTTTAAAAGGTGTGATCATATTCAGGAGATTTTTTTTCTAGAAATAATCTTCAAAATATTGTAGAAGCTATCTCAATCTCATTACAGAGAAAAAAAAATCTACATTATAAGCTATTAGTCTGGCTGTATGATGTCACAGCATTTGTAGCCATGAAGAAGACCAGTGGTGTTTTGGTTATTAGCTGGACAATGGTGGTGAACGCCTTTAATCCCAGCATGTGGGAGGCAGAGGAAAGCGGGTCTCTGTGAGTTTGAGATCTGCCTGTCTACAAGAGCTAGTTCCAGGACAGGCTCCAAAGCAACAGCGAAACCCTGTTTCAAAAAAAAAAAAAAAAGTCTGTGTTGTCCTTTCACACAAGATTAATAACTAAGCAAAGATGACTAGATGATGTCAGGGATACAGAAGAGGGGAAAAAAAATCTGTTCTTTTTTAATAAAAATTATCATTTTAAAGAACTTCCAGTTTTGCTGAGAAATTTTCTTGTAAAAGTTTGCCTCCACTGAGGAGGCATTGCCTGAGGCCGTGTTAGAAAGAAAAAAAAGTTTAGGAAATAACTTCACTCCAAAACGTGTATGCTCTTTGAATGATGACATTTAATTAGAATAAATTTCTATACTTTGCATTGCTTTATACACAGTTCATGAAGAGTTTTATTATTGTTGATAATTAGAGAACACCGTTCCACTTGGGCTGTTTTCAGGGAGGGTAGACAGCACTCTGTCTTGTTTGATGACGAATAGTGTTTGTAGAAGGATCTAATAATATCATTTCATTTACTTGAAGTAAAAGCAAGCGAGGCTCCCCAGTGTGAGTGGCAGGTGAAAGTCCCATGGGGCAGTCGAAGGATTTGTGGTGACTTTGGGAATGACCTTTTCTTGACTGTACTGGGGAAACTGACTTTGGAAGGTTGTCCCACTGAGTAGGGGAGCTTTATCTTTTCATCTATGATTCCCTTTCCTGGAGAGACAGCTCTCAGTTCCGGCTTGTGTCCTTGACCTCTGTTTAGGACCTAAACTTTAGATGCATGCTCCTGATTTCCACACTAGAATCTATGTTGAGTGTGAAGTCTAGTCTAGTCATACAGAAGAAGGCAGTAAAAGGGAATTAAAATAATGAAGATGGTTAAGTGTGAAGCCAGGTGGTCCAGATATATCATTCATAGATTTCAGATGCCTTTTTTTTATAGGCCTACTTAACATGTAAGAACTGGAAGAAAATATCAAAGACTAAAATTTTCCTCCAATAGGGAGTAGGGTAGTCTGTATTGACATGGCCGTTGATACACATTATTTTTTGTTTGCTCATGATACCCAAAAATTTTCATCTAAAAATTGACATGTCACTGTGTATCTTTAACCAAAAATCAGATGCAGTCCTTGAGACATGTCCCGAAGTAATGGGACACTGACCTTTCCTTCTACCCATGAATAATCTGTTTGAACTTTAGGTAACTACATCTTGCAAACTGTTCATTTTATGTGATTATTTTCTCCTGAAGCACATACATCATTGCTAATAATGATAGAATTAGATTTGTTTGTCTTGATTGATTTAAGTATCTCTAACCAACAAATCAAATGGGAGCTCTCTAGTTTTCTCATTAAGTATAATTAGATGTAGCATCTCTATGACACTGTAATTGCATTTTACGTCTAGTTTTTGTGACTAGAGAAAATAATACTCTTATTTCTTATTTTTTTTTCTGGTTGTTTGGGGTTAAAGGCATTCACAATCTTCATTAAAATTTGTTCTTTCTTTGTTGTGGAAAAAAGATAAATTAATTCCAACCAGATTCTCTGAATGTGGCCGGATTCTCTGAATGTGGCTGGCCCGGAGTCTTTCTGAAAAGCCATTGACAATGACACTGGGACTTGTTTCCTCTGCATATACTGGATTTTGCGGATCCAGTCTGTCTGGACACTCACCATCCTGGACCTGGACGGAGGGGGGAGGAACTTGAACTTCCCACAGGGCAGGAAACCCTGACTGCTCTTAGGGATGGAGAGGGAGGAGGAGAGGGAGTGGGGGGAGTGGGAGGGTGTTGGGAGGGGGGCGGAAATGGAAACTTTTATAATTTAATAAACTTTGAAAAAAAATTTGGTAAGCTAAAGATCACCACCTTCTCTTACAAATGGAAAAAGAAAAGACATTTTAAAGAAAAGTATTTGTTCTATGATGAGTTTTTCTTTATCGTACCCGGGACCCCAACCCTTTGTTGTGAACCTGTGTTTAAGAGAGAATTCAGAGAAAGTAGGGACTGGGATGAGAGCTCAGGTGATGGAGTGTTTGTCACGCATGCACCAAGACTTCAGTTCTGTCACTGTCCCTGCTGGTGCCACGACCATTAACCCAGCAAGTTCAGCACAGAACCGTGTGCTTTGATCCCAGGGCAAGAGGACACTGACAGGTGGAAAATAGAGGGTCACTGGCCAGCCGGTCCAACTGCATTGGCAAGGTCCAGATTCAGTGAGGATGCTGTCTCAAAAAATAAAGTGGAGAGACGATTGAGAAAGGTGCAATATCAACCTCTGGCTCCCATGTGCAAGTGCATGACTGTGGATGTGCATGCATGTGTACATACGAACATGTGCACACTCACAGAGGAATATGCACACACACACTTACACATGAACCTCTACACAGACAAAATGGAAAAAAAATATCAGGCAGGATCTGACAAAGAAAATGAAGTTTTAACAAGTTTATTGATTACTTTTTCCAAACAAAAGTCGTTCCCCTGGCTCACAATTCGTTTACGTAACTCCTGTCTGTTAGGTAGTCTAAGAGGAACTAGTGATGAGCTACTGTGTTGGTCTTATGATTAGACAAGGAGCAAGAGCAAGAGCTGTGTGACTTGCCAACCAAATTCTTCATGATTTTGCAAACAAATAGCCAAATATGCATGTCCCTTTGGGGCATATTAGAAGGACTTTCCCACAGACTTATATGAATCACAGAAGTCTCCGAGTCCTGAGTCCGCATTCTTAGAGCAAAGCATGGGAGGAAGATATGACTATAGCCTGATCAGATGATAGAAACCAGAAGTAGAGATCTCATGGAAGAGTTCATGCCCTCCTCAGCATGCATCTGGTCCTCTTCATTTTGCTCCCATCAGCTGTGGTTTCTCAATGGTGCAAAGAAAATATTATCAAATATTAACAGTTTTCAGAAGTGCTTTTGAGCGCCTCAAATAATTGCAAGCGTCGCAAAGCTTATAGGAAGTGCCCGTCTCAGGGAAGCTTTATTCAGCTCCCTGAATGGTGCCCTCCAGTGTCCAAGAGCTACTCTCAAGTGAGACTCAAAAGCAGGGCACACTCATTGCAGATAGGGAATAAATGTGTGCTTCATGGGTGTGTGGGAGCCAGCAGAAGGGGAGAGTAGAATTTTGCAGGTGGCTGAAAAAGTGCTTGAAATAACCCAACTTAACTTTTTGTCAAGGATCCAGTGCTTTGGAAATTATTCATTAAAATAAGTTAAACTTCCCAGATTTGAATGCATGCATTTCTGTCCCGGATAAGTAGCCACATACTGAGACTTTAAAAGGAACCAATTATCTTCTGTCTTCCTCACCTTAGGAGGAAAATAATATTTGGAGGACAATATACTTCTGACAGATGTTAGACGCAGTGTTTGAAAACTGTTTAAAGACAGACCTACTGTGTGCCTCCTTTTAAAGAGAGTTGAAAATACCTGTTTGTGCTCCCCAAATCATTTATAATAATTGACAGACACCCAAGCCAAATTCTTTGCGATTTGAAGAGTTTAGTTTAGCATTTATTGTTGGCTTTTTAAAGTATGTGTACCCAGAGGGCAGCTAATTTACACAATACTTTTTACAAATTTTGTGCACAGAACAAAGCTTCCTGATAAAGCATTTTCCACCAAACCTTTAAACCTTGGATTTGGGAGCATTTTCAAATCTTAGATTTGGGGACCAAAGGTGATCAACCTGTTTTTAATCTCAATCCATTGATGCTCAGGCTGAATTTACATTCTTTCTGTGAGCCTCAGGGTTGGCACTGCCAACGATACTCTGTGCAACTCAAGGCTTTGGCTTTCTTTTCGCTCACATTTTCTTTTTTAATTTTCTGCCGAGTCAAACAAAATCTACACAGGGAAAAGAAATCAAACTGGACAAATTGTAGGTCATCAGTGAGGTGGAAAAGTTGAATGAATAAACAAAATTGGATTCGCAGGAGATAAGCGTGTAAAAATAATGGGAAAGTGCTAGTAAATAGCATATTATTTGTTTTAGTAATATAATAAAAATCATTCTGAAATTTTACACATTTTAAAATTTCACACAGGATTTTTTTGGTGTGGAAATAAAGAGTATACGCATTAGATATGTGGGAAAGAAAGGAGGACAATCAGATTCTCACTTTAAAGGGCACTCATTAGATCACCCACAGGTTAAGATTGATTGATTGGATGGGTTAAATTACTCAGGCTCTGAGATTGATTACATCTTGTGCATTTCTAGATCTGTTACTCTTTCTCAGTGGATACCTGTATAATTGTCTAAAAGTGTGTTGTTGGCTAAGCTTTGTATACTTTTGAGGCCAGGTGGGAGTGAGCGATTTATGAATCTGGTTTGAAATCCAGACGCAAATATTTAGCATCTTCTCAATAAGTCAGAGTGAGCAATACAACAAGTCTTTGCGGTTAAAGAATTTCACAGAATGCCCGGTTCTGAGAGGATGTACATCAGCATCCATCCGGAGGCTTGCTGGGTTTACCATAAATCCTTGTCATGTGACTCTTGCATATACAGTCAGCATTTGCCTTGTGTTTCATAGTGAGTTTTGTCTCACTGTATAGCTCAGGCTTGGGTTTATGATCCTCTTCCCTTTGCCTCTTCAGTGCTGGGATTCAGTGTGTGCTACCTGGTTTAGTTCCATGTGTACCACCAAACTGGCTCAGTACCATGTATACCACTAAGCTGGCTTAGTACCATGTGTGCCACTAAGTTGGCTCAGTACTGTGTGTGCCACCATGGTGGCCCTGTTCCAGGTGTGTACCACCATGCTGGCTGGGTACCGTGTGTGCCACCATGCTGGCTCAGTACCATGTGTGCCACCATACTGGCTCTGCTCCATGTGTGTACCACCATGATAACTCAACATAGCCTTTTACTGTGATAAAACATGTACTATGATTAATATGTCTAAAACAAAGTATCACATTGCCATTTTCCCATTATGCTGCCAGTGGCACCAGAGAGAAGCTTACTTGCCTTACTCTAGGTATTTCTGTCAGCTCATTCAGGTTAAAGAACAGGAAAAATGATATGAGAGCTAAATAGTTGAAAAACTATTTAAAATAGAAAAATAGCTTAAGCTTCTGAAGAGAGCGAGCTAAACATATTTCTATCTAATTGGTTATTGTGCAAAAATCTGTATTTTTGTGTTAGGGGCAAAAAACAGAAAATGCTTTTAGTTCAAAATATTTTTCTCTTTTTTGATGAGTATTCTGAAATGATATGTTAAAAAAAAACAAAGGTCAGGTAGTGGGGGGAAACACGCCTTTAATCCCAGCACTTGGGAGGCAGAGACAGGAGGATCTCTGTGAGTTCAAGTCCTGTTTGGCCTACAGAATGAATTCCAGGACAGGCTACAAAGCTACAGAGAAACTTTGTCTCTGAAAACAAACAAATAAATAAACAGACAAATTAAAAAAAAGCACCAAAGGAGAAATCTACTATGGGGCCCTTTCAAACATAGTTCCTTTTGATGAACAGACAAACCAAACCTTGATTGTGCTGAAAAGAGTTTTGCTTTGGATTCTTTCATTTCCATGAAGATGTATCAGGCAAAATTCTGCTGGCATAACACTCCCACAAAGAGAGAAGTCTGTCGGGATGCATGTAGGGATATGTGTCATTAATATCAGTGTATCATACTTGACATTACCTCTGTTGGTTGCCTAGCATTCTGCCTAGCCCCAGGGGATCTAAAGGACTCCGTAATGACCAGTTTCATTTACTTAATTAAAAATTATTTTTAAAGTAGCCAGAAATTGCAGGTGCATCCTTATAAACCTAGAAATCAGGAAATGGAGGCAGGAAGATTTTAAGTTCAAGTCCAGCCTGGACTATGTAGAGAGACAATGACTCAAAAATGAATTAAATTAAAAAAAATGCATGTTGGAGGAGGCTGCTTGTTTCATTCCCTGCTGCTCAGCCCCAAAATAACCACACAGAAACTATTAATTAAATCACTGCTTGGCCCATTAGCTTTAGCTTCTTATTGGTTAACTCTAACATCTTAATTGAACCCATCTCCATTAATCTGTGCATCACCACGAGGTCGTGGCCTACCAGCAAAGTTTTAGCACATCTGTCTCCGGCAGCAGCTCCATGGCATCTGTCTGACTCCGCCTTTCTTCCTCCCAGCATTCAGGTTAGTTTTCTCTGCGTAGCTCTGTTCTACCCCATCAGGCCAAGCCAATTCCTTTATTAACTAATGGTATTCACAGCATACAGAGGGGAATCCCACATCAAATGCAAGATGCTATCATTAGGAATCTAATATTTTAAGATATAGATCTTGTTCAAATACTTACACATTAGTAGGATGAATACCAAATTTTGCATTGTCCTTCATTTGTTAGCTGTTATCTTGATTTTTTCTCTCCCCCCCTCCACCCACTGGTACAAGGCTTCACTCTGTAATCCACTCAAGACAGCGCTCATGGCTCAACCTTCTGTGTGCTGGAATTATAGGCGTGAGCCACCACTCCTAGCTCTAGGCTTCATTTCTTTTCTTTTTTATTTATTTATTTATTTATTATGTATACAATATTTTGTCTGTGTGTATGCCTGCAGGCCAGAAGAGGGCACCAGACCTCATTACAGATGGTTGTGAGCCACCATGTGGTTGCTGGGAATTGAACTCAGGACCTTTGGAAGAGCAGGCAATGCTCTTAACCTCTGAGCCATCTCTCCAGCCCCTAGGCTTCATTTCTAATGTTGAGGGAACTCAGGTCAGTTTTCTTCTTCCCAGTGTTTATAATGGCATAGGGCTTTGGTCACAACTGCTGAGATGCTATTAGTGACAGCAGTGATCTTATGACATTTGAGTGGGAAATTTCAACATATTAGTTCAGCCTTCCTATACAAGACAGATTGCCTATTAAAAAGCATTTAGTTGAAATATTGATGTTTCCAAATTACTCTACATGCCTATGATGAATAGGGAAAGGAGTGGTAAAGAACAGGGTGCACTTCACTTTATAAAGATCTAGCCTTTCAAAATCAAGCTAAGATAATTACAAATGATCCTTTTCTCTATTTATTTTATTTAAAAATTTACTTTTCATTTTACATACCAACCCCAGTTCCCCTTCCTTCCCCCACTCCCCACCTCCCCCTTTTCATCCCCCATCCACTCCTCAGAGGGGACAAGGCCTTTCTTGGGGAGTCAGCAAAGTGGCATACCAACTTGAGGCAGGGCCAAGCCCCTTCCCTCCATATCAAGGCTGAGCCCACCATAGGGAATGAGCTTCAAAGAGCTGGTTCATGCACCTGGGATAGGTCCTGGTGCCCTTGCACCCCACACCTCTAGCAACAGAGCAAACCACATAATTATCACCCACATTCAGAAGGTCTAGTTTTGTAGTGAGGGGTTGCGGGCAGGCCTGCTTTTCACCTCACCCGGCTCCCACACGGCTAGCTTAGTCCCAGAAATAACAACACACAAATTGTATTCATTTAAGCACTGCCTGGCCCATTATCTCTAGAGAGTTAGTTACTGACTAACTCTCATATCTTGATATTAACCCATTTCTAATAATCTGTGTAGCACCATGACGTGGTGGCTTACCGGAAAAGATTCAGCATGTCTGACCTGGTGACTGGCTCCATGGCGTCTGCCCCATTGCCCTCTTCCCAGTGTTCTGTTCTGTTTACTCCGCCTACCTAATTTTCTGTCCTATCAAAGGGCCAAGGCAGTCTCTTTATTGACCAATGAAAATAACACAATAGACAGATAACCCTCCTCCATCATAGTTTGGTCCCATGCATGTTCCCCAGCTGTCAGTTCCCACTAGCTTGGGTCAGTTGTCTCTGTGGTTTTCCCATCATGCCCTTGACCCACCTTGTTCAGATGATCACTCCTCCCTCTCTTCAGCTGAACTCCAGGAGCTCAGCCCAGTGCTTGGCTGTGGGTCTTCAATAATATCAAACATTTTTTATTTTTATCTATAGAATTTAATTTGAACATTCCTGTATTCCTTATGAGCAATGTGTAGATTGGCACAAAGAAGGCATTCCTTTGTTTATTTTCCTCTTGCCATGGGGAGATCTTACCCAGTGCATTGCTCTGATCATTCTGTAGGTCTGCTATAGCTCTTAGTACACACACACACACGTTTGAGGATCAAGGATGCGCTCTTCTGCCCCATCTCCCATTTTATGTTTTATATTGTGTTTAATTTCAAGTATTAAAAAGTCAAAATTTATATTTAAAAGCAGGAATTTCTAGGCAGTAACTATTCTGAGAACCATAACTATTTACACATATGTTATCAGCAGAATGCTTTATTGGTTATCAATCAAAAGAAATTCTATATGTAATCTTAGTTTTATAATTTGTTATCATGAGGAAATAATTTTGAGGTTTATGAGATGCCATCTATCCAAGTTATCTTTTTTTTTTATTTCCAGTTGTTTTGAAACAAGGACTTGTTTGGTCTAGACTGGCCTTGAACTCACTATGTAGCAGAGGCTGGCCTTGACATCCAATTCTTCTCACTCAAGTGCTGGGATCGCAAGCATGCTTCATTTCATCTTAGTGCTTGTATATTTTGAAAAGATTATAAAAGGCAATTCATTCTGACTTCCTCTACTTGGTCCTATGCTTAAATGTTTGTTGCCATGGCAGCTAAGAAAAATATATTAGGTTTTCATTGCTAAGTGTCAAATAGCATGATCTTCTACACATAGCACTTTGGTTTATAGCAATTCAGCACAGCATCTTTGTCTTTGGGTGTGTCAGCCTGGGAACTATTATCTGCCTGGCAGCAGAGTGAGGGAACTGTCTAGAAACCAGGAGATGGCTGCTAGCATCAGCTCCAGTGCTGGTTAGCACTGTGGCCTTGGACAATGACAGGCAGCCTAAATTCAGTTTCTTGAATTTGATAAATATAGAAGCAAAATGGGTGGATGACTTTGAAGGTTCTAAAGTTTCTTTTAATTAAATACTGAAGGTAATAACATCGAAGGATTGCTCTGACTGATCTTGGTCCTGTACCCAGCCTTAGGACCTCTGTTTCCATTAAAAGGAAGCTTCAAGGAGAGGCTAATTATTTTTGGAGCAGGATTTGGGAAGGGAATGATATTTGAGTAGGTCTATATTCCAACACACTGTGCCAACACCTGCAACACTCACGCATGATTGGTTAGTTATCTTTTTTATATAGCCTGATATCTATTCCTGATGCTTGTCTGTGTGAGGGTTACTATTGCTGGGATGAGAGACCATGACCAAAGCCACTAGGGGAGGAAAGGGTTATTCAGCTTACACTTCCACATCGCTGTTCATCATCTTTGGAGGAAGTCAAGACAGGACTCAACAAGGCAGAAACCTGGAGGCAGGAGCTGATGCAGAGGCCATGGAGGAGTGCTGCTTCCTGGCTTGGTCCCAATGGCTTGCTCTGCCTGTTTTGTTTTAGAACTCAGCACCACTAGCTTAGAAATGGCTCCACCCACAATGGGCTGGGCCACCCCCCTGTTCATTGCTATTTAAGAAAATGCCATACAGGCTTGCCTACAGCCCAATATTAAGGAGGCATTTTCTCAACTGGGCTTCCTTCCTCTCAGATGACTCTAGCTTGGATCAAGCTGATGTAAAATTAACCAGCACAACAACTCAGTGTGGAACTGGGTTGCTTACTACCTGCATGAAGTCTGCTTAACATACCATGAGAAAGATTGAGAAGGGTTATCTGATTTAGCCTAGGCAGTTTGATGGACAGCTTTGAATTTCACTGGCGTGCTTAGCACTCTGGAGAAAAGTAGAATTTAAAATACGTTTCTTTGCTAGTCCCTTTGTTTGTGCCTATGCTTAAATGTTTGTTACCATGGCAGCTAAGAAAAATGTATTACCTTTTCATTGCCAAATGTCACATAGCATTGACATTTATTGCCTTTTGTTCAAGTCAAGAATTAACAATAATGGTGTGCAAAATGAATAATTCAGTTTGACTGAGCAGTGTTTGAAGTTGACCCTGGTATGATAGTTAGTTATTTAAAAATATCTATCTATCTATCTACTATCTATCTATCTATCTATCTATCTATCTATCTATCTATCTATCTATCTATCTATCATCTATCTTTCTACCTATGTCTCTGTGTGTATGATGTGTGTGATGGGGGCTGCACATATAATAACAGTTTGAAGGTCAGAGCACAACTTTGTGGGATTGGCTTCTTTCCTTCCATCCTTATCTGCAATCTGGGGATTGATTTCAGGCTGATCACCAGGCCTGTGTGTCGAGTGCCTTTACCTGCTGCGCTACCTCACGCACCCAAGCTTGTTGTTATGAGCGAAGGCTTTGTCAAGAGCCTACTTGAATATGAAAAAGAAGTCCGATGTTGATCGACTTCATGCATGTATCAGTTCAGATAGTGCAATATCAATGTTGATGATAAGAATGAACAAAACTGTAAAAAGGGTTTAGGATGGGACAAATCAGTGGGTGAAGACATGCTTACCCTGCGTGAGGTTCTGGGCTCATCACCAGCACCCAAAACAAGCAAGCAACAATCCCCCGAAAAACACCGCTGATTGCAAACGACTGACAGCCACTTAGCCAAACCTGGGATGTGACAGGAAGAAGAGTGAATTGATTCTAATTTGAAATGGTAGCTTTTTGTTTTTGTTTGTTTTGTTTTCTTCTTGCTATAAAGACAAGTTGTTTTTACTAGACATTAAAAAGAAAACGCAGGATCTGGAGATACGGCTGAGTCATTAAAAGCCAGGCTGTGTCTCCACAGGATCTAAACTGAGCTCCCAGCATCTGCACTGTGTAATTCATATTTGCCTGTGATTCCAACTCCTGGGAATGAAACATCCTGTTTGGTTTCCATGGGTACTTACACGCCCCTCCACACACACAGACACAGACACATACACACACACAGGGCAATACAAACATAAACATAAATAAGAATAATGTTGACAGCTTTTCTTTTTTCTTTTATTTTTTTAAGGTGTGGTCAGTGGTAAATTGATTGCCTATTGTGTGCAAAGCCCTGGGTTCAATTCATGGCACCTGGAGAGAGGAGGGTAATCCATTTGGGTTAAAATAACACGAGATAGACACTGATTAATAGGAATTAGATCTTCAACAACAATTCATTACGACTTCAAAGTTAGACTGTTCATTTTGGGTACCCCAAAGGGCCATGCACTAGATTTTGAACAATAGAAGGAATCCAAAAGGAACTCAAATATGAACATTAAGTAATGTCCTGAGTAAAGCAATTGGGGAAAAATTGATCATTTTCGTTATTCTGTTATTAGATACTAGAATAAGGAGAAAAGAACAGTCTGGAAAGCAATACAACATAATGCCCAAATTCTTAGAATTTGGTTCAAGCCATCAGGAAAGGATCTCTGACTGTCAGCATAGACTTTAAACTCTTCCCATTGTTAACGGCTTTAGTCACAGCTCTGCTTTAAGGGGTTAAACGACAGTACTCTCAAATGAAAGGGTGATATGCTCATCGATCTTTAAATAAAGTTACAAAGTGGTTGTATTGATGTTTAACAGCTCTCTAGAGCTTCTGAAACATCAAAAGATTTGAGCTGTGTGTTAGTGGCTAGCATTTGTGTTAGACAGCCAGTGCGCATTCTGGCTACTACTTGGTGGGAAAACTGGTTTGCAAAAACAGACTGGTAAGATAGCTCAGGAGTTAAAAGTGCCGCTAGGACAGGCTGGAAGCCGGCGTTCAGTCCTGGGAGCGCGTGGTGGATGGAGAGAACCGACTGCACAGGGCCGCCCTCTGACCTCCATGTGCACACCTTGTGTGAGCCTTCCATGTCATGCACATGCACAGTAGTAAATAAGTTACTTGGGCTGGAGAGATGGCTCAGAGCTTAAGAGCACTGGCTGTTCTTCCGGAGGTCCTGAGTTCAATTCCCAGCAACCATATGGTGGTTCACAACCATCCATAATGAGACCTGGTGCCCTCTTCTGGCCTGCAGGCATACATACAGACAGAATACTGTATACATAATAAATAAATAAATCTTTAAAAAATAAATTACTAAAATAAGTAAAATTAAAATCTGACTTATCATAATTATAGTGATTTAAATTGCAAGACAGCCAACATAATGAGTCATTAGCCAAATTATGGAAGATCTACGACTTAAACGCACGCATGCACACACACACACACACACACACACACACACACACACACACACACACACACACCAAAGTAGTTTAAAGAGAAATTGAGCATCATGAAATTTTTTGCAACTTACTAATTAAAACATTCTGTGCAGCTGAGTTGGTACAGTGCTTGCTCAACATGCATAAAGCCCTGGGTCAATCCTCAGTACCACATGAGAAAACAGAGGCAGGACTTTAGGTCATCCTTGCCTAGATAGGGAGTTCAGGGCCACATGTAGATGCAAGAGATTCTGTTACAAAAGCAAGCAAGCAAGAATCAGGAGGCAATAACAAAAGCTTGTCCACCATGTTCTCACCCAGGTTATTTGAATTCATAGAAAAGCTACGTTAAAAAAAAAACGCACTCATTTTCAAGGTTACTGTAACTTTTTAAAAGGATTTATTTACTTATTTTATGTATACGAGTGCTCTATCTGCATGCACACCTGCACTCCAGAAGAGGGTATCTGGTCTCACTACAGATGATTGGGAGCCACCATGAGGTTGCTGGGAATTGAACTCAGAACCTCTGGAAGAACAGCCAGTGCTCTTAAGCTCTGAGCCATCTCTCCAGCCCCCGACTGTAATTATTGTCAATGGCATAGGACAGAAACTCATTCTGAAATACGTGGAGAGCAGGGAAGACCACACCTGATCTTGTCAGATCTCCAAAGCAGGGCCAGGTCTTGTTAGTACTGCACCGAGAGAATGCAAAAGCACCAGGTCACCCTTGAAGCTCTCTGGAAAGGGTTTGACTCACACTCAAGTGCAGCAGTCCGTATCTTAGGAGAGCAGCGGCCAGCCATTTTCCATCCAGTCACGAGAAGCGGTGCCACAGTTTTAGGAATATATAACTTTGCTCTATTAGTAAGACAGAAGGCACATCTGCCTGCTGCAGATCCCATTAACTGCGAGTTACATTCTAGAATAAAAACTTCATGTGATTTAAAGACAACAAGAATGTTAATTTGACGGGTCCCTGACAAAATGAAGCGTGGTGTCCTAGGTTGCATTAACTGCCAACTTGAGGCAGCTGAGGGTCATCTGAGGAGGAAGCCTTAATTGAGATCTTATCCAGATCAGATTGGCCTGTGGCCTTCTCTGTGGGGTATTGTCTTGACTCTTCACTGATGTGAGTAGCATCATGTGATGTGAGCCCTGGGCAGGGAGTCCTCATTGCACAAAATATCTGGCCTTTGAGAGAGCAAATTGCGTTTCCCCATGGTATCTACTTGGGTCTCTTGCCCTGACTTCCATCAGTAGTGGACCGTAGCTTGCATGTCAGTTATGCCTGTAATGGTAACAGAATGAGACTAGAACATTGGGATAGTGCTGAGGAGGACAGAAGGAAGTACCTCAATGGAATTTATCATTCGAAAAATCGTGAGGTACTAGGAATGCTGTAAGCATTTGGGACTATTTGGGTGAAGTAATCTTGAAAAACTTTGGAAGAGCCAGCTGGGACAGAATATAATGAGTAGTTTAATTAAAATTATAGAGCCTGAAACGAGTATCCTTCCTGGATCACATGAAGGCATCCCAAGTTGGGGACTTTTGATAGACCCTCCTTGCCAGCCTGCTTCTCTCGGGAGCTGATGTGATACACTGCTAAGTTACTCTCTTATCACACCATGAGAAACCAGAACGAAATTAGAAATTATATGTCATGTCTATTGTAGATTTGCTGACGAAAGTCAAGCATATTCCAGATATTGATTGCATCATAGTCACACTGCTGTCTATTGATTTCATCACAGCTAGGCTGGCATCTATTGATTGCGCCGTGGTAACTCTGCCATCTTTTCCTAAGCTGTAGTCATAAACCCCACTGCGTTCTCTCTGAAACATCGCCTGCCACAGTGGCAGAATTTGTCAGTTATGTATAACTTGTGATTATTTCTTTGGCTCGCTGTGTAGGTGTGTGACTCTGTTCTTGAGATCATTCAAACACATTCCCACGTGTTTTCCAGGCCAATAAACTTTCTCATCACAAATAACCAGAGCAAGACAAGGCTGTCCCTAGACCCTCTTCACACTTAATTAAGAAGGTCCCTGCTGAGTCATTACCCTATAAAGTTTATTGGCACTTTCTGATTTTTCGAATGGCCCATTAGGCTCATTTTGTTTGAAAAATGTAAAGAGAAGAAATTGACATGCATCTTTTTGGAAGGCATCAGAAAAAAAAAATCATCCCATATTCAGTGAGTAGAATCATCTGGGTTCACTTCTTTAGTATGCTTTGAGATATCGACTATGGGTTGGTAAGAGGATTCAGGCCGTTAAAGAGCTCGATCTGCAAGCATAACTACCTGAGTTTAACCCCAGACCCACAGTGGAAGAGGGGAACTGATTTCTTTCCTGCTGGTGTCCTTTGACTTCACACAAGCACATCTACAGTTACGCACGCACACACAGCACACACCCATAGACACATAGCACTGTTAATAACAATTAAAATTATCAAAAGCTCTCTTCGAAGTAATGATTGTAATACTTTTATTACAATCATGTAATGATTTTAAAAATAGTACAAATACAGGGAAAAGAGTATTATTCTGTATATTCTTATTTATATATTTAAAATTTATTTTGTGGTCATGAGGACTAGACATATGCTTCCTAAGTGTTCTTCCTTTTCAACTAAGATTTGAAGTAATCATGAAGCTTGCATTTTCTTCTTGTTCCAGTTCTTTGTTTTTGCTTTTGCTTTTTTGAGACAGGTTCTCACGTAACCTAGGCTGGTTTTGAACCTACTATGCTGCTGAAGCTGGCTTTGAACTCCTGGCCTCTCATAACTGCTCCCACACCTAGCTGAAGTATTAATTGTTCGAACCAGTCCCTTTTATTTTCCAAAGTTGATGCAACTAAGAAATGTTGTAAATAGAAAAACAACATTTTTTTTATGTCTGTGTTATTTCCTTAGCACTTCTGATTAAAGGGGGAAAAAGACTTTGCTGGACATTCCCAGTTTTCATCTATAAAATGCACATTTTTCTTAAAAGATGCAACTATTTGGCCATAATGATTGTTAGGGGTTGTAGCGGGTTCTTCCTGGAACTGGTATATTTAAGTCTACATTGTTGATGTCTCAGAAGGCAAGCATACCTGGATATGGCTCTTTAAGAAGGTATTAAATAAATGAGTCATCAGGACAAGTCCTGATCCCACATCACTGGGGTCTTTGTAAGAAGTAGACTCGAGACTCAGACAGGGGAGGACAGAGGCCCAAGTATGAGTAGAGAGAAGGCTCTATGGTGACACAGGAAGGAGGGAAGTAAGGCAGAGAGAGGGCTTGGGAGAAGCCAGCTTTATCAGCATCCTCAACTTGGAGCATCCAGAATGGTGAGAAAATAAATAACTCTCTGTTGCTTAAAGCAGCTAGCTTTAGTTTCTCTCTCTTTTGAAAAATTGAATGATAGGACATAGGTAATTTATATTTCCTGGTCAAAATATGCTTGGCTCCTTCCTTCAAAGTCCTCTGGTTCCAGGATGTCTCTAATTTGTGCTATAAGCTATCGCGGTCAGTTTAAGAATGACTCACGTCGTATTTACTACGTAGACACAAGTGTGTTCTAGCGCAGACTTGCAAAGAAAGGGATAAATTGCTTTCAGGGCTTTGAGAGAGGGAAGAAACGGCAAGAGCCGTGTGGCAGCCACTCAAGAGCGAGCTGGCTGGCTGTGACAAATGCTCGTCCTATTTTGGGGATTCGTTTTACTTTTGTGTTTGTGCGTGTGCTTAGCACATTAATCTTCCCTTTGCTTCTGTCATGGCCAATATGGGCACTAGCCAGCTGCTCATACCAATTGTCTCCTAAGGAATTGTCTGTCTCTTGACCTTAAGTCATGGTCTTCAGGTGAAGGCAGAGGCAGTCCTGGATTACAGTGAGAAACTATTTTTGCTTTCTGAGTAGATTCTTCCTTGATTAGTCTAGACCTAGAGGTCTATCCTGAGACTCAGACTTCTGTCTTTCTGAGGATCATAGACCTAACAATTCCCCTCTATTAGGTGTGGCTTTTGTGGTAGACTCTTCCCTTTACTCTCAGGAAGTGGCGAGCTAGTCAAATGTTAGGGGAGACTTTTCTCTAGTAAGTTTACAGCAAGCAGTGAGACAGCAGAGGTGACTTGTGTGTTGCAGTGTCTTTGAATGACCACCTTGATTTTGATAGACAATGAGCGTCATTGCTTCCAGTCTCGTGTGAAAGAGTTGGCCAGAAGGGTGTGCTGAAAGAGCGGAGGATTGAGATGGGAATAAGATTCTGTGAGGAAGGAGAGAGCCCTCTTGTACAGGCACCTTCCTGCTTGCCAGAAAGTTCTGTCCGGGAGTAATCACAAATAATCACAAGTAATAGGGGAGCAAGACTATCGCTTAGGAAAGCCTTGGAGTGATAACTACGTGTGTGTGTGTGTGTGTGTGTGTGTGTGTAGAGGTGTGTGTGTGCGCGCGTGCGCACAGGCATGTGCAAGAATATATGTAAGGATAGAGGACAATAGTAACAAATGGGATCCCCAGACATCTACAAATGTACCGTACCTCAAGAGAGAAACCAAAATAGCCAAGCACGGCTACCAGGGTTTGGTCAGCGGTCGCATAAAAGAGGTCATAGCATCTCCAGGCTTCAAAGGTGGAGATTACCAGGAAGCCTGTGCTGTGTAACAGAGCCTCTCGTCCTTTAGAAGTGATTTAAAAATCAAGCAAATCTACAGAGTGATTACTGTAGATACACGGACGTTCTTTTATTCTAGTTGATGAAACAGTGCCACCTAGTGGACTTCTTTCAGATATCAGTAATCATAAAAATCTGGAGGCATACAAATTGAGCATAAAGAAAGCGCCTAGGGGGACTGTCATGCTGGTGGGCTGATCCCTGAAGGTGGGGTCTTTCTGTTTGCTGCGGATTCCCTTCTTAGGAACTCATTAATTAATGAAATAATTAACTATTAAAATTTACTCCCAGTTCATATTTTTACTTCTTCTGGAGAATAGTCTATGAGAATAGAATATCAGAAAATAGAATATTAAAATAAAAGAAACATATATGAAAAAACGTTTTTAAAACCTGTGTGTTTTAGAGGTTTATTTTTGTTTTGTTTTGTTTTTTTCAAGACAGGGTTTCTCTGTGTAGCAGACCAGGCTGTCCTTGAACTCACAGAGATCCACTTGCCTCTGTCTCCTGAGTGCTGGGTTTAAAGGTGTGTGCCACCATGTCAGGCTCATTTTAGAGTTTTGGACCCAACTCCTATTGTAAAATGAGTGAGCTGATACTTCTTGGGAATTAAAATATTAAAAGACCCCACTGTGGTAGTTTGGGAAATCATTTTCACGACTGTTTTGCTAAATTTGCTTAATTCTTAGAGTGAGAAAATTGGGCCTACATGGTGATGGGCATCTGCAATTCAAACTTGGGTACATCACAGCCTTGGGTTGGACGTAGCACAGGCTGGCCCTTATCATCGCTCTGCCCCAGTCTTTGCCCAGCTTGGGTTGCAGCTCCATGTCTGCTGTCCACTTATTTTTTAAAAAACAGAAACTTAGACTTTTGTTTATATATATATATATATATATATATATATATATATATATATATATATATATATATTGTGTGTGTGTGTGTGTGTGTGTGCGCGCGCGCATGCATGTGTACTGCAGTGTACTTGTGGAGGTCAGGGGACAGCCTGTTGAAAGTGTTACCCTTCTCCCACCACGCAGTTTCTAGTGACTGGTCTCAGGTCATCAACTCTGGCACCAAGAACCCTTCCCTGTGAAGCCATGCTCCTTGCCTGCGGCTGTCACCTTCCCAATTAAACCGTGAATTTATGTTTGCAGAGAAAGTCGTTGCCACAGGTTCTCGTTTTGTGGTCTGATAGTTTTATGAGGCTGTAACCTTCCTGGCCCCTGTTTCCAGGGCCTTAGTAACTGTCACCATCGTAGCAGCAAACATGTGTAATGTTTGCAGAACAATCACGGGCTCCTGACTTGTGTACCAAATGTTTGTTTGGGAGTGGAACACTCTTAGGCATATACAACATTTTGTGTGTTCTTTTACATTTAAAAAAATATTTATTTGCCCATTACTCAGATCAGTTTTTAAAATCCATCTCTTTATTTTTCTTTTAAGAAAGTGATAAAGAGAAGCCATAACTTAGTAACCCATAGGTCATTTGCCAAGACTTTTATGAACCAGAAGCCAAATAATGGCAAAGTTCTGTTGCCAACAAGAGAGGCCTCAAAGTCCCCATTCTTCCTCCCAGGGTGGAGATTGGAGAAGCCACCAATTGTTTAGAACATTAGCAGGGCAGAGAATCTTGAGGAATTAGTGACATTTAAAAATTGATTTTATCAGAACATATATGAGGAAGATCTAACTGCTTACCAAATATTACCATTGAGGTCATTTCTAATATTGATTATAATGCAGAGTGATGTGATCAGGTCTCAGGGGCTTTCCAAGTGTCCGAGACTCTGTGCAGTGTAGAGCAGGGTCTCCATGTGTTTTGACTGATGGGCCACCGTTTGACAGCAGGACCACTACACCATAACTAAGACACCAGTCAGGATTTGCCTTTCAAGAACTCCAAACAAAAGCTCCTATTGCTATCTTTGCGCATGTTCTCCTCCTGGAAGAACAGTATTTTGTGGTCAGAGATCTTCAAGTATATTGCTTTGTCCCTGAGATGCAGCTTCTGACCTGAGCCTTTAGCCAAGCAGAGTATGAGCAACTCATGTGTGGAGCAATTGCTGATGCATTTCTAGAATCTAAGGTCCCTGGGAGGAGGAATGGGGACTTTGAGGCCCCCCTTGTTGGCAACAGAACTTTGGCATTCTTTTAAAGGTTGGGAAAGCATGCTGAGATGCGTAGAGAGTTTGGCTGCTTTGGCATAGAAGTTAAGTGTCTCTTTAAGACATCTAAGTTTTCATTTAACTATTCTAAAATCACATGGCAGTGAACAGGACCTGACAGACAGCACCAGTAGACAGAGAAGGGAGAAATCTCATGGGACCCACCCCGAGACAAAGAACTATGGCAAGCAAGGGCTGCTGAGAGTGGGAGAATTCGTTCTCTTCAGGAATGGCCCCCTAAATGGTTATCCAATCCCAAGTGGTTAGTGCTGCAACCATACCCACATATGCAGCACTAAACAAACCCATCAGGTTCCATTTCTATGTGGATGCACACACACATAACAATAACAATTAAGGAAAGGCTTTGCATTGGAGAGGGAGCGAAGAAGAACGGGAGAAGTGAGGGAAGGGGGAAATGATGTAACGTTACAAATCCTCTGCAAATAAATAAAACATTTGAGCACGGTGGTTTATAGCGGTAACCCCAGCCCCTGAGAAACAGAAACAGGAGGATTTCTACATAGCAAGGTCCTGTCTCTAAAACCAACAAGAATGATATTAATAAAACACTTAGAAGAGTGGAGGGCAAAAATGATAGCTATTTTTGATGTTTTTATCAGTAGCATTATACTTTGAAGATAATTGGCTTCTTTATTTTTAATGCTGCTTTATTTTTTGAGACGAACTTTCATGTCGCCCAGGCTGAGCTTGTCTCCACCTGCCGGCTTTGCTAAGGTTACAGGTTGACCATCTTACCTGGTATTATCCAATCCTGGATTCCATTTCTGTGAAATTCTGGTTCCCCATGTTCCAAACAATGATTGTAGGTATCCCAGGGAGCTCTTCCTCTGTATCTTGGGGTTTGAGTGTGTTGTATGTAGACAAAGTGACGATTTCAGGATTCATGAAATCCCACAAAGTAACACTGCAAAATGGAGCCTGTACTCCCTCCCTCCTTTCGCTTCTACCTCATTTTATTGTAGACATTTGGAAGATGGGATCTGGGGGTGGGGTGGGAAAAGGAGTTGAGTGTGGAAGGATATAATTTAATTTCTCTCCTGGCACTCTTCAGTAACGGGCTTTCATTAGGAGCTCAGATTGGTGTTTAGTTACAAGCCTTATGGATCAAAGCTATTTCGTGTGTCAGATGTAATTTAGATGGCTTCGGACTATGTATGGCAAACAAAGATGGATTTTTAGTGGCCTTGATAGCGAAATCTGTGGTCTATTTTCTGGTCCATTGCACTAATACTTATATCCAACAGGAGCCAAGGAACACATGTGTAAGGGTTATCTTTGCAAAAATCAACCGCCTCTGCTAGCCAGATAACTCTTCCTATCAATTGTTCTGGGAAGGCCTAGCATGCATCTCTTTATTTTCCTAAGTAATAAGAAATGATATATTGAATTAGCTGGTTTGGTCTATCCTCTTATCTCTTTATTCAGATGATCTCATCCACAGACGACTGCACAATTATTTTATTTGCAGTTAATAAAGCAAGGAAATGATCTTTGGCGTTGACAGGCCTGTCAGACAATACTTTCCTTTAATTTGGGTTAATTCAACTATCCATTTATCAGGAATTAAAAAAAATACACCAGCTGGGTCTGGTGACATATGTCTTTAATCCCAGTGCTGGGGAGGTTGAGGCAGGAGGATCGGGAGTTCAAGATCATTTTTGTCTATATATCATACCTGAGGCCAGTTAGGGCTGCGCGAGACCATGTCTCATAAAATATGACTTCTCTGTGGTAAGGGAAGGACAATGGCAAGTGACTACAGATAATGGGGCTATTTAGTGTCTGTTCTGTAAAAGGTCTCCATATTTAGGAATCTCAGAGCTTACAAGTCTCGTTTTGTTTAATATGTCTATCTCCTCCCTGAATGGGTAAGTCCCTGAGCAGGGAGGGTAGTTTGTACATGACAACCCCAAGATTACAATTTTAGCATAGTAAAAAAAAAATAAATAAAAAGATTAGCTAGTTTGTACTGTAGGACTGAGGTAGATAGCATAGAATAGAGGGCATAAAATGCCGCCCTTGGAGTGACATATCTGTCCTTGGCCCGGAGAGGATGACATCTTAGACGGAAGGAAAAATGTTTCTAATGCATAGAGCTCCACCTTCCAGAGTTGGTTACCATTAGGGAAAAGTACCTTACCAAGAGAGCAGTATTTTGGGAGTCAGGATTGTGCCAATTAAAAATTCATAGAATCTTCTTACAACATTTAAGCAGTTGTGCACCAGCGAGAACGAGCCAGACGCTGCGGTAACAACCACAAGCTGCCTGGCTTAAAATTCTTCCACGGGTGCACCTTGGGCTGCTGGTCTCTGCTCTCCATTGTCATCTGACTTATGACCCGGCACAGCCTCCACTATGTGGAGCACTGAACCGCCTCACTGCAACAGAAAAGATGTTGACAAACAGAGCTTTTCCCAGAACCCCTAAGGCACGTGCTGTCTCTACTCCGAGGTGCCGGATGCCCACACCCCATTCAGGAGGGTGCCTGGGAGAGTTAAGCAGCTAGCCAGTAGACTTCGGGGAGGAGTCTCCGACCTTGGCATTCTGTGGTAGTCTTGCACATAGCCGCAGCAGAGAGAGCAAATACTTTGTTAATGATTTTCTGGGCTTTGGCTTTAGAAGCCTAGTGATCCTTGTTTTTCTTGGCTTTGTCAGAAGTGGGAGCTGAGGGTAATCCAGAAGACACCGGAGCCCTTCTGGGTGAGTTCCCGGCAGAGCTGCCTCTATGCCCGGATGTGGAGAGTGCATCAGCTTTTAGGAGTCTAAACCCTGGGGAAGTTCACAGGCCTGTGGTGTTAATCTGCATTTTGCCCCAAGTCTAATGGGCCTGAAAGGAGTGCTTAAAATCAATGACATTCAGAGGGTGGCATTTCAGACAAACAGAAGGCAGACGGTGGCATTTTCAGTCACAGACAAAGTTTACTTGCTGTATTTAACTTATAAAAAAATGAGGTCTGTTTAGCACAGTAGGAATAGCATGGGGTCAACTAATTTGGGGGCTCGTGACGATAAAACTCTAAATTTCTTTTAGAAATGACTACTAAAGCATGCCAGATACTGTACCAAGCACTTTCCCAGATTGTGTTATTGAATCTTCAATGTCGCTTTGGGAGGTGGGTGTCATTATCTCAATTAGAGGAAGGCTGACTGAACTCCAGCGACAGTACCTATTTCCCCTAAACGGTGGAGCTGGCGACAGCGATGTTTTGTGTCTGACATCTGCTTCCTTTAGAAACACCCTTTATCTGTGACGGTGCTCAGCTGAGGGGCTCTTGACAAACTAAAACGTAAAACTTAAAGTCTTCACTCAGTGTCCCCCGCCCTTTCCGGCCACCTTCCTAGTCAGTACCTGTTTGATTTGGTGCAGAAAGAGCCCAGGAGCATTCTTATGAGTGGCCTCAGGTTTGTCAAGCACACATTGCTGTCACATGATATCTTATCCTCTGTAAGGCTGAAGACCACAATTAAACATTGCTATACACCCATTTCTCCTGAAGTAATTAAGGGCTGCTTTTAGGAAGTGCACCTATTTTATGGTTAGCCATTTTGTCTTGCTCATTAAGAGAAGACATTTGTCTTAAATTTTAACGGGAATCTTTGTTTCATGAGCATGTATCACACAAGGTGCTTGCAGTTTGCTCTGAATTAGACCCCTAAATGTATAGAGTTATTTAACTATACTTTCATACCCTTAAAATGTGGGAAGGAGGAGCCTACAAAATTAGGGCTGTTGCCATCTGAAACCTGTGACGTTAGAGGCTATAATTTAGCTGGTTCCAGATAGCTTGAAAGCATGTATTTTAAAAAGGTGTTATTATGATGAGCTCCAAAACAATTTATCAAATGAAAATAAATGGGTGCTGTGTTTGGTGCCCAGGCAGACAACTTGGGAGAAACGGTGAGGCACATGGGACAAAGTTGTCACATAGACTTAGTTCCCATCTACGGTGTCTCACGAGTAGCCATGAGACACTCAACACTTTAAATCATCATTTAGAAACCGACTTCCAGATAGTTACTGTATGGAGTTTGTAGTTCCTAACTTGTAGGTTTCTGTTGAGGATGAAATGTATATTAATAGGTAGACTTGGTGTGAGCAGGGATGGCTACTCTCAGCATGGCCAAGCCCCTGAACCAGGACTAAGGTCTCCTACATCAGCAGATGTACTATAGGGCTGAAGGCGTAGCTGAATGGTGGCATTTACCCAGCATGTAATATTCTGGTTCAGCCTTCAGGACTACAAAAAGCCAAACTCAGCACAGATATCATATTCTCCTTATATCTCACAAACCATACTATGGCAATTACAAATTTTTATGGTAGCCACTAATCTTGTGTGGAAAATTAAAAATTCTTAGTTTACTTATTTAATGAGTCACTACTCTCTCACTGACCTTTTCAGCCCTGTTTTCCTTTTGTGGTGCAGGTCAGTTTGTAGCTATCCCTCCAAATTAGTACATTCCACTAAGTAAGCCTCAGGAAGTAACATTTACAAGCGTTAGGAAGTTCCTGAAATGTACACGATTTACAGGGCTCCTCCAGCAATACATTAATGTTTTGAGGCAGAAGGAGACAACTCAGCAGAGTTGTCTCAGTGCTGTGTGAAGCCGGAGGGAAGTAGTTATTGATCATGATGAGGTGAACTTTTGATGAAGTAACTGCCTTAGAGTCACCCCAATAAACCCAGTGGCTCCCTAAATTAGACTTGGGTACATTGTTGTGACCCTGTTAAGAATGAGTAGAGGCTTGTTCATGTCTTCCCAGGAAAAGTCACAGAACGTGTCATTTGAACATGGGACCACAAGCAAACAAGGCAAGTGTTCTGAGACATGTTCCCAGCCCAACTCTTACCATTTTATTACATGCATTTTCTAATGTATACATGTATATCCACATTGAACGTTCTTGTCTTCACATTCTTTTCTACCTAAGTCAGAAATAAGATTAAAGAAAGATGAGAAATGGGGGATGGAGATAGAGATGATATACTTATAGGATGAAGGTAAACGGGAAACTGATCACACAGATCACACTGATCTACACTGATCTCTGTAGACTCACACAGAGAATGCGATATTTAGGCACTGGTGATCTAGATGGTTATTTGGGGTTGGCAGTTGCCTTGGTTTATGTTAAAAACCAGCATCTTAAGCTGGGTAGTGGTAGTCCACACCTTTAATCCCAGTACTTGGGAGGCAGAGGTAGGTGGATTTCTTTGAGTTTGAGGCCAGCCTGGTCTACAGAGAGTTCCAGGATAGCCAGGGCTATACAAAGTACAAGAAAAACAAACAAACCAACAAACACAAAAACCAACATGTTGGAGAAATAATCTAGAGATATATGCATATTATGTACACATATAATATATGCATCTATTATATAGATCTTGAAATTCTGAACTTGTCTATGTTCTACCTTCCTAATTTTTTTTTAAACTAGTGGTACCACATAAAAGTTTAGCTTGGATTAAAGTTTACTCTGTTTTGTTTTCTTGTCTTTAAACAGTGAGAACTAGCAGCGATATCTGATTAAAGTTTCATGGGCCTGGTGAAGGAAGAGACAGATTAATAAGCCGTATTAGAGTCAAGAAAGGAATCAAATTATATGATACATGAATAACTGTCTGGAATCAATGAAGGGGGTGCAAACAGGAAACAGCTTTGATTATCTCTCAATATTTAATTTAAATAAATTCTGCCATTTCTCTTTCCTTGACTTGGATATTTTCTCAAGTAATCTTCTACCTTTTTGGTCACTTTAATGTGATAAAAAGGTCTCATTTGTAAACAGTAGGAGTCTTGGCCAAACACAGCCAGCCTTTATTCTAATGTCTAATTGAAAAGTCCTGTCTCCCTCCTGCTTCGGAACTGACCTGTGACTGACCATGGTCAGCCTGAGAGAGCCGCAGTTACGCCTTCCGAGTCCTTGCCCATCCTTTTGCTTTTGGGTCTTTTGTGGAGACTCGAAGATAGCGCTTAGAGAAATGGAGGCCAAGGTGTTGCCTTTTCCTGTCCATTTGGTAAGGCCGCAGGACTTGAGTGAGGGTGTTTCTGATACGTATTAGAGTCAGCCCAGTCCTGATAGTCATTTCCCAGTGCAATGCAATGCTTGCCTCTTAGCATTCAGCAGCTTCTGAGCCGTGAGCACTCACGTGACCTATGCCCCAGTAACTGCTCAAAGTCAGTTTTATTGCTTTCATCTTGAAAGAAGTTGGATTATTTACAGCTGGGAAAACCTACAAACTTCTCCAAAGAAGTTTGGTCCCTCTTTGTCCCATGCGGTTTACTTTGTGAGCCTCCAGCATTCTCTACCTAAAATTCTCTTCAGAAGAAAGAGAATCCCAAAGGATTCTGTAACCTATTTTTATAATTCCTCACAGGATGGGTGTCTGCCATGTTCACTGCCTGAGGCTTTGGCTTAATTCCTGAGCTAAGAGGGTTTTATGCTAGATTCTTATTCAAATGTACTAACTAAACTAATTGGAAAAGGATAAATCATACAGTGTGAGAGTACTGAATAGAAAGTACTCGATAGCATTCAGTATATAATGAGATCGTTAAGAAGATATGACAGAAATGAATAAAGGATAAAAAAATAAATAGCTCAAAAACGGAGAGCATCAGTTGTTCCACAAGCAATTGTGATCGCGTGTTCAACCCTAAAAATAACCTTTCTTCTTCACTTGCCTCCCCTCCCCCCTCAGCCTTCTTTCTAAAGCTTTATGTCACTCTCTGGGTCACACTGTCCTCCCTCCATGAGATAGCATCTTTCTTTTGTTCCCTACTGTGTATCCAGTGCTTCCCTACAGCAGATATTCGTGCATTTGTGGGATGAATGCATAAATAAATGAAAGAATTCACAGTAAATTGAAATACTTATATATTTGCATTCTGTATCGAAGAAGATTTGAAAACTGAAAACACCAGCGTGGGCCAATTAGTGTGTTCTCATTCTTGAGGTGTAAATCAGTGAGAGGTGCATTTTTTTTTTTGATCAAGTAATTCCATGTCTAGAAATTTATTCTAAGACAGGCTGGAGAGATGGCTCTTGGTTAAGAGCACTGACTCCTCTTGCAGAAGACCAGGGTTCAAGTCCCAGCATCCACGTGGTGGTGCACAACTGCCTGTAATGTCAGTCCAGGGGATAATGATGCCCTCTTCTGGCCTCCTGGGCATTGCATGTACATTGTATTCAGAAATATGTAGGCAAAACAACCATACACGTAATAGAATAGAATATTAAAAATAATTTATCCTAAGGAAAATTATTATAAAGTATACAAAGGTACACTTGGTTATTTAATAATGTATTATTTTTAAAGGAAAATTATTATTCAGTGAAACACCTAATAATAAATGAGAAACTGACATTTACAAGACAGTCAAATATTGCTTAGTCATTGAAAGTGACTTTATAGACCAATATTTGTTGATATCAAAGGTATTTGCACAATCAGATATCGTGGCACACACCTATAATCCAGCACGTGGGAAGTAGGCGCAGGAAGGTTTGGAGTTCATGATCATCCTCAGCTACATAGTGAGTTTGAAGACAATTTGGACTACATGAGACCCCGTCTCAAAATTCAGCACGTAGTTTAGTTCTGTTTTTGCAAGAAATCTGCAAAATAATGTCAGCTGCTAAAAGAGTAGCCGCAGTAAACTTGAGTCATTTTCGTGGCCACTTTTATGTCCTCATTTATTTTCACAGTCTGAATATTTTATAGAAATCATAGAAATTTGAATAAGCAGCTAGTACAAGATTTTTAAAAGTTGTTGTCTTAGGGTTTTTATTGCTGCGAAGAGAAATCACGACCATGGTAACTCATAAATAAAACATTTAATTGGGCTGGCTTGCTTACAGTTTCACAGGCTCAGTCCATTATCATCAGGGCGGGGAGCACAGTGACAAGGAGGCAGGCGTAGTGCTGGAGTAGTAGCTGAGAACCCTACATCTTGCAGGCAACCGGAAGTGAACTGTGACACTGAACAATACTTACGAAAAAGACCTCAAAGCTCACCGCCACAGTGACACCCTTCCTCCAACAAGGCCACACCTCCCAGTAGTATCACTTTTTTTGGGGGGGGGCATTTTCTTTCAAACCACCAAAGTTACTTATTATTATTTGTGTGTGTGCGCGTGTGGTGCATACACATGCATGTATGTGCACATGAGTGCATATGTGGGTGTGTGCATGTGTGCGTGCTCATGCATGATGGGAATGTACACATGCTGCACGCAACATACATGCAGAGTCCAGAGGACCACTTTTGAGAGTCACTTCTCTCCTACCGAACATTCCAGGGTTCAAACTCAGGTCACTAGACTTGGGTGGCAGTCACCTTCACTCACTTTCACTCACTGAGCCTGCTCACCGGCCTCCCAAACAGATTTATTTTAAAGGTCATAGTCTCCTTTTAAAGAAATGCTTAATGATTTTTTAAAAGAGAAAGCAAATAAAGTAATTGCTCTTTTAATTTTTTTTCCCTTTTAGTTTTTCTTTCCCTGATATTTTTATCAGTTATTGCTGCCACCTAGTGGGTGATGGTTCCTTTACTGTTTTATTATTTGAAATTGTAGCTTGTTTTTTTGTTTTTCCCACTGCGGACGGCTCTTTCAGAGGTGAAAAAAAAATAATAAAAATGAAAAGAAAAAGACCAAGCAAATCCACTGGCATGTTAGCAAATGCCTAACAGCCATTCTCCAAAAGTAGCATTTCCACAAGCATTTATTTGTACATTTGTAAAAGTCTCCTTTAAAAACGTACACAATTATAAATGATAGCATAACACTCTGCCTTCAAATTGCATGTGACTAATTCATCACAAGATGACTCTGTCGACTTCAGATGGATTCTTGTGCCTGCTAGCAAGCTGTGCTTGTAGTGAAATTGTGATTTGATGGGGGAGTCATATCCAGGTTTCTACACACAACCTTTCTGCTCATCAGAGCTGATATGTCTACTGTTCCATCATTCCCCATCATCGTACAAATTTTATATTACCCACAATTTCCGCTCAGCATTAGCACCAAATGAAGCCCTTATGAGTAGCCATTATAAGCCTTGCCGTTGTGGATGCTTCGGGCAGGCTATCCAAGGCTTGCTCTGATTAATTCCTATTGCTCAGATAGTCCCACTATGGTTACTTTTGGGTTTCAACGTAAAAGCATATAACCGGATTTGGGCACAAGGCACCCAGTTGTGTAGTGTTTTTTTCTCTGTGTGGGTGACAGATAATGATCTCAAAAGCATAGTAAAATACAGCAAATGCAGTAAAACCAACAGGGAGTGGTATGTATCTGAAAGATATAGTTAACTTGAATTTAGATATAATTTAGCTATAATTTTATGTAACTTAACTGCTGACCAACCGCTCTGCAGTATTACTGAGAGTTTAGCACAGCACTTTTACAAGCTTGTGTGAGCAGAGCCGACGCCCACTGCACATAGTCACTGCTTTTGCTCTCAGAATTCTCTTTATTGTTCGGGGGCAACTGTAGAACCCTGAAAGACAGTTATTCTTTGAGTTTTGAACTTGTACCCAAGTAGCATACGATTTGTTGCCCTCTATCAATAGTGCAGGGTAGGAAGATGGGACGTGTTTCTCCTCCTCCTCTTCTTATTCTCCTTTTTGTTTCCTGAGACAGGGTTTCTCTGTGTAGCTCTGGCTGTCCTAGAACTTGATCTACAGACCAGGCTGCCTTGAACTCAGAGGTTCACCTGCCTCTGTTTCTCATGTGCTGGGACTAAAGGTGCGTGCTACCGCAACCTGGTGCAACATGTTTCTTAAGTCTTTCAATATCCCTGGTTTTAAGAATGTAGAAAGTGGGGGCTGGTGAGATGACTCAGCGGTTAAGAGACTTGCCTGCTCTTCCAAAGGTCCTGAGTTCAGTTCCCAGCAACCACATGGTGGCTCACAACCATCTGTAATGAGGTCTGGTGCCTTCTTCTGGCCTGTAGGCATACATGAAGACAGAATATTGTATACATAATAAATAAATATTTAAAAAAATTAAAAATGTAGAAAGTGTAAAAGATACATGTAAAATTCTGAAGTATTGAATGAAAATACCACTATGTTGTAACCAGAAACATCTCCTGGGGCTAGATGTGGCCCAGTAATCTAGAAGCTACATCCAAGGCTCGGGGTTTGACCTCTAGCACCACAAATCTGTAAATTAATGAAGAAAGAAAGAACTCAGTCACTTTCAACTTTTGAGAATGCCATGTTTGCTCAAACTAGATGGAATTCAGTTGAAAAGCTAGAGTTAAATAAATTCAATAATAACTAAATACAATTCCCTTTCAGGGCCATGTGCTAAGCTAATACCCTGCCAACTGAGCCACAGCTCCAGCCCCACTAATTTTTTTTTGAATAAATTTTAGTGTGGAGTCACCGAAGGACAGGAAGTAAGTTATTTACTCTAGGACGCTGCAGGTAGTTCTTGCTCGTCATTTTTTATGATGGAGCATTCATTTACTATCCTATATTTTAAATTATTAGGTGAATATTTTCTCATTATCGACTTGTTTCTCATTACTGAGATAGCCAGTGAGCTAGCAGATGCTTCGGTAGGTGATGGTATGTCCCGAGTGTCCCTAGGTTCTGCTAGCTTTGCCTCTATGCCTCTGTGCCCCGTACAGGCTCACATTTCCCCAGGAAACCCTTCCTCAAGGCCCCAGGAGAATGCTTTTAGACTTCATCCTTTCTCTTTTAAAAATATGTATGTTTCCATAGATAGTGCTATTGCCTTTTTCTTTCTTTCCCCCCCCCTTTTTTTTTGAGGAAGGGTCTTTCAGTGTAGGCCAGCAGTCAGCATGGCCTTTCCCGGAACTCCTACTATAGCCCCATCCTCCCCAGTTTTGGCATCACCACGCCCAGCAATTTTTGATGATCTTGATGCCCTAAATCCTTGTCCACTTTTATAACTGTAATATGTAAGGCAAACACTTTCTTCTTTCGACAGCTCAGTCTATTTCATGCATCTATTATTGCCTGCTAACTTCAAATACTGAGTGGCACGGGATCTAAGGCAGTCGCTGCTCCTAGGTTTCGTAGGTCAGGGTGAGATTTTTCACTGTCTTTTTATCTCTAAATAAAACCAATTCTAAATGATTGCAGTATTACTGTTACATATCTGGGGGGCGCTAGTGAGATGACTCAGTGGGTAAAGAGCTTGCAACACAAACCTGATGACCTGAATCCAACCCTCAGAACCCACATAAAGGGGAATGAGAGAGCCAACTCCACAAATGCATCTTTGGCACACAAGCCCATACACACCACAACAATCACACATACACACATATAAAATTTAAAAATTTTAGAATATATATATATATATATATATGTATGTACACACACACACACACACACACACACACACACACACACACACACACACATATGCCCAGTTCATAAGGACTAGAATTTTATTTTGTTTTAGGCAGCAATGACATTCATATTGAGTATCAGTCGCGACCCTAGCCATGGAAGACGGTCGGTATTCCACCAGATGTTGCACCTCGACTTTTTACACCATTATGAATTTTATAAATATTTAATGCCTCTCAGTCCGTGGTGTTTGAGGCATCAATCCTGGCAAATCTGTACTGACTGCAGCATCCCTCCTGACCCTAGGCTCTTGGGTTGCCACCTTTCATTTGCAGCCTGAATGCGCACAGCTGACACATGAAAGACCCTCAGTGGGGACCGTGGGCCAGGGGGCCAGGGCAAATGGCTGGATTCTGGTATCAGAGCCATTTGGGATGCCATTAAAATATATTAACTAATCCTAAGAGGTGGGAGTGAATAGGCTTCCTACAGAGAATTCAGAAGCTTCTCAACTGAACCCCTCATGAAGTAGATGCCTATTAATGTTTCATACTGGCAAAGGCTGGTACTGTCCTGAGTTCCCAGTGAATGTGGTGGATTGCTTTCCAAGGAGGAGGGCGTCTGTGAGTTTGGGCTATGGCCTGGTTTTCCTTGGGTGGAGAATGGGGTCAGGAACTAGTTGATTCTTAACCCAAGTCTTTCCTCTTACAAGCGAGCAGAGTGAAGCTCAAGGCTTAAGTAATTTAGATTACTCAGATAGCACAATTCTCTGCCAGAGCTGAACCTTGAATCCGCAGGACATCCGTGACAACTACCCTGACATCAGTAAGAGGACTTGGAGGTCCCCTCCTTTGATGCTCTAGTAGGACCCACGATGACCAAAATTTCCCTTGAACATCATGTCCTTTGTTATCTGTGGAAAAGCTTACGCTTCCAAAGTTATGGGACAGTAACAATTACCAAGAGTATAGCATTCTGTAGTAATCTGAGAAATGTTAAGTGAGTTCATGCCTCACTCAAAAAAAAAATCCACATGTCTTTTGATGTTTAAAATTTTAACATCAGTATCAATGTTATTTTAGTTAGAACCTTCAGTTTTAGCTCCTTCATCTAACAGCCTTACACAGGTGCAAGTGACAGAAACAGGGAGCAGCTTACTAGTTTTAATATTGAATCTCTTCACTCTCAGCTTGAGGTAAGTAGACAAAGGAGCTTGTGAGGGTAGCAAGGAAAATTGTGGAGCTCATTGTCCCTCACAGAGAGAAATCTAGTGTACCATTTCATATATAATACACAAAATCTTCCCCGGGGGGAGATAGGCTACTGAGGTGATTTTTATAATATTTTCAGATCTTTCGTCTATTTTTAATTTTAGGGAGATTTACCCATAGAATATACAAACTCAGAAGCATCAAATATTCTTTCAGTGATGATCTATTTGAGGAACTTTCTTATGAGCCATTAACAGTGAGCCAGTAGAAGACTGGAAGCCCTAAGTCTCTTGGTTACAAGCTCTATCTGATTTCAGAGTGATCTGGCAAGTTCTGTCAGCTCCTCATGGACCAGGCTGGTGAAAAAGATTTTGGTTTCTACCACACCCTTGGCTGAAAGGAAGGCCAACATGAGGAGACAGAGGCTTTGGTTGAAGAGTTGCATGAGAAATCCTGGGCCAGGTTTTTTTTTTTTCTACTCATTTTTGGTAAATTTATCCCACCACCAAAATTTAAAAAGGGGTGTGGAAAATTTTTGCAAAGACAAATTCCCCATTAGAGTCATTACATGTGACTGTGGTTGCTATAGCAACCACCATATAACATCCACAGAAGTTCTTTACTACAGTGTAAGGGGATCTAAAATTGGAAACAGTGTCTTTTCTAGGCAGTAACATAATCTTTCATTATTTAATTAGGGTTAAAGAATTAAGTTTTCTGTTCTAGAATGTATACTTGGTGTGTGTGTGAGCAAATGCATGCATGTATTCATGTGAGTACATGCATGTAAGATGATGCTTATGACCTGTGTGCAAGTTCATGTGAAGGCCGGAGGTCACTTCAAGGGTAGTTTCTTCAGGATCCATCCACTGTTGTGTTTGTTTGTTTATTTATTTATTATGTATATAACATACCTTCCGTGTATGCTTGCAAGCCAGAAGAGGACACCAGATCTCATTATAGATGGCTGTGAGCCACCATGTGGCTGCTGGGAATTGAACTCAGGACCTCTGGAAGAGCAGTCAGTGCTCTTAACCTCTTAGCCATCTCTCCAGCCCCTCCACTGTTGTTTTCTGAGGCAGCATCTCTCACTGACCTGGAGCTACTGAGTAGGCTAGCCTGGCTAGACAGCGAGTCTCCCCCGCCCTCCACCCCCCCACAAGGAATCTTCCTGTCTTTGCCTCTTTCCTTGTGTCCACCCCTTCCTTTCCTTGTCTCTACCCCTTCAGTGAACAGATAATAATTTGCCATAAACTAGAGTTGCCTGAGAAGAAGGAAGCTCAGTTGAAGCCTTGCCTTAATCAGCTTGGTCTGTGATTGGTTCTTGATTGCTAAATGAGCCCACAGTGGGCTGTGCCTCCCTTGGCAGGTAGATCTGGGGATGGAAGAAAGTGAGCTGAAGAGAACCCCTTTTTAGTTCCTGCTGGGGCTCCAACCATGACTTCCCTCAGTGACGAACTGTGTCCTGTAAGGTTGAAGATGAAATAACACTTTGCTCTCCACGTTGCTTCTGGTCAGGGTGTGATGTGGGATTCCCCTCTGTATACCATTGGTTAATAAAGAAGCTACTTTTGGCCAATGGCTTAACAGAATATAGCCAGGCTGGAAAAGATAGATAATACAGAGTAGATGGAGTCAGAGAGATGTCATGTAGCTGTCACCGGAGGAGACAAATGCTAGAACTTTGCCGGTAGGCCACAACCTCGTGGTGGTGCACAGATTAATGGAGATGGGTTAGTTTAGGATATAAGAGCTAGCTAGAAATATGCTTAAGCTATTGGCCAAACAGTATTGCAAATATTATAGTTTCTGTGTGGTTATTTCGGGTCTCGGTCACCAAAGGTGGTTTATTGCAGCAACAGAAAGTCCACATGGACTCTGGGGGTTGAAGCCAGGTCCGCATGCTGGTGTGGCGAGCACTTTACTGACTGAGCCACCTTCCCTGCCCTTTAATACTGGCCTTTTAGTGGCTAGTATCTGAAGTTTGAGGACAAACACCTGGGCTCCAGCAGCCTCAGTGAGCTAGCCACCCGTCCCGATACTCCAGAAAAAGAGCAACGCAGAGTGAGATTTGGTCCTTGTGGCTGCCTTATGAAAAGGAACAGCTAAAAGAACCCAGTGACCCCAAGCCCATCACTGGGTACCGACTGGAACTTTGGGTTCAGTAATAATAATCGGGGCAAGGAGCAAACAGTATGCATACTCAAGCAGTCTGGGTCAAAATGTAGTGCCGCCCATCTTTGTCTCAACTTTGGCTCTTCCAGGAAGAAGCCCTTTCTGCTTGAGGGGAAAAAGTGTTGGGGTGGGGGTGGGGGTCGTTTCCATTAGGGTGCAGCCTCACCACTGCAGTCAATTTGCCTCATCTGAGTGCCTGTGGAAGTCAAGAGTGTAAGAAATGAAATTAAGGACTATCGCTGTGCCTTCCGCTTGCAAAGGAGGCAGGCTTTCGTCCTGATTTTAGATTCCCCGCGGTCCTAAATGAGGGGCGTGTGGTTTTCTATAAAAGCCCGTTAAAGTTTCTCCATGAGAATCCATCTTCCCTGATTGCTTCTGCCACGCTAACCTTCAAATAGTGTAACTTAGAAATGACAGCGCTCACGGTGCCAGTCCCTGGAAAGGTCAAAGAGCAGAGACAGGAAGGGAAGCTTTCAGTTGCACTGTATCCAGCCTGTGATCCTAGCAGGCAGCAGATTAGCATTAAAAACAAAAACATAAACAGAAAAACTGCCTGCCATCTCCTCTCTGACCAGCGCCTTTTACAGGGGTGGCGGTAGGAAACAAAGGCTCATTCCAACGTGCTCGTTCGTTTTTTGTCCCTCTAGTCAGGTGGCCAGCCACGTTTCTGGGCTTCGTTCATTATCATTTGCACCAGTCTTTCCTCATTCTCTAGATGTCTAGGCTCCAGAGTAACAGGTGCAGATCTAAGTCTCAAGTACCTGCAAGGACATCCCGAAGATGCCTGTTGAAGTGTCTAGGTTCCTGCGTCCCACAGCAAATAATTAGACCAGGGTATATGGTTAGAAGTGTGGACAGTTCATAAGGAAGAGAAAGCACTCCTAAGAAGGGGAATGGGCTAGTAACTGAGGGTAATGCCCCCAAAGTATTAGGTGTGACCCTGTATAGGTCATTTATAGAGCATCTGTCTTTCCCTTGGTTACATAACACAGGTCTTTTCTCTGCTAACTGGATTCATTCATATGTTAATTTTGATGTCCTCCATCCCCAATCCTTATCTCCCAATAAGCAGGAGGCACTCTTGAAATGCCAAGTGTAGTTTGTGTCTGCTGGTATCAACCTTTTACTCCTCTTGGGGCACAGGGACACACACAGGGGCTGGGGATTCACTGAGAACAACCCAGCCATTAACAGTGTGCACATGTGAAGCTATTAACAGCAGACATAGGACAATCTCTTCTTTACAATATGGAATACAAATGTGCTTGTTATAATAAAGATGAAAAACGTGCCCCATCCATACCTTTTCAGTAAGTCCCTGGGAGAAACAGTCTTTAAACACTACAGTCTCAATTCTGAAAAGCACGCTTCCATAACAGTAAGTCGAGCAGGATCATTTGGCGAGGACACTGCATGATCCAGGAGGGATGCTGAAGGTTCTGCCCACACTGTCTAATTCATGGTAGGTGGGTGTGACGACCTGCATCCTGCAGATGAGAACAGAGTCTGGGAGGCGTTTGCTCAAGGCTGATGGGCGATAGACTGAGTATCTAAATCCTTCACATGCCAGACACTGAGCACTGTTCATGAATCCACAGTTAAGTGAGAACTACCTGGGGCTCCATTTAGTTTTATAGCCCATTGGCTCTCTGAATAGTCCTTGATCAGGTTGTGCGACATTGTGCTTCTCCGGAGAAAGAGACTGTTCCTTGCTGAGTATAGGTTTGTCTAGGTGGGTCATTTCTCAATTTTTCCCAACTTCCAAATATCTCCTTAAAAATAAAACAAAATAAAAATGAAAAACAAAAGAAAACTTTATTCTTTCAAACTTAAAAAAAATGTGTTTATTGACTGTTTGATTGACTATCCCAGAGTCTCGTTATGTATCCTAGGCAAACTTTTGAAGGGCTGTTGGTTTTGCTGAGGACTTTGATATTTATGCTTTATCCTGTTGTAAGGTGGGTAATTTGGGAGAAAGTCTAAAGGTAAAGGAGGCACAAGGAATTAGAGGGGAAAGAGAGAGAAACTGTGCATTCAATGCTCTGAATAGCAGGATTCCAACTGAATGGCACAGAAGAGAAAAACTCATCTGGCTGGCTTTTCAAAACCAGGATAGCTTGCTTACAGAGTGCTCTTCTTCCAAGTAACCCAGGTGGTGCCTTTACAAGGAGATACTGCGCTCTCATTTTGTTCTTGGTAAATAAGGGCAACTGGGTTACAGCTGTTACTTTTAATTAAACTCTCCATTCCTTTATGCCACGGTGCTAGGATTAAACCTTGTTCTTAACTGGCAAGCACTCCATCACTGAGCTGCACCCCCAGCCCTGCAGCCTTTTTATATTTGATAAATATTATATTTCTCATAGCTGACCCCTTTGTAATACTTCAAACACCACACTGGAGCTTAGTCAAAAGGCAAAGAAGCAACTCATAATGTCTGCAAAGCTTCCCAAGGTATGAGAATTGTCATATCTAACTCTAATACTGTTCAACGGCAAACACCTGCCATATTGTTTTCTTTAACTAAATTACTAAACTCTAGGACATAAACATAAACAACGTAGTGTATTATACTATTAAAGACATATATTCACCTGCCCATATATGGATTTCATCTCATTTTACTTTATTATCATGTGGCTTCTTTCTTCAAATGTTTCAGGCCAGCTTTTAAGGAAAACACAGAACAAGAAAGTAATTGGAAATTGGGTGAAGTGGTGTACAATTTTTATTTCAGCATGTGGGAGGCAGAGGTAGGTGTATCTCTATGAGTTCGAGGCCAGCCTGGTCTGCATAGAGTGTTCTTGGACAGCCAGGACTGTGAAGAGAGATCCTGTCTCAGAACAAATCAACAAACAGACAGACAAAGCAAGAAAAGAAGACTATGGGAGATTTTGTTAAACAGATGCAAAATTGCAGCTAAAGGAAAGAAGTTCATGAGGATATTGGGGGCAGCAGAGTTGATCTCAGGACTCTCCTCTACCTCTCCTCCCAGGGAATCTGGGTTCAAGTCTCAGAACCTACATGGCAGCTCATAGTCATCTGTGATATAGTTCGAGAGGACCCAACATCCTCTTCTGATGCTGCTGTGGTCCTCAGACACACGTGCAGGCAAAACACCCATATACATAAAATAAAGAGAAATAAACTCTCCAGAAAGCGACATTCCATTCCATTTGATGATTGAGCTCAAACAATGCACCTTGTATGTGAGGATGACTAAGGAAGGGTACCTTAAGTTACCTCATTCAAAAGAAGAAGAAAAAAGAATCCTCAACGGATAATATTTCAAAACATTATATAAGACCTCACTCCTCTGTCTTTCAGCCCTCTCCAACACCTCTTCTTCATTTGTCCTGGTGGCACTGGGAGCTGGGGTGTGTCACACAGGAGACCCTTTTGTCCGATTGACTTTACTTGCAAATGATCTTTGCAATGAGTCATTGGTCTGGTTCGTGAGCTTTAGGCTTAAACAGAGGAAGAAATGAGGCAGGAAGCATGGGGGTCTTATACCCAGTTAAGCAGACATGGTCCAAGTGTGGGTTGTCTCAATTCTCACTCTTTGGGAAGATAGCCCCAAAGTCCATTAACCTGACTCTTACAAGCTAATCACCTCTATATTAGGGTGTGACCCCAGGTACTAGGGATAACTTCCTGAGTGTGGGGGCTGAGAAGTCTGTCCTGCTCTTCTGGGTGACTCGAGAGACTAAGGACGTTGTATCTCTGTGTCGGCAGCCTAAAGAAAGAAGACAGGCACAGAGAGAAGGTGGAGATGTCAGTATTTCATTCACTGGAGTCCAAGCATTTTAGCAAAAGGAACCTTTTTTCTATTTGCTGGGTACATGTTTCATCAGGGCTCTTATGGGGTGGTTCATCTTCCTATCCCCTATAGTTTTTTTACTGGAGGCATTTTAATTCCTGAGACCTTGTTATGCCCCAGAAATGACAAAATGGCGTCTCTCCTTCCCGGTGATGCAGCCCTTGTTTTCCTTAAACTGAGGTTTGTCGCCCCGCTCTTGACAAAGGATCCAGCTGGATGTGGCCACAGCGAGCTGATCCCATTTCCTCAGAGGCTGCCCTTGCCTCTTCTGAGCCAGCATCTCATGTAAACTTAATGAGCGTGTTCCTTGCGCTGTCCCCAAGGACGCTGATTAAAATGTTCAGTAGTGCAGATTGGGGCCCACTGCTGGCCATTGTTCCTTCTGTCCAAATAGTCATGGTTTGGACGAGGGGCTGTGTAATGTTGGTGGTTCACCATTAAGGAACTGGATTGAAAGGAGAAGCTGATTTCTTCCGGGCCACTGCACTATTGTGAGGGGTCAGCCCCTGTCCATCTGACTGGAGAGGTAAGTGGAAATGAGAAGAACCTGACCGCAATCCTAGGCGCCCCCCGAACAGCTCGCTCCACAGCTCCCGTTCTTTGACAGGCCATTAAGAGGCAGAAGAACACATGCCCTGCCTCACCCCAACATGTCGCTTGAGTCTCTGCAACAGAAAAAGTTATTCACAGCCTCAGTCAGCCTCTTGATTTGTGATGTCTGAAAAACAATTCAAATCACGTATTGGAACGAGGCCAGGAGCCCCATCTGCCGGGAGTTTGTCTTTCTAAATTGGGAGCAGTGGGTAGTGCAGAGGGAAAATGACACACCTCTCTTATGAATATTTTCATGAACCCTCGCAGTCTCCAGTGAATCCGCCCCTGCACTGTTAAATTGTGTCATTTGTGGGAACACAACGACAAGGGCTTAAACTGGGAAAGCAATACAAATTTAGCAAGAGAAACGGTTCCCATTAAAAGGTGGCCTGCGGCTTCCCTGTGTCCAATTTAGAGACCTGGAGGGAGGGGAGAAACAACAACATCAAATGCTAATCTAAACTTGGCATGCTACTCGGTACTCCAGTGTGCAGTGGAATTGCAAAATGTCTGCGAGGAGATGAAAACAGAGTAAAAGACAAGAAAGAGAGGATGCAGAGAGCTCTGGGTGCTGCCCCTCCCTCCCCTCTGCCCCAGATACTCAACAGTGGAGCTGCTTGCAGCATCTCAGAGGTATCAGGAATTGAAGGTGCATCCTCCTTCTGGACCTTAGGAATGTCTTGTTTTCTCTTTGGAGGTGGCGACAGTGAAGTGTAGAGTGATTAATAAATTTATTTGTTCATCTAGTTAATGTTCCACGGAGAACTCATTCTCAGTAGAAACCATTTCTTTCTTTTCTCTTACATTCCAGTTTAGCTCCCATCCTAGCCTTGGGAAAAGTACAAACAGGAAAAAGGAAGTGCGAGTAGGTGTGGCCTGTGGGTGTTCTGAGGAAGGAAGCAGAGTTATCGAAAAATGGGGAATTACCATGAGGGGGAATCACTATTTCATCTCCGGATGACTTAACTGTAGTTTCGGTGGCAGGTGTGGTGGCCCAGATTGTAATCCCAGTCTTTGGGAAGCTGAGGCAAGAGGAGTACTATGAATTACATGCCAGCCTGGGGGTGCATAGTAAGTTCTAAGCCCTGGGGTACATTGTAAGTTCAGGAATACATGGCAACCCTGTCTTTAAAACCAACCAACCAACAATTCAACCAACCAACCAACAAATCAGACAGCTAAATAATAGTTTCAAGATAACCAAGTAAGACATTTAGAGGTATACTTAGATCAGAAACTAATATTCCCTGCCCCTTGTCTTTATGTACACCGATCGTCTTCATTTCCCACCAAGATGGTGTCCTCTTTTCCCAACTAAGGCAAGTCTGTTGGTCTGAAGTTCTTGTCTGTCCAGCATCATCTTTTTATAAAGGCACATGGATCCATCCAGGACCTGTGTGCCACGAGCACAGGCTGCTGATCCTTGTGTTTGCTCAGCAGAATTCCTAGCTTCTCTGAGTTTACGGTAGTTATTTCTTGCAGTTTTATTCTTTTACTGGTTGCTAGAGTGTAGCAGAAAATACCATTGCTCCTCCAAAGAAAATGATACTGTCAATGTTTTCAGATCTTCAAGAAGAACTGAGCTGAATGTCTACTTGAGATGAAAAGGAAATTACTAGAGTTGGAAAACATTATATGAAACTTTAAATGATTCTTTGTTGTGTTTAATGTAACAACAACAACAATAACAAAAGGGTTTCATTAACTCCACAAAGTGAGGAGAGGTTTGGGGATTTTATCTGATGCACAGTGCAAATGGGAGGAAGTAGCATCGTTCGCTCTGTTTTAATCCCTCTGTAAATCATATGTAACAGGGCTGAAAACAAATTGACCCCATCTCCAGTGGTGATGGCCAGGTGGCCTGGCCCGAGGGACTACCTCCGTCTGCATCCTGATAGCTGGTTGTTTCATTACAAACACTGGATTATTGGATCTGAGTGCCAATGATTTGCATTTCATTGAATCCTCCCAAACAGTTGATGGGTGCCCTGGACTCCAACTAGACTGCATGTGATTTCACTTAATCTGCTGCTTTTATTATTTGGAAAGCCTCAGCTGTATACCCCTTTCTTCCTATAGTATATTTAATTACCTTTCTCAATTTGGAAATTTAATGTACCAACATTTATTTGTAGCTTTTCTTCTGCTCACATTTTAAATTTTTTCCACAATTGTTTATTTATTACTTATTTGGTATGTGTGTGTATATGTGTGGAGTGTATGTGTGTGTATATACATATATATACACACACACACACACACACACATGCCATAACATACCTGTGGAGGTCAGAGTACAACTTGAAGAACTCAGCTCCCTTCTTCTACCATGTGGGTTCCAGGGATTGAACTCGTGTATTCTTGGCAGCGAGGGCCTTTATCCACTGAGTTCTTTTCCTAGCCCCCATGTCTTCTCTTCCCATGCCCCACAATCTGCTTCTGTTTCTTCCCTTTTTATTTTTTATGTCCCCAAATTCACTTCTTCCTCCTCCCATTTTATTTTTATTTATTATTTTTGAGACAGAGTCTCATGATGTAGCCATGACTTATCATGTAGACCGCCTTGCTTGGCCTTCTGCCCCATTTGTAAGGCTGGTGTGAGGGAGCTTAAGAATCAGGCAACTGTATTGTAACCTGTCTTGGAAGTGATTGCACAGTCGTGAGATGCTGCTTATCTGAGAGACATCTGAGAGATGTCTTCCCCATCCTCAGTCTGGGCTTCATCACAGAGCGTTGCTGTTTTCAGTCAAGAAGCAGATAAGAAACGGCATCAATAAGATGTAAACTCATGGAGACACGTGAGGTGATGGTAATACTAGCCCTTGGCTTTGATCTGGGCATCCATTCCCAATCAGAGAGACTCGTAATTGTCTAGATCTCCAGAACCCGCATGATTTAGCATAGACTAGTGGACTGGGGCTCCCAAAGGTCACTTCTGTGCTGAAGATCAGAACATGGATTGCATGATGAGAACTTGCTGATTGTGAAGAGTTGGAATGCTACAGCTCAAAAGCCAAGATTATCTTGGCTTTCTTCAGTTCCACGTGTGTAAATGGAGAGGGTGTGTGTGTGTGTGCAGAGATCCACCTGTCTCTGCTTCCCGAGTGCTGGGATTAAAGGCATGTGCCACCACCTCCCGGCTTCTGAGCTATATTCTTAACAGACCATTATCTTCCACAAACCCCAAAGTGAAGAAGGCCATCAGATAACCTCTGAAATCTGTAGTGGAGTTGCCCACCATCTCCGTTTCCCTGTAGCCCAATTATTTATTGTTCCCACCAATGGCTTTGGCAAATGCATTATTTATGACTGCTCTTTTTTTTTTTCTGTGATTATAGAAATTTCCATGACCACTTCCATAGTGAGACATGTCATGTGGGGCAACCTGCATTAGCATTTTTGGGCCATGGTGACTTAAATTTGGCTCATAACAAAACAGCTCCTGTTCCCTTTGGAGAGAGAACTCTGTTTTGGGTCAACAGCTTTGCTGTGAAGCTTTCGATCTTCTTGTATTAAGTCTATCTCTTAGAGTCTGTCCACAGTACAGAGACAAATCTAAATACAGCTTTTCTTTCTCCTGGACTCATTCCTTGAAAGTGTGTGTGTGTGTGTGTGGGGGGGTCTTATTCATTTTCTATGCTTAAAGCAGTGGTTCTCAACCTTCCTAATGCTGCGACCCTTTAATACAGTTCCTCATGCTGTGGCGACTTTTAACCATAAAATTATTTCTGTTGCTATTTCATAACTGTAATTTTGCTCCTGTTATGAATTGTAATGTAAATATCTGATATGCAGGATGGTCTTAGGTGACCCCTGTGAAAAGGCCGTTAGACCCCTCCAAAGGGTCATGAAACACAGGTTGACAATCACTGCCTCAGAGTTGGTGTTGGATGTGGTCTCACATGCACTCATGTGAGCTCTTGTTGAGATGTGTTTAGTTCAGAAGATGAAGAAGCAGGGTCATGCAGTTGGCTTTCCTTTCTTGAACGGACAGCAAGTTTGCCCTTCCTAAAGAGTAGCTCACAACTGGTAAAATGGTTTCTGATTTTTACAAAAAAATAAATATAAGTATGAATTAAATAAAATATCGCATACCTTTCTTTCATTTTTATTATAATCCTTAAAGAATCAATGAGCCAACGATAAGGTATTTGACCCTTTTTTAGCACAGAAAATATTTTTCAATTTTCTTTTAGGAAAAACTTTATGTTTTCTTGCCTCCTCCTTCTTTTGTTTGTAGTTTCTCTGTGTAAGAGCTCTGAGGCTATCCTGGAACTCTGTAGACCAGGCTGGCCTCAGAACTCACAGAGATCTTCCCGCCTCTGCCTCCAGAGTGCTGGGATTTAAAGTGCGCACCACCATCACCCAGCTTCCCGTTTTCTTAAAGGATGGTGTTGAAATCAACAATAGCAAAGCGCAATAAGGTTCAAACCAGTTAGACATGTGTTGAAAAATTCAGCTGAAGAAGTGTTTCACACAAATTTTGAAATAAGAACTTTTAATGTAAATTTGAAGGCCAAGGAGGGAAGCTTAGTGGTGGAATAAGTGCTTCTCTCTCTCTCTCTCTCTCTCTCTCTCTCTCTCTCTCTCTCTCTCGCCGTGTGTGTGTGTGTGCACACGCATGCACGTGCATGCACGTTGACACATGGGGTACAATACTGTGATGAATTATAACATCTGTTTGTACTGCTCTTCTTTAAATATCTAATAAACACAGGTGCATTGATTTTATTCATAAGATTCTGAGAAAAATACCTAGTCTGTAAAAGCCAGTTTGTTTTACTCTGATCTAAAAACATTTTTTAAACATTTTCTGAGTGTAGTGGCTTTTAATTCCAGCACTTGGGAGGCAGAAGCAGGCAGATCTTTGTGAGTTCAAGATCAGCCTGGTCTACATAGTCAGTGCCAGGACATCTAGAGCTACACAGTGAGATCCTGTCTTGAAACTACCACTCCTGGACCAGCCCCTGCAACAACAACAAAAACAATAAATTTTAAAAAAACGTTTTTTTTCTTGTTTTCCTGAGACAAGCTTTCTCTGTGTACAGCCCTAACTACCCTGGAACTCGTTCTGTAAACCAGGCTGGCCTAAAACTCACCGAGATCCACCAGCCTCTGCCTCCCGAGTACTGAGATTAAAGGTGTTCACCACCACCACCAGGCTAACAACAACAGAACCCTTAATCTTGATTTTTGATATAATATCATTATTTTTTTTACCACAGTAAGATACAGTTAGTGTAAAATTTATAGTTTTAGCCATTTTCAGTGTAGAGTTTAGTGGCTCAAATACATTCTGACAGGAACAGTGGCGCATGCCTGTTACCCAACTTACAAGATTTGAGTTTGAGATCAGCGTAGATTACAGCAAAACCCTGTCTCAAAAGCAAGCAAATTAACAACAACAAAACCCAAGACAACATAAAAAGTTACACTCACAATGCTAGGCAGCCACCTACCCACCCGTGTCTACAAGTTTTGCAACGTCCCAACTTTGACCTTTGAAACAGCAAGACTCTCCATTCTTGACCTACGGTACCCTGGCACCCACCACCCTGCCTGTCGTTTCTGTGACATGGCTCACGGAGGTTAGAGCCATGCCATCATTTCCTCTCCTTTAAAGGCCGAGTAATGTCTGTGTGTGTGTGTGTGTGTGTGTGTGTGTGTGTGTGTGTGTATCCTGTTTGGTGTATCTGTTCACTTATGGATAGACATATAGGTTATTTCCAGATGCATAAAATGTTCCCAGTACCTAATTCTTTTGGGACTGTAATTTAAGCAATTTAAAAATGCTTTAACACCTATGTATTTCATTAGTCCTTGAATTTTTTTTTTTTTTTTTTTTTTTACATTAGAGAGAAGGTGGTCTGGTCACATAGAATGTGCCCATTCCTGTGGAATTACTCTTGACTCTGCAGACAATTAGTCCTCTCTCTCTCTCTCTCTCTCTCTCTCTCTCTCTCTCTCTCTCTCTCTCCTCCCCCCCTCTCTCTCGCTACATATACAGTTTTACTCTGTAAACTTGATTGGCCTAGAACTTGTGTAGATCATATTGTATTCAAACTCACAGGTACCTGCTTCTGCCTTCTCCCTGAGTGCTGGAAGTTCATAGGTTACTATGCCTGGTGCGCTCTCTCTCTCTCTCTCTCTCTCTCTCTCTCTCTCTCAAGATTTATTTATTTCTTATGTATACAACATTCTGCCTCCATGTATGCCCACACGCCAGAAGAGGGCGCCAGATCTCATTACAGATGGTTGTGATCCACCATGTGGTTGCTGGGAATTGAACTCAGGACCTCTGGAAGAGCAGCCAGTGCTCTTAACCACTGAGCCATCTCTCCAGCCCCCACCTGGAGACATGTCCCTTTAACTTCTGAATATATATGTGCTGTTGTACCTTCATCATTAAACTGTTAGCCACCTGGCCGCTCAGGCTATAGCCTGGGAGCAGTTCTGTTGCCCCGGGACAATGGCTCTGTTGCTGCTGTTAAAGGTAGCTTTAACTACATCTCAGCATTCTAATAAAACTCGAGATTCAAAGGCTGGAATGAAAACCTGTGAGCTCAGAGACTTAGAATAGCAACTGGCTAACTTTCTCTCTTAGCTGGAGTCCTTGGAAGCCTCTTTCCTTCTACACTGCCCCAACTGAAAAAGGCCCCTATGCTTCTTTTTGCAACTTCCTGTCAACTAGTTGCTAACTCCGCCTCTATGAGCCCAGGTTAATTTTATTTAATTAATACAAATGCAACACATGCTTGCCTAGTTAAACAAAGTAGCATAAACAAATGTAACACACCTTTGCCTAGTTAAACAAATGCTGTAGTGGCATTTCAATTGTACTTTAGTAAACAAAGCTTGCCTGGAAGATTTGAAATAAAACAGCCCGACTGGTTAGCCTTACAGACCAGGTAATGGTAACGCACACCTTTAAACCCAGGAGTCACACTAGTTTGTCATAGAAACTGGGCAGTGAAAGTCTTTAATCTTAGCCCTAGCAAGGTTTGTTAGATGGGAGCAAACAGCTCTCAAATACAGTTTCGTTCTGAGATTCCTGGAGACAGGTTCACCATTTACAGACTGAGGTTGAGGTAAGAGCCAGTGGCTGGCTGCTTTGCTTTTCTGGTCTTCAATTTTTCTCTCTGAGTTTTTATTAGTCATCCTTCAATGCAGCATGCACAAATGTAGCACCTTTGCCTAGTTAAACCTATTCTACAACATATATGTGGTAAGTATTATAGAAGGTTTTATGCAGACAGCAGTGAGGACTAGAGAGAATGTCCACGAGCAGGCAAGAAGCAGAGGTCTCATAAACAGGTTTGGATGGTTGTCTTGTTCACACAGTCCTGTGGTCACCCTTTACTACACTATACATCAGCTTGAATGTGGAAGTATTTGAGATACATCAAAAACGGTGTAGTCTACTGATCTCATAGGACCAGTCATCCCTGTTGGAGGATCCTTGTAGATGAGAAAAAAAATGAGAGAAAGCTGGGCAAATTTGATTCAAAGCCACCAATACACTATCTAACCCCTTCTATAAAGCAGTTTTATCAAATTCCTTAATTTGGTGTGTATTTTTGGTTCTTTCTGGTGGTTAAGGGATAAAGCCTAGTGAAAGGGCTCTTTATGCAGTAGAAGCCATTCTTCCTTTCCTTAACCAAGAACAGCATTTCCTGTACTTGAAGAGTTCAACACACACACCATGGCAACCAGACCCTCAGATACACACAGTAGCCCAGCCGCCCCAACAAGCTGAAAACAGTTATCACTTTTCCACAAACTCTAAGCAGTTTTTAAAGTCATGGTTGAACTCAAAATCCTTTTTATTAACTTTAAGAAAACTTATCACATTGAATTTTAAATGTTTTGTTGAGCATTTATTTATTTTACTTTATGTACAAGTGTTTTGTCTGTCTGTCTGCATGTTTGTATGTGCATTGTTTTCCTGCCTGGTGGCCACCGAGGCCAGAAGAGGGTGCTGAATCATCTGGAGTTGGAGTTATAGACAGTTGTGAGTCACCAAATAGGTTCTGGGAACCAAACTTGGAACCTCTGCAAAAGCAGCAAGTGCTCGTAGCTACTGAGCCATTTCTCTAGCCTTATGCTGAATTTTAAACTATCCTGCATTTCTGAATATAATGAATGCATTTTCTCACATTGTTGTGTATTTCTTTTTATTGAAGGTATAAGACTTTTTATGTTCTCATACATAACTCAAAATAATTACATAGTTGCAAAAATATTTGTCTTGTTAGCATCTTAAATATAGATGGTTGTCAGATCTCTTTCTAGAGGATGCAGATTTCTAGTGCTACAGGACCAATGTAGCATGAAGAAGAATGGATTCCCTTTAGAGTGCGTCTTCTGCTTGCTTTTCTTTCTCCAGGTCCTGATGAGCACAAAAGGCAGCTTGCTGAGGTGGAGACTGATTTCATGAGCAAAGCAAATGGCCGACCCTCTTTTTTTGCAATCCCCAGCACTTATCCGATTTAACACACACCTCAGATAATGCATGTGCTTGAGCTTGTCACCCAGCAGCCCTGTGTTTCCCCGTAAATCCATCCAGTGACATTAGTGGAGAGTTATAAAATTTATATGTCTCTCCAGCATTCTGTATAAAGGAATCTGGATAACTAAATCTGGCAGGCTAAAAGTGGCTTTTAAGACCTAGACAGTCACTTGATCATAGGAGGCTACCTGTGGGCTTTTAGCCACTGGGGTTCCTTCATTGTTGCTTGTTTTTATTGCTGGAAATTACCGCCAAGACTCCACACATACAAGGCACATGCTCTACCAGTGGACTTATGTGCACTAACTAAGTCTTGTTAGTTTTATTTGATTTGTACACATTTATGGGGTATGTTATAATAATTTGGTATGTGTACACAGCATGCCATGATCAAATCAAGGTCATTTGCATAATTAGACTGTAGCAGTTACGTGCGCTTGTGAAATACAGTGTAATATTTTCATATGTGTGTTCTCTCTGGGCTGATTAAATCTAGATAATTCACATTTCCATTTTCCTGCCATTGCTTTGTGCTCAGAGCTCTGGAGTTCCCATCTTTTTAGCTATTCATAAATTATATGAGTGTGTTATTATGAGCTGTAGATCCTCTCTGTCCTGAGACCCTTTAACAGAATATTACAACTTCCTGCTTCTGTCACCTATGTTTAAGTTGCTTGGTGTTTGCTGTTAAAGTGGTCAGGAGTGAGCTGTTGCTCCTAGCCTAAACAGAACATTTGGGCCACCTGAATCTTGGTGATATCTACACCAGCAATGTCGCTAGTCATGTGTAGAGTGTGATAAACTGAGCTCAATGACTAACCCTGTTATACAGCTTGAGTTTCCCTTCAACCTCAGAACAATTTGTTATGAATAACAATATGGAAAACTAAAATGGTTTTGTAGTGAATATCCCAATGCCCACCCCTTAGGCTTTATAGTTGAACTTTTTTTTCTTTTTATTTTTTGAGACAGGGTTTCTATCTGTAGCTTTAGCATATACTATTAGCTCTGTAGACCAGGCTGGTCTGGAATTCAGAGACCTGCCTGCCTCTGCCTCCTGAGGTGTTGGGATTGAAGGCATGCGCCGCCACTGCCCGGTTCTATTTAATTAAACTTTTAAAGACTGTGCTTTTTATTTCATGGATACAAGTGCTTTGCTTGTAAGTATGTGCGCCATGTGCATCCCTGACGCTTGTAGAAGACGGAAGAGAGTGTCAGATCTCCTGGAATTAAGACTGCCAGGTGCCAGTGGGTCACTGTGTGGGTGCTGGGAACTGATCCCTGGTCTTCTGCCAGAGTGCTCTTAACTATGGAACCATTTCTCCAGCCCCTAGAAGAGTAAGTTGTCGTATGGCTTGCTCTTTAAAAGTAATGATGATGCTGCCTCTTGAACTGAACTGTGTTGCTGTGCCCATTGATCTGAAGGTAGAGGAGCATGGATTCTAGCATGTCCACTGTATTTATTTAAGGGGCTCCCTTAAAATGTACTCTACGATATTATTCCGCCCTTAAACCACTTCAGCTGAGATTCTCTTCTAGGTATTAATCAGTTGAACATGTTAGCAAACTTGTGTTTGAGTCTGACACCTAAGAGATTTGCATTACAATCGAGCTCCCCACAACACCCACCCGTGCCAACATATTAAGCATGCCAGCTTGAAGTGTTTTCTTCTCCTTGTTTCTCTGAAGTCAACTTCTCATGGGTGAGAAGTAGTCACCGAGAGCAAGTCACTCTCATGGCAGCGGTTCCCTCCTGTGTCTTCTCAGAAAGATATGAGCTTAAGTTTTGATTGGACAGCGTTTATTCGCTGTATCTATAAAGCAGTTCTTATCTGGAGATATATGAGTGCATACCACGGGGACCTGGTTGCTTTAGAACACTTCCTTGTTGGGAATAGTGGGGAAAAAAAAAGCAGTATCCACATCTAATTGAGCAGTCTAGATACATACCTTAGACGTTCAGGTCAAGAACCACAGCCCTTCCTTTGAAAGTCAGGCCGAAGCCCAGAGGTTCAAGGCTGTGACCCAAGAGATGTTCTCTGGGCTAATAGGATCAGAGAGGTCAAGATTCATGACAGCCTACCGAACTCCTTAGCTTCTCTGACTAATTGGACTGCATACTATGTTTAGGAAAACGTAGGCTCTACTTGTAGTCAGTCATGCCTGTGTATGTTAAGTCCATTTGAGGATTTAACACATGTAGCATTCATCTGTAAAAACCAAAAGCTTACAGAACCCAAAGCGCTTGAAATAGGAGTTTCTACAAAGTGATATTTTTTGTTGTTGCTGTCTTTGTTTTTTTTTTTTTTGTTTTGGCAACACGCATGCTCATGAAACTGGCCAACTGTGCAATCTACAGAATAGCAGAAAGCGGAGAGTCTCACCTCAAGTTTCCCAAGTCAGGGACCTTGGCTGAGGCACGAGAATCACACACGCAGAAATGACTTTTGACTGTGGTAAAGCACTGTTGATTCCATTCACAGAGCGACCAGCATGTCTCACATGCCCTTCATTCCATGTGATGGGAACAGATAGCTTGCTGGGGACATTCTTACAGAGGGAAGCAGCAGAGCGCTTGCTTCGGAGGAGTTTCACTGCTGCACATTACCTGCACTGCAGATTTTTAAATGAAGTTTATTATTTTTATTATGTATTCAGTGTTCTGCCTTCATGTGTCCCTCCCTGTAGGCCAGAACTCATTACACGTGGTTTGGTTGTGAACCACCATGTGGATGCTGGGAATTGAACTCAGGACTTCAGGAAGAACAATCAGTGCTCTTAACCACTGAGCCATCTCTCCAGCCTGCATTTCGGATTTTTGAAATATCAAATGGAAAAAAAAATCGCTGGAAGAATAAGTGCTATAAGTAGCAGGTTTTGAGTAAATGTTGCTAACAGACAAGACTGAGTTATGTTCAACCTTCTAAGATTGTTTTTCACTTGACGTGTGCTGTGGCAAGCTACAAGGCTCTGGCATACACAGTCTCCTAACTTCCTCCCTGTCAGCAACTTCAGGGTTTCTAGGTGCTGTGGTCATGACTGGATCTGTTTTGATCATACTAGGTTGACATCCCTGGAGTTACAGATGGGTGTGAACCACCATGTGGGTTCTAGGAGCTGAACCCTGGTCCTCTGCAAAGCAGCCAGTGCTCTTAATCCCAGGGACTCTGAGAATGAAGCAAGGGTCTACGAAGTCAGTGGGAAGAAGAAAGGTTGGGTTGAGAGGTCTGGCCTCGAGGAGTGTATAAAAGTTTCTAGAGTGTGTTTGCGGGAGATCATTCAGCTTGTAAGCCATCTCCAGTTCCCAGATTCAAGGACGGGAATGCGTCGAAAGGACCTGAAGAAACAGTTCTTGATTGGCTGGGACTCCATCCTTCAGTCACATGGCAGCAGCTAACACCCCCCCCACCCCCCACCCCCCACATGTTGCTCCAAAGCTTAAGTCTTCTTCCACTTACCTTAATTTATTAGAGCCTCAGAATCTGTCTTGGTTTGTTTTGTGTTCACCCGGTGATTTATAATAAACAGGAATCTATTGGCTTATGTCTCTGGAGGGCAGGAAGCCCGAGGTCAGTTGAACTTTAGTAGGAGTTTTAAAGGGGGTGTTCAATACACATCACAGTTATTTAGGTGAAAGGAAAGGTAATGTGTGTCTAATTGTGAGAGCCACGAAGGTTAGACTTTTTGTACAAGTAATGGCTTTTCACCAGACTAGTGCAAAATTTTGCTGAGTAACCAAAATGAAAAGGTAGCCGCAATTCTGATGGGAGAGAAAAGGTTTCACAATAGCCATGTGCTCTCGCTGAGGAGGCAAACGATACTTTGTGTATGCATGCATTTCTAATTTCTACTTTTTGAGGCAAATTCGGGATGGTTCCAAACTTGCTAGAATCCACGGATGACCTTGAGCTTCTGGTCCTCCTGTTCCCACCTCCTCAGGGCTGGGATTCTAGGAGTGTGCCACTACATCTAATTTTAGCAGAGCTGGGGAGGGGATCCAAGGCTTGCTGTATGCTAGGCAAGCACTCTAGCAGTGGAGCCACATTCCATACTACCTTGTGCTTTCCTGAAAGCCGATGGAGATCAACACTAGGAGTACAGGTAATTGTGCGTAAGGCACGTCAATAGCGCCCTAAGTTAGACATTCCTGGTAGGTTAGAGGAAATTCCTAATAAACTTGACTGTGAGAGTTTAGGTTCCAGAACTGATGAAAATGAGGCCTGTATGAATAAACTTATGACAAGATGTGGTCTAACTGATTCATTGACTTCTCTGAGTCTTAATATTTATTTATCAAAATTCCTTTTATTCATATCAATGTTTCTTATTTATTATAATCGATTGATGCTGGGGATAAAAGCAAGGCCCCAGCAGCCTTGTGCAGCATATTCACTTTATACTTGCAGAAGGTGAGTGTCCAGATCATCAGTGGAAACATCATGGAGCAGATTTTAAATGACAATTAATAATTTCAGAAAACGTTCTGAAGCCTTTAGTGTAGTCATCTCCCCAAGGTGAAGGACATGCACAAGTGGTCTTACAAATAGTACAGCTTAAAGATTTATTTTTTATTATTTTTCAAAATTATGTGTCTCCAAGTGTGTCTGTGTGTGGGTATGTGCACGTGAGTGCACTTCCCTGTGGCGGCCAGAAGAGGGCATTAGATCTCCAGGAGCTGAAGTTTCAGGAGGATTTGAGTCACTGAATCAGTTAATATGAGTGCTAAGAAACAAACTTGAGTCTTTTGCAAGGTCAGTGTGCTCTCTCTTTTGGTGACCAAGTTATCTCTCTACCCCAAGAATAGAATTAGAAAGGATCCTGGAACTCTGGAGGCTGAGGCAGGAGGAGCACAGCAAGTTTGAGGCCAGCCTGGACTGTAGAGTGAGCTCAAAGCCAACTGGGCTTCAGAATAAGACCTTGGTTTCAAACTAATAGCCCAACAGCAATAATAAATAAAACAAAAGGTGGTGGTGGTAGGTAAGGGATCCTGAGGGACATAAATGATATATAAACTTTTAACTTAGTTTTGCTCTGGAGAAATCAGTGCTTTTAAAGATCCATGTTGTGCTTTGATTTTTGATAGTTCATTACAATAGCAATCCAAGATGAAAATTAACAGTTCAGTAGCAGGGTCTTACCAGCAAGTTCTAGTGAACAGGAGGAATGACAGCATCCTGTATTGTTGCTGGAGTCTCCAGAACACCCTTGTCCAATGACTTAGGGGAGGTATTCCGTACCTAGCACTGTACTTTTTATTTGGTAAGCCTTGGCTTCTTGGAAAATCATCCTCTATGTGAGATAACTTTAATTAAAAAATAATATGTGTGTATATTATCTCACTTAAACCCTCATATCTTCATTTCACTTTCTGTCTTCATATCACCCATGTTCTAATATCCCTCTGTCCCTTAAGATCTTTCTTCCCAGTCCCAATGTCTCTTTTCCAGTTTTCTAACTTCTACAGACACTGCAAATTAAACACACAGACCTAAGGATTTGAAGCTAAGATCCACACAAGCATGAGAACTTGCAACATTTCTCTCTGTAGTAGGAAGCAGAGTCCTTGTGGGGATTACAGGAGTGCACCATTGTACATACATGTTACTTTTTCTTCTTCATGCTTTTTTTTAACTGATGCCCAGTGGTAGATAAAGAATGTGTGAATCAATGTCCTCTGTCCTTTGCTCTTTGTTTTCTTGTACATTCTGCTGCCTGGGAACTTACATGCTGGCAGACTAGAAGAGGCTTTCTGAGCACTTGAACTAGACATGTCTGTATTCCAGCAAGGTTTCTGACCCACTTCTGCACCAGCTCTATAGGAGGAGACAGAAGGAGCTTGTCTATTTCTGTTTGTGCTTTGAGACAGGGTTGCACTGCATAGTCTTAGGCTCAATTCAGACGCACCGCGGTCATAGGGTGTCTGCCCACCTCAGCGTATACCCCCATACCTAGCTTGCCCAGAGTTCTGCTGCTGGGTATTTTGGGACAGCCTGTCTCCAGAGATGCGCTAGGAATATTCTCCACCACTAATGAAGTCCTCATTCACACTCCTCCCATTGTTTGGAGTCAAGATTAAGGGACACTATTTGTCTGTCTGCTTTTCTTTCTTTCACTTATTTTTTTTTTTCTTACCAATTTGGACATACATTTATCCCACCCAGTCATTCCTTCATAATGAAATTAAAGTGTGAATCCAGATAGAGATTGGTATATAAATGTCTACTGGCTGGTGAAGAGATAGACAGGAAGGGGTAAATTATTGACATACACAAGAGCATAGATGACTGACTCCCAGAATACTTGTGGCTGTGTGTCTGGGAACAGGAATAAGATTAGGCAGGGGCAGGTTACAAAAGGGAGGGGCGAGGAAACTTTCTGGTATGATGGATGTGGTCATTATCTTTACTGCGGTGATGGCTTCTGAGCATCCCATGTATTAAGAGTCATCAAATTATGCGTTAAATATATGCGAGTCACTGTCTATCAATTATATCTCAATAAAATTGTATTAAAGAGAGGGAAACATACGTTAATTTCACGCATGACATCCCAGGCTTCCAGAAGCAGCGTTTGGCCTTCTGTCCCTCACATGCAATGGTTTCAGTGTTTTCTCCAAATGTTTGTGCACACTGGTGTCTTTCTTAATCACAGTTATGTGGACATTAGTTTTCCTAAGCTAGATTGTGCAAAGATTTTTTTTTCAGACTTAATATGCTTTGGTGCTTGGTGGGATTTCAGTTTTTTTGAAGGCTTTTTGCCATTCTTGTCTTTTAAATTGACAAACAGAAATTCTGTTTATGGTATAAAACATGATGTTTTGGAGTGACCAGTACTGTGAGGCAGCTAAACACTTACATGACTCTATCTCTCTCTCTCTCTCTCTCTCTCTCTCTCTCTCTCTCTCTCTCACACACACACACACACACACACACACACGTTCTTGTACTTTGTGTACTAGCCCCCAAATCTACGCTCAGCTCTCAAGGATGTCTTCTGACTGTTGTCAATGCCTTGGCTGAAACCCAGGGCTTCCCATGTGCTGGCTGAGCCCTTTGCCACCACGCCACGCCTTCAGTTCCTACAGTTGCTAATTATACTCACTATGTTGTATAATACTTTTCTTGACTCTATGGGATTTCTCTGTCTCTTTTCTTTCTCACCTTTTTACGTTTTACAGATTCTGCTGGGGATGGAAGCCAGGTGAGCAGGTGTGCTGGCTGAGGGCTCGACGCTGGAGCTCTGCCTTGTCCCTGCGCCCAGGGTCTCTCTGACTGACAAATCCGTGCACTTTACATTCCTTCCTTCCTTCTTCCAGTCTTTCTTCTCTCTCCCCTTAGAGCTCATGGCCTGCTCTATGTCCAACCAATCTCCTTTGCTCCAGTCCTTTTGTGTGCAGTCCTCTTTGGAAGCCTGTTCAGGTTGGATACTTAAAAAACTGGACAGAACTCCTCTGGCTTTGGAGAAATGAGTGTGTTTTTTTTTCATAGAACATGTGCACATGGAAGTTTTGGCCATATTTTAGCCATTTAACTTAAATGGACAAGTGACACTGTGGACTGACACTAAGACGCTTTGGCATATGTATAAACTACGGCATTTTGGCTCTTATTCTCAAATTATGGAGTCAGTTTCCACAAAACCTTCATGTCATTGGCTGTTTTTAATAAAGGCACAGGTACATGGGACATTGTAACCTATGCAGATGTCATCTTTTGTGAATATCTTCTTTAATAAGCTGAAATTTTAATTCCTCCCATTTTGTTCTCAAAAGCCACTGAAATGATAACACATCCATGAATAGAGTTTAATTTTTATACAGAATATGACACACTATGTTCTTCATGGATTGCAGATAACCCAACGGCAATGGATAAATGATGTTTTCAAGATACATTTCACTGTTTTGCTGAAGGCAAGCTGACTCCCACCCTGAGGTCAATTATGTCTGCCTCTTGTCAGTTTGATGTCTCTGCACCTCTGAGACCCTTAGGGTGCAATTCAGAAGAGATGTTGCGCCGAAAATTAGCTCCAGTCTTTTATGACTATACCAGGCTGTGCTGTTTGCCAGAAGTGTCCCCGGCCTCTCTCTCATCCTCCGGCACAGCAGCCTCGGGTCTGCTGCATTTGCCAGGAGTTTCCGGGAGAACCTTTAGGTGGGAATGGGAGAGCAGAGATACATGGCAGGAAGGTGGTTTACACTCAGCTCCGGGGGCTCACTTCATAGGAAACACTGCTTTTTAAAAACAAATCCATCTGTCAGATCCCCCCAAAACTGTGTTATGGGATACCAGAGGTTCATGAGATATTCAAAGGTCAAAAAATTAGATTGCTGTGCTTAAATAAATCTGGAACAAGTATGTTAAAGTGCAGTAGGTGGCTTTGCTTCTGGGTTCCTCAGACTCTTTCTAATCTTGTGAATTTTTTGAAAACCCAAGATACGTATAATACATGGCATTATCTAAAGATATTTCATCATAGAGCTTTGTTTTTTCATTAAAGACTTCCCACTTTTCACTTTTCAAAAAGGGAAAACAGTTCTAAATGAATTTGGAGAACGCTTACCGTGCGTGTTTTTAAATACACATTTTAATTAGAAATCAAAATGGGAACTATTCAAAAGCTAACTATAAAGTTAGCCAGGATATCACTGTTTTCATGAATATGGGTAAAAAATATACATGTCTGAACTATGGCAATGTATATATCACGCAAAATACTGTGTATAATGCCTGGCCCTTTAAATATTGAAAACCCAGCGTCTGATCATGCTTTGTTCCTCTCCTGTCTTCTCCTGAGCTACAGCTAGATGCCGAGAGCTCATTAGTGTGACAGTCATTTGCAGAGTAGACAGGCCCCACATGACCTCCTCTCTCATTGAAGAATGAGAACCAGAATGATTAAAAGACTCAGTGAAGATGACACAGCTGTAGGATCACTATTTAGCAAGGTCTGCTCTGTTGCCTATTATCTGACATCAGGGAAGGGACAAAATGTGTGTTTAAAGTCTTTATTGGGCTGAATGTGGAAGGCTGAGGCAGAAGGATCCTAAGTTCAAAGATATCCATTGGCCTAGGCTATCTGACTCAAAACCAGCAAAAATAAACATATAAAAGAGGCACCATCCCCTGTATTCAAAATGTCAGCTCAGAACTCCTTGGAAATGTTTATTCTTCTTGGCAGCCTCTCAGGATATCTAGCTCTTAGGGTTAATGCCCATAGCCCAGAGAGATGAAGGGAAGTATTTCTTAACCGAATAATGCTGTGGGGATTGTGAGGGGCAGGGAGAAAGCAGACCCCCTATCCCTTTGGGTTTATTGGAAGAGCCGGCAAACTTTACTGATAGGAGAGCAGAAGAAACGGTCCACACATTTCCTGTCGTGAGCTTAAGGAAGTACAGGCCGAAGTGGTTAAACTTAGGAACTGATGTGATGTTTAACAAATGGACAGGGCCTGGCTCTGAGTAACGCTGCAGAGTGAGAGAGGCAAAGAGTCTGGAAGAGAAAGTAGAAATATTTCAACAAAGGCTGCTTATGCAGGCTCCTTTGGGGAATGCCTCTTTCTTGGGGTAAGCGTCTCTCTGCCTTCTGGGGAACCTGAGGGACACTTTGCAATGGGGAACTCATATTCTGTCTCTAGTGGGATAGAAGGAACAGGATTTTTCCTGAATCTATTGCTTTCCAGCGGTCTCCAGCTCCATGTAATTTACATGATAGTGAAGAAGGGTTGTGTCTGGATCCCTCGAGGGGAGCTCTGTGTGTCTCAATTCACTAGCCAATATTTTCCTCATCCGTACTATACCAGTCAGGGCTTATGATGAAAGATAATCTAATAAGTGAGCTGTGAGGTTTCCAGAGACATAGAACACTCTGAAAAAAATCATGAAAATAGAAGTTGGGAAGAACTGACCGCAGTGAGTGGAACTGTTCTGAGCACACCAGGAAAACTGGATTTAAAGATGCAACTTCCAGAGGATGAAGGGGACCAGAGTGTTGACCAGACGATACCTCAAAACGCCACATCCCTTGATGTGTCTTCTAGTCATGGTTCTCATCACTGGCATAACTGACATTAAAGTTGTTGATGTCTTCCTCCTGCTCAAGTCATTGTCATTGAAGACAGGAAGGTAACATTTGTTAATGGAAAACATGGCAATGGTTTATCTGAAATTCTGAACTGTTGTCTGAGATAATCAAGATGTCAGATGTGTCAGTGAACTTTTTCTTTCTTTCCTTGGCATTTCATCATCTCTCTTTTCTTCTTCCTTAAAAGCATTGAACTTTTCTATGAATAAGGATACCTTTATACACCTGAGAAAATGCTCAACATCCTTAGCCATTAGAGAAATGCAAATGAAAACAACTCTGAGATTCCATCTTACACCTGTAAGAATGGCCAAGATCAAAAACATTGATGACAACTTATGCTGGAGAGGTTGTGTGGTGAAGGGAACACTCCTGCATTGCTGGTGGGAATACTATCTGGTACAGCCACTTTGGATATCAGTATGGTGATTTCTCAGAAAATTAGGAAACAACCTACCTCAAGAGACAGCAATACCACTTTTGGGGATATACCCAGTGGATTCTCAATCATACCACAAGGACAGGTTTATAGCAGCATTATTTGTCATACCCTTTATCTGGAAAAAACCTAAATGCCCTTCTAGCTGAAGAATGGATAAGGAAAAAATGTGGTACATTTACATGATGGAGTACTACATAGCAGAAAAAATAATGACATCTTGAAATTTGTGGACAAATGGATGGATCTAGAAAACATTATATTGAGCAAGGTAACTCAGACCCAGAAAGACATATATCATATGTACTCACTCATAAGTGACTTTTAGACATAAATCAAAGAAAAACCAGCCTACAGTTCACAATCCCAAAGAACCTAGACAACAAAGAGGACTCTAAGAGAGACATACATGGACCTAATGTACATGGGAAGTAGAAAATGACAAGATCTCCTGAGTAAATTGGGAGAATGGGGAGCATGGGAGAGGGTAGAAGGAAAGGGGAGAGGCAGGGAGGGGAGCAGAGAAAAATGTAAAGCTCAATAAAAATCAATTTAAAAAAGAAAAAAGAATACCTTTATTAGGAAGAAAAACAAGAACTATGAAGAAAAATCACCCAAGGGATAAACGCTGCCAGAAGGTTATAGATTCCTCAATAGTCGCAAATGTTTTAGATTGGTAATCATTTACAGGTAGACTTATTGCTCCATATCTACAAATGGGAGGCACTTCAGTGTCCTCGTGTTACAGATTAGGTGAAAAATCACTTGAATGCTTTTCACTTTTTCCTCTGGTTGCCATTCCTTCTTTATGAATCGACCCTCCACTGAATCCTGGGATACTGAGTTAAATCTGTCTATGGTTGTCAACCCAGCAAGCAAGTGGTGGCAAGGGTGAGCACAAAGTTACTGAGGCTGAATGAGGATGGAGAGAGCATGCATGCATGCTTTCCTAACTAGCGTTTAAGAAAACTGAGTTTATAATACACTAAAATGCAGCAAGGGGCTGCAGAGATGACTCAGAGGTTAAGAACACTGGCTGCTCTTCCAAAGCTCCTGAGTTCAATTGCCAGCAACCACATGGTAGCTCACAACCATCTGTAATAAGATCTGGTGCCCTCGACTGGCTGCAGGCATACATGTAGGCAGAATACTATATACATAATGAATAAATATTTTAAAAAAACAGCAATAAAGAAGGGTAAGCAAGCTAGGTGCTGCTGTTGTGTTGGCTGTCAAAGCATCACCAAATATATGTCTCCTTATTGTTACATCTCTGGTCGCAGCCAATCATATGCTCAAGCCAAAAAGCCGTGCTTCTCTCTCTTGGTAAATCCTAAAAACAGCAAGAGACCTTAACTGGTGGTCAGTCACTTACACATCCAGCTACGAAGGGTGGTTGCTGTGGGACAATGGTTTTACCCTGTAAAGATTTGTTTCTTGTACTCGTTTAATAAAATGCTGATTGCTCAGTAGCCAGGCAGGAAGTAGAGGCAGGGTGACGAGAACAGGAAAATTCTGGGACTAAGGAAAGCTTAGTCTGCAGTCGTCACCCAGACAGAGAGGAAGCAAAATGAGAATGCCTGGCTGATGAACAATACAAAACCACATGGAGAACACAGACAAGAATTATGAGCTAATATAAGTTATGAGAGTTATAAGAAGCCTGAGCTAATAGGTCAACCAATTTATAATTAATGTGGACCTCTGTGTGTTTTTATGGCAATCTGAATGGCTGCCAGACCAGGTGGGGCCGAAACCTCTGTCAACTGGTGATACAAAGTAAAGGCTTTTACTGGGGTTATTTATTATCTTTGTGGCATCAGGGACTGTGCAGTAGCCTGTCCTGCTAGGTCCAAGGACCCTTGGTAACTGCCTTCTCATGTTTCATGTGTCCTGTCACAACCAATCATATGCTCAAGCCAAAAAGCTGTGCGCCTTCCTCTTTTCCATCCGCACTGCAGACTGAAGCAGTTTCCTACCGTGAACACTAATCTAATGTCCTGTCTTCTTACTTTCCATCTACCCTTGCTGTAAGATGTGGGAGGCGTTTTGGACTTCCTCTGTTTATGATCTTTCAATACTTATTAACCTAACCTCCTGATAGAGCCTGTGCCTGGGCCCTTGCCATGTTTAATCTTCATTGTCACTGTGATGAGATTTAGAATCACCTCTGGGTGTGTCTATCAGGCGATTGACTTGGGGAGATCCACCTGTCTTGTGGGTGGCAGTATCATGTGCTGGGATTCCAGGCTGAATAAAGAGAAGAAAGCGGACTAAGCAGCACGATCCATCTCTCTCTTTTTTTCTGAGCGAGGTTGCAAAAACCCAGCTGCTCATGCTCCCACCTCCTACCTTCCCACCATGGTGGACTGTGTGCCCTCCAACTGTGAGCCAAAGCAAACCCTTTGGAGCTGCTCCTGTCAGGTCTTTTGTCACAGCAATGAGAAAAGTGGTAGCACTATAGTCATCATCACCTTTTCAGTCGCCAGAAGCCTCTGTGACCCGGAAGGATTACCTTGAGAGACAAGTTCAGCAAAGCTGTCCTCTCTGTCCAGCCTCCCTGGTGATGTTCACTCCTCTGCCATCTAAATGCTTTTTGGCTGGCTCTGCTGGGGACACTAGCCCATGCTTCTGGAGGCTTACTTCTGTGTGATCATCCTCCATGGTCCCATTACTAGCACATCTTCTTTGCAGATGACAAACATCACATTTTATTATAATGGTTTTATGAAGATTGTTTGGACTCTGTAAGTATGGAAATCTGAGTTTGTAATTCTTTGTATCCCTAGTTTTAAAAGCAACAGAACAACACTCAAATTAACAAATCAAAGTGTAAATTTTTATGAAATACGTTTGTGTGTGTGTGTGTGTGTGTGTGTGTGTGTAAGGCCTCAAAGAAGATATGAACAAATGGAAAGGCATACTCTATTTTCATAAATGAAAATTTAACTGTCCAGGTTTTTCTAAGGAAATTTATACATGGAACATCTCTATGTATTATTATGTAAAAATTTATACTAGGTAAACTGAATCCAACCTTCTCATGGAAAAATGAATTTAAGAGGGGTCAAGAAAGGAAGGACAAGGCCCATAGTGAAAAGGAATACCGTAGATAGTTTTGGTAGCATGCACAAAGCTCTGCTGGGTTCTGTCCCCAAAGCAACCAGGAGAGGTGGTGTACACCTGTAATCCTAGCCTTCATCAGTGGAGGTAGGAGGGTCAGAAGTTCAAGGTCATGTTCAACTACATAGCAAGTTTGAAGCCATCTTGGATTACTAGAGACTTTGTCTTAAATAACAACATTAATGACACCAACAAGGAGATAGGTAGGTAGGTAGGTAGATAGATAATAGATAGACAGACAGACAGACAGACAGAGAGACAGAGAGAATAGACTGGGACATATAATGAGGGTTGAGTATATGACCAAGATAGCATAGATATGTAGGGATCCATAATTTGTGATAGAGCAACTGGTCCATTTTGAAAAATCAGCATTGTGTTAGATCATGCTCCATGGCTATCAATTAAAGATTCAAATATGAAGAATGAAATAGTGAAAGAAAATATTAAGCCATGGAGACATTTTTTTCATAGTCTTAGAAGGTTGAGAATCTTGTCAGCTATGACATAAAAATCAAGAATTTCTACATATAAAAATCAACATAAATAAATTTAAGAAATAATCAACAATTCAGAAATATTTGTGTTATAGATGTAGGGCTGATCTATCGCCCCTTCCTCCTTCCTTTTCCCCTCATGGGTACATGTGCCCAAGAGAAAATGTTCACGTTTGAGAAAAGTGCCAATAGTATGGAGTAGTTGGCATAAATATATTCTTCTTCACCGTGTTTTCTGGAGCAGAGTTAAGCCCTAAGCTTTTCAGGAGGGAGCTTTCTCACATGTAGCCACATGGGCTGTTCTGGAGAAGCAGGCGAGCATCCAAGTCCTGGCCACCGGTGACTGAACATTTGTCCTTACCTGAACAACTGCCCTCACAAACTGTAAACAATCAGTAGTCCATCAAAGGAAAGCCTGGCGCACCAGACTCCCAGGATGCAATAGTTTGTAGTTTTCCTCATCTGTTTCCTTAATATTGGCTTGCTTGCCCAGCCCAGGAAAAAAAACAAGAAACAAAAAACAAAAAACACCATGACTCAAAGAAAAGAAAAAAGAGTTCTGAAAGACTTCAAGATGAGGAAATATCACTTAGATCTGTACTATTTAATCCACTCTCTACTTGTACCTCACTGCTCATGGCTGTGGAAGGACTGTGCGCTAACACGAACAGACTGCGCCACTGGTGTGGCCCTCCCTAATCCTGAACTCATAGATCTTTGTGTAGGACAGAGAAATCATGTCCAGATCTGAAGCTCATAGGAAGAGGCAGATTACAAACAAGTGTTTGCCCTCATTTAAAAAATCACTGAAGGCTAGATAGATATACCTCAGTGGTAGAGTGCTTGATCAGCATGCTGGAGATCCTGGGTGATGGAGGAGGGTTAACTGTCTATGTGTTACTTTCATTGGTTAATAAAGAAACTGCCTTGGCCTTTTTGATAGGCCAGCCCTTAGGTGGGTGGAGTAGGCAGAACAGAATTGTGGGAGAAAGAAAGCAGTTAGACGCCATAGCTCTCTTCCCTGAGATGGACCCCGGTTAGACTTGTCCCGGTAAGCCACAGTCAAGTAGCAACACGCATTAATAGAAATGGGATGAATCAATATGTAAGAGCTAGCCAATAAGAGGTTATAACTAATTGGCCAGGCAGTATTTAAATGAATACAGTTTCCGTGTAATTATTTCGGGTAAAGTTAGCTGGGCGGAAATGCAGCCCACCGCTCCTTTTACACCTGGGTTTAATCCTCAGTATTGCAGAGAGAAAAAAAAAACCAGTTTGATAAATTTTGCAGCCAACTGGCTGATTTCTAGATGCTCTAGATGCTGATTCCAGGCTGCTCACGTGCCTTTGTTTTCCTCGTTTCTAGAAGGTTTTCCAGCTTGAAGAACTGCTTTGCATATCAACCCTAGACTGTGGTACAATCCCACTTTGCTCTGAGATGGCGGCATCAATAATAGTCCACCTGACAGCTGATGTATCTGTTCTGAACCCCCTTCCAGTTCCTTCTATTTAGACTCACCGTTAGGTAAATGCCTGAGCCATGGGAGTCATGGAGCAGCACTCCTCAGTAGCAGGCCCGTTATGGCCAATAAGATGGTGGACCCTGCCTTAGCCTCACCTATTGACTACTAGAAATTAGATCCCCAGAAACTGGAGCTGTATGGAGTCAGAGCAGTAGGATGACATTCGTTGCTTGTGGCTTGATATAAAGGCCACACCTTTGCGTGGTTCCTGGCTCCAGTCCCCAGTGACCGGTAGGATTGACCAAGTCGAGATAATTGATTGTAACCTGAGACAAATTCCCCTAGGAACTGAAGGTCAGGTTGGCAGTCACGGAGGGTGACGGCAAGGGAGGGTCTGCTGGAAGGCTGAACTCCAAGCTTGCTGAGATTTAGCCACGTCTTCTCCTCAAAGGCAGTCTGGCCTTCTTCCGTTTTGATCATTTGTGCAAATCCGTGAGACTTAAAAACAAAATAAAAAATTGTGGTAATTCACTTTAAAAGGCATTTCCTGTAGGTTAATTGTAGATTTTACTTTCTGTGGGCACTTCTCCCCCCTGCCCCCGCCAATAACGCAGTTTTCAATTGGTGGAAAAGATCAAGAGATGACTCCGACCAATTCTTGTCTGAGCTGCACACTTGTCCTGCGGCCCTTGCGAGCATGTGCATGCACGCGTGCACATACACACACACAGATAAAAATATAAAAATTAAATAAGACTTAAAAGACAGATACCCCAGCTGATAGTGTATACTTTTAATACTTTTAACCCAGCACTTTAGAGGCAGAGGCAGGTGGATCCCTGTGAGTATGAGGCCAGCCCAGTCTACGGAGTGAGTTTCAGGATAGCCAGGGCAAACTGGAAAAAAACCCTGGCTCAAGCTGGGCAGTGGTGGCTTTAATCCCAGCACTTGGGAGGCAGAGGCGGGGGGGTCTTTGTGAGTTCGAGGCCAGCCTAGTCTACAAGAGCTAGTTATAGGACAGGCTCCAAAGCTACCGAGAAACCCTGTCTCGAAAAAACCCTGGTTTAAACCAAACCAAACAACAACAAAGCAGAGGCAAATAAGCTAAAAAACTGAATAAGCCAAGCCACACTTTATAAACAAGACCAACTAAACCAAAACCCGTGCAGCTGTGGCTTGCAGAGTCATGAAGGGGTCAGACTATGCTATGGAGGTGACAACTGATGTGGCATCGAGGTGAAACTGAAGAGCCCAGGTAAACCCACACTAGCCAATCAAGCTTCAGTCTGGAGACCTCCTGGAGCTACCCTTCATCACGGTAGAGTGGAATAGCTGTGCTTTATGGGAGTTTATTTACTCTGACCATATGGCGCCTATGCCATTCACTTTCCAAGTTTTCCCATCCGCATCCCCTTGATAGAATCATCTTATTTTTCCTTATGGACTAAATTTGTGATGGAAATAGACTCAGGTTGTAATTTCCTGATCAGGCAGAAAGAACCCTGCAGGAAGCCTGGCATACCGCACGTTACTGGCTTCTAAAGGCAGTTGTGCGGGGTCTATTCTAAGTCTTGCATTTATAGTTAGGGGGAAAAAAACCTTACATGGCTACAATCCATTTACTTTTGCAAATGTTGCTTTTGGATCTAGTTCTGGCATACAGATGTAGCAATAGCAATATTATTTTAGGGGTCGGTGAGCCTGAGATGACCTAGCAGGTAAAGGCTCTCGCTTGCACAGGTCCAGGGACCAGAGTTCCATGCCTGGAAGCCTTGCAACTCATTTCACAGAGTTCTGTTTTGATCTCCACACACATGCCGTGACATCTGCATTCCCCAAACACATCATATGCACACATGCACACAGTATTAATAAATTTAAAAATGAAAATGAGTTTAGTTTGAATAGCACTTATGGACAGGAAATCTAATTACATAGATTACATTTGTGACCCCCAGGTTGTAAGCTACTTATTAGACGAAAGTTCTGAAATCTGCTTATTTCAAATTAAATTAGGGTAAGCGAAATAAGAATTTCAGCTCAATTTGTGCTTGACTTACAGTTGAAATACACCTTTGATATTTCAGTGTGAATGAGAAGAAATCAGGTGTTTTCTCTGCAGAAAGGTATGGAGCGTGAACTCACCCAGGTGGGACATGAAGGTCACAGGGAGATGCGCATCTCAATTTGACACTGTCAGTGGGCCCCATTACTGCTTCACACAGCAGACAATGTGCCCTCAAAGGAGGAAGGCCGGTTCTTGCTGATTGAGGGCCCCCAGCAGCTCTGCCCTTCTGCTGTCTGCGTCTAGGTGGTGATTGGGGAAGGTTCTTTACAGCTGACCCACAGCTGCGGTTGCTCATTAGGCAAAGGGCTCAGGGACTGGAGCTGACAAAAGGCAAGCTGGGGACAGAAGTCTGCAACCGCTGGTCTGTGGCCGCCTCACTTAGGGGGATGAGCAGTGTGGGTTGAACGACAAGGCCGCACATCTGCCCACGAAGTGACAATGGATGGTTTCTGGGAAGCGGCTCTCCCTCCATTCCTAAACCAAGAGGACTCTTTTGTTCGTTAGGTTTCTTTTTAAAAGTAAACTTTGTCCCTTCACAGTTTCATACATTTGCACTTACGGATTTTGCCTCTTCCCCTCCCCGCCCCCATCATCTTTGGTTTTTCTTCCCAACCCTACCAGCTCCACCGCATTCCTGAAAATCCCTTCCCGGTTTTCTAGCTAGAGGTTGGTTAGTGTCCCATGGAGTTTACTCAGGATTGTGTGTGCGATCATGAGTTTGACTGCGTGTTTTGTGAAGCAATCCACGCTAACTCGGTGGTATGAGGGACCAGTTTTACAAATTGTGTATTTTAAAATGTTTGAGCGCTTGCCAGTGGTGGCGCATGCCTATAATCCCAGCACTCGGGAGACAGAGGCAGGTGGAACTCTATGAGTTCGAGGCGAGCCTGGTCTACAAAGCAAACCCAGGACAGCCAGAGCTGTTACACAGAGAAACCTTGTCTCTAAATAGATAAATAAATAGGTTAGAGTTTTGGAAAGTAGATAAGTAGATGTATTGTTCTAATTCTCACACCATGCTCATAAATGAGTTCAGAGTTATATTTATTTGCTAATGTATTTACTGCTCCATTTGTTTGAGAGTCTTTCCTAGTTTAGTCTCAAACTTGGTATATAGTAGAGGATAGACTTGAATTGCTGACCCCCTGAATTTGCCTTGATAATGTTTGGAACACGGGTATGTACCATGCCATGAAAATGCTTGGAACATGGGTGTGTACTATTGCATGATACTACTTGGAACACAGGTGTGTACCACCTCACCTGGTTATCGCCTGCTGGGGAGTGAGCTCAGGGTTTCACGAATGCAGGTGTGCACTATGCCAGCCACATCCTCAATCCTTCAAAGTTTTTGTTAGACTGTTTTCTGATGCCCTGAGACACACACCCTCCTTGTTCCCTTTCAGATTAATTTATTTTTATGTTTGTATGTATGGACGTTCTGTCTGCATGTATGTATGTGCACACTTGTCTGGTGCCCATGGAAGTCAGGAGAGGGCATAGGATTCCTTAGAACTGGAGTTACAGACACTCGTGAGCTGGGAATTAAACCAAGGTCCTCTGGAAGTGGCAGTTAATGCTCTTAACCAATGAACCATCTCTCTTTTTAAGGGAGTCGTACCGTGTGAACTGAACTTGAGGGCTGTATTTTCATAGTAAATCCTCTGAAGGAAGCACATGCTGTCCCATGAATCCACTTAGTTATGTGTGCTACCTACTTAAAATTGGTCAGCTGCAAAACTAATGTATTTCTCTTATAGAACTTTTTCAATGTAAAGATAAGCAAAGGGGGGGATTATCTGTACTTCCATCCCTCAAGGGCTATTATTATTCTTTTCTTTTCTTTTGTGAGACATGTGGTAGCTATGTAGTTCAGGATAACTCTGAACTCACAATCCTCTGTCTCAGCTTCTCCGGCATGGGGATTACAGGCAAGTTCAACTCATCTCTCCTAGACCTCTTCACCAGTGTTTAATATTGAATTTAAAACAGTTCTCTTAAAGTCAATATGATTGCAAAAATTCATTTGTTCACCTGCTCCTTTATTCATTCAACAAACTATGGACCTGGACTTGTGCTAGATGCTGAGAACTTGGGTGGCCTAGAAAAGCAAGAATCTGCATAGCTGGCAAAGACAATTGCTCGGTACTCAAAGGATGAGGTTGAGGCATGAGGGTTACCCATGAGTTCCAGGCCAACCTCGGTTACATAGGCCCAGTCTCAAAAAACAAACAAAATGAAAGTAGTTAGCAAAGTCTGAAAACACGACTAAAGACTTGCTCTAGGGTAGCTTGCGGTGGAAGTTAAAGGTTTAGTTTAAAGAGCGTTATCTGTACAGATTCAGGGGCAGAAGCACTGACCTTTCTGTCTGCATTCAAAAGAAATCTACTTTCCTTCTGGTATAGAAAGGGCATCACACAGGGTGTGATGGTACCCTGTTTATTAAAATTAAATTGGAGTTTAGAGAGCCCTTCTCCCTGCTGTTTTATAAAGCATATCTACTTGTCTAGCTGTCAATCTTTTTTAGTAAGGGTCTTACTATGTTGCCCCTGCTGGACTGGGGCTCTAGGTGCCCCGTTTCAGTCTCTGGAGCAGTTGAGGTTACTGGTGTACCAGTAAGCCTTGTTTACCTGATGAATTTTGGCACTTTTAGCCCCAAATCATATTTAGGCTAAAGTGCTTTCTTTTCTTTTCTTTTCTTTTATTTTCTTTTCTTTTCTTTTCTTTTTTTTTGTTTTTGAGACTGGGCCTCACTATGTGGTTCTGGCTGTCACAGAACTCGCTATGTAGACAAGACTGGCCTTGAATTCACAAAGATCCATCTGCCTCTGTCTCCTGAGTGCTGGTGTTAAAGGTGTGTGCCACCATGCTCAGCTAAAGTGACATGTTCTGTGTTACAGTATTTCATCCTTAGCAGTCAAGTTTTACAAGGATTTCTAACTATTTACTTTTATTAATTTTTAGTTGTGTGTGTCTGTGTATGTGACTACAGTACCCATAGAGGCCAGAAGAGGGTGCCAGATCCCCCAGAACTGGAGTTACAGGTGGTTTGTGAGCCACCGTGTGGGTGCTGGGAATCAAACTTGGGTACTATGTAAGCACCATGCGCCACTTCTCCAGTCCCTTCGTGAAGTCAATCTTTATCGGGATGCACATACTTTTTTTGTTTACTTGATTTTTAAGACAGGATTTTTCTGTATATCCTTGGCTGTCCTGGAACTCACTCTGTCAACCAGGCTGGTTTTGAACTCAGAGATCTGCCTGGCTCTGTCTACCAAGCTCTGGGATTACTACCGGTGCTTGGCTGGGATATAAACAGCTTTTTTTTTATTTTTATGGTTTATTTAACTCTATTTTTTGTGTATTAGTGTAAAGGTGTCAGATCACCTGAAACTGGATCTTCAGACAGTTGTGAGCTGCCATGTGGGTGCTGGGAATTGAACCCAGGTCCTTTGGAAGAGCAGTCAGTGCCCTTAACCACTGAGCCATCTCTCCAGCCCCTTTAAACACATTTTTGTTGAGGATTTTTTAAATAGAAATTGGTAGTTTAAAATAATTTATTAAAAATGATAACACTGAAGGTAATTGTTTCCACAGTATTAAATTCATAACTCAAAATTAATAAGCCTTAAAACCAATAACAACAAAGCGTGATGTTTGGTTCATGTTTTTCATTTTAATTCCTTTCTACCCCTCTCTTCTACCTGTATTAGAAGCTTCATTGACAAGGAGATTGGGTTTCCTTTCTCATCAAAGTATAACAATTTGGGATCTACACATCCAGAAAAACATCTTCTATTTATTGCAGAATGGTGGGCCACAACTGACACATTCCTGGGTTAATGTCTTTTCTCAATGTTTGTAGGTCTGATCATGCATTTGACCTTCCCGAGTAAAGTCTGTCTGGTTGGCTCCAGAATCTGATCCTCAAGGTTAATTTTGTTTAAAATATAGTATGTCTGCCCTGGCACCAGCTGTCTTAAACACGTTTGAGGCCATATTTCTATTGTACCCTCTCACTAAACCATGTGCCCTGGCTTGTGTCTAGCACCTGTGGGTTTCCAAGGGAGGTGCCAGTTTTTATGGCAGTTTACCATCAGAAAACCAATTGATTATTAGTGATGAATGCAATATTTTTTCTCTCACTATTTCTGGTAGCTGAGTAGAAAAGAATGTGTAGTTTATTTGAGAAACATGCTCAAACTACAGCCGTAGGAAATTGAAGAGTCTGGCATTATTTACATATACCTCAAGAGTCCCATGGAATCCTGCAGTTTCTAGCTGTACAAAGTGTACTTTGCTATGTGTTTATTGGATGTATACATGACATCGTCAGGGCCAAGAGACAATGTTTATTGCCACACCATTCCACTGGCTCTCACAGGCTTCTCATCTGTGGATGTCTATCACTGAGATCTGTATATTTTAGAAATTGGAATGTCAACATTATTCTTCTTGGAATAAATGAAGGGACTCTGTGGGCGTGAGTTGTGGCTGGTTGCTAAGAATAGCTAATCAGGTTGCGTTGCTATGGCAACAGTGCTGCTAGGACTTTAAAGCTTCCCCACAATCAGTTAGAATTCATAAGTGAGAGACACTGTTGAACATGATCCTATCCAGTACAAGGCAGGACTCCTATATCCTGAAAAGGAACTGATACACACTAAGTATACCTCAGTTTACCGTTACTTAAGTACATACAATCTCCAGTATTAGTGTATTGATTTTCTAAAGCCTAGTTAGTTCAAGGCTATTTCATCAGAATTTTCCAGGGGCTCATCAAGTTGCTGGATAATCGGTCATCAGTTATCAATTATTTAAAAGGAAGAGTATAATTTCATGTGAATGTCACAGAACAGGACACTCAAGGAACCAAAATGCTTTATTAGGGTTGGTATTTATTCCTTTTTTGAAATAAAAATAGCTCCAGTTTTCTACTGATAGTTGTTAGGTTTCAAACTCAGAACAAATGGCTGACTGAGGTGCCTATTTAACATGTCAATGCAGGTGCTGGAGCCAGTCTCTTTCAGTATCGCCATTACCTATTTCAGAGTCCTGGCTCCTCTCAACACTTCTCACCCAGGCCCTACCCTAACCAACCTCTGGGCTTCCCTTCCCTTCCTCCAGCTTTTCTTTATGCAGAGTTTCTCTGTGTCCTTGGCAGCTGCTCCCAAATAACTACTCAGAAACTTATTATTAATTATAAATACTTGGCTAATAGCTCAGGCTTATTACTTGCTAACTCTTACATTTTAAATTCACTCATATTTCTTATTTACCTTCTGCCATGTGGTAGTATCTTCTTTCAACATGGCACGTTCCTCTTACTTCTCTCTGTGTCTGCTCGCAACTCCAGAGGCTCAATCTTTATTAAACCAATCAGAAAGCTTCTTGGCAAAGACACATCTTCACTTCTCAGATTTCTATATAAACTCAGTCATTTTGGCTACATGGTCTCTTATTCTCTGGATTCCCAGGTACTCTCTTTGTTCCCTCTTTCGTCTCTTCCTCTCTTGTTTCCCCATCCCCTTATTGCCTGGTTCCATCTGAGCCATTCCAGATGCCTCTGGCTCTGCTGTCTCTCATAACTACAAAACACCTTCGACCTAGCATATCTAGGAACAGTCATGGCCTCATTTTTTTCATTCAATAGTTATATTTCATACTCACCCAAAATGCAGTAACAATTTAGAAAGCATAAAACAGATAGTTCAAAAAAAAATCTCTAGTTAACTATTTTTAACATTTTGTAAAATTATGTATGTCTATAGTTTCTAAATGTACACACACCCATATGGTCTTGGCAGTTTTAAAAAGGGCAAAATTATATTTTTCACATGTTTTCTAGCTATTTATTTTGTCTTGCTTTGTTTTCATGTAGCCCAGGCTGGCCTCCAAGTCTCTATAGCAGAGGCTGGTATTGGAACACTTAGTCTTCTCATTTCTACCCACTAGGTCCTGAGATGATAAGAGTGCTGTCATGCCCAGCCAGCAGAACTGAAAATTGTGCCATAAATGGGAAGAGATGCTGGGATTTGATGCTAAGGCTTTGTGTGTGCTAGGCAAGCACTCTACCATAGCTACACCGCATCCACAAGCTGGATCTCAAGCATGCTTATTCTGGCTTTGAACCCTCACCCCTCCAGGTGGGGGTGGTATATGACTTTAATCCCAGCACTTGGGAGGCAGAGGCAGGTGGATCTTTGTGAGTTCAAGGCCAGTCTGGTCTACAAAGTGAGTTCCAGGACAGCCAGGGGCTACATAGAGAAACCCTGTCTCGAAAAACAAACAAACAAAAAACAAACAACAGCAACAACAAAAGAACGTTCTCCCCACTTAAAGGCACACTCAAAATACGGACGCATACTAGTTTATTGAAAGTTGAAAAATCATGCTATTTATTAACTATCTGCTTTGTCATATTCCAAAGCCTCCAAACCCAGGATTTCATGTATCCTAGCCTGGCTTCAAACTCATTATATTCCTGTGTAGCTAAAAATAACGCTGAACTTTTGAGCCTACTGCCTCTACCTCCTGAGTGTGGAGATCACAGACCTTTAGTTTAAGGGTTGTGTAAATTGACATTTTGATGACACTTTAAGTTGCCATTTTTTCCCTTGTTTTTACCCCTAACCTTTTAAGCAAAGAACGGAGATGGATATCACTCCCATAGAACTATCCATCTTTTATTCTTTGAGGTAGCGTCTGTCACTGGGACCAGGGACTCACAGATCGTGCTAGGCTGGCTGGCCAGAAAGTGCCAGGGATCTATTTGTCTCTACTTCCCTGACACTGGGATCACAAGGGCACCTTGCCAAGTCCAACTTTTGACATAGGTGCTAGGGAACCAGCTCAGATCTGCATGATTAGAGTGGCCAGTACTTTGCCCATAGGGATATGCTTTTATCCTTCCTTCCTTCCTTCCTTCCTTCCTTCCTTCCTTCCTTCCTTCCTTCCTCCTTCCTTCCTCCTTCCTTCTTTTCTTCCTCCCTTCCTTCTTTCCCTTCTCTCCCTCCCTCCCTGCCTCCCTTCTTTTCTTCCTCCTTTCTTTCTTTCTGTCTGTCTGTCTTTCTTTCTTTCTTTCTTCCTTTCTTTCTTTCCCTTCTCTCCCTTCCTCCCTTCTTCCTTCCTTCTTTTCTTTTTTCCTTTCTCTCCCTCCGTTCCATCTTCCCTCCCTCCCTCCCTCCCTCCCTCCCTCCCTCCCTCCCTCCTTCCTTCCTTCCTTTCTTCCTTTCTTCCTTCCTTTCTTTCTTTTTTAAACTGTGGGTCCCAGGAATTGAACTCAGGTCTCAGGGTTGGCAGCAGGTGCCTTTACTCTCTGGCCTGCCCAGTGTCGTAATCTTGTCTTAGATATATCTCAGATATTCCTACCTCTACTCTCAAGTGCTAGGATTACAGGTATGTTTCACTACCCCCAGCTTGCAAAATCTCTTTACTTTAAAAAAAAATAGGTGAATTCCAGACAAGTGCACATATAGTTTCATGGACAAATTGTGTAAGCTGAAGCCTTTAATTTAGCCCATCATAAAAAGAGAAGACTAAATCAACACTGAAAAATTAGTGTTGTAATTCATCTGTTTTTCTTCCAGTCTATAATTGTGTTAACCGGCTCTCCTGATACAGGCAGCATCTATGAATCGTTAGAAACCAAAGCTATTTGGCTTCCATCCAAATGTTGATTTGCACCCCTCATTAGCATGCAGGTTTTCACACGGTTTTTAATGCACCAAATGTATCAAGTGCAATCGAAGATGTACTGGGAAAACTTGGCTGGGGGAAGGTGGAGTGTTAGCCACGCCTTCCATTTTCACGGTGTTTCCTATTAACTGGACACTTTGAAGCAATGGCGTATGATGCTGTGGGATCTATTGCTCTGAGAAGCTTTATCTTCTAGCATTTAATTTATTGTCAGGTGAGCCATCAGACCTGATCCTCTGGTATTGAGGACACTCATTCTCTGAATAATTGGCTGTGGTGGGCAGAAGAGCAAAGGGCTGCTGAGACATTCTTTCTTTGGTGGATGTAAGGGGATAGGAAAAAGGGAAAGTTCTATGCTAGGTGTGAGAACAGTGGGGGTTCCTCACAATCCTCAACTCTATTTCCCTTGAAAAATAACAAGATAAAAATGTACAATGTGTTGGGTTTTCAAAGAGCTTTAGGTGTCAGTCAGATTTGACGTCTCTGTGTTCAGAACGACAAGACTAGTGCTCTGTAGCCTAAGGCAAGTGACCAAAATTAATGATATAAAACACAGGCTTCTCGGCAGGAAGTCGTTTCCCAGATCTAGTGGTTGTGAGTAGGAGAAAATTTGAAATGAAGTCTGCTCTGGAGTGAGGACCATAGTTTGAGAGATATCAGCTGCTGAGCATCAATCAAAACACCAGCTTACTATTAAAATGCCTAGTTTTGCTCAGAAGAAAAATCTCTAAGGGACCATTGTGTTAAGAATCAATGTCACAGGAGCTGGGCACATTCTCTTAAGAGCCATGGCAAGGGCGAGATAGATTAAATCATTCTTTACTGTTTCATAGCTTGTCAGTTCAGAAATTTGAATCCAGACCTGAATTTAGCACCCTTTTCAGGTCCCCGAGACGCAGTGTGTGAGATGAGTTTTAGGGTCGTTGCCAGGACCGATCCAAGCCAATGCTCTAAGAAATACAGACCCTGCGCCTGCGCAGTTTCTCCTCCTGCCATCCCTAGGGGCGTAGGACCTGGATAGGCAGTGGGGGTGTTCTCCAGCCATTCCCCACAGTGTTTCAGCTAAGGGAAGCAGCTGCATTCTCTTGTCCTCCTCTTAAGGGCCGACTGGTGAGGGGCACCATTCTTTTGTGTCTTCCAGTTACTTGGGTAGGACTAAGTGGAATCAGATAACTGATTTTGACTGCTGATTCTTTACAACAGTTTCATTCATCATTTCTATAGTCCTCTGGGATCCACTATTATAACTCTAAATGTGTCATCTAAAGTTCTATTTTTTGACACATTTATAAAGTGAAGCTAAAACTTTTACATTAGGAGACCCTTGCTCAAATTATATTTTGGAAGAGAACAACTGTACAGTACTTTTTCCTTGAGCATTTCAGAAAAGGGTTCAGAGATTTTAAATTTAATGCATTTGAGGCCTTTGCTTATTCTTGCATTTAAATACACATACATAAATATACACACATGTGCTATATTTGTAGGAGATGGCTAGCAATCTACTGCAAAGCCTTTTCTTATTTTTAACATATTATTTAAACATAATATTTTTAAAAACATTAAATAAAAAGTTCTTACCAATTCTCCATCACTACATTATAGTGTGAAATCGATACATAGAGAACATTTGAAAAAAAACTACATATGTAGATAAAATTGACAGTTTATCTTTTTACATTTAAAATTAGCCTAGGTATATAAAAGTCAGTTTTTTAAAAAAGGATATTTTCAGTTAAATAGTGTCATCTATGTTTTCAATTAAATGACATCATTTACCTTCGATAGATAAATAAATCAGTCAACACATAAAATATGCCAGGGGAAACATTAGACTTGTTTTTGATGACTGTGTAATTATAGCCATTTTTTGTTCAAATTAGTTTTTAAATTTTGTTTGAAAGAATAAATTCATTCTCAGAGATGAACTAGAAGGTGAGTTATTTATGAACACAGATTAACGATTATTTTTAGCATAAAAAGGCCATCTGTGCATGAAAAAGTTATAATGGCATTCAACAGAATGCCAGTGCCTGCCAGGATCTGACACTTGGATCTTCCAGAGAGAGAGAGAGAGAGAGAGAGAGAGAGAGAGAGAGAGAGAGAGAGAAGCATTTCTTCACTGTTTTTTTTTTTGTTGTTGTTGTTGTTGTTTTCTGTAAGAGCTGAAACACATGGGGTAGTTGTGGCAAATGCTTTTAATGGAAGCAGAAACCGAGGCAGTGAGTTCAAGGCCAGCCAGCTTGGTTTACAGAGTGAGTTCCAGAACAGTCAGGAATAGGTAGAGAAATTCTATCTCAAAACAAGCAAAAAGAAAAAGCAAAAATAAAAACAAAGCCACCAAAAAACCCCCACCTTACCCTGTAGTCGCAGTCATAACTCACTAGACGCTGCCTAGCACAGTAAAGATGGGAGCCTTGAACTTCAGGAGTGTGAGCAGGGACTCAGCTTTTGGAATCAGAGTGATGAGGGTAGAACAGAAGTAATTTTAAATGTGTATAATAATAATTCCATATTAAGACATTTCCTAGTTTTAGCATTTAAAAATCTTTTTTTTTTTGAGAATTTCATACAAAGATTTGTTTCTCCTCCTAACTCCTCCCAGATCTACTTTCCCATTTTGTGTTTCTTGTATGTGTGTGTGTGTGTGTTAATATGAGTCAAAGAAGAGCCTACATTTTTGTCTCAAAGTAGTTTTTAAATTATTTCATCTTACTTTATTTTTTTTTTCCGTTTCGGGAATTTAGTTGATTAGTGTGTGTGTGTGTGTGTGTGTGTGCGTGTGTGTGCATGTGCACATTCCTGTGACCACCCTGTGCACATCCTGAAGGACAACTTGTGTGGTCTTCTCTCTCTTTCCACTTTAATGTGGACTTTGGGGATCCACCCCACGTCTCCAGGCTTGTGCCACTAGTGCCCCTACATGCGGAGCCATCTGGTAGCCCTGAGTAGTTTTAATGTCCACATTTGTAAAGACTTCTGTCAGAACAAGCAAGAATCTTAATGAATGTATTTAAGAATGAGGGGAGTGATGAGGCAGTTCCCTTTGAAGGGCGGGAATACCAGACCAGGGCGCTGTATTGGGGACTTAAGAGATTTCTCTTCCTTTTTATATTATCGATGTTGTTGTTGTTATTGTTATTGCAGGGTTTTTTTGTAAGGCCGAGCTACAGCACAGGCTGGTAGTTGACAGTGGCAGGCAGCATTTTCTCTGGAATGCAGCGAGGCCTGGTGCCTGCGAGGGAAGAGCTGTTTCTGCTGAATTCTCGGAATGTGAGAAGCAGTGATGTAAGGTCCTCCGAGAATGAGAGAGCAGAGGGCATTGTTTCTTCTCTCTAAGCCCCGATGAAAAGAGTCTTTTGTACAGAGGAGCAAGTCTGAGAGCAGTCCCTCATTTCTTCCCCTTTTATCATTCCTCGGGGGTCCTTAGTGGTCGTGGCTTCTTGGGTTTCTGGTAGCACATGGCAATTTAATCTGTCACTCCACAAATCCCTCAGAACCAGAGCCCTCTGGAGGCAAAATGGGGTGCCGGACCTGTTTTGGGCGACTCATCAGGGGTGAAAACAGACAGCAGTGCCAGGTGGAGAAAATATGGGCGGAGCTAGTGGAGAGTGGGTGTGGCCACTTAAGGACTCCGGGATGCTAGAGTTTTCTTGCAACCCTCAGCTCAGGTTTAATTAAGTGCTTTAATCCCAGCACTTGGGATGCAGAGAGGCAGGCGGATCTTTGTGAGTTCGAGGAGAAACTCTCAGCTCTGACATCCACCAAGCCACACAGCTTCGCTATAATTCAGATTTTTTTTTTTTTATCAGTGGGTATAAACAATAGAACTGACTTCACAGAGTCACGTAGAAAAGAATCTATGGAAAGAGCTTGTTTGATTTTTGGTAGCCACTGAATAAACGGTGGCTATTTTTATGGCGTGTCCTAACACGCTCTGTAAAAGGTTGGTGTGCAGAAAGAAACTGCTGTTAAATATCCTTTGATTAAAAATGTCCGCAGATTGGTCTAGGGATCTGGCTCCAGTGCAGAGGGCTTGCCTAGTGAACACAAAGTTTAAGCCCCAGTACTGAACAAACCAGCTATGGCGGCAGCCCAGTCTGTCACCTCAGAACTGGGGAAGTGAAGGCAGGAAGGTTAGAAATTCACAGCCATCCTCAGCTACTTATATAACCACCTTGAGGCAAACCTGGGTTGCGTGACACCCTGTCTATTAACTAATTCAGTACCAGGATGGAAGCCTAACCAGATGCTGGTCAGATGTGTGATGTAAGAGGTTAGTAAGCTTTCTTGTTTTCATCTGGTGAGTGGGACAGTGCGGCATTGATGCCCTGCTAGCTGCCTGTCTGGAGCTACAGGCTGCTATTGTGCCCAGTGCTTCCTGTACCTCAGCTGCTCAAATTTTGACACCTTTGCTGAGAGGAGCCATTATAGCATTATACGGAGTAGAAAAAAAGTACGGAGAAGCATCTAGCCCTGCTAATTTCAAAGGTACCCACAGAATGCCTCATACATAGCCATTGCCCTGACACCGGAGGTGTACCTGGAACCACACAGACAGAATTCCTGTCCTTACGGCTTTCTATTATGATAGGGAACAGGAATGAACAAAAATTGTTAAAAATAAACTATACTGTGGAGCGCTATGCTAAGTGTGATACAGTGTATAATTTTTCTGCATGGTCACCAGACAAATTTGGAAGAAGCTGTAAAGAACATCATTGTCCCCGGAGCAGAACTAGGAGGTGTTTGTGGGTTTCAGTACAGTCCTACTGTGTGTTGCTGCCATCACGTACTTACCTCACGGGGACTTCTTAGAAAAGCTAACGAAATGGTGTCAGTAAACTGTGAATGGTAATGCTTTAGTAGAAAGGAATTCTTACTCAACGGCGTCGGGGAAACGCCATAAGCAAGTTTAGTCTCAGGCCAAATGGCATCTCCCCACCCTGCCATGGCTTTCTGATTTTGTTATCCTTGTTCTTCGAAGCTGCAATTAAAAAAAAAAAATGTTGTAGCACAAAATATTTGAAGTCATTCTGCCAGGGCAATTCCCAATAGAAAAGACAGCTCACTCCGCAATTCCACCTGGTGTAGACTCACACTGGGATTCGGCAGCTGCCAGGACAGCTGTTGAGCTGTCTCTGGCTAGGATGGAGAACAGATGTTCTTTATAAAAACCTCTCTTGATTTCTCGATTGAAGGCCGGTTGGCTTTTCTGAAACTTCTTGTTAATACCGACGTCAGTATACACAGCTTTTCATCTCTAAACAAATAATTTATGAGTAACTAGGCCACCCGTAGAATTCAGGCCAGCCTGCCTCAACACACCCTGAAACGCTTGCAGGTTATAGATAACAGTTTGTCCAGCCGTCCCGATGAGACCAGCTTCCTCCATGTGACTGACCGCTCTAGTGGTGGAGTCTCATAAATTTCTGTTCAGTTTCTCTGCCCATTTCAAGACAACAGGGCTTTGAAAAAAATTTCCCTGATATATTTATAGGACTCAAGAACTTTTCAAAACAAAGGGACTCAGGGATGAGGACCTGTAGTTTTTTCCATCAGAGGTACAAGGGTAGCAGGTTGTGGAACCCACAAGGATGACTAGGTCTTGGTTCTAACCCCCAGTAAGTGACAAGTGGCAGTCCCAGGTGCCAGCCCATATACATCTTTATACCTCATTTCTTTCTGCTCTTTTCTTTTTCTTCCAGAGACAGGGTGTCAAACAGTTCAGATTAACCTTGAACTCACTGTGTGGCTGAGGATGACTTTGAACTCCTCATTCTCTGGCTCAATTCCTGAATGCTTGGATTAGAGATTAGCGGCATCATGCCAGAATTTTCTTTCTTAATACTGAAATAGAAGAATAAACCCAACTTTCTGAAACTTACGCCTTCTGCTAGTGACGTGTCTCCATACATTGTCTGGAAGTTATCCTGAGAGTGCTCATGATGGCCTTGGTTTAGAAGCATATTCACGGTAGAGCTCTTGGTAGTGCGAACCCATTGCCAGTTGCCTGGAAGGCTGAGGCAGGAGGATGGAGAGTTCGAGGTTAGTCTTAACTTAGTGAAATCCTGTTTTAAAATACAAAGCAGTGAAAGGCGGTTTTAGGGATATAGCTAGAAGTTCATGTTCTTAACACTTACAAGGCACTGGGGCCACCGCTCATCACTGGAAAAAACAATGACGCATCATAACAAAGCTGTAGCGGATAGATACAAGGTGGGTGTCCAAAGAGGAGAGGGACAAAGTCCATGGCATTTAATTAATTAATTAATTAATTTTTAAAAACTCAGACCTTGTTATCAGGCCTAATTTTCTACTTCATGTATACCGTGTGTGGTGGTTGAATGCTTGGTCATTAGGGAGCAGGGATACTTGAGAGGACTTAGAAGGTGTGGCTTTGTTGGAGGAAGTGTGTCACTGAGGGTGGACTTTGAGATTTCACAAGCCCACGCCAGGCCCAGTGGCCCTCTATCTTCCTGTTGCCTTGGGATCTGGATGTAGAACTCTCGGCTACCATGTCTGCCTGCATGCTGCCATGCTCCCTACCATGAGGATATTAGACTAAACCTCTAGAACAGTAAGCAAGCCCCGAGTAAATGCTTTCTTAAAAAAAAAAAAAAAGAATTGCCATGGTCATGGTGTCTCTTAACAGCAGTAGAACATTGGCTAAGGCACCATGCTACAGTAGAAAGCTATTGTGCATACATACATACATGGTGAAACACTACCATGGAGTCAAAGCCCTTGCTCTTATTTAGTGTAATGTTTACAGATAACAAGAAAATCATCTCAGAAAGGGGCTTTGCTATTACAGGATGTTGACCCCCTTTCTCACCATCACAGCCAACACTCCTGTAACAGTAGGCTAGCAAGGGACCAGTCTAACACACTTACTTAATCCCTGGTTTTTATGTTGTTTGGTGCTGTAGGGTTTTCAAAAATGGATATCCAAGAGCTGGGCAAAAGCTGCCTGCTTTTGTGCTTTGATTTTGAAAGCAATAATCAGCTGTAAAAATGAGATGAACAGAGTATGTGAGAGATGGGAAGCCCATAGGGCCTGTGTGTCAGAGTCTCTGTTACCACTTTTCTATAGCACTCCCTCCTCCCCATGGACTCTCTCTTAGAATGAGTCTCCAGGGATCTGGAAGGGACTGCCCTAGACCTGGCTTGCTGTAAGTATTTCTACCTTTCAGAGGAGAAGAGTTCTAGTCTTGCCGCACATTTTATTGGGTCCAGAAAGACCACTCCGAATGCTTTTCAACCTCCTTTTCTGCAAAGTTGTCAGCACAAGATGCCAATCATGCTCCAGGGCATTGTGGTCTCAGCTCCAAAGCTCTATAAAGGCAGGACTTCATGAAATATACATAAATATTTGTAATTACCAAGTAAGGCATTTTGTTATGTATTAATGAATTCTTTGGTGGTAAAGGTTGTTTCTACAAATGTGTGTGTGTGTGTGTATTTCCTTCCCTGGAAAAAGAAAATTGGATAAATTATCAGTTTTATCAGCATAGTATCATTGATCATGTATGCTTTTTTAATATAAATGTATTTATTAATTTATAGTTTTGGCAAATTCAGGAATGTGGTTCTTGCCATTTTTTCAAATGTATGTTTTACTAGATTGTAAACTAAAATCACAAGAATTATTTCTCTTAAAGTTTTTTGTTTCCCATTGTTAATCTGCGCATTTCTTGCCGTGTGTGGTTGCTCCGGGATAATAGTATTTTCCATCTGTTAGGGGCTGTAGTTCAAACACTACATTGCTCACAGTGTGGACACTTAGAACAGCTCAGATATTGATCCAATGCCTCGCTGGTGGTGGCCCTGGAGTCCTGGTGATCTCCTGAGATCACCTGGCCATTACCCGTGGCCAGCACTGAGTGCATATAGAAAGCTGCGGTATGTTGTATTCTTTGGAATGAACTATGATAGAGAAATTTTAAACTCAAGATAAAGTTGCTCCCTCCCCTGTCTTTCTGGATGACACTCTAATTCACTTAACCTTGAGGGCGTTAGAGAGTAGATTGGGTGTAATAAAAGTCAAGCCTATTTCAGGGAGCTGCCATATCACTTTCCTTTGGCTGACCGACGCAAGAATGATGACAGAGAGTTCAGGCATGTCCCATTGTTGTATTTTTCCATCCAGAAGGGAGCATGTTGCTGATGGTCTACAGGATAACCTCACCAATACCATGAAGCCACACAGAGAGGGAAGGCTTCCCTCTGTTTCTTTAATTTTAGTAAACGGAATAAATGTCAGGACTGAATTTTTAAAAGTACCCCTGAGGATGTCTTAGTTACTGTTTTATCGCTGTGAAAGGCATCACGACCAAGGCAACTCTTACAAAAGAGAGCATTTCTTTGGGGCCTTGTTTACAGTTTTGGAGGGTTAGTTCTTGATCATCATGACAGAAAGCAGACAGACATGGCACCAGAGCAGTATCTGAGAGCTGTACACCCTGATCCAGCTAGTAGTCAGAGAGAGAGAGAGAGAGACAGACAGACAGACAGTCAGATACTGGACCTGCTGCTTTCTTTTGAAACCTCAAAGTCCACTCCCAGTGACATACTTTCTCCTACAAGGTAACTCCTCTTAATCCTTTTGAAACAGTTAATCAATGGAGGACAGAGCATGCAAATATGGAAGCCCGTGGAGGCCACTGATATTCAAATCACCACAATGCCTGATACTAAAAAAACCGTTTATAGTATGACAAGAGAGGAAGAGAGGAAGGAGCGATTTCACAGATGCAAACCAAAGACTAATATATTATCATGGAGAAATCAGGCCAAATCTTAAGTTTCATACTGCTTTGGTTCATGCTTAAACATGAAGTCCCTTTCTCAATCCACAACCTCCCTATACATAATCTAATCGAACAAGGTGCTGGCCCTGCAAGGGCAACCCCAGTGGATGGTTACTGTCAGCCTCCCACATTCCAGTCTGTTTCCCTAAGATGCTACTCAAGGGCCTTACACATGCATACAGTACCACACACACGCCTTGGCATCCCGGTCTCCTCTGTGTACACTGAATGTTCTCCTTTGCCTAGAACACTCTGACCATGCATGTGGTTGCTGCCAACCCCTTTTAGGTCCCTGAGCAAACGTGACCGCTCTGAGACTTGTCTAAGAATCGCGTATGAAATACCGTGACCTCCACATCACCCGTCACCTCCGCTTGTATCACTACCAGACATCTTCCTCGCTCTCTTGTTTAAATGAGGCTCCTGTCTCCATGTCCCTGCCGATGCCACACATAACAATGGGAGGGTCTTTGTTCAACACTACAGCTCAGGCACCTGGATCAGTTTCTGGCACTCAGTGGCTGCTTGTCGCAAGAAATGCAGCGGACTGCTTTCGTGAGGAGAAATTTGGGAAGGGAGCAGTAAAGGAAGCTAGTAAAATCCTCTTTTTCATGGGACTAAGATCTGTTTTCTGTTGGTTTTGCCAGGGATCAAGTTTAATCTCCTAGTGGAGTGATGTCACCCGTGTTCTAGTTCCTTACCTCAGCGTCGCGCCTCAAAGCCCTAAGAGGTCTGTTTACCAACACAGCATCCCCCTCCATAGCAGAGACAGGAGTTCATTCTCAACAGTGTTGTTAATCAGGCTTCCTCTTACTGAAAATGACTACCATGAACGACACTGTCTCAGTCAGACACAGGGAGACACTTTGCTGAATTGGGGGCTATTAGATATCCCTCATTAAAATTGCCAACTTGCCTCATAGCAAAGAAGCTCATTGGAACATTAATTTTTTTCCTTGATCTACAACAACAAACACATGAACCACTAAAAGGGGGGGGGATCCCAAGGCAACTAGTTCATATAACCAAACTATTCTTGCTGTTACTGTAGCTAAGGTCATAGTCACATGGCTCGGGGTGTGCCTGATAATCCTGAGCTGAGTCTTGAAGAGAATCGGCTTTCCTATGTCTTTGAAGGCCCTCATAGCTTGTTCCTTAAAGGAGTCTGTCTGTGTTGTTTGGAATGAGAAATGTCTCCCATAGACTCATGCATCCGAACACTTGATCCCCAGGTAGTTTTGGTATTTGGAGACGTTATAGTGAGGTGTTGGCTTGCTGGAGGATTACATCACTAGGGAGCAGGCTTTGAGAGTTTATGCCATTGCCCACTTCCAGTTCACTTTCTACACTTTGTGTTTGTGGTTGAGGATGTGATCTCTCGGCTTCCTACTCTTACCGCCTGCCTCCATGCTTCCCTCTCCCAGGCCTCACCGCTATGGACTCACCCTCTGGAAACCATAAACCAAATAAACTCTATCTATTCTGTGAGTTGCTTTGGTCCTGTTGCTTATCACAGCAGCAGAAAGTGACTGACATAGACTTCAATCACATTATGCAAATTTAGACATATCTTTGCCACCCAATATTTCAAACAGTGGCTAAAAGACAGCATGATTCATTATTTCTCTAAATATGTGTTGAGCACAGAATATCAGACCTTGTGATAGTTTTGAAAAAGTACGGAGGATACTTTCATTAAAGTGGTATAGATTTATCTTTTCCAACAGTGTTTTCTTTCATGCTTTGAGCCCAAATAAGTTCATGTTAACAGTAAAATCATGTTTGAGGGAAATTTGAAATATATTACATTTGATTTAGATATCATTATAAGAGCCTGTAACAGATTTTTTTCCTGTTAGAATTTTCTACTATCATCATGTAAAACCAAAATTCTTTAGATAAACATTTTCCCTTAATTTCCAAGTTTATAATCGTTAGGCAAAATAGCTGTTATAGTGATCTTCCCTGTCCTGCTTGCCTTAATTTACCTTAATTACAATAAGAGCCAGTCTTTGACTGTTACTCCAGTCACGTTATTTTTCCCTTTCATTTCTTTTCTTCTGCAAGGCCACACAGTGGCTGCCTCCACCCACTGTCCCATCCCTTGCCTCAGCACCTCAGCATAGGCTGTGAGAACTTTCACAGGAGGAGAGAGGGCTTCACATGTGGACTTAGGGGATCTCCCTGGACACTGATTCCTTTTGTCTTTTTTGTTTGTTTTAGACAGGGCCTCATGTAATCCAGGTTAGCCTAAAACTTGCGGTGTAGTTGACGATGCCCTTAAACTTCCTTCCGATTCTTCTGCCTTCGCCTCCAGACCCAGGGGACTCCAGGTGATGCGGCACCATGCCCTCCATCTTCTGGAGGATTCTTACCCACCATGTCCCTCCTACACCCTCCACACATGTTTCTTTTCTGATAGACCCGTTGGCACTGAATTTTTTTTTCATTTTATCCAAGCAAACGTATTTTTCTTTCGGTGCCTTATTCATGTAACATTCTTCTATTCAAAAACCCTACTTAAAATTAGTCTCCGGGATGCTTTCTGTAGCTTCTCTTCAATCATGTCTTCAGGCTTTCAAAATGAATGCGGCAATGTCCTGTGCAGCAGTAATTAGCTTTGCACGTTGTGTTTCTTGGCTCCTTGTGGCTAACTGATGAGTGCCTTTGGTTTTCTCTGGGAAACTTGCAATTATAAATTGCTGAGGAGATCCAACGGCTAAAGGAAGGGGTCCCACTCTCAGATGAGGTACCGTTTGGTGGAAAAGAAGTATTTAGCCAGACATGGCTTATCTATCATTGCAGTAGCTGGGAGAAAGAGGCAGGGGAATTGTGAGTTGGAGGCCAGCCTGGCTACATGATGAATTCCAGTCCAACCTGGAGTATGTAGCAAGGCTCCCCCCAAATCAAAACACCCCCCCCCAAAAAAAAAGAAAAGAAAGGAAAGAAAAAACAGCAGCTTTTGAAATGTGTGGAGTTGTAGAGGCATGGGTGGTACAGCTAATGTGGGGCATAGGTGGCCTTGCTGATAGCTAGGTGGCTTTAAGGAAGAGGAATGTTGGAGAGGTCAGCTAATGTAGATTAGTTAACCTTCCCATGTATTCATTTTCTAGTGTGCAAGCTTTAAAGGAAAAATATTCAGTTCAAGTAAATGAGTGAAGCTCCCTTGGAATTAGAGAACTCTCTTGGCTTCTCCATTAATTTGGACTTGCGTATTTGATAGAGCTCTTACAACTCTGCTGTAAGCAATCCAACAGCTTGAATGCCAGGATGAGTGGCCACTGGCATCAGGACCTGGCATGGAGGCAAGTATACTATCTTAAAAGGTCACTATAAACTTGGCTGTACGTTGTAGCACCCTATTGCCAGACCTGAGTTTTCAGAAGTAAATAGTAAAACATCTGAAATAAAATCTTATTTTTAACGTGCATTCTAACAGCACCAAAACAAGTGTGTGAGGAAACTCCACACGATGAAGCCACACAATCAAGTTGCATCCAACCCAAGGACCCCCATGAGATACATTCTGGTGACCAGGCTGGTTAAAGACTCTTTGTGCATTGGAGAACTACCATTTTAAGTTCCCTGATAGCAGGAGCCGTGTCTAAATTTCCCTCCGTTTTAGCAACCAAGCATTGGGACTGTAGACTCTCAACTATAGACATCTTTGCTACTTCAGAGCTTTGATCGTATTGACTTACAGCTGGAAGTTTTGAGCTACAAGGGTGGGTTGTTTCAGTGAATAGAGAACGTTGGTAAATATGAGGATGGCTGTTTATAAGAGAGGCACACATGCTAAACTGTGCAGAGGGCAAATCTGGCTAGTAATTTAGCTGCGTGCCAAAGAATTAGGAAGAAACAGCCATGGAGGGCAGGCTTCTGTCTGGAAACGCAGGATGATGAGGAGACAGGGCGGAGAGTCTATTCCTAAGCGGGGCCCTGCTGAGTGACTTTTTTGAAGGGAAGAAGTGAATGTCTTAGTTCAGGGAAGACACAGTTTGATTTTAGCTGCGTGTCGGTTATTAGAAATCTTGGATGGGGTGGTGTTTTGCCATAGTTGGCATAGAGCCAGACTGGAGAAGCGTTAGAGGGCGGAAAGTGGAAATCTCTGAGAGAGGCCACTTTCCCAAGGCCTAGCACAGGAAGAGAAGCAGGCAAAGTTGAGATCGAAGGAAGCCATCTGTGTCAGGGAGGGTGAGGAACGGTGTGCCAGGTATGGGGAGCATTTGGACTTGCTTGAAGTTGGGCAGCGATGTGACCTGTTCATGGTCGCTGCTTCCCTGGAAAGTAAGTGATTCTTTTCTTCTGACTTGAGTATCTGGTGACAGGCAAACCCTTCTATAGTTGGAACAGCTAAAGCATTCCTTGGGAACTTCTGTGTGGGATAATTCATAAAGTTTTTGGGTTTCTATCTGTAGGTGCTTGAAAGTTCAGTGCCATCGCTACCTCAATGGTTGAAGGAAAATATGTATTTGAATGTCACTCTAGTTTGTAGCACGGCTCCAGGTCCATGGCATTTCTCTAAGTGTGGTATATTCTTCCAATTATAATACTGCAGGTTCACTCTGAGCCCAAAGAATGTGTGGCTTTTGCTGATTGTGCAGAACCTGATCTCTGTCTGCTTGAATGCAACTCTTCTGCTTAACTCAGTGTCTGTCCCTTTCTTGGGGCTACCATTACTACAGCTGAACAGCAGGTATCTGACCCTGGGGCGCCAACATTACATCAGGTTATCCAGAGCTAAAGAAGAGCTCTTTTCCCCAGGGGCCAGGCAGCTGTTTTCTTTCATCTCTACTGAATGGTTTGAAAGAGTTTTACTCTTAAAAGCTTAAACATTCCTTTAAGTCTGTGGTCTCAGGAAAAGGACATGGAATTACCTTTTGGGATGTATATAGAGAGCGAACTGAAGTCTTTTTGTTGAAATTTCCTTAAAAACACAGAAGCGCACATCTCACAGGGGAAGGAGATTGGTGGACTTACTTGGAAATGGTGACATGGATAAAATAATTGATATCTTTGCTTGCCATAAACTATCATATTGCCATACATTGTGCCCAATTTCATTGATGTTAAATATAGCAAAACTGTGAAGCTTCAGGCTGAGTGTTCCCTGACGTGTCCATTTGCTTATCCCAGCTGTTCTCCTCCACTAGCAACTGAGGGGCATCTATTCAGCATGTGTTTGTGTAGCACTCACTGTGAATATTCTGCTTTCCTGTCAATGGCCAACAATTTGCTTAAATTTTGCAGGGTGCAAGGCAATCCAGCAACTGCAATAGAACGAGATAAAGGACATGCTAGAGAAACAGAATATTCTGATGGTAGGTAAATTACCATCCTAAGAGGACAGAGGTTCTCAAAGAAAGTGTCCTGAAAGCTAAGAGGTCTCTAAAGTAGCTGGACAAATAAACAGGAAGGAACCAAAGGGAGAGCAGGGGGATGTCCCAGAAGCCATCAGGACATAACAAGTTAGGAAAGTTGGCAGAACCTTTGTTAGCCCATCTTCATCCAATAGGCAAATGCATTCCACACCTATTTTGTGCAGTACAGTGATAGACACTGGGAACTATAAAATGTAAAGGGATTATTATATGATATTTAATAATAAGGGACATAAGGTTGACACATTAAAGACATTGAAGGATGGTGTATATCCATGTAAATGATAACATAGGCATGTTCCGAGAATGCGTTAAGTCAAAGGAAAAACAGCTGCTTCTGATAGAGGTTAGAAGAAAAGTTGGAGATGTGTTTTGCAAGGCTAAGACTGGTACTTCATCCTTGTGAGCCCAGCTCTTGGGAGGCAGAGGCAGGAGGATATTGAGTTTGAGGTCAGCCTGACCTACAAAGTGAATTCTGGGCCAACTAAGGCTGCACAGAGAGACCGTTTCTCAAATGAAGCAGAGCAGGGCAGAAGTGAACTGAGCTGAACAGCACATGGAAGCAAACACACCAGTTTGTTCAGTTTTTCTATGGACTTAAGAAGCTTGGTGTTCAGTGTGTCTGAAGTCCCCTGAGCACTGATAGGTTGGAACGGGTGGAACGGCCTTCTCAGTCACAAACAAAGCCTGCCGTGCCTCTCTCCTCATTTCCTTCTCTACCATTTTCTCTGAACCTCACTAATGAAGAATGGCTTACTTAATTGAATAATCAAAACTAAAAAATAAAAATAAACCAAACAAGAAACCACTGTCCAAATGTTTTGACAGGGATAAGGGTACCTCTGTTCATTTGTTCTCAAATCACACCTGAGAAGCAGTAACACATTTGTGTCTTCTTACTTGATCAACATCCACACAGTTTTGCATGTTTTTCTCATTGTCTTATTCAGAGTTGAAATGAATAATATGACTTACTTTCTGAATTTCTTGCTCCTAGGGCACAGCTTTTCACATGAAAAGATAATATTTATTATCGAAAATAAAATGCAAATAAAGAAGTATAGAATATTTTATGATTTATAAATATATTCAAAAGGTAGCAGATAGCATTGAAAATAGACTATTTATTTCAACTGTAGGATTAAAATAAAGTCAAAATCGAATACTCTTTTAAATCACATAAGGAAAGGGATGCTCTGCCTTCTAGTCTTCCATTTGGCTCACTTGGTATGTCCCCAATGAAGTGGTCACTTCCAACCTGGCCCAAATGTTTAGAGCAAAGTCCATTGAAGCATTAATGGATGGAATAGTTCTAGTTCTTCCTTGTGGAACACTGAACAGTGTGTCTGGTTTGGGTCCACCTGATTGAATAGCATTCTGGCAAAAACCAATCTAGCCTATGTCTATGAGATTTTTCCTTGATGAACCTATTAGGCAAGTCTCCAAAAACTAGAAATAAGGTTAGCTTTACAAATAAGGAATGATAGCTCAATATAGGGATGCAAATACAGGATTAGATTTGGTACAATAAATAGAGGAAAAGAACAAGAAAAAAATCTATAATAAGCAAAATATGAATCAATAATTCACTGCCATTGTTTGCACTATGTCTGTACCATAATGAGTGTGGATTGTATTGTTTGTGTGGGTGACAGCAGTCTATTTACTTTAAGAACTATAAAGCAGCCAGGCAGTGATGGCCCATGCCTTTAATCCCAGCACTCAGGAGGCAGAGGCAGGCAAGTCTCTGTGAGTTCAAAGTCAACCTGGTCTATAGAGTAAGTTCCAGGACAGGTTCCAAAGTTACACAGAGAAACCTTGTCTTGAAAAACCAACAACCAAAACCAACCAAACAAACAAAAAACACCAAAAAACTATAAAGTAAAACTGGAGAGCATTCAAAGATGTCTTGGCTAGGGTTTCTGTTGCTGTGAAGAGACACCATGACCAAGGCTATTTGTTTGTTTGTTTGTTTTTGAGACAGGGTTTCTCTGTGTAGACCTGGCTATTCTGGAACTCACTCTGTGTACTAGGCTGGCCTTAAACTCACAGAGATCCAACAGTCTTTTCCTCCCAAATGCTGGAGCAAAGGCATGCACCACCACTGCCTTGCTAACTAAGGCCATTTTTATAAAAGAAAATATTTAATTGAGGCTGGCTTACAGTCTCAGAAGTTTACTCCAATATCATCATGGCAAGAAGTATAGCAACATGTTGGCAGATCTGGTTCTGGAGAAGGAGCTGAGATATCTGCATCTTGATCTTCAGTCAAAGAACTGACTTGAGCTTCTGAGACCTCAAAGCCCTCCCCCCAGTGACACACTTCCTCCAATAAGGGCACACCTACTCCAACAAGGCCACACCTCTTAATAGTGCCACTCCCTGTGGTCCAAGTATTCAAACTACCACAAAAGGTAATCGAAATAATAGTAAAGGAAAGAATAGAGGATGGAGTGATGGTTGAGAAAATAAAGCACTTGCTACATAAATATGAGGAACAGTTTGGATCCCCAGCACTTACATAAAAGCTTGGTGAGCGTGGTAGCCACCTACAAACCCAGAGTGCAGGAGGAAGACATAGAACAAGGGAGCTTAGCTCCGTTTGTCAAGCTGCAGGCTCCTGGCTCAGCAAGAGGCCTGCCTCAGTGAATAAAGTGGAAGGCAATTAGGAGGACATCCAACATCCAGCTATGAACTCCATGTGCCAGTGCATGTATACTCACACATGCGCACGTGCGCGCGCACACACACACACACGCACTTGCACACACGTGGACACACACATGCACACATACACAGACACACCTGCACACACACATGAACATGCACATGTGCATGCACCTGCACACACACATGCACTTACACAACCACATGCACATACACACCCACATACACACATGCATGCATGCACACATGCACACATGCGCACACCTGTGAACATACTCATACAGATGTTTAAAAAAAGAAGAAAGCATAGAGGTTTGACTATTTTAGGTAGTTCTAGCTGGAAAAAATGTAAATTGGAAAATGGCAAGTATAAATGTTCTTAAGCACAGAAGGATTTCTTGGTGGGATGGGTCTTGGTCTTTTCTATACAGACAGAGGGAAAGTGGTTTTTTTTTTTTTAGTGGATTTTAAGGGTGAGAAATATTCAAAAAGGCAAGAACAATAATAGTAAGCTGGGCGGAGACACTCTTATTTTCTCCTTATGACCCAAGAGATTCATTTGCTTGAAAAATGCTTATTTGATGGCTCAGGTTGTGTGCCAGCTCTGTGACTACAATTCACAATTGGCCAAAAAGGCTTTGAAATTTACTTTGCAGTAAATGCAAAGAAGAATTTTATGACATTATTGTTTATGAGACTTCTGTAAGAAATGCAGTAGAAAGAACTAATTTTATAATCAGTTTATTAAGTTACTCAAAATTTCTCTGAAGTTCCTCTCTTCTGGAGATATTTGTCTTTCTCTGACTTCCGCTCATCTTGCCTTGAGGAAGAGAGATGCCTTAGGGACTTTGCACAGTAACGGGCAGATGGGCTGATTTTGTGCCTATTGATTAGCCGGGATGTTTTGACTTTAAACTTCATCCTAAGGGATTGCAGCCACTGACAATGAGGTTTACTTGGGCACCAAAATGTAATTAAGAATGAAGAAATGATTTCACTTTCCACTCTCCATACTCTTTCTCTTTTATTTTTAATTCTGGTTATATTTGATGACAGCGTAATCCCTGATGGAACCTTAAGGAGATGGGGGTTTGTTCCTTTGTTCTTTTGTTATCAGGACAGGACAGATGTAACTGCAGCCTTGAGCAGGAGGCAGCTAAGGGAAGCCGCTCATTACAACAGGGTGGGGAAATCCCTCTGGAACAGCCCTGTGCTCTCAGTTAGTAAATGTGAAACACGGAATGAATAAGCAGAGGGCTGTGGTATCCAATGCAGGCCTCTGCAAACCGTGTACCCTTTTGTGCACTTGTCTCTTTTCTTTCCTTCCCTTTCTTCTCTAAGACAAAATATTTGTATTTTTTTTCAAGCTAAGCCAAGTGTGTTTTGAGGAAGTGACAATGGCATGTAGCGAGCATGTGTTCAAGTTGCAGTTTAAGACCTCCTGAAACCAAAGCATCCTGGAGTCTGCAGCAGGGATGTCAATGCTGTCCGACATGAATGAAAGCATTAGCAGGGCTCCACTGAATAGTTCTGCCTAGAGTTCTTTAGCTACACATACTGTTTGCAGAACATGTGCAGTGTGAACCCTGTTGAGTTTTTATAGGGAAAAGAATTAAATGATTTGAAGTGCTTTTTAGGCATTTTTGAATTGTTTCTACATATGGAAAATGTATTACTAGAGAGGTTTGGTCTAGGCATGAGGACAAAGTGTATGAAAACTCAAGAGTGTGGGTTAAATACATACGGGGGTGGAAAATGTGACTACGGTCCCCTGCCACTCACCAAGGCTTACCTTGCTTAGTTCTCGGCATGTCAAGAGCCACAGATGACTCCTTACAGAGGGCTATGGGGAGAGAGGGAGGGGGAGAGAGAGAGAGAGAGAGAGAGAGAGAGAGAGAGAGAGAGAGAGAGGAGAACCTCAGATGATTTCGTAGCGGGCTATTGTAAGAGAGAAAACCATAGATGACTCCTCTCAGAGGGCTATGGTGAGAGAGAGAGAAAGATAGATAGATAGATAGAGAGAGAGAGAGAGAGAGAGAGAGAGCGCCTCAGATGGTTTCTTACAGAGGGCTGTGGTGAGAGCTGAGGTCAATGATCTCGATAAAGACGTTCTGTGAATGTCAAGTGTCGACCTAATGCAGTACCAGTTTGCCTCTTCATTGGGAAATTGAATGCTGGTTTTCCCAGTGGGGTTTTAAATGGATTCCAGAGTAATGAAATATCAATCCTCATTGTCTCATGAGTCCTTTTCTATAGTCTCCATTCTCACTTTTACTTGTTTAAGTGTTAGTTTGAAGGAATCCCATGGCCATAGTGTAGACTCTTACATTGCCCAATGAAGTCCTGATGGTGTTGGGCTTTGGAAATAGTCATAGAGTATTTGTATGAGCCCATATCTTTCAGTTAGGCTGGGATATGCCTAGGAAATATTGCTCCAATATAGTTCCCTTTATTTTGCAAGGTCAGTGTTACCAATGAAAAATTTAAAATTCTGTTAGGGAGAAGGGACGTATTCTTTTCCAATTAAATGGATCTTATTTGTTTTATGTTACCCAAACAAATCACCCACTGTGTTCTTTGGCTGGTGTGGCATTTCTAGGACTCAAATCCATATAGACAGACATTTCCTAAGAATATTCATTAGTATCTTTCTGTTTGTTTTTTTTTTAAAACACTCTTGCAGTTGCAGTTCCATCAGAGGAACTGAAATTTGGAAGTTCAGTTAACATTGGATACCCTATAAAATAACTTCTAGTCACATGGAAGACAGACATATTCCCAGGATCACAATATGGCTCAGTGGGTGGGTAAGAGTTCAGACCGTTCATGCAGAGGGTCTGAGCTCAGGTCCCAGTATCCATGTCAGATGGTTTACAGCTCCCTGTTACTCCAGCTCTAGGAGACCTGATGCCTCTGGTCTCTGTGGGCAGCCCCATGTCTCCCCTATACACAAAATGTAAGCCAAGATTTTGTTTTTTGTGTTTTTGTTTTTGAAGATAGGATTTCTCTGTGTCACTGGTTGTGTCCCGGTTGTCTTGGAACTCACTATGTAGACCAGCCTGGGCTTGATCTCACAGAAGTCTGCCTGCCTCTGCCTCCTGTATGCTGGAATTAAAGGCATATGACACCACAACTCAGCTTTTTAAGACAAATCTTTAACAAAAAGGGACAGATCTTGATAAACAGGGACTCAAGGAATGCCATGAAGTCTCGAGCATAACAGGATTTTATCCATCCTTGAGTTATGTGAAGATGTGTATATTCTGTATGAGCATGTGCTGGGGCCAGAACCTTGGAAACCACAGGTAGAATCTAAACTGTTGTCTTAGAAAGAAGGCACTAAAATTAGGCAAAATTATTTGGCCATGTCCACTAATTCAGTTGTGGACCATTCAAGTAAGGCATTGTTGTGTGCTTAGTAATTAATTCACGCTGTGGAGCACAAGCACATCCTGAGCTTAGGGTCTCCAGTGGCACAGCAAGGACTACGAACTCTCCAGGTTAGAGCAAAGCTTCCCCTTTACCCATTAAGTGCCAATGGTGCTATTAGCACGTGTATGATCATGAATTTGAAGAAGTGAGCTTTCTGTCTTTCCCAATAATGGCTGACAGCTTGAGAAAGATTCTTTTGTGTTCAAGTTCAGTAAGATGGAGGTTCTCTTTATTAGGACCCTTTGTGAACATTATCAAGAATCTCATCCTGCAATGAACTGGGGATGTTGTTAATCAAATTGATGGATGTTTGGAGAGGGTGGTTTCTCAGAGAGTTGAAAGAATCTTTCACCACCCATTTATTGCTAGCTTGATATTGACAGGCATCAGCAGTCATCAGCATGATTCTCTCTTCTGCCTTGCCTCGGCTCCAGGGATGCTTGGGGTCCTGAATGACAGAACAAACATCATCACAGTGGTCCTTGGCTTGCTGGATGAGCCTGCAGTGTCTGCCAGGGCTGTGGTCCCAGAAAAATGGACCTGGAGCTGTCCACTTCCCTTTTGTCCTCCTCACTTCGTTGTTGTGTGACTGTAGCTATGAAAGTAAGCTAACAGAGCAGAATGAGTAGCTTGCTGAGGACATTTTTAAAAAAAAATAAGAGGGGAAAAATGCTCAACTCAAATAGAAGACTTGGCTTATGTGCCAGAATAGAAAGACCTTACATGTGGGCTAAGTTTGAGGAGTATTAAGGGAAAAGAGAGGGAAAACTAGGCAAAAGTTTCTTGAGTCTTAAATGTTCCTTAGATTAGCTGAGGGGAGGAGTGTGCGCTGTCTGCACTCTTAAAGGTTGCAACGAGATGGCCTTTCCCAATTGAACAAGTAATAGCCAAATAATTCTGATTTCTATGCAATCTGTTCAACTGGTCAACACATTACTTGCCATTTGGCCAGAGTTGTTGGTAAGAAAATATTGATGAGAAAAGCCTGGCTAACTAAAAGGAGTCTCCCCGTGGGCAGTTTTAACTTTTACAGGTTAGAATGAAGGTAAGAATGAATGGGAAATTCACAACGAGAAGAAAGTATCTCTTTCTATAAGTCTTTGAAGGAGACTATTGCATCTTAATTTCCTTTGTATCTCTAGAGTGGAGGACAGAGACAGCTCTCAGCACCTCATGGTGGTGTTCGCTGAAGGCATATTGACCTGTTTCTGGGCACGTGTGGATAATGAGAATACTACTTGATTCATTTTGCCCAATGATAGCCGTCTCTTCTCTAGCACAGTTCTGGACTAAGATGGCAACTTAGAGAAGTTGTTTTGGCATCTCCTCTGGATTTTGAAATTCATCTTCTTGCATAAATATTTAAAATGTTAGCAACATATCTGAGAACCCTGTGGAGAGATATAAAGATTTTCTGTGGGTCATCCAAGAACTAATGTCGAATATCTCACAGACTAAACATTTCAAACTTCTAGAACTCATCCTTTGTTCTAAGTCACGCTGACATATACTTAGGGAAAAAAAAAAGCAAACCAGACTTTTTTTTATTACTGTAGATGCTATAAATTTGTGGAAAGGGGAACAAAACGAAAGCAAACAACAACAACAACAACAACAACAACAAAAAGCAGCACCAACTTTAGCTCAAAATGGAAAGACAGTTATTAGAGTTAGGGTGTAGCTCAGGGTAGAAAGCTTGCATGGTACATAGGAAGTCTTGGGTTTGCTCTTGTTATTGAAGAAAACAAAACTGGTTATCAACAGGGTGGATTTTCTTTGCTGTCTTCCACGAGAATGAGTTGTCCTGGGTTTATCTGCAAGGGAAGAAAAGGCAGATGCACATTAAGTAGATACTAACTTGTTTGATCAACGCAGACAAGATGCGGAAGAGTGAGGGGCTTAGAAAAGGCTTGTACTAAAGATTGTCATTGTTCAAAATTCTGCCTGAGAGCTAGCAGGCAAAAGCACTAGCCACAAGCACTACATGACCTAAGTTCAATTTCCTGGATCTACAATGGAAGGGGAGATGTGACTCTCAAAAGCTGTCCTTTGGCTTCCACATACACTCTGTGGTACGCACTGTGCCCAGTAATAATAAAGACATTTAGACAGCATAAAAGAAAAATATTCACTTGATACTCAAAAGAGTCAAGTCAGTTGTAAGACCCGAGGAGGGTAGACTGTAGGGAGAAAAAGAAAATAGGAATAAAAGTTTTTATCTTGGGAGTTTTTACTGACCCACCAAATTAGGATGTGACATTTCTCCTGGAAACTATTGTGGATTTTTTTTCTTAACAAAAATGTAATCATACACTGTATTTTGATTTAATTTGTCTTCCCATCTTCCTCTCTAGATAACTTTGAGTAGAATGCTTGGAAGCATAGGTGCTTTTGAGCACTTGCTGCATTTGAAATTTATTCTGACAATAGTGGGGACTCAAATTCGGGTTCCTGAGGAATAAATGCACGGCCGTCTAGATGGGAGCACAGAACTGGAACGCCCAGCTTGTTGGGTCTCGTGTCAAATCTGGGAGGAAAGAGCTGGGGCAGCAGAGAGTAGAAGGAGTCCATCTGATGTGTTTCTAAGGCAGCAACAAAAGGCTGTGGTTCCTGGATATGAGCGCTGGGAATGAGAAAAGGGAAGAGGAATCGGTTCAAGGCTCACTGACTGTTTCTGTCCAGACTGATTGCCCCCGCAGCACCTGTTCAGCTGACAAAATCATTTCAAGGTCTAAATTACTGTCAGCATCACCATGTTGCTTCACTCTTTAGCCTTATTTGGTGACTTTGAGAAAATGAAATTCTTCCGTTTCTTATGTCTTCCAACATCTGTTTTCCAAGTGGAAGAAACTTTAGGATATTAAAAGCAGAGGCAGCCCCATTAGGCTCTGTCTGACAGTAGAGTACTGGTCTGTTAACTACTTAGATCTCTCTGTGAGTCTCCTTTTCTCCCACTTTACAACATAGGCTTGTAGATTTAGGGACTTTTAGCAGGGGGAAAAAAACCCACAACAGCCTGACAGCAGAACCAAGTGTTTCTTGTTTATCTGTACCTGGACTTAAGCTGGTTCGGGTACTTTTGAAAATAGACCATTATTTTCCCCTTCGCTATGTGTAAAAAATGATTTATTTACTTTACTAATGTACATGTGTACATATCTGCTTGCCTGTATGTGCTTCACATGTATGCAGTGCCCATGACTGCCAAAGAAGGTATTGGATCCCTTGGGGCTGGAGTTAAAGGTGGTGGTGACTGCTTGATCTGGGTCCAGAGAACCAAACCTGGGTCCTCTTGCAAAAGCAGCAGGTGCTCTTAACCATTGAGCTATTTCTTCGGCCCTATGTTTATTTTTATTGTTTACAGTTGTATGGAATATGGAATGTGAAGGAAAGACATATTTTCCTCTTAGCTATAGGAAAGTACAAAGAGCAGTTTAGCATGTCATTGCAGAAACATCGAGCATCCTGCAGTCTTTGGAATGCTCTGTTAAGAAGAGAATTTTCTTGTTGGCTTACCCTTTTGTGGGGGAGATCGGAACAAATGCTCATTCACTCCACATAGCGTTCCAACCAAAGACTAAAGAAATAAGTCTTACTTTGTCTAGCTTGCTAAGCTAGTGAGTTTATTGGCGTTACCTACGGGTACCCAGGGAAGAGGCTGAACACTGGAACGTGCATGACTCCAAAACAGCCCCGTCATGAAACAGCGTACACCTGCGTGGATGACAACACAGGAAAGCTGCAACTTAGAGCTCCTTGTTCAGCCTTCAGGCAGCTCCTCCACCAATGATGGCTTTTCCCTAGCGGTTATTTGCTACTTTCATCCCTAAAAAAGGGGCCTCCTGGGTCTCAAAAGCTCATGAACTTCCTGAGTCTTGGGAAATTCTCTCTGCTCCCCATGAGGAATCTGTCAATCCAAAGGAAGGATCTATTAAGGCCCCCATCCTAATTGCTCTTCTGTGACGTAACCTTCCTACCACACCATGCACAGGGGCACTCTCCTTCTTCACCCCCTGAACTCAAGCGCATCATATGACTGTTTTGACCAGTAACATATAGAGGAGCTTTTTATGGTACGTCCGTTTCCAAGGCCTACGTCTTGGAAGCCAGCTGTCATGGAGGAATACATCTACCTTGGGATCACTAAACAGAGAGACGCTCAGGCCGGCTGGGGAAGCTCCGAGGAACAAATTGACATGGAGGACAGAGCAACGGATACTGAGGAGCCGGAGAGTTAACAAGGATCCACTGTAGAGTTGGGCTCAGCACACATAGCATGAATCAGAACGAGCCAGATAGCAGATCCTGGCCTGACTCCCTGACCCATAAATTTGCGAGCAAAATAAAAGCATTAATAAAGCCAGTAGGTTTATGAAGTAATTTGTGACAGTAATGGATAAATGGATTAACGTCCGTCTGGACTGATGGGAGGTAGAAGCTCATTTTGAACAAATATTAAACGGGAGGGAGAGTAGTGGCCCATAATTAGTGTGTAGTTTGAATGAGCCTCCATAGGCTCATAGAGAGTAGCATTATTGGAAAGGAGTAGGAGGTGTGACCTCGTTGAAGTAGGTATGGCCTTACTGGAGGAAGCGTGTCACTACGGGTGGGATTTGAGGTTTTGGAAGCTCAGGCCAGGCCCAGTGGCTTACTCTCTGTCTTCCTGCTGCCTATGGGTCAGGATGTAGTACGCTCAGCTCCTTCTTGAGCTTCGTGTCTGCCTCTGTGCTGCCAGGCTTTCCCCTGTGATGGGAATGTATTAAACCTCTGAACCTGCAAGCCAGCCCCAGTGAAGCTTTTTCCTTTATAAGAATTGCTGTGGTCATGGTGTCTCTTCACAGCAATAGAAACACTAAGACAATTAGTTATTCAGTCAGAGGGGTAAAATTGCAGACTGATTTCCTTTACTACCCATTGCCTTTTTAAAATTTATTTGAACTATATAAAGACTGAAGCTGTAATGTTTATCATGGATTCCTCAGTATTCTTTCTGGAAAGAGTAATAATGTAAAACTACTAGGGCTGGAGAGATGGCTCAGTGGTTAAGAGCATTGCCTGCTCTTCCAAAGGTCCTGAGTTCAATTCCTGGCAACTACATGGTGGCTCAAAATCATCTGTAATGAGGTCTAGTGCCCTCTTCTGGCTTGCATACATACACACAGACAGAATATTGCATACAAAATAAATAAATAAATAAATTTTTTTTACTTTTAAAAAACAAACTACTAGCTCACCTCTACATTAATTCTCTTTTGACTCTTCCAATCTGGTAACCACAGCCAGTGATCCTTCACCTATTCTTTCAATGTTTTGAGCCTGGGGATGGGGTGTGGAATTATCCTATTAGCTTTTTGTTTCTTTTGTTTTCTTCTTCTTAATTTTATTTTACATTTCTTTATTTCTTTAATTATTTATTTATGTTTGAGAAAGGAATTCTTTAAACCCAGGCTAGTCTAGAACTATGTAGCTGAACATGACCTTGAATATCTGATTCTTCCGTCTCAGCCTTGGGAGGGCTGGGATTACAGGTAGGCACCACCGTGCATACTCAGGATCAAGCTCTTCCAGCCGAGCTACAGCCCCAGCCTTATACTCTATGTTTCTAAAGTTTAAAATAATAGCTGTCTTGACCTTTTGTTTAAACTTGAGTGTAATACCAAAAACATTTCTGCCTGGGGCTTAGTGATTTATATAACTTCTCTTCTCACCCTGGCACAGCTAAGCAACGTAAGGGTCTGTATGTTTGCTGCGGTTGAAGAATCCCAAAGGTCTTTTCAACAGAATGACACCACTGGAAGATACGGGCACTGGACTCAGAAGGAGAAAGCTTGTAGTGTGTAATCTTGAATAGATAGCCCAACTTCGTGAACTCTAGCGTATTGCATGTTGGAAAGGGAATGGGTCTGAGGGTCCACATTCCTTTTGGGAATCATGACGTCTTGTGTTCTCATGTATCTATTAAAATAAGATTTACATTTATATAAGGATTAAATGCGGAAGCTATGGGTTATTTGTTTGCTGGGTTTTCACCAATGGACACAGTTCCTCTCTATATAGGTTAGAGAAAAAAGATTTTCATCACATAGCAGAACTCGTTTGAGATCACAAATCTTTACAGGGATAGTCAAGTCACCCTGGAACAATGTCTGTCAAGGACACAATCTGCTTCAGCGTCCCACTCCTTTGCACCTACAGGGAAACCCAATTAGAACATCTATTTTCAAGAACTCGTATCACCAGAGACCGGAGATACAGGGAAGCAAGCAGGTAACAGGACGTCCTAAAAAACTGACCCAGCCAGGAAAACACACACAGAGAGCTCACCCACATTCCAATATTCTGTGAAAGTCTACATTTGATCTAAAATATTGTGGCTAATATTTACATAAAAGGAGCCTAATACTGATTTCACTAACTATGGATTTGGAGGTAAGGTAGAAGGCTCAGATTATGCAGCATGGGCTCCAAAGCCTTTCTTTTTAGGTCAAAAAGGTAACATTTGAAGTCAAATACCTGTTTGGTAAACCTTATGCCTGACTGGAGTAACATAAAAGCAAGCTTCTTATTGCTGTAATACTGCTTCAAAATCCATCTTGCTGGGTTTGGTTACTCCAGCCTGGCATCCCAGTACTATTAATATACTGTGCCAGGAAGATCTAAAGTTCGAGGGCAGCATCAGTTTCTTTGTGAGATTCTGTCTAGAAAACAACGGCATCCACTCTGTGAACTGGTTCCTGAGCCTGCTCTCATCAGGACAGGACACACTCTGTTGTAAGTGTATCAGAAGCAATGATTATGCTGCTTTGACTGTCCAAGGCAAGTGGCTGTTCACTGTACTCATTTAAGTAAGAATTAAGGGTCCCTTGATTTCAAATAACCATTAGGTAAAGTCTGACTCAGGCTTTTCAGCATGCATCCATAAGAAAATTCCCACAGTCAGGCGCCTCAGGCTGCTGTAGCATAAATGCTGGGCTTGGTTTTTCTCCTTCTAACCGGTTTTGGCATCTAGGGAGTAACAGATATTTCTGAGTGCTGGTCTCACTTTTCCTAAATGAAATGGATTTCAAAGATGTCCCTCGGAAGGCTCCTTCTGCCCGTCCTTCTTGCTTCTCACCTCTTCCTGAACTGTGACTGTGACTGTAACACCTTTAATGGTGACAGACTCATGAATGCATCTGTCCACTCCATCGCCATCTTCTCTCCCAGGATTCTGTCTGTTATAGACTCAAGCACAGCTCTTCCCACTCTTCTGCTCAGCTCTTACCCAGCAGCTGCCTGTAAGGAAGACTCTTAAAAAGTGGTGCCCATGTACACTTCATTTCTTCCCTAGACGATTAAAGAGCTACACATGGCTTTTCTGGATGTTTTAGTTACTTTTCTTGTTCCTGTGACGAAATATCTGCAAGAGGTAACTTACGGGAGTCAATGACTTATTATGGTTCTGGGTTCCAGAGGACAAAGTTCACCATGTTAGAGAAAGCATAGTGGTAGAAGTGGTCATGGGGTGATGTTGTAACGTCCTCACATCTGAGGATCAGAAATCAGAGAGTCATTCTGGGCCAGGCTGTAAACATTAAGACCCACTTTCTCTTTTGAGTCTGCGTCTCCTAAAGTTCCACAACATTGCAGTCTCCATAAGTTAACAGGGCCACGCTGCCACATGGCTCACAAGTTGTATACTCTATGGTATCGTACATGGGCAGTGTGGTAGTTTGGTACTATACAAAATCCTCATAGACAGGATAGCTTAGATAGTCTATTCCTTACAGTCCTGGGATGTTGATACGGGCTTGCTTCCTGATTTGTTTCTCACTGAATCCACAGACAAACAAGAGGAAAAGTGAGTTCTTCAAAGACCACTAAACCCATGAAGGCTCCTCCTTCAGACACGTTCTGCCATATGTTATGTGACACAACTTGGTTTTGAAGAGCGGCTAGGTAGTTTCCAGAAGGGATTAACATCTGATCCAGTAGACCACGTCGGGAAAAGTCCTCTCTTAGTAGTGTTTGAAGTCATCATCTCTTCCAGGTTGCCTCCAGTCTGTCAGAATCCAGATGGATTACAAAGGGAGATGGAGGAAGAGGTATCTCTCTTTCCGTTTGGGACCTCCATATCTTTCTCTTCTATCTCAGTACTCCAGATTCTCTGATGCCTTCAACCTTGGCCTACACCCCTAACTTTCTTGGTGCTCCAGTTTGTAGGAGATTATCTTGCAGGACTTCTTGGCCTCCATGATCCCATGAAGTAAGCTGATTCCTACATTAAATCTTTTCCATTTTTAGAAATCCTATTGGCTTTCTCTCTTTTCAGAGTCCTCATTAATATGCATCTCCAAAGGCCCCAGATCCCACCGCACTTAGGATTCCAGGGTTTGAAGTTTGAACATCACCAACATGGAGGCACAGGCGATAACTGCACGGGCCAGGGGAGGTGGGAAAGAGGACCACATGTGACAGTGTCAGTTCCTGCAGAGGCACACATGGTGATGTCTTAGGGCCTAGGATGCAGCCCTTAGAGGGCACACACCCACATTGTGCGTCTGAGGAGGTCACTTTTACCAACTTCCATTTTTTTTTAAAATTTATTTATTTATTAAAAATTTCCACCTCCTCTCCCTCCCTTTTCCCTCCTCCTCCTCCCACCCCCTCTCTCTCCAGTCCTAAGAGCAGTCGGTTCCCTGTCCCTTGGGAAGTCCAAGGTTCTCCCCCCTCCATCCAGGTCTAGGAAAGTGAGCATCCAAACAAACCATCTTGAACGTTGTTCTTCACATAGATTTGTCAAAACTTTCCATGCGGATATTCTTGGTTTACAAGGAGCTTCCTCTCAGCTTTCCCCATTTTACTCAGTCTGGGTTGTGTGCCCTGCTCTGTGCTTCTACACCTTACAAAGAGAGCCACCCACACAGTTCCCTGATGATTCCCACGTTTAGAACAGGCATTCTTTGGGGAGGGCGGGGAAGTGGCTTAATTCACCCTAAGATCCCAATGTGTGGATCTCAGCGTTAGATATCCTAGAGCTAAATTATAAGTGAGTGGTGTGAGGGGCAGACACAGTGAGAGGCGGGAAATGCTCAAAGGAGAGAGAGGAACTACTTCCCATTGGTAGTGATAGTGAAGCTACAAAAAGCCAGTGAAACGTGGGCGCTTCCCTGCCGGGTTCACGAGCCTGGCGTTCGCTCCTGAGTAGATGTAACACTGTACTGAGTCTTCAGATCATCTCTCAAAGAGGAACAGTGCACAACAGGATGGTGTAAGAACAGCAGGCAAATTCAGGACAGAGCTCTGGAGGTGGGCAGCCCTGGAAGCTGGAAGCACCACAAACACCAGGGCCTTTGTTAGTGTGAATTTTACTATGTTTCTCCCTCTGGGAAAAAAGATTAAGCAAACATAGAACCAAGAAACCCCAAGAGTGCCTCAAAAAGGGCATGCTTTATTTACAAGATAAGTAGAATTAGTGGATTTTCTGGTGGGAAAATACCCGAGAGAAGCAACCTAAGGAACGAAGGGTTTATTGGGGCTCCGAGGTTGAGAAAATTGTCCATCACGGCAGAGAGGATGCTGTGCTGAGGATTGCTGTAGCAGGGGCAGCAGACTTGTGAGGCCGTCGCTCACATTACCAGGTGTAATTACAGAGATGTCGGCCGTGTTTAATCCCGTGGTTTTCTTTTTACCTAGTTTAGGATTCCAGACTACAGGTGGCGCCACTCACATTCCGGGTGTGTCTTTGTACCTCTTTTAATGTACTCTAGACACACCTTCATAGACAGGCCCAGATGTTGGTCTCCTAGGTTAATTAATTCTAAATCCTGTTCAGGGCTGGGGGTGATGGATCAGTGATTAGGAGTGTTTGTTCTACAAGAGTGAGTACCTGAGATCAAATCCCCAGCACCCCAGGGGACTGAGTATAGGACTGTGTGCGTCTGTCACCTCAGTGCTGAGGGGGTAATCCCGAGAGCTCACTGGTCAGCCAGCCTGATCTAAGTGATGAGCCTCCAGTTCAGTGAGAGGCCCCTTGTAAAGACAATATGGCAGAAAAAGAGAGAAAGACACCAAATTTCTCTGGTCTTTGCATACTCATATATGGCCACCACAGGATTCTCACATGGAGACACTGTACACACACTCATATTCTCTCTCTCTCTCTCTCTCTCTCTCTCTCTCTCTCTCTCTCTCTCTCTCACACACACACACACACACACACACACCACCAAACTGACAATCAAGATAAACCATTGCATGTTCTAAGTTTCCATTCTCTGTAGAACAAGCGTCAGCAGTGATCTGCCCGGAGACTTTCAGCAGCCTCAAAGAACGCAGAGAATGTCTGCAGGAAGAGGGCAGGAGGAAAAGGAGAATGGACAGGAGCTGATCTGATAACATGATGCCATAAACCTATGACCATGTCTTCCTCACACCGTTTATAAGCGCTAATTCTCTCTGTGACTCTACCGGCCCCCGCTTTAATTCCTCACTTTCTAATCAGGCCAGTGTCTTTAGTCCAGGAAAATAAGACCCGTGTCTCACAGCTCAGAACTTTGATGTACTCAGAGTGCCATCCGTGTAACGTTCTAAACTGATCGGATACGGTTGGCTACCCCTGACAAGCTGCCTTGAAAGGAGCATCATGATTTCCCGTGACTAAAGACACTGGAGAAATAGTTTCCCATGCCCTGTGATATCAGTCGAAGAAGGAGAATTGGCTCCACACACTAATGGAGACCTGCCTGAGCCTTTTGCAGTCTGTGGCTCTTCTACCGCACAGATGAGATCTTCCTTCTCCTTCAGTCAGCATGCGTGGAACAAGAGTAGAACATCATTATGGGTGGGCTTGACTAGCAAGCCATGAAGGTGACATGCAAGTCTACTCATATCATACAGGGTAGAACTAAGTCTCGCAACGGGAACCAGCCACACTGAGATGGGAGATTATGGTTGCTGTCACTTCATAGCAAAGCATCCATGTATAACACAGGATAATAGGACATTATAACTCCTGTCTTCACAGTTATGAAATCTGAAGTCCAAAGTTAAGGAGTCCCCCGGAAGGGGTGGGGGTTAAGGATGCAGCTTAGTTGCTAGAGTGCTTGCCTAGCATGCACAAAGCCCTGAGTTTGACCCCCCCACACACACCAGCACAGCTTAAAACTGGGTGTGGTGGGCCATGCTCTGATCCTAGCACTGACGGGCAGAGGCAAGAGGATTCAGCAGGTAATTCAAGGTAATTCTTTGTTATGAATTGGATTTGAGGCCATTCTAAGCTGCATGAGACCTTGCAGAGGGTGGAGGGGAGGTGGAGGGGCAGTAGTCAGGTCACATTCTTTCTGAAACTCCAAAGGATGCCTCTCCGCCTCCTCCTGAGTTCTGGTGGTATCTGGCACTTCTTGGCATTCCTCTCTTTGCAGCTGCCTACCTCCAGTTCCCGCCTCTGTCCTCACACACCTCCTCACCCATGCGTCTCCACACAGTCCTCTGTTTTTTACAGAGTAAAGCCATGCAGATTAGGATTTCCTCCAAACCATCACAGCCTCCTCTAAGAGTGACCGGCTCTGTAAAGACCCAGTTTCCAGATGCAACCACATCCACACAGATGAGGATATTGATTTTTTTTTCTTTTGAAAGTAATTTTATTAAATTATAAAAAGTTTCCATTTATGCCCCTCTTCCCAACGCCCTCCCACTCCCCCCCTCCCTCTCCTCCTCCCTCTTTGTCCCTAAGAGCAGTCAGGGTTTCCTGCCCTGTGGGAAGTTCAAGTTCCTCCCCCCTCCCTCCAGGTCCAGGAAGGTGAGTATCCAAACAGACTGGATCCCAAAAATCCAGTATATGCAGAGGAAACTAGTCCCAGTGTCATTGTCAATGGCTTCTCAGAAAGACTCCAGGCCAGCCACATTCAGAGAATCCGGCCACATTCAGAGAATCTGGTTGGATCACGTGCTCGTTCAGTCGCAGTCCAACTGGCCTTGGTAAACTCTCATTAGATCCGACCCCTTGTATCAGTGGGTGATAGCATTCCTCGCAGTCCTTCGTCATTTTCTTCGTCCTTCCGCTCCTCATTTGGATCTTGGGGGGCTCAGTCTGGTGCTCCAATGTGGGTCTCCGTCTGTATCGCCATCCAACGCCAGATGAAAGATCTATGGTGATAAGCAAAATATTCATCAGTATGGTCACGGGCCAAGGCCGGTTCAGGCACCCTCTCCTCTGTCCAGAGAACAATCTGGGGATCTCTCCTTGGACCTGGGATCCCATATATAATCAAGTTTCCTGTAAACTCTAAAATGACTCCCTTAGTTGAAATATATTCTTCCCTGATCCCATATTCAGAGGATATTGATTTTTATTCGTAGCAGTGGTGCACCTGCATAGCTCCTCCAGGTGGAAAATGGACTGGGGAAATCCTGTCCGATTTCCGCCAAGTTGTTGAGGGTTTCCGTCCCAGGGACAAAGCGTTTTGAGAACTTCCTAGAAGTGAACCTTTTACGCGTTGTGTCTGTGAAAATGCATTTGCAACATCAGACAGTTCTGACTCACAGATGAACTTTGGAAGGTGACCTCTCTCTGTGGTGTGATTGCTTATTCTCCAAAGGACTTTACGCCACTCAGATAGTCTTATGATTAGGAAAAAAAAAATCTGAGTTAGAGTTGTAAAATACTCTTAGCTCTAATGGTTTAATAAAATAGAGCAGGCATATTAAAATTAATAGAAGCACCTATAAATCTCCATGCTTTTAAAGTACGTGGTATAAAACCAATCAAGAACTCACGCTTTCTCTCTGTGGGTTGCTGACATGTGACTGGTGTCTGCTCCCGGCATCTTCCATCTTGGTCTTTGCCTATCTTACTTCATTGTCTAAAGTGGCTGCTTTTCATTGAAAGTCGTCATGGTTTAGTAAAGGAATAGTGGGTTTCGACTAGGGGAATGTAATCTCTAGGTTGTGTTAACTTTGTTACCTTGGGCAAATCAGTCAAACTGCCTGTGCCCTGGTTTTCCTATCTGTATTGGAATTAAAATGAGTCTTCTCCCTTTGTGGTTATGAGCGCCTCATTAAAAAATGACTAAATACTTATTGTGTGCATGGCTGTGGATGCTTGGGTGCAGTAAAGGGAGAACAGAGAGCCCAGTACTCGTTGGGCTCCATCCCTAAAGAAAACAAGGAGTTTATGAATTATGACTGTGTTATAGGTTTAAGGTGTTATTATCATGGCTATTCTGGATCCATCAGCTCCGATTCTCAAATATTCTTATAAATCTTATTTGAGAAGTTTTAAAGCTTCCAGATAAAAAGAAGAGCAGAAAAGAAAAAGGAAATCTAAGATTTGAAACATATTCCCTGTAATAAACTGAATCTCCTGGTAAATATTGAAAATGTCCTTCCCAAATGGTAAAAGTTGTCCTTTAATTCCTGACCCTTCTGCCTCTGCCTCCCAACTGCTGTGATGACATGATTGTACCCCCACACTTCTTCTTTCTTCTAGGCACGTCTTACTCTGTAGCCCAGGCTACAGCTTCAGCCTTCCATTCACTGGGACTTTATCCATGCACCACCATGTCTGGTTCATTATTGAATGTATTTCTTTATTGTATTTAGAATTAGTTCCTTGGCCTCTACCAGACAGTGCACACTGTATCATGTTCACGTGGCATGTCAAAGTACATATAAAACCCTGCCTTCAAGGAGTTTAGAGTCCATTTGGACGCCTGTTCACTACACATTGTTAGGGTAGTAATGAAAGAGTTTCTGGATGAGAGGCGCATATTGAAAACCTCAGAAGGTGAAAGAATTTGGACAATGTCTTCTGGGTGAAATATTTATTGTAGGTTAATGTAGGTGTTTACCTCTGTCGGGAGCCGGCATTGTATTAGTGCCATTCTTTCTCTCTGAAAAACAAGCGTGTGTAAGATTTTCTATTTTTCTATTTCTACTTTCTATTTCTATAACAACACTTGTTATGCATTGAATTTTTGTGCTTTCTCCAAAATTCGTGCTGAAACATCATCCCCAGTAAGAGGCAGGGTCTTGGGGGAGGAAAGTCTTGAGGAGGTGACTGGATCACAAAGACAGAGCTGTGAACGGGATTAGGGAACTTTCAAAAGGATACTAGCTGGGCCTTCTCCTTTGCCCTTCTGTTCCTCCCATCATGTATCCACAGCAAAAAGCATTTAGGTACTGTCTTGGAAGGAGCTACTGGGCCCTCTCCCAGAGCCAAACATACTGTGCCATGACCTTGGATTTCCTAGTCTCTGGAGCTGTGAGGTGTACATTTGTATTATTTATGAATCATCTAACACCAGAAAAAGAGTAGGACAAACATCCTGGCATCTTTGGCTGATTTTCTGAGGGAGAGGACTGAACCTGGGTATTTAAAGTTCTTCACTGCCTATGTGGAAGGCGCTGTTACAAGAGATTGGCCAAATGCTCTCCCAAGTTATCAGTCCATAAGCTGCTGTAATGTGCAGTGTGTTTGTTTCTGGTTTATATAGAAATGAACGATGAGTATTCTGATTTGTCTACCAACTCTACTGATTGAAAAGCTGAATCCATGAATGAGGACTGTTTGCTATGTGTCTCTGGTAGATCTAGCTACCGTAGGCATTGTCTTTTTTTTCCCCCCCTGAGGGCCTTTCAATGGCCATTCTCCTTGACCCTAATATTTTTCTTTCAGAGAGTTGCTTGGCTTAATCCCTCACTTCATTCAGATTTCTGGGGAACCTGCCCAGGCAACTTTTATTAAACAGCATCTGTCTCTCATCACCCTTTGCCCTACTTTTCCCACATAGCATTTACAGCTAATATTTTTGTTTCTTGTCTAATTTCCTTATTAGCATATAAGTCATTTAGTGACAAGCATGGTTTCTGTTTTGTTTCACTCCCGTGTCCCTGGGGGATCAGATAGAGTCTCCCTGGTTTTTAGTTTTTGCCACATGGAAGACATTCAATGCATATTTATTGAGTCATAGTTCAGGTTTCCAAGCTGAGGTTGCTTCCAAGAAAAGTCAAGGAAGGGAATTTCCCTAGGGAAGGGGAGGGAATAAGGAAGGATGAGAGAGAGGGTGAGAGAGGGGACATCATGGACATTTTGGTGTGGACTCTGATAACAGTCAGTGGAAGTGACTTCGGGAAACTTCTTGTAGACAAAGAACAAATGATGCTCAGAGTCTTTGCCCTGTCTGTGGGACCTTGGTGTCACTGTGGTACGGTGTTTGTGGGATGGATTAGATGGTACAGAAGTGAGGGAGGGAGCGAGGACAGTAAGGTGCAGGCAACTGTATGTGGGATGTGGAAGCATCTTGTGACAGGAGGCAGAGAGAAAGAGGGGTGAGAAAAAAAAAGTGAGTTTTTTGTTGAGATGTTTCTTGGCAAGCAGCTTCACTGTCACGTCGGAACCACGTTTAAGGAAGACAGTTCTGAGTTGAAAACACCACACTTGCCATGGTAATGGGCATCCTAATGGGAAACCAGAGACGCTTTCAGCCGTCCCAGCACACGCACATACATTATCTCCCCACGTTCATCCTCGCTGTTTTTACACTTAACTATTCTGCGTGTTATACTCGGCGTTTTCTAGGAATAGGGATGAGTATTTAGCATGTGTGCTTGTGCAAAATATATCTGGCTCTGCTTGCACCCACAGTTTAACATTAAATATAGACATAGCCACCTTGATCCAATCGATGAAATTAGGATTCTTGTTACATAAGCAAACCAAGACTGTGGAAAATCAGATGAAAAGGTCCGTGAGATTAGAGCTTATGTTTTATGCATCAGTCAGTAGAAATGCTCAGAAAATCTCTATAACAGGCATGAAATGTTTTACCTCCATGACAGTCTTATATATTTAACAGACCATGGCCAACTGCTGTTAAGGAAAGTTCTGAGAAAATCAACAATCTTCCCCCATCCCCCCACCCGCTATCCTCCTGTGTCAAGTGGTAAATGGGTGGGGCTCTCGTGTCCCAGGTGCCTTCAGAGCTTGCCCTGCCAGGAGGTCCAGGAGGGAGTGGTCAGGTTGCTGATGGCTGTTGAAGCTGTTAGCAAGCTTTATGACAGAAGCCTCTTTAAGGGTTTTCAAAGGTTTATATAGCCTTGAACCAAGAGAATAGCGTGGTAAAAATGTAACTTTCTCATAATTACTTTAGGATATTAATAGCCTCCATTTCCCCATCTGGACGTGCAATGCACCCCTTTGGGTTCAGACATGCAAGTGTCATCATTTCCTCTGTATGCATTGTGTCTGTCCCACTGAAGTACCTGGAGGAAGAAAATGAAGTGCAGGTTTTATGCGTGGCAGGCACTGGTCCTGTAATGGGTGTGTCGAAAGACGAGCAGCAGGGTTCCCCAAATTGCTTCTGTCCCAGGCATTCTTTTTTTTTTTTTCCACAACGTTCTTTATTGTAGTCTGTCCCCTGATGGTAATTGGTTGAATCCGATTTAACAATGCAGTCAGATAAACAGTTGTGGCAGCTGCTGCCATGGCAACGTCACCGTCCTCGCCCTCCTAGCGCGCGCCCCTTCCCCACCCCTCCTCCCGCTCCTGCCTGCCTCTTGCAAGTGCATGCTCGCCAGTGGTCTGTTTCCGCGGCCCGGGTGGATGGCGCAGCTATTTTCTTCCCAAACTGCTGAAAATGATGAACGAAGATGCAGCTCAGAAAAGCGACAGTGGCGAGAAGTTCAACGGCTGTAGTCAGAGAAGAAAAAGACCCAAGAAGGTGCATTGGAGGCTTCAGAACGTCTGTATATAAATGTGTGTGTGTGTGTGTGTGTGTGTGTGTGTGTGTGTGTGTGTGTGTGTGTGTGTGTGTGTACACGCCACTGCAAGGCTGGGGAAGCCGTGGGGGCTTAGGAGTAACTAGCTATAGACAGTAAGAGTGCCAAGCCTATGTCTGGGAAGGGGCAGGTGCAAGCGCCTGCTTTCTGGGGATTCGGAATGAAACCTAAGGTTCCGTATGAACCCGTGCTTGGAGCACCGTGAAGTGAGCCCCGATAAGGTGTGTTCGGTGCATTACTGAGGCTTGCCATCGCCTGTGTATGCTTTGGATGTTCACTGGCTGCAAGTCGTTTATTATTATTTTTTCCTTTGAATAACTGAGTTTCCGAGTCAGAATGCTTAGCAAGGTGGCATTGGAAGCACAAGGCAGATTTTTTTTAGTCAGCTGTGTTTGCCGGGTGACAATCTTGAAATGGTTAGACAGGGGATGCTTTTTTGGTCCCACCCTTGGTGTGTTCTTCCTATGCAGAAAAGATTGGTGACCAGATTCCCCAGCATGCTATTTCTTTGCTTTCTTAGACCTTCTACAGTTTACTCTGACATCAGCGTGATGGCTCTTTCAAAGATTAAGATAAACAGCTAAAGATATTATGGGCTTAGGGGGAGGGGTTGGGCATACAAAGCAGTTTGTAGGATTTCTTACTCTGATACAATCCCACATCCTTGGTTTTCAGGGAAATGACACCAATGTGTGTGTCTGGGGGGATGCAAACTAGGCAGCCCCACCCGAAGCCAGCACTTCTTTATGGCCTGACTCCTAGTGTACTGCTGCCTTCCAGAGCTCTTGAGCCCCACCTCTGAAGGAGAGGCTTCCCAGATCAATTCTAAGATCCCTTCATGTCCTGGAGCAAAAATATGGGCGGGGTATTCCATCTGATTCTCCCAGAGATGATTTCTACCGCTTTGATGACTTTGGATTTTGAAAGAGCAGATTACAAAAAATCATAGTTGTGAACAAATGCCTGTTTTTCATGTCACCACTGTTGGATTTGTATGGTGTTGTCCCCAAACTACAGCTCTGTGGTATAATAAATGTCTCCTGATAAAAGTCTAAATAATTTGAAATCTGTGATATTTAAAAGACACAGCTAACCAGCGAGTGGTGTATTTGTCGGATGGTGTCATGTGGTCATGCAATGCCTTAGAAACACGCGTGCCCACACATGACAGTTTTTAATAATAGCATGAAGACAGTGATGTCTGAGAAGAGGTAAGTAAATAATTCAGGGAGATGTGAGCACAGAATCCGTCAGTCCCTGAGAGTTCTGGATTTCCCTTCACCACGGGGTGTTTTCATAGAGGATTAGCTGATTGGGGGTGGGGTGTGGATCTGCTGTAATCCACACTGTCATTTCAAGATTCCCCTAGTTCTTCTCTGGAGCCCCTGTGCTGCGTTGTAAGCAGTAGCCTCAGGATTGCTAAGGGGGTGGGTAATGTGTCTCAAGGAAATTTTAAGCTCTCGAAGATGATAGTAAATCCACAGGGTGGAAGCCAGCTCAAAGTATTATAGGACAGTGGGGCACTAGACCCTCCATGTAACAAGTATAATATTCTTTTTAGATTTCATTTTTTTCTCAATTGATTTTAGGAGCTTATTTTTTATAGCTAAAATATAGCAATTAGTAGCAAGTTTTGAATATATATGTGTGTGTGTATGTACGTGTGTGTGTGTGTGTATGTGTGTGTGCACTTGAACACTGAACTGTTGAGTGTTGAAAGCCATTTCACTGAAGAATTGCTGTTAGAAACATTACTTATCACATGGCACAGAGGATGTGCCCACACACCCTCCCTATGTCAAGTCTGATGAAAGTAGGTGTGACCCTCCGTGCCTCCCTTGGCGTTTGGAGCGTACATCAGCGCTCATCTGTGAAAACAGGGTAATTGTACACATGCAGAAGTATCTTGTGAGGATTCAAAATAACAGATGCAAAACTCTTTGGACACCATGTAGTGTGTAGTTGATAGAATTGTGTTGTTATTGTTTTCTTAATGGGTGTTCATTGTAGTAAGCCTTTCAGAAGGGAAGGAAGTCTGTTGTGCTTTTAAAAGAAGTGAAATGATAGAATATTAGTGATGAAAGGTCAGCAGTCTTTTAAATACTGAAAGTTATTTCCTCTAATTTGAAATTATTTTAAAAAAATGTATCCCATGCAAATCATTGAGATGCATATGAGTATGTGATGGAGCTGATTATTGTCTCCTATTATTTTGCTTAGCAGGTAACTTAAGTGTCTCCCTCCCTCCTTCACTCTTTCCTTTCTCACTTCCCCTCTTCTTTCTCTTTTTTATTTACTTGGTGTGTGTGTTCATGTATGTGTGTGTAGGCACATGTGTGCACATATAGGCTCCAGAGAAGAGCCTGTGGTGGTCTTAGGAAGGCTACTTACTTTTTTAGAAGATCTCTCATTGGCTCGTTGTCCTGATGCTTCTTAATGATGCTAGAGTGACTGGCCAGTAATCCCAAGGGCTACTCCTGTCTCTTGTCCGACCCCCAGGGCACACACACAATTGTAAAACTCTGTGGCATTTTGATCTAGGGATTGAATTCAGGTCCTTATGTTTGCAGGGCTGCCCTTTATTGACTGAGACATCCCCACCTCCCTGATCCTATCTTCTTTCTGGGATACTAACCTTTGGGGCTTGTGTGTTCTAGGTAAGCTCTCTACCACTGGAGAGCAGCTGCTAAACCTTTCTTGTGTGAAAACCAGACCATTCAGTGTTTTTTGGTTAGGAAATACTAATCAAGGTATAGGCATCTGGGAATGACATACAAGCTGAGGAAATGAAGGCCACGCCAAGCCCTCCCGTCTAGCAGTGGTTTTATTTTTTTTTTAATGTTGTTTTTGTTTTTGTTTCTTTTCTGTTAGAGGTTCACTGTGATCTGGTGTGGAATTCTGCATCTCCAGAATGATTGGCCACCAGCTTGCCTTGGCCTAGGTGGAGATCCATCTGCTCATCATGTTCCTTATAAACATGTCTCTGCTCTCCAGTAAAGGAAGGGCAGATGGGCCATGACCTCTTCTTTGTACGTCCTGAAAAGTGGTTCTGAGGGAAAGGACCAGCGGGCCTTTGGCCATAAGAGCCTGTTAGAAAATAGGCTCAAGAAAGTGTTTGTTTATAGCAGAATTTTGGGCAGTACCTTAAGGACAGAAAATTCTTCAGGGATTTTCTCATTTAGCTTCAGTAATTGAGCTTGTTTGCCTCCTCCACTCCGTGACCACGAGGAATTCACTTGCGGTTGACCTGTGTGTGTTTTTGACCTACTGCAGTGGGCAGGAAGATACACAACCCAGGGGCAGTGGACCCTTGCAGTGAGAGGTACCCAGGAAATCATAGGATATGGATTGACCCTGATGACAGGCAGTATTTACAGTAGAAAGGGCTTCCCAGGCAGTAGGAGTTCTTTCTCTGGATGGTGGACCATCAGGAAGCAGGTACAGTTTAGTGTTACTGGAGCCGTGATTGACAAAGGCATCGCTCTCATTTATCTAAAGGGTTTGGTATTTTGTGGCTTGGGCTGTGTCTGTGCTTTGTCTGTGTTTGGACATGCTAAGGGGGAGGTGCTCCTTCTGTCTCACTCCACACCGGACACAGAGTGACCTTGGGAGATGTTGATGCTCCTGGAATTGCCCTTGTTCCATAGGACACCAAGGCCAGCCGCCGGAAGTTAGTGGCTCCTGTTTTTCTCTCTCAGCCTTCACCACTAAGCTACTTCTGCCGAGAGACAGATCTGCTTATCCTTGCCTGCTATTTAGGTCCTAGTAAAATAAGCTGTGGCTAGTGATGCTGCTAATAGTTCACAGAAGAGTTTTCTTAGGACACAATTGCTGCACACAAAATCGGTATTAACCGGGTGAAGAACTGAGGTTGATGTTCGGGGGTAACACGGGAAGAAAGATAAGTGGCTTTGCCAATTCTGGGCTAGATTCTGGGTCAAAAATGAACATTAAGAAGTATGGAAATGAAGAGACTAGGGAAGTTTTGAGCCTAAATCCGAGGTGACTCCCCAGAAACTTCTTATTCCACGTAGTATCTTGTCTGATTATATTAAAACGACCTAGAAGCATGTTGTCTTTCGGCTCAACATGCTTTCCAACTTGATACCAATAAGATGCCAGTGACTTGGCCCCAGAAGAGGCTGAAGGAGCCTTAAATAATTTATATGAGTGAAATGGAAATGGCCAAGCATCAGTCACATGGGACAGTCCCTTAAGACCTCTAGGCTTGGTAAGTTGTTTCAAGAAAAGTAAACAAATAAGGGGCTTCATCACTACCTTTGTCATGTGATAAGATGCCCGTATACAGGTAAAAATAAAATGGAAGTGTGGTCGTTTTTAACAGGGTAGTGGGATAAGATAGCTATGTAGGATGCCTTATATTCATTTAAGGTGCTGTGATACACGCTGTTGGAATATTGTGGGTTTTTTTCATTATGTATATGTTTTAAATAGTTTTTAACATTTCTTTATTTTCTCTGTTGGGATAGAGGCATGTGTGCCACAGGGCACGCGTGTTAGTCAGAGGATCTTGTTGGAGTCAGTTCTTCCTTTTCATTGTGTGGATTTGGGGATGGAACTCAGGTCACCAGCCAGACACTGGCATTTTTGCTTCTATGGACTTGCGACTGGCTAACTAGAGAGATGACAGATGTCACCAGATGTGTGACTGACGTATTGTGACACAGAAATCGCAATGAGGAACATACTAAAGATCTTATTTTTACAGCAGCCACAGAGAGCATGGTTTGATGGATCAGATAGCAAATCCAACATTTGAAGGTTCACGTGCTCATGAGCTCAAATTGGTTCTAAATTAAAGCTGGGGTCCTCCTAGTTCAGTCAAACATAGAGAGGTTTTGATGCATACTTTGTTCTGAGTAATATCTCCATTTCTTATTTCCCAAATAACTTACAATTTGACCTTTCATAGAACATCAATTTATAAGACAAAATGGTCTATGTTGCCTGAAGACAGCAATTCTCTGTCACTGAAGGTATTTAAAATGACCATCTGTTGGGGTGATGAAATTTTTAGTGGATGGAAAAATTCTTTCTTTCTTGTCCTCTGTAGTTTCTTTGTGTCTTTTTCTTTTGTCTACTCATCTTTATAACACTTTGCAATGACAATTTCTTATTATGATAATAATTTATACTATGCTATCCTGATGAAAGCAGTAGGTTTTGAAGTTTTTTTTTTCCTCACTACAATTACCAGGACTACCTGGGCAGTGCTAGAATTCTGTTCTTTGGACCATCTTCAAACCTGCCATTATCAGAACGTTTAGGGATATTTACCAGGCTCCTATCTCTTCTCTCATTCAAGTTTAGTCATTACTTTAGAGTTGTTCATGGGGACTATGCTTTATCTTCATAAGATGAACTCTTTACCTGGGCGTGGTGATATGTATCTGTCACTGTCATAGACAGTGAGGATTCATAGTTCAAGTCCAACCCCAGCTACTGTAGCAGTGAAGGTCAACTGTGTCAAGACAGTCAGAATAGAATAAAATAGAATCAGTTAGCATTTAGAGAATAAAGAAAAGAAGAATCTCTGGTTGCATTTGCTATACTGCTGTTCCGTGGTTCTCACAGTCAACCTTGGTTCTTTGTCTAGATTCAGACACAAGGAAGCAGAGAGCAGTTTTCCCTATATGTCTGAATCCTAGGATTGACAACTGTTCTCATGCGTCTTATTTATTTTCCTAGGAATTGGCCTAGACAGACGACGTGCTTGACTTGGAATATGCACGCAAAGCAGGCAGAACAGCACAGATAAACACGTGGGTACCTTTGCGTGGATTAGGCACACCCGCTTAAGCTAGCTTATAAGGGTAATTCATGATTCTAGGTCCGGGCTTTTCTGAGGAACTCTGTGCGCATGGCACTCTCAGTGTTGGTTCCATACTCGCTCCTTCGCACCCACTCTCTTCTGAAGTGTCAGAGGTCTCTCACCTTCTTCGTAAATGGCCCACAGAGTCACGTGATTGCACTTTGAAAGAGGCTTCACGTTTTTCATCTGCATGTCTTTGTCTTGTCATGGTGAAAACGCTTACAGCTCGCTTGCCTGCCTGAGGGTGTTCTTCTCTAATTTCTCTTGGTAAAAAAAAAAAAAAACAAAGCCACTGCTTATTTTTATCTCAGTGGACACTGGAAGAATTCCTGACAGCAAATAAAGTTTCCATTTTAATTTTCTTTTACTTGATAGGACAAAGTTAGCATTGCCATGAAATAAGATACTTATTTGTATAGAAAAAATCTTTTGTGTAATTGAGACAAGTAAATATGATAAATTATTCTTTTTATCTGAATTCCATTATTACTTCCTATCCCTTGAAGGAAGGTCAATCTTTTAAAACCAGAGTGAGATGGTAAAATATGATTAACTTAATATCTTCGGTAATCTAGGGTTGGGCATGGTAGGGCATGCCTGTAACAGCAGCACTTGGGATGGAGGCAGAGGCCCAGAGACTGCTGTAAACTAGAGGCCAGACTAGCCTACATAGCAAATTTCAGACAATCCGGGACTATACAGTATAGTGAGACTCCGTCTAAGACACACACACACACACACACACACACACACACACACTTGAACGGTGAAATACTAATCACTAGAGCTAATGTTTTTTTGTTTCAGCGTTGGGGTTCAAACTCAGGATCTTGTGCATGTGAGATAAGTTTTTTGCCAGTAATCTATAGTCCGCTGTTTGTTGATTTTTTAAAATAGTGTCTCACTGCACAGCTTTGACTGGATGACTGGATTGAATTTGCTACAACGACTAGGCTGACTTTGAACTCACAGAAATCTGCCTACCTTGGTCTTGCAAGCACTGGAGTTATAGGTCTTTGCTAGCAGGCCCAGCCCTTTAAATTTGTTTTTTTTTTATTTCTGCTTTTCTTTGAGCTCACACACCATTACTTTCTTCTACATATTAGTTTGTGTTTGTAGTCATTAAAACGAAGACCTTGATTTCTAACATTTGCATAATGAGCAAGAATTCCAAGAATCAGCCTGTCCTAATTGGTCTAATGTAGGTGTTTCTTCCTCATGTGTAAGAAAGCCCTCTCGAGGCAATAATTTAACATTGATTTGCTGGGCTTAACTCACTGGTGCTATGGACTGAACTGAAAGTCACTGATTAGATACTTTCATGGCATTTGCAATCTGACTGGATCTTACCATCCAAAAATAAAGTAATGAATAATCCAGAGAAGTATTATAGTGTCATGAAATGTAATGTCACAAGTATTATGGCTGATACTATAAACAAGCGTTTGGTTGTGCCTTGTGAGAAGCATGCTCTCTAGAGCTCTGCAGATTAACAGGTCAGTGAGCATTTGTTAAAAGGGTAATCCCAGTGGAGGAGCAATAGTGCTGAACACTGGATTTTGACAAATACTTGAGTTTGAAGAACTTCGATGTTCAGACGCTTTTTAGCCACACAATTCCCAGGCCACTTTAGGAGTTAGGAAGCTATGAAGAGAAATGTTAGTTACAATATAGAGACTTAAAAATTGGGTGGGTGAACTGTAACACGGGTGCGTGTACTCCCACATGGCTGTGGGCTTTGAGCTCTGGGTCAGCTCAGGCTTCCAATTGCGCAGAATCCAGTTTGTTTGGGAAATTTGCTCTGTGCCCCTCTCCTAAAATACCTGTCACTCATTTTCAGATTAGTTTGTATATATTTATACTATATATATATATTTATGCTATAAATAAATATATAAATTTATACTATATACTTATACTATATATATTTGTATATACAATATTTTGTATATAAAATTTATATACAAAATTTGTATATACAATATTTGTATATAAAATATATATATTTTTATATATTTGTACGTTTAAACTACTCATGCAATTAGCGGTAAATTCCAGCTAATGAAGCTTCTGATTAACCAGGCTAGTATTGATGCTTTTAGAAATTATTTCTCCAAGTATTCTGATGCTTAGCAAAAGGGACATGGTAATCCAGAATGGCAATTATCTGGAACACTCATATAAGATTTTGTCTACTGTTTGCATATGCTATCATAATGTATTACTTAAACACTATTTGTTACAATGTGGCTTTGTGGTATATGATTGAGTTCTTCTTGAGTCTCATGTTAGATTTGCTGATCTTTGAGTGAGAAATGAATGACTCTTCCCTCTTCTGTAGCTCTTGATCTGGCCTCCAGATTTTGCATTCTTCTTTGTTTACCTTCAATGGAAGGCAGAGGGACTCATGTCTAATCTTTGTACCTCTGACCACTTTTTCCTTTCTACTCTACTTCTCCAAACAAGAGCATGTATCTACCCCCTCTTCAAAAAACAATCAAGATTAAAGAGAGAGAAAAAAAAATGAAGATATTTTAGAAGTCAAAATACAGAGCCAGAGCCAACTGGTAGGACCTGTGTTGGTATCGAGAGTCTGAAGAAATCCAAAATAATTTGTGCATCATCCTGAAATGCTTTGACCAGAGCTGTGGGCAATAGCATAACCTCTTACCTTATTGTTCGTCTTTTGTTCATTTTTGATAAGTATTTCCGTGTGGCAGCTTGTGTCTGTTTTGGTTGCAGTTCTCCAAGTATTTTTATTAAGTTAATTTTAATGGACACATGAAACAAAAATGATATATATTAGTGGCACATGCCATGTGATGTTTTGATACATGTGTATATTATAGAATGTCCAGATGTTTGTCTCATCAAACATCATTTCTTGTTCAAATGTTTGACTCATCGAACATTTATCAATTCTATTTTGTTTTGTTTTTGTTGCTGATTGTTTTTTTACACAGGGTCTCATTTAGCCTAGACTCTCCTGAAACTCACTATCTACCTGAGGAAGCCCTTAAACTACACACACACACACACACACACACACACACACACACACACTGACATGGCAAGTATTGTATATTCTCTTAAATCATTGAGATCCTAAAGATGAGGTATGCATATGAGTTTGGTCTATGTGTTTCTTACTGCAATGAAGTATAGTAAATGTAATTAGTATGTTTCTGTACACCATCATAATCTACCATATATTGTCAGATGTATAGGAAAGTTGTCTAAAAGTGATTATATACATAACCTATAAGCCTTGCCTCAGCAAGATGGCTCACAAGGTGAAGTAATTTGTCGCCAAACAAGATGTCTTGAATTTGACCCCCAGAAATCCACATGGCAGGAGAGAAAGTACCTCCAGAAGTTGTCCCCTGACCTCCACATGTGCACACACACTTCATAAACACACGGAAAGAGACGTGTTTGAAAGAGAATCAGCCCTGTTGTGCACAGAAGGGGTTTCCATACTGGTGCAGGGAGCACATCTGTGGGTGGTTCTCATTGCCACACTTTGTCTTCCAGTTACAGAGACTGAGACTTGAGGAGCTGGTGGGCTGAGAGCAGTGAGGGGGACACTCTTACTGTCAGCTTGTTTTCACGGTTTCTAATGCTGCTCTGAAAACTGCGTTTGAGTATTATTAATAAAATGTAAATCAATAAGGCGTAACTATGCCCTGAGACTCAGTCCGTATTATGAAGTTTTGGGATGAGCTGGGTTTTGATTTCAACTGTTCAGCTTTCCAAAGTGTAACACGATTCTTCCTACCACGATTCCAATATAATTCCATTGTTGTTGTTGCTTGGGACAGGGTCTTACTGGGTAGACCATGTTGGCATGGAACTCACTGTGTGGCACAGGCTGGTCTTGAACCCAGTGTTGTGGTCACGGGTGTCGTTCACCATGCCTGCCTGTCAACTGCAGAGAGCCGCTGGTCAAAGCGAGGAGCCACCTATGCTAGGCATAGACATACCTAACTTCAGCATCAAATCAAATGTTTTTAAAACGATTCTCTGTGACACTTCTTTATGTGTTAAGATTATTCTTTGATCACTCACTTTCCAAATATAAAAAAGAACTCTGGTATTTTTGGAAGGTACATAGGAAGACTCAAAAGAGTAATGTAATTAAAAAAAGATGAAGGGCCTACATTACTTTATACTTGAATAAATTATGTTTTGCTCAATGGACTGAGACATTTAATGATAAAAATTATTGGAGTAGTATTTTATGATAACACTAGATAATATATATTGATATATATGCTGAGCTCAGTGTCTAATTTGGCCTTGTATTATCTTCATATATTTTTATCAAGCGTACTTTCTTATTTCTACCATATTTCGTTAGGAAGGAGGGTTGTGTGTTTTCCTTGGTTGAGAAAGAATCTAGCTCTTTGGTCCAGACAGGACTCAAACTGCAACCCTCCTGCCTCGTTCAGCCTCCTTGGTTCTAGGACGCATGCATACGTGCACCATTATCCTTATATAGCATTATAGCCATTATCCTCCTACGTAAAGTGAGGAGACTGGTGTGGAGACAAAGTTAAAAAAAACCTTCCCTGGCTGAACCCATCAAGGTACTAAATGATGAGCTGTGGTATTGACTCCTGGTCAAATGGACAGTCTGATCTCTCCCACCCTATGCTCCATGTGAACCCTACAATGTGCCATACAACTGAAATAAAGTGTTGCAGAAGGGTTTTTTTTTTTTCCATGGGAAACTCATCTCATTGACATGTTATTGAGGTTTGAATAAACGAGGCATCCCTGATGTTCTCGGACATCTGTGTAATTGGTCCCCAGTTGGTAATACTGTGGGGTTAGGTTTAGGGGCTATGGCCGTGCTGGAGGAAGTATGTCGTGGTGTGGTGTTTGAGGTCAAAGGTTATGCACTGTTTTCAGTGGGCTCTGTCTGCTTTCTGTTTGCTATCTGAGGCGTGAGCCCTAGATTCTGAGATTTCGGTTCAAGGCCACCATGCTGGCCTGCTGCCCTATTTTCCCACCTGAAACCCTAAGCCTAAATAACCCCTTTCTCTTAGAAAGTGTGTGGCCATGGTGTTTTGTCACAGCAATAGAAAAGTAAATAAGACATATATTTACTCTGGTTGGCCAGTGAGTTTAAAAAGCTAATTTTTAAACCCCTCTTTCAAATACTAGTCAAAATAGAAGAATAAACCCAATTGGAAAAATAGTCTTCATGTATTTGTTGACTGCAACCATAAAACTTTCAGAAGTTTGAAGTCAGATGTGAGTTCCCACTCTCTGAAGTGGAACACTGGAGAATGAAGCTTTATGCTTTGGTATTTCCATCTGTGCTTCAGTTGCCTTTAACAAATGCCCAACTCTCTTCACGTAGCCTGGCCAGTATAAGGGTGAATTTGTTAATGAGTTCGTGTTGCTTGTCCTAAATCGAAAGGTCAGCAATCCATCATGTGCTCTGTAATTTCATTACACACCAGGAGCCCCTTCCCAGTTGTTAAGAAGTCAGTGGGACTGACGGGTTTATTACGTGGGGCATTCATCCATTCTGTGTTCTGGCCTACAGAGGAACCAGTACTCTGAATGTTCCTGAGTGGGTCAGAGGCCTTGGTGACCTGAAGTGGTTTCCACACTTGACTTTTCAGGGCATTTCCTGACCACAGTGACAAGTGACAGGTTGTGTGTGGCTTGACAGAATACCTTGCTCAGATTAGGAAGTACCAAATCGTGGGCCATCACACAAAATTGTGAACTTCCTCCCCCTTAGAGTTTCCTCCAAGTCACAGCTTTAAGATCACTCTGTTTGTTTCTGTTTTATGAGACAAGGTATCCCTACAGCCCTGGATGGCCTGAGGCTCACTATGCAGTCCGGACAATCCACCTCTTCAGTGCTGGGACTCCAGCTATGGGCTGCCACATTAGGCTTTTGTGGTGAGGGAATTGAACCCAGGGCTTCGAGTGTGCTGGACAGGCATTTGCCAGCTGAGCTGCGTGCTCGGCCTTCCTTATGGTCTGTATCTTTTCTGACTGTACAGCTTCGCGTATTGCTCTATGTCTTCTTACTGTTCTTCTACAGCATACTCTCAGAAGGTATTTTCGGTAACACATAGAACCGTGTTTAGGTAGATAGCACATACTTTGTAAATTGGAGACACCGCCAGTTGTGAATAATTCGATAAATTAAATATGCATGATTAAACAGGCCCTTTTAGAAGGTGTGTGTGTGTGTGTGTGTGTGAGAGAGAGAGAGAGAGAGAGAGAGAGAGAGAGAGAGTGTGTGTGTGTGAGAGAGAGAGAGAGAGAGAGAGAGAGTTAGTACCGTAGATTGAGCAGAGGTTCTTGCACATGCTAGGCAACTGGGCAATTTTTGATAGAAACAGTTGCATCCCAAGGATAATTAATACTGAAGCGGCTATGGCTAACACTCTTGAAACACTGGGAGTTCACTGAGTGTGAGAGTGATCCCACACATCTGTTCACCAGCAGTTATCTAGTAAACGCTCATTTATTTTCTGTCCAGTAATAATTACAAGGGTGTATGGCTATGATATTTAATAATTGGATGGATATTTTGCCTTTTCTCTCTGCAAATTTGATTATTTATCCTAGCTTACTCTTATAATTGTATCTGTTGACCCTAGAGTGACCCGGAGGAATCACTGCACTAAAACCAATTTAGGCCACAGAGAGAAGAGCCTGCGTGACGGCTAACCCATGGCACTGTTTCTTTATCTCCTTGGAATCTAATATTTGTGCTTGGATGTTACCAAACAGAAACCGAGACCATCGGTTTTGCAATGTGTCTGGGACGAAAGCCTTTGGTTGTAGCTGAGTAAACATCTCATACCTGCAGCCAACACTATAGATAAAAAAGTTGATAATAGTCGTTAATAAAATGAGAGATTCTTGGAAAGGCAGAACTCAGCATTGCCTTTTCTTAGAAAACATATTGAGTTTGCCCTTTTCCTCTTGCCTGACTCAAGTTCTATTCCCTCAGTGATATTTTAAAGCAGATGTTTTCTGTCTTAAAAATAACTGCTTTTGTCCAGCTCATAGAAGATGTACTGTATTTGTGTAGCTGCAATCTTAGTTTGGAGACCAAGTAAATGAATACACAATGACATTAGGTTATTTTCATTGGCCAGAAGTTGTGGCTGGTTGCTTTTATATATACTTAATTCTAAAAGTACCTGAAAATCAACAGCAAGCGTAGAACTTGAGGAGCTGAGCTGTAGAGTTAGCATTTTGTCTCATACGAATACGTTCAATAATGTCCATTCAATAATAGAACTGAATTTCACGTGAGTACGGAAGTGTGGTTGCGAGCTGATGCCAGAGTAACTTTGTTAGACTGTGTGGAAGTTTTGATTTGTTTTTATAACCCAGACTTGCCTTCAGATACACTCTGTAGCCTTCAGTTTCAAATTGGGGGGAGATTATAGGCATGCACCCCATAGTGTGTTCTTGATCATTTTGACCCAGTATATTTTCATTTATTTAGATTGTAGTGGGAAAATGCGCTAGTATTTTATTTCATCTGGTGACTTAAATGTCATGGAAAAGTCATCATTCGGTTGACTTCACGGTATTGCCTTTTTATTTGGGAATAAATTAAACCATAAGATTTTGTTTGATTTTTCTGTAAAAACAAAAGGACGATTTTCTTTAGCCACAGGTGCAAAGTTTTCCTCTCATTGAAAGTCAGCTTTGAGGACTTCAGTGGTGTGGTCTAGCTTAATTGCTGAGTTGCTCATAGGTGTGAAAGCTGTAAAGCCCTTGTAGAGAAAGTTTGCCTCTATAATTCTTTTCCAGAATTTGTCGTACTCTAAGTACATTTTCCCTGGTGTGGAAAATAGTGGAAAAAGCCCTTTTCTCCTAGACCTCATCATCTCTGTGGGTCCCCAGGAGTCCTACTCCAATCCTGAGGATGGGCTTCTGCCTCTACTCTAGATGCATTTCCCATTTGCAGGTGCCAATTGTTATGGGAGCGCACCCAAATCAGCAGGTGGTGCCCCAGCTGGATGAGGAGGAGGAGAAGTGGGAAGGGAAGGAGGAAGAGGAGGACGAGGAGGAGGAGGAGGAGGAAGAGGAGGAGGAGGAGGAGGAGGAGGGGCAGTGCATTCCTCTGGACCTACAGCTACCTCCGGTTTTTCACTAGACAGAAATTCCTCCCCTTTCCATGTGTCAATTTCTCCACCGCACTCTAAAACCAATCTGTGGTGTCGTAGAATACTGTTTCTGTTCGTTATGGAAAATTTGAACGATTATACGCATTACTGCTTCACCTGGCTTTTTTGAGAAGTGAATTTTAACTCTAACTTTAAGACTTTTGTCATGAATGACTGTTAAATTTCTTGTGCATATGTAGAGCCCCTCACACGTACAAATTTTGTTGCCTATGTTTAAACAACTGCAGCACCTCTCATATTCTAGGGGACCACATAACACCCATTCTATGTGTAATAAAGGAAATGATATTTGTCTTATTGTGAAATCAATGTACGTGTGAATACATTGTGTGTGTGTACTGTGCACAAATATGTACACAAGTGGTTGTAATATCTGACTCACACTGATTTCTTTTGAGAGCATGCATTGTCAGACCCAGATGTAGTGTGAAATCTTGAGAGTCAATTATCTTATTTTATCTGAGGAAACCGAGATTCAGAAAAGCCAAGCGCCTTGGCTCAGATTCTGTAAGTGGCAGTCTTGAGCTGGGTACTCTAGCCATTAGATTCATAGATAGTCTTATCGCTTAGTGATCATCGTAGAATCCAGCTGAAGCTTGGCAGTGACAAAGAGGATGGAAGAGATGATTCCCAGAAAGATGGTTCTCAGCTTCAGAAATGCTCTGGGTGGGGGACACAGAAGCCGGTGAGAGAAGACAAACTGTTTTTCTAGCACATATGAGTGTACTGAGATTTCCTGGGTGAGGCCACACCATTAAAGCTCACCTCCCTACATTTCCTATTTGATCATTTCTGAAGACCTTGTCATGCAAGTGCTCCCAAACCGAAGGTCTCCATTCAGCTTTCGTATGTGGGAGGAGCAATGCCTTCCTGGACTATTGTTCAGGTGTATGTTTTATACCTTAACACCTTTTCTATAAAGAATCATGCAATCTTGAATTTTGCAGGCAAATGGATGGAGCTAGAAAACATCATTTTGAGTGAAGTAACCCAGACCCAGAAAGGCAATTATCACATGTACTCACTCATAAATGGCTTTTAAAAACAAAGCAAAGAAAACCAGCCTACAAATCACAATCCCAGAGAACCTAAACAATAGTCCTAAGGGAGACATCCATGGATCTATCTAATCTACATGGGAAGTAGAAAAAGACAAAAATTTCTTGAGTAAATTGGGAGCATGGGGACCTTGGGAGAGGGCTGAAGGGGAGGGGAGAGGCAGGGAGGGGAGCAGAGAAAAATATAGAGCTCAATAAAAATCAGTAAAATTAAAAAAAAGAAGGCAAACTGATACAGTATGTATGGCATAAGTCAATATATGTAAAGAAAAAAGAATCATACGCTAAACTAAAAATGTAGTTGAAGTATAAATATTTTCGCAAAACAACATATGCTTATTGACTAATACCTAATTATTTGAAGGTGCTTGGTTTCAGTTTAATTGTGTGCAATTGTATTTTTGGTTCCTTTCTACCTTTATTGAGATGTCTTAGGAGCACACACATCTATGCCTCCTGCAGTCTTCTTATGCTAACTGCAGGGACTGTTGCCCTCACCGTGAGCCCTTGAAGTTCAGTTACTATGATTCTATTATTGGGGAGGTTTGTGGCTAACTGGCGAGGTCTCCGTTATCCTCTGTACATCACGGTCTCTTCGCATAGCACATTTTTATGACCCACTTCAAGGGCTGGGTGTTTTCATATCTGGTCAAATATAAACCATCCAAAGGAGAGAAACCTATTCTTGGCTTCAGGGAGTTTATGGAGGATGGGGAACACATCAGTAGGTGTTATCTCTTGTAAGCTCTATCGCATGGGAACTACAGCAGTGGAAGCTTACAGAATTTATTACTGTGGCACAGGGAAGGCCTCTGAGAAGGGAAGAGGCTAGGCAACAACTCAAGCTACCATGGCTGGATGAGTGGGAGAGAAGTTAGTCATATCACAAAAGAAGCGTTTTAGGCAGAGCATTGAGTATGATTTATGCTCCAGAAAGAGAAAAGCGATCACACTGAACAGAGAAGGGTATACCGGGTAGAACATAGACTTGGGGTCTTGTGTTGCACTTGTAACTTTGTACAGACAGCCAAGATTTTGTGCCTCAGTTTCCTCATCTATAAAAATGGAGAGTATTACAGGACCCACCCATGAGGGTTTCTGTGAGAGCTAAGTAAGTCACTGAGTGTCAAATGCTTAGACTAGTATTTGCCACAGTGTGCGGTGTGTTAAGGCTCTGTTGTTAAATTATAGGTGAAATAGCAGGACAGGTGAGAAGTGAGGCTGGGGACAGGAGTAAGCTCACTGTGTCTCTGTTTCTGATGTGTAGCCAAAGAAGGGACTTCAAAAGAAATGGAGTGGCGTGACCGGATGTGTTTTCTTCACTTTGGAGACCAGAGAATGGAAGTCTTGAGGCAGACTTTCTTTTTTCTTTTTTCTTTTCTTTTCTTTCTTTTCTTTTTTCTTTTTTTTTTTTTTTTTTAGAGATTTGTAATGTTGGGAGACATGCAATGGGAACGAACCATGACATATGAGTAGATATGGAGGGGAAGGGCAAAGAGAAAATTTTATAATTATATCACTGAACACAAGAGTGAGGGGGAGAAGAGGAAAAGCAAGAGTCAAAGAGGACGCCTAGGTGTCAGCTCTGATGGTTTGGTGGCTGGTGGCACTAGGAATGGACCATTTCTCTCGGCCTTCATGGAACACTTGCTCTCTTGTCTGTTCTTGTCACATAACTCCTACCACTGGAGCCGCTTGGTAGTTCCAGAGATGTCCTATGCAGACTGCTGTGAGTCTATTCACATGGTTCCCAGGATGGTTTGAGCATCCATCAAAGAAAACCAATGGCCTCACTGTATAATTTGTATTTCCCTTCAGATAGTTTTCCCCTGAGTGTTGAAAAGATGGGAGAGTGATAGCTACATCTTAGGAGCAGGTCACTATTGCATTGACTAGAAGGTAAAAGTCTTGAAACTTGTTTTGCCTGTAATGTGTATAGGTCTTCTACATGAAAATTGCAAAGGAGCACAAAATTGAGGTGATTTGTTTATAGGTGCATTATTTTTAAATAATTATGTACTTTTGAGATTATTGACTTTTAAAAAGTAATTTGCAAGCTGTCGGTGTTGGTGCACGCCTTTAATCCCAGCACTCTGGAGGCAGAAACAGGAGGATCTGTATGAGTTCAAGAATAGCCTAGACTACAGAGATAGTTCCATGATAGCTGTTACACAGAGAAACCCTTTCTCAAAAACAAACAGACAAAAAGTCGTTTGCATATTGGAGATTTCTAGAGATCTTTAAATGTACAACAGACTTGTTTTCTACTACCTAATCAGTTATGTATATCACACAAACTCACAGCCCATTAAAAACTTGGAAACTAGGCTATGCATGGTAGTACATGTCTGGAATGGCAGGACTTTTGAGACTGAGGCAGGAGGATTGCCGACAGTTTAACTATGTAGCTTTAGCTACATAGTTCTAGTTCAGCCTGGGCTACAGGGTTAGACCTGGTCTCAAAAACAAACAAGTAGCCCAAATAATGAAGGACAGCACAAAAAGAAAATGAAAAAATTCCAATTTTCTACCATATGGTGGAAACAATATATAAAAGCATTTTAGTAGGTCGTTAGTAAGTTGTCTAGCGGAACACTTAAATGTATTGTCTAGGTTTCAGATAGGATTTCATATCACATAAAGAAAATGATTAGAAATAACTTACGAGATTATCTATTTGTATTATAAGAAGAATAGTGATATAGCTAAAAGTAAAAATTATAGACAATAAGAGATAATAAGTTGGCATTTTATTACATTTTTGTGTAATAAAAATTGTGTGTGAGGGTCTGGGAGAGGCAGACATGTACCACGGCATGCCTGTGGGGATCAGAGGACAACTTTATGAAGTTAGTTCTCTCTTTCCATCTTAATGTGGGTTCCGGGGTTGAACACAGATCTCCAGGCTTGGCGGCATTCGACTTTATTCACTGGTCATCTCTCAGGCTCAAGTTATCACCTTAGAATTAAGGAAGCATCAAAGTAGAAGCCACACAAGAAGCATCCGACCCAACAGCTGCAGAAAGCTGGAAATGGGGATAAAAGCCCTGGAAGTGAGCCGCAAGCGGAAGAGCAGATGAGACTGTAAAAGAATGGAAAGATAGTGGCGGGAGCAGGGAAGCCGCGAGGAGGCAACGGGCAAGGTCAAGGAGAAATAAAGAACATGGGTGTCCTAATTAGCCAGCAGTTTGTTATAGAACAGCCTTGCCACCTGGAGAGCAGAATTTAACAACTGTTTTTGGCACAAACCATCAAGTCAGCCAAATTAGAGCAGGCTGCCTTCCAGGTCTCCAGCTCAGGCTGCAGTGACCATTAGGCATTAGAGGGAGAAGAGAACATGTTTCCAGAAAGCAAGGCAAAGCAAGTGGAAGATCACTATAGGATTGAGTGCTGGACATTGTGAGCCATCTCTTGATTGTTTTTTGTTTGTTTGACAAGGTCTCTATATGCCCAGGCTGGTTTTAAACTCCCCATCCTCTTGCTTCATTCTCTTGAGTGCTGAGGTTACAGGCAACTGTACTCATGCCTGGTACCAAAAAAAAAAAAAAAAAAAAATCAGTTTTGAGATAAGGTCTCATGTATCCCAGGCTGACCTCAAACTAACTGTGTAGCCAAAGATGACCTTGAATTTTGGATCTACCCACTCCTACCTCCCAACTACTGGGATTATAGCTATATGCGCCAGGTCCAGTTTGTGCGCTCTGGAGGATAGGACCCATGGTTTCATATGTGCGAGGCAAGCACTCTGTAGCCATTGCCGGGCACAGCTGAGTCTTTTCAGAATTAATGAATCTATTGACTCTTGGCTTAGCTGCACGCTGTCTCAACCTGAGCACCCTGCTGACACATGAAACTAAGTAGGATGACCAAAAAGATGCTGTGTCTGTACTACAAAGTTAACCTAAACTTGCGTGGGAGATCCTGCTGCTTTTTAACCTGTGGGCTCTCATGAGAGTCACTGCCATTTCGGGTCCCGAATCTCCGGTGATGTTTCAAAGTCACCACTTGTACCTTCGACACAATTCCTGTTCAGTCTTGCTCTCTGGCCTTACGGAAGGACAGGATCCCTTGACACTCTAGATAGCTCATAGCCTACTGCTACTGAAGGTGCCTCGGCTCTTCCCTCATCTCCATTTCCAGGCCTAGGTTGAAATGAAATATCATGTTACTTGATATTGCCCTTGCTGCTGTTAGTACTTGACCAGAACAGTCTAATCCTGGACTCTGAGGGATGTCCTGTTCAACCTGTTCTTTCACCGTGTGCATAAGCTTGGACTACGCTGCAGTCTTAGCACCATCTGTAGATCTTTTTGCTGATGCTGGGTGAGCACGACCCAGAATGGTGTGTTAACTGCTCTCTGTGCCTCTCTGTCCTGAAAGACTGCATCTCCTGTTTCTCTAACCGAGATGTTGCTTCCTCTGTTGGGTTCTGTCTCAGTTCTCACTGTGCTCTGCTCCGTGCTGGAGGAAGCTGCAGAGTTTTCCCTGGTGCCTGGCCGACATCTAGTCTTATCGTCCCCATCATGGCAGATCACTAACCTTGGCACTCTCCTTCGAAGGCGCTGGGGAATGCTCTCAGGGACAGGCTACTTGGCCTCCTTTACTCAAAACTATTCACGTAAATGCATTGTTCTACCTTAGAATTCTTTCTGTCAGTTTTGACCAAACACGGTGAACCTCAGTCTCAATTTAAATAATGAATATTCTTTAATCCGGTTGTGGTCTAACTTGAAAGTAGTATGTTTGATGGGAGATAGTCTGTTTTCTCTGTTATCCTAACAGTAGTTTTGTAATCGATCAGTGAAACATGGTTTCGACCCCTTCAGTTTTAGACTATACTACAGTTTCCTTCATGGGAGATCCAGCAACCTCAATCCCTTGTGCAGCCCCCCTGACTGCACTCAATGCCAGCCATTGAATGGACTGTCCTTTGAAGACCCCGAAGCACTAATTTATGGACTGTGTCATTGTAGCCCTCTGCCTGGTCTTTTCAGCTCCAGGTGATAACCCCTTTGAGACATTTTCTTTTGCTTGATGAGTCCCTACTACTCACTGTCACATTACATCTGGATGGCAGTAGCAGTGATGAATAAGGAGGACCCTCCCAACCCAGAGAGGTGATGAGCCCACAATGTCAGGTTAGATTTACATAGGCTGAAGTAACAGGATAAGTCCTCAGAATAAAACTGGGTTCACTTTAAGAGGAGACGCAGCTAACTTGTAGTGCTAAAATAATACCTCCTCTACCATGCTCTTGCCCATGACTTGCTTGTCTGAATGCTGTGAGAGTGGACAAAAACTTAGAACCAATGTCAGAATAGGGACAACAACTCATTGTGAGGAAGGGCGGTGCATAAGAGCCAATGCCTTTTCAGGCGTAATAGGGGCGACATCTCAATGTGAGAAAAGCACTGTGCATCTTGTTAGAGGATGAAATAGAAAGGCACAGAGCTTATAAACTCATCCCGTGTAGCTCCTGGATATGCGTTAGCTGGACCATAGCCCACCGTGGTCTCCTTCGCAAATAAACTCCAGGTTCTTTTTCCTTGAACCAGACTTCCTCTTTCTTTAACCATTAGCGTGTTCACTCTTTCTTCCTGTCCTAGTTAGCATTAACTATCAACTTGACACATCCTGACACTATCAGAAAGGGAATCTTAATTGAGTATTTGTCTTTATCAGGTTAGCCTATGAACATGCCTTGAGGGATTGTCTTAATTGGATAGTTTTAGCTGATGTAGGAGGGCCCAGCCCTCTGTAGGTAGCACCATTTCCTGGATAGGGTGTCCTGGCTGTCTACAGTAGCTAGATAAACATAAACCAAAGAACCAACCAGCAAGCAGCATGCCTTCATGATTCTGCCTCCTCCTGGTTCCTGCCTTGATTTCCTGCTTTGACTTTTCTCATTGGTGGATTGTAATCTTAGAGTGTAAAATAAATAAAGCCTTTCCTCCCCAAACTGCTTTTGATCAGGGTGTTCATCACAGCTATGGAATGAAACTAGAATATCTACTCACCACACGCAATCCTATCAGAACCCATTGCCACTTTCTATTTGCCTCCTAATAATTAGTACATTACTACTCTGACTTAGGTAGTAGGCACACATATTTCCCCCATGTTAGATGGGAGCACCATTCTAAGGCTAGGGAGAGTAGAGACAGGAAAGTGCCTGGAGTGACCTTTAGCGTTATGTCTCTCCACAGATGTTTGTTCTTTTCCCTGACTTTTGCTGATACAAGAAGAGTGGAACTCTGGCTTCATAAGAACTCAAGGGTGGCCCAGGGTGTGAAGGAGTTAATGAAACGTAGCATTTGTAGCAATCTTTACATGGAGCGGTGGGTAGTGCCCACTGTCAACTTGGCAGAATCCAGAATCTCCTCGGGAGAGGGACTTCTAGGTCTGCCTACAGTTAACAGACATAGGAAGACCTCTCTTAATTGTGGGTGGTACCATCTCTTTGGTTCTGGAATCTGGGCTGTAGAAAGGAGAAAAAGCAGTCTCTAGGTGAGCTAGAAGTCTTTCCTGCTTCCTGAATGTGGACGAGATGTGACTAACTGCTGCAAGCTCCCATGGCTTTGACTTCACTCTCGGGGTGTGTCTTGAAACGTGAGCTAAACCCCTTTTCCAGTAGGTTGTTTTCTTCCAGGGCATTATATCACCACAAGAAAAGAAGCTAGGCCATATGCTGAAGCCAGATCCCTTCGCAGGTTATCTCCAACACAGGGGGATGAGTTGGGGCCCCATCCCAGGCAAACTGAAGCACCCCTGGCATTTGGGTTCTGTGGTAACTCTTCCAAATGAGCTCCAGGGAGTTCAGACGCCAGTTTGCTCTCTTCCTAGCAGGTTGATCTTTGTGATATCCAAATACAGTGAGTTATTCTCAAAGTTGGAAGGACACTGAGACTTCTTGTCTTAGAGGTGAGGGTAGGGGCTGGGATGTGAACAGCAAAGGGAGGCTGTGGGGTTCTTGGGTTCTAGCAATAACTATGATGCTCAGCCAGAGTGGAAGAGTGGACGACATTCCCATGGTGACTACTCTAGTGCCTTCTGCTGCTTTTTCAGCATTTCAATTACATGCTTAGAGCAGTTACGGGTGCTGTATTTTCACATTAAAGTTCTATACTCCTTTTTCATTGCACAGTCTGTGACCATTTTATTGCCCTGCTAGTGAGTCTGCTTGTCCTCTGCCTCCGAGTTGCCAGGGCTGTCTTTACATTCTGAGAGTTGTGTGCAGTGCTCACTGTCCAAATGCTGCTCAGTTCATTTCTCTGTAAATTCATGAATCAAGAAACTCTTGCAGCGCTGGAAAGATGGCTCACTGGTCAAGACCATGTGCTGCTCTTTCAGAGGACCCAGATTTGACTCTCAGCACTCATAGGGAGGCTCACCACTGTCTCTAACTCCAATTCCAGGGGCTCCAATGCCCTTTTCTGGCCTCTTCAGGCTGCATGAACAAGGTGCTCATACACACGTATAGACAAAATACTCATACACATAAAATAAGAAATAAAATTAAAAAACAAAATAAAAACCCCAAACAAACAAACAAACAAACAAAACTTCTAGCTGGTGATGGTGGCCCACACCTTTAGTCCCAGCACTAAGGAGGCAGAGGCAGGCGGTTCTTTGTGAGCTTGAGGTCAGTCTGGTCTACAGAGCTAGTTTTAGGAGAGGACAAGCAAGGCTACACAAAGAAACCCTGTCTTTAAAATAAAAAAAAAAAGCCAACAATAACAAAAAATAACAAAACGAACAAATAAAAAACCAAACCAAGACCCTAACCCTCACCCTGGCAAAGAACCCCCCCCAATAAAAAAACCAAACAACTATCAAACCAAACCAAACTACTCTTACCTCTACAACATCTACACTTTGGATCTCTGCGAAAGAATCCCAAAGCATACAGGCAGAGACACCTCTGGGTAGGGAAACCCAGAGAAAGTTGTATACCTGGGTAGCCTGGGCAGTTCAGGTGGAGTCTGGCTTTAGATGGGATCACACATATGGTTCCCAGGGTTCTCGGTGAAAGACTCGGGGCCAGAGCTGGGCCACAGCAGAGAGGATGACCTGCCGTACTGTGATAATGGTTTTTAAGCTCCCCACTCTCTTGCTTCCATGGCTATATCTGCCCATTGCCAGGAAGCTTTCCTTTAGAAACATAAGAATGGAGGCCAGAAGAGGAAGAAGTGACGTGGAGCTGAACCCTTGCTAGCGCTGGTACATAGCACGTACAAAGACTCTGTTCCCTGGTGCCCGGGTCACTTGTACTCAGCATGCTGGACACCTGTGTGACTTATTTTCTTTCACAGTGGCAGAATGCATGCCTTACCTTGGGTTATTTCGAGTACTCTGCTGTTGAAAATTGCACAAATAGTTTGTAGTATCTGTTCGACTTGAAAAGGGAAAGAAAAGTAAATTGGAGGTTGTTATGGAAAACCATAATCTACGGAGAGCAGTTGAGGGCATAATTGCTGCAGGAAAGTGCCAGCAGTTTCAACATTTCGGTACCCGGAAGATTTGTGCCGTTACTGCCATATGGCCTTAGAGATATGAGGGATAAAACAAAAGTAATGGATGTACCTGGCTTTTCACGAAAAGTCGTCTCGCTGTAAACTTTCCACAGGAGTCCATGTCAGTCCCGCCAGCAACTTTTTATCTTGGGAAATCCAGTGTTTTCCAGTAAGTTCTTATGCTTAGCTTGTTACTGGAGTCTGCACCTGGGCCTAATGACTTCACCATACTCCTGCTGTGTAATAGGGCGGGGTGACGTCACTCATATTTGGATATGTATGGAACTATGAAGTTTAATATTTAGTTTGAAAAGTTTGGAATACATTTTGGATAAATGTGGGAGAAACATACTTAGGTATTGGAGATACCATTAAACCTTTGGTTTGAGGGTTTGAGGGTTTACAGTGTGACCAGATGATGATAGATTACCTTCATGTTCTGTATCATCTTACCTTGTGTTTTTAAACTTTCATCAAATAGTGTTTGCAATGTCTTAGTTTTTGTGGTACTCCAGTTACAATCAGTCAGACAGTGCTTTGTCAAGAGACAACAATAATAAAGTCTCGTTGTCTGGATGTCTTTAAAAATAAAATCTTTCAAAATACTTGGGCATTTCTGGATTGTCAATCTAAAAATACAAAAATATTCAATATGGCTAGAATAAGATGTTTTTAAAAATACTTTTTGACTAGAAAATAGTATTTTGGTAAAAGTCAGAGAATCTGAACACTGTTCCTCAGTGATTTCCTGTCCCTGGGCATTTGTCTTAAGAAAATAATAACTATGAGTAGGGGATTTATTTCACTAGATGATTATTGCTACATTGTTTATCAATAGCAAAGCAAACATCTGCAAACAGAGGTGTTTGTTTTTTGATTAATTTTTTTCCTTTACAGCATTCCTATTTATTCTTTGTCAAAATCTCAATTCCCCTGCTGGATTATGAGCAAACATGTATTTTGTGACATCCACAGAAGAGGAAAATGTAGCCAATTAATATAAGAAAATTTATACGGCAATATGTTTACCATATAAAGAAATAGGATATTAGATGCTGAATTTTGACAATGATGAAAATAGCTACATGAGCATTGGATCGATACATAATAATAAACAACAGTGCCAGGTGGCTCATGTCTAGGCTGAGAGCTTGTCTTCAAAAAAAAAAAAAAACCACAATGGTGTCTTAGTTAGGGCTTTATTTCTGTGAAGAGACACCACGGGCACTGCAGCTCTTATGAAGAGCATTTGGTTGGGGATGGCTTATAGTTTCAGAAGTTCAGTCCATTATTGTCCTGACAAGGAGCATGGCAGTGTGCAGACATGGTGCTGGAGATGGAGCTGAGAGTTCTACATCTTGATCTGCAGGTAGCAGGACACTGTCACCCTAGCCTATCTCCGCAGTGACACATTTCCTCCAACAAGGCCATCCCTACTTCAACAAGGCCACACCTCCTAATCTTGTCACCCCTTATGGGCCAAGCATTCAAACACATGAGTCCATGGGGACAATTCCTATTAAAATTACTACAGTGGTCATATCTGAACTATTGAATATAGATTATTTAAGGTATTTTCTTTATAGCTTTCTATAGGGCTCAAAATATTTTCAGCGAGAATATGCTAGTTCTGTCAATATGTGATGATTTTAAAGGAGCATTTTTAAACACCTGAGTTACTTAAGAGGAATTAGACATAACTCAAGTGAACAGACACATCTCTTCAGTTCTTACCTATGCCTATTGACCACAGTTCACCAAGAGGACTTAGATCCAATTAGCAAGGGCAGAAAGAGAAACTGCCTTTGTGGGTTCTCTGGATCTTCATACACGTTTGTCGCTTAAACAAATAGAGTTAGTTATTGAATTCAAGCTGTCACCCAGGAGAGCTGCATTCTACTTTGCTTCTGTGAATGTGTTGTTCACATTTTACAAATTGCTAATGAATCAAAGCCAGTAGCTGATCACCATGCTATTACACGGGATGATGGTTCAAGTCCAATTTCCAGACAATCCATCTGTGTAAGCCTTCATACAAAGCATGTACAACCCAGACTGGTTGCCTGTGTTTCTGCTTCTGCTCCTGAAATATGAAGACAAACATGTGAAGGATCACTTCATATTGGCACAGTGGGAAAGCTCAACCGACATCAATATAGACCTTTAAAGTGGGAATCACAATGACTTGAGCAAGTTTCCTCCTGCAAAGGATGCAGTACGTGGTTTGCAATCGAAAACTGAAAAATATTTATTGCCAGTTGGTTATGTCCACAGTTCTCTTGTGATCCCGTTTCCTTCGCAAGTGCACCGTGATTGAGCTAAACAAGACCGGAACGGTGCTATCCATTACGGCCATCCACTCGAGCCCATGTGCAGGTGGCATATTGAGTTAACAAGCTGTGATGCCATTGGCAGCAGCAGCACCTCCAGAAGGCAGAGCTGTCAGGGCCTTTTCTTCATGTTGTTCCTTTGGCAGACTTGGTGCTGCTCGTCAGTAGTCGCCCTGGTGTCAGGTGAAGCTGTGGCTGCGCAGTGCCCGAGAGGCACACCCTGTCAGAGGTGCCCACATCACAGGTTTCCAAAGTGAAGCCTAAACCTCAGAGAGTCAGTCCTACCTTTTTTTTTTAACCTTAAAAAGTCTATTAACTTTCTAGAGGATAAACCTGCTGGTTTCCTCCCCACACACAAAAGTATCCAAGCCTGAGATCATGTTGCCATCTGCTCTTCAACTGTTTTGTTCCCAAGTCTCTAGCTCCCAAGTCTCTAGCTCGGTGCTACCCTTCGGACGGAGGAAGGACATTGATACTGCTTTGGTTTGCATGCTGCCTCGCTATGAAATCTTTCCTGGTTCTCTGTATGAGAAGATTCATGCGTTTTGTTTTCTGAAGCTTCGTGAGCAAAGGGAAGCTTGTGGCCATTATGTGGTTAAAAAGCCTTAGAAACTGAGCTGCATCATCTTTCAGGGAGTGAAAGTTTGATCAAGAGAGGGAGTAATGGGGACTGGAGAGACGGCTGAGAGCTGAAGAATGGGTGGTGTTTATTCAGAGGAAGCATGTTTAAGGAGGCATGTTTGGGTCCTAGTACCCTCATCTGTTGGCTTATAACGTTATAACTGCCTGTCATTCTCAATCAGAGAAATTGGATATCCTCTTCTTGTCTCCATTGGGTCTCTCTCTCTCTCTTTCTATCTCTCTCTCTTTCTCTCTCTCACATACACACACTCACACATACACACACAGTTAAAAATATTTTTATAAAAAAGAAAGTATCAGTAATATTTACAGTTTGCAAAATTCACTCTGAGAGCTTTGTGGTGTGTGGGTGGAGTCATGTATCAGACATTAGACAGAGTTTCTTTAAGAAGGAGACGAGGAATTGAATAAATATTTTGGAAGCAAAATCAACTGCTGTAGGTTGAAGGATAAAGATGACGTTAGACTCATAGATTGGGCAGCTGGGTAACTCTGGGAAGTGGCTTTCAATCCTCTTAGAATCCAGCAGAGAGAAGGCGGGAACAACTACTATGTGCCTGCATTGTGCTAAGTGTTTCCCATATGCCCAACTCAACAGTTGTTCCCATTGGTCCCCGGAGTCACTCAGTCTTTCTCTCTCTCATTCTTGATTTCACTTTTCCATTGCTTCTTTATTTTCCACTGAGACACAGTCTCATCTAGCTCCTGGCTGCCCTTGAATTCCTGATCCTCCCGCCTCCACACTGTAAGCGCTAGGATCACAGGTGTGAGCCATCATGCCCAGCTCTGTATCAGAGCAGAAATTGCTCAAACTAACAGTCACTGGTTGCTTTCTTCTCAAACTCACACTCTGTTTATGAATATGATTTCTAATGTGCACCATCCGAGGCTCCTGCAGGCTTGTCTCCAAATGTGCAGTAGCAGGCATTTTAACCTTTTACACCATTTAACCCTTTGTCCAGAAGAAGGAAGGGTATGCCAACAGGAACACGGAGAAGTTACCTTGCTTCTTCACCATGAACACGAGGAAATGGAATAAGCGTTCCAGGGCACTGCCTATTACCTCTCAGGCCAATAATGCTCTTCGTCATTGGTCTTCCTGGTCCACAGACTCGGGGAGCGAGAGGAAAGCAGTGTGTCTGTCTCTTCAGCCTAGCTGTCTTCATGTACCCTTCCCCCATCACAGATGCACTCTGCTAGTCTTGATGTTTACTAGCTAAATTGTGGCTAGATTGGTGTCCCCGTTCCCTCTTCCATGTTCACTCAGTGTCTGAAGTCCTGAACTGTGAGTTTTCAGTGTTTTAGACTTCATTTCCGCTTGTGCACTGGAGAGCTGCCCACGGCCACTCAGAATTACTCTCCCATTGTTTTTGAACTTTTCCTTTCAACTTCCCTAAGTTGTACTCACCTTTTTCTGAGTCTGGTTCTTCTTTTATGGATTTTAAGTTGCTCGAACAAGAACATAACTTAAGTGTCTTGTTCTGTTACTGTTCACCTTACTACACAACCATGCTAGTGAAGGTTTCTGACCCAGGATGGAAAGTAGCCCAGAATGATCTCCACATCTCAATGTTGCTTCGGCCTCCTGAGTGTCAGGCTTATAAATGGGCACTGCAGCGCTCAGCTTAGCATCTCTTTTTCCTTTTCTTTCTTTGATATTGGTTTTCCTTCTCATTTGTCCAAATTCACGAGTTGATGTTGGAAGTGATCTGGTCAGGACTATTTCCTTTGCACTCAGTGCCCCTACTTGCATGTTTTCTCTTTTGCATGTCACAAATACGTAAACCCATTAAAACAAAAACAACCAAATCCAACCAAAGATGAAAGCATAAATCAGATTATTAAATGAGGAGAGCCAATGGCTACTCTGATGCTCTTAATGCTTGATTCTGGCCCAGTTGCTTCTTACAAACCACGCTGAAAGTTTAGACACTTATTACCATGCCGCATATCTGCGTGGCCTCTGAGACCATGTTGTGATAATGGACTTCCTCTCACAGTAGCCCCTTTAATCCATTCCTGAGGTCACAGCTCTGATGGTCTAGTCACCTCCTACTAGGCTCCACCTCCCAACAGGGCTGCACTGGTGATTAAGTTTCTAACACATTGGAAGCATGTAGGAGAGGGACCATCCTCCAGTGGCAACCTAGTGGGCCATTTTCTCAACTGATATTCTGTCTTCCAAATAATTCTAACTTGTACCAAGTTGACATAAGCCAGCACCAGAAGTCAGCCAACTATAAGTATTTGCAACACACACACACACACACACACACACACACACACACACACACACGTATATATATCTGGTGTTTTGAATTAATTCACTTAGGCTGTTTTTTTCTGAGAATGTCTCTAATGAATGCTGAGTTTGTTTTTGTTTGTTTGTTTGTTTGTTTGTTTTGGTAAGGTTTAGGTAATATAAGAGCAGTTTATGGCTACTGTAGCACACAGGGCTGAAACTTCATGGTTTAGGAAAAAAAAGATGATTAATTTGACTGATGGTGTTGGGGGAGGTGAACAACTCCTGCATCTTCTTTAGTAGATAGTTGTCCGTTTTTTGTTAAGAGACACGTTGACAGTCCACTGCTTCCACAAACATTTGGCTTCTGTGATCTTCCCAGAAGTTGGCATTCAGGGAGCTCTCTGAGGAAGTAAGAATACAGAGAGAGTGCAGGACACTTCAACAGCCCATGCCAGGCACAGAGATGTGCCTTCTGCTTATGTACTGAACCCCAACGTGTGGTCAAGTCAAATGCAAAAGGGCTAGAAAATGAGGTCTTTCATAGAAAATACCACAAACAATACTTCTCTGTGAAAGACAGCGTGGAGTTTTGGTGGCCATCTGACTTCCTTCACCATGGGAGGGGAGTTACTGTGATCATTTATTGTATTTAGACAAAAATGAAAATTATCCCTGAGTGATGGTATTGGAAATGCGATCATTAAAAAAAATTAAACTGAAAAGTATTAAACCCACAATTGGATAAATTTAGAAATACTGCTTTATATGCAGACATGTTTTGCTGCCAAGCAGAATCTCATTTTGATGATTAGGGAGATGCGTTTGGTTGTCTGAAATTTAAAGCAGTTGTTTCCCTGTTTTCCCCCTCTGGTGGTGTTTTTTCCAGTAAAGAGCTAAAAGATCTCTTTTTGTAGTTGCTCAAAAAGTCTGCTGAGATGATCATTTTTTTGTAGGAACATGTTTACAACACATCACCTCGTTATGATGATTATAAAGCATGCATGTTCTGTGATGCTACTTTACATTCCCATGTTGAAAATTAACCATGGGGCTATGAGACGGTTTAGTGGGTAAAAGCGCTTGTGATCCTCCTTGACTACTTGAAATTGATCCCCAGAACCCACATGGTAGAATGAGCCAACTCCTGCAAGTTTTCCTCTGACCTCCACTTGTGATACATGTGTGTGTTCCTGCACATGCACATACACAAACATACATTGAACATTTTATTTATTTATTTATTTTAAGAAAGGAAACAGACTATCTTTTTTTCATTATACATACCAATCCAAGTTCACATTCCCTCCTCTCCTCTCATCCCCACCCCTCATCCACTCCTTAGAGAGGGTAGGGCACGTTGCTTTGGGGAAGGTCCAAGGCCCTCCCTACTATATTTAGGCTGAGCAAGGCATTCATTCAAAGAGAACAGGTTCCCCAAAAGCCAGTACAAGAAGTAGGGATAAATCCTGGTGCCACTGTCAGTGGCCCCGCAGTCTGCCCCAGCCATGCAACTGTCAACCACATTCAGAGGGACTAGTTTGGTCCTATGCTTGTTCCTTCCCAGTCCGCCTGGTGTTCGTGAGCTCCCACTGGCTCAGGTAGACTGTTTCACACTGAACGTTTTTTAAAACTAAAGAAAACAGTGACTACGCTCTCATTGTATTTTACAAACTCTTTCAAGCTCTGTGGCACTTGAGGCCCTCAATGACTTTTTGACAACTTTAGAATAGATATTATTAGCTGTCCACATAGGATGAAGAATACGAGTCTTCTTGTTTACATCACTAGCCTAAAATTCTCTGGATGGTCAAGGTTAGGTAAGCGAGAGCTAACATTGTGTAATGTTCTTTTCATCACCTACAGTAATGAGTGGTACCCATCCGGACCATGGAAAAGATCATTAGTTTAGGTTTTTCATTTACACCGTCTGTAAGAATGACCACTGATGCAAGTGATGTGAGAGTTACCAAGGTGACCGAAACAACAGATCAGCCTGGTTGGGTTTTCATTTTGCTGGTACAGTCATAGTTTATGTATTGGCTTCTAAATGGTATTGAGTGAAATGTCAAGACTAGGCAATTAAGATGTATAAATCATCAAGCCAGGAGCTTCGATTAATTCCTACATAAGCCCAAAGCTTTACTGATGCATTTCTAGAGGGACATGGATTAAAAAATATTCAAAGATGCCTTTATTTAGTTGACAGATGTCAACGTGTGTGTGTGTGTGTGTGTGTGTGTGTGTGTGTGTGTGTACGTGAGTAGAAAATAAAGGGCAAACGCAGAGGGAGAGTTCTTGGGTGACTGTGTGAACTAGGATAGTCAGGGAAGCCTCTTCAAGTAGGTGATATTTGATTAGAGGCTGAGAAACAGGAGCGAGTCACCTCTGTGATGTCATAGTGAGTGGTTTCTTGAAGGACTGGCAAGCTCAGGGTTCTCTGACGGAACTGCCTGGCCTATGAGTGAGGAGGAGGATTACCAGCAATTTTGGAGTCTGGAGAGCAAGAAGGCTTTTGGATAAAGTCAGAGAAATGCTCTTAAGTGTAGAAACAGGTGACTGAAGCAGGGTGCAGCCCTTAGCGTCAAGAACTTCGTATTAAGCTGGGCGTGTTGGTGAATTCCTGTAATCCAGTGCTTACAAGGGAGAAGCAGGAGAGGGAGGATGGAGGAGAGGTCAAGAAGGGAAGAGGAGAAGGAGGAAAGGGTGGTGGCAGCGGCGGCTGTGGCAGCAGTGGCGGCAGTGGCAGCAGCAGCGGCAGTGGCAGCAGCAGCGGTGGTGGAGAGGTTGCTTGCATTGGAGCATGTCCTGATGAATGTGCCATAAGTTATAACTAATTGTGGTCGGAGCTGTTGTAAGGAGGTGGAGCCCAGTGGGCAGTGTAAGCGATCGCATCTCTAAGAGAATGCTATGGAGCAGGGTGTAAAGGGTTGGTGGGGGCTCAGGAAAAGCAAGGACGAAAGGTCAACAGAGAGCAGCACGTGACAAGGTCAAGGAGTTGTGAGAGGTTCTGGCGTTTGTAGGGTTTGTCAAAACGTTTCATGTAACAAGAAAACAAAAGCCACCTGAAGACGCCAGAAAAAATATAGAGGGTAGGAAATAAATTGTAACCAAACAGTTAAGTTCCATGGGAGGGAAAAATCTTTTAGATGCACCTTTTCTCCCTTTGCAGCTGAGCTGCTTTATTCTCCAGCTGAAGACTCTATTCCAGTACACTCAATTATTGTTTGATTTTATCGCTGTTTGCCACACCTCTAAGAAGGGAGAATGACTAACAGCCAAGGGAGCGGCTTGTGTATTTTCTCAGTGCTCGTAAACAACACTTACAGGCCTGTTTCATTTTTAGACTTTGAGATAAAAATCTCAATCTCCACATTCTGCCAATGTCATTTGATAATTGTTTGCATTTTGAAAATGATTAGGAAGTGTTTGGGATTTCTTGCCTTCCTGGGTTCCAGAGTTCTAGAATAAAAAACTTAGTGACTATTTAACGCTCTGAGAACCTTTAGTCAGACTTCATGTATTCTGTATGGCTGTTATTGCTGCTTAAAATCAACTCACTTTGTTGCCTTGCATTATTATGGCTGAACCTTTTAAAAATAAATTATGGATAAATTCTATATTTTATAAGTTTACTACATTTATTTTTTTAAATTTATTTATTGATTTATTAAAAATTTCCACCTCTTCCCCCCCCCCCCGCCTTTTCCCTCCCCCTCCCCACCTCCTCCTCCCTCTCTAGTCTTAAGAACAGTAGGGTTCCCTGCCCCGTGGGAAGTCTAAGGTCCTCCCCTCTTCATACAGGTCTATAAAGGTGAGCATTCAAACAAACCAGGCTCCCAGAACGTCAGTCCATACAGTAGAATAAAAACTCAGTGCCATTGTCCTTGGCTTCTCAGTCAGCCTTCATTGCCAGCCACGTTCAGAGTGTCCATTTTGATCACATGCTCCACCACTCCCAGTCCAGCTGGCCTTGGTGAGCTTCCATTAGATCTGTCTCACCGTCTCAGTGGGTGGACGCACCCCTCGTGATCCTGACTTCCTTGCTCACGTTCTCCCTCCTTCTGCTCCTCATTTGGACCTAGGGAGCTAAGTCCAGTGCTCCAATGTGGGTCTCTGTCTCTATCTCCATTCATCGCCAGATGAAGGTTCTATGGTGATATGCAAGATATTCATCAGTATGGCTATGGGACAAGGCCAGTTCAGGCACCCTCTCCTCTGCTGCCCAAGGAACAATCTGGGGACCTTTCCTTGGACCTGGGAACCCCTCTAGAATCAAATCTCTTGCAAACCCTAAAATGGCTCCCTTACTACATTTATTGATTGTGTGTGGGGAGCGTGGGTGCTGCTTCACACGGATTGAGGTCTAAGGACAACTTCGAGCAATTAATTCTCCCCTATGTGTCCAGGACTGGAGTTTTGGTGTCAGGTTTGGGTTGCGAGCACCTTTCTTTTCTGTGTTGGCAGAGCCTTCTCTATGGCCCTAAATACTAGGTTTTACGTGTATCCCTAACATGTTGTTTTGATATCTGAACATCTAAAGACAGACTGCATAGTGATTCCATTGGTTCTCCTTTTTAAGATTTTGTGTTTCTAAATTTCCTAGAAGAGCATGGGATGCCTTCTGTTAGGTACCCGAAGCAGACTCAGGAGTGCTACTCACTAATGAATTATGAGATAATGCTCCCTTGATTAGAATGGGGAGCCAGTGCCATGGGAACCGGAGGCTCTGGGGCTCTGAAGGAGCCCGGAGAAGCACCCCTGGGAATTTTTACAGGTGCCGTTCTGGCTGGGCTGAAGGCTTTTCCTTAGGGGCTGGCTGCCCTCACAATTCATTTAGGAGTAACGGTGGAGAGCTGGGCTGGCTGCACAAACATTCTAGAATATACATGTTCATGTGAATGGAGCCTTGCTTTCTCTTGGATTCTTCAAGAATAATTTTATTTAGGTATTTTTAATTATAAATTATGAGTGTAGTGGTGTTTTTGCCTGTGCCTTTGGAGTCAAGAAGAGGGCATCCAATCCTCTGGAACTGGAGTTAGAGATGGTTGTGAACCACCAAGTGGGTGCTGCGAAAGGAACTGGGGCTTCTGATTGAGCAGCCAGTGCTTTTAGGGGCCGAGCAATCTGCACAACGCCTTCAAGCATAAATTTAAAGTGGCAGTAACAGCTTACAAAGAGCAAAGATTTGTGCGGTGTCTGTGAACGCCTGCACCCCCAAAGCTACAGCTGCACGGCATGTCATTATTTATAGTCCGATTTTCATGAGCTTTGCATGACAAAACTTGAGTATTTTGATATATTAATTTCACGAAATACAATTTCAAAACAAATGAAGCAGAAATCCAATGACTTGCGGTGGAGGAAGCTGTCATTGGTCTGTAGTGGTAGCTTTGGTGTCGATTCTGTCTGGCACACAGAAGCATGAGCATCACCCCTTACAGATGAGTAAGAAGGTTAAGGGAAGCGGGTGAGTCAAGGCTTTGAAAGGGCTTTGGTGACTTTCTCCTGTAACGAGGTTAACTCTGCCAAAACACCGACTCTTTCTGAGCCAGAGTTCTGCTCCATTTAATTCCCCAAGCACGGCAGACATATCGACGGCTTGAAACCCTGATGGCTCATCTTTTCTCATTCTCCTGTGGGCTAGGTTGGCTCTGCTTTATGAGGGACTCAGGGCAGCATTCTCAGAGGCAGTTTCTAGAAATTCCACCATCTGCTAACCAGCAGAAGTCTTAGGCCCACCCCAAGCTCACCTGGTGGAAAATGGATCCTTCTTTATGAGAAGAGATTATAAACATTTCACGATCTATGAAATCTGTTGTGACTCTCGACTGATTTCAGTTGCTAATATGTTGTGCCATTTCGTGTTATTTCAAACTTAAGAATGCTAGGAAATAAAACTTTAGGTGGTCAAAAAGGTGAGCTGGCTCAATGAGTAAAGGCACTTTGCTGCCAAACTTGAATTTGAACCCCTGACCTACATGATGAGAGAACCAACTCCCACAAGCTAGCTGTCCTCTGACCTCCATATATGTACTCAGTAAATAAATAAACAAACTGTAATAAACATCTTGTATATTAAAAAATCCTTAGACTCTTGATCCATAAAGTGTGGTTCCTAATTTTACCATTATGAAGAAGACAATGCTTTGGAAAGAGATAATAATCCTGAAAGGGCGTCGAAAGCTCTACCAACGGAGCCACCTGTAACCTAAGGGGTTATTACAGTTCAAAGGGGCTAGGGTCCTGGTTGAAGAGAGAGCCCCATTGACTTTGAAAATTAGATGAGAAAATGATACGAATGTTACCTTCAGTTCACCAAGCCCATTCTTTTGTCTTTTAGAGGAAAAAAAAAGCCCTAATAATGTTTTTTATTTTTTTCTGAAATGAACTATGTGGCAGTTTTTTTGTGTGTAAAATCAAGCAGACAGTAAGGGTTATATGAAGATTCTCCACTTTTGAGTCGTTAATAGTTTTAGAGCCAGGTGCACTCATACAAGATGTCACTGGAGTCATCTAGTAGGAAGAGAATGACTTTGATTAACATAGATACACTGTTATCTCAAAAACGTCCCCCCCAATACTATTCAGTTTAAATCTTCTCTTCCTACAGTTTGCTCTAGCCTTGAATATAACTTTTATAAAAATCTAAGATCTCTGATAAGCAATCATTTTATATCATATATTATTACTCTTAACATTCTCTCTTTCCAAAATCTGCTTCCTTTATCTCACATCCCTTTTGCATCTCCACTACCGTTTTCCCTCAAGTTCTCCTCCCTCCTCCCCTTCACCTTTCCTCATTCCGTTCTACCCTCCCTTCTCCCCCACCCCCATGCTCCCAATTTTGTCAGGCGATCTTGTCTATTTCCTCTTTTCAGGTGGATCTATCTGTTTTTCTTAGGACTTGCCTTGTTACCTAGCTTCTCTAGGGCCATGGACTATAGATTCGTCATACTTTGTTTTACAGTTAATACCCACTTATGAGTGAGTACATACCATGTTCATCTTTCTGGGTCTGGGTTACCTCACTCAGGATTTTTTTTTTTACTAGTTCCATCCATTTGCATGCAAATTTTAAGATGTCATTTTTTTCCCCGCTGAGAAATACTCCATTGTGTAAATGTACCACATTTTCTTTATTCATTCTTCAGCCAACGGGCACTTAGGTTATTTCTAGGTTCTGGCTATTACAAATAATGCTGTTATGAAGATAGTTGAACAAATAAATGTCTTTGTAGTATGATTGAGCATCCTTTGGGAGCATGCCCAAGAGTGGTATTGCTGGGTCTTGAGGTAGGTTAATTCCCAATTTTCTGAGAAACTGCCATACTGATTTTTAGAGAGGTTGTACAAGTTTGCATTCTCACCAGCTATGGAGGAGTGTTTCCCTTACTTCACATCTTCTCCAGCATAAGCTGTCATTGGTGGTTTTGATCTTAGCCATTTTGACTGGTGTAAGACGGAATCTCAGAGTTGTTTTGATCTGCATTTCCCTGATGGCTAAGGATGTTGGACATTTCCCTAAGTGTCTTTTGGCCATATGAGACTCTTCTGTTGAGAATTCTCTGTTTAGTTCTGTACCATATGGGATAGTCGATATGGAGGAAGGGAAGAGATGAGAGCAAGGAAAGAGATACTTTGATTGAGGGAGACATTATAGGGCTAGCAAGAAACCTGACACTAGAGAAATTCCCAGGAATCCACAAGGATGACCCCAGCTAAGACCTAAGCAATAGAGAAGAGGGTACCCGAACTGGCCTTGCTCTGTAGTCAGATTGATGATTATCTTAAATGTCACCATAGAGCCTTCATTCAGCAACTGATGGAAACAGAGTCAGAGACCCAGAGTGGAGCACAGGGCTGAGCTCCCAAAGTCCAGCTGAAGTGTGGGAGGAGTGAGAATATGAGCAAAGTGGTCAAGATCATAATGGGAACACCCATTGAAACAGTTTACCTGTGCTAATGGGAAGTCACCAACTCCAGCTGAGCAGGAAAGAAACTGGCATAGGACCAAACTAGACCCTCTGAATGTGGGTGGCAGTTGCATGGCTGAGGTAGACTGCAGGGCCACTTGCATTGGCACCAGAATTTATCCCTACTGTTCATACTGGCTTTTTGGGAACCCATTCTCTTTGGATGGATACCTTGTTCAGTCTAGATATAGCAGAGAGGGCCTTGGACTTTCCCCAAAGCAAAGTGCCTTACCTTCTCTGAGGAGTGAGTGTAGGGGAAGGTAGAGGAAATGGGAGGAAGGGAAGGAGTAGGAACTGGGATTGGTATGTAAAATAAAAAATTGTTTTCTTTTAAAAAATATCAAAAGAAAATACAACTACAATATGCTAAATTGAGTTAGAAAATCTTAAAGGCTTGCAATCAAATGGGTCGCCTCCTCAGTTCTCCCTGTTTGAAGGGGTAGGTGAGACTTTAGAGCTTTATTGGAAGAGATTCTGCACAATTACTTTGAGAAACCTGTAACTATCATAAGGACAGAAAGCTTGCTTTTCGGGTTTTTTTTTTAATGAGTTGTTATATATGCATATCTGCTCAAATTACATTCTTCACCAGGAAGCCTGGGGCTTAAAAAAAAAAACTTAGACATCAAACCACAAACACATTACAGTTTTCTCAAAATATATTTTAAATTTGAGTTTACCAATTTACTATCAGAAGATATTCTATAAAAAATGTTTGAAATTCTAGTGTCTGTATAAAAAGACTGCAGCATCAAGCCAACCTTGTGGCTTAAACATAACAATTCGAAGCTGATTCCGATGGAGATGGGATACATACAACCCGGTCACCATCACCTACATCCCATGCTTACATAACCTGGTTGCCTGTGTTTGGTGTTTGAGTCTGAGCCAATGATGCAATAATAATGGCTAGAAGGAGCCAAACACGACTCTGATGCTTAATAATTAAAGATAATTTGGGAACTGCTATTATGGATGTTGATTTTGCCTCAGTGATAAGAATGAAGACTCTCAGGTAGATGAGTGGGAAAAAAAAAAACGATTGAATTTCAGAACCTTCTGCCTCCTCAAGCTCTGAAAACAGTGCTGTAGATTGCTTGTAGATGACCATGAAGCCCATCTTGGCAATGATACTCCGGCACAGATTGTACCTGCTGCTTAAAAAAATCCTTCCTATCAGTCATCTTTACCAGCACATTGCTGTCGAGGGCAATCCAACCTGAAAATTTTGACTTCCTTTAATGTCCTTGTAAAGCTAGAAAAAGGGGGGAAATAATTGGTATTCCAAATTACCTTAAATACTGAATTCAATAATTTAGACAAATTAAAGCAAGCATAGGCAAATCTTTTGAATAAGTGTTGGGCTGGCACAATCTTTAGGAGTCTTGATATATGATGTGTTTTTTAAAAATTGACTTCTACTTATGCATATGAATGTTTTGCTTGAATGAATGTATATGCATGGTGTGGCTGCCTGGTGCCTGCAGAGTCCAGAAGAGGGCGCCAGATCCCTTGAAACTGGTATTGCAGGTGCTTGGGAGCCAGTGTGTGGCTGCTGGGAAGTGAACTTCATATGCTTGCAAGAACAAGTACTCTTAATCACTGAGCCTCCTGATTTGTATTCTTAAATTGTGTATTCCACAACTTGGTCATTATTAAACACACCCAAAATCTAATTATCATTTTCATAGGAGTTGGAAAGTTTAATGCTGTTTAAAAAGTAAATCTACTGAGCTATACATTTTTCTCTGCTTCTCTCAAGAAAAACAATAAAAAATACAATAAAAAATAACAACCATCAGGCGGTGGTGGTGCACGCCTTCAATTGCAGCACTTAGGAGGCAGAGGCAGGTGGATCTCTTTGAGCTTGAGATCAACCTGGTCTACAAGAGTTAGTTCCAGGACAGCCTCCAAAGCTACAGGTAAACCCTGTCATGAAAATACAAAGACAAAAACAAAATAAATACATAAATAAAAACAACCAAACAAAAAAAACCTCAAAAAATAAATTAAGTAAATCTACACAAATGAGTCTCTTTCTGCTTTTGAAATCAGAGAAATAGTATTGAAACTTTTCAATACTATAGAAAAGTTACCCAGATGGTTTTTATCCACAGTAACTAATGTCAGTGAGTCCCTGTGTTTGTGCCAACACCTGAGATAGATAGCAGTCCTTAGATGGGACACTGGAAAACAGAGACACAATGACCCTGGGGTAACTTTGCAAACAAAAACCAGGGTTTTGTTTACCATGACCTTGTTTTCAGGTCTGTTCCCCCAACTCTGAAACATCACGGCTGTCACCAAATTCCAAAATTGTCTTTTTCAGCCATTTTAAGTGAGCTTTATGACAGTCTACATGAGATGTTAGAATTTATAAGCACAGATATTATGACAGGCAACAAAATTAACCGGAGTGAAGATAGGTGGAAATTATAATTTCCTTATAGAACAAAAACATATGTTGCTGTTGTCATGGCTGCTCTCAGCTGAGGCTGTCTCAATTGTGTCAGCGTGCTCGAAGTTATTTTTAGGTTGTGGGATGTACAAAGAAGAAAATCAGGGTGAGAATATTTGAGATTTTTTAGGATGGCATCTGGCCACAAGATTCAAGTCTCACTATGTGAAACAGCAAACACACTATAACATTTAATATAGTATGATGCCGGCTGAGACCTGGGTGTGTGTGAATACGAACAGTGGCACTCTGGGGTGACAATGATGTAAATCTTTACTAATTCAACTATTCTCAAGCCAGGAGTCTGAGAGCACCTGGGTTTCCAGACCCTAAAGCTACAGACTCAGAATCTGTGTTTACACCCACCGCTAATCCTATATCCACTGAAGTTAGAGAAGCCCAGACAGGAGACTGGACTCCGCCTCCTACTGGTTGTGTAACCTCTACTAAGTTACTCACTACATCATAGGTTTCAGTTCCCTTCATCCCTTGCTGGTGACTAAATGCTAATTCTCGGCTAATTAATTTGATATCGTCATTTAGTTGTATAAAAAAAGAGAAATAATCTTGTTTACCCCACATTATTTTAAGAATTAAATGAGATAAATGTAAAGTATGTGGGATACTGAAGACATGGCTAAGAACTGTGTGCAGTGGCTACTTTAGCCATGATTTCTCTGTGTACAGTGTTATCCTATAGATTGCAGGACAAATGGATTTGTTCAGATATATACATTTGTGTTTTTAAAACGTAAGAGAAGGCAAGATGTCTAAGATGACTTGAGAGCCCAATAGAACAGACACTGGAGCCGGATTAAACCAGCCACATTCCTTCTCAGTTCGTTTGACCCTGGGGTGGTCATTGAACTTCTTTAGGTTTTGTGGCTGCTGTATAACATATAAGATGTTTGAGGTTGCCATAGTACAGTTTCATAGGTCTTTTGGGGAGTAATGGCCAGGCACTGTGCACACATTATCTGAACCTGTGAGAACAGTGATGCAGGGCCAGATACCTTGGGGTTTCACAGCAGTAGACTGGGCACTTTTAGAAGTTCCAGAAAATAGTTCAGATTATCAACTTTCTGCTTTAGACACAGACACATGCCCAGATTGCTCATTTCTACTCGCAAATTCATTTTTCTACAGGAAGCAATTGCTATTTGAAAATCTGTTCCATGTGTGTCGAGGTTCACACACATTTTACATCTTCGGATAAAGGTCAGCTGTGGTGGTACACGTCTGTAATCCCAGCATTCACGACTGAGGAAGGAGTACTTTGAGTTCAAGGCCACCCTGGACAACTTGTAGAGTTCAATACCCGCCTAGCCTATGCACTGAGGCCCTATCTCAAGAACTAGAACAAAAGATTGTACAAGAAGGCTGCTGCTGCCTTCTCTGGAAAACCACCTTTCTGTGTGGTAGAGAGGCACGCTCCTAAATCACTGCTGGCAGGGTGAGAGAAACGGGCTTCACTCTAGTACTCTTCGTTTAAAACGTCACTCAAGGGCCTGGGGTAGAATGCCATGAACAATGTCCTTCCAGCATACAGGAAGCCCTGGCTTCCTTCCCGAGCACCACATAGAATAGGTACAGTGGTGTGTGCTGTAATCCCAGCACCACATAGAATAGGTGTGATGGTGTGTGCCTGCAATTACAGCACCACAGAGGTAGAGGCAGGAGGATTAGAACGTCATGGTTATCTTTAGCTATGTAGTAAATTTGAGGCCAACCTGGGATCTAGTAAGACCTGATCTCAAAAATCAAAACAAAAATAAAATAAAAATCCATTGAGATCAGATTCTTCCTTGTTTGGTAGTAGAGCTTGTAACAAAGTATCAACTCTATGATAACCAAGAACTTGATAATCTTCCTCTGCTTGAAAACCGGCTCCCAATTCTGAGTTATCTGGGACTTAATGTGTGTTCGGATGATTTAAAGAAGAATAAACCTACTTGGACCATTCTCCACTTGACGTACTTTGTTTCTCATTTTTTTATTGGTGGTGCTAAATTTTCTTAGTGAGCAGGCAGCCAGCACATTGAATAAATATTTAAATTGAGTTGCATGTTGAAGTGAATGTAAATTAAATTAAGCAAAAATTTCCCCTACTTTTATGTCTGGAAAATCACATCCCACCGAGGAGGTTTGTCATGTTAAAATAAAGGAAGAAAGGAAAGAGGAAAGAGAGAGCAGTTTCTTAAAAATTGGGGACTGCTATTTTGCTTAAGCATTGGTTTCATAAATAGATAATGACCTTTCTTATCAACACATCTCTGACACAAAGACTCCAAGTCATTAGGAAAGAGACTGTCTCAAGAGAACCATGCCCACATAATAGGGATTAAAAATGTGGTCATGGATCTAAAGGGAGAGCTTTGGTTACAGATCCAAAACAATTATTTCTAGCATTAAGAGGACCAGAAGGAATTTACTGCTATAAACAGGAGCTTATAGCTATTATAAAGTTAAAGACAGTGGATTCCACTTATCTTTTATATTTGCATGTTTTATAAGATGGATCTGACATAAATATTCAGTGTGTTATATTAATTATAGTGGAAAATTTTATATATATATATATATATAATATATATCTCGTAAATCCATTACTGTGATTAAGATAAGGACTATATTTAGTTACTTTGGGATGGATAGATGTGTTTAATTGATAGGTTGGAATTAGGTTCCATCTTTTCCCAGCCAAACTTTATCCTTATGCTAAACTTTAAGATACATGTGTATGTTTGTGTACATTTATTTGCGTTTGTTCAAAAAGTATCGTTTTTGTTGCTGTAGTTCTTAGTGGGTTTTGTTTTGTTTAAAAATTTAGGGTGTGGCTGGGTTTCATACTGCAGCATGACTGGCCTCCAGTGGCTGCTTTGAAGAACAGCATCTTTGCTGCATCCGAAGCCACAGAGGAAAACCAGAATCACAGGCTGCACATTTAATTGGTGGGGCTGATGAAATGGACAGGGAGAGCTCCATAAGGGCAAATGGGATTTGCCTCCCTTGTCTTGGGATTGCCCAATATGGCAGGCACATTCTGAGGCTGAGCATGCTTTAATGCACACATTATTCAGGAGTTTTTCTTGCAGAAAACACATAGATCTGTATTGGTTTTTATTTTTGAATTTATAATTCAATGGCAAAGAACTTTAAAACAACAACAACAAAAAACCCAAACACTATGCAGTGAGATTAGCCAAACTCAATGTCTATACATTTCAGTGAGCTCTGTATATTTAGAATGGCCATTCTGAAACTGTGGAGGTTTACATCGGATTTTATACTTTCAGTTTCAGTGATTTATATACCCTTATTTCATTTTCTATGAAAGTAGATTGATTTCTCTTTTCTCCTTTCTGCAGTATTGGTACTCCAAAATATTTATTTTTATTCACTTTTCTGACTTGTGCCTTTTTTCTTCTAGCTTTGACTAAATATTCCAAGAACTCTGAAGTTATACAAATGGAAATTTTATACATAAAGTTGAAGAAAGTACTTAAAACGGTATTTTTAATTTGATTGGTTTTAAATGTAAAGCTATTCTATAGTGAAGATTGCCTTGATTAGCATCAGGCAGACAGACACCAGGTGCCCATTCACAAGTTCTTCTATTATTCTACTGTTGTCCTCTGTAAAGGAAGAGAACTCACCAACATGATGAGGACCAGGAAAGGAGTTTAGTTTAGAATGAAGCAGACATGTGCTTTTAGTTATTATACTAACCAAGATGCTCATCAGTAGAGAATCAAATTCTCTTCTACACAAACAGGAAGACTTCAGATACTTGCATTGGTCAAGACTGTTTTTGATATGTACATCACATTTTGAATACTAAATTATTCTTAAACCTTTCTGCCTACTTTTTTTTTTTTTAACTAGCCGGCCCCTCCTAGTCTGCATTTTCCTTTGTCTTCCATCCTATGCCATATAATCTTTACTCTTTGCCTCAATTTTTTGTCTAGCTATGTATGGTATGCTTCTCACTGTCTGTGCATAGTTCTATTCATGTTCTCAAGGTTTCCATATTGGCTTGTAATACTGTGATTTAGGTAATGGAAGATGAAGATAGTACTCAAGGGCAGATAATTCAGAGAGAGAAGTTCTATTAGTTCACATTCTGGAAGGTTAAGAACATAGTGCAGGATCTGCTGGCCCCTGGTGGAGTCTCTGTGATAGGGGAGTTCAGCCAATCATATTCTGTTTTCGGAGCGTGCCGCCCTCAGGCAAAAGCCTGCCTATAAACCTTGCAAACGCGCTCCGCTAGCCCTCTTTTTGCCTGGCTTCTGTGTCCGGACGGATCGGTTGGATTCTGGTGTAAGCTGTTGTAAGTCTTACTTCTGTTTATTAAAGCTATATATTTTGTATCAAGATAGTCTGGGGACTTTTCTTTACCAATCGCCCTGCAGCTTCATCTCTGTGCTCCTCCATGAATGGTAGAGAAGGATTAACATGTAGATGAGTATCACGTATGAAGAGTGAAACCAGAGGGCCAGTGAGGAAATCTCACTCACTTTAACTCACTAATACAGTTCCATGACATTAAAAACCTGCTACTGGGAGAAGGGTGTTAACCCCGCTTATGACTCCACCACCTCCTGAAGGTCTGCACTCCACAACACCGTCATGTTAGTGAGCAATACTCAACACATGTTTTTGTGAACTCAGATTATTCAAAACATGCAGAAGTCTGAAGTTTCTTGGACCTTATTTATAATAAATATAAAGAAGATTAATTTAATAGTGGCATGCTTTCCATCTCCAGACAAGCCTTCTTTGGGAAAGCCTCCATTCTGCATCCTGGTCTTATAGGGAGCTCTTGGGGTCAGTCTTGTATGTGTCCATGCATAAGTCTGGAGAGGCATCTCACCAGCTCGGTACAGTGTCTGAGGACTCTTTCGTTTTCTCCCACTGCCCACTGCTCTGCTACCAGGAGCAACTGTGGTCCCAGCACCTACGGCAGATTTGTGTGATCTGACTCGAACTCACCTTCCCCATTGTACTATGCTTACAGGTTGAGAAAGTGACCTATCTGTGTACCTTACAGGGCTCATCTGAACTCTATAAAAGTTCGCCAGCTATGAGGTCTTCAGGCCTGTGAGAGGATTCAAATGCTCATTATGACAGCCAGTCTCCTGTAATATGAAGAATGTGATGACATGCTTCTCATGACTTGCTTCTTTATCCATGTGAATATGGTCTTCACAGAAGGGATTCAGAAGGGTTGAATATATGAGTCAGTAGTAACACTGGCTGGACGTGTGAGGGATCCTGGGTTCAGTTCCAAACATCAGTAAGCAAAACGAAACAACAGTATTGGCCCTTCAATCCCCCAGAAGCTTTCGGTGTCTTCACTAGTTGTGATTAATCGATTTAATGGATCGTTGATTGGTTATTTGAATTAATAAACCCCAAGGCAACAATATTCTCTCTTATTTGAAGCAAATGTAAACAGAGAAGTTTGGGATTGTTAAGCATCCATAGGGACAAAAACCAAAGGTCCTCCTGTCTTGTTTCTCAGCATCAGCACCATAGACTTCCACATCAGGGCTTGCACTGACAGTGGAGGCTCTAACCATCATGCCAACAGAGTGGGGGTGGGGGAGTAAAGGGTGGTACTCATGTATGTCTTTAAAGGACATTCCCAAAATTTACAAATAACCCTGATTGTCCCATAATTATGTGATATTGGTCTTCTGGTGAGATTGGGAATTGCAATCTTTAGTGACCCATGTGCAATTGTTGTTGTGTTATGATTTTTTGAAACACAGAGAGAACTTCTTAGGGGATAAACCACCTTTGCTACAGGGTTTGTGAGTTTCTGGAAAACCAGGCCACCAGGCCACTCAAATTCAATGTACTGTCTATCTCCTCATTTAATTTTGTTTCTTGATACAATAGCTTGTGATGTGGGCCAAACTAATATTGTTTCCAACACCTCAATGAATGAGCCTTTGGCCTTTTCTACGCAAACATTATTACTCCTTGAATAATAGTGAAAGATTCTCATTCACCATTCACCATTCTCGTTCACCATTTTTACCTCATTGGACTTTTCCCAAAGTAAGCCTTCCAGCTTCTCTATTGGAATAGTATAGTTTATACTGTGGCTCTTGTAATAATTTTTTCAGGCCATGTGTTTTGATTATAAGTATTCTAGCTTCTGCCTGTAGAAGGTATGAGCTTGTGTTTATCTCTAACAGAACTTGCTCTGCTGGAGCTAAGTTAATAGAACTCCCAGGGATTGGTACACTTGGCAATTTAATTCTTGTTTTTCTGGTTGAGTCCTAGAGTCCTTGTGCATGGTCCGTATGGCTGCTTTGAATCATGTGTAAAGGCAATAGATTTGGTAGATTTGATATGTAAATTATGCATGATGTGTGTTGTTTATTATTATAATGAAGTTTTACTATTTTTCGAAACAAAAGGGAACTAATATGGGTCTGATTGGCGGTAGCTCATGTTTCAAGCTACCTAATTTTCATACAAGCATACTTACTGCACTATGAAGTTGAAAAGTCTCCTGTGTTTTAATGAGGGTTAACTCTATTGGTGGGAATGTTTGCTGGTTTGCTTATTATTTATATACTTATTTATTTTTGAAATAGAAATGTAAATATAGTCTACTTTGGCTTTGAGCCTGAGACTCTTCTGCAGGTGATTCCCAAGTGCTGGGATTATAGGAGCACCATACCATATTCAGCTCTGACTGACATTAAATTTTATATATAATGAAGAGAAAATGTAGAGACACATACATATTCAGGGAGATAAAAACTCTGCAGATATTTGAGCACCACTGATTATCTGACATTCTATGAAGCTAGTTTTGAAATCAGGGTGATTGTTTAAAGGAAAAAATATGTATTGATGCTTTTCTTTGGCATATGCATATAAATACACACAGATATGATTTGAACAAAATGATGACTAAAACCTGATGTACCTTCTTAGTCAATAAATGTTGCTCATAGGCTGCTTGGCAGGCTGTTTCAGAATTTATATTTCCTTTCTATGGTTCCCTAAAAAGGGAATTTTACATCAATGAGTGTATTTTTAGAAAAGAAGATCCAAAATCCAATACCCAAAGGTTCTATCTTAGAAAGCCAGAGGAAGGAGATCAGTATAAAATTTAAGCAAAAAAAAAAAAGATAGACAAATTAGAACAGATATCAGTGTGTTTGAGAAAAATGAAACAGAGAAAAATAGTCAGTGAAACAAAAAGCTGGTTCTTTGCAAAGATTAATAAAAATGACATGACCCAGCTAGAATAACCAAGAAGAGAAAATGCTAATCGCTAATGTCAGAAATGGGAAAAGAACCATTAACATTGATCACATGGGCATTAAAAGGACCGTAAATAAACAGCGCAATCAGCATGCATGAAATACATCAATTCTTAGTAACCACAACCTACCAAGATCCATAGGAAGAGAAACAGTAAGCTTATACTTATAAAAGACATTGAATCAGTAATTCATCTCCTAATAAAGAAAGCATGGGCCCAGATGTATCAAACACTTAAAAAAGTGATACCAGTTGTTCATATCACATAGTAAATAAACATGTCAAATAAAAAGATTAAAAGTAAACCAGAGACTTGAGGAAGAAGAAAAACCAAAGACGACAGTTCTTGTTGAAGTGAATACAAAAATATTTAGCAAAAATTAACACGTGGAATACAATGTTGTATGAAAAGAGGGGTTTTTGCACTACTATTAAAATCAATTTATTCTAGTTCAGCATTTGAAATTCAGGTGTTATGATGTAAATGAATAGGTTGAAGGAAACAGTACTTTTATGAATTTGTACAAAAAACCTAAATGACAAAATCCATCTTTTTTTAAAAAAATAGTAGTGGTACTGGGAATTGAACATGGGGGTCTAAGGCATGTGGGGCAAGTATTCTACTACTAACTATATCCTTAGCTCCCAATATATGCCCCTGCTATTGATTAAAAATACAATTACAGAAGATTAAGGATAGAGGGGAGCTTTTTCAACTTGCCAAATATTGTTTACAAAATAATTCCCCTAGCTAACATTGTTCAGAATGGTGTGAAACAAGCGGCTTTTCCCTATAACTGGGAGCAAATCAAGACTCCTCCTCCTACCATTTATATACAACACCACACTGGAAACTTAGGGAAGTGAAGCAATTCTATAATAATCATTTAGTGGATGCATGATTCTGTTTTTGTCAAGGGAAGTCGAAAATTGTAGCTACATTAGTGGTGTTGACTGGTCTTCCAAGATACATACAAGGTCAACATTTTCAGTCATCAACATTCTTCCAGTGTTCTTAGTCATCAAGCCAGATGTTCATGCATCTGTCCATCTATGATGACAGTCTAAGCTCGCATGCAAGTCCTGAAGTGGGGAAGTTTAGTGAGGTGGATACATGACCAGGAGATGGTGGCAGAGAGAGACCAGATAGTGAAAGATTTAGAATTGTTTCTCAGCCTAGTGGAAACTCATTGGCTTTGCTTTGATCTTTGCTAAACAGAAGCAAATTTATAATGTAGCCATTCATTTATTATTATCTTTGCAGTGAGGAGGATGGAGGAATGGTAAAGTGTGAGTGGGGGAACTGACAGGAAGCTCTTGTTAAAGACCAAGTGAGAAGCGGGAATGTATAGTATGTTTAGGTATGAAGAGAAAGTATAGATCGAAGACCGTTTAGTAGCAAAATTTACACGATTCAGGGAAAGAAGTTGTGTGGCTAATTCTCAGGGTTTTGTCTGGATTCTCATTACTGAAATTTGAAGTCTGGAGGAGAAGCGCAGTTTAGAGAAAGATCCACAGGTTTCTAAGGTTGTGCAAATGGGCATGTCGAGTTGGTAATTGTAGAGAAACAGAGTCAGAGATAGGAACTATGTATTTGGCACAGATAGGAGAAGTAAAGCTGTGAAAACAGATGTTACAGCTGGAGAGAATAGAAAGAATGTACAGTGGGAGAAGAGAGCTTCTCAGCTGACATTGAGTGGATGGAAGACACAGCCTAGCCACCAGCAGCCTTGTCAGTCCCCTCATGTAGAGGCCTCCACTTAAGCAAATCCAGATCCTTCATTAGGCTGTGGAAGAGAGTTTTACCTCAGAGTGAGGCAAAGTTAGTAAGTTTAGACAGATAGAAAGATCCTGCACACCCTCAAGTCATGGTATGAGGTTCTTGACAAAACCTTGCTTAGGTATCTTTGTCATGGTTGTGTATATGACTCTGTGTGTTCCTGATACTATATTGCTCACAAGATAGAAGCTTACAACACATTTTAACATAAGGAAATAAATTTAAAATTAAGGAGAGTATAAATTTAAGTTTCTTTAAGTCTCTTGAAGAATTTTCCCCTGTAAATGACTTAAGGCATTCTTATGAGGTATATTGTTTAGCTCCAGGAGTGAGAAGAAAGCTAGAAGTGGTAAGCTTAAGGTCACGATTGCTATAGTCCAAAGAACATCCTTGCTTGACACGTCTTTAGGATAAGCAGTGTTTCCATAGCAATTTCAGTTTTAATAGTTGTCTTGAAGTTTCTGACTTGAGCCATAGTGAAGGGTTTTTCTCCCTTCCCATGTCCCTTTCATTTTCCTTGTCTCTCCAGCCTCACCAGGACAATGCTGCACATTTGAGTTCTGATGAAAGAGAAGGATTTAGGCTTGGTAAAAGATGAATTAAGAGCATTGGAATTTTTGAGTATCAGAGTTAAGTGAAGTGATGTAGGAGAGTCTTGTCCAGCTGGGAAGTGGTTTTTAGGTAATGTACTATAAGGACTGACAAATCTCCATTATATCTGGTAGCTGGTTGCTTACAAGGGATTTCTCCATCTTTTGATCCAACTTTCTAGGAATTCTCTCTTTTTCTCCTTTGTTTGCCTTGTCCCTGGATTTCACGGCTTTCTCTACTCCCTTCTCCTTTAGGCCTTTGTTTTGGTTTTGCTGTCTGTGTAGTAGTTCTCTTTTGAACTAAGATGAAAGCATTATGTAGGGGTAGAAAACAGGAGGAAGGAAAAAGTTCCCAAAGCATGGTGTTGAAGGTGAATTTTGTTGAGTCTATACAATTGCTTTTGTCTTTATTGTATTTATGTAATATATATATACATATATATACATGTATATATATACTTTTGCCTACTTAGAAAAATTATCTATCATCTATCTATCTATCTATCTACAATTTATTTATGTTTTGAAAACTGGATCTTCACTTTGTAGCTCAGACCAGACTGGATCTCCAGAGCCCCTTGTGCTGGGATCACAGGTGGGATTCCCTCATGTTGGCTTTTGTTTTGAGGCAGCTAGCTCTGCAGCCCTAGCTGGCCAGGAGCTCACGGTGTGGTGGAGAACATATATGTATTATTGATTCTGCTACTGTTGCTATTATTTGCTGTGTTGGGTGCTGAGCGTGGTGTAATGAGGACTACCACTGAACTGTACCCCAAGTCCCCACAATAAATATATATGTTTTTATGTTACCCATTGCATCAAGTTCCCATAGACATCACTCCTTGTTTTGTCTGCTCCTGAAATGAAGTTGCTTAGTCCCAAAGTAGAGCATTTGTTAAAATACAGAGAATTCATATGGAATGCAAATATTGCATATTGGCTTCATTCAATATGCTTGGGAACTTCATCCTTATTTATTTTGTAATAAATAATAGTCATGAAAGGAGAGATCTGGCAGGAGATGCTAACAAACACAGTTTTGATGTGCAGAAACTGAGAGGGATAGTCTTCTTGGCATTAAAACATCAACTGTTTTAACAATTGTACCACCCAAGACTACAGAGTTCTTTCAAGTGGAAAATGTATTTGAAAATAAGAGAAATGAATGTTAGTGATGTTTTAATGGTCATTTTTCAAAGTAGTCAAAAACACCCTAGGATATGTCACTATGAATTTATTTTAAATTAATATAATTCAGCATCCTGCTTAGCCACTAAGCAAAATCGAGTCAAAATATGGCTTTAGACCCTTTGAGGGAGGTGGCACTCTGAAAATGCATTACTGAACTTCACTTGTGCCTTGATGATGCATCAATGTTTAAAGAAGAGGCTTTTACTGTCAGTGTTTGAAAAGTCAGCTGTCTCGAGCTGACAGTTGTCCATATTAGACATTTTCATTAGTTATTTTTCATTGTGAATCATGGGAACACCTCTAAATGTCTATAGAGATATAAGAACTGAATGCTTAAACCAAGATTTATATTACAATGAAAGACCTATATTTGGATTTTAATAAACTAAAAATATATCAATTATAACTTTGTTCTCCTTTTTCTCATTCTGTTAGGCAGCATGACTTAAAGTGTAAAGAATTTCCAGAAACTTGGCATTGGCTTTGTGCTAGTTCAGCCCCTAGCAGTTTGGCTGATGACCTTTTAGGTTATCATACACCAGCCTGATCCTGGTTTCAGTAAAAACGAGAGGATGTGTTCGCCAGGTTCCTGCCAATCCCAAATTATGACGAGGGAAGCTTTATCTGGGCTCATGACTCTGGAGGTTTCAGTCTACACACAGTTGGTTCTGTTGCTTTAGGCCAACGCGGGAGGAAGCACATCACGATCTCGTGGGACAGCATCAAGCTGCTCGCTTTGTGGCTGGGAAGCCCAAGAGGCAGAGGAGCGAAGTGCCGTTCTGATAGCTTTTTCAAGGGCATCTTCCTGTCTCTCGGTTCACCTTTCCAATACTCCAGCATCTCTCCATAGCACAAGCTGCCGAACAAGCTGGGGACCGAGTGTTCAACAGATGGGCTTATGAGGACATTTAAGAGACAAACTATAGAGAATATAATGCTTAATGCTCACATTCTATATATTAAATGCTACAGATAGTCCTTTTTTTTTTTTAAAAAAAAGAACTGCTGTGTTTGTATCTCTCTCTCTCTCTCTCTCTCTCTCTGTGTGTGTGTGTGTGTGTGTGTGTGTGTGTGTGCTGTGATTTTGATGGACATGTGTGATTCTTGGGCGGAGAAATAAGAATAATAAATACAGCTGTTCTGCTTCTAATTACAAAAAAAATACCTGAAAAGTATATTCTCTTATAGAGATCTCAAGTTACTTTGATGAAGAGGAAGGATGGTAAAATTGTAAAAATCTAAGTTTGAATATAAACCCTAAGAGAAAACAAAGAGAAAAAGCAGAGCAAGTTATCTGTGACTTATGATGGGTGACGGATGAGGGTCAGGAGCATCATTCTGCAAACCTTGGGACTCCTCCGGGCAGCATCTATTTACAGTGAGCAACAGAAATGGAGCTAGCTAGAGCTGGTGAACTCAGTGGTTGGGGAGAAATGGTTCCAAGAAAGAGATGCTAACCCAATCAGGAGGAGAAGCAACATTACAGGGTGAGGTTTTCTCAGCTGGCAGGCAAAATGTAGAAATCCCACGGAGAGGTGTTTTTGTTTTCAGTAGAATTACTGGTAGTTGATCACAGATCAATCTTATCAAGTGGGGGAGTGCTGGGTGCTACTAAGCCCAGGCAGGAATTAAGTCTTGACCACAGAGTATAACCCAGTTATCAGAACAGATTCCATTGAGTTGGTCGTGCATTTTGGAAACAGCGAAAACAATTCCTTAATCACTTAGCAGAATTCCTTAGTGAGTATCCAATGGGCTTTGCTGTGGGAATTGGATAACTGAAGGACTAAACCAGGTAAGCCGTTTTGATTGGTTTGGGGTGCTACAGTGACAAAGGCTAAGCCTGTAAAAAGAGGAACTAGGTCTAAAGTAAGAGCTGGAATAATTAAGAAGAGAAGTTTTTGAGACAGTTACGTTTGTAGGATAAACCAATCTTCACCTCAAGTTAATCTATGTCATTGGAGACTACATCAGGATACTAATTTTCCCATTGGGTCTGAGGTAAGCACCAAGACTCAATGTGTGAGACAATTTCTTCATGGATAACTTTATATCTCTTCCAAGAATTTTATATCTCCAATTGTGTCTGTGCATGCAAATTAGGGGTTGAATATTTTAAGTTAACTCTCCCATGATGTTTGGACATTTTTAATCCAAAGAAGTTCGATCATAATGTATTCTCTATACATGGGTATACGCTTGAGGCTTGATGTTATGTAGATTAGTGTATAGTCTGAGGTTGCATCAACAAAGCTCTTTTTAAAATTAGTTGTAAATATTTTGATGTAACCTAAAATGAGGTCAACGAAGTTTAAGCGGATATATGATACCCAAGATCCTGTAACTACATGTAACTACATGGCTTTGCTTCACTGTGCTTCAAGTTCCATTTTACTTGGAAAATTAGTTAAATATAGATTAACTAATCTATATTTTGTATTAGAGTTTTACAGCTTAGTGTCATATTGTATGACTTGTTGGAAAATATATTACCCATTTTCTGTAGAACGGAGAGCAAAATACCCACTAAACAAAAATATATATAGTGAAAATAAAGGGATTCCTTTAAACCTTAAGATATAATTTCTCAAGTGATTTTAGAGTAACTGAATTGTAATATCTTCCATCCAGTAGAGGGCTATCAAACTCCATTAATTTCCAAGAACACCCATGATAGTCAAGCTTTGGAGTTTATTCGCTAGTTTTCAGATTTTTTATTTTTATTTTTTAACAGAACCTTTCCTTGAAGTTGTATAATTTGTAACCACAAACCAGTGTTTTTACGTGGAAAGGTCAGAGTTGCTTTTCCAGAAGGTTCCAGAGAAGGGTAGGAGCCCTCCATTCTGATTTATCTAAAAGCACCCTTCCAGATTTAATGTCAGCTCTTCGTGGACCAAGCAGTGAACATTTCTCCTCCTGTCAATGTCCTAAAGCTGACAGTGAAGACAAGTACATAAATAAAGTGGTCTCTCATGCTGGATTTTGATTTTCACTATATTTGTGGTTTGAGCCATTTTGTGTTTACGCTGTGGTTTAGAGGAAGGCAACATTTTATTTCTAGGGTTATGAGGGAGAAAACATTATTTTAACAAACATTCTTACAATATTTCATAGGTGTGCATATAAAGTCTATATTCAGGGTCTTTACTAATTTAGGGATTAGTCATAGGAATGAAAAGGACTTCTACTGCCTGATTCTTTGTCACTGTTTGTAAAAAGGACTTGTTCCAGAACCTTCCACTTGGAATTATGCCTATGTGATTGTCAAATGGCAATTGTTCTTTGTTTTTTCACTCGAAACAAAGCTTTGTGATGTAACCCTTTATTGTGATGGAGGCTGGCTCTAAACCTCCGATTCTAAAGTCATATAAGTCCTGTGTATCTTAGGAGCTATGCTCAATCAGGGCTGATTGGTCTATTTTCCCATTTATGTTGGCCTTTCTGTAAGACTAAGTCCATCATGCTATATATAGGACAGGTTATGTCAGGTTTCCTGTTTACCCAGTAATTTACAGCTGTTGACTAGTGGAAGAAAGACGATGGCTAGCGACCAGCTGTCTCTTATATACTATTTTGGGCTAAGATTCTATTGTACTCCTGGTCCATTCACTGTTTTTTGGCCTTCCCCCCCCCTTTGCATTTTTATATCATGTTTTTCCTTAAAAAAAATAACGGTTATAGGTTTCTATTTGCCGAGTTCCTACCACATATACAAAGCATCCCATTTACTTGGTTCTGCTAACTAGACATCCCCATTAATGGTAAACAGACATCGAAGTAGTGTAGAAAATATACTTAACATAGGGCTCAAGTTGAGATAAAAGAGAGCTCATTGAATGAAGAAACCCTGCTTTTATAATGGAATCAAATGATGTGACGTTCAGTTAGTAAAAAGGATACTGAGAAGGGAAAATGATAAAATTGATACATTTAAATATTCTGTTTAAGGCCTAGAGATGCAGTTCAGTGTGTAAAATGCTTACTTAGCATACAGAAATCTCCAGGTTCAGTTCCCAGCAATGCTAAATTAGGCGTGACTGTGCACCCTTGCAGGGTCAGTACTCAGGGGGCAGAGGCAAGAGGATTACAAATTTAAGATCATCTTTGGGTATGTAGTAAGCTCCACACCAGGATTGTCTGAAAACAAAGCATAACATTTTGTTTAATCTAACACATATCCCTGGATCGTCTTGCAGTGATGATTGAGATCAAGATCTTTGTGAAAACACCTGATACTTGAGAGTTTTTTACTGCTTAAGGTGTGGCATTGTTTTCTTTTGAGACAATGGCACCAGGGCCTTACCATGCTTCTTTTCTGTTTTGGTATCTATTAAATGCAGTAGATGTGTTAAGATATTTGGAAAATAATTTTATTGTGGAGTTTCTAGATGTTTCTAATGGGTGTGCATCAGTATGTTACATTTGCTTCATGCTTTCCCAGATTTCGATAGCATAAGGGACTTAACTTAGTGGGCACTTACAAAACTTTTGTGTTGCTTTCATGAATCAACTTAAAAATATTTTGCTAATCTATATATTTCTACATGTGCATGAGTACGTGCATGCCATGGCATCTCTGTGGAGGTTAGAGGACAACCTGAGGAATTTGCTTCTCTTCTACAGTGTGGGTCGCAGGGATTGAGCTGAGATCAATAGGTTTGGTGGTAACCTATTGGTAAAGAGCCATCTTTTTTTATTTTTATTTATTTTTTTAAAGTTTATTAAATTATGAAAGTTTTCATTTCTGCCCCTCCTCCCAACACCCTCCCACTTCCCCCTCCCCCTCCTCCTCCCTCTTCATCCCTAAGAGCAGTCAGGGCTTCCAGCCCTGTGGGAAGTTCAAGTTCCTCCCCACTCCTTCCAGGTCCCTAAAGGTGAGTATCCGAACAGACTTGATCCCAAAAATCCAGCATATGCAGAGGAAACAAGTCCCAGTGTCATTGTCAGTGGCTTTTCAGAAAGACTCCGGACCAGCCACATTCAGAGATCTGGCCACATTCAGAAAATCTGGTTGGATCACATGCTCGTTCAGTCCCAGTCCAACTGGCCTTGGTGAACTCTCATTAGATCAGTCCCCTTGTATCAGTGGGTGATCGCACCCCTCGCGGTCCTGAATTTTTTTCATGTTCTTCCTCCTTCTGCCCCTCATTTGGACCTTGGGGGGCTCAGTCCGGTGCTCCAATGTGGGTCTCCATCTGTATCGCCATCCATCGTCAGATGAAGGATCTATGGTGATAAGCAAAATCTTCATCAGTATGGTTATAGGCCAAGGCCGGTTCAGGCACCTTCTCCTCTGTCTAGAGAACAGTCTGGGGATCTCTCCTTGGACCTGGGATCCCATTTATAATCAAGTCTCTTGTAAACCCTAAGATGACTCCCTTAGTTGAGATATAGTCTTCCCTGATCTCATATCCATCCTTCCTCCCTCCTCCCAGGTAAAGAGCCATCTTGAAAGCTCTTTAAACAAGAACATTTTTTTGGCAACTCATCTTTCTTTAGATAGCAGAAAACTTTTTAAATTATGTAATTGAAATAAGAAGTGCACTGGAGACTAAAAATTTTACTAAACATGGCAGACTATAACTTAACAGTAGGAGGAAAACAGGCACAGAATACATAGTAGTTGTCAGGCTCGCTCCTACTGTGCGGACATTAGAGGAGACAGGGACATTCTGTTCGGTTGTTGACAAAGTTTCTATTCTGTTTTCCTGTAAATCAGAGGGGAAAGAGCCAATCATTTTTCTGTGAAGACATGGAAAGCCATGTGATCAAAGTACCTGAAACAGAAAAGGACTCTATTGATGTTTGTAGTTTAGAAGGCTAGCTGAGTTAAATATTGATCCGAGCTTTTACTGAGTCCATCTTTTTTTCATATAAAATTTACAATTTCTGGAAAAAAATCTATTCTGTTTCGACTATTTCATGTTTATCTATTATCTTAGTGGAACTTTGAATTCTGAAGGGTTTAGGTTTCAATTTTCTATGAAAATTTATTATATTAGGTATACATTTATGCTCTAACCTATAAATATATATAGTCATGTGTCAATTAAAATACTAAAAATAAATGAAAGGCATTGTTTTATATTGCGAGTGTAATTCTTTTTTTTCTTCATTACATTCATATTTACCTTAGGATAAACTTCAATTGCTTACAGCGTTGGGAGCCTCTCATAATTTACATGAAAATATAATGAGACAATGAGATGATGCTGGCTAGATCGGTTGATAGATAGTTCAGGAACAAGGCACAGAGGCTTGCAATCAAGAATTGACCTTGATCCTATTCTATTGGCTACCTTCCTAAACCGCTGTCCAGTGGGAGGAAAATAGGCATAGGGGGCGATGCTCTACCTCTGCCGGCTTTCCCCTCTCATCTGCTGTGGACTGAAAGCAAATGTTGACAGGTTTATAGTGGACATCTAGATCTCTGTGAAGGAAAGCTACCACTGACCTAGCAGGTCTGTGATGGACTGCCATAGTGTAAGGCCAAAAGGTAAAGCTCAGTCTTAGGTGTGGCTTTGGAATCTGGTGGACTAAGAGGCACCTACGTGACCTAATAGGAAGTTTTGCCCACTCACTCCAGTGAACCAGGTGCCCCATTTAGGTGCCTTTCCTAGCTGAGCCGTGAGACCCTTTTCCTGTTCGTGCCCATGTAGTGGGTTTTGTCTCCTGCCTATCACAGTATTCTGTGACAAAACTGTCACATCTTCCTTTAGGTGTCTTGGAGAGGCCTCCTGTCTGGCTTTGCAAAGCCTGCCTCCCATTGCTGTTCACATGATCCTTGAGAATAGTCCAAATGGCTTTGCGTTCTATGGTATCCTCTTTTCCCAGAGGAGTATGGGGCTAAAAGTCAGCTGTCAATAACAAAGATTCACTATATCATGATTAAAGCTTTTGGTAAGAGAAAGACTTTCTGCCATAGTACATATTGCTTCCACCATTCACTTACACCTCATGCTGCTTAAAGGTTTAATGATACTGTTCTCTGTTCCTATGGAAAGTCGTGTGGCGTATTAGAAACAGTGAAGGAAAAGGCCCCCTCCTTGAGTGACACCACTTTGGGAGTCAGAACTGTGTCCCTTATGTGGTGCGTGTCTTGTCCATATTCAGATACTGGCAGTCTTCACAGATTTGCTGCCCTGCCCTCCTCTCTTGAGAGTGTCTGATACACAGCCAGTCATTTTGGATACTGATCACTGTACTTAAGATGTTATTAAACCGATAATTTCTGGGAGCAGATGGTAATAACCCCTTCAGAGCAAGCAGATGTGCAGTGACTTCAGGTTGGCTCGGTGGTGGTTGATCTGCTGGAGGGATGGCTGCCTTTCATTCTGGGTTCTTGTCCTGAATATCTCTCTTCACAATCTCGGGTGATTCTGGAGGGGCCTTGTTACCTGGCTGTGCACTTTGTGTAGATACTGGCTATTGGTTTTTGCCCTTTCCCCATAGAAAGTGCAGATTTGCTAAGGAAATGCACTCAGGAAAGAAACACACTCTGTGCTTGCTCATCTCTTAGTGGCTCCATTTTCTTTCGGTCTTGCTTAGAAATCCCTAATTATCATGTTAGCCATGTATTGATCTTTAGAAGATGTTTATACTTTAGGGCACAAAAGAGATGGCTTAGAGGTTAAGAGAGAATTTGCTTCTCTTCTAGAGGACCCTCGTTCAAATTCCAGCACCCACATCAGGTGACTAACGTCCACCTGTAATTCCAGCTCAAGGGAAATCATATACCCTCTTTTAGCTTCTACAGGCACTCACATGAAGCAAAAACCTGATTAAAGACATTATTTATATTTTTTCTATATTTCTAGTTTTCGGTAATAATGTTTGTTTGAGTAGATTGTCTCCCAGTAGCTGGAACAACACACCATGCATGTTAGTGCTTGTGTCTTGATTATTAATCAGAAAGATTCAAGGATGCTTTTCTCAGAAAATGTAATTTCCAAAAAAAGGCTTGAGTTTTGGTTTCCATAGGGGATATGTTTGGGATATGAATTCACATAAAATATATAACATAAAACCAATTGTCATATCTACAAAACCAGAAACGATAGCAGTATATTTTATTTGTAAGTTAAACATGGTTGCAAGAAAAAGAATATCTTCTACCTAGTAAAGAAATGAAAGTGGATCTGGAAGCACTTTCTGGGAGGGGGAAAAGGTTGTGAAGAACCCAGAAGCAGTACTAACGGATATGTTCATATCTTCATTGCTAGCACCTCATGGATATGGCTGTCCTTTTCACAAGGCAAAAGTGACCAGGTGACAGAATGCCATTTTTCTGGTGTCAACAGTAGAGAAATCCCCTTCAAGGGGACTGCTTAGGGGTGGTTGTGTAATTAAAACATATTTTTTATAAATCTTTTACATTTATTCTACTAGATCGAGAATCTATTTGATACAGAATTATTTTCCTAAAATTGTTGAAAATGTTTATGTACATATTTTAGTCATATGAGATTTGGATTAAAACACCAGAGACTGGTGACATCACCATAAAGTTGATATTAAACTCAGGAGATTCAGACGTATTCTAAAATTACATTTTTGTATTCATATTTTTAATTTTGAAGAAGTTTGAAATATCTCAATTACTTGTTTCCTGAAAGACTATTGAGAGAGGGTTGGTTATACTTCATGCTCTATAAAATACAGCGCAGTAACTCAGTTCTTCATTACTTAGTGGGTTTTCAATATTACCATTTTACATTTCACAAAAATATAAAACATATCTGACAACTTTCATATCACATAAATAACAAAAATGAAAAATAACTTTGCTCCGTGTAATTTTTTCTCTTTGGATGATCTAACAAGCTATTTATCCGAACAATACTTTGAATTGACTTATAAAAGTGAAATGTACAAGTATTGATCCTGTTTTCTTTTCCTTACCTTCCTTTGAGATGCTGAGGTTATTCTTTTTTCCCCCATGATGTGTGTATACAGGGATGAGCATATTTGTATGGGCCAGAGATCTACCTAGAGTGTCATTCCTCAAAAGCCTGTGTTTGGAGGCAGTCTGTCATTGGCCTAGGACTGGCCTAGTCAGCCAGGCTGGCTAGTGAGCCCCATGGATCTACCAGGCTTCCCCTCAGAGTCTTGGGATTGCAGGAGCGCGTCTGGGTTTTTAACAGGGGATCTGGGCATGTGGAGATCAGAAAATAACTCCCTGTACTCAGGTCTCTTCTTCCACCACACATCTCTGGGACTGAAATCAGATCACCAGGCCTGTGTGCCAAGAGCTTCTACCGACTGAGCCATATTTCCAGCCCCAGTGATTTTTGTTTGGTCAAACGAAACGGCTAAGAAACAAACCCCAGAGTTTTTAGAAAAATCTGGTACAAACCAAAAACAGGTGTCGCAGTAAATCTCCAACAGGAGTTGAGGTCCATGTCAAAGTTTCAACCCTTCAACAATCCCCATCACAGTTTTATTCAGAATCAGCACATCTTTTTATATTTACTTTGGATATTTATTTGTCTCTGAGTCATGGAGTAAGATGTCATCATTGGGAAGAGAGAAGTCCTGAGAACACTTGGAGATATTTATAAGTAATTTGAAACTTGAGTCCAGATGCTTAAAAACTCTGAAGCAGCATCCTGTCCAAGATCTGCATATGAGCTCTGCTCACAAGAGATTGGAGAGGCTCTGTCCCGGGGAGGCTGGGTGCTCATCTCTGAAGTGATGGAGATGCCTCCTCGTGGGCCTCCTGGAACAGTGCTTGATTAAAGACAGAGGCACAGCTAGAGACTGCACAGCAGTGAGATGGGGGCAGTCTGAAGGCTTCGATTTTAAAGAATGTTAGTGGGGGAAGAATTATATGGTTACTCCCAAGTATTCAGTGTAAGCTGAAAGAGGATGGTTTCCTCTTTGTAGCTGTTTCTCATTGCTAAATGTATTAATGGTCAAAACACACACACACACACACACACACACACACACACACACACACACAGTGTTAATTAGGAAGCCTGTTCCTACAAACAGATGGAGCTTGCTCCTTGTCTTTGAAGGCTCACACTTTGTGGCTGAAGGGCTGGCACTAGAGATGAGCTTGGGAAGTGCAAGAAGATTTTTGCCTGGCAATCTCCTTTCCTTCCAAGCTGCGGCTTCCTTGGCTTTCTCTTCTCTCTCCTTCTCTTTCCCTCTGCCCCTGACAGACTTAGCCCTAGCCTTTACTGGAGACCGTTGTTAGGGTCTGCGCCGAGAGAGGTCTGTGGTGACAGAAAGGTAACTGTCTATGACCCAGATTGTGTGGCTTTATCTTCCTTATGTAGAAAGACCTTGGTGGGGAAGCCGTTCAGCCTTGTCTTTTGACGAATGTCACTAGCTAGAAATGTGCTGTGTAACTTGGAAGCATTTGGGGTGTGTTTCTGAGGCAAGGTGGTGATGGGCCTGAATCAGCTGCTTCTCCATCCTTGATTTAGACTGGAGTCCTTGCTTCTTTCCTTGGGTAGAAATAGAAGAAAGTAGTAGCTCTGGGGTCATGTGACCTTCCACAAACTTTGCACCTTGGTAGTCTTGGGCTATCCAAATTGACTTTGACTTCAGGTAAAGCAAATTGAAGGTGATGTGTCACTGAGGCCACTCATTCAGTTTGCTTTGTCTTATGGCGATCACTTATCCTCTTCAGTAGATGCACAGACTCTCAAAGATGGACTAGCACCATGAATTTGTGAAGAATCAGCTCTTGGATCACAGCCCAAGTGGGGTCGTCATCATCATCATCATCATCATCATCATCGTCATCATCATCATCTGATTAGCCGGCTCATTTTCACCACACCCCCCTTGCCTCCCACAATTGGACTGGATAGAGTGATTATGCTGTTCAGTTGCATGGCCGCTTCTCCTGGGTGGAGCTGTAGAGGGAGGAGGGAGATAAGGGATTAAGTTGCATATGGCCAGCTCAGTTGATATTGAACGCTGCCCTTCCTTGATGCCTGGTGTCGCAGAGGATTTTCTTTGGATTCTGATCAATGGTTTGCTATCCAGTCAGGACAGCAAATGGCTGCTTTTCTCCTTTCTTCAAAATGAAGCGTGCCCTCTCTGAAGGGCAGTCTCTCAAGTCTGCTTCTCAAATGTAAACGACAGGGCCACCGTGTGTTCCTCACCTTTGAAGGCAAGACACCAGCATTTCTCATTGCCGGCCAAGATGCTCTGTGGAAGGAATCAGCTTTTGGTACACATTCAAAACGCAGCCAGTATTGTATCTCTGCTGGAGGCTTGAGGGGGAAGATCCCATTTAATGTGGTGTATGCATCATTTAAATGGCTGTGAGCTCCTGGGACTGGAACCTGGTGCCCTGTCTATGCAGAGGTCAGCTGGTGAGTGTGCACTGCTCCCTTTCCAAGGAAAATTGAGGGATTTTTTTTCCCACCCAAATAGAAATGAGAGAGAAGGTTGAACAATAGCAAGACAACAAGAAGAAATGTCTTTAAGAAGTCAACAGTTTTCACTGCTGAATAAGTCAGCTGTAGGGAGATAGCACTGTATAGGAATGTCTAATCTTCTTAACTTTCCTGAAAGGATGGCCTTCTGCTAATCATTTTATATGGGAACAATTTAAAATAAAATAAAAATGCATTTCCTAGTTGGGAAATAGATAAATGAAAATAGCTTGGATTTTCACACAAAAAGGACTTGGGATCAGTTTTATTTAAAAGTATGTTTACTAACTCTGGGAGATTTCTGGTTTTGTGATGGGAAATTGGTGGCTCCCTCAGCGCTTCCTTTCCCTAAGGTGGACTGGCAGCCAAGAAAAAGCCTTGCACCATAGCCTTCCTGCTGTTATTGCATGGTGTCCAGAGAAAGGCTATCTCGAATATTATTTGCCTTCCAGTCGCATCTGCAAATACCCGGTACCTTTGCCTCTCTGTGTCACATGCAAAGATAATCAGGAAAAACATAAGCAGTGTCGTGTCACTATTGGTTTTAAAGACCTGGCCAATATGATTCTTCCTGTAATATCTCTGTCACCCAAGCTAATGGCTGTCTGATCACGCTCTTTCTTGATGAGACAAAGTATAAGAGTTGAAAGGGTCCTGGGGACTAAAGTGTTAACTATATCTGAGATTTGCTTTTAGCCATCAGATTGAAGCTTAAAAGTGTGACATGTTCCTGGTATAAGAGAAAAAAAACATAGTGAAACTGATGCTGGCTGATTTTCCAAGTGGGTCTGCAGTGAGCTTATGAAGAGCTAATGAAATAAGCAAATGGCTTTGGCGACAGGGGCTGTTCACCTTCTGCTGTAGCCATGTTGTGATTTTTACTTTTCTACTGAGAAGTCTGAAAAGGGAGAGGATATTTGAGACGGTAGAAACAGACCCCACTGAAGCAGCAGGAGAGGGGGCAGCAGGAGAGGGGTATGCATCCTAGAAGAATCCCCAGGCACCCTCCCCAACAGAAAGATCACTGCAGGAAGCTCAACCACATCCCATCAGGATTATTAAGCTAAAAGAACATCCATGCATGAGGTGTGGCTTGCTTGCTGTAACCTTTTTAGAAAAACGCGTATTTATAAGAAAAGGGAATGCCAGATGGCATCAGAGACAGCCAGTGCTGAGTTCTTGCCGTTTCCCAGAAGTACCCTTGAGTAGTGATGGATGTGATTTCATGACCGAGTAGAGGGCATGTATGGAGTGTGATATAACTAGGGGACAACCGTGGACTTTGCCAAGGAGATAGTTGGCTTCCACCAAATCCACGATAACTTCCCAAGAAGGCTGGATAAACATGCGTGTTTCTATGCCGACATATAAAAGACTTTCCAGGGAAGGGTTAGGAGGGCTGAAGGCATGATGAAGTGGGTAAGGTTTTCCGTGTTTTGTGGATCTGAATTCTCAGCTGTGGGGTGCAAAATGGTTGATGCTCCTCTTACGTAAGAGAACTGATCCCCCCTCCCCTTTCCCTCGACTTAATCTGTTGTAAGCTGGTTGACCCGGAACCACCACAACACTAATGGCCAAGTGCAGGTGTAATTCTCCGCTTCCAACCAACATTTGAATCAGATGAAGAGCTAAAGATTCTCTACTACCACGGAATGCATTTAGCAACCACTGCCTTCAACTGAGTTCAAATAGGAAACAAAATTGTACATTATATAAAACACGTAAGACCAAAGTACAAAAAAACCCCAAAAAAACTAGCATGTTCTCTTAAAAAATGAAACACTATTGTACTCTATTCACATATTGGGAGAAAATGAGACCTTTGTAGTCTTATTTAGCAACATAAACACATCATTTATTATTGAAATTTTAAGTTATCTTAGTGATGGGTTTCATTATAAATATTTTTAAAGAGCCCTGAACATTTCTTTCCTACTTATAGGTTACATGTAGAATCAGATTATACGGGTTTACTCTCACTTGCTATAGCAATGGTTCCTCTAAACTATACAGGTTGTAGAGGAAGGGCTTTGACAATCCACTTGGATTAGAGCACTGAGACTTGTCTAGCTGAGAACAAGACCCTGAGAAGTGAGTGCTATTCTCAGTATTCAGTTAGTCCTTCATTTTATCAAACTTTGAAAACTGGACAGTGTATGTGATTGGAGAATTCCATCTTGAGTTTACAGGTGATGTTCTCTGTCTTCTTTCTCTCGCTCCCTCCTGGAAATAAATAATAATAATAATAATAATAATAATAATAATAATAATAATAATATACATTGTCTTCTTCCACTGTATTTCCCTACTGACTATGTAAGAGAACATCCAGAAATTCCAATTTTACATATTTCATTCTGTTGCTTTTCATGTTAATGTGTGGGTAAAAGCACCTTTGCGAATTCCAAAGGCGCCTCAGAGGGTACAAGGCAAGCGCCTCTTGAAGAGATGGAAGATGGTTTTCCGGGTACCTGTTTTTCTCTTTGCCTTCCTCAACCCTTGCCCCTCAGGATAACCACGCCAAACCCGGATTATTTACGGTGCTCACTGGCATACAGCTGAGTTTGAGTCCTTGCCTAAGCAAGCTGCTAAGGCGGTCTCACGTGTCTCTGTAAACCGCATCGGGAAGCCCGGGCTACTCCCAGTCCTTTCCAGACACGTTCCCCCCTCATTGCCTTGCAAGTGGAGAGTCACTCCCAGCTCTGCACCTCTCCTCTCGGCCCCACAGCGTTGATTCTTTTTTTGAAATGTACCTTGGAGAAGGGAAGGGCTGAGAGATTTAAGACGCAGGGATCCATGTCACGTGCTGCCCGTAGCAACCGCGGCGGCGGCGGCGAGTCCTTAGCGAGACTGCACCATTTTCTCTCGCCCTGCATAGAGGTGTGGTTGCAAGCGGCGGCGAACTCCCCACCCCCTAGGACTTTCACCGAGGTGGCCTCTTCCTGGCTCCGGTCTGAAGACAGACTGTCTGGAGGAGTCCCCCAAGACCGTTCCAACTGGTGATGAGAGCCTGAGGAAGGCTTTTGCAACTATTAGGATGCTGGTCTGTGCTCGGGGCCACCCAACTGCTGAGGAGCTCCGGGTCCAGAACCCCGCCCTCCCCTGGGACCAGTGCTGAGCGTGGGCGCTCACCTGTGCATGCCTGTGTGCAGGTGTGTGCTACTGTGGGGCTCGGCTGGCAACCTGGGGGACACTCGAGTGAATTATGGGTGCTGCAGAGGCTGGAGCAAGATTATGACCTAGCTCGTGGGCGGCTTGGATTATGTTGTGAGTGTTCTGGCTGCCAGCCATTGCTCTGCTGGGGAAAATCACATCTCCACATAGCAGCAAAATCACCTGTATTGCTGGGGAGAGGAAAGTGATCCTCTGCTGATCTCGCCTGCAAAAATGGCTCACGCTGCTGCTTCGATCAAAAAAGTTCGAGAGGCTGAACTGGATGAAAAAGAAAAAAATCTGGAGAGAGAGAGAAAAAAACAACGGAAAATCCCCAGGGATCGAATGGAGCGGAAAAGAAAGGTATGGAAAACCTCCGGTTGTCCCCATCCCCTCCCCGCTTCGTAGCGCTGTGTAGAATCATCAGCCTTTAGAACTGGCAACTTCATCCTCCCTTTCCCATCGCTCCCCTGCAGCATTTCCAAGCTCAGTTTGCAGCTCGGAGCTCTTGCCTGAATTTGCTGCATTGGGAGGAGATGCCTGAGCAGGATGGATTCCCTCTGCTTTGATCAAGCAGAGCAAAAGCCGTCTTCAGTTCATTTTCTCTTTTTTTACCTCGGATTATTACCATCTCTAAACCGGGTTCTGTGGTCTTCCAGTTTCCTCCGAGCACTTGCACAGAAGGAAGGGTTGCTGTATGGCAACCTTCTTCCCTGTCTCTGGTCTCTGTCTACCACAGGACCGCTGGCACTTCCTCACTTACTGTGGATTCAATAACGGTCTCGGTTTGGGAATAAAACCGTAGGATCTGTATGCGCCCGTGCCCTTCTGAGGGTTGACATTACTCTACATAAGAATGGACTAAAAACACTGGTGCAATGAGCTGTGTTCCTGCATTTTTAGAATTCTGTTTTCCATCATTAATTCTGGAATTTACTTTTTTTTTAATTTGGTAATCAAATGGGAATATCTAGCTAACCAAGGCAATGAATCATCGATTCTTGTAACACTACATAGCGAAAGTCTCTCTTTACCTTAAACATTTTTTTTTAAGTTAGATTTTCCAAAAGCATACATCTTACAAGCCGACAGTGATAGAATACTCACCCAGCCAGTGGTCTAGATCTGTAAAAGAAGTTGTTGTATGTAAACATGTTAATTATCAAAGTAGGCCACTGAATAATTTCAGATGATAAATGCTATTTTATATTAGCAGAACGTAAAAATAGTGCCTTGTACACAAACTGCTTTTGAACAGCTCTGGGATTAGAGATGCACCAGGGACTCACATACTTACTAACACATGTACTCCATGGACCTCCTCTTCTTCATTCCATAACAGCGTCATTCACCTTTGCGTTTGAGAGGTGGTGTCTTTGCCTCCTTTTGGGGGGAAGGGGATGGACTTAAGGAGCCACCCTGAGTTGAGATCTTACTGCATAGACATTCATCCTGTTTCTGTTTTACTTCTCCACTAGTTAGATAAAATCATTGGCACCTGGAAACAAATAAGTGTATTTAATGGTTTCCCTTCTGGGAAGAACTTAATGCTGTTTATTTGACCTTTAAAATGCCTTGATTCAAGGGTGTTTTCATTCTTTTACAGTATCCAAGTCTTATTGGCCATTTTTGCTAGGTTGTCTACTTCCCTTACTGCTCCCATAGCGTTTTTTTAATCCTCTAAATAGAATATCACTGCCTAAAGCATTGTCTTGTACTTACATCCTTTTAAATCATTTTCCCCTGATTTGCCATGTATTAGTCCTTGGCCAGGATTGCTTGAACAACATCCTCCAAGCATCATGCATTCCATTCACTGGGAACCTTTACTCTGTTGGGTTTCCTTATGGAGTCCATGGCTATTTCCCCAGACCTCATTAGACTTGAAAAGTTACTTTGTTAAAATGGCAAGTATCAGGCGAGAACTTCAGTTACTTGGATGCTGTCTTGCTTTAACTTGAATCTAGCCTGTCAGCAAGATCGCTGGTTAGTAGTGTCGTAGTGGTCATAGGACAAGTTCATCTCTGCACGTTTAGATATCATTAACCTAGAACCAGAGTAATTGATAGTTTTTATAGCCGTTCTTCTGTTTTCATATACACTTACTTCTCTGGCAAATGCATGTAGGATTCTATAGCACAATAAGGGTTTACCAATTGATGGGGCATACTTTTGAACTATATCAAATTTCTTTCCTAGACAGACAACTTTCCTTTCCCCACGTACACATTCTGAACCAATCCAGTTTCAAATATGATCTGAAAGAAGAAAGGCCTATTTCTTTATTCTTTCTTTCTTCCTTTTTTTTTTTTTTACTTTTTTTTCTTTATTATTTCTTAAGGTGTAGAAAATGACAGCTCGTGGACAATGAAAATGCCTAACTGGACTCCAGAACACCATCTTCAGAAAATCATTTCAAAAGATCACGTTTTCAGTTGGTACCATTTCGTAATTGTAAGGGAATGTATCAGTTGTCGGTCTAAGAGTATATAGAGGATCATTTTCATGTCTGTGAAAGACTCAAAAACCTCTTTATGCAAAGAGTTCAGAGACGAGCCCTCCTCAGTGTAGATAAACTACAGAGTTTGGGGGAAAATACACTGATTTTGAAAAGGATACTAAGATATAGTTGTTGATTATTAAAATAATTCAGTTAGGTGGCCTTGTATTTGGGCTTCATTATAATTTGCCTTTGTAAACTTGCTCTTAATTAAAAGAATACTTATTTTACATTATATAAACCCTCTAAATTAAATTTTAACTATTTGCAAACTTCAATCACACCCTGGCTTGACTGTAACCCTCACACCAACTTACCATTTGTGTGTTTTTAAAAAAGCAACTGTTGGCAGATTAAGGAATTTCATTTCAATCTTATAATAAACAAAATGTTCAGTCTTCTTTGGCTATACTCTGGGTAATTAATATTTAAATATAGTATCTGGCTGGCGTCCATTGTATTTGTGAATACTAAGTAGATATACAATGAATATCTACTTTTAGATAATTTAATTAGCTTTAAGCTAATGAACCAAGTTCAAGAGTAGTTGAAACAAACTAATTTAACTTGTTTGGTAAAATGGTCACTGATCTACCATTCATGGGGTAGGAGGCTATTCTGTTCTAACTATTACCTTAGTAGTAACTGAGTAATCTCTATATGTACAAAGTCTAGTTCCTATACTAGAAATCTAGAGTTTGAGACCTGAGCTGCCAGAGGCACCTGCTAAGTGAAAGATCAAAATTCTCATGCTGGCAAGACAGTCCTGACCTAGAAAGTGATTCCGAGTTTAAGATTTTTTTCTACAGCTGCATGATATTTCCCATCTGTGCTTTTTAAATTTTGAAAATAAATAATTTATAAGGAATAAGTAGAAGTGGCAACACAATTACATTGCTGAAAGCAAAGTATATGTATTCAAATAATTTTTCATTAAATCTTATGTTTGCTATGAATTTTCAAAGAAGCTTTTATATTTCCAGTTTCTCAGCATGGATAAATCATTCTCATTCATCATGTCTGCATTGCTCACTATCATAAAATATGACATTTTCATACATGCTTAGCATGTACTTTGATCATATCCACTCCCTCCCCATTCGTCCCTCTTGTCCCTGACCCAACAGTCCCTTTCTCTTGCCTCATAGTTTCCCCTCATTTTTTAAAGTTATACCTCTAAATGACATATAGCTCATTTTTTTAAAGCTTTTACATAAAGAAAATAATTTGTATTTTCTAGTCTGCTTCATTTTTGTTAAATGATGATTTCTGTCCATTTTCCTGGCACAACCTGTTCTTTCAGGCTGAGTAAAATTTCTTTGTAGGGGCTGGAGAGATGGCTCAGAGGGTAAAAGCCTCTTTCTGTCCAGGCATGACGATGAACCTGGTTTCTGATCTCATTATCTAGGCTTGGCCACCTGTGTATATGTAACCCTAGCACTGCTGGGGGCAGAGAAATGAGGATCTCTGTTCCATGAGGGTTGCCTAGCTCTAGGATTAGTGAGACTTTGCCCGAGGGAAATAAGGTGGAGAGTGGTACCGTAGAGTACTTATTGTACTCCTCCGGCCTCTGCTTACATAATGACACCCTTCCAACATGTACATATGCCAACATATTATCTCTCCCTCTCTCTCTCTCTCTCTTTCTCTCTCTCTCTTCTCTCAATTAAAAACTCAATTGTGTACAGCATTTTTTTTATCAATTTCTTCTTCCTCCGTTCTTCTTAGGTCATTTAGAGCTATAACTTTAAAAAATGAGGGGAAACTATGAGGCAAGAGGAAGGGACTGTTGGGTCAGGGACAAGGGAGACAAATGGGGAGGGAGTGGATATGATCAAAGTACATGCTAAGCATGTATGAAAATGTCTACAGGGTTTCTCTGTAGTTTTGGAGCCTGTCCTGGAACTTGCTTTGTAGACCAGGCTGGTCTTGAACTTGCAGAGACCTGCCTGGCTCTGCCTCCCCAGTGCTGGGATTAAAGGCAGGTACACCTCCATACCCAGGTATCTATTTATTTTTGATAAACAGCTTATTGATTTATATTGTTAAAATTGCTAGACCTTGTAGAACTTTGAAAGTATAGCTTATTAAGTATCAATGGATCTGATATTGGACATGGACACACACACACACACACACACACACACACACACACTTATGGCCATTTAGCCCCAATAGTAGTTGTATAGATTAGACATTCTCTTGGTTTCACAGATCTGCAAGCCAAGACCTAGAAGTGGAACTTCTTTAGTCATATACAGCTATTAGGTAGTTGAGTTTGGATTTGAACTTGGACCTGTCTGGGTCCAAATTTCACCAGGCAAACAGATAGTATAATTATACCAGCAATGAAGACTGTAAGTAAACCATTTAATCTACCAATGTTGTAAATTTTTCACCCCCAAGCAACATTCTTCAATTGAAAAAATTTAGGTATTTTAAGGATATATGAAACAATGCATTTTAGGGAAATTACATAAATTTAAAATTGTCTTTTAATATAATTCCATCCAAACATTTCATAAGTTTCTTGGGAAATAAACTTTTTGAAGTCGAGATTTTTTTTTTACCTTAAATTGTGGTCAGTTGCAGCCCATGCTAAACTGTTGCCATCTCTTTTTGGTGTCTTTGTCAGGATTTCTAAAATGCACTTGCATATTTATATGTCTTAAACTCCAAGGTGAAACCCAAGAAAATTTAAAATCAAGTCCTTTTCAACGAATTCTTTGGGAGCAGGAGAGGTTCTGGTCAAGCCTTATCTTTATTTTAGTATACATAGTTATGGTCTTGGAGGAACAAGCCCTGCTGCTTGCACCCTTACCTTAGTGGACCACCCCTGACGAGGTCTTTATTCCCATACTCCCCATTTGGCCATACACTCAGTGACAATGAGCTTTCTTTATGAGTGTGCGCAGTGGGTCAGTCATCAGATTGAGAAGGGATATGGAGAGAGGAAGGTTTCTGAACGGGGTATTGGGATGTTTTTTAAATCTAAGTATGGTTTATTCATTTGTAAGTTGAGAGGAATATTTTCTAGAACTTTAAATTGTGTTGCACGAATATGTTGGGACTCAGTGGTCCCCCAGTTGTCCAATTTGCCTTGCCATGGTCTCAGTTACAAGAGGTCAAATGAGACTTGAAAATATTCCAGAAGCAAACAGCTCATGAATTGTCAGTTGTGTGCTATTCTGATTGACGTGGTGAAACCTTCCAGAATCCTGCCCTGCCCTTCCTGGGATGAGAATCTTTTTGTCTACCATGGGCACCTAGTGTTCACTTCTGCCTGTGAACTATGTGCTGGTCCTCTGGGCTGTTAGCTGACTGCCAGCCTATCACACATCTGTGTTTAATAGTCAATTTCTTAACAGTGACCCCAAAGGGCAATAGTAGTGATGGCGATAGTTCAGATATGCTGTGATTCCTTAAAGAGAACGGTGAAGGTAATCTCATATACCTTCCTTGAAACGTATTGTAACAAAGTCTTCATTTGATCATACATCATTCTCAGCCTCTTACTGAATCCACTTTATCAGCCAGTCTTTTGCTCTAGGTCTACATGTAGAGGAAATTTCCAGGGTGCATAGTGTTTAGTGCTCTCCCCAATTTCAGGTGTCCACTGGACTGTGTCTTACATAGATAATGGGAGACTATAAACATAAACCGTAGTGACAAACAGCGTTGCCTTTTCCTTGCAGTCTGTGGGTGAGAGCTGCTGTGTAGGAGGAGCAGGGTGGGGAAGCTTCTCATCGCTCCTGTCCCTGTGCCTTCTGCTCGCACACTTGGCAGCCAGGTTCCAAAGGGCAGCTGCATCCTGGAAGCAGCCACTCTTAGTCCAGAACTGTAAATGCACAGAGATTTCTGGACAACGAACTAAATATAGGTTTAGAGATTCAAACCACAACAAATAACATGGCCCTGCCTGGTGCATTATATTCTAGATGCTCCACACATGGAAAATTCCAATCAGCATGTTCAAAGAACTACATCCAGTCATCTGGAACTTTCTACAGCTCCCTTCAATATGTGGGGTGCTTGTGGATTAGAGGTGAAGTTGAACTTTGCTGGGACAGACGCCGTTCTCATGTCTAGTGTCCACTTGTCAGTGAATATCGAAAAATCTTGCTGCATTCATTTTCCCCTTTGAGTCTAGCTAAAAATGTGCGGAGAGAGCTATTTAAATGTGCACACTCCCACAGATCCACAGAAAGCAGCCATTTTCTTCTTTGCTATTCATCCTGGGCCTTTCTCTTTGCCTAATTCACAAGTCCCTTCTTGGCTTTCCAAGAGTGCCCTCCGCCAGCCCTGTGAATCTTGAGATTTTATTGGTTTTACTTCTGAAGAACCTCCTTCCGTCACTGAACAGGTGGCCAGCTTAGGGTTACAGCTGCCAAATCCATGTGGCTGGAAAAATAGTCGCCACTTTATGGCTTGGGATAAAAATGCAGGTAGTGAAGAAAAAGGACAATCTTCATTTAGAAAAGCGACTTTGCCATCCAAACAGGACAGTGAGCGTGTTTTGTGTGTGCGCTGAGCTGTGGGAACGCCAGGAAATTAAGACTTCTACTCACGCCATCTCTGGCGTGTTTTTATTTCTGTTATAAGTCATTCTTTTTTTTCCCACTTAGTTCTCAAAATAAATTCTTTGCCAAGACCACTTAGCTTTATTCTCAGTGAGGGATATTATATATTGAAACAGGGAATGGTTAAGAAGTCACTTTAAGTCCTAGAGGCTTGTGCATGTTGCTGGTGGAATCAGCTAGTTGAATGTGAGAGGAACGGGTTTTCAAATGTTTACTGTAGCTTCTCACACTACTCTGGTTTTGTCTCATCCTTGGGGTGGGGTGTGAGGGAAGGTAGAACTAACCTCCACTTAAAAACAATGCAGGGCATTGGTGGCACAGCCTTTAATCCCAGCATTCAGGAGACAGAGACTGGTAAGCCTCTGTAAGTTTGAGGCCACTCTGGTGTACAGAGCTAGTTCTAAGGTAGCCGAGACTACCAAAGAAACCCTGTCTTGAAAAACTAAAACAACAAAAGTATTATTTTTATTTTACATACATGACGTTTTGTTTTCATGTATGTTTGTGCACCCTGTGTGTGTATGGTACCCAGACATGCCAGACGAGGGCATCACATCCCCTGGAAATAGTTTTTGATGGTTGTGAGCCACCATGTAGGTACTGAGAACCAAACCTGGGTCCTCTGGAAGAGCAGCAAGTATTTTTAATGTTGAGCCATCTTTTCAGCCCTATAGCCTACATATTTTTTTAATCTCCTCAGCAATAGCAAACCAAGGCTAAAACAACTAGAATCAGCATTTTCATTTCTCCACAAAACTATGTTCTTCATCTGGAAATCTAGATCAGCAACTATTATTATTTCCTTCTAATAATTAGTGTGACTCTAAATTGCCATTGAGAAAATTTTTCCATGTGTAATAGGAAAGCTTCTAAAAGCTTAATAAGGCTAATTGGTGTATATAGCAACCAATTAATTCTAAGCACAGAGAGAAAGAAATAAGTTTTGAGAGTTAAGTCAGAAGGCTTCAGGATCCAGGTTATCTACTTTTGCCTCAATTGGATAATCTTCAGGTCCAAAACTGTGTGTGTGTGTGTGTGTGTGTGTGTGTGTGTGTGTGTGTGTGTGTAGTTGTAGAAGGAATGCTCTGAATCGTGATTTAAATGTTCTGTGTGCAACAGTTGGTTCTGTTTTGAAGGGACTGGGAGGAATGTCCTAGGGATTTAATCGTTAACTTAGCAGCCTGGGAGACCTCAAATATTTAGAGGCGCTGACGTTCCTCCGGCTCCTAACATAAGTCTGTAACTGCCTTTTGTTTCCTGTGCTTGGCTCGGGCTGATCCTGAAATCTTAGGAAAAGGTACAAATGGAGGAAGGGAGAAATGGGGCTTCTCTGAGGAGAGTCACCTCCAGCTTTAGCCCCGCCCTTCACTAGCTTTAACCCCACCCCTCCCTAGCTTCTTATAGTGAGGGCTTCTCTGTTTTGTTGTTGGTTTAGTGTTTTTCATGAATATCTTTTTTCTCAACTGCTCTCTCGTTCTCTTACTGGCTATGACAGCTTCCAGGGCAGCCAGAAAGGGATTCTGTACTGCATAGGCTTCTGGAATGTACCTTTTGGGCATGTTCACTTGGAATCGTACCTCCCATTTTCTGTCATTGGCTTTTCTGCCAGAGGAAAACATCTTCTACCTCACCCACTGTGGTCCCTTCATTGTTTGCTATTGTTGTGCTGTCTCTGTCATGGGGAACATTTCACCAGAAGCATCATGAAGGAAGAGACTCATCAGGGAACAATTGTTATAAATAAAGACTCCAAATCGAATCAACTTATTTGATTTTGAATATGGCATTACATCTTATTTTTAAACCTTTCTTGGCTCTATGTATGTTTGTTTACCAACGGACTTGTTCATTACTAATTTATCTCACTTGTCTTTCATATCTGTTAGAAAAGTTGAAACTAAAAGCATCACTTTTTGTGCATATAATAATTTACCCTTTTCTTCCCTGTATTGGTAATTGGATCTAGGTTTCCATGCTTTCTAAGGACTTCTATCACTGAGAAACTTGCAGCTTTCTTTTTGCTTTGTATTTTGACACGATCTTACCAAATTGCCCATCCTGGCTTTGGACTTCCTCTATAGCTCAAAGTGAGCTTGACTCTACAGCTTTTCTTTCCTAGTCTCCCTAGCCAGTGGGCTTGCGGGACTGCACCCTGGCTTCTTTCATCATTTCCATTGATCAAGGAGGCTGTTTTCCAAAATTTCTGATTTTCAGGGGCACTTTTAATTTATATCACCCTCTCAGAAATGACTAAGAATCTACTTTTGTTAGTAAAGTTCAAATGCATAGTGCTTTTGGAATAAAGTTCGGCTGCTGCTCCTTCTGAAACACTGCTCAACATGAGAGATGGATGTGGGATTTGAGATGATAAAGAATGGGCAACAGGGGCTTGCGAAATGAAATGGCTCAGTGGTAAAGTGCCTGCTGTGCAGAGCTGAAGAACTGAGTTTGAATTTCCAAGCCCTGGGAAAGCAGAGACCAGGGTATCCCTGGAGCAAACTGTCCTGCCGGTGTGGCAGAGCTGGGACCTCCAGATTCAGTGAGCGGCTCTGTTCCAAAAATGAGATGGAGAGTCACTAAGGAAGACGCCGATCACTGACCTTTAACCTTCATCTTCACATGCATGCACGCCCAGTTACACTTATACACAGAAAACAAAGACAGTGAACAGAACAACAGACATCGTCCCAGTCCATTGTTTACTTACTTGAGGACCGATTGTCAAACAAAACTTCCAAAAAGCTCCAGAAAAGCAAAATTGGGAAATCTGTGCTCAGTTCTCTTTGCCAATGGTGACCCTGGTTCTTACTGACCTGACCTTAGTTTAACCAGTGCCAAGATGGAGACCTGCGATCTGTTAGCACCACTTTTGGTTTTTGGTGGCTCTGTGCCATATTTGATGATGTCCTCTTTCACTATTGTAAGTCAGATAGTTTGGTGGTTTTTCAAAGTTTTCTTCATTTAATATGACGTTTTCTTTTTGAGTGAATTCTCTGTCCCTGACACACTTATTGTCCTTGGAAGATCCCACAGACCACCCATAGGGATGGGACCTTCCACAAGTGCAGGAAGAGAGCATCATTTGGCCCATTAAGTTGGGTTTGCAATTGTCTATTTCGGTATGTATGATGCAAATTTTCTTTAAAAGGTGTTACCTGGCAGTTGATGTTGTGGCAAGAAATGGTTCCTGCCGTGGTGTTTGGCATTCTCTGAAAGTTATTGAGGTCTCATTTAGAAAATGAGATCACCCCGTGAAGTGTGTGGTTGTTGTCTTGTGTCTCCTGTGTTAATCTTAGCCACTTGGAGGAAGTTTATTGTGGTTCTTTTATTTTCTATTAGAGGACCTGTGAACTGATAATGCTGGGTTTAAAAACCCACAGAGAACCTATCACTGTAGTGGTATTAATCACTTCACAAAGATCTACATCAGGAATGATGGCTGCGTTAGAATTTGCATGACACCAAACTGATAAACACTTCTGTAAGCTTTTGAAGAGAAATCCAGACTTGCATGAACCACTCAACTGTACACTGGGTGAGCATAATGACTCTCCAGATCTAGGGTGATGACACAATCTCCTCCCTTCCGGCCCCTAACTCATACTGGGTCAGAATCCTTAATTAAACCATGCCGCATCACAAAATGATTGCAGTCAGCCAAGTGCAATTAGGCCAGGCAACCTGGAAAGCTGTCATTCCTCTGGGAGAGAAGGAACTTGGGAAATGAGGAGCTTTTCTTTGAGGAAGTCACCTACTAATCCCAGGACTTTCGTGGGCTCAGAGGAGCAGCCATCAAGGCCCAGATGTGGGCGAGAGAGGAAAAATGTACACATTACCGTGAGTGGGAAGAAGGCAGCTGACGGAAGACAAGGAGAAGGCGCCAAACCCGCATTGCAGCACCCTGCTGAAGTGTGCCGGGCCTGTGTACATGAAACAGGGCATGCGCATCCAGTCACGCCACACAGGAGGCAGCATTTCCCAACTGTGAGCCTCATACCAGAGAGCAGCCTCAACAGGTAGGAGAATCTCTAGGAAGTCTCTTTCAGAGTTGGTTTTCTAGTGAACGGAAGAACATCTCTAAGATGTCTGTATCACACCACTCCACTCAAGGCTCAGGGATCTGTGCAGAAAAGGAAGCAGAAAGATGAAAAAAGCTGGAGTTAATGGGACCTCTGTGGAAACAGTGTCTTCCAGGCATAGCATGACTGACATATAGGTGAACTCCGAAAGACTGTGTGTGGCCACATGCATAAGACCTGCTCAGTCAAGTCCCAGCTCTGAGAAGGGGAGGTGGACACATCCCTAACCAATGAGACATTTCCAACTGATGACTGCCAGTATAGGGAAAATGAGTGTTCTCCAATGGATGTACCAACCATGTTAGAACAGTCCCGATGTCCAGGAATAATTGGCCAACACAAACAGGTTCATGTTTTTGTTTTTGTTTTGTGTGTGTGTGTGTGTGTGTGTGTGTGTGTGTGTATTTGTACGTGTGTGGCTTACTTTCTTTTCTTTTTTTGTTTGTTTGTTTCGGTCTTACCGTTTTTTATTTTAATTTTTTTGTTTTCATTTCTGTTTTTGTTTTGAGAGAAAGAAGGAACATGAAAGTTGGACAGGTGGGAGGTAGTGAAGGCCTGGGGGAGGGGAAAGAATATAATTAACTATATGAAAAATTTTAAATAAAAGATATGATGGCGGGGCTCTACATTTCAGTGATGTGAGAGGAGGCCATCATCTGCCCAAATGAATCTCAAGAAGATGCCGGGGGAAAAATAAAGACTACATTACTTTATATAGCGAGAGTGTGAACAAGCGCCCGGTGGTCATGCTTAAATGGCAGAGGTTTTGCATGTAAATGACTAACAGTTGAAAGTGTTTTGTTTTTCTGCTTGGTGTAGTAGAAATAGTATAGAGTTGGAATGCCTTAACTCAGGTCTCAACTAAACCACATTCTGGGTGTGTGATTGTTGGTCACAACTATCGTATCAATAAACTGCCAATAAATGATATGATAGTTTATATATGAATGAAATATATATGAAAAAGTGCAGTTGTAGAGACTGAAATGAAAGTGTTGAAAGCACTATGCACTATATTTTTATATATTATTATATCAACAGGTTCCCCCCCCTTTTTGTGAGAGAAAAGAAAATGCCATTCAAAAGATTAAAAATGTCCACAGAAGAATCAGTATGAGCTTACCTGTTTAAAATTCTGCCCAGATAAATATAAAGGAAACTTGTAGGGGTGTGTGTGTGTGTGTGTGTGTGTGTGTGTGTGTGTGTGTGTGTGTATGAGCGCGCACGCTTTGTTTTCCTGTCTCTGCACACTCACAGTTGTACAAGTTTTGATATGATGATAGTAGTGAGTCCATGTAGCCCCAGTCTGGGTTCTTAAATGCCATTTCTGCCAGAAGGAGCCAGATCTGAAAATGCCTGATTCACATAAGATAGTGCAGAGACGATGATGGGACACATCAGTGTGTAAAGCTTCTTGGTGATGCTTGATTAATTTGAGCAAATGCACAAATAGAAAACTGTGAGTCATAGTTTTAAAAGGAGTTTTTCCTCATATAAGTAAACAAATAAATAAGTTGGTGGGAAGAAAAATAGTAGAGTCTCAATGAACAGATCTTCAAAAGTATTTAAATTATAACTAATACAGTATTATTAAGTACTAAAATATAAATTAGTATTTCACTTGTCTGTATTAATTTTTCTTAGTACAATATTTAGATATGCTATTTTCATTCATGTTAGAGAGTAGTTTCTGAGTTATAACTAAATGTATGATGATATTAGAAGCTGGGCATACGTTGTTTATATATCAGTTTGAGTATCGCTCTAACATCCATTGAACACATTAAGATTACATTTGTGTTCCTTCCATAAATGACTGATGGGCTTGTGATAGCTGAGCATGTCTCTCTTAGAGGCTCTAGGAAGTCCCTCTGAGCCTGTGTCCTCTGAAGGTTAAATGTCCCAGAGAAAAGCTGTCTGCCCAGAACATCATGTGCAGCCTTGCTGTGCTGAGACCTGATCATGCCATGATCACTGATTTCCCCCATATCATGTCAACATTGCCTCAGAGGCCACCAGTGCCCGGCTGATTCTAAACATCTAGTTTCCCTGTTCTAAACTCCAATTTGTCATTGGCTAATCTTCTGAATCAAACCTAGAGAAAAGGAAGTATTCCTAGGAAACCTATAGATAATAAATAAGCATGAACAGCCATTTCACAAGCAGCCTGGATCAGGGCCTTTAGGCTGTTTATGTAGACTTGTTCTTGGTATTATAAATTAGCAAAAAAAAAATGGAGATTTGAAGATTGAAACAGAATATTCCTAGAGATCTTGTTTTGTCTTTGCCAATAACATCAGTTGAAATGTAATATATTCTGCTTTCATTTAGTTACAGCAGTGTGTGAAAACACTAGCAATTTTACTCATTTTATAAATGTTAATAAGAATTCCCATTCTGCAGGACGTGACCCTCTCCTCTGGGGTGCATGGCAGCCACCACCATAGGTTGGCAGTCCTCCCTCCACCCCCTCTGCCCTTACTCTCCTCTCTCATTACCCTGGCTTGTTTGCCACACTGCCAGTCATGTTCACCTGCTCCAAGCTTTACTCGGCTCTGCCGCGTCTCTCTTCCTTCTACTCTGATTTGATGAATGCCACTTAAGCTTCTGTCATTAAAGAGAAGCACTGGCTTGACCCAGGCATGTGGATAATCGGAGGGTCGGCTGTGATACCAAAACTGAACCTTCATTCCTTGTAGAACATATCAGTGTTTCAAACTCTGAAACTTTCAAGTCCCTGATGGCTGAGGGTGTCTCCCGTTTGGAAGCTGCTAGAGAGTATACACCTCATTGGAACGCGAGAGTGACTTAGGGAGTGTAGAACTCACCAAGGCTCTGGTGGCTGTGGCATGTCACTGTTTTAATAGACAATTAAGTGAAGACAGACCTGCAAATGAGAGCACCCAAGGAACACTTGCTCTGTAACAAGCAGAGTATTGTGACTGATTTTCAACGCCCTGGCGTTCCTGCACAGTAGAGCGCAGTGGATGTCAATGGGATCTTTGTGGTTCCATGCATCCTGAAGGAGCAGTTTCGCTCTGTGTGAAATCATGTGAATTCTCATAGAAGATGGAGAGATACAAACATCTGGCAAGATATTAAAGTGGCATATATAGACAAAGGCTTATGGGTTCAAAGTCTTTTCCGTTCATTTTTATGCCCCCTCCTCTTTGAGCTCAATTACCATTTAATGTCGTGGGTCCTCGGGACCAAGAATTTGACCCAGCAGAGTAATAAAGTTGACTAGGGAAAGATCTTCAATATGTGAGAGAGAAAACAGAAAACTGTTCCTAGTTGACTCTCCTCTTCTCTGTTAATGACCTGTGCAGCTTGGTTACATTTCTTTTCTTTCTTCACTAGTTCACATCAGAGCAGATTCTTGGGGAAAAAAATCTTTGTAATTCTGTTCATATGGTATAATAGATATATGCATGTATGTATACATATGTGTTGTAGGCTATAATTTTTAAATGCATTTTATTTTAAGGTTTATTTATTTTTATTTTATATGTGTGAGGGTTTTGCCTGCATTATGTTTGTATGTGCACCACAAGTAAGCAGTACCCCAGGGGACCAGAAGATGGTGTCAGAATTCTCTGAAACTGGACTTAGAATAAGGTTGTGTGCTGTCTTGTGGGTGCTGAGAACTTAACCCAGGTCCTCTGCAAGAGCAGTCATTGCTAATAACTGCAGAGCCATCTCTCCAGCCCTATATTTCAATTTAATATGTGTTTTAGTTATGTTTTTCCTTTTAGTTCTTTCCCTAAGTTTTCGACATATTCAAGTTCCAATACTGCAGTTATATTATAGTTTGTATTTCAAATGTACTTATCAGTGTGATAATTTTAATAAGATTTATCAGTAAGAATGACTCTTTGGGTAAATATGAGCAATTAAAGAAAAAGTTTTATTACTATTATTAAATTATTATTATTATTTTGGTTATTTGAGACAGGGTTTCCCTGTGTAGTCCTGTCTGTCTTGGAACTCACTCTGTAGACCAGGCTGACCTTGAACTCAGAGATCCACCTCCTTCTGCTTCCTGAGATCTGGGATAAAAGGCGTGCATGGCCACCACCACCACCGCCGCCTTGCTGGAAAACTTTTTCCCCCCCAATTAAAAGGTGTTACAATTTACAGTAGGGAAACAGAACTATTTCCTGTGTCATGAATGTCATCTGGGACACGGCATTAGGTCTGGGGACAGGGTGCAGAAATGGACCTGGGGAGATAGCTGTTCGGGAAGTTCTTTCATCACAGCATTACATATTTGCCTTGGAAATCATCAACACTGGGATTTCATTCAGACAGGGGGGACTACAGAAACGGGGAATTCCAGCATCATTTGGATGTCAACAAGAAGGGACTTAATGCTTGCTCTTTGCCAATCACTGCTAACTCATGTTTATTATGGGACAAGGTTCAGTACTGGGAAAGAAGGCACACTGCTGAATTGTGATTAAGGGTCATCCTCCTCACAGCCCTCACGATGGCAGCCCCCCAGCAGGACAGGGCTGAATTTAGAAACGAGTTAATCCTCCTTAGCACCAAGGAAAGAGAATCAGCAACTTAATTATTGGTTGTCCCTAGATAGAGGCGAAGGTACAATGACTTGTATCTAAGTGGTTGAGAGTGGAATAGAAAAGCAGGGGGCACCGAATCCGGAGATGAGCCCACTGTGAGTCACCACCGGCCGGAAGCCTGAAGAGCTTTGCCCCACGTATTCTGAAATCAGGGGTGAGATGTGTGGTGGGTGGGGTGCATTAGGAGACCCGGAGAGAAGAGCTGGGTGCAGATGTTGGCACTGCACATTTTAGTGTATCACGAAGTTCCCACCGCGAGGCGGATATTTTTAACTTCCCTTATTTGGGAGGGGGGCAGGGAGGAAAATGAACCTGAAAATGATTCATTTTCCCCAAAATCTCAAACAAATGTCTTAAAGGATAGACCACGGGTGTTGGATTGAAAGCCTGTGCTTTTTCTCCAGACTGTGCTAGTCTGTGAAGACAGAGCATAGGAAGTTTTGTATTTTAAAATGCAGAAAAGATAACAAAATTTTGGAGTCACTTGATTCCAAAAGAGAATTAAAGCAGAGATTAAAGCAGAGGGGCAGTGATCTAAGCTTACTCTTTGGGCAGTGCCACAGATCAGGCACTGGTCCAAGAAGGCCCAGTGGTATTATTTGCCCTTCTCAGAGACACCAATGTAGCATCTCTTCAGTCAAAAGCAGAAAGTGAGATTTAATAACAAAAAACGCAATTAAGACTCAGGACAACTTGCCTCTTGCTTCTTCAGTTGACCTTATAATGCTCACGGAAAGCTGAGAAAAACAGAGAAAGTATACCAGTAAACACAAAAGTATTGTCTCTATTTCAAGGAACATAACAAGCAGACTATAGGACAGTCTCTTGATTTGTCATGTATTTTTATACTACAGCAAGGTCTCCAATAATAAGGTCATAGGAGGGAGTATAGAACACTCAGGATTATCAGCACTGGAGCCGGCATTACCTGCACCTCCAGTGACCTAAACAGCTTCCAAGCAAGTATATAAATCGTAGAAATCTTCCACAGGAATCTTCGAGGGGCCAGAGAGGGGTGAATTGGTCCTCCAGCCACAGACGTTTCCACTTTGCATGGTTAGTCTATATACACTTTGTCACACTACAGGTAGACACGTGAGATGTTTGACTGTTAGTGTTGCTTATTTGTTGTTGAAACTAGAGAGAACACAAGACAAACAGGAAAGGGAAGGCTGCTGAGCATAGATTTAAAATGCTGGACCATATATAAGGATCCAAACGCCACCTTGGCTCTGTTAAACAGGGAGGTCAGGGCTCTATCAGAACCTTGCCACCGTGGGAAGATAATCTGCCTGTATTATAAAGCGAGATAATAATAGACCAAGCCCTATCAGGTCCCAGAATGAGCAGAAGGAAGCACTTTATCAGAAATGGGTTATGGCATTTGATACCCCGACCAGCAACAGCTCTGTTATTAGAATCAAACATTTCAGCAAAATTGACATTTTAAAATGTCACTGGTTAATGGGAGCCCCGGTCACTCTTACTGGTGATTCTTTCTAGGGAAAATTAAAGGGCCGTGTTATTCTTGACCAACTAGATAGAACTTAAGTTATGTGTTTGGTAAATCTGGACCAAATCAAATTAAACCAGCTGAGTGATCAAATGTGAATGCAGAGAGCCAGCTGTATTGGAGCTTGTCTGTGATTCCAGTTACTCTGAGAGGCTGAGGGGAGGGGTATGCCAAGGCCAGCTGAGGCTACAGAGTGGCAGCCCCCAAATAATGTATATTTTCAAAGTAAATTTTATAAGCATAGGGATTTTAAAACTGAAAACTGTAATTTCAAACTATATCATCATAAAAGAAAGCAAGACTGACTTCATTGTTTCAGAGGACTAGCTACTACAGGTAGACATCTAAATGACACCCAATGGTGAAGGAGAGAAGACTTTCAGCGAGCACCTTTGTTGGTCCATGAGAAAATGAGAAAGGTACTTATTTCCTATTGGCGCTTCCAGCAATCGCATGACTATGATGTATTTGTGCAGTTCCTGCCTTATTGATGGAGATTGTGTGTAAGCCGCTAACATTTGTATAAAAGGCAAAACATTGGGAGTAAAGAAATACGTTAAACAAAGAAAATGGTGGAGAAAAGGAAAGGGTTAGGAATCGGACACAATCTTAGAGAATTGGCAGTCATACAGAGATGGTGGCTGGGACTAGGCGGTGCTGGGTGTGAACAGTAAGGGAGGACCTGTTGATCTAATGGGGTGTGGCGGGCAGTGGGGAGCCAGCAGTGAAAGAACACAGGGCAGCTCTACAAAGACTAGAGGTTTTAACATACATAATGTCTTTACAGATAACCAATTTTCAGTGTGGTTTGTGTGTGTGTGCATGTGTGCATGTGAGTGTGCATGTGTGTGTATCCTTATTGTAGGAGTAAGCCATAAACCTTTACATAGCAAACACTGTATTTGCAGGGTTAGCAACAGTGAGTGAGGCTATCCTGCTAACCACTGTATACTCAGCAACTCCGTCCTTACCTGATGAACCACCTTCACAGTGCCTGCTATTGCTCTTGTGGTCATTTACATGTTTGATCTTTTCATTATTCCTCATATTGAGATGATGACGACCAATAGATTCAGTGTCTGGAATATCTCATAACAAAATCAAGCTTCTGAAAAATTCACCGAACAAGAACTGACAGGATGGTAATGAGAACAAAACAAAGGGACATTTAATGGTAATTGGATAAATTACTGCAGATTGCTATTTTCAGAGATCAACTGAAGCGTTTCTGTGTGCATGTCATTAATATCATACGTTTTCATCTTTTTATTTAGATGACGGGTTTGGACCTAGAATGCAGTGCTGAATAAATATTTATGGGGTAAATGAAGTAAATGTTTGTAGAAATCCATCATTTTAAACATGTGAAGGAATACTTTCACTTCGTTTTTCTGTAATTGTGCATGCCTGCTATGAGGAGACATTGTTCAAAGTACTAGGGACAAGCAGGCATAATAAAATACAATGTACATCATAAATCCATATGCTAGTAAAGCAGCCAAACACAATAAGAAACAGTTGCGTATGGATTAACAATGACCATGCTGTCCCTGTGTCCACAGCTGACCCCTAATCTTGTTGGCCCAGAAGGGCCTCAAAACGAAGTCCCCACTGACAAGAAAAGGAAGGGGACCAGGTTGAGGTCCATTAACAAAAGTCCAAAAAGCAAATTGCATGAAAGAAAAGGCACAGAGATTTTGGACTGGTGTGATTATTGGGGACCAGGTTTGTACCACATTAGGGTTTTTCTTTTTTTTTTTTTTTTGCCATGAAGATTGAGCACACTGCTGAACCTTAGAAATATCTCTCTGGTTCCAGTGTGGGGAAATGGGATGATATACACCCAGGAAACTATTACTGGGTGATAGTCCCAGTAATTCTGGCAGGAGGATTACTGACCTAAAGCAGCAATGGGATAGGAAAGCATATATTCTGTAGGACTGGTATATGGGGAAGGGACCGCCCAAACATCACACTCTCCTTCTGAGGCAGCAAGACCGAGGCTGTACTGCCTCTCCAGCTGGAGAAGGCTGTGCCAGGAGCGGATGAGGGCAGGGCATCAGCTTAGGGGACAGGCTCTCTATTGACCTACGAAAGCACAAGCCATGTTTAAATAGTCCTAAAAACCCAGTAGAAAGGAAAAACATTTCACTTAAAATATTCTTTGATGCTCTTAAAATACAAACACCCTAGTTGTCAGTGCTAGCTTTTCGTTTTCGTATATTTTGCTTACTACCTCTGTCTCTCCTCTTCTTCCCCCTTTCCTTCCTTCCTTTTCCTGTAGAGAAGGTATAGTATAAGCTGATCTAATAGCATAATTTATAAATATCTGACTTTAAAGATTAAATACAAATATTAGCAGGAGTCTTTTTTTTTATTATGGCTCATGATTATACAGATGGGAACACTAAAATTCAAAATGGATCCCCTTACAGCATATACCCAGGAATATCTTAGCTCAGAGACCAGAGACCACACTGGCAATAATTTTAGAAGAGTAAATTAACAGTATTGATTTTATAATATTTTATGCCTTATGAGTATATTTTCAGAGTTTTGCCTGTAAAGTGATTCCAATGCTAAAGAACAGTGTAATTGAAAACTTAAAATAATTTTGACCTTCTCCAGGGGAGAACAAATAATATATAATCATGATTGTTATACTACAATGAATAATTTATATATGAGGAATAGAAACAATTCTTTATACTTTAAGAGTCACAAAATGGCCAGGCGCTGCTGGCACATGCCTTTAATCCCAGCACTTGGGAGGCAGAAGCATGGTCTACAAAGTGAGTTCCAAAACAGGCACCAAAGCTACAGAGAAATTTTGTCTCGGGGGGGGGGGGGGGAGGAGAAAAAAAACTTAAAACAAACCAAAACAAAAAGAGTCACAAAATGTGCTTGTTCTAAAGAGACCTTGAAACAGTATCTAAACTGGTTGGACTGTAAGATTCAGGTTCTTTTTGGCACTCTGTGTTCTCATGTTTGTAATGAATTGAATTTAGTCTATCAATCCATTGTCTCAGCATTACTGTTTTCTATTAGTCGCCAGCTCAATGCACAATTTAAAATAAAAGACACCATATTGCAACCGATCGCTGAAGTAAGTGAGCAGTGCGGGAGACACTCACTTGACTCAGCGTATTACACAGAACAAGGGAAACGGTAGCCCTTCTCACAGTAAACCAGAGTGTCTTGAGGATATTCCCAGTGTCCAGTGTGAACAAGATTGGACGTTGATCTTGAACCTGAATTTTTTATTGATTGGCTATTGCTTGGGAACTATATGCAGGATCTGCTCTATTTTCACTTATTTATTTGTGGTATGAGGGATTGAGCCCAGGACCTTGTGCACGATATACAAACACTATGTCCCTAGTCCAGCATGCTGCATATTTCAAATGCCTGTATCTTCGGTTTGATTTCAAAAATGGGTTTGTATGTATTTTGCTGGAAAATTGTTATCTTAACAGACTCAGAAACCGAGGCCGGGGTAACAGCTTCAGTTGGTAAAGTGTCTGCTGTCTAAGCATGAGGACCAAAGTTTGGATTCCCAGTCCTCTGGGAAAGATGTGGAAAGGGGTAGGTACTGATGGATTCCTGAGTATTGACTGGCAAGTCAATCTAGCTCATCAGTGAGGTTCGGCTTCAATGAGAGACACTGATTAAACAAACACAAGCAAAACTCCAAACACAAAACAAAAGCCCTAACCAATTAGCTTTACCAAGCTAGTTGTTTTTCTAGGTCCAACACTGTCATGGAGTTTTTGGTTTCAGTGGTGGACAGGTGCATAACATAATGAAAGTGTAGAGTTTAACGTGAACTTCCACAGCTTCAGAATTGTTATTCAAATTATAGAAGTTCATTGAGCTATATAGATTTTAGGTCTATCTGTGAATTTTTATTGTATTTTTTGTCATTTAAAACCATTTTTATGTGTAAGCTTATTTTGATCATATTCTTCCCTTCCCACAGTCCTTCAGAGCCCCCCCTTCTCCCCACCCACCCAACCTCAAGTTCTTTCTTAACAAACAAAAACCCAATACAGCAAGAAACTGCCCGAACCAATAAAATAACATACCAAAATAAAACAAACACAAAACCAAACTATAATCATACACACGTGCACGTGTGCGCACGCGCGCGCGCGCGCGCGCGCACACACACACACACACACACACACACACACAAACAACCTGTAGAGTCCATTATATAGTAGCCAATCACTTCTGAACATAATGCCTGCCCTGGTGCTATGAATTTTTTTTATAATAAAGTTTATTTTTAAAAAGGTGGAGGGAAGTAGAGGAAGACACTTGATACCTCTTACTTCCTCATGTACATGAACACTCTCTCTCTCTCTCTCTCTCTCTCTCTCTCTCTCTCACACACACACACACACACTACTTTGAGACCATTAGATTGAAATACATATTATGCATACATAATTTCATGGCATTTCACTGAAAACAAAATTTTACTAATATCAAATGGATCAAAATAATAAAAAGCGTTTTGTGGCATAGGTCAAAATATGTACCAGCAATGACCTGTCTTGATGGGATACATGTACAAACAGCATGTCAGTGCTTATGACTCGATGCCTAGGAACCTTGAAGTAAAGCAAAAGCGACTTGAAGTGACAATGGATAGTCTCAGTGATGGGTCATTCAGTTGAGCTTACACATAACAGTGAGGCATTATTCCAGGGATTCTGATTCCCTATAAACCCTCACTAGTCAGGAACTGTGACCTACCCTGTCTAGACTAAACAGTGTGGTTAGCTACTGCTGTATATGTTTTTCTAGTTTCCTTTTTGATAGGGACTTGACAGCTGTGACATGCAGGCCAGAGTGCACTGGGGCAGCTTTCTCCCTTACTCCCCCATGGGTCACCTTATCTAAGAATGGAGGTCCTTTGGCCACCAGGCACGCCCCATGAATTGACCAGGAGCAATGCCACCTCCTGTTCCTTTTAAGCTTGCTTTAACTGAGTAGAGCAGAGAGCTCTGCTTCTTCCTCTCCGCTGTTTCCCTTGGTTCAAAAAGGTTAGAAAAGTGAAAAGAGAAGCTAGATTGATTTTTTTAAAATATCTTTTAAAACTATATTGTGGCAGAGCTCGGTTTTGGTTTTTGGTTTTAATCACTTTCCGGATTCTTCACCAGACACTCCCATGTCAGGCTATTTTCTAAGTATTGTCTGTGCATATCTTTTCTTCAGATCGAGTAGGGGGTGCATAATGGTTGCATTGTTATTTGTGTTGCGTTTCAAAATCCCCTGCACAGAACACAAAATTATTCAAACGGCTTTCTCTGGACACCCTACCTTTCTTGCCTCACGGGCTCTTTAATGTCAGTAAGTGACATTTCTTGAAAGCCCACTTTGTCCTGGGCATAGAGCAGCGTGGCCTTTGGAAAACTTCATGCGTTGCTAGCCTCTCTTTTAAGGAATGTTGTCCTTGATCTGCCACAAGCCCAGAGGCAGCAGTCTGGAATGAAATAATAGCTGGAAGGATTGTACAAGGAAACCGCCTAATTGATGTTTGTGGGCCCGTGAACAGCTTGGTGATATTCACTTTGGTTAATGACTTTTAAGCACACACAGAAGTCATTTGTACTGACCTCAATTAGAGAAGCGGAGCCACCCACTGATCCAGGGAATCCAGTGGAAATCCATACGTTATGCACTTTTCCTTATCGATCCATTACATAACAGATGCAGCTGACAAAAATCGTTAGGTTTCATTTTTAGCCAAAGAAATTCTATCAAGTGGGCTGGGGCATAGAAGGAAACAGCTGGCTTTATTTCCCTAGTTCAGTGGTTCGGAAAGTTGGATCAACTTGTCCTTGGTTTCATGTGATAGTGTTCGGGAGAATTTGTGTGCAGTGGAATAACAAAATATTTGTGTAATCAGATGGATCCATTTGAGTAAAGTAGCTTCAAATCATACTAAAAAATGGTAAGGAAGATTGTAATCTAAGCAGATTTTTAAAAAGATTTATATATTTTAAAGAAAGATTTATGTACTCTGTGTACAAGTGTTTTGCCTGTGCGCGCGTGTGTGTGTGTATAATATATGCATATCCTCTTAAAGTGCAGAATTTTATTTTAACTGCTGAGCCATCTCTCCAGCACCAAGAAAGAAAAATTAATTCCATAATTCTTAGTGAAGCTTTCTTTCTACTTTGTTCCTTAACAGACTTGTGATAATTTAAAAGATATATATATATATATATATATATATATATATATATATATATATTAATGTGATAGTACTCACACTTTGTGGACAAGTTAATCAAAATATTTGAGGGGCACCAAGGCCCCACTTAGCCTTCACAGGTTTTGGAGGCCTGCCTTACTGTGTCCTATAATCTCTTGTTGTCACTCTGGAGGAGGAAATCTACCTTCAGGCCAATGTTACCATTATTTTATAGTGGTGGACTCCGAGAGTCATAGCAAAACTGTCAATCTGGTTAATGTTCAAGTAAGGCAGGGCTAGAGGGCTCTCTCCTTAAGAGCATCCTCCTGTGGACCCAGAAAGAGTCCACTCTATTCCACCACGGTCCTATCATAGCTTTCGGTTCCCCAGGGAAAGCTGAGTAAATAAAAACAGCTCATAGAAATGGCACCTGATGCAGCACACCAAGTAATTAATTCTATGTCCCCAGCCACGAGATAGTCTGAATAGAGAAGATGTTCAGCTTCAGCTACCACTCTGGTGGTTAACTGTGTGTTAAGTAGTAGTTCAGTGTTAATAGGTTTTGTGTCCTAGAAGACAAAAGCCTTGGGACCGTAGAGGAACTCAGCAATTTGTACTTCCCACAGCAGATAATGTTTTGCAGATCTGGTTATATCAAGTTGGAGCCCTGTACTTCCCATAGCAGAACACTAAAGCAGAGATTTGATAATGTTTTACCAATTTTCAGGTCAGGTAGTGGTTGAACCAGGACTTCAATGAATAATGCCTGCCAAGAGCTTTTCAAAACTCCCTGAAAACTCGTGTCTTTAAATCAAACGACACGATTGAGACAATGATTTCTTTGCTAACGTGTGACTTTCCTGATGATTCTGTAACTGTGACGCCCCCCCCCCCCCCATTGAAAAAGGTGAAACTGAAAACAGGCAATGGCTGTTTTTTCAGATTTGCTGTTTTAGGGACTTGAGCAAGGACTTTTATAGTGAAGAAGCCAGCCTTTGTTTTCGGTGCATCACTATTCTCTTCTTGTAATGGATCAAAAGACCAATACAGATAAAATAATAACAGTAAAGTGCCCGGAAACTTGAGAGGATACTGCAAATGTCACATCGTGAGGGACTTGAACTTCACCTTCAAAATCATGTATCGAGCTCATGTATCCTTCTCCAAGCGTGGTCAAACATTCAAATATTTGCTTTCGGAGTAATTTGCCCTAATGACTTGGAAGCATTTTTAAGGAACAGTGGTGGCATTGTTCTGCCCCTGCAGCAAGCACATCCTTTGTCAGATGTCCTGAGAGACGGAAACAGTCCACCAGGATGGGTTGAAGACATGGTGCTACGTTATTAACCTTGTCTTCAACTTGACAAAGTGTTGGGTGTAGATTATTGTATCACCGGCACCGTGGAGACACGCCCACCTGGCACTTAGCTGCTGGCTGCCAAGCAGTAGAATGAGAGCTCTCTGAGCTTTTCTGCAGGCCACTCCCAGGTTTTTTGTCATTTAGAAAGCGCTAGAATTTTTGGAAAAGTCTTAAATGATTTCGAATAGGAAGTTGCTTGTTGGCAATTCCGTTTTCACAGGTATTGAGAACTTCTGGGCTGATCATTTAAACTTGATCAGTAGAAACTAGAGAATTTCAGCCATGACAGAAACTCGTGGATCTCTCCTCTGCCTGCTATTCAGCAGTGAGATTTGGGGACTGGCATATGTTGTCTTTTGGGAGACCCTAGATAGGAATAGAGATACTCAAAAAGCAGAAACTTTCTCTGTTAAAGAAAGAATAAAAATGTCTCACTGGGAAAGGATCTGAGAGTTGGCAGATGGCTCCTTTAAAAGTTCTTGCTTCACGTGTCCGCCTGCCTGCTAAAAGACTCAACAATGGACTGCGATTTCTCTTCTAGTAAAATTCGCCCCATACAGTGTTAATAGTTTTCAAATACTGAAAGGGGCATTTATTGTTAAGGCAGGAAGCGAACTGAAAATTTTGTCACACTTAAAATCATTCTGTTTGCTACTGTTGATGTGCGGAGAGAGAACCTGAGGTCAGGATCGCTAAGTGAAAAATAGGTGTGATGAGACTGTGTTTTTTTCTTTGCTTCACGTTAACGTGTTTCGTTAATGTGTTAATTAATGCATTAATGTGTTTCGTTAGGTTGGAAGGGGTCAGCGAGTGAGAGAGAACAGGCCTGTAGGACAAGGAGTTAAATCTGATAGGGTTCCAACGTTATTCAAGAAGACTTTAGAGCCAATGGTGAGCCAACAGGTGCAAAGATGTGGTGTGGACCTTCAGGCGAGTGTGAAATGTAAGCTGAGGAGGAAGGCAGGGGTAGTGAACAGGGGCTGGAGGAGGAGAAGCAGCAAAAGCAGGTACCAGGTGGATCGGGCAACACCGACGAGACAGAGAAATGTCAGGGAATAACTCTTGCCGGCAAAACACAACACGACGGGTCACTAAACAACTCAGGTGCCCCTCTCTGGAGTGACTAACCGTCCCATTTATTTTTAGAAGTGCACATCCAGATCTCAGTTCCAGAATGACATAGGGAACCTAGAGACGGTTTGTAGAATTTCCTTCCAGCCCTGTAAATTGCATAATCCTATGTTAAACATTAGGTCAAATGTTGAAATTTTATATTCCGAAAATGTTAATTGTAAAGTGTGGGGGAGTGCATCTCTTTTAGGAGCCAGAAAAATCTTGGCTTATATTCTGAATAGTTCATACATATGTAAGAAGTAGCCCTTGGAAGCCTTTGTGGGCTGACTGTAGATCCTCCCTAGGCTCCGAGAACCTGAGAGAAAAAGAAAAATGAAAGATACATCTTTCGAGAAGAGACTTTAAACACCAAGTTAAGCACCATAGCTTGCTTGATTCCTGCGGCCCATGCCTCAAGTGTCTGGAACATTTGGTGAGAAATTGTAGTGTTGTTGTGAGTCAGGCATTTCAACTGTATGAAATTATCCAAGCAGCATGAAAACCTTTGCCACAGCTCAGCCCCCAGTCTAACCTTGTTGCTGAAACTGAGGTACTGTCTTCAGGTAGGCCTTCTCATGATGCTTCAGCACTAACAGTGTTTAGACTCCACTCCCCTTTAATTAGCGGAGAATGGGACCCACAGATTGTTAGAGTACTTTTACATCAGTCAATAGTTTAAAAAAAATCTAGTTTTAAAAGATACCTTCTCTTATACTTGAAAAGTAAAGAAAGTTTATTGACTAGTGATGCTTCTAGTTAATTGGAGTAGAGGGATAATATCTTTATAATATGTAATATAATTTATCCCCATGGCTCTGGAATGAGGTAGCTTGAGATCCTATGCAAAACACTAATCCCCAGTTGCCATAACTTGCAGTTATTTGAAGATGATTTTTACCCACTCATGTGTGCAGTCTGTCCAGGTGACAGAGAAGAAAGGGGTGAACTAATTCTAATCATTATATATGGGAATCCTAATGGAGTCAGTGGTATCCACGCCACAGTAATCAGTAACAACTCCTCAAATTCTATCCCAGTGGTCCTCCTAAATCCTCATGTATTCACAGTATTTATCTTACTGAGAAACAAAATAAATATTTCAAAAGCCTATAATACGATTTCTAAGATTGTGCCATGTTGAATATTCTCCTATGCAGTTTGTGAAGTTATTTTCAAATATTAAAAATTATTGAGAATTACAAATGAATCAAAGAGTTGGCTCTCACGCCGACACTAGAGGGTAATAACAAGTTATTATTTGTGCACTATTTATAAAAGTTAAAACTTCCACACAAAGTTCAAATGAACCATTTTGACCGATCTGTTTCCATAACTAATTTAAAGGGGACACTAATTCTTTTCTGTGATTGGAGAAGAAAGGTAGGGGCTCTCGACCACTCTGGATGCCACGTGGTTTGAGCCATTACAAAATAATAGTTGTCTGTTATGTCAGTGGAGCAAAATCACTAAGAGAGTTTGTATTTTGTGTGAGTACAAGAACGCAGAGGGGAAAAAAATATCAAAGGATTACCAGGAATTTATTGAGGAATGCAAAACTTCTCATATGGAGAGACGCTTTACACAGCAGGGACTTCAGCCCATGTGTGAGGCAGGCTGCTTGCATGGTGAAAAACAAAACAATGCCGCCCCCTCCCCTGCTCTCGGTCGGCTCCCCCCCCCCCTACTCCATTGACATGCATAGCTGGCCTGGTAGGTGTAAAAATAGACCGGCAGTCCCTGAACTGGAAATGGTCACTGAATGCGGGCTACAGTTGCTGGGGTTTTGAGTTCTCTCTGACACCAGCAAACCGAGCAGCAGATGGGGAGAACTGGCAAGGGATATGTCGGAGAGCTGAGCAGTGGGGTCACGGAGAATGGATTGATCCTGCTAGCGCATACCCTGGAGCCCAGGCCAGCGCACCCCGGACCAGGGCAGGCCCACAGATCACCACTGTAGAGCTGAGATGGGCAATGCTGCTCTCTGCTCGTCCTGCCATGCGAACAAGAGCGTTAGAGCACAGGGCAACATGCTGGAGCTGGATCCAACTCCAGACTACTATGGCTGTAACAGTGAGGAAGCCAAAACACCTGTGTCCCGGGTAAGTGCTAGGCCATGAATGAGGAAGATGGGAGGATGTCGGTCTAAGAATCAACAGTGGTGCTCATTGGTCAAATCTCTCAACTTCCTGGAAGGAAGCTGGCGTGAAATCAAAGTGATTTCACCACCTGACTGTCTGGGACTCAGGGGCCGGGGCGGTGTGGTCTGTATGCCACAGTAGGCCCTGCGTTTATCTCTTCCTGCTTCTCTGTAGCTACAAACTGACAGGTGAAGAGGAACATTGCATTGTCTCTTTGGCTTGGAGTTTCAGCAAGGCTGAACCTGTGTGTGTGTGTGTGTGTGTGTGTGTGTGTGTGTGTGTGCGTGTGTGTGTGTGTTTGCACGCATATACCATTATAGAGTGCGTTTCAGTAGCATTGTAAAGACTCACGTTCAGGCTGCCAAATTCTTTTTCCTATTTTTCTGTTCTTGTACACTTCATTCTTTCGTTAGGCCAGAGGACATTTTGCAAACCTGTGCTAACTTAAAATCCCTGTTCTCAGCGTAAAGGCATTGTTCATGCCTTTAGTGAGTAACTTCCATGAGGCCTTCAGATAAAGATAGTAGGATCATACCAGTTTCTGAAAAGGCTTAAATGGGGAGATGAAAGATAAGTTGGCCTTCAGATTTTAATAATTCTCTAACAAATGGTCTGCAAAGACGTAATCTGACTTCAAGGTCAGTCAGTGTTGGCCCGGGTTGTCCTGTGTGCTGGAAGACTCACAGTTGACCAGAATTTCAGAGTGCTGGCCCAAGGGTTTCCAGGAGTGATCGCTGGCTGTGAGGTGTGCCTGACTCCTTGGCTTTTACTCTGACCTGGATCTTGGGAACTGTCAGATTGTATTGAAAATGAAACCCCAACTTAGAACCTGTCACTGAGAACAATTCGTAGAGCAATGCTGTAGCTGGCCAAGGAGAGCAGAAAGCCCTGGAATGAGGGAGTTACCCAGACCAGAGGAAGTGCAAGGTTTGGGAAGCAAAAGCCTTCTACAGGGACAAGAATGGCATTAGGTTGCTCGGTGAGGGGGAGCCAAGAGCAGGGAGTTGCTTCTTTTGGGTCAGAGTTGAAATTAATCACATCCAGGCCAAGATCCTTGAGGATCCCACAGTGATTTCTTCTAATGCTACAGAGCTAAGGGACAAAACAAGGTGGGTGAGAAGTAACCACACGCTTGCCTGTTCCAGAATAAAAAATATATCCTGTAATAATTAATTACCTTACTTAAAATCTGTATGGTCATGGGCTTTTCAAAATAGTTTAGAATTTAGGAGATTCAAAATACTGGTTAATAATTACATTGCTGTGTTTAAGTTATATATGTATATGCCGTTTATCTTTTAAGGGCTGGAGAACTCAAATGTAAGAGTGAAGCAAAGGTAACCCTTTAAATGTAGAGGATGGAGAAGGGATCACTTCCTGAGTTTTTATGGTGTTGATATAATTTTTGAGGTAAAGAGGAAGTGACAAGGTAATCTTGAAACTCCAGGGCTAGAATGAGAAATTCATCCAGGGTTCAAAATTTCATTAAAATGATATTTCAGAGTGTTGTGCTTTTTTCTGGTACACACCTATAATCCCCAAACTCAGGAGACTGTTGCAGGCTGACCTCACTCCCCAAATATTGGTGATGGTAAAAAACAATACATTCTTCTTCAGTGCCATTATTATGCATTTACATTTGAGATTTTCTAGATAGGTGCTAATAAAGAGGAAGTCAGAGCAGAATGATTGCCAGAAGCTAATATAATTAAGCATGAGCACATATAAAGTAATTATAAACGTCAGTCTAAGCATTATTTTGACTGGATGATAACTCTTCATCTAAAAAGCAAATTTTGAGAAAATTAAAGTAAAAAAAGGGGGGGTATCAACTTTTTAAAATTCTGTATTTGGGAAGTAGTATATTATTGTTAGAAGGTCTCCATAGATGGAGGCTTAAATCTAGAGTACAGTTAATCAGACTCTGGAGAGGTCCTGTGAGTGAATGCGCTAGTCTTCTGGCACAGGGTCCCCATTGTAGACTAGACTACGCCTCTCTGCATTGGTTGTCATAGCAACAGATACACAAATGGACTTTGCTGTAGTCACATAGTGGCAAAGTCCTTCTGTTATGAAAGTTTTGACTAAATGATGCAGTCAGTAATTAATGATTTTAGTTACTGTTTTGCTCATTTATAAAAGTAAACATTAAAAGTTACTATATATCTATTATTTTATTAAAAGTATATAATCTAATGATCTTCAGTTTTGGAAAATTGTGCAGACTTCTAGGCATTCTGGGTACATAAATTGTAGCAGTTATTTTGAAAGCAGCTTGGGAAACTATACCAACATTTTTTGCAATTCCTGGTTTTCACTTAGCCATAGCCAATGCCATTTAGGACTCCATCACCAGGAGGTGTTTGCACTGAGAAGGAAGGCAGACCGACCCGCTAGACAGATGTACCACATCCAACTCCATATAACTGGTTGCAGAGCCACACAGCCGAGCATTCCCACAGCTACTCACCCTGCAAAGGCCCAGGAGAACACCCACCTGTGAAAGTATCCCTTCAGATCTCCTGAGAACATGGCTGCTTTCCTAATGAAAATGTCACCCCTCCTTCGCTTATGGATTTCCTCGGAATCGTGTTGCTGCTTATATTGCGTTAGTCTCCGTAGGGGTCAAAGATCTGCCATTCTAGTCATTGTCTTCTCAGCTTCTGGAAAGAAGAAACATTCAGGGCAGGAGAGGGTGGAGACAAAAGCAACTGCTATAGATCTTTCTACAGAGTAGGTCCTGGAGGGATTTTCATTTCTTTCTATCATTTTTGTGTCGTGTTAATTTCATGTTTTATTACAGAAGGGGAAATGTATCACTTCTCAGATTCATCTCTAGTCCCACTTTTTAGGTGGCCTTTGTATCTTTTAATTTCAATTGGGAGAGATGTAGCAAGTCCACTCCCCAGGATGTTTCTGTCTGGGGCATCGCCTAAAGGCCTTGCAGCTTCCGTGTAGGCTTCATGGAATTTTGACATGATCTGCTAAGGCTCCATCAAGAACATTGTCAGAGAACACTGTCTTTGTTTTGCCCTATATTCTTATTGCCCTCACTTATGAATTTACATATTGGTTTACATATAATCTATTGTTTTGCATTATGATCACTTTCTTTTGTACTTCATTACATCAAATTGATTTTTAAATTCATTCTAAGAGGAAACCATAAATGTGGCACTTCATCACGAATGTTGTTTTGATTACCCAACTCGGTTGAGTTTGGAATCATTTTGACTTTAATGTGTTCCTTTTCAGAGGGTTCCATTTCCTTGCTTCATTTATTTTCATATTTTGCCCCAATTATAGTAGAAACATTTCAGCTGTTTATTTTGCACTTTGTATCATTCTGTAGTCTGCTTCTGATTTTGTACTGTGAGCAGTGAGCCCTGTGATATTATAAAAACAAGTCAACACTCTTCTATTAGGTTGATGCAAAAACCAAGTCAACAACAGCTCTTTACTGAGTGAGACATAGTTATTATAGGGGCAGGACGTGTAGCTACAAGATGGAATTCTGCAGTATGGGGAGCAGATTCTAACCAAGCAGAGAGACACAAGCATGCTGCCTCACTGAGAGTGAAATGAGCCAGTATGTTGGAAGCAGGCGGGAGAGAGAGAGAGAGAGAATATTGTGAATCCTATTAGTATGTCAAGAGGGTTAAACTTTTCAGGTTTTTAACACAAAAGGAATAAAATAGGCAAGTTGAAATTATATAAAAGATAAGAAAAGATACTCACGTTGTTAGATAATAACTCTAATATGACCTAAGGATATAGTAAAAAACCATCCCATTAAAGTATTTCAAAGAGTAATAAATGATGCAGAACATGGCCTTATACCTTTGGGATACATTTTTTAGTGATAGCGATCAGAAGTGGTCTAATTTTCGAAGTAGAACTTAGACACATAAAATCAGAGTATAAGACAAAATTAAGCGGTGTCATGAGGGATGAAGTAGATCCTCGTAGGATGCTGATGAAGAGAAGGACCACTGTAGGCCTTTGTACCCTGGAATGATTCATGACCAGGGGCATTCAGCAGATCTGTAGCAGAAGAACTTCCATACAAACTAACTCACTAGAGAGCTGCTGCTATGAGCCTATCAACCTACACCTTCTACTGATGCCAAGCAGACCCTTGTACCCAGGATCTAACGCTGCCCCCGCAACCTTCTTACACCCTTTAAATAAGAAAGCAAGATGACACCTGGATTTCTAGGGCTGTCAGCCTCAGTGCTGAAGCCAGTATCCACTGTGATTTGTAGGTGTCTAGGTGGAATTAACTCTTAGTATGCAGACTGTCACTCCTGATAATGGAGGAGGGGGAACTTGAAGTAGATCTTGGAAGCTGTCGGAAAGTAGAGTTTGGATTGCCGTGTGAAGAAATTACACTTCTGCTTTCAGTAAGCATGAGTGAGCCAGGCACTGGTCTGAAGGAATGTCCTAAGATGGACAAAGCAGACTCTCCATTAGAAGATTTGAAGGTGCTACGGAGCTTCTGAGTTTGCAACTCACTTTCCATAAGAGCTACAAAAATATAAAGTTTACTTAGCTCATGTAAAGACTATCCAGTTAATCTTGGAGTCAGTGGTGTGACATTAGAGTGATCTAGAAATACCATGCACCCTCTCTCTAGCTGTAACACCTGCTGGTCAGGCACAGAAACAAGGAAATTTGGGTAAAAAGCATAGGATTTTATTATTATTGTTGTTGTTATTATTTTGTTATTGCATTACTATTATTATACTATTATTTTTTTATATTATATAAAATAATTATATAATAGTAATATTATATTACTATTATTATACTATTATATTATCATTATTGTAATATAAACCAAGATTTAAAACATGGACTGTGTACTAGAGGGAGACCACAGACCAAAGGCATTTATGGAGAACTGGTTAGATTGTGTTCATATATCATGAACTAGCTTCTTTTTGACATACTCAACAAAGTGCCTACCACCTACCTAACTGTGCTTAGTGGCTTTTTGTGGAAAAGGTGAATGAAGTAACTTGAAAGTCACCCAAAGAAGCAGATCTCATTGTGGATGCTTTCTAGATGGAGGCAACATGTCCTCAAATCTGACCGAGATGGTAAAGTGGGAGAGTCACAATAAAAACAAAATGTAAAAGACTAAAGTGTCTGCCGTCAACTTAAGTTCCAAACGTAAAGGAACCTTCCTGTAATTTACATATTATCCTGTAAAATAATAAATAGATCTGTTCTTGGGCAGTTATTTACCTGGGTAACAAACTGTATACGAAGATTAATAGTTGCATTTTTAAGACACGTGTTTAAAGATTGTTTTATCATAGGAGGAATAATTTAATGCAAACAGTAATATCTAACTCAGTATCTGGCACACGCCTCAATATCTGTCTTATGACGCGTACGTCCAAACCAAACATTTGTGTTTATTTGAGCTATGTGCTGATTTTTCAAGCACCATTTCTTCTGCTGAATTTCCTAAGATGAACTCCACTCCACCCACAGTGTCTCTTCAAGGTCACCCGCCCGGGATGGAGCTGAGAATTCACGGGAGAGAAAGCGCTCCTATTTTTTGAGCACTTGCTTCCTTCCCAAGCAGACATCTGCTGCGATTCTTACTCATTTCCAGTTCCTGATTTAATTTCTTGGTTAAATTTATTATGCCACAGGAAACATCCACCTGCTTTGTGATTCCTTTATTTTCAACCTGAGGGTGCCTTTAAAATTTATGCCATTTTATATCACATTTCATTATAAAAATCTTGGTGATTTGACTTCTCAATGCTTATATTCACATCGTGTTTGTGTGGGCTTATGTAAGTGCAGGAAAGTCTTTTTGCCCCTTTCTGTAATATTCCTGTATAAGAGCTCAAACATCAGCATGATTACCTGACATGAAATCTTTGCAGTGGCATTCCCGAGTAAGTCAATTATGTATTAAAGCTATGTGAAAGCTGAGTATTTAGTGTTAGACATTATTCATCGAAACTGGTTTTTGAGGAATTATGTGTGCTGCTGACATATAGTTTATTTAAAATCTTGATTTTTTTTTCCCACTCTACCTACCTGACATTAACGAGTTACAATAGGGGGATTGGAAACAATCTGAATTTTTTTTTTGTCTGACAGTGTAGGAGTCTCCACAGTCTAACAGCTGCCTTTCTTAACTAAATACACAATGCACTAAACTTAAATGTTAAGATTGATAGATGATCTAATGAAGAAGTCTCACTTTATCATGGAAAAATACAAGAAATTAGAATTCTACCATGATGGGAAAAACATATTATTATTTCTTGTAATCTGCTATTTCAGTATCTTACCTTTCTAGATTGTTGGCCACCTATGGGAAAGAAGGAAGCATCCACTGAGATACCTAGCAGGGCAGCGATGGCCAGGAGACTTTGTGAAAAATTTTTGAAGCCCCAGTTGTTACGTATAGTCCCTGAGTTATGAAGGAAAAGTTGTGTGTGCTCATTACTTTTTTACCGTTGAGATAAAAATCCCATGACCAAGGCAAACCTAAGGAGGAAGGGTTTATTTAGTTTTCTAGTAGCAAAGGAATAAGGTGCCGTCATGGCAGCAAGCGCCAGGCACTGAATGTTGAGGACTCACATCTTGAACTACAAGCAAAGAGCAGAAGGTACAAAGTAGAAGTGGCTCAAGTCTTCAGACTCTCAAAGCCCACACGCAAATGCTTTCCCCAACAAGGCCACACCCCCTAAACTTTCCAACAGACCACTAGTTGGGAATCAAGCCAGGGAATACATGAGCCTATGGGGAGCACTCTTATTCAAACCTCCATAGCCTTTTTAGGAGTAAAAGATGATCAACAATTTTCGTTAATAATGTGAATATTTTACAAATTTGTTCAGGAAAGTATTCTGTGTGATTAGTTCTTCTCAAAAATGGCTTATGGTGATGTGGGATGTCCTTCTGTATATGTGTTGCTTTTATTGGTTGATAAATAAAACTGTTTGGGCCAAGGGCCTAGCAGAGTAAAGCCAGGTGGGAAATCAGAACAGAGAGAGAGAGAGAGAGAGAGAGAGAGAGAGAGAGAGAGAGAGAAGCTGAGTCAGGGAGATGCCATGTAGCTGCAGTGAAGAAGGACACCAGAACCTTATCAGTAGGCCACAGCCTCATGACAATACTCAGATTAATAGAAATGGGTCAATTTAAGATGTAAGAGCTAGTGAGAAATATGCCTAAGATATTGGCTAAACAGTGTTGTAATTAATATAGTTTCTGTGTAATTATTAAGGCCTGGGCGACTGGGAAACGAATAAGTAGTCGTTGTTTACATTATGGAGGTTAAGTGTAGTAGTGCATGCATTTAATATCAGCTCTTGAGAGGCCGAGGCAGGCTGATCTCTGTGAGACTGAGGCCAGCAGGGTTGATAGAGTGAGTTCCAGGACAGCTAGGGTTACATAGTGAGGCCCTGTTTCAATCAAAGAAAACAAAACAGAACAAAACAAAATGGCATATGGCATTTAACTTCTTGTGCTTCGTTACAGGATGATTTTTTTTGATGATTGCTAATGGCTTAGTTGATAAAGCCTATTTGGCATTGTGTAATAAGTACACAGCATGAAAGGTCTAACTAGTCTATAAAGGTAGCTCTTCTCAAAGTGTATTCAATGAATAACATATCTGAAAATCACCTGTGGTGTTTTAGACTGGCAGAACCTTTGAAGACCTCCTCAAGATGAATCTCAGGTGGTAGCCAGGAATATATGTTTAACCCGATTAAGCATGATCTCTAAGAAGCTCGTAAGTGAATTCACAAGTTAATTCTGGCAGGATAACTACTGTGTTGAAAGTGGGGTGGATTGATTTTCCTGAAGAGACAGACTGGGTGTGTACTGTCGGCACAAGGACACAAGAATGTTAATAGGCCTTTCTTGTCGAACTTGTTGGCAACACTCTATCGGTAATTAAAGAAGCCAAGGCCACACGGCCTATGTAGGAACAGAGGATGCTCCACCACTGCACCCCTGTGGGTTTGTGCATCCCCTTAACAACCAGAAAGGTTCTGTGCTGTACTGCAGAGGAGTTTGAAACCACGGCACTTAGAAGACATTTAAGTCCCACTCTCCAAAGCAACTCATTTCATGCATACTTACAGAGAGAAGTCCCTTTATTTGTGCTTTGACCTTGTCAGCTGTCCCCAGAAGTACAGGCACAGAGGCACCAAAGGGGTTATGAAATGTGTTTCCAACCTTTCAAAATTAGAATTTGACTCCACTGTCGGGCATTTTGAATAACAAGATTTTTCAGAAATGCCCGTTATTCCCTCTGAGTTGAAGTCCAGTCCGTTATCGTGGCTGCATTCCATACTTCTTCTCAAAAAGTCACACGGCACATGAGAGATGATTAACAAATATCTCTGGCCTCATTAGAAGTTCTTTGCACATCAACTGTTAAAAGCAAAACCATGGACGTATTAGAGTTAGCAGTTTGTTCCAGCAAAAGACAGCTGATGAATCAACCCTGAGCCAGGCCTGGAAGGAAGACCAGACAGGCAGGAAGTATGGACAGAAAAAGGAGGTCATGTATGGAAATGGCTACAGCTCTGCCTTGGTCTTGTTTGAGTCGGATGGGAGGAGCCTTTTGCTCTTCTGGTCATGGTTGGATGAGCTAGTGATCTGAGATGGTAAGGCTCAGCTGCCATTTGGTCTGGACTTGGCAATTGCTCCAAGAATATACTGTGAATTAGGCTTTTATCTGGGGGTTACAATAGGTTCCAGCTTGCTACAGAGAGACTCATGGTAGAGAGTTCTCAGACAACTTCTGGGCAAAATGTACTTTATTTAATATAAATAATATGAAACAAAATATTCAGTATTCCACATATATGTTTATATGTGTGTGTGTGAGAAAATAGATATTTTTATACAACACATTCTGAATAGGCTTTTCCCTCTACCAACTTCTCCCAGTTCCTCCCCACCTTCCCACCCATCCAAATCCATACTCTTTCTTCCTTCTATAATTAGAAAATAAATGGGAACCTAAAAATAATAATAAAATAAAAACATCAACAAACCTGTATATGATCAAGCAAACAACAAATTGAAGAAAGAACCAAAAGCATAGGAAACACATACAGTTACAGAGACACACAGAAACGCCATAAGAAGACACAATTGGAAAACCATAATATATAAACAGGAGATCTATAAGGTTTAAAAAAAACCATACAAAGCATTATGAGACAAAAAACTTCTACAACTACCATTTATTCTGCTTTGTGTTGGCTATCTACTGCTAGGCAGCTGTGAGTTTCTGTATTTATTCCTACCTACTGCAAGAGGAAGCTTCTCTGATGGTGTGAAGCTGAGTGAGACACGAAGCCATGAATATAGTAGAATGTTATTAGGAGTCATTTTATTGCTATGTTCCAATTAGCAATAGGTTTCCTGCTAGATCTGTGTAACCTGTCTAGTTTAGGTCTTGGCTCACTCTAGCAGTGTTGGGTATGGGTTCTATCTCATGGAGCGAACCTTCAATTCAATCAGATGGTGGATGGTTTCTTCCACAAATTTTGTGCCACTGTTACACCAATGTACCTTCCATGCACGCACATGAGGATTTGTAGCTGTGTTGCTGTTTATCTTTTTCTCCTGGTAGTGTGCAGGACAGCTTCCAGAAAGACTAGTCAGTAAGGGTGAAGGTCCTATGTAGTCATCAGCTCAACTTCTCTGTGTTCAATGAGTTATGCAGGTGTCTTCAGCAGTAGAGTCTTGCCATCAGTTTGTGGAGCGCAACCAAGAGCTTTGTAAATAGCTTAGATTGTTTGTGAGTTTCCAGGCTCCTTCGGCCCACAACTTGGTTAGGTATAGCCCATTCCTGACACTGAAGGTTTCATTTGGTGGCGAGAGACGTTCAGTTGGGGCACCATCTCTTCTGTTATTTGGCAGTTCTAGTTAGATCACCTTCATTTATGCATATTATTATTATTATTGTTATTATTATTATTATTAGTTTTTCTGAGACAGGGTTTATCTGTATAACCATCCTGGCTATCCTACAATTGCTTTGTAAACCAGTCTGGTTTTGAACTCATAGAGATCCATCTGCCTCTGCCTCCCAAGTGCTGGAATTAAAGGGTGCACCATCACTGCCTAGCCATATATGTCTATGTTTTAAGAAGCTTCTACTTTAGTAAGTTTCCATATGAGCTTCTCAATTTTTCCTTAGTTTTAGCTGTCTCTTCACATATTCCCTCCCTTACCCGCTCTTCCCATTCCCATTTCTATTTGATTCTCCATTCCATATATTTTCAAATTGTCTGTATAATTTATTTTATTTGCTTGTAAGATTTGATCCTGAGTCAATGCATTACAAGATAATAAATATCGAATTCCATTAAGTCCATTCCTTCTCTCCCTCTCTCCTTTCCTTACTGCCTCCTTTCCTCCTTTTAGTCCTCCCTTCCTTCCTCCATTTCTCTCTCCCTCGCTTCTCTTCCTTCCTCCCCTTTGTACAGACATACATTAAAGAGCTAATCTTGGCTTTGGTGATGCTTAAGGAATGACACAGCAGTCCAGATGTGCATGCCAATCGCAGTTCTCATTTTTGCATATTATTCATTCAATTACAGCTGTGTGCCAGAACCCAGCCGTGAGCATTGCTCAGCCAAGTTGTTAGTGTGCTCACCTATTTTGTGTCTAAGAACTTGATCTGTTATTGAGACTATATCTATTCTCCATAGGATCACAAGGTGACCTAGAGGTGGAAAATAGGAAGAGAAAAGTAAAAATCAAAGAATTCTAAAAACATGAGATGTGGGAATGTGTGTAGGACACCATATTAATTACCGATTATTGATTCTTGGTTATCCCTGGATTCTGTTCTGGTACACTGTATAGAATTAAACAAGTATAAATTTTCATAACTCTTCACAAAAGCTTTGTGAATCTTGTTCTAAACCATAGTTTCATGGTTCTCTACTACACTAGAACCACATTCTTAAGGACTGACATATACTAACTACATTAGTTCTCACAGTTCCCCCGCCCCCCATAAACCAAGTGAGGATTATTGGAACTTGGTGACTTGCTTAAGTCACAAAGTTCATGGAAAGTGACAGAACCAGAATTAGGAAAGCAGTTCTCAGCATGTTCTGCTGCTGTGCTGACCTTCTAAGCAAAGAGTGATGGAAGAAGGAAGATGTGGGAGAAAGCAGATCACATGTTGTAAGCTTGTGGGTGCTGGAAAGTTCTACCCATTTGAAAAATTGCATGTCTGTAACTCACCCCCTCTCCACACACATATAATTAAGAGTTAAAGAAATAAAAATGAGAAAAAAATTCATCTAGAAGAAAATAGAGAAATGTTTTACTGATTTCAGGCCTCAAAAATATAAAAGTAATAAAAACCAAACTCCCATAGAAGTAGAAGTTTACACTTTGTACTTTATGTAACAAACAGATTAATTTGGTTGGTTATAAAAAAGACAACAACAGAATTTTACAATGTCTCTGTAAATATTTTCAAAACAAAAGGCATTTTAAACTCTAAGGAAACACACACAAAATCAAAGAAGCCACATGTAGTTGACAGTAAATTTATGACTAAGTTTCCAAATGTTCCAGAAATGAGAAGCCATGTCAGATCACAAGACTGTAATGTCAGTGGGGCAAGGCAATGTGAGTTGGTTCTGAGGTTGCCTTTCTTAGGAGGAGCTCAAGGCCGGCCAGAAATGTGCACGTTCCCTAGCCCTTGAAGTCACTGTCGCGTTATTAGGTTGTCAGGAGGCTACAGTCAAGCAGAGCAAGAAAGTTATGAGGGGCTTTTAGTCATAAAATTGTTTCAAATAATAAAAGTCAATGAGAGTAGCTAGTTATGTATAAATGTTTGCAGAAAGCTAAAAATCATAATTTGTCTGTAATACATTTGTAAGATTTAGAATATGTTCCAACCCTTTTACACAGGAGATACTTATTTGGTAAAGTTATTTTTTTAAAAGTAAAAGATGGAATGTTATCACCCCAAATTTGTGAAAACATTTGTGAACACATATAGAATACGTCTATAGAAAATCCGCAAAAAGAATATATGAAAATATAAATTGTTAAAATTAGGTCATAGATTATTGTGACTCTAGTCATTTTTTTAAAAATTCAGTTTTTAAATGTTCTATGAGCCGTGTGTGTATGTATGTGCATATATTTATAATTATCTACCCTCTTTGAGATATGGGAGATTACTAAATGCAAACGTGAGTGAAATAACTTTGTTACTATGTTTCACACATTCTTTTAAGAATAAGCCTTTAACTATTTCCTTATGTTTGTAACAAGCCATTGCATTTAATGTTACCATTATGTAGACTTTCTATCAGTGTGGAGGAATGACTAACAGAAATACATTTTTACTTTGTAGCAAGAAAAGGAAATTTACTCCTATCGTTTCTTGAAAGTGTGGCCAACCTTTAAGTAGCAGGTGGAGTGGTTAATTAAGAACAGTTGAGAGAGGTTCTGGACGCTCTGGAAGCAGCCCCACTCAGGAAAACACTTCTGCGTGTGCACTAGAAATTCTGCTGCCACTGAAACAGAGGACTAAACGGCACCTTTGAAGCCACCAATGCAACACAGTTGGGAAGGGGTTTTCTTTCCAGGGTAGCAGTGATAATTGTGATGGTGACATTCTAGGTCTATGTGTTGAACATAGCACACAGTAGCATTCTGAGATAAGGCAATCGGGTCCTTTGGATTTCCAGCTCTTGGGTTAGCGCTTAGCCTCATCCCCCCCCAAAAAAAGAAAAAGCAAAAAAGGAAATATTTTTATTCTGGATACAGATGAAATTGCTGACTCTGCCCCAAGACGAGAAAGGGAATCGGGCACCAGAGGATCAAAATGAACGCTGAGCCAGGCAATGTGATGGTAGCCACCTGTTCCCCAGTCAACAGATGATTAATGGTCAGAACTTATGCAGGGATCTGGGGATGGTGGTGATGAATGGCGGTCCCTCCAGCAAGACTGGGTTTACTCTCAGTTCTATCACTGTTTACCCCCAAGCCACAGGCAAGTGGCACAATTCCACCGAGCCTGGGCTTCTTCCCTTGAGAAGCTTATGAGGATTAAATAAGATTATGAATGTATTTGCCATGTAGTGAGACTAGCTGTTCACGTTGTAGTGCAGGGTACTAGAAAGAAATGCATGGGTGTGTATTGCTTATTCCGTCAAGGCGCTGAGAATCTAGTGGCACAGCCCAAGCATGCACACTAAACAGGTTGCGTCTTAAGTCTTAGGGATAGATAAAGGACTATAGGGAAGACAGACTTCTATCAGGATGTTATATTTTTGGAGAAAATAGTTAACATTAACAAATCACTAAGACTGCATCTATATCTATATATCTGTATCTGCACACACCCACACAGTCTTGTAAAATGATTAAACATGATTGCTCAATTTGGTGTTTGGCGAGTGTTACCTTAAAACAAGTTCAGTCCATAAAACACATTGTAATTAATTCTCATTCTTATGCTTAAAATTGAAACCACAGAAAGAAGGCATGGGCCATGATAAATCTTACTAATGCTAGTGATGACTTAATGGTTGTATTGGTGAGGAAACACAGTTAGAAAACAATGCATACCATTGGTGGGGAAACTTAGAAAATACAAGTGGCTCATGCCTAGCGGCACAGGCCTAAGAGACCCTGTGTCTTCACCAGGTCACGTTTCCCATGGTGGTTTCCCCTTTTACACGCCACCAGCCAGAAATGACAGCATTGTGGTACTCTCTCTGCGAAGTTCTCAGTATCTCTTACTTTTACAAATTACTGGGACAGAGCGGATCTGCTATCTTGTTCTCCATCCGTGCTCAGTCATGAAAGTGTTGGTATGCCAACTAAGTCAAATTTGGCCTCGAGTGTAGGTTTTGCTTGTTACTAGTTGTGAACAAGTACCCCTCCCCCAACCTTCTGAAACTTTAGGGGTTTTTACTGAGATGCAGCAGAATTAGCTTTGTAGTATAAGCTAAATGCTAAAGGGGGAAGCTGAAAGCTTTGTGAGTTTACGATACTGGATTTTTGAAGCCTCTTACCCATTGCATGTGTTACATATTGTCATTTATCAAACACATTCTTTTCTAAACCAATTTCCCATTTTATCCTTTACACTTTGGGTGTAAGATTACATGCTCCCCCTTTCCAGCATAGAGTGAAATTTAAATTGTACAAGCCATTTCTGACAATTGAAATTTATGGCACAGGGGTTAAGTTTGGAAAGTCAGCAGGCTCCACCCCATAAGGAGGAAGTGGTATCTCAGTTATGTCGTGGCTTCACGGGGAAATGACAGCTGTGGCATCTCAGTGTGCTCTGAGTTCTCAGTTTCACGGGTACACGTGCACACAGTCACGTGGAGAATTTCTGATCTGTCAATCAGAACTTTCAGCCTCTCCTATAGGTATGGGCAGGTCATCTGCGGTCTCTTTTAGAGGCAGCGAAGCGAGCCCTTTGTTATTCCTATCACACTGCACCTGCCAGTTCTGTGCCAGCCATGATTTCACCCAACATTCTCGGAAACCTGAATCAAATACAATATTGTTGTCCCTATTTTTATGTATGTGAAAATCCGGATCATTACGAGGATGGATCCTCTCGCTTCTTCATTTAGCCTCGAACATGTAACCATCTGACACAGAGTACATGCTTTGGAAATAGTCAACTATTGACAAAATAACTTGATATTAATGACTAGTTATCTTTAACCATTTGTTCTTGAAATACTTACTTGATTAACTTAATTTCTTTGTTTCTAAATGGGATACTTTTGTTTTCCAATGTGTGTACACTTAGATTGGTACAACTATGAATCCTGTCAGGAATTTTATACACCTTAACTTAGTGAGTCACATTGGGGAATAGTTCTGTTTTCATATGGTACACATGTATGTGATTTTCTCTTTTTGCTTTAAACTTAGCGTTAGATTGCTTTATACTAGAGTAATGTAGTTAAGGTAAAGAAACTGATGGAAAGGAATTTTATATGTTTAATTTACCATAACTCTGGCATACTAGGATTCTGGTTTTGTCTTCATTGTTTGTATTCAGCATCCATGTGGACTGTAGTATGTAAATATGTATATTACAAGTATTTGAATATTTGCATATATACAAAAATATTTGAGAGCCATTCATCCTCCTGTAAAGCTCACATGCTTTGGAAAATGGGATAAATGAATATGTTTCCAACAACTAAATGAACATTAGAAAGATGGGCTCTTGACATTTTATAGAAGTAATGAATTTAATAACAGTTCCACGATTGGGATTAGAGACAAATGCTTTCTAATAAACAGCATAATTATTATACTGAAACTTCAGACACCTAATGATTAGAAAGACTTAAAATAGTCCAGAATTCCAAATATTGCATGAACAATTTGTGAGTCCATTATTCCCAGAAAATAAAATATTGTTATGGGACAAGAAATGATATTATAAAAATAATGAATTTGAGTTTTTATGTTATACTATATAACATAAACTATAATGTAGATATTAATACTGTCAAAGATTAAAATTTGAGTTTGGAATTTTGTTTTGAATCCTATAATTATGATGAGTGATTGTTCAGCTGCAATTAAGTGATACCCTCAAGAAAAAGCAATCTCACTCTAATTATAAGGCAGATTCCCGGGTGTTTTAAATGGAGATCTCAGTCTGTTTATATGTCCGTGTCCGTCTCATTGGGGTCACACGAAACCATGAGCCTAAGGAAATGTATTGCAATGGAAAAGTTTATGCAGGTTCTTTTAAAATGGTGGAGATAATGTCAGGGAAGTCACTGGGCGACTTTTCCTTCAAGACTTGATGCTTGGTTCAACCTTGAATAATTCAATGTGAAAAGAGCAATCTAGGTTAGACTGAGCTGTGTGTCGGCACGGTCGGCACCACAAAGCCTCTCTGACTGATGGATGTTTGCTTTGGAGCAGATGGTCTCTAAAACCAGAGAGTAATCAGACCAATGGGGATCAAAATCACATTGCCTGTCTCAAGGGGGCGGTAGTGAATTAACTCTGCAGGATGGCTAGCACAATAAAACATCCATGAAAGATATTTTCACTTGGATTGGGTCTGTTTCTTTCATATCATGAGACTTGTAAAACACGTAAAGGGAGATAAAGCTTAGTTTAGGTCCATTTAGCCTCATCTTTAAGTATTGCGTTGGGGTAAATGTTAATGTCTTGCCTGGGAAATATGCTGTAATATCTTAACCCGCTGATTAGTCAGGGAACGGAAAGCATTTCATTCGCACGTATCTTAAATTGTCAAGCAGACTGTCGTAATGTGACTCTGTCTTTATCCCTGACCAAGAGCTGTTAGAGGTGATTATTATTCATCTACAAAACCAATGATGAACATCCAAAAGGGAATTCCTTTGGATTTGTATACATTTGTAGACATTTCGCGGAAGTTGAATGGACACTTTTATGCAATCACTCAATGCATGTTGGGTTGATGCTGGTAAAAACTTTCTTAGCAAAGATTCCTGGCTGATTAGAAATTAGGAGCATGATTAAGGATAGGATTTTTACATATATAATTTCGTGGGCTGCTGATATAGCTCAGCTGATAGCTTGGCTCACATGCAAGGAGTAATGAGGATTAGTCTCAGAATCACATAAACCAAGTGAGGTGGCCCAGGCTTATGACTCCAGCCATCCAGGAGTGGCTTTTTTTTTTTTTTTTTTTTTTTTTTGGCTACATAATAGGTTCAAAGCGTGGAGTACATAAGATCCTAAAACAAAAGAAAAAGACACATTCCCTTATTGTCCAAAGAATATCAACAGAAGACCCTTAGTTGATGTCTGAGGGCTGTTTAGACTTCAACAGAATGTAGACGTGTTAATGAACTTTCAGCACAGGGGCAAGAGGGGTGGCTCAGTGGGGCAGGCCAACCCCTTTTTCCACAACAGGGTCTCACTATGTAGCCATGGCCCACCTGGATCTTGCTATGTAAACCAGGTGAGCATCGAACTCACAGAAGTGTACGTGCCTCTGCCTCCTCAGTGCTGGGACTACAGACGAGTGCCCCACATCTGGCTGTTTGCTGCTCTTGCATGGAACCTGTGTTCAGTTCCCTGCACCCACGTGGTAACTCACAGTTGTTGGAAAATCCAGTAGCAGGGGCTCTAATGCCCGTTTCTACCCTCTGTGGGCACCAGGAACACCTGTGCTGCAAATGCATACATGTAGGCAAACAATTACACCTGAAATAAAAAGAAATCTTACAATTTTTTTTCCGCCTGGATGTGGAAGCATATGCTTTTAATATTGAGGCCAGTCTTGTCTATATAGTGAATTCCAGGACAACCAACCAAGGCTACACAAGGAGAAACTGTCTAAACGACGAAAAAAAAAGAAAGAGAGGCAGAAAGGAAGAAAGAAAGGAGAAAAAGAAAGAGATAAAGAAAGGAAAGACGAAAAAATCCAAATATGAAGCTCATGTTTTTATAGTGTTGGTACATGAAGAACAGATCTTTGTGTTATTTTAACTCTTGAAACTGTTAGAGAGTATTATAAGAAACCCATGACATTCAATTTAGGACTTGTATATTTTACTTGTCTTTACACAGCATTTTGAGTTCAGTCAAAACTTTCGAGTGTTGCATAAGGAGTCAAACGTGAATGTTACATATTTTGATCACGCCCAGTTTCTAAAAACATTTAACATAGCAGCTTTATCTGGTGATAATCTTTGTGCAAATGTATGCCTACTTAAGGAAAATCATTCTGGTATTAAGAAGAGAGTGTGTGGAAGCCTCCCTGACGGAGAGATATTCTGTGTTCTTTGTACCCATATACCTCAGAGTGTCCCCATGTGCTCTGTTTTGGTAACAACCTTCTGACTTAAAGGAGACCATGTGTGCACATCTGTAATGTGATTTCTTTTTGTTCTTTTGCATTCAACATTTTCCCTTCAGGAAAAGCCACAGATTACAGGACAATCAGCAGGTTTCTTCTGTGCCTATAACCAGACTGTGTGCTCTTACATCCTCCCTGCATTCTAGGAAGTGTGTTTTTTGATCAGAAATTGATACCAGCATGGGCCTGGAGAGACAATTTGGTGGTCAAGACTACTTACTACTCTTTCCGAGGCCCCACATTGAGTTCCCAGTGCCCACATGGTAGCTCACAAGTGTCTGTAACTCCTCTGGGGAATCTGATGCCTCTTCTGACTTCACCTATGAGGACTCCTACGTGTTTGTGGTACACTCCCATGCACCCAGACACATATAAACATAAAATAAAACAAGTATGTTTAAAAACCAAGATCATACAATTCATTACTGATTAAATGGGAGTTTTAGCTGACCCTGTTTCTAAACAGAGATCTAAGAACCTACAACATGAATCCTAAGTGTACAGCTCATTTTCTCACTGTTCACATTGTTATCTCCCCACCCCCCAGTATATTTCACTAAGTCTTCTTGACTTTGTGTTGCCATTGACCCCAGGGTTGCCTGGTAAATGACTGTGTTCCTACTAAGCTAGAATGATTTCCCAAATCAGTAAACGAAATTTCACAGGGTTTAAACAGCATGACTTCCTTCAGTTGGCACAGACTTGCGTGTGGGGTGGTGGGATGTATCCCTACGGGAGATGGGAGGGGGATGGGTGTTCTTTGTCCTTCTGTTAAGGCTCAAGACTGCCACCTGAGTCCCACTTTTATGCCAGTCTCTGTCAGTCTTAAGTAATGGATTTATTCATTTTCAAGTATAAGGGACCATTTATGATCCCCAGTGTTATTTCAGTGTTAATTGAATATTAAAACCACGAAACGCAGTAAGCTCTATGGTAACTTGGATTTCGGGCAAAAGCCTGAGCTCCTGCACCCCTAGGCCTAGGCACCTGCCCTTCTATGCTAACCAGGCAAGTAAGAGCAAAAGCAGACAGAGGTATTTCATCAGTACTCGAGTATAGGAAAAATTAGTGATCCAAGTTCATCTTCAAGGTACTAACACTTGTTTCTTATTTAATTCGGGGTCGTATTGGGGTGAGACGTCACGTAACTAAGCAGGGCTGGTCAAGTCACCATCCCACTGATCACTTTTTTGGTTCTAGTTGGCTCAAAAGCTGTCATCGTTGTTGCTTGAGGAGATCCATTCTGATCCTGCACTTTCTGATTCTGGGCACTTTTTTGTCATATCAGATCATTGCCCTCTTCTGGAGGTTCCAGCCAGGCAGGTTTGGCTGTTCCTGGAACTCAAGGTGCCTATTGATTTAGGGTACTTGCTTACAGCTGTGTCCAGCTGGGAAGTGGGCAAGGCAGGTTGAACAGAGAATGAATATCCTACCTGTCAAGCAGGAGTTTCACCCCAAGCAGCTTCTAAGTCGAAGTTGAAATTGAGAATGGTTTCTCAAAGGGTTTCTTCTGCCCTTGCTGCTAAGTTTGTGCAAGTTGACCCTACAGAGGTGATGTCGGCCTCAATGTCGGTGCACACTTTCTGTTGTATTTCCAACTCTTTCAGTTTGTCAGGTTCCCCCCGACTATCCTGCTTTGTCTCAGGACCAGACTGTCAGAGTGTTCTCTCTCTGTATCATAGCAAAACTTTTTACATAGAACACACACACACACACACACACACACACACACACACTGAATATAAGTGAATAAATAAATAAATAAATAAACAAACACAAAATCAAAACCAAAAACATCCACGCACGCCTCCTGGACTTCTCTTGTTAAACACTGATTTAGAAGCACAAATATCAAATAATACAGTTGTGCTCTGTCATAGGAGAGCCAGTGACATGACTTGTAGCATGCTTTATTTTCCTTGTTAGTTTAGTATTGAAATAATCTAATAATAAGTGAAATTATTCTTAAAACTGGGTAGTCATGGGCTCCAAACCTTTGGTGGAGCATTCCTTTTGGATAGAATCAGCCTTGGGAACATACATTCTTCCTCATGCTCATGCTGGGTGCAAGAAAAATCCTATTTTGCTGATGCTCAGAAACAAAAATGGAACTGTGTCAAGACAAATTGGAGAGGAAGCTTTTCTTTTTTGGCTGGAGATGTCCCAGGAGAGTTGCAAAGCGGGTGCACTTAATCATAACCATATGCTGCTTATTAAAATATCCAGGCAGAACTGAACATTTGACTTCCTTCCCGGGAGTGGAGCTTGACAGGCTGAAGTACAGTTGGTTGTAGGGTGTAAGGGTCCTAGGGACAGACTCAAAGTAGCAGAGGAGAAAGAGGGGTTAGTCCCTGGTGTATCTAGACCTTCTCCCAAAGGAGCTGCCATTGCTTCCTTTATCCTTTATTGAGCTTTGATGTAAGAATGTTCCTGACTGAATAAAGTAAACAGTTTTGAAAGTTTGCTTTCTTAAAAAAAAAAAAGTTTGTTTTCTTCATGCTCATCCTTGACTTAAAAACTCTACTTTTTTTCATAAGCGATGGGACAGACAGACTGACAAAAATCCCCTTTCCCTCCCTTCCCCTCCTGTCTTCTCCTCCCCTTTCTTCTCTCTCTCTCTCTCTCTCTCTCTCTCTCTCTCTCTCTGTCTCTCTGTGTGTTTGAGTCCTCTTTTATCTCCTTATTGATTAAAGGTAACCATGCTCCTGTTGTCAAAGGCTGTTTTGTCAAGAACTGTAATCACAGCTTGACCTCATTGTAGGACACAGTGTATTGATGTGTATTTGTCAATGTCATGCAAGCAAGAGAATACATATTTCTGTGTAAGGGTATGCATTTGGACTTCAGAATAGTGCTCTTTTTCTACACACAAATTTTGGAAGTTTATTTTAATTCTGTCCTGGTAATTCATGTTTGTTTGTTTTTTTTCCAGGACAGGGTTTCTCTGAAATCTATGCTCTTAAACCATATGATAATAACCGTTTCATTTAATGCATTTCCTTCCTCACTTGGGGAAAACTAAGTTCTTCAGTGGGGTGGAAGGAGAATCTCCTATGTATTAAACTGCCTTACAGGTTCCTGGCAGAGTGGCACAAATGTTACATGTAACACTACCAATAGTCTTTGCTAAAATTTCACGGTTTTGCTCTAAGTCTTGAACTTGTATCCATTTTTAAAAATTTAATTGGGAAAAGATACAACCAGTTAAGAACACTTGATACTCTGTAACAAAAAAAAGCACCTGTCAACTGCCCATTTTTAAGAGAAGTTTGGCAGAGGTCCTTGTGGACTTCCTGGTGTTCGCTGTTGTCTTCAACAGCTCCTGCCCTGATGTCCTGTGCTTTCGGGTTGGCCTCTCCCTCTGCTCCTCTGCCCGGGCTTGTTCACCGCATTGATTGCTTGTTTCTCTAAAAGCAGAAAGCCACTCCATCTTTTGCTGTGTGGGAGCCCCGGAGACACGTAGAGACATGTAACAGATGTCTCCGAAAAATAAAAGATTAATTTGTATTTATGTATACATGTGTATTTGTGTGAGTATATGCCCTGTGTGTGTGGGTGCACACAAAGGCCAGAATAGGGTACGGGGTACCTGGGAACTGGAGTCACGGTTGTGTGTTGCTGAATGCGGGTGTTGGGCACCAGACATCGTCTTCTGGAAGAACAGAGCCCTCTCTCCAGCCCGCTTGACTCCCTTTTACTGCCGTGAAAACGTTCCCACTTTCCCCCTCATTTGCAAATGAAGGAGTTTCTGGGGCTTTCTCACCTAGATCTTGAGGTTTTGCTAGTTGCAAATAGCACTAGGTGAAGCCAGGAAGCATTTCCTGTGCAGCACTTACATAATAAATGGCAGGATTTGCAGAGCACTTGCAGACCAAGGTCGTGTGTGGTCCCGCTAAAGTGGGGACTCTGTACTGTTTTCTACTTCAGAAATTTGCATAGTTAGGAATGGAATAGCAGAGAACGTTTCTGACTCTGAGTCTGATAAATGTGAAATAAATCTCGAATCTTTCCCCACCCCTGAGAAATCCTGTGATCTAAGAAACTTTCTAGACCTCTTCCCTCGTAATGATATACCATTCTTCACAGTCTTACTATGAATCTTGATTATTCAATGCATATGGCTCTGTTAGCTCTTTTCTTGGCCCACAGTAAACACTCGGTAAATATTACCTACAATTATTTGCTTCTTGCACAAATTGCATTTCCTTTGCTCAGATTTTAGTATAATTTATACTGAACCTAATTTGGAAAATTTTTATTTACATAATGGTACTTTTAGAGTTTACATGAGGGACTCCATGTTATTTTATTTTCGTTGATTTATAGCAAAAAATAAGATTTATTGTGTGCTCTTCATAGTGCCGTGTGTCACATCAAGTTTTACTTAAGTGCTGTAGCAAGAAACTCAGAGGGGGAAACCCCGTAGGAGTTTTTAACATTAGCTAAAAACAGCAAAATAATTTCATAGAAGAAGCATTTTGAAGTGAGTCATAATTCAGTCCCTGCATTGCAGATGGACTCAGGGCACTCTGCCATGGGCATGACTTTCAGGAAGGATGTAGGATGAGACATCCTGGGAAGGAGAAGCGAGGCATCCTGGGAAGGAGAACGTTCCCACACTAGTCACACCGTGAGGCATCTCCAAAGAAACAGAACATGGATTCTGGGTGTCTGGATTTTGGCCATGCTGTTCCCCCTTTAAGCATATGGCTGGCTTGGAAACCTGTAACCCATATAAACTCAGACTGATGTGAGATCATTCAGTTCTTGGGTTTTCAGGGTTCCTGAGTGTAAATCACTTAGCAATGTGCAAGCGATCATGTATTTGAAACTCCCTGAGGAAATGTTCCCATTTCTACTACCTGCCCATCATCACAAATTTAAAAAACAGCTTTGACAAAGTGTGCCAATAATCCCTGCCAAGCGTCGTCTTCTTTGGGGGAAGGAGGCTATGCATTTTGCTAAGGGGAAAGTTGTTAAAGCTGAAAGAAAACAGAAGTTATCAAACTCAGCGCTCACATCCAAATGTGTGAATTACATCCCTGTTCAGGCCCCTTTTCTCCTAGGTCAGATATCATACCACAAGAAATTTATAATAGTTATATAAATGTCTTTAACCTTGACAAAAGTTTTTTGTCATTATTATGTTAAGGTTTAAAAGTCAGAATATTTATCCAAGCCTGGGGCAATGGCTGTAGTTCTGCCTTTGGAACAGACCTCTAGACTTTTCACGAGGCAAATACAGCTGATTTTCCCAGGACCAGCTTTGCAGCGACTGTGGGAAGATGAAACACTGAAAACAAAAGTCTCCATCCAGAGAGCTATCATCTTTACCAGGACGGTTCAGTCTGGTATTATGTCAGCTGGTTTACATTTAACAGTGTTTTCCCCAAATCACTAGGAGGACAAAATTTGCATCAGCCCAGTCCACACCTGCCAACTGATGCTTTCCTCCCCTGCAAAGCTCCTTATTCTCCCAACGTGAGGCTGGATGGCTGGAGCGACCCCGACACAGTGTCCTTCCGCTGAGTCATCTGGAATCTAACAGTAGAGAGAGAGAGAGGACCCCGAGCAGCTTTGCTGCATCTAGTTTTAAATTTCTTGGTTTCCCCTCAGGCTCTGTATCCGTTCACTCAAAACCCAATGAGAAAACAAATGAACAGGGGCTGTGGAGATAGCCCAGTGCATAAAGCACGTGCCACACTAGCTGAGGACCAGAACTAGGATCCCCAGAACGCACATAAAGATCTTAGCGGGCATGATGGGAATCCCAGTACTGGGGAGGCGGAGACAGAGGAACCCAGGGCAAGCAGGCTCGGTGGATTAAGTCATTGGTGAGCTCTCAGGTCAGTGGCCAGACCCTTCCTCCATAAGGAACGTAGAACATAGGATGGTGATGGAGCAAGACACCTCACATCAAATCCAGGCCTCCATGATCACACATTTTCGTGCACACCTGTTCACATGGCCACCCATACACATGTAAACATCCTTGCACGCAACACTCAAGCATGGAAAAAAATAATATATTTTTTTTTAGATGCAGTGGAATTTAGTGGAATTTTGCATAGTGTAGATTCATCCTTGAATTGGTTGAAGGTTTGGAATGAAGCAGTAATGGTCATTTTCATTTTAACAGTTCCTTTGTATTCTTGTATGTGCAGAGTGTGTTTCCTGTCTATGTCAACGTCCACAAACCACGGTGTGGTTGCTGCCCCATGCTGTGAATGGTAGCTCAGTGCCCGAAAGCTGGCACTGAAACGTTGCTCAGCCAAAGCTTGTCCGACGTGCACTGTCAGCACTTCCTGTAGCTGGTGCATTTGATGTTCGGCTTGATTCACGAAAGGCCTTTTCTTTCTCTTCCAGTCTGACAGCAATGCCAGCTTCCTCCGTGCCGCCAGAGCAGGCAACCTGGACAAAGTTGTGGAGTATCTAAAGGGGGGCATCGACATCAACACCTGCAACCAGGTAAGCGCGAGGGACGGGCTTTGGTCCGTGAATCAGGAAGCACCCAAGATCCAGGCAGAGTCTCAGAGCATGGGACTTTTTTCTGTCCATATTGATTTACTGAGGTATCAGGAAGTTGATCTTGATGCAAGCCAATTTTTACCAATTTCCCAGCTTTTGAAGTGTCAGGGTTAGCTTTTAGAATTGCTATTACTAGTGAAGTATAGAAAAAAATAAATAAATTCAGTATCAGTATTTTCCTCTGACATGTGAACCTCCTGATCTGGTATAGAGGTTAGTCAAGAATGATGTATTATAACTTGTTCAAGTTCATCCTCAGCTACACAGTGAGGTCAAGGCCAGCCTGGGCTACCTACATAAGACAGTGTCTCAAACAAACAAAAGTCACACAACAAAAATCTTAAAACAACGCCAGTTTAGAAATATGGTTACTTCTGAGGACTGGAAAATTGCTATATTAATAGTCAAGTGTTTGGATTATTAATTAGGGATAAAATTATTTATTTTTGAAATTATTTTCCCCGAAGAGTACTGATATTTTCTTGACATTTTGATGAAGGTTTTTGTACCATCAGTTAAAGTGTCTAGGAGACCCCACTAATCCTATGGTTTGTAAATGTTGTTGGTGGTGGTGGCGTTTTTGTTGTTGTTGTTGTTCGTGGTGGTGGTGGTGATGTGTGTGTGTGTGTGTGTGTGTGTGTGTACGTGTGTGTGTGTGTGTGTGAGAGAGAGAGAGAGAGAGAGAGAGAGAGAGAGAGAGAGTAAGATGAAAAGCTAAGTATGAATATCATGTTTATGTGAGGTCATTTTCAGTTTTTGATTTCAAATGACCCAGGAGTGCTTGGATGCTGTTGCTCCGTCCTCCTATGCATTTGGCCCACTTTTCTTAAATCTCTGGACACAAGCTTCCTAAGCTATGGCTTGTGACCCATGAGGGACTATAGACGTGAATGTGCTGTCACAAAAAGTTCGTAACAAGAAAAGGCTTTGGGAGTCAATTGAAATCAAATGATAACGAACCCAAGCTGTTTCTCTCACGCGTTCTCTACACCGCGATAAAGCTTCTAAGGCTTCGCTTCACCCCTGGTCCTAGATGCGCAGCATGAGCACTTTGGCCTATGCAGCAGCCACAGCCTGCAACATCGTAGAACATATGCGAAGTTTTCTTCTCATAAAGTAATATAATAGTTTAATTATAAAAAGAAGACTTTAACTATTTCCCTACCACCATCTCTTCAGCATGCTAGTGTCAAACTAGTATGTCTCTGGATTATATTGTGTTAGAATGTTTGGTTTTTAAAATTGCTATATGAATCCCTGACCTTAGTTTCATTTTTACAAAAAAAGCATTAAAAGAATTTTTGGCCTGTGTTTAGGGACAGAATTTTCAATGGTTTCAGAAATAATACCAAACGTTTTTCTCCAATGTTCCAATATGTACTCATGTGAGATGGCGTGGTCAGAACTGGCGACTGTAAAATCAGAGTACTTTCCAGGTGGGGGTGGAACATGGGAGGCAGAGGCAGGTGCTCTACAAAGCAAGTTCCAAGGACAGCCATGGCCAAACAGAGAAGCCCCGCCCACCACAAACCAGATAGATAGACAGACAGACCAACAGATAGACAGATAGAATCAGAGTATCTAAAGATCTTCGTGTTATCAAATATTCAGCCAAGATTTAACTTTCATGTAAAAATAAACAAGCACATCTGTCTCAGTGGGCACAGATGTGTCTTCACCTTTAGTAAATGGTAAAATACAAAACTGCCTTAAAATAAAGTCTTCTATTGCTTCATTATTAGGAAATGCTTGATTTATATACCTACTTTATATTTCTGTACATACTCAGAGTTCCATGAAAATTACTTGAGTAGAAAGGGGTCAAAAGTGTAAGAAGGTTAAGAAGTCTTGCTCTATACTACTGAAATCAGTAAATCTCTCGAATACTTTCCTAAATGCAGCCTGGTTATTTATCACCCTGAATCATTATCTTCCTAAATTCCTATCTAGTCATTTCTTCCCCAATTGTGTTACTAAAACATTTTGGAGAGCCCAGTGGGAGTGTCCACATGTTACATTCAGGTGTCCTCTAGTGGGTCTTCATCCTGTTAGTGAAGGAACTCGGGAGCAGGCTCCAACAACATCTCCTGGACACTTTGATTACAGTTACAACAAAACTCAGGGAGGCAAGCTGTAAATTCAGCTGTCAGGAGGAAGGTATTCAGGGAGAGAGAGAGAGAGAGAGAGAGAGAGAGAGAGAGAGAGAGAGAGGGGCGATCTGGCATGGACATCAGCCACATGGTGGGCAGGCAGGGGACATGAAAAGGAAGAGACATTTGGAGAAAGAGAGAAGCCCAAAGCATTTGGAGAAAGCATCCCCAGGAAAAAGAAACACACACACACACACGCACACACACACACACACACACACACACACACACACACACACAGGAAAAGCTACGGTCTTTCTTTCTTTCTTTCTTTCTTTCTTTCTTTCTTTCTTTCTTCCTTCCTTCCTTCCTTCTTCCCTTCCTTTCTTCCTTCCTTCCTTCCTTCCTTCCTCCTCTTCTTCTTCCTCCTCCTCCTCCTCCTCTTCTTCTTCTTTGAGTAATTCAGAAAAATGGGAATACCTACAAGGTTGTATGGATGGGGATTCTGGGAAGGAATAGCACATTTTTTTTTTTTTGGAAAAGATTATATTCCTCCTGTCTCTTCCTGTCTCTGTAGCCTGGCTTAAAGAAGTTTTTGCTTTCCTGAGGACTGGCTCCTTGGCTGGTACTTGATTAACTCTTAAGGAACAAGACAATTCCATATCTCTGCACAGAGCTAGATTCCTTCCTGTACTATACCACTATGTCAAACCACAGCCAGCTCTTTACATAGGTCAGTACTGGCCCATATCCAGTGAGCATCTGCAGAGTGTTTTACTGCAGGCCTCCATGTCCAGACTCACTTTCCCTCCTGTATCTTCATGGTCACATAGCAAGGTGATCACAAAACCCTCAAGTATTCAGCTGTGTCTTACCTATTCCTGAAGTCATTTTATGTTATGTTGCTGTTCTAAAAGAAAAGCCTATTTGTGGCCCTTCTCCATTCATAAATTTCCCATGACTGAAACACTCACAAGTGTAGGGCTGCTGTGTTACCATCAGCCAGAGGTAACTTCTCTTTTCCTTTTGAGACTCACTGGCAGGAGAAACATTGTCACTGGGGGTAGGAGTTCTCATCCTTTAGGGATATGTCTCTTATTACACAGAAGTACAGAGACTTATCTGCTTTTGCAGATACCATAGGGGATAGTAAGAATTTAAAACCCTTGCACTGTATGATCCTGGGCCACCTGCTGGGGTAGTGGGTTTTTTTTTTTTTTTGAGCAGTCCAGAAGGACTAGGAGTAGGCAACACCCACCCCAAGATCCCAAGCAGGCCAATGCGACTTCCCCAAGGTCTGTTGCTCTTGAACCAGCCTACACAAACAGGCTTCCATCATTGCCCTTTATGTCCACTGCGATGCATTTAGTGAGAAGATCTGGCACCTGCAGCATGTGACACTCAGCCACCGTATTTGCTGTGGATCAGAACGTCCTGTGTTCAGATCCAGGAGACCTGGAGCTTCTGCCAACATCATGATATAGCAATAGAATAGCTATGACTTGTAGGTGAGAAATGTTGCCACTGAGCCATGGAATGAGATCACATAGTGTTCTCTCTGTGTATAAATGGAGTAAGACTGCTTCAGATGTATCTACCCTCCATTGCATTTTCCATTAAGAATAACTTCATCTGATAGGCTTCTATTATTCTTTGGAACAAATAATTTAAATTTAAAGTACATGAATTATATTAAGAAGGAAAATCCAAGCTCCCACATGTATATATGTACACATACACATATTTACTCAAGAAAATGTCTAACAATTTGAATTTGAAATGTTCTCTAATTTTGACATGTTACCTTAGGTTCATTAATAAGTTAAATACACTCAAATTTTAATATCAATTAATTTGCCTTCTAAGTTGGCAGTATATTAATAGATAGAAAATGTGATTATTAGTTCATTAGAAAATGTGATTATTAGTTCATTTAGGTAAATATTAAATAAACATTTCATGAGCCAAAAGTAGCATTAAGTAAACTGAACCTAACCTATTTCAGACCAACCTCAGGTCATCTTAAAGGAATTAATTATGTGACAGATCAAAGGTCATCAATTTTATTTTATAGGTGCCATTTTAGGAGGGAGACCTCTCTCAATAGTAAATACTCTATCCATGAGTGATTTTAATAAGCCTAACTTCTTGAGCGCATCTGAAAACTTTTAACCAGTCTTGCTTGTATGTTCTTGTAGCCCCCTGTTCTCTAATGTCTCACCTTAAGAGAATATTTATTTCTGTGAGATGTGTCGTACACCACAGGTTCAAAGTCAAGTTCTCTGAATTTTGGGAAATGACTTCAGTTCGGAAGGTGGCAATTCTCTAACCTCTCACCTGTGCTAACAGCAAATTCAGTGCTTCTCTTCCAGGGTTGCAATGAGAGTTCAGCTATGAGATATGAAACTTGAAACATGATTTTCTAGGGTCCCTACAATCTAATTCCAACTACTGTGCATCATCAATGAAGAATCAAAACTCATAACGGACTTCCAGCACACTAAGAGATTGATTCTCTCAAATAACTCAGATTTATAACTCTAATCAAACGTTGCTGCCTGCTGTAGATCCCTTTCATTATTGTCATTATTCAGAAATGCACGTTAATTAGAAGCTGGAGAGTCAATATGAGTAATATCAGTTAAGTAGTGACTGTATCAAGGTTTGTGCTATGAGTTTTTATGTGATGTTTTATCAATCAGCTGAGATAAAACCTCATGAGATGTGGGGTAAGCCTGAGTTTACTGATGCAGAAAATGAATTCATGATGGCCAGGTGATATTCTTTGGGTGATGCACATCTGTTTGTCGTGCCCAAGTTTTAGCTACTGCAGGGCATCTTGAGTCGATATTTGAGCTGCCTTTCACAATGTACACTATTAATAACTTACCATTATTAAAAGATTATTTATTAATTCCAGGCTAATATAACAGATAAAGGAACTCCTAAATCAAAGAAAACCATCAGCAGAAATTCTACCATAGTTACTAAGAATTCTACTAAAATTAAAATAAAATGTAAAACTGAAAATAACTTCCAAATACATATGTGGATGAAAGTGGCAGTTATTGAAGCCAAGTTATCCTATCTCTAATTAGGTGACATTTACATAGTATGGTATAGGGACCAAGAGAAGAAAGCATATTTTGTGTTTGTCTTCTAAGCCAGGGTTTCCAGGGAGCATGGTGACATACAGTGTAAGAGCCGGGGCTCTCTGTCCCTTTTGTATTTCTCAATGAAAGGTAATTTGGGCTGTACCAGCTTTCCAAAACTATCACATGTGTTGGCACGCTAAGGGTCCTTAAACTGAAATTAGGATCAGATTTTTAAAAAATAGAATTGGCTTTCTAACTATCATGTGAACTTTGAAGTTTAATTAAAAGTATACCTGAGTTTGAAATAGCTTAGAGGAATCAGAGAGTTGGGGGCTGAGATTTGTCATGAGTATGAACTTAAAGGACATGGAGGAAATTAACAAACTTGGCATGAGAAAATACCCAAAATGTCAAGTTTTCATTTTTTTCTTAATGATTGTAATTATGGCCATTAACTTGCTTTCTTTAAAAGATTAGACTAGAATTTATTTCCCTTGCTAGCTTTTCTCTGTTAAGGTAACAAGTAACCATAACATTCACTCCATGATTGAAGCTCGTGAATGTTTCCTTTAAAAAATGTATTTTGTAATTGTGTCTGCACTGATTTTATACTGTTTAAATCGTGGTGAAAAGAAACTAACATTTTTAGCCAATTTACATGTCAATAAAAGCCCCAGAATGTTTAGATACTTTTACACACATTGTCAAATTTATTTATCTCACTACAGTGTCCTCACAATAAAGGGCTATTGCTTGGCACCCCTTAAATGTAATCTTACATATTACACTAACGATCAACAGTTTTTGAGATATCTTCATTTGGTGTTTTTAATCTTTGCCACAAACTTTTAGCAGTAAAGATACAAACTTTACTGTTTAACTCCCATGTTTCCTTTTCCCAAAGTATAGGCCAATCTTAAAACTTCATGTTAAGCCAATATTGATGTTTTGAGCATGACAAGCCTTCAGCAATAAGCCGATACATTCAACAATAGCATTAGCAAATGGGACTCTGACTTGTTTTAGAAGTCAAGTTAAAAAGGAGGGTACCCAGAATCCATTTTCTCATTTTTTTTTCAGGCTAAAGGACCTTGGGAAAGCTCCCTCTTTATGTTTGAATTTGCTTACCCTCACTGTTCATAACCAGCTGAAGTCAGGGTTGTAGATAACTTGAAGGAATGATTGAGAAATTCCTAGTGTAATAAACACTCCATGGATATAATTGAACATGTCAGTCTACAATAGATTAGGGCAGTCATCTCATATTGATTCTTAACCTTCCTGTTGGCAGAAGCAGTACTATTTTCATAGTTAGGGCAGAATCTTAAGTGACATGTCCATGGTCTGTGCCATCAGAGAGGAAAGATTATACTTAAGTGTAATTTGGTAACAGTTGCTACTTATCTGGGTTGTGTTAAACTAAAATGTTTTTCTGCAACTAAAATGTTTCTCACAAATGCCATTTGGATTTATCTGGTGTGGCCCTGTCTTTAAAAATGCCAAGAACAGTAATACTAGTTTGGGTCTTAATAAGGGCAATAAAAATGGATAAAAATAATTAAATTCATAGAATTAGAACAAGAGAATATGTTACCATTTTATAAATAGTTAAATTAGACATAAATATATTTGTAAAACATAGCTAAATATCAATATGATTGTCAGAGTTTGCTTTCTGTTGCTGTGATAAAACACCAAGACCAAAAATAGCGTGGGGATTAAAGGGTTTATTTGGCTTACACATCTGAATCTCTACATCGTGAAGGGAAGCCAGGGCAGGAACTCAAGGCAGGAATAACCTGGAGGTAGGAAGTGAGGCAGAGGCCATGAAGGAAGACTTCTTATTGGCATGTTCCACATGGCTCATTTGGTTTGCCTTCTTAGAAAACACAGGACCTCTGCCCAAAGATGGGACACTCACATTGGGCTGAGCCTTCACAATCAATCATTAATCAAGGAAATGTCCACAGGCTTGCCTACAGATCAATATGATGGGGGCATTCTCTCAGTTGAAATTCCCTCTTCCTAGATGACCCTAGCTTGTACCAAGTTAACAAAACCCAACCAGTGTTTATTGCTGATACCTCATTTACTAGAAGCAAAAGCTTCCTGCCTTATATTAGATGATTTCAACTCAAATTCAAATTAAATATGGTCTTTCTAATCTCTTGAATTCCAGCATTGATATTTATTCAGTGGTAAGCAATTCTAGGAGACATTCATTAAGTACTCGTCCCCAGCACTGAAAGGTTTTGGCTGTATTTGTACCTCCCAGAACTGAGAAAGAGGGTTGAAATGTGATGACTCTTTCATTTTGGAAAGGCAGGGGTGACCTTATTCAAATTATTTCTGTGGCTGTGCTCTTAAGTACTGTCTGCATGATTTAGATTGGAACAGAATACTTTATATTCTGGGAATTCTCTTGAGTCCTCTCTTCCTGTGACCAAAGGACATGGATTGTAATGCTTGATTTCCCGGCAGCCACCCGTCTCCTTAACTTGCTTCGGCTATCCTAACCACAGCATTCTTGTATTCCAATCTGATGTCGGGCACAGCACTTGTTCATCTGTTTATTCAAACAAATTTTTGGTGCGGAGGATGCAGTAGTCGGAGGGAAGCAAGACCTCTGCTGTCTTGTAGTTTACAATCTGAACCCTCAAATGAGGAAGACAAGAGCAAGGAAGTTAGCAAGATATATAGTGTTGCAGTTTGAATGAGAATAGCTTCCATAGGCTCAAATATTTGACTACTCAGTCCCAAGTTGGTAGAACTGTTTGGGAAGGACCGGGAGGTGTGGCCTTACTGGAGGAAGTATGCCACCTGGACAGGGTTTGTGATATCAAGAATTGCTCCATTCCCAGGGTGTCGTCTCTCTGCCATCTCTTTATGGATGGTGGAGTGATCTCTCAGCAGTTCCTGGTCACATGCTTTACTCTGTCATCACTGAAACCTGCAGAAACCATAAGCCCAAGTAAATGACTTCTTTTACACTTTGCCTTGGTCATGGTGTTTTTTTTCACAGCAGTAGGAAGGTACTAATACACAGGGAAAAAGGAAAAGCAGTAGATCACTGGGTGTGCTGGGCCGTACCTTTAATCTCAGCACTCAGGAGACAGAGGCACGTGAAAATCTGTGAATTCAGAGCCAACTAGAAAGAAATAACAAAATCCATATTGGAAAAAAAAGGAAAAGAAAAGAAAAACAAAAGCAGCAAAAGGCATGGACAAGAAACATACAGTAGGAAAGGAGAGAATGGGTAGAGAGTAGTGTGTCATGGCTGACAAGAATACTCAGCAGAGCTGAACGTGAAGCCATGCATTATTCTCAAGGAACATGTTTTACAATTCTTGAAGAGAGAGCCCACAGAATATGGTGATGTGTCCTGTGATCAGCAGGGAGGTCAGCCTGCCTGAAATAGAATGAGGGAGAAGAACAGCAGGAGGTTGAGAAAAGCAGAAGGCTACAGCAGCAAATGTTTGTAGGTTAGTTTAAGAAATAATCTTGGCTTTGATTCCAAATAAGAAAAGTGACTCGAGAAATTTTAGGAAAGATGTGATAGAAACTGACTTATCTGAGGTCTGGTAGTAGCACCCAGACAGAAGGAAGCAAGGACAGCCTAGGGAAAGGTCTTAAATTGCTTTAGGTGAGCAATGAGTTGTTTCACACTAGGGTTACAGACAGAAGTGGTGACCTTGTTTGTATGGGGAAGCCAGGTGTGGCCTGATCATAGAGACAGCACAGAGGTCACTAATCTGCTAAGCACATCCATCCCCAACCTTCTCAGCAGAAAACGAGTCAAACATCTATTCCTCTGAAGAGACGATGGTGCATGCTTAACATTCCTGGTTTCACTGGTGCTCATCTGTAAGCACAAGGACCTTGTGCCCTCCATTCGGATGGATTTGATACAGGATAAGGGTAGAAGAGGGGGTGAAGAATGAAGTTTGGGGTTGCCATGGGAAAAGGGAGGGATGATTTTTCTTGAATTGTTGATGGAGAAGTCTGTGAGATGAGCAGGCTTGAAGGAGAAATCTGGCCAATTTTGCACATTTTAGGTTTGTCTATGTGGTACCTAAGATTAGGCAGTTGGACACATTGAGTCTGAAGTTCAGAAAAGAAGCTTTGACCAAAGATAGAAGCTTTAGTTCAGTCAATGTCTAGATAATTCTCAAACCAACATACTGGATGAGATTACCAAGAGAAGTATTTATGAGTGTCTATGGATAATAAGGGTGTTTGACAGCTGAACCTCAGATCACTCAGGGAGTCAGAATGGACAAGAGTGCCCAAAGATGGAGGAGGGAAACCAGAAGAGATTTATGTCTTGAAAACGAATTTTAAAAAGCTATTTTCAGGTCTATGAAATGGTCAGCTTCGTAGAATGTTATTGGCCAAACAAGCTGAGGAACTGGATCATATCTGGAGCATTGTAGTAGTAAGAGATGATCTCATTAGTGTAATTTCAGTGGCGGGTGGAGTGAGTCAGATGGAGTTCATTCACTGGACAATGGTCAGACCAACTATTCCTTCAGGTCCTTTCTGTAAAGCACAGAAGAGGCAAGGGAGTGGTTGGAAAGGAAAACAGGGTCATGAGAGACAGTTTTGTTTATGTAAAAGAAGACATTTTTGTTTCACTGATGGAAAAGATCACCAGGGAAAGAAAAGCCATCAGTGATTTAAGGAAGAGACAGCTGGAAACTAAAGAGAGATGGGAGAAGGACCAAGGGCTCCTTGATTGATCAGGGCTGGCACACAATGGAGAGTTGTCCTTTCTAGGGCTGTAGCTAGTTAAGGATGCAAAGGGCATATGGGTAAAGCAGGAAGTAGAACGGCTATGGGGCTGGAAAGGTGGCTGTGGGATGGGAACCTTAAGCTGCCTTCTTGGTCTTTCAGTGAAATGAGTTGAAGTTATCATCTGAGTTATAGGAGAGAGATGATGGGAGTTGTGGAGAAATGTGTGAAATGATTGATCCAGGAAAGGAGGAGAGAATGCCCAAGGGTAACTGTGATGGTCGTGATTGACAAATAATGCTAAGGATCTGCTTGAGGCTCATGAGCATGCACTTTTAGTGAGTCGAGGTGACATGTATGTGTGTTCTTCTGAAGTCAGGTTCAGGCAGAAGATGGCATTGCTTGTGATTGGGAATGTGGTTTAAGCAAGCATGTACGGGAAAGCTACAGACACGCAAGTGAACTTAGGATACATGGAAGGAAATGCATGGCATCATTCCAAAGAACATGCACAAAATTTGTCGTGAGCAGAGACAAAAGAACACTGTGGTAAACAAATGAATGAATTCTGGACATCAGAGGTGGGAGGATTGTTGGCATCAGATGAGTGAAGATCAAAGGATTGGATGGTAAAACAGATCTTGAAGGAAAATTCTTATTTTTTGACATGGCAAGGACTAGGGTGTGATATTGGAGTGAGTAGACAAGGTAAGGAAGAAGACTTATCATCTGCAGAGAGGAATTCTAGAACCTTCTAAAGTATTTTGGTAAGTTCACATATGAGTAAGTGGGAAAACACAACAGTAAAGTGAAGTCAAACTTTGGAAGGATGAGGAATGAGAGCTAGGGAACACAGGCTGAACATCCCTGAAGGCTTAGGAAGAAGGAGGAAGGATCTGGAAGACAGAATAGAATAAAGAGCAAGCACAGTCAAATAACAATGGGGTCAAATGAGCATCCATAGCTCCAGTGGCATCAGGCTTTATCTAAAACAAGGGTTAGAGGAACAGTCAGGGAAGACATTTAGTGCCATGTTCTCTGGCAGAAAGAGCGGGACAAAGCTGGACCCGCCAGACTCTCCCTGGGGCTGAGCGAACAATGAAGCCCTCCACGGGGAGAAACACACCCACAGAGTTGGGAGTCTGTCAAAGCAGAATCTCGTTTAATGGTAGCAGGCAGGAACTTATATAGGGTTGTGATGGGGGTGGAGAAGCTTGGGATGGGTTGAGGTGGAGTAAGGAATAAGGGCCAATAATATTCTGCCACGCTAGCAGTGACTGGGCAGAGGCAGGTCTAGGTTGGGTAACCAGAGACAGGTCTCCAAACTCAAGCCAGGCACAGGAAGTTACACTAGGCCTCACCAAACTCAAGTTAAAAAAAAAAAAAAGAAATAAAAGATCTTTAAGGGCAGAACGAGAGAAATTTAGAGACGCAGGAGTACGGGCACACCTTGGAGTATAAGAGTGTGCATATGCCTGTGTGTGTGCGCACAACACACACCCTGAGGAAACTCTTTGTACAGGGTGCTGGGTGATGGCTGGTCTGAAATGAATCCTTGAACCTTGGTGGATGTGCAGAGTCATTGGTGGGCTAAGTGAAGGGTGTCTCTGGGAAAGAGGCTTGTCAGGTAATTTATGTCATAATATTTCCTTTGAGAAATAAGGGAAAGTGTACAATTGTGCCCGTGGAGGTTGAGGAGGAAAGTAGGGAAAAAATGAATCAGGGAGTTGGGAATGAAGCTCCTCATCCAAGACAGCAAGGAGTTTCTCAAAAGATATGTTATTCCAGTTCCTTAGAACTAGCCATCCAGACACTAAGCACACAGTTCTCCTTTTCAAAGTGTTGTGCTTTTTGTGAGACTTTCATGTCTATTCAAAAGCTGTTAGTCTTATTAACAAATTTCACCCACTGCTAAAATTTTGTATTTTATTTTATTGTTATTATTTTTTATCTTATGTGTATGAATGTTTGCCTGCATACATGTCTGTGTACCATGTACTAGCCTGGTACCAGAAGTATTGCACCTCCTGGAACAGGAGTTACAAAAGGTTGTGAGCAACCATGTAGATTTTTAGACTCCAACTGGCGTCCTCTGGAAGAGCAGCCAGTGTTTTTAACCACAAAGCCAACTCTTCAGCCCTCCACTGCTAAAATTGTAGAAATATGGAGAAAAGGATGCAAGTGTCTCACCCTGGGAACAGGAAACATTAGCAACACAGGAAGATTGAGGGATTGATGAGGAAAAGTTCTGGAATATGCCAGTATAAATCTGGGTAAAGAGAAACTTGTAGGGAGAGGCTAGCTCTGACTTAGATCAATCAGCTCACTATGACTAATAAGCGAAAACTTACGCACTAGAAGTTACTGTTAGTGTTCAGTATACTTTTAAATGACCTTGTATTGATGTATAATATGTATCCAATTAATATTCAGTAAATACATTATTGAATCAACCCTGAATATTGAACAATTTGCTTAACTCATTCTGAGTAATAAATTACATATCTATGGCGTGGCAGTCCACAATACCTATGCTATCAAATGTTATTATCGTTATTACATGTCCACTACATACTCATTGCTGTATTGTACACACCACAAATGGTTCACAGCATCCTGCTCTTCTTTAAAGAGAGGATGTCAGGCTCTAATGCATTACACAACAACCCATCACACTGTAGTCACTTTCACTTGGGAGAACAAATCCTGCGATGGCGAAATTAGATAGTGCACTCCTTCTAGAATTACTGATGTACAGATTCCAGACAAGGGCTAATACATTTGCCCCCAAATTTTCCTAAAACTGTTCTTAAAAAATATTCATTTCCAGACATCTTGTCTTTCTACTATACACGGTAAGACTTTCCATCTTTCCATCTTTAGGAAGGTTCTAGGCAGATACACACTCCGCCTTATTGTCAACCTTGATAAATTCTCTTACAGGGAGAAAACCCAGGTTTTCAATGCCCTTATTTTAAATGCTTTGCTTGATAAACTAAAAGTTAGGACAAATATAAGACAGTGTCTAATGAATTATGTCTAGAGACAGGTACAGTGAAACATGTAGATAAAATAACAAGAAAGGCTAAATAGTCGGGGATGAGGAATGATCAAATGCTGTTAATTGACATGAGTTATGAAAAAAGATGAATAGCTGATTGTTTTCTTGTATCATGGATTTCATTACTGGAGTAGAACAGGAGAATAAAATATATTCAACAGTGAATGCATAAAATTAATGCATAAAATAGAAGACAGTTTCCATTCTGAATGCCTATTCTCATTGTGGAAAAGCTCTTTGAGTTGTATAACCAGTTGGGACTGGTTAGATTTGGTGAGTGATGTCTTTAGGTATTTGCATGTTTTTCGAATAGTGAAGTTAATAAATTTTTTTAAAAAGTGGAGAAGGATGCTCTCATTGATTAGCATCTGACCTTTGAGCATCTGACCTTTGAACCATAGTACTTGATTACTGTAAGAAACCTAAGAAATCAGCCACGCCAGCTCCATTCTTTCATTTTTACTTTTCAATGAAAACCAGCCAAGTTCAATATTCATTTGATACTGCAGAATCCTGTAATCCACTTTAATATTCCTTTTTATCACATTGACACATTTGAGCGGTGTAATTCTAAAGGCTTAAGAAATAATTTTCAGAGTCTGAGCTACTTCTCAGTAATTAGAATTGCAGATAGGGATGAGGAGAAACTGAGTTCTCAAGAGTGAAATAGGATTACAGCAGGGAGGGACAGGCTGAGTTTGGTCCTCACCACAGGTTACCAGTTAGTTCATATCGTCTAGGTTTAATTCCAAGATTAGATGAATTAATACAATTGTGTGCTCAACATAGGGCTTGAATCATAAGAAAAAGCTAGAGTAAGCTTTGGCTATTATTCAAGCAGTGTGTTCCCTTTAAGTTCAATATTTAAAACTCTTTAAAATATGGCAGTTATAAGTAGATAAAGTAGTTTTCCTTTGAGATTCATGTGACTATTTTATTTGAACACTTATTAAGCTATTCACTAAAGACTCTATCTATAATTAATTTCTTGTAAAAAAATGATTTAACCACAGAGTAAGACTATGTGAAACTAGCAAGGAAATGAACTGCATTCAGATTCCCAGTGTCAGACATCAGCACTCTGAATTATTCAGTAGTTCACTACTGCTGAGATTGAGCTTCTCTTATATACTTGCTTTCCGAGTTCTGTTGGAATTCAGAAACTTTAAAAAAAATAGATATTTGCATAAATGAATACTTTTATTGGTAAACATAATTGGAAATAAGAAATGCCCAACTCAACTCATCATAATGGAAACTAGCATTGTAGCTCTGAGAGAGCTTGTTTAGCATAGACAAGGCACCATGCCCATAGTTGAAAGACATGAGAGCCATTATTGTCCTGCAGAGGCAGGTGGATCTCCGAGTTTGAGGCCAACCTGATCTACAGAATGAGTTCCAGGATAGCCAGGGCTACATAGAGAAACCCTGTCTCGAAAAACAACAACAACAACAATGACGACCAAGTGACCATTTCTTCTGAACTTTCCCTTGAAAGCATACATTTTAGTTGTTTCCCACCAAGCATTTACATTTTACTATAATTAAAGAAATTATCCAAGTTAGTTGGGTTTTTCTGATATGTAAAAGCCAAAGTAGAAAGCTTGTCGGATTAACAAAGTAGATTATACAGAGATATGGAAATGAAATTATTAACAGGTCTATGTGGTAGTTAGTTGACTTTTATTACTTAAGCACCACACTTACAGGCTTCCAGGGGGATAGAAACTATGCTGTATTGTCTTCTTGTTTAGAACACCCACCAAACTCCTTAAACAGTAGGTAGCACTTAGCTTGCTATTAGCTTTTCACTATGTCCCATTCACTATTTCTCTTTCTGACTTCATGAGCTATTTGTCCAGTTCTTGCTTTGCTTTGTTTGCATGAAACTAGTGGATAAAACCTCAAGAAGAATAAATAGTAATAAAAAAATTTAGAGCCTCTGAGTGTTAGTTACATTTCTAACACACGCACACAGAAAAGTAATAGACTGGGCCATTTTGAAATGACCAACATCTCCATGAAAATAGAATATAAATACAATCACATGGTAATAATATTGCTTTTTAGAGAAATAGAGACACCTTAAAGAAACCATGTGCGCATGGCTTTTTCAGAGAAGCAGAATGTTCTTATTGTTTAACTACTTGCTATAGGTATATTTAGGCATTTTACATGATGTATAGAAATAGCATTATTCTAAAAATATGTTATCAAAAATGACAGCTCTTGATGATCGAAGGGCTGCAGAACCCAATGACGTAAAGTAAGACCTCAGTGAATATTTGCTGATTGTTTCAAAAACCCGGTTCATTTTACTTCATAAGCATTGATGTACATAAAACCATCATCATAGATTTATCCTGAGAATGCTGCCTAATTGTGCCTGTTCAATATGATTGGCATATGCTCGAAATGTTGCTAGAAATAAATCTATACTTGCTGCAGTAAAATCAACAGGTGAATAATAATTGCTGAAGTGAACCTACACCTCAAGGTGATGTGTTCCAGTCATGTTACAAGTCTCCCGTTGCAAGTGTTTATCCAACAGGAGTCCCATCCATATCACTACCTTATCCACACAACTGATCAGACTCCATGCCAGTGTCTGTTTCTTTCCTTTATGTTTAAACTTGCACTTCTCCTCACAGATATTAAGACTATCCTGTATCCCTGACTCCGGCATCATAAGACTTAGTCTCTTGCCTGGTGGACTGGGTCATATGGACTATTATTGCCCTTCTTAGGATTTAATGCTACATTATCTCTTAACACCTTTGTGTTTAGAAACAGTTTTTGTACATTTAGAATATCACTCAATCATTATTATATAAGTATTCTTGTATAATAAAGTATATAACATCCAAAGAGATGGCTCAGCGGTTAAGGACACTTGCTTCTCTTTTAGAGGACAAATGTTCAGTTACCAGCATCCATGTCAGGCAGCTCACAACTGCCTGTAACTCTAATGCTCTCTTCTGTCCTCTGGGGTTACTCACACACATGGTACATCTATAGTCAGACATACAACCATGCACATAAAATTTTAAAAACACTTTAAAATAAAGTATGTAAAGTAAGTATTTCTTGAACATAAGTGTTGATATTGTATAAGTAATTTTATATTCATTTACCAAAATTAATTGTTTTTAGCCTCAGATTAGTCATGAACCAGCATTTCATAGATTGCTCTGTTTACGTGGTTTGTACAAGAGAAGGTATTTCAATTTGTGTGTGGAAAACTTATTCAGTGCCAATTGCCCTAGTTAACTCATTAAGGGTAACCTCAGAGGGCACCAAAACGCATTGATGTCACATAAAGATTGGAAATAAAGCAGCTTCTCGTTGGGATTAGTTTAAACAAGAGCAAGCCCGAATCTGAATTCTCTGCTCTCCCCTTCGCCTTCTGCAGTCTGTAGTTGGGGTTGCTGGCGTATCTGCCATCTCTCTGCTGTTTGTCTGATCCATCTGTTCCTGTTGCCTGATTTATATGTCAGAAATCTGCCATGCCCATCCCTAACTAAAGGCATTCATTGACCGCCCCAGAAAGCATGCTGTAAGAAAGGGAGAAGGGGCTCTATAGACGTCTTTACCAGAGTTTTACAAGGGAAACAGTCATCTTACTGGCCCCAGCTGACCTTGAGTATCACTCATCACTGAGAACAGGAGTTTCTAAACCACAGTCACATTTAGGGTAAGTATTTGTTTTGAGAGTATGGAAGAGTACACAATCGAAGATTTTAAAGCTGTGCTGGGGTTATAAAAACTGTTTGCATAGGAAATCCAAGGCATAGTAACGTTGCTTACCTTGTTCTCTGAGAGGCAAGTTAAACTTGAACAGGCTGACTATAGCAAGCTAAGTACATAGTTATGATTGATCTCAAAACTTGTTATTAATTTGACGGCAAAGTTCAGCACAAGTTTAGTCTTTTTGAGGTCAAGAAATATTTTCACAACAGTGTATCGCTGCAGTAAATATTATGATCTTCTCCTAAGGGAAATGGACACTAAAATTTGACCTCCCTTACCATCTGCCCAGCCATTCCTTTCCTTTAGATTTTCTGCTGAAGTTGCACTGCTGTGCCTGGGTGCAGACTGCTGCATCTGTGGGCACGAAGGGGCTAGCGTTTGTCCAGCAGCGTGTGGACCAACAGGCAGCTCAAGGAACCCTAACGCCTGCTTCCTTCCCTTTCCAAAACAATGGACATGAAGCGTGGAACTGGTGGTCTTCCACTTTTATGTTTGCCACCCTATTGTTCAAAAGAGGGTCTCCGGTGTTAGATGTTTCCACTGTCATTGCTAATAGATGTTCCAGCAGGCGTTGCAGGCAGAGGATTGAGAGGTCCAGGTTGCCCAAAGCCACAGTGCTGGTATGTAGGAGCGTAGGGACAGACTGCAATTTTGCTTTAACCCCAGCAACATCTTCCTACTTCTAAAATTAATGATAATATGAAAAAGAGGAAATAAAAGTAAGAAGAGATAGGAAAAGGAAAAAAGCTTAATAGTTGTACACACACACACACACACAAAACACTGTCCCTTTTAAAACAGAGACAAAAAGACGTCCTGTCTTTTCCGATGAACTTAGCAACAGCTGGCACTTCAATCATTATTTGGAACTTCTGTTTACTGTGTATTCATCTATTTTCGTTCAGATTTGCTCTAGTAAATGATATGGTATTCCCCTAGCACGTGAGTGCTCATACACACACACACACACACACACACACACACACACACAGGTATACTAATGATATTACTTCATTGTTAATATTTCAAGTTTAAGTAGCTCTTAGATTTATTTTAATTCTTTATATTAAAATTTTAAGGATTTTTTTTTAGCCTGAGTTTGTAAGCATTTTGACTTATTACTCTCTGTTTAAAAGAAGTCATCATGTTGATAAAGTGTAATTACTCTGCTTACCAGCCCTAGGGAGCAGGGCTCATAATAACAAAATCAGTGTGAAAACACAGCACAGTGCTGGGCTGAAGTGAAAAAGGACCACAGAAGTCCCCAATAAATTATTGACATGTTTATAACATGTATGTATGCATGCTCATCAGTATTGTGATTATGGTGTCATTACAAATGAAACTCAGAAAACAAGAAGTAGGAAGAAATAGAATGTGGGTTCCTCAATTCAGACAGATGTTGACTGTATTCTATTTTCTAATAACTAGCAAAAAAGACAAACACTAAATTACCTTTCTCTTTCAAAATTAAAGGACAGAATAAAGAAGCAGAGGGCCTTCTGCTCTCATTTTGGAGCACAGCAATAGTTAACCGAGAGAATGGACTGTGCACACAAAGCCATGAATGCTACTCAGATGAACGTCCTTGTCCACCTTATGTAAAAACCAAATGTGAAGTGCGTGATATCCCATAATGCAATGAAGCCCTTTCTGCAGGGAATTGAGATAACATGTTCCAGACACAGAGTTTTCTGATGGCCTCACTATGTGTCATACCGATATCTGGGGAAGGAATCTTTAACGTCTCAGATAAATAAATTGTCCCAGAAAATTCTTTGCTTCTGCCAAACTCAATAAACTTATGTTGAATGTTCTAATGAATGCAGAAACTGAATGCTTTGATGTGGAAAGAACAATTAGTCCTCAAACATGTGCATGAACCCCTGTTGGGAAAGTTCTAGGACTTGCCTTGTGTTTCTTTCCAAACATGAAGGCTGTCTGGTCTCGTTATCGCTCTCCTTTCTGGTCCCTGAGCAATGTGAAGCATATTTATCAAAAGTGGAAAGTCCTGCGAAATGTGGCCTGTGTTGCCAGGTGTCTGTGCTGCCCTGCGGTGGAATGAAGACTCCTGCAGGACATCTGGTCTTCAGGAGGATGAGCTACAGGACGTACAGCAAGATTAGCAGCAGTGGATGTATTCACAATAAATTAACTGAGTTGGACAATTTAGTGGAATTCACTACTGTGAACTCCGATAACTTCAATGCTACCTCGTGTTCATAAGATAAAATAGATAAATACTAGGTAGCTATTTCTTGTGCTATCTGTCTGTGTATGTATGCATGTATGTATTGTGTGTGTGTGCGCACACAAGTGTGCCACAGCCAACCTGAGGTTATCAGAGAACAGTTTTCAGGACTGTCTTCTGCTACCACATGGAACCCAGAGATTAAACTCAGGTTGTCAGGCTTGGTGGCAAGCACCTTAACTCACTGTGCCATGTGCATGTGCTAAGTTGCTATTTGTGACAACATGTATTGAACAAATGCTGTTTCTGATTAACTCCATTTTTAGTTACAAGTTCCAATGCCAAGAGATCAGTATAAGGGCTTTTTAGCATCTACTTGCTATGGTTAAAAAATTTAAGAGCTTGTGGTGAGAAATCCTCCCTCATTTTATGTCAGCTGGTAATGCCATTTTAAAAATTGTGGAGGAAGGAGAAGCTGTAGTTTGGATGTTTAGCATGAGAGATGATTATTAAAAATTTCAAAAGAAAAAAAAGGTTTACCTTTGTTTTAACTTATAATAAATGTGAGCATTAGTTTTCTAAAGAAAACCTTTAAAAAATTTAAGTTATGAGAAGGAAAATCCTAGTGCAGTACAATGATTACCAAAAGATTTTGTGTGTGTGTGTGTGTGTTTGTGTGTATCTCATAACTTAAGGTTTTGATTCACATTTCCCTAATAGTTATTTTATCCCATACATGCTGCCCATTGTATGTCCTCTTTTGAGAAATGTCTACTTAGGTGTCTTGATCATTTTTTAAAAATGTTTGCTTGTCTTACGATTGAATTCTTTGAGTTCCTTGTGCATTTGGAAGTCACTTCTGTCAGATGTGTGTTTTTCAAGCATTTTCTCTCATTTACTAGGCTTTTATTTGTTCTCACTTAATCAGTTGTTTCCTTTGCTATGAAAGTTTTTTGTGTGACCTGATCCCATTCTTTAGTTTTGATTTTATTGCTTATGCTTTTGAGAGATTAATCCTAAATACTCCTGTCCAGTTCAAGGTCACGAAACATTTCCCCACACTTTTTCTAATTGGTTTATAGTTAGTTTCTGGTCTTATATTTAAGTCTTCAATTCCATTTGTGTTGTTTTCTAACAGGTGAGATATATGGGACTTGCTTCACTCATTTATGTATTGTTAAATCTTTTTGTTCGATCTCTTAAAAAGCTCGCTTTCCCAAATGTGTGTTCTTGATTCACTTGTCCAACATCAGCTGACTGAAGCGTGATTCATTTCTGCACTCTCTATTCAGTCCTGTGAATCCATGTGTCTTTCTATGTCCATGTCATGCTGTTTGGGATGCTTGAACTCTGTTATATATTTTGAGGTCAGTTTTGGCTATTCTGGGTCTTTTATGATTTCTTGAATTTTAGGAGATTTGAATAAATGTGGATTTATTTGTGAAGAATGCCATTGAAGCTTTAGCAAATATCATATTGAATTTATAGGGCAATTCAGGTAACTCTTTTTCAATGCTGTAGTACGTAGTTAGGTTTTAGGGATTTAGGTAGGTGAAAACTGGATTTAACAGGATTACCAGAGATCCTAGGATTTTTTTTTTTTTAAGAAAAGAAAAGGTTCTTGGGCTGGAGAGATGGATGGCTCAGGGGTTAAGAGCATTGCCTGCTCTTTCAAAGGTCCTGAGTTCAATTCCTGGCAACCACATGGTGGCTCACAACCATCTGTAATGAGGTCTGGTGCCCTCTTCTGGCCTTCAGGCATACACACAGACAGAATATTGTATACATAATAAATAAATAAGTATTAAAAAAAGAAAGGGTGCTTAGGTTCTAAAGTTATTTTAAGCATAATACTATCATTGCAGAGTTCTGTAACTTTACACATGGTCTTTTGCTTTTGGCTTTTACCAACTTTGTAAAAGGGATTTTCTATCATTTATTGAAAAACCATGTCTTTTTTTTAAAATATTTATTTATTTATTTATTATGTATACAATATTCTGTCTGTGTGTATGTCTGCAGGCCAGAAGAGGGCGCCAGACCTCATTACAGATGGTTGTGAACCACCATGTGGTTGCTGGGAATTGAACTCAGGACCTTTGGAAGAGCAGGCAATGCTCTTAACCACTGAGCCATCTCTCCAGCCCGAAAAACCATGTCTTTAATTGGACAGAGTTTTGACTTTAACCAAACACAGTAAATAATACGGAATCATTCTATTTATTTCCTCATTAGAAAAACACTTCTACGTTTTGTGTGTATATGTATGTGTGTGTATGTGTGTGTGTGTGAGAGAGAGAGAGCGCACACATATGTGTGTGAGCATGGCATTTGTGCACAGTTTTGTGTCCTGTGACTGCTTATGTATCTGCAGAGGCCACAGAAGGAAATCTGGTGTTTTGCTGTACTACTCTCTGCCTTAGTCCTTTGAGACAGTTTCTCACTACACCTGGTGCTAGCTCCTCACCAGCTGGCTTAGGGCTCTCCTTGTCCTGTCCTCTATGATTACTTGGGTTCCAGATGGTATGTAGTAGTGCCTAGCTTTTTAAATATAATGTTTAAGTTATAATTTTTAACATGTAGGTGTTTTACCTGCATGCATGTCTATACACCACATGTGTTTCTGTACATTACATGTATACCTGGTACCCACAGAGGCCAGCAGAGGACATGGGAAACCCTAGAACTGGAGTAACAGATAGCCATGAGCCACTCCATAGATGCTAGAAACCAAACTGGGCCCTTTAGAAGAGCAGCCTAACTCTTACCCACTGAATCATATCCTTGGCCCCGACACTCTGCTTTTGATGTGTGTGCTGGAGGTACAGGGGTTTGAACTTAGAGTCTCACACTTTCCCAGCAAGTGCCCTTGCTACAGAGGTCTCTCTCCGGCCCCACATTTTTACATTTCTTAATTAGAGAAGTACAAGCTTGTTGAAATGAAGTTCTCTGAATCTTGTTCCTAACGTGCATTACCACTGCACCTCTGTCTCTGCTAATTCATCTCTCTGAATGGGAATAGACTCCAGTTAACACAAAAAAGTAAGTAATTAAATAAAACAAAACAGAAAGAAAAAGAAAAGTAGAGATAAGACGTGAGTGTGCATCTGTTGGACTGTGTTTGCGTATGATTGGCACCCTGTCTCCTTTTCATTTCTCTGCTTCTAAGCCTGCCTTGTTCTTCTCTTAGAATGGACTCAATGCTCTCCATCTGGCTGCCAAGGAAGGCCACGTGGGCCTCGTGCAGGAGCTGCTGGGAAGAGGGTCCTCCGTGGATTCTGCCACTAAGGTACCGCTCCTACCCATACAATTTGTTTTGTAACAACGAGAAAGAGGCTTTTTAGTTTGTTTGTTTTTAATTTATAGTAATTGGTGTAGTTTTTGAAGAAGAAGAGGTGTATAGCCTTTTCCAGTTATTCACAAGGTTTCTGGGGATTATTGAACACTCAGGAATATAACTGAAACCTTTTTCATTACCCAGCAGCATTTGGATCATTTTGTTTGAGGATTTGGATGTGAGACTCAGGTCTGGAAGCCCAGATCCGGTTCCTAATGTACTATCTTTTTTCCTTTGTTTCACAAAGAGGCCTAGATCAACATGATCCCTGTAGATGCTTGCACCTCTGTTCCTAAAGTCAATTCATTAGAAACAAACAAACAAACAGCTCACCTGATACGGCTGGCTGTCTTCTCAGTTGAGATGAGCAGGTCATTTTCATGCTTCATTAAACTGATTTGTCTTTCCTTGTATTCATTCTGTCTGATATGACTATATCAGATCCTTTCTGCTCTACTGTGAGAGAACTTTTGGGTCTTTGGGGTCAAGGACTCAATTACTAGGATTATTAAAATATTGATTTTAATATAAGTCAAAGTATTTGCCTCCCTTGAATTGTTCATATTAACCTAACATCTACATTAAACCCACCACTATTTCTCTTCTGAAGTCTTTATTTATTATTTTAATATTATAGATTATTCTCTTCTTAGCCCCCTCCACTACCTTCTTCTCTTCCTTTTTCTTTAATGTTCTGAGTTCTTTTGTTTGTTTGTTTGTTTCGTTTTTGTTCTTTTTGTTTGTTCCTTTTTTTCCAGTGGGGCAGGGCAGGGCTGAGTGCTTGGGTTCAAACCCAGTGTCTTGCACATGCCAAGAAGCTGCATTACCACCAATCTGCAGCTCTTGCCTTTTTAAGATAAAGATTCCAACTGTGGTCTCAGGTGCTCTGGGACTCTGGGTGTCCCTGCTTCATCCTTGGTAGTGCAGAGATTTCAGGTGTGTTCAATCACGCTCAGTTCTGGTTTACTTTTTTGTTGTTGTTTTGTTTTTTGAGACAGGGTTTCTCTGCAGCTTTTGGAGCCTGTCCTGGAACTAGCTCTTGTAAACCAGGCTGGCCTCAAACTCACAGAGATCTACCTGCTTCTGCCTCCAGAGTGCGAGATTGAAGATGTGCACCAACACGCCCAGCTCAGATTTACTTTTAATCCTATAATGGAGCTGTACAATTTTCTGGAGAAAAAGAGATTTTTAAAAGAAGGAGATGGAGTCCCTTGTGAGTGGATTGTGGCTCTCAGTGATCCAGTAGCAGATGGAGTCTCTCTGAGTGGATCGTGGTTCTCAGTAATCCAGTATCAGATGGAGTTTCTCTGAGTGGCTCTCAGTGATCTAGTAGCAGAAGGGAAAGAGAATTGAACTTTATGGTTCAAAATCTGTGTTTCTGTTTTAATTCTCCTATTTTCATTCTTTCTCTTAACCACACTTTCATTTTCTTTGATGAGTGTTGACTCGTTTCATAAATTTTGATGTGGCAAGTGGTAGAAATCATAAATAATTTTATGGATGATAGAGAATTTACTTTTGAATTTCTGAAATGATTTGAGCAAAAGCATGTGTCCGTGTAGGTCGAAACCTAACTCTGAGCAAAATTTCTTCACTCACTGAGAGCCTCAAATTGTCTTCTTGAAAGAATGGTTTTATAAATTGTGTGTGTGTGTGTGTGTGTGTGTGTGTGTGTATGTATCTTGTGCATATCTCCACTCTATGCAGGTGCTTGAGGACATCAGTGTCCTGGAGCTGGAGTTCCAGGTGGCTGAAAGGCACCTAATGTGGGTGATGGGATCTGTGTGCATATGCTCGTAACTAGAGAGCTGTGTCCCCAGCCTTCCTACTTTTGTACAGTTAAATAAGCAATGTTCCAAAGAACATTTTTAAGTTGGTTTTTTTTAAATAATAGTACTTTTTTCTATCATCAATTAGTATTTAATTAATAATAATTAAATATTATTAATTATAAATATATTATATATTATAAATATTATTATAAATTAAAAATAATTAATTATTATTAATAGTTTTTTCTTGGTAAAATTCCTTGAATTCTACAGGAAATGTCACATGCACACATACCCACAAACTGTGGTTTGATTAAAATTCAACCCTCTGATGTTCCCAACACTGTACCAGTATTATGCTGCAAGAGATTATAACCATCTTTTTGGGGTTAAAAAGTTCTTTACAAAGTGAGCTTGATAAAAGTGAATGCTTTGCCTCCACAAAATACCAGATTTTAATAACTTGAAATATGAATAAGCTTGAAAGTGTTTGTACATTTTAGTTTCTACCCAATTTGGAAGCCTGTAACGTTTTTTTCTATTCTGCTTTGCCAAAACAGAAGGGAAACACTGCTCTTCACATTGCCTCACTGGCCGGACAAGCGGAAGTTGTCAAAGTTCTAGTTAAAGAAGGAGCCAATATCAACGCACAGTCACAGGTATTAATTACATTTGCATTTTCTCTGTTGTGAAGAGGTTTTTTTGTACGGTTTTGTGGTACTGATTTAATGGGTTTGCATTCTTTCAAATTCTTGTTTTCTTATTTTAACTAAAATATTCTATGAAATCATGTAATTCAATTCAATTTCTTATTTCCAAATACTTGGCAAATGCTAGTCCATCGTTGTCTTATGTACTTCAAAAAGAAGAACTAGGGCGCTGGAGAGATGGCTCAGCAATTAAGAACACTGGCTGCTCTTTCAGAGGATCCTGGTTCAATTCCCAGCACCCATGTGGCAGCTCACAACTGTCTGTATCTACAGTTTCGGGGGACCTGACACCCTTACACAGGCAGAACACCAATGCACATACAATAAATAAACAAACAAATAAGAAAATTTGGCCTTTAAGAAGAGGAACTGGTGACGGTGATGTACGTGAAATGTAATTCATGGAAGTTCTGCGCTGCTCTGTGATGGTGCTTTTTTCTATAAATTTGAAACTTTACCAAAAACCCAACATTCCAATTGGATGTTCTGCTACAGTGTAGGACTCCCTATCCTTTGTTTATCTCAAACCCAACTGTGGCTTTATTAAAATGCTGAGGGAAACTGGCAGATTCTAACCTTACAGTTTTATTATCAATATAATCATGAAAAGGAAGTCCATCATTCTATTGAAATTAAGAAAAAAAGAAACAATATAAATCGCACAGTAGGCTTGTTTTCTATATCTTTTGGTAGAATGTGTGTATGCATGATATTTTGGCCATCCCTTTACTCTTGGTGTCTATGACGTCTTTGTGTAGGAATTGAACTATGTAGCTTTTTAATAAAATTCATTCCTTCCACGTATGGGAAGCCCTGGGGTTGATACCACACTAAGAGACAAAACAAACCCAAAAACTATCTATTTCCTCAGGCTTTCTGTTTAATGCCTGGTATCACACATGGTAATCACACAGACTGTAGTACAGGCTGTTCCATTCGCTGGAGAATTTCCACTAGCTAGCTTGCCTTTGTGTAGCAGGATCTACTCCCCGTGTTCGTTTCCTTCCTCATCGTGTCTACAGACATAAGACTGTATAGATGACCCACATTCCAGACCAGGAAATACTAGAGATAAATGATGGAGTCAGCTTAGTGTTCTTTCATCTGATTATACTGATTAGTAAGTATATTTATGACACATAAAACACCCATTTTGACTGTGTAATGTGATGAAGTTTTAATTAATCACTTCCAGTTTTGTTTGCAGCTCAAACTTTCAGCTAAATTTGTATCAATGATTTACTAGAAATTGCAACATACTTTAGTGTAAACCTTTTAATGCCGCAGGACGATCGGTAATGAAAAGTCCCCAGACTATCTTAATACAAAATATACAGCTTTAATAAACAGAAGTAAGACTTACACCAGCTTACACCAGAATCCAAATGATCCGTCCGAGGCAGGAGCCAGGCAAGAGAGAGTTGGCAGATACACACTTGCAAGGTTTATAGGTAAACATTAGCCTAAGGGCGACGCGCCCCATGAACAGAATGTGATTGGCTGAACTCCCCTATCATCTCCGCCTTTTTTCTAAAATAAGACAGAACCAAACCATATACAACTATATATAATAGAAGCAAATAATAAATATAAAGTTACAGACAATAAACAATATTAAGCAAGAAACATATAACAAAAGTTTTACTAAACATTTTATTTTAGGGAGTCTAAATAATGTAGATGGTAACTATAACTATCTAATCTTCAACTCCATCAAAGATCTGAGAAGGGAAATAATTTTACTCAAGCAGCCCGGAAGTACAAGCGGGAAACTTCCGAAATGTGCAACAAATGGAAGAGACAACTGAATACCTGGGCAATCACCCAAAGTCTCGTATGCAATGTTGAGTCAATCAACTTTGGCTAAGACCTGATGTAACTGACATGCCATTTTTCAAAGGCAAGAAACCTTTTAGGACTCTCTCACCCTGTCTTGACAAGATAAGACAATCCTGCTTTTATCCATTTACAGATATTCTGTAATTCTGTCAGTGGTCGAGGTGTGGGCTTTTTCTTTGCCCAAAGGCCAGTTCTGCCAGGAAGAAGACAAGCTCCAGGTGGAGTGTCTTTGGTGCTCAACGTTCTCTCGGGAGTAGAGAGGTGATGCCAGGAGCGATTGTGTCTCCCTACTATAGAACTATGAGTTAGATTAAAGGTCATTTTCCACAGCTCTTTGAAGAGGTTGAAGATTATACTATCTATACTAAGTATGCACCTAAATAACCTGATTAGCCTAAATATAAATATAATAAACATATATGACTATTGATTTGCCCTTGCCACGAGGGGGGAAAAAGCTCCATGTTTGGGCGCCAGATAATGCCGCAGGGCGATCGGTAATGAAAAGTCCCCAGACTATCTTAATACAAAATATACAGCTTTAATAAACAAAAGTAAGACTTACACCAGCTTACACCAGAATCCAAACGATCTGTCCGGACGCAGGAGCCAGGCGAAAGAGAGCTAGCAGCGGAAATACACTCGCCAGGTTTATAAGTAAACTTTAGCCTAAGGGCGACGCGCCCCACGAACAGAATGCGATTGGCTGAACTCCCCTATCAACCTTTAATATTTTTTTTTATTTTAAAAATTGATAGCATTGCTAGAAACATTGATATGTTCCATTCAGTACAGCAACATCTTATTTTGGAAGCCCAGAATGCTACTAAATTATGCTTCTTCAATAACAGCTTTTGGGTGTGAGCTAGCTAGTGACAGAGCAGTTGTCCTGCAGGCAGTTGGCTCTGGGCTCTTTCCCTAGCCCTGCAAAACAGATGTTTTTGTTTACAGCAAAATAACATTCTTTTACTCAAGAGCGTGAGTTCTCAAACATTCACCTGAGTTGTGGCCACCCACAGAGCTTGCTTGCCAAATTACATTTCTGGGTTCTCTGTAGTAGAAAGTTCTCAGATGATGTGGGTGCTGCCAGTCTGGTAGTCACGCTTGCTTTAGAGGGCACTAGAGAAGCCCGGTGTGTCATGTACCCCAGACCATGTCTCCATCAGTAGTAAACATAGAAAGCATAAAGCTGAAAGCAAATTATGTTTGAGTGGGCACTGGGGCTTTCATTTAGAATGACAGGACACTAACCTGCAATGCGGAGATTCCAGTCTACAAAAAGAACAGGGTTGTACTTTTCCAAATGATTCATTGAACTTAGCAATGTGATAGAAGTTGACATCTGGCAAATGTTGCAAAGTAAATGCTTGTTAGAAGCTAGGATATTAGTTATTGCTTGGTGCTTGATGTGCTTTGGAGACAGCTCAAGGATAATAATCTAAAACCTCCTTACCATTTATTTGTTTTCAGAGTCACTGAAGCTTTTCTTTGTGGTCCTAATCATATCAGCTTATAACAGACCTTAAAGGAAGGGTGATGTCATCACTACAAGATTAAAATAATCCTTATTTGTACAACACATTGTTAATTCATTGTAAGAGTCACATGGGAGGGAATCCTGACAAACAGTTTCAAATGGTTTTTATATATCGTGAGAAAATTTATGAGAGGGAACACTTAATCAAATTTAAAGTAGCTTTTCTTTCTTCCTTCCTTCCTTCCTTCCTTCCTTCCTTCCTTCCTTCCTTCCTTCCTTCCTTCCTTCCTTCCTTTCTTTTTTTTCCCCTGAGACAGGGTTTCTCTGTGTGCCTCTAACTGTCCTGGAACTCACTCTGTAGACCAGGCTGGCCTGAAACTCCCAGAGATCCTCCTGTCTCTGCTTCCCTGAGTACTGGGATTAAAAGCATGCACCACTACTGTCCTGCTTAAAACTGCTTTTCTAAATACCTCAGTCATTTAATGAGGCTGATGGTATTATTGAATTTAGAAAGCCACCATTATCAGTTGACTAATATTTTATGATTGATTTAAAAATAAATGTTTATACAGGCAAGTTAACTATCTTGCTAATGTGTCTTAGAAAATTTGAAAAGATACGTATTTAAAGTCATGGCTGCTGATATGAACCCTCCATCACTTTTTATTTTCTTCATTCCTATCTTACTTACTCTTGACATAGATTTATATATCCAACTTTTGGTGTTAGATTAACAGGGCCAGGGTTGGGGAACATGCTCAGGGAAATAGAACCACCACTTCCTTTTAAGAGCCATGAAAAAAGATATAGAGATGCCAGATTCAAAGCACAAATCCTAAATTATATATATATATATATATATTCTATATTTTTAATTTATAATTCTATAATATATATTCTATATTTTTTCTAAAAACTTAATTCAAAATACAGAAATGAAGAGCAATCTGAAGTTACCGAATCATTTGAAAGTAGGTTAATAAAATTACTTTTGAAATATGAAGGGGAAAGAAAAACTTCAAACAATCAATATTTGGTAAACTTGCTAGAGTTCATAAGTTATGGAGAAGTATGCATTTGTAGGATTTTCTGCATTAATCATGTAAATTGAGGCTTGTATGACACCTCCATGCATATTATATTAACGGGTGGTAAATCAAACTCTTGGAGATTGCTACAATACGGTTATACAATGGAAGAGAGAAAAGTCTTGACTGAACATATCAGTTGGCAAGTGAGAATTTACAGTCAAGAAGGAGTATGTGGTTAGTAGACAGATCATTACTATGTGGGAACATCATGGGTAGAGGGCAGGTTGTCTAAACTGTCTAGCATGCTTCTTCCTGAAGGAAGCAAGGGCCTCTTCATGTGTGAGAATATAGTGTGTGAATAACTTCTTCATTTTCTGGGGGTGATGAGGTGTCAAAGACAGGAGTTTGAACTGAAATAGTTTTTTGGTAAAACTGAATTTTACATATGTGTGTTGTGGAATATTTGTACCTCATGTGAAGGTGTATTGTTGTGATGGGTGTAATAAAAAGCTGAATGGTCAATAGCTAGGCAGGAAGTATAGTTGGAATTTATGGGGAGAGAAGGAATCTAAATGCACAGGAGACATCAAGAGACATAGAGAAGAAATGGGAGGTGTAAGAGGAAGAGAGATAACACCAAATGATAGAATGTAGATTAGTAAAAATGGGTTAATTGAAGTTATAAGAGCTAGTTAGGAATAAACCTAAGCTATAGGCTGAGCTTTCATAATAAAAATAAGTCTCATATCATTATTTGGAAGTGAATTGGTGGCCCAAAGAAAAATCCACCTACATATGCGCCCAATGTGGGGCTTGAATATCCAAACATAGGGTCCAAAAAAGCAAAGAAAAGCTCTGGAAAAGGAGCCAGATGTGGATTTCTAGACCTTCAGCCTCAAGAGAGTAATCTGGGCTAATAGTTGAGAGACAGAAAAAAGAGAAAAAAGGATTTTTCTCCATAAGGAACCTTTGATTTACATCTCAACTGTGCACTCATATGGAAGAAATAAGAGGTGTCTTTATTCCCATCACTGTCTTAGATGGTATGTTACAGAAATTATATCTAAATGTGTGTGTGTGTGTGTGTGTGTGTGTGTGTGTGTGTGTGTGTGTGTGTGGTTTGTATTTGGGACCAGCTATATTTTGGCACTGGTACATCCAGGCAGTGTTATGGACAATCAATAGTTTATTCTTGTTTTTCACCTCAGGAGCATTGTTGATGCATGTGTATGTGTGTGTGTGTGTGTGTGTGTGTGTGTGTGTGTGTGTGTGTGTGTGTTTCTTTTGGTGCTTCTCAAAGAAAGAATTTAAAAACACTCTTCAGAAAAAAAGGGGGCTGTGCCAAGCAGCAGCAGCAGCAGCCCGATTCTAGGAGACAGGGGCCCATGTTTTATCTCCATGTTTTCCTTTCCATTCCTTTCTCTCAGGAATGGGGCATGCTTTCCTTAGAAGCCTATTTGACCTTGAATTCAGTCTGTTATAATTAGACTATGAGATGCAAGAATATGTGTAGGAGTTTAAGAACCTTAAAGTTAAAAACTTCTCTAGGAGGAAGACTGACAACACTGTGTGTTCCCTTGGCAGGAAGTCCTGAAGCTGTTTTCACAGCTAGAGTTGCCTACCAGTTATCTAGGGGCCTCATCTGGTCCTTTGGAAAAGATCACTATTGTCTAAGTTGACCACTATTAATTATTTTTCCTGTATGTCCTGTTTGAACTGTCCATTAGGAGTCTCCCCTTGGATCTCCTTGATTAGTAGTCAGGCAATCAAAATAGATTTTTGTTTGACTTAAAATTCTGACTTTCAATGAACAGATACGATGTTAGGTGTAAATATGTCCTCTCATGGATGAACGTAAGAGATGAACATAATTCCTTAGGCTTTGGGGCCCAAACGGTAACTTTTACTTTGGGATTGAAAATTCTCTATATCAGATTTGTTTTCAAAGTAAATAAAGCACTTTATTTACAGGATACCATAAGTACCGCCTCTTGGAACGGGGCAGCCTGTCTCTGGAAGGCTGCAAGCACACTCTACAGTGATCATAACGAGCTGATCCAAGCTCATTGCCTGGAATGGAATTTATCTGCCTCACCAGCCAGGGATCTTCTCTTCACATGTGTACTAGGGAGTAGTCTGGGGCACTTAGTATATCTAAGTGTGTTAGCTTCTGTGTGTTCTCCATCCTTCACATGGAATCAACATGTTCTCTTTTCTTAGAAGTGTGTCAGCTTGCCTATCAATCACAATTCTTGTCTTTTTGTGATTGGTGAGTTCCAGTTCTTTAGTTACTGTGTTTTCATCATTCTGGCCAGTTTCTCTGTTTGACACATTTAAAAGTAAATTTGTTGAAGTATACCTTTATGCCCTCATTTTCAGTAAATGTGTGTATGTGTGTGTAGTGTGTTCATTTGTATATATTATGTGTATGCTTAAAGTACTTTAAGGAGGCTTAATTCCCTTATTAATATACTTCAAGTTGTAAATTATAAATAAATAACCCAAAGGATACAAAATATGAATATATAACTGGGTTTGTACGTTCTTTATACAAGTTTTTGGACTTTTTAAAAAGTATTTTAAGTTTTTCTTTAATGTTTATGTATGGTTTGCCTGCATGTATGTTTGCATACTGTATGAGTGCAGAGCCCATGGAGGCCAAAAGAGGCATCAGATCGCCTGGAACTGTTGTTGCAAATGGTTGTGTGTTGCAGGAGTCGCTTGTTGGTTCTCGACTGCTCAGCCCCGAAATAATCACACAGAATCTATATTATTTAAATCACTGCTTGGCCCATTAGCCCTAGCTTCTTATTGACTAACACTTATATCTTAATTTAACCCATTTCTAATAATCTGTGTATCGCCACGTCGCTGTGGCTTACTGGGTAAAGTTCCCAGTGTCTGTCTCCAGCGGGGCGACATGGTTTCTCCCTGACTCTGTCCCTTTTTTCCCAGATTAATTTTCCCCACTTATCTAAGTTCTGCCCTATCAACAGGCCAAGGCAATTTTTTTTTTATTCACCAATGGTGTTCACAGCATACAGAGGGAAATCCCACATCAGCTGTGGGCTGTCATGTGGGCATTAGGAATAAGTCCTGGGTCTGCTAAATGAGCAGGTTCACTGAGCCATCTCTCCAGCCCCAGAGGTTTTGGATTATTTTTATTGAACAAATCCATCACTCGAAGGGTCTGTCTGTGACAAGTTGTAAAGTAAAACAGTCCAACAGCTGTGCAGTGGTGCATCCACTGGAGTTGGTGCCCCTCTCAGTCTCAGTGCTTCTGATGGCACAACCTAATTGAACGGGTCACATAGCACAATCCCAATACTTAGCCTGGAAAAGGCTTTGTACTAAGGTTCCTCGCCTTAACTACAGGGTTTCCTCAAACATTGCTGAATCAATTTACAACAATATCCTCAGGTATTCTAACACACGGGAAACGACATAAAATGGGACCTTGGTAATATTCAAAAATGATTTCTCATCTGTTCGATTTTTGGCTCAGTACAGAGATGAATCTTGGGCCTCACACATGTTAGACACATGCGGTGCCTCTACCCTTGTACCACAATCCTAGCCTTCCCAAGCTTTTTAATAACAGACATAGGATAAGAATATATCTATGGTTCTGCCAAATTTTATGTGACTCTCAGAAAATAAGCATACAGTAAATATTATGCAAATAAAACGAGAATTTTTATTTTGGAAAACTCAAAGGTATTTTTGAATCCCCAGTGTATTTGCGTGTCTGTGTGTGTGAGACCACATATTGTAAATTTTGATTTGCAAGTGCTCTCTCAGGTTGATAGTAATCGTTAAGTGCCAAAATGATTGACATTGTTGGAGGAAGCAATAATTTTATTTGATTGAAGATTCAGACTTTCTGGATATATCTCAGTGGGAAGAAAATCTACACTGTCACCAGCTATATTTCCTGACAAAGCCCTACCTACTGTCTGCAGTTTACAACTCGATAAGAAATGAGTCTGTCTGTCAGCTCTTCTCCATGAATTCTGCAGTGGCTTTATGCTGGGTCTGCCTTTAGAGGCTTAGACCAGCATTTTATTTTCTGAAATGAAAGGAAACACATTTAACAGTTACTCATTAAAAGCAACGTTGTATGTGTGTGTGTGTGTGTATACACCATAGGTTACTATAGGATGTTGTACAAAACCAGATGTTTTAAAGCTCTTGCTACAATGATAGGCAGAGCACATTGCACACTTAAAAAAAAAAGAAGAAAAAAAGAAAAGGAAAAGCAAAATGAAGCAAAAACCCCAAACTAAAACAACAATAGCAGCAGCAACAACAACAAAACCCTGGATCTTATAATCTATACTGTTCACCTGGAAATCCAGAAAACGTGCCAGAGGATAAATGGCCACCCAGTTTCGATACTCATATATTTAGTGACTTCATTAAAATTTTTTACTTCTCACACTCAGACATTTTCATTGCTCCTCTCATCATTTTTTAGTTTCAACATCTGCAAGATATAATTCTAGGTTATATCTTTAAAAGTATTTGTTCTGTACACATTAAAAATTAATTTATCCATGTACTTATAAAGATGAATGTGAGATCACGAGAGGGATTTACTCCAAGATGAATATAACATTTCTTTAAAGAAGTGTATTCAGGCTGCATATGTGCATGTGCCTGCATGTGTATGTGTGTGTGTGTGTGTGTGTGTGTGCGCGCGCGCGCGCGCGCGCGCATGGGGAGATGGGACTGTGAGAGCATGGGTGTGTGCTTTCTTGGAGGTCAGAGAAGGATGTAAGGTGCAGGTGTCAGTCTTCTCCTGAGAGTGTGTGGGTTCCAAGGGCAGAACTCAGGCACATCTTATTTATTTATTTATTAAAAATTTCCACCTCTTCCCATCCTCCCATTTCCCTCCCACTCCCCCCACTCTCCTTCCCTCTTGCTCTCCAGACCTAAGAGAAGTGAGGGTGCCCTGCCCTGTGGAAAGTCCAAGGCCGCCCCTCCATCCAGGTCTAGGAAGGTGTGCATCCAAACAGACTAGGCTCCCAAAAAGCCAGTACATGCAGTAGAATCAAAATCTGGTGTCATTATCATTGGCTTCTCAGTCAGCCCTCATTGTCAGCCACATTCAGAGAGTCCGATTTGATCCCATGCTAGTTCAGTCCCATTCCAGCTGGCCTTGGTGAGCTCCCATTAGATCAGTCACACTGTCTCCGTGGGTGGGCGCACCCCTCACAGTCCTGACTTCCTTTCTCATCTTCTCCTTCCTTCTGCTCTTCATCTGGGTCTCGGGAGTTCAGTCCAGTGCTCCAATGTGGGTCTCTGTCTCTATCTCCATCCATCGCCAGATGAAGGTTCTTTATCAATGGCTTCTCAATCAGCCCCCCATTTCAGCCACATTCAGAGAGAGTCCGGTTTGGTCACATGCTCATTCAGCCCCGGTCCAGCTGGATTTGGTGAGCTCTCATTAGAACAGGCACACTGTCTCAGTGGGTGCACACAATTGGTTATGTATTACCAAATCATCAGCACTGAAGATATATATATATATATATATATATATATATATATATATGCAAGTAAGATTACAGATTGAGAAAGTTGTCATTATGTATTTAGGAAAAATATATACATAAATGTGCAAACACATATATCACAACAATCAGTGAAAAGGCTATGAATTTGAATAAGAACAAGGAGGAAGAGTATATGGGACAGTTTGGAGAGTGGAAAGAGAAGGGAAAATGATGTAATTATATTTTAATCTCAAAAATTAAAAGAAATAATAATAACCAATTTTATTGCTTGCACCAGATGATTTATTAGACTTTATGTACTCTTCCAATTTCTCGGGTAAAGTGTTTTATTTTACTTTTTTGAAAAATAAAGGTTAACTTATTTTCATTTTATGTGTATTGGGCATTTTGCTGTATGTATGTATGTATGTATGTCTATACACTATGTGTATATTTGATACCCTCAGAATCCAGAAGAGAGTATTGGGGCCCCTGGAACTGGAAGTTACAGATGGCTGTGAGCCACCGTGTGGGTGATGCAAATGGAACCTAGGCCCTCTTGAATAGTAAAAACTGCTCTTAATTGCTGAGCCATGTCTCCATCTCAGGGTGCTTTATTTTAAACTAATGGTGATATTGAAAACTGCATTTTGGTTTAGATGCCATATTAATTAGAATGTTTTCAATTGCAAATAAGAAAATAGACCACCTTGTCCTTGAATAAAAAAAAAAAGGAAAATTTTCTTGACTTTCTTGGTATAAATTTTAGATGTGTCAGTGAGCCTTGGGATAGCCCCACCATTGAACGACGCCTCCACAGCCAAAGGTTCTGAGTCTTCCTTGTCACTTCCGTGTTTCCTGTAACATCTGATTTATTCTAGACAGTTTCACTGTATACCTATCATCGCGGCTACACTTTTGTTGCCTATAGTTTATAAGAGGAGACAATGTCTGTCCCTCTGTCCCATTTTTTTCTAAAAAAGAATCCTAAATTTAGTTGAGGGGAGTAGCTCAAGTGTGTCGTGTAAACTTGAAGCCACTTTCTTGTAGAGAATGTCCTGAGTTGATTGGCAGCAGCGATCTGAGTGTCTCTGAACCTAGAAGATGAGAAGAGCAGCTGAGCCTTACTGTCAATAATTTGCCACCCTATTTTTCCTTCTTCTTTACTAAGAACACCCCCAGAATACCCAAAATCTGCTTTATTTACATGACTAAGATTAGTCCAGATTGGTTTCCTGCATCCTTCACAGCTGGGTGTTTGTGGTGTATTTAGGGACAGGATTTGAATCACCCTGACCTTCAAGCTTGCTGATAACTTCAGGGTTCTTTCCTACATCATCTCATATTCTGCTTCAATAGAAGAGTAGGATGTAAGTCACTGAGAATGACCATGGGAGTAACTGCCAACCCATCCTGGTGTCAAGACTGTCAAGATGCTGAAGAATCTCTTAGCACTGAGCTAAGAAACTTTTTGCTCTGTGCAAAACATAATACCAAACCCTCAATCTTGATGTTGCCTTCTTACAAAAGATAGGTGACTTCTTCAGATGGGAGATTTGACTTTCACTGACTCCAGACTATGTGTATCCAATCCTATTTTTTATTATTAGAGATAGTTATAAGATTTGTTCACTGAGTCTTCCTGTGAGAACAGAGCGCAAATCCAAAGAGCACGTTGGAATTTAGGGCATTATGGATATGGAAAGCTATAGTTTTTTAAAATACTGCTTCAGACTATGTGTGGTTTGACATAGACAAATACACACTAGCTACCTGTCCCATATATTCTTTCTTATCAATGCAAAGGTCTAATCTTTTCTAAGTTCAAGGTACTCTATAGATGGTAACTGAATACAATGGCTATTGAGTCATAATTCTTTCGCTCATAGCTTACCCAGATCCCAAGGTTCTACTGGAAGCCTCCCTCATGTGCCTTTTTGGAATCCAGCACAGTTAAATACCATTGTCCTCTTAGTTAGGGGCTTGGTGGACACTGAGGGACACTTATATCTCATTCATCCTCAAGAAGAATGGTGTGTTTAGATTTGTATTTTTAGCATTTAAAGAGTTATGTTTATAAAATATTTGAAGGTAACTGTTTAAGATAATTTCTTTCCTCAACAGAAAGGAAGGAGTATGAAGTAAGAATGGCAAGAGGTATAACTGGCAAGAGAGACCCAAGTCTGAGCTTGTGGGACATCTCTCGCTGGGCATTGTGATTAACCATTGTCACTAAATAGTTTAGTGACCAAACTTCGCCACTTGGAATGACACACATGTATTATCATCACAGTTTCTGAGGGACTTAGCTTGGGTGACTGTGATTCAGAGTCCCTCATGAGGTCACAGTGAGGACCCCCTGAGCTGCAGTCCCTGAAGGCATTTCTGGACTGGAGCATATATTCTCTGGGTACTTTTTAAAAAATTTTTGATATATGGTATATTTATTAATCAGTTATTTTTATCCACATTGAGCTGCAATGCTTCTTTTATGCTAAAGCTTCATGTGATTGTCAGGTTGTGTTACCAGCACATCCTATATATATTATTGAAGCTCTTAGCTTGCCTTGCTTTTCAGGAGGCCAATATGTATTCACTGATTTCAGTTTTCAGAATGATGGTTTGGCTTTTTACATTTCCACATGTCTTTGAAAAACATTTGCTCAAGTTATGAAAAGAGAAACTTCCTAGTGGGCTTTCTCACCAAAATAGTATTAAACTGTAGATCTTCAGAACTGGAACCCTGACTGCTCTTTGGCCTGGAGAAAGAGGGAGAGGAGGAGTGGGGGGATGGGAGGGGAGGGAAGTGAGAGGAGGGGAGGAGGTGGAAATTTTTAATTAAAAAAAAGAAAATGAAGGATCAAATTATTGAAAAGTGAAACTTTTGGACATTTCACAAATGTAATGTTTTAATTAGAAATGTGTGTCAACTGGTAAATTGTCTGGGTACTTTTTAAATGACTGGCAAGATAGTCCTGGTGGGACATCTCAGTTCCTTCTCCTGTGGGTCTCATGTGGCTGCTTAAATGATATCACGAGAAAGGTTCATTCTCCCTCAAGAAGGGCACAGTCCTAAAAAGCAACAACTTTGACGTACTAGACTTAGAAGCCACCCACCATCAAACCCTCCTTAATTGATGCCTTCAGACCAATCTCTTAAGACATTCTGCATTTAAAAAGAAGGGACCAGGCTTACGTGTTTGAGACTAATTTAGACAAAAAATTGAAAACACCACAGATGTAAAAGAAATTTGCCCTGTTAATTTTGTCCATTCACCTATTTAAGGCATATGAATTGAACACCTGCTGTGGGATAAGCCTTGTATGTGGGAATATGTACATGTGGAGGCCAGTGCTGGATACTGTGTGCCTTCATCTGTTGATCTTCTCCTCTTCCTCCTCCTCTTCTTCTTCCTCCTCCTCCTTCTCCTCCTCCTCCTCATCATCATCATCATATTGGAGACAGGGCCTCTCACTGAACCAAGAGCTCCCCAACTACCTAGACTGAATGGCTGGTGGAGTCCAGAGCTCGCTCTCTCTCTCTCTCTCTCTCTCTCTCTCTCTCTGTTCACCCCTAGGGTTGGGGTTGCAGAGGCACACAGGTGAACCCCACTTGGTGCGGGAGAATTATCTGTAGTCTGTCAATCATATTTTAATAAAACGCTGATTGGCCAGGCAGGCAGTATAGGCGGGAAAGTCAGACAGGAAGTAGGGGTGGAGCAAAGAGACTGGGAGTATTCTGGAAGCAGAAGCTCTCTCTCAGCCATTCCTGTACAGACCACCGAAGAGGCAGTATGTAACTTGCCCAGCAGAGAAAGGTACGGAGCCATTATGGCTAACATAGATGAGAATAATGGGTTAATATAAGTTATAAGAGTTAACAAGTAGCCTGACCTAATGAGCCAATCAGTTTATAACCTTATGGAGTCTTGTGTGTGATTTTCCTTGGAACTTGCTGGCTTGTTGGGGTACTGGGCAGGACAGAAACCCCAACAAGCCAGCCCCCTCATGTTACACCCACTTTTATAGCACTGCTGGGGATCTGAACTCAGGTCCTCACAGCAAGTATTTTATCCATCAAGCAACCCACCCGTCCCTCTGCAAGTCACTTCTATAAGCACAAAATATAGATCCTATCTTATATCTGGAATCTACAAAGTTTGGCATGATTTCTGGATCTGGAAAAGAGTTATAGATAGTTGAAAACTATTAACATTGATAAATATATGGATTGAAACCACTTATACTCCTTCTAATCATGGAGTGTAATATAAATATCTGAATACAAGCTTGCCTTTGAATGAACCAAAGTTATCTCATTATTTTTCCTTTTCAACTCTCATCAAGATTATTACAAAACCCTTCCTTTCGTTGTCAGTAACTATACAGTCAGAGGGTTTTCCGGTTCTTTCTCTCTATTCTTGGCATTGTAATCTCCTTAAATGCAGTTATGTTCCTGACAAATCCCTGCTTAAAAAAACCCAAGTGACTCTCAATCCATTTAAAACAAAGAGCCCAGTTCTTAGTGAGGCAGATAGGGCTAAGTCCTGCCGAACCCAAATCCCCTCACCATCTGGCACTGATTGATGTGCAAGACCCATTTGTCTTCTCTTTTCTCGTCTTCATCTAAAAAGCTTTTTCTACTTCTGCACTTCCGTGGTTCCCCTACTCTTTACACTGAGTCATGCTGGCAGAATTTCCTCACACAGTTGAGTTCTGTGTCCCTTATCTGTGGTCTTCTTATATAACATGTAATAAAAAACAGTAGTGAGATATGTCCCTCAATTTGTCTGTGGTAGTTTAAGCTTGGTTCTCTCAGCTTTGGACCAGGTATTCTCATGGAAAGAAGTGTGGAGAGCAGAGGAAGCCTTGAGTGAAGGTGGAAAGAGCGGATGTGGTTCTATTGAATATGGATTGTTATCAGGTGTCTGTCCAGTGATTCAGACCCATGGCTGTTGGCAAAGTCTTCCTTGGGCCGGGATGAGGGAGTAGGCAAGGCCTTCCTCTGGTTTCTGTATAGATAGAGACTGTATATCATAACCCCCATGAGGTTCTGCATTCCTTGGTGGTGTTCCATCAGAGCAACCATGAACAGATCATGGCAGCTCTTCTGTAACTGTGTCTCTGTGTCTGTCTGTCTTTCACTCCCTCTTTTTTCCCAGTCCAGTTTCCAGGACCAACCTGTCTAGTTTCTGAGTCATTCTCTGAGTACAATGCCAAGCAGTAAATAGTTACCAAACATTATTTTCTTTTGGTTAAATAAATATAAATGAATGACAAATAATTGATATTTTTCTATAGACAGAGGTTGCTCATAATATTTATTAAGCAGGGGCACACAGTTGTATCCCACATTTATGTCACTGCTGAGGATCTGAACTCAGGTCCTCTTGCTCACTCAGTAAGCTTTTCTTTACCTGTCAAGCCACCCACCCATCCATCTGCAAGGCATTTCTGTAAGCATAAAGTAAAGCTTCTAGCTGAGAGTCCTATTTGATGCTGAGTTCTCCAAAGTTCAGAATGATTTCTGGGTCTTGGGAACACTAGAAAGCATCTGGTGTCAGGTCATCTCCACTATAGTCTGGACACCAAGGAGACATGGGGATCCTAGTTCAGCTGAACCTATTTATTTTCAGTCAGGGGTGTAGTACTATCTAGCCTAATGTGTTAGAGATAGTCGTCTGAAACCTAAGAGTGCTGTGTAAGTTGTACACCTTCGAGATGATGGTGGTCTGTTGAAATGGTCTGTGAACTGATAAATTCAGAAGGCATTATACAGATACTGTTTTATGTAGGTCCTATACACAATGAGAATTTATGTGTCACAGAATGATATTCTATGGAGATAATACCTATCAATCTCAGGTGGTTTGAACAATTCAAATGGTTCAGCAAAAAAATCCCTCTGTAGCTCAAGATCCCGGGTTGAATCTCTTACTGGCAAAAGTCTAAGCATGGTGGCTCTTTCCCTGAGGAATTCATGACCTCTTTCTGTTTCTATTCTTCTTGCTCAACCTAGAGAATTCCATCGGAGGAAAACTGTTAGCGATTGGTGTGCTCTGTTAAAGTTTTTTTTTTTCTCTCACTGCATCCCTACCTCTTACTTGTCTCGAAAGATCCTCATTCCACGCCCACTCATTGTTTTGAACAGTCTTCCTTGGCTTTCCCTTCCTTCGAATCTCTAATTCCATCCTTCCGCCACCTCTTCAGTGTTCTTAAAATACACCGCGTTTCACCTGCTTGATAAGCCTTGGGAAAGATACTCTCCAGCTAGCAGGAGTTATTCACAAATCCCAACACTAGAGATGATTTCTATTTTAAATTAAAGATTACTTTCACCCTGTATATTTTATTTCACAGACAAAAGTTGTTTCTTTACTTATTGTCCTTTTGTATTTATATTTTGCTACTTATTGGTCACTTTGAATAATGTTTCCACTTTTACCATGCATGCAAAGGAATTTCATGTCAACAGAATAGTTTAAGACCTATTTTTGCTACTTTCTGCGTGTGGTTGATAATTACGTGTTCATCTCACTTTTGCTAATTCTCATTAATATAGGGGAACTATAAACATCAATGTTTAATAATCTGACAAAAGATTTGCCTAATTATTTTGATAATTTCTTTAAAATGTGTTTTTCCCCTTAACAAAAGTATATTTTTAAGTATACAGAAATAAAAAGGAAATGTGCCAAGTAAACATAATTTAAAACTCCTGGTGTAATATTTTTGTTGATTTTTTTTATATAAGTACACAATAATGAATATTATTATGGTAAGTACTACATGAGGGCAAGTGCTTATCCTGTTTATCACTATATCCTAGGGATGGCTCAGCTACTGGTAGCTGCACTTCAGTAAATAATCGAGCTAATGAATGATAAAATTTAAGAGTAGCTTTAAAAATAATGTATAAGTGTTCAGTATAAGCAATGCTCCTGTGATCAAAAGTATAGACTTTTTCATCTTCATTCAGGTTCATAATCCCTTCAGAATTATCTTTTATAAATAATAAATGATAGTACCAAAAAGCCAAGCAAGTATGTATACTTAAGACAATAGTAGTCTGTGTAAATGGTTTATGGATTGATAAATACAGAAGATATTATATAGATACCACTATATGTATGTATAATAAGAATCTGTTATAGAAATATATTCCATAGAGTTCATGTTTTATGTATCTTAGGCAGTTCATATTATTTACTTCATTTATCATAAATATCGAAGATATTACAAGGGCATTATTTCATGGAGTGTGTGAAGTCTCTCATGATGTAACTTTGGTTTTGCTGAAACTTTACAAATGGTTGAGATTTCTGCCTTTGCTGTCTGTCCTCAGAATGGCTTCACTCCTTTGTACATGGCTGCCCAGGAGAATCACATTGATGTTGTAAAATATTTGCTAGAGAACGGAGCTAACCAGAGCACTGCTACGGAGGTAAGTCTTGCTCTCTGGCTCTTTTGTTTTAAGGTCCATGTTCAATCTATCCGTTGCAAAGGATCTCCACTGTTTTGTCTATGGCAACCTGGGAAAGTTCACATCACTCTTATGTCCACCGTCAAGGCCGTGAGGGACATGGGCTTGTGCCATCTTCATTAGTTTATACCTTCATTTTAGGTTGCATTTAGGTTTTCACCATTAAACTTTTTTTTTAATTTTTATTTTATTTTGCTGTTTGTGGAACCCCAAGTCTGGGTTGAATTTGCAGTTCTCCTCGGATTATAGGAGTACACACCATGGAATCACACTTCTTGCTTTTGGGGTTTTCAGCATTTTAAAATTAAATTATCCTTGTTGCTTTTTGTCAATATTTTATCTTAAGATCCAAAGCACTCCTTGAAGGAATGATTTCTTTTTTGTTGTTTTTTAAGATTTATTTATTTATTATGTATACAGTGTTCTGTCTGTCTGTATGCTTGCTGGCCAGAAGAGGGCACCAGACCTCATTACAGATGGCCGTAAGCCACCATGTGGTTGCTGGGAATTGAAATCAGAACCTCTGGAAGAGCAGTCAGTGCTCTTAACCTCTGAGCCATCTCTCCAGCCCAAGGAATGATTTCTGACCATTAGAAATGATTTATAGCTATCTGTGTCAGTGTACTTTTCTAGGGACTCTATCACAGCAGTGTTATTTATGACAAAATACAAATCATGACACAGTAGTGTGCCTGTGATCCTGGTAACTGATGTCCAGAATGTTTGACATTAGGCTGGCTTCTGAGGGTTCGGCACCCGGAAGTAGGAGTTAGATGGAGAGGGGCTCAGGTCATTATCCCTCTTTCCTATGCACACTTTCTTCAGATGCAAAAATGCTTTTCTGCTTCCCATCTCTTGGCCCACAGAAAAACATGACGGGTACCCAGAAGCCATCTTGATATTTCTTAATGTTCAATATAGCTTCTAACTTTTTTTCTGACATGTAAATCTTTAGGTAAAGTGAACACAAACTTCCTTCCACGCTGTGCTGGATGGAAAAGTCAACTAACATGCATTGAATCTACTTCTAATTCTTTTGGTGGCGGGAGTATTAACTTTTAATAGAACCACTCACCATCACTTTCTGGCAGCTTATTCTCACTAGCAAGGAAGTCACTCTCAATGCTAAGTAAGTTACGAATCAAGTGAGTTACGTCATATAACGAGAAAACACAACTGCCCCATGACATGCTTCAGTGTTCTGCACTCAGTAACACAGACATAATTTATGCATTTGCCATATGAATATGTGTTTTTTTAATCTCCTTTATGGCCCTTGAGATACTAAATTTGTCTGTGAGTAGAGTGTGACTATCTCAAGGCAATGTTCAGCTAACCAAGGGACTGTATCTCAGAGAAACGTTCCGGCATAAGGAAACCCATCTGTTCTCGTTTTCCTTGAAGGCTGAATCGTTAATCAGATGAAACCTTCACATCGGGACTCTTTCACCTGCCCAGGAAACTTAGTGTGTCTAACACAGGTTTTCGCTGAACTCAGTTCATGACTTTCTCGGCAGATTGACTATTGCTTTGATCTAAATGTTCATCACAGTATTGCAGTGTGATTCCAAAAATAGCTCTTAGAAATCACTGCCTCAGCAAAGGCCATACTGTAGAGTGCCCTGCAGGACTCTTATCTAACCAAATACAACACTTTCAAAGGCAACAAAGCAGGGTAGGGGTTGGAGTGTGACTTACATTTTATTTAAGACATATCTTTGAATAATGGAAGTCACTTTCTTATAATAATTGTAAATTTATAGACTTAATGTACTGCATCTATAACCTATCCTGATAGTGACCCAGGTTCACATGGGTTAAACCTGTGTATGCTGCCTTTTAACCGAATCATTCTGTAACAGAGAATACTGTTTCAGGGCTGAGTAGCTGATGTGCTGATGCTTTGTCATGAAATATCTTGGTTCCATTGCAGTGTGTGTGATGTGCACAAGCAGCACTTCTGTGCTCGTGAGCAGCAATAATGTGTAAAAGCCGATTGCCAAACAAACACTACAACCACTTTAAAAAGAATCAGATAATTCACATGGCAGTCAAACACATGCACATGAAGAAATGCTTGGTTTGAAAATTTTTCATAGATAAGATTAGTAAATAAATGATGAAACCAAGACTGCTGAACTTGGCTGGTTTTTCACAGAGTTCATTGAGGGATTGTTAACAAATTATTACACATTTTTAGCCTTCTTCCCTGAAATAGAGATCAGAATGAATTCTGCATATTTGGGATCGAGCTTTTAGTCCTCTAGAGGGAGGTAGCTCTGTGTCTGGCCAGCACCATTTTTATACATCTCTTCTCCCTTCCTTCCTCCTGAATTCTGCCAAAAGTCAGGCTACAGTCTTTTTATTGGTCCATTCTGTAGACCGTGTCTCTAAGGAAAAACAACAGAACGAAAGCAAAGTCCACATGCCTTTAATACAGACTGCTGCAGAGTGGGAGGGAAAAGAAACCCAAATATGCACACAACGATGGGTGTGCCCTTCATTCCCAAAGTCTCCTGTTCAGACACACCTACACACTGCAGCTGCTTGCTGGCCTCTACCGTAAGACACTGCACTCCTTCACTCTGTGAAGTAGTGTGCTATATTCGAAATTCAAGCTTACTCCTAAGAACAGTCAATATATGACTACCTTTCATGTTGCATACATGGTTCATGCTGCTTGCATGGTTCATGCTTCATACAAGATTCATGCTTTATACATGGTTCATATGGCATAAATGATTCATGCTACATATGTGGTATAATACACTTGAGATGATATTTTCCCTCAAAAAGGCCACAGTTATCACATAAACAATTAATATTGAAAGCAAATTGAATCGTTAAATTTGCCTAACACCCTCATTCCTGTTATATGAACAGTACTTCTAACATTTGCTTGTGGACTTCAGGGAATTAAGGAGGATTACACTTGCCATCTTTTCAGGACTTAAATACTTGCTTATGAAGATGCAGAGATGACTTTCCAAATTTTGTAGGATGGTTTTCTGTCTTATTCTGGAGATCTTTCTAACTTTGCATTGTCTGTGTTTTTTTTTTTTCTTTTTTTTTTATGGAGCGCTCTCTCTCTCTCTCTCTCTCTCTCTCTAAGTTGACAATTGAGAGATTGTGTTTTAAATGTTATATGACATAAAAAAACCTCGTACTGAAATGATCTTAGCGATCTAAAATGTAATTGCAAAATTAATGCCTAGTCTAATTTACCAAGCAGCGTTAGGGCCCATTATATCTCCAGCGTCCTCACATAAATAGTCTTAATTACTCTATCCACAGCAGTTATCACCTTCCCAGAGACAATGCAGAAACAGTCGTCTATCTTGCACTGTTGATTGGGCACTAATTTTGATTTCCCTTTTACACAGGCACATTCGGTCCACTCCTTCTGTAAAATGGCCACATTCCATAATCAGCAGGCTTTGTTATGATGCAGAACAGAAATCGCGAAAGCAAACTGATAAAGCCTTTGCCCTGTAGGGGAAAGGCAGAGTCCGCTCTGTTTCTGCTCCTCACAGTGAGTTTTCCGTCCTGGTTGTCAGTCTCACTCATTCATGAAAATTGTATTCTAGGACGGCTTTACTCCTCTAGCCGTGGCACTCCAGCAGGGACACAACCAGGCAGTGGCCATCCTCCTGGAGAATGACACCAAAGGGAAGGTGAGGCTGCCGGCTCTGCACATTGCGGCTCGGAAAGATGACACCAAGTCCGCTGCCCTTTTGCTTCAGAATGATCACAACGCTGATGTACAATCCAAGGTAAGAGCTGGTGCATCTGTGGAGAGGTCCCCTCTGACTGCCAGCATCCTCCTGGGTGATGACCAAGGCACAGTCTCTGATGATAACGCAACATTCTGGTCAGGAAAACACATAAATCATTTCCATGGGTATGTCAGATGGAAGGGGACTGTCTGTTGGGAGATAGTAATATTAATAAATATTAGGGCTAAGCGATTTTCTTTAGACAGCCAGTTTCCGTCTTTGAGACATTTAGTGAGACATTCTATTTACACCGTAAATTATAGAGAGAGTCAGAAAGAATGACTATGGTGTAATGGAGTTGGCTTTTCTCACTCTGTCTTGTTGGGATAGGGTACTCAGTGACAGCCAGCACATCTACTGTTTCTTTCATTTTGCATTGTGTAACATCTTCCCTCTTTTTCCCACCAAACACTGCCTCAGATGATGGTGAATAGGACAACCGAGGTACAGTATTGCCATTATACCAACATTTACCTTGTTTTTTATTTATTTTTAGTTTTTGCCCAGATAGAATAAATGCTCACTAATTCATACTAATGATTAAAGTTCTATTAGTGGCAAATTATTTCGAGAAAAATTCTGGTAATTAAGTGAGATTGGTAACTCAAATATATTTAATGCAACATATACTTGATGCAACTTATATTATTAAATCAACCATTTAAACAGGTTGTGAGTCCAGCATGAAATAAAATACTATTATTACTTATAATTTAATGAGTGAGCCTTTTTCTGAAACTTTTGCAAAGAGATATGAATTTTTCCTCTTAATGAGGATATACAGATTAGAATTTAGGGAGGTAAAAATTTGGGAGGATTCTCTGTTATTCAATAGCAGAGGCCCTTTTCTGCATTTTTCCTTTAGTGCATTATTTATGATCAATAATGGCTCTGTGCATCACGAGCAAAGCAACTGCTTTTTTCCTGTAACTCTTAAAATACTTGCCATTAAATAATCTTCTTCTTTTAAAATTGGTCATTATAAATAAGAACATTAAGTTCGGGAGCCTCTAGTGGGTGTGTGTGTTCTCTCTTTTGTCACAATATAAACATTATTGAAAGTATGCTATAAAAATAATCTACACTCGAAAGCAAGGGACTGTTTATATAAAGGTTGACTTTTGTTCTGGTGGGTCAGGTCTCTAGAATAATTCTGGAGAAGTTGTATGTCTTTGGGCATTCACAGAAAGTATCATATTCCTCAAATCTTTATTAACACATTCATCTACTGAGATGCAATTTACTCGAATTATTTGCACTGCTTTTTTGTTTCTTCCTTTTTTGTGCATGACATTGTGGGGTGAGGGAACTTCAACTCAAATGCTTGGTAAAATTGTTCAGGAACGGAATCATAGAAATTGATCTTAATTACTAATTTTAGTACTTTATTTTCTTATATATTTCTTGGGAATTATTTTTATACATTATGGTGGGTGTAACCAGCAGAGAGTTATGATCATGAAGGCCAATGAAAAAAGCATTAATTAATTAATTAATTCTTATAAACGATAAAATAATTTTAGTATACTTGAATAATTAGGAAATGATTTTCCAGCATTCAATAAAATTAGAAATTAGATTATAACTTGAATAATTGTGTGTAACAAAACTTTTCCTGGGGAGGCACAGCACACATGACTAGTCACCCCAGAAAAGGATCCCACATCCAACCAAAGTACAGATACTGCCGAAGTCTAGCTTGGTGAAGCAATGAGTTTTATTGAGGCTACTTACAAGAATATGGGCTAGGTGATACTTAAAGGAGCAGAAATGACCCAAAGAGAGCTACCTCACCGGAGTCCACCCCACCATGGGTGACAGCTCACTAAACCAGAGAAACCGGAGCATACTGCACAGCCTGCAGGCAGAGCAGTAGACTGGAGTGTTTTTTCTGTGACTCTGGTCTGCACCGTTTCCAGTCAGCTCAGCTGGTTTCACTTCTCCTAGGCTGCTCATCTCAGTATTCTTTGAAGCTTGTCTCACTCTCAGATTTTATTGCTTACTCCGGCTGGGAGGAGCTTTGTGGATCTAATCACGTTCAGGGACTTCGTGGAGCTCATTTGAATTTTGTACCTACCTGCTTTTAAAGAGTTCCCCTGCAGGTTGAAACGTTTCAATCTCTGAGAAAACCGTTGCAACAATAACAGACACAAATTCAGAATACGTCTGGGTGACAGGAACTTTCAAGATGAAAATAGAAAATGGATTTGACATTTTAAAAAATAATTATGGGTTGTGTACTGAGTTCCCCCTTAGTTTTGGCATGAATGCAGCAACTCCATGCAGAGTAAGATATTCTTGATCACATTTGTGGAGATAGAATTCACAGCTACTATTCTTATTTTCATATCTCACTTCCCTACAGTTAAAAATCGTTTGCAGCTAGCTGGACGATTGTGGTGCCTGCCAGCACTTGGGAGACAGAGACAGGTGGATCTCTGTGATTTCGAGGCCAGCCTGGTCTATAGAATGAGTTCCAGGACAGGCTGCACAGCTACAGAGAAACCCTGTCTCGAAAAAGAAAGCTAAAGAAAAAAATTATTTGCAACTAACATGGCTGAATGCATCGGCAGACTTCAGTTACCTGAGCCATCTAAATGCTTATCTTGACATTTTAAAAACAGTAAAACCAAATTTTATACACAAAGGTAATAAAAAACTGACTGTGGCTTGTAGGATATTTCTTCAAGCCATCGGTTACATGTTAAAATCCATTTCCAAGTCAGAGAATAGGAAATAGCCTGCAAGCTGTGGTGTGTGTTAACTAACAAATGCTGTTTGCTTCCCCATATTTTCATTAAGTTATGAAAACTACAGAGTAAGAAAAATTACCAGCTGTTTGAGCACTTCAATAAGAAAGGAGCTAATATGCATTTATTGTGAAGAACAGCAAAAAGATCTAACCACATCTTCATCAGAAAAAAAAGGATTTCTTTATTTGACCCTCAGACTTTGTTTTTGAAGCATTTGGGAAATAAAATATTTATCTGGTGCCTACATTATTTCATCGATGTGGTTATTTTTATCATATTTTATTTTAGTGATAAAATTATATTTAATTCATATTTGAGATTAGATACAATTTAACCATTTTTATTTTATAATCATATTGATACCAAACATATTTTAAATTGAAGATAGATTTTTCTCTTATTCAATATATCCTGACTGCAATTTCCCCTCTTTCCATCCCTTCTGATAGTATCCCAACCCCCTCTCCCCACACCTATTTCCCTTCAGAAAAGAGGCCTCCAAGAGACAACAACCAAAAATGAAAAAACAGCATACAATAAGACAAGGCAAAACTCCTCATATCAAGGCAGGATGAGGCAACCCAATAGGAGGAAGGGTTGTTTAATATTGGTTTTTAAATTCTTTTTCACTATAAATCACCGTCTAAGCAGTTGTGACGGGGATAGGAAGTCAGCGTTGATGCTGCAGAATGAAGTAGACATTTTTCCTGAGAAATTGTTACTTTTGCAGATAAAACACCAACCAATGCTCTTTTACAAATAAGATCAAGGGGTCGGAAAGATGGCTAGTGGGTAAGTGCACTCTCTGTGCAAACATAAGGACCCCCAATTCCAGCTTCCAGAAGCCATATCAAAAAGCCTTGTGTGGCCACGTACGAAGCCTGTTACCCTTCTGCTAAGAGGAGGGAAACAGGGAATTGCTCATGCTTACTGGTTTCCAGCTGAATCCAGGTTTTGTGAGAGACTCAAGACACATAGTTTTGGATAGACAACTAGTTTCATTAATTAAAAATAAATTTGCCAGCAAGTGTAGGGTTTTTAGTTTTCTCTTATAGCACTAAGCGATAGAGTTGTATTAAAGCATTTGTTACATGAATTACATCACTCATGCATTTGGCAGGTGGTTTCGCTGTAAGATTTCTGGTTAGTTAGGGATCACTTTCCGCAGTGTGAGGGGCATTCCTACCCACGATTTCTCTCTTTCCCTAGAGCGGCTTCACCCCTTTGCACATAGCTGCACACTATGGAAACGTCAACGTGGCGACTCTTCTTCTAAACCGGGGAGCCTCGGTGGACTTCACGGCCAGGGTACGTGGTAAAGCACGTGTATTTTAAGAAAGCAAATATGAACATTAATGGCTTCTCGCAAGGTCTTGTATTTAACTCCCTTCCGCCATCCTAAAGATTCTGAAGTTTTCACTGTCTTAATCACAGGATGACATCATAAACCAATAATTAAACAAGACCCTGGGAGCTGGAGAGATGGCTCAGGGATGATCTTATAGCTTTTCAAGAGGACCGGAGTTCAACTCCTACCCTTTGCTGATTTGTTCACCACATTCAGTTCCAGCTTCAGGGGAACTAATGCCCTCTTTTGGCCTCTGAGGGCAGAACACTCAAACACATAGAAAATGAAAATCAATAAAAAAAATAAAGAGTGCATCAGGAGTTGAGGAGGCTAATTTTGACATGGCGTTCAACTGTTACATTATAAAACAGTATAAAAATTATAAATACTCAATGTCCAGTGAGTAGATGACAGTGTTAACATAGAAAGCACTAACTCTGTAAGGACCGTTTCTTAGCGAGTAGGCACACAAGGGGATGAGTTTTGATTTTCCCTCTCTTGGTCTAACGAATTGAAAAGTTACTCTGATGTCTTCCTAAAAATTACTGTAAGACAGAAGATAGAATTATAATAATGGTCTGCTTCTGTTAGAAAAATTCATTTATATGATAGTATAAATTTCACATATAGCATGTTTTTTAAAACTTTTATTATTATTATTATTACTATTATTAAAAATTTTTCACCTCCTCCCATTTTCCTCAGTTTTGTGTGTACTATTGCAGTCCTTAGATGTCTTTTGTATGTGTGGTGGCATAGATCTGTCATCTTAGGAATATGGAAGCTCAGACAGGAGGAGTTTTATTCTAACAGTAGCCTAGGTTATATAGCAAGTTCTAGGCTATCCTGAACTATGTAGTGAAATCCTGTTTGGGAAAAAAATCTTCTATTCTGAAAGTACCTTGTATTATTTTCCTGCTGTTTTTCTCTGTGAATTATTCTGAGGGGATCTTAAAGAATAATTACAACAGGATATTAATACACGTATTTTCTCCATTTTTAAACATATGAAACTTTGAGATCTCAAACTCTACAGTATATGAGTATTGTAGACAGACATTTACCAGGCTTTCTATTAGAATTGGAGGCTTTGCTTCTGCCACATGGGCATCCCCCATCTGTCTTCTGTTTTAAATTCAATGTGTCTGTGGTAATTCTTGGCAAATATGCATTTTCATTACACTTTTCATTTTCTAACAATTTGCTTCCCATGGTTTAGGGCTTCTTTGTTCCTTATGACCAAACCTATTGAACCATAGATATCATGGGTCAAATCACCACACACAAGTCACAACCCCTTGGTACTCTTTACTGGATGCCATGCTCTCAACCCTGCCATATCCACCCTATTCTGTTTGCTCTTTCCACGGTATAGAATGGAATTACTCCCTTGCACGTGGCTTCCAAAAGGGGCAATACCAACATGGTCAAGCTCCTACTGGATCGAGGTGGTCAGATCGATGCCAAAACAAGGGTGAGTATCTTTGCACTTTGAATTTCCTACCATCCTTTTAAGCCCTGCTGCCCCTCACGCGGTACCTTCTAACACTAGTCAGCAAACACAAGCAGCGTGTTGCTAGGAGATTGCTCTTGGGTTTGATATCAGTCTCGTGCAACATTTAAAGATTTCAGCTGATAAAATAAAATGAATGTTTGTTCATAAATGCCTACAGCAACAGACAACTAGCCCCTCCGTGTAGTAGTTTTTCTTGCTCAGTTTCTGAGAACAAAGATCAAAGACTCAGAAAATGGTGCTAAAAAACAAAACAAAGGAACCCCACCTGATTTCTCTTATTACCTTTGTTCCAGGATAGCAGCATCGTGCCACATGGGAGTTTGGGAGTTGTCTGTCTGTCCAGAGTTTGCATAGGAGTTTTGCCTGGTTCCAACCTTTGCTGTGCTGAGGATAGGAAAGGGGGCACTCTGAGAATCTGGATATGCTCAGGCTTTGCCTGCTGCTTCCTGCCTTGCTGTCCTTGTTCTTCCCCCAGTTCACCCCTTGTTTTTCAACCTTAGTGCAATAATTTTTAAAAATCCTAGTCAGTGTATTAAGGATATTCACTCCTTTTGTTAATGCTGTTCTGAAGCAGACAATTGAGTTTGCTTCCATTTGCCATTATAGTACTTCTTGGGTTCTTCAAAGATGTTCTTGTCTTCGTAGGTCACATGCATTACATATAGAAAGTCCAACACCAATTGCACTGTTTTTAAAAATCAAAGTGCTCAGAAATAAAAAGAATGGACTCTTATGATTGTCTTGCCTTTAATTATTCTTAGGAAAGTTGTCAATTTGGAAGCACTAGGAAGTGAATTTGGGATCACATTTTGTCCTCTGCAGCTTTTGGATAGAGAAAGTGAATTGAATTTGAATCAGGCATTAAGATGCAAAGAGCAGATTTTCTAGTTCTGTATAGAGTGTGGACATTCTATTCTTTTATCCTCTCCTCAGTTTTCTGAGTTCCTGCTCGTGCCATGAATTCAGGAGACCCAACACTGAACAAGCCAGACCATCTCTCCCTATTCCCAGATCAAGTCATGGGCTGGTGGCATTGCTCAGTAAAAGAGCACTTGCCCAGTATATCTGAGGCCACACTTGATGCTTAGTATTGTGGAGAGGGCAGAAGAGAGAGCAGGTCTGGGAGAGAGTTAAACACACACACACACACACACACACACACACACACACACACACACACAGTGGTGGGGAGGAAGGATTGACCACTGGTACCCAAGGGATATTGTATACTGGTGAATATTTAATAACAGGTTCTTTAAAAACAAGATAAATTGAAATGGCTTAGTTTGTAGGCTTTCCCCTTGCTGATTTCCATGGTTTAAATATTCTCTCCATTATCTGCTGAGAAATGGTAACATGGTGTTGCTGTAGGCAGAAGTGGCATGGGATGAGAGAGTGAGCTCCTTATGGGCTAGCTTCATTCAGCACATGTAGCATGGTGCACAGTGTTGCTCTGGTAAGCCTTCCGCTCAGGAGCTAAGCATTCCTCACGCCTAAGTAGCACAGTTTTTACAGCATTGTTAGAGTCTCATACCCTGGCCATAGCTAAAAGGATCATATGCCTCCTACCAAAGCCGAGGTGAAGCCTGAACTCAAGAATTGTGACATGGGGTGAGACGCCTATTCTGGAAAACAGTACTTGATTACTAAGTTAAGGGAAGATAATGGAGTCAAGTTTGCTTTCGGATTTCTTAAAGCATATTTGAAATAGAAAATGCTTAATTGTTTGACTATTATTATAAACAGGTTTCTATCCACATAATTTCAAAGTCTTAATTATCTTTACTTTCAGTTCTAGCAATCAAGATATTCACAAATTATCAGAATATCACGTATTCTGTCTAGAATTCTCCCTCATCTGCTTGTTCCTTTTCACATGTTTGAGGGTTCCATTATCTGAAGGAAAGCAAAATTTATAGAGGTTTTTTTGTTGGCATAAAAATGAGTGTGTGCCTTTTTCTCCCCACTGTCACTTCTGTTCTGGCAACTACTGAGGCACTGGACATCTTGGAAACCTCACCATTGGACGGCCTTAGAGTGCAAGTCAGAGGTGTTTTAATCACAGTCCTTTGATAATGTCTAACCCCACCTGACTTTAATGTTGAACTATAAATTTTATAGATAGTTAAAGTGAGACTAATAATTTGGTTTTTATTAAGAACATTACTCTTTCCTGTTTTAAAACTTATTTATTATTTAAATGTAGAGCTACCCCATAGGAGGACTATATTTAAAATATTAAAACACATATTTCATTGTCAACAATAGAAGTACACAAAAACGCTAAAGGATTTTGAACAAAACACATCAGGAAAAAAAAAGGAAACCCCCCCTTTCTACTTTTAAGAAGAGGTAATTAGAGAGGGGTAACAGCTACCAGCGATCATATGTGCGTGATGTTCTAGGCATCTTGCTAAATACACTAGAAATATCACCATATTTCCTCTTCTCAGCAACTTATGAAACATTATTTTCCTGAGAAATATGAAGGCCTTCACTTGAGAAATGAGATTGCTAAAAGGGTGAAATGGATTTTTCACCATTATGTAACGTGAGCTAGGACATGCAGCATTTTTATAACAACGATCTGATTTCAGCATCCATTACTGGAAAATAGCAGTCAGAGAACAAAGAATGGAAAAGATAAGGGAAGCCAGGGTTGAACAAAGCAGTTTTAAGCTGCCAGCTAGAGAGGTGATGCCTCTCTTATGTTAACTGAGTAGCCGTTGCCAAATTACTCACAGCAGAGAAGCCAGCGTGTCTGTCTGGTTTGAGTGAAGAAGAAAGGGCATATGAAGAAGGGAACTGTGGAGAGCAGAAAAATTTAGCCTGCAAACTATAACTTAGAGGTCCTGGAATATAAAACCCGGACAAGAATTGCCAATAATTTGATGGTGTGCTTTGTAGTAAACATTCAATTTCCTGTCAAGCTGAGCATGGCGGACAATGAATTTAGCATCACTAGTTGTTGGGCTCTCGTGTGGGCAGGTGCATCGCCCATGAGACTGAGAACTTAGTCCTTACTAGTTCTTTGATGCTCTTGTAGGAATGCTAGAAGTTCCCTCCAGAGTTCCTGTTGTTTCCTGAAGGGTATTTTTGCCATATTTACAAAGGGCATATTCCAGGTAGTTCATACAAGATGATATATCTCCCTCTACTTGAAGCATGTCAGCCAGCATATCTCCCCTTGCCCTTCTCTTAAGGCTCTAAGACAAACAGAATAAGAAGATGCTTCCTCTTTGTGCATAGCATGGATCCTCACCTCATAGACTTTGGTCAAAGGCTTCTGATCTTTGATTCAAGGCAAAGGTTTTGTGTCTCTGGAGTCCAAGGCACAGTGTCCTCTGCTTACTGCCTGACATTCCTCAAACTGAAGACCGATGAAGCCCACCAAGCCTGCACTTGAGAAAACATGCTATGTCCTTTACTACACAACTTGTATTGCTACTACAGGGTGCTGGTATCAAGAAAGAAAAACGTTATCATTTCCATTTTTTCCCAGCTCAATCTCCCTTTCATCTCGTGCTGGGAAATCTTGAAAATAATGTGGCAACCCTCCCTGCAAAGCTGTGTCCAAATGTGTTTTTAATTTTTTTATACTTTATTGTTTTTAACTGAGCTGTATGTTTTCTCCCACTAGCCTTCCTTTCTCCCCTCTCCCCTGTCATCCTCTCCCCTTGCCCCCATGCTTCCAATTTACTCAGGAGATCTTGCCTAGATCTTCCTAGGTGGATCCATGTATTTGTCTTTTAGGGTCTTCTTTGTTGTCTAGTTTCTTTGGGATTGTGGACTATAGGCTGGTTATTTTTGGCTTTATATCTAAAAGCCACTTATGAATGAGAAAATATTATATTTGTCTTTCTGAGTCTGGGTTACCTTGCTCATATAGTTTTTTTTTTCACTCAGTATGTTCTTTTTTTTTTTAGTTCTGTTCATTTGCCTGCAAATTTCAAGATGTCATTTTTTTAAAACCTACTTTTGACCACTGAGTAGTACTCCACTGTGTAAATGTAACATATTTTCCTTATCCATTCTTCAGTTGAGGGGCATCTAGGTTGTTTCCAGGTTCTGTCTATCATGAATAATGCTGCTATGAACATGGTTGAGCAAATGTCCTTGTGGTATGATTGAGCATCTTTTGGGTTTATGCCTAAGACCTCAACATAAAACCAACCACACAGAAACCTCATAGAAGATAAAGTGGGAAGTAGCCTTGAATGCATAGGCACAGGAGACCACTTCCTAAATATATCTCAAGTAGCACAGACACTGAGAGCAACAAATAATAAATGGGACTTCCTGAAACTGAGAAGCTTCTATAAAGCAAAGGACACAGTCTCTTGTTGATGCAAAGAAAACCAAAATCAAAGGACATAACAGTACAACCACAGCTTGGGTTTCCAGCAGCAGGATGATACATCAATGTGTTCTGTGCCTTTTTGTCTCCTGGGATATACAAACATTTGACCAGAATTCAACCTGTTCCAATACAGACAGTCCACCTGTATTGGAGCAGAGTTGCGGGGAGCCTCTGTTTTCCCTTTCTAAGTCTACGTCATAATCTTTTTCTGTCTTCTCTCTTTCACCCCCCTCTCTCTGTTAGGTAAACTGCTGCCATTTTGTTGCGTTTTTATCAGGTCATCAGGATCAAATTTCAGCCTCTTTCCTATCAGTGGCAATAGGCATAATCTTGTTTTGGTTTCTTCAGGCTTAGTATCTTCATTCTCTTGCCAGGACGGGTTGACACCACTTCATTGTGCTGCGCGAAGTGGGCATGACCAAGCGGTGGAGCTGCTGCTGGAACGGGGTGCCCCCTTGCTGGCAAGGACCAAGGTGAGTCATTGTGAGTAAGATGGCGTCCGAGAACACTTAAGGCACTTTGGGTGGTTTCCCTTCTTCAAACTAAACCATCAGTAAAACTTATTGAATGTGCTAAAAATAAGAAATAAATACCAAATTTGCAAAATTATTAAAATGAGCAAATGCTTACATCAAGATGTGCTAAGTGAATACCTCTAGTTTCCTGCTGTTTTTTAAAAACCTATTATTTTACTGTAAATGAAAACTTGAATAACAATATCATATAAAAAGAATATTAAATATAAATGCTATTACATTGCATAAGCTAAAATTTTTAATGACTTGCTAAGATGACTATATAACACATGTGGAATTATCTTTCAAGGTAATACCATTAATACTGGAAGATAAAGCTTAGAATTTACTAAATATTTCTCTTTTGGGTAACACTAATTAGAATATTTACTGAATAGTAGAGTTGTTGACAATAGTGGGGATTGATAATGGTGATAGGAACAGCATACCTTAGGATTAGTCATATATAAAGAACTGCAAAGCGAGCTAAAGCAATCATTCTGTTCTTTATGGTATAACACAACGAGCATTTCTTTTTGCCTCACTTTATTACAGTGTTCAGGTAAGAAAATCCATTTCCATGTGAATAAAAATCACACAGTAAATGAGTTGTTTGGAGGTTTGCATTATCAATATCTGTAAATTTTATTGTTTTGCATTTCTCTGATATCTATCAGAAAATACTGTGACGCATAAATGGACATTTAATCACCCAGAATTATTTAATGGGATACGCAACAATTTTTAGATCCTTAAATACAATAAAACTTCTGATGTGAACCTCTTACATTTTCTCCTGATTCTACCCTGTTTCTACCACTTAATAACGCTGATTAGCAATAGGGCAAGATGGAGAAAACCAGGATACTGGCCTCACATGACGTATCTTACACACACACACACACACACACACACACACACACACAAACACACACACACCATTCACAGTATAGAATGATAATGGAAATAATGGAGATAATCAATGTAGTCAACCAACTCTACTATTAAGTAATTGTTCTAATTAATATTACTCAAAAGAAAAAGAACATAGAAATACAAAGCTTTATCTTCTTTCAGTGTTAATGGTATTGTCTTGATAGATAAATTCTTTTTTTAATTAATTAATTAATTTATTTGTTTGTTTATAAAAATTTCCACTTCTTCCCCTCCTCCCAATACCCTTCCATTCCCCCCACTCCCTCTCCTCCTCCCTCTCCAGTCCAAAGAGCAGTCAGGGTTTCCTGCCCTGTGGGAAGTTCAAGTTCCTCCCCCCTCCCTCCAGGTCTAGGAAGGTGAGCATCCAAACAGACTAGGATTCCAAACAGTCAGTACATGCAGACGAAACAAGACCCAGTGCCATTGTAAATGGCTTCTCAGTCAGCCCCCATGTCAGCCACATTCAGAGAATCCGGTTTTGATCACATGCTCGTTCAGTCCCAGTCCAGCTGGCCTTGGTGGGCTCTCATTAGATCAGTTCCCTTGTATCAGTGGGTGAACGCACCCCTTGCGGTGGCCCTGACTTCCTTGTTCATGTTCTCCCTCCTTCTGCTCCTCATTTGGATCTTGGGGGGCTCAGTCCAGTGCTCCAATGTGGGTCTCCATCTCTATCTCCATCCATCGTCGGATGAAGGTTCCCTCTGGTCCTGTCTATCTTGCTCGTTTTCCCTCCTTCTGCTTCTCATTTGGATCTCGGGAGTTAAGTCCAGTGTTCCAATGTGGGTCTCTGTCTTTATCCCCATCCATCGCCAGATGAAGGTTCTATGGTGATATGCAAAAATTCATCAGTATGGTTATGGGCCAAGGCCAGTTCAGGCACCCTCTCCTCTGCTGCCCAGGGAAGAATCTAGGGACCTCTCCTTGGGCCTGAGAACCCCTCCAGAAACAAGTCTCTTGCCAACCCTAAAATGGCTCCCTTAGTTGAGATATATACTTGCCTGCTCCCATATCCATCCTTCCTCCCTCCCATCTCATTCCCTCAGATAAATTCTTATATGTATATGATGCACTGGTGTTTTGAGACAGGGTTTTTCTATATAGTCCTGAAACTTGCTCTATAGACCAGGTTGGCCTCCAAATCAGAAATCAGCCTGCCTTTGCCTCCCATGTGCTGAAATTACAGGCATGTGCCTCCACGCCTGACTCAATTTCTACTTTAATTGACAATTTCCTTGGTATCATTTGGAGCATACCAGCACACACATTTACCATTTGTAGAGAGCTCAGTCATTCTCTAAAAGATATGCCCCGCCAGCCACTAGAGAAACTGACTTCATACAAGAAAGACATAAAGGGAAGTAAGTTTCCTGCATTGTTTTCATTATCATTCTGTACTGAGAATGTTGCAAAAATATATTTTAAAATATGCAACAGTTTAGACTAGGTTCTGCAGAGATATTACGGAGAGCTTGTTGAAGGACTAGGCTGCAATTTAAATGAAAACAAAACCACAGTCCAATTGTGTTGCACCCAAATTTTTAAAACCTTATAACACTGAAGCCTGTGAGATCTTCCAGGAAAATTTTCAAATAACCTTCTTTACCTTGCTCTGACAATGGATTCATAACCAGCGAGAATTTGGATTACCTGAGTGTGAGTTTTAAGGTGAGCTTCCTGTCAGAGGAGGAGTCATTTAAATTTAAGGGTCCAGCACAGAGATGGTTATACCCATTCAGTCCTGCATCCAGCTATATCATGTATGAGGAAGATGCAATGTGCCAGGCGCTGTTCTGGTTACCAAGGAACTAGCAAGGTGAATTCTCATCAAAAAGCATCTTGAAGAAGCAGACTCTCCAGGGCAGCAGAGACAGGAGACTGTGAAGCAGAGCTCTGTGAGGTTAAAGGACTCGGAGCCGATGAGCTGACCAGGTTGGAGGAGGACTAACCACTAGGACACGTGTAGCATCATGCTCTCCCTCTTTCCCCACTACAGCTCTCAGTTTTGAGTCACCCAGGCTTCTTTTTCAAAGCAATTTTCCCTCATTCTTTGAAAGCTGTAGGTCTCAGCAAGATGAATCCTCACTATAATCCATGCTGGATTCCCGGTGTCCTGACTTTAAGGCCTCTGTCATTCTCATCTCTAACCTCACATTCTCCACCCACCCTCCTAGGTCTCAGATCACTCTGAGTCTCCAACCCCAGGCAGTTGCGCTGTCTCTTTCCTCTCCCTGGTCCCTTACCTCTGAACAACGAAGTTCCCTTTCTAGCAATCCCTCGAACAACTCCCTGTGGCCTCTGGTGACTAAACCCATGTCACATTCCTGTACCTGAGTGTGGCAACAGTGATGTAGTCCCTCAGACTGTGGTCACTAACCTTAGCTTAGCCCAGTGACACATTACACTGCAATTTCCATAGTGATTCATCTCACTCCCTGCTCGCTAACTAAGCCACATACTGTTCTTTAAATTGCTTAGACATCTTTTTTTTTTTTCTTCATGCAACCCTGAGAAACACTGAAGCAGGCTGGACACGATGTGAAGCAAACAATGTCCACAACCTCCCACTTTCCCAGCTCTCTGAGCTCATGAATCAGAGCCTGTGGAATCTGTGTTCCATCCTATTTCTGTCACCTGGCACAGCTTCCCATTCCTCCTCTCTCCAAACGCTTTTCTCATTTGCCTTCTAGGACATCACATTTTCTTGGATTCCTTCTGTATCGCAGTCTCCGTGACGATTTCCTCTCTATCCCCCAGCTCTCTGGCTGTTAGCAATCCTGGGTTAGAGGTCCCATTCTGTCTTTGTTCTCTCTCCCTCCGTACACACTTCCTCTGACGTTTCCTAAAGTTTATCTTTAAACAGTTCCTGCGCTCTGCTGACACACATGTGGATATTTCTAGAATTCTTTGGTGATATTTTGCCCACCCCTAAATATAGTTCTCTTTGAAGCTTGTATCTTCCTTCACGGTCATCTCGTTCTTTCAATTGCTCCAATCCTTCATATCATGCTGGACTCCGTTTCTCACTCTCTGTTCTTCGCCTTTTCCTTCTATTTGCATCATTAAACCAGAAGCTGTTGAAGAGTCGCATTGCCACCACATGTCCCAGTTGGATGGTGGAAGAGGCCCCTAGCTGGTTTCTGTTTTCTTTTTCTGCAACCCAACTGTTCTGGACACATTTCCCAAGGCAAATGCTGTTGTCCTAGCCCTTCCAACCATGCCAGACCTCTATCACAAAGTCTCTTATCCCTTTGAACCCCTCTCCTTATTCAGCCTCCTAATCCACTTACCTTAAGACACAGCCGCTTCGTTCCTGTCTGTTGAGGTCTTTCACTCCCATCATGGAGTGCTTGCCTTTGTGTTTCCTCTGTTATATAGTTTTATAGGACTCTTTCTCCAGATCATCAGGTAGAGTGTCTGGGCCGGCATCTGTTGTCTCTTAGAGGTTGTATAAAATGACTCCTTATGGCTTTCACAGTCTCCGCTGAAAAGTCAGGTGTCATTGTAACAAGTCTGACTTTATACATGACTTAGTCTTTCTCCCATGAAGCTTTTAATGTCCTTTCTTTGTTCTGAACATTTAGTGCCTTGATTATTATGTGTCCTGGGCAGTTTCTGTTTTGGTCCTGTCTGTTTGGTGTTCTATATGCTTCTCATACCGTGATCGCTATATCTTTCTTTAGACTGGAGAAAATTTTTTTTTCTATAGTCTTCTTTGACCTGGGTTTCTTCTTATTCCTCTATACCTATTATTTATAGGTTTGGTCTTTTCATGGTGTCCCAGATATCCTGGCTGGTTTGTACCTGGACTTTTTAGATTTAACATCTTCTTGGACTGAGCTATCCATTTCTCCGACCGTGTCTTAAAGATCTGGAGTTTTCTTTTCCATGGCTTGTAATCTCTGGTGGGGCTTACCTCTGAGGTTTTTGTTTGGTATCCTAATGTTTTGATTTTCAGTTTTATTTTACTTTGGATTTTCTCTAGTGATTCTATTTCTTTTATTTCTTGAAATGTTTTTATTATTTCAATCAACTGTTTGTGCTTGCATAGTCTTCATTAAGCCATTTATTTATATACTCTTTAAGTTCATTGACTATATTCATAATGGTTGTTTTGAAGTCCTTGTCTTGTGCTTCAGGTAAATCACATTTCGGGTGGGGAGAACTGTTATTATAAGGTTTCTATGCTTGTGTTTTTGTGCTGGGATCCAGGCATCTGGTGTAATGATGTGATTTGTTTTCTGGTGTAGATATCTGGCCTTGTGATTTTTGGGTGGATGTTTTGTTCATTGCTGTTGCCCCCTCTGGATCTGAAGCAAGTGTAGTGGTTGTGGGGTCCTCGTTAAAGACTGTTTACTCAGGTCAATGAGTGGCACAACGGAGTGGAGGGGCTTGGAAGAAAGGCCGAGAGGGACAGCAGGAAGATGCCAGAAGGACCTGGGTCTGTGGACCTAGAGACAGAGTCCTCAGGGAGCAGAAGTAGGGTCGGAGGAGAGCTTTCTGCAGGCAGGATGCTGCAGGACTATGAGTAATTTTGGAGAGTCCTGAAATGGAGGAGAGGAAAGATAGTGAAAATCAACTGTTTCTCAGCCCAGTGTAGGCACTGGTGGTCCGGGGAGGAAAGTGTTTCTGAGGATGGTAACTAACAAAGAAATGGAGATGTGTTAGAAGGGAAGGTTGAAAAGAAGGGTTGAAAATAACTGAGGAACCCTGCATTAGACAAAGACTGAAATGTTGTCTAATTTCAGACATAATCTTCAAGTGGATCCATAACCTTCAAGCAGCAGCAATAGGTGTCAGAAATTCAGATGAGCACTACTCCAGTTTGCCTTATCTGTACTTAGACATTTTCTTTCCCTGCAGTGTGTACTTTCTTACCTACCTGCTCCTCTTTTCAAAGTCCATTTATTGTATTTCTAAATATCAAAACAATGATTCCTAATGCCATTCATTTCAGGAACAAATAACATCATTTTCAGTTCCCTTGAACTCTTCCACCCATAAACAACCACAGTGATGATTTTTATATGTTTCGTTGTAGCTATGTCTCATTCTCGAAGTCACCTTTCTTATTGAGAATACTGGACTGTGGGACTTTTATATAATTTTTTGTAAACATGATCTCTACTTCTTTGAATTGATAACATGATTACCAAAATAGTTATTTGATCAACAAACTATATTTGATGGTTCCTGCGTGGTTATTAAGCACTAACAATAGAACGGTCTCTTGAATGGACAATGTTCTAATTTTTTTTCTAAACATGTGTGAGTTCTTCTTTTTGACATTTATTTGCCTACTTAAAAAAAAAACGGAGTCGGGGGGAGAAATTGGGGATGGGACAAGATGGCTCAGCAGGTTAAAAAGCGCTTGTCAAGCAAGTTTCCAGGAGCCCATGTAAAGGCGGAAGGAGACAGCCACAAAATAGAACTCCACAAAATAGGAAGTTGTTTTTGACTTACACTGATTGTGAAGAATGGCTTACCCTATCCTTTAAGTTTTACTTTTGATCACCTTCCCAGTAAAGGTGAAGACTGCTTGAGTCTATATTAATATCGCGAATCTAGACTGTCCTCAAGGTTGAGAGCCGTGAGGTCATTGATATATGATCTACAGTGGCTTCATGCTCTTCCAGCACCTACCTGTCTCTTCATTCATACTTTAATGTAAGTCTTGTATTATTATTGGGGGGGAAAAAAGCATCTCGGAATTTTTCTAAAGCCTGAACCTAAGATATGATGAAATTTTTCCTATTTTCTTGCCCTATGCAAGAAATACTTTATCTAAGTATTTCTCTGTTTATACAGGAAGGGAAATGCAGGTAGAGAGGTAATTTAATCTAGACTGCTTTTATAGTATAAAATGCAAATGATTTATGCACGAGCCATCATTCCTATATATATCTAATACTGTTCTCATAATTTGTAAAATCAAGCTGAATTGGCACATACTGTGAAAGCATGTAATGTCTTTTGCTAAAGATTATTATGGTTGTAAACTTAAAAGCACTCTTACCTAACATAATCTACTCTACATTTGGATATTAAGGAAGAGTTATTTCTCCTGCCTCCAACTGTGTTGAAGATCAAGACTGACTTTGTAAGGGTCCCAAACATGAAAGGAATGCAAACAGAACATGGATTTGGTTTTTCTGTTTTGATGTGCAGAACGGACTGTCTCCACTTCACATGGCTGCCCAGGGGGACCACGTGGAATGTGTGAAGCACCTGCTACAGCACAAGGCGCCTGTAGATGATGTCACCCTGGATTACCTGACGGCCCTTCATGTTGCTGCACATTGTGGTCACTACCGTGTCACCAAACTCCTTCTGGACAAGAGAGCCAACCCGAATGCAAGAGCCCTGGTAAACCTGGCCCAATCCACATTCATCAAATATAGTTTGAGAAACCAAAATCACATTGATTGGCCAACGGCACCTACACCAATGCATGGTTATAGATCCACAGTTAATAAATGCCAAGCTTGTCACTCCCTGAAAGCTGACAACCTACTTTATGCTTTCATAGTTTCCTAAGTGATCATAAACATGAGCAGATTGAGGAGAACACCAGATTGTTATTTCTGAAACCCACGAGTTGCAAACAATATGAAACTCTGGGATGATAAGTGTTTTAAAATAGAAGCTAGGTGTTAAAAAATAAGAAATGTCAGGGTGTGCTGGTGCTTTCCTTTAATCTCAGCACTCGGGAGACAGGGGGAGGCTGATCTCTGAGTTCGAGGCCAGCCTTGTCTACAGAACTAGTTCCAAGACACCCAGGGCTACACAGGGAAACCCCATCACGAGGAAGAAAGAAAGGAAGGAAGGAAGGAAGGAAGGAAGGAAGGAAGGAAGAAAGGGAGAGAGAAACAGAGAGACAGACAGAAAGGAAAGAAAGAAAGGAAGGAAGAAAGGAAGGAAGGAAGGAAGAAGGAAGGAAGGAAGGAAGGAAGGAAGGAAAGAAAGAAAGAAAGAAAGAAAGAAAGAAAGAAAGAAAGAAAGAAAGAGACATAGAAAGAAAAGGTCCTTTCTAGGTGCCTCTAAATACTAGATAGATTTAGGATACAGGTATGAAAAGTTTGATCTTGATGAATCTCTTAAGAAAAATAACGATTTTAAAATAGCGAATATATTTGACTCTATGAGGAGGTCTAAGACAGAAGCTGGTGAGAGTTCCTTGGACATTTTCTTTATGGACGGACTGCCCAGCCATGGGCTGGGTGATGGCTTGGTGTATTACTGCTTTGCAAAGCATTCCAGAACCTGCTCAAGAGATCCTGTAGGAAGCCATTCCCAGAGCAGCTTTGTGTCTCCCATGGTGTAATAATATGGAACAAATCTTTCTTGCTTCACTTATAGCTAACTAATTAGCACGTTAGGCAGGCACTAATTTATGTCGTTCATTTTCTAATTCTCACTCTAAACACACCGTTTTGCTTTCCTATATGTTTACATGATTTATGTCAACTAAAATTCCCTTCAAACAGTTTTGAGAGTCTGTTGTTAAAATGACTAAATATTGGGCTAGGAGAGGAGCTGAATTTGTAGACTACTTGCCTAGCATGGGACATGCTTACAATCTTAGAATTCAGGAGCTATAGGTAGGCGATAAGAGGTTCAAGGTCATCTTTGGCTACATTGCAAGTTTGAGGCCAGTCTGGGATAAATGAGATCATCCTTTGAGAACAAAAGTCAATCAATCATGTGACCAATAAGCAAAGTAATAGATCAATTAAATTATTAAATATTGAGCATATTGATTTATTTTGAAAAATTTCAGTGGAATTCACCTATTACTAATTACTTAGAAAGTGATTATACTTTCAAGGTACATAAAGACCTTTAATTTCTCATAAGAAGTTGAAAACACTGTTTATTAGATAGTGATGAGAGAGCTTAGGAATTACAGCAGGCGATCAGTTGCATGTATGCTAATGCCGCAGGCCCATTTTGCTACTGATCTCTGGCTCAGGACATAGTTTATAAACAGGGAACATGACTCAACACCTTACGCTCATCACTCCACTCTAAAGAACACAGAGTCACCGCTTAAGTGAGACCATATGTTTGCCTGAGAACTGGTAACGGAGGAGAATACCAAACGACACTCAGTTCCCCGGGACATTTAAAACTGTTAATTGGCAAGACAGGGATCATTCTGTAAGAGAACAGCTATTCAAATAAAAAGACGAAAGGTATAATACGTAACAATTTAGCCCAGAGCTAGGTAAATTTTGATGCTATTTCTCCAGTTTCTGAAACTGGTAGCTTAGTTTACAAAACTTCACGTGCCTTTCAGAGGCATCACTTAACTTTAACCTTCGGTGTCGTCTGGCAGCTGTTCCAGAAATTTACTGTATCGTTCTTGAAAATACTCCGGGATGTAATGATTTCCACATAAAATAAAATATATATATCTGGGAACTTAATTGTTTCTTTATAAAATTGAATGCATCCGATTGGTATACATGTTATAATATAAAACTTAACTTCTCTTCATAAATATTGTCAGCATAATGATTTCTGCTAATTTGAAACTCTCCCCGAGGAAAAAATAGCAAAGTTGAAACACTTTTTATAAAGCTGTCATATGGTTAGTTTTTTTGAAAGTAGATGAACAATTCTTATGCCCTGAGAAACTGGACCTCCACTTTTTGAAATATTCTTCTACTCCCTCCATCTTTTCTCCCTCACCTGACCAGTCCAGACAGCCTAAAACACCTTAGGCCACCTAAAGCATATTTTCCCTCTATTTTTTTCTCCTATGAAAAGAGAGCCCACATACTTTCCTCTGCTTTTGTCTGTCTCCACTGTCTGCATTCAGAATGACAGAAGCAAAATTCAGTTCCCCCCCCCCCCCCCAACACCGCCACTTCTCTTCCCAAATTTCCACTTCAATACGGTTCGAAGAGACGGAGACATTATGTGACGAGCCAACATTATTGCCTGTGCTGTGCCAGCATGGAGTGGCGTGAGAATTGTTTCTGCATGTTTTCAACTAACTCGATTGTCTTTTGCACAGAATGGTTTTACTCCACTGCACATTGCCTGCAAGAAAAACCGCATCAAAGTCATGGAACTGCTGGTGAAATATGGGGCTTCAATCCAAGCTATAACAGAGGTAGAAAAGCGTTCCGGCTTCTCACCAAACATTCCTTCTCTTACACCTTCCTCTTCCTCTCACCCATCCTCTGTCCTCTTCACTCGTCTTAATTACCTGAAGAAGCCCCCCCAAAGCCCACCGTGCAGAGGAGTAAAGCTACTGTTGCTTTGTTTCGCAGTCTGGCCTCACACCAATACATGTGGCTGCCTTCATGGGCCACTTGAACATTGTCCTCCTTCTGCTGCAGAACGGAGCCTCTCCAGATGTCACTAACATTGTGAGTATGGCTTGGGTCGGAATAACCACAGGGAGAAAGGACGAGGCATTCAGAGTGGGTGTGTGTGGGCCTGTGTGTGTGTCGTCAGAGCTCAGAGAAGGGCCTCTGAAACAACATTCTTGTAACCTAACATTTGGAACTTTCCGAAATGCAGAACCCAGGTGTCAGAAAATAAACGGAAGCTGGGTATTGACATGGCTTAGGCTTCCTGGTGCAGATGAAGGAAACATTCACCTAATGCATATAGGAAAACAGAATGTGTTTTTAAAACTCCCCTGAGACTGAGTGTGGTTGAACACACATCTGCGGTCTCTGGCTCTCAGGAAGCTGAGGCAGGAGTCTTGTGAGTCTGAGGCAGCCTTGGCAGTGTGCTTCAAACAAACACACACCTCTGAAAAAGAATGAAGGATGCCTTGCATAATAGTCTTCAGGGTTCACCCGAGCTTGCTTGAATGCATTGTATTCCAGGTAATTTCCGTTAGGGAAGCTCCAGAATCAGTCTTGGCAAAGACTAATCAGACAGAGGCTCCAGGGAGGATAATTGCTCTTCATATCAGAGTATCCTCTATTCTACACGACAGTCGCCATTTCCTAGTGAGTTTTAGCTTCCGTCTTATTCCTATGTGCAGTGAAGGTTTCTCACACCTGAAATAGGTATCAACAATATTGTGAAGTGAATGCTAGTTTCTGGGCACCTTTTTTTCTTGAAACTAAATACGGGGTGTCCCAGCATCCTGTCCGGCCTAAAGTTGGATATGTGCATTTCTCTTGCTGTCTTGAATCACCCTTCAAACTATCTCTGGTCACTTTTTCAGTGCAATTAACCTGATACAGAATTTCCCCAAGGAAGGAGAACCCACTGTGTGTTTTTATTCAGATAATAGACACTCCCAGGACTGCAGGAGGATTCAGTGTTTAAAAAGCACATGCAACCGAATAATTCTCCCCACACGAACATCAGCAGTCACTGCTAAAGTTAACCTACTTGCAGCTGTTGGTTGCAGCATGGGCTCATTTGGGGCTGGCTCTCCCCGTGTGTGCTGTGACACAGAATGCCAGGGTTCTCTCTTACTGCACTCTTCCCACGTTCTCATTTCTCTGTACTTGATGCAGTTTTTGAAGGCTCTGGTGCTGGGACAGAGTCCATGAGAGAACCCAATTCATTTGATATACTCTTTATATTACTCAAGAGTGAGAACATAAAACCATTAAAGAATTGCAGCTCTATATTTATGTTTCCTTAATCGTAACTTATTGGCCCTAATATAACATTACGTGGCAATTTAATTCCCCAAGTACCGGAGTCATTTCCTAATGTGCCAACTTGAGCTTAATAGTTATTGAATGCTTAAAAAGTTCATGGGGCCAGAGAGATGGCTCAGTCATTAAGTGCTTGCCGTGTAAGTATGAGAGTCTAAGTTCCATTCATGTCACTCCATATAAAAGTCCTGTGTGTTTCTGCAGACCCAGAGCTCACTATGGAGACAGGTAGGAGGACTCCTGAGGCTTATGATAGTCTAGCAATTGATGGGCTTCGAGTTTGCTGGGAGACTCTGTCTCAAAAAAATAGGTGGAGAGCAATTGAAGAACTCATCTGAATCCCTGGCGTGCGCACACACACACACACACACACACACACACACGCACGCGCATGCATACATGCACACACACATACACACACACAGAAAAAGAACAGAATTCGTCTTTTTGCTCCATATTAATCTTTTGTTTTCGAAAACGCTATCAAAAGCTTACAGAGACAGATCAGTAGTGGGAATTATTTTACTCAATAGCAAATTCTCCCTTTTTATAATTACATTACATGGATTTGTCATTTCCTGTCATTTTTAAATTTTTATTTCATTTTATTTTCTTTTTTTAAAAAAATTGAACCTGAACAGTCTTGCACACAGCGCAGTAACTATCAAGAAAAGCACACCTGTGTGCCGACCCACTTTTGCTATTTTGTTTTTATTCTTTTTTCCCCTATATTTTTCCACTTTTCTTACCTGCATTTCAGTACCTACAGGAATCGCAGAAGCAATAGTGATACGTTAAAATATATCATCATATCACTGCAGTGATGTCTGCAAGTATATTAAGCAGAGAGCTTGGATGAAATTTCTTTTTTTTCTTTCTTCTTTGGTTTTCCAAGACAGGGTTTCTCTGTGTTGCCCTGGCTGTCCTGGAACTTACTCTGTAGACCACTCTGGCCTTGAACTCAGGAATCTGCCTGCTTCTGCCACCTGAGTGCAGGGATTAAAGGTGTGCTCCACCACTGCCCAGCTGAAGTTTCTTTTAGTAGACAGTTTTGAAAATTCTTCACAAGATAATCCACAACCAACCATTTAAGTGACCAATTCTGAATGGTTTGTTGATCACTGTACTGTCGTGTGGTATCCTCAGGAACACGGAGAGTAAGCCTGCCCTCAGATTTCCAGTGTTCCCAACCTTCAGTTTTTGCAAGAATCTTGGATTTGGCAATGACTGTGTGAATCTTTAACTCCCACAAGACAGTTGTCCTAAATTTCTTCACTGGTTTCGTCTGTTTGTTCCTTATATTGTCTCTCTTCTGCCCCCTCCAAACAAACACTTGGGACACACCAGTCAACCCCCACCCCCTTCTCTACAGGATCCCTGGATGGTTTTTTTGTTTGTTTGTTTGTTTTTTCATTTTGTTTTTAAAAACTATATCCTTCCGATAGGAGAAAGTGTGGAGTTGCTGGTCAGGATACAAAACTCCCTGTTCAATTTTCATTCCAGATAAACACTGGATTCCTTTGCGTGTGAGTAGATGTCATGCAACTGTTGAAACGTGATAAAATAATTACTCGATTGTCTGGAATTGAAATTGAAATGAACACTTGAACTTTTTATTTGCTAAATCTGGCAACCCTACATCAGACAGAATGTCACCTTCTCTAGCAGTGTGGTGCCTGTGAACTTGTGTGTTCTCCAGATATTAAGACATTGCTACTGGACCCAGAACTTTGCGATTTGATTACAGAGCTGTGTGGACACAGACTGCCTGCTTGCTGTGACAGTGTCAGTCCTGTCCTGACCCCAGTGCGCTCACCCTTGGCACCTCTGTGTGTTGCTGACATTGTGTTGCATCCAGAATGCATTTCTGTCTTTTGTGCTTTGATGCTTTCCAACTAGATGCAACCAAAGTGGGAGTCAATGTAGTTGTCTGCTGAGCCAGTTTCAGAGTTGTGGGAGAGAGGCATGATTCTTGGTGCTCGCTTTGGACGTGAACATGCGCATTCTCCTGCCAGTTTTGTTTTGCCTGAAAAATTCACACCAAGTCTCAGATGCACCAAGAACTCAGACATTTGCAGACATATTTTTTTCCTGACAAATTCCCTTCCCATAAAATTTGTATGTGAACTTTAACTGGTAACCTGTGCTCTATAAAACTCCCTAACATATTCACTGACAGCTGTGAGAATAGAGCAGCAAGCACTTGGGGGCTCTGGAGAGTACAACATGGGTCACTAAGAATTTCTATCCCCTTAAAACCAATTAGAAGATTTATGCTTAATTTCCCACTTTATATCATTTTATTATTATTATTATTATTATTATTATTATTATTATTATTATTTACAAATCTCTAAAGTTAAGTTGTTTAAATAGGATATCAGACTATCCTTAACGATCAGGAAGGAGAAGGTCCCAAGTAAGGCAATATGCAATATTTGTCGAGTTTATTTTCCTTATCCTTCGGCACAAACGTTAGGAATTTAAATATAAAGAGGTAATCACCAGTTTATAGTAAATGTCAGTTACTCCAGAGTCCTTAAATGAGACTTAAAGGAGACAATCCTTATGAAGTAGGGTGAGCCATTGTGAGTACGTAGTCAACTGCTCCTGGACTAGGAAGGTCAGGCTTTACGTCATGCATATATATATATTTCATCAAATATATATATATTTCATCACTTCAAATGTGTAGAAGCCAGAGGATGACTTAATATAGGTATAAAAATAAAGGGTTTTTTTAAAAAATACTAAGACTAGCATTAGAAATATTTTTATATTTTGAAAACATAATAATAAGTGTAGCTTAAAAATAAGCATGTAAATTCAATGAACTCCTACGGGCATCTTTGACTTAATTTCTAAAAAGAATCATCTTGCCTTTATTTCCATAAAATTACTGAAATAGCAAATCTTCATCAGACCTAAAAATGAAATTTTGGGTTTTTCTTTTTTGTAATTATAAAAGTCTCTAATTATAAGATAAAGATAAAAGTTATATAATTATAATATGTGTGGATTACAGAAGAAAAAAGGATAATGCCATGGTTGCCAAAGAAGAAAGCTCTCACTCTATATCTGAACAATTAAAGACAAACTTGACTAATGCCATTTTATAAAATAAATTTCATATACATTTGCTTTAAAAGTCAAAATTTGCACCAGAAAATAAGGCCCACAGAAGACGAGTTAACTGTCGGTGAAAAGAGAATTTTCATGTCAACTTCTAGGTCAATGTTTTCTAATCACATCACTCGACACAAGTTTCTCATACCTCCCAAAACAAAGGACATCATGATGTGAAAAGGGGGCCATGAGCAATGAACCCCCCTAATTTCACATTATATCTTTTAAATTTAAGAGTATTTTGTGCAAAGAATCAGAGGATGTTGCTCATAGGAAGTTTTCAGAAACATCCCATCCCAACATAGGCAAGTTTGAAGTCAATTTAGTTCCTGTGGGATGTGTTCCTCTGCTTGGTTATTTATTGTTGGCTTACCCTCTACAACAGTTGTGCTGAGTCAACCTGTCTTATTCTAATATCGTAGTCTAACTATGAGATTATTTGAGTGACAAAATCTCTTCCCCCTTCCATGATAACAGGTTCCCCTATGAGAATAATCCCTTGTCTCTAACCACTTTCTTCATCTTCTCCTGAGGAGTATGTCAGACCTTGGTATGGCTTAGACAGCCGAGGATGCCCATGAAGCAAATGAAACTGTTAACAGCTGCTTCCCTTACCTCTTGGTAACCTTCTGTATCACCATTTATAATCAAATACAACCATTAAAATAAGCAGGGTACCTCCTGGAAAACTTAGTTTTCTCTTATGAGTAGTTGTGGTCTAATTTCATAACAAAAAGACAAATCAGACATAAGATTTTGTTCAGAAGGAAGGTTTGCAATTTGAGAGGAAATTATTTATGTATAATATAAGTGATGTGATTTATTTTTGCAATGTGTTGACTTGACCTTTGACATCTGGAGTTTCTCATTGAATGGGATACATGACAGATTTTAGGTTTGTAGGATGAAAGAACACACCTTCACCTAACCCCAATAAGTTACACAAGACTGGTGCTGAAGTTAAGCCATAGGGCATTCTGGATGTTTGGGTAAGTTCATTCGCTTGTCTTCGATGGAAATCATTTATAAACGTTGATCCTTCTAAAGATAGAGATGATGCAATCCTATGTTTTTCTAAACCAAATAATTATGCCTCCTCATAGATCATTTATACACTTGGATGTCTTGCTGAATTTCACCAAAAAGGACATCTTTATTCTTTGCTATCGAGAGCAATGGGTTTATTTATGATTGGTCAATCTTTGTTTCCTGGCAGCGTGGTGAAACAGCACTTCACATGGCAGCCCGGGCTGGGCAGGTGGAAGTGGTCCGATGTCTCTTGAGGAATGGTGCTCTTGTGGATGCCAGAGCCAGGGTAGGTGCTAGCTCACCATCATTCTTCTATTACAGCATGTGACCCCCCTTAGTAAGATAGGGTGTCTTTTTTAATTCTTTAATTTTGAGTTTCCACAGTGTAACTTCTCATTACTGTGATAAATACTTGAGAAAATAACTTAAAGGAAGGAAAGCATTTTTTGGGCTAAGTGGACCAGGGTTCTCAGACTATGATTGGATGGATCCATATTTCTGGACTTGATGTGAAGCTAAATAGCACAGCAAAGCAAAGCTATACACTTCATAGTGACTGAGAAGCAAAGAGGATACATGTGCATGCTTTTGCTAGTGCACTTTATCCAGGGAACCCAGTCTATTGGATGGTGATGCTCACAATTAGGGAAGATTTACTCCCCATCCTTTAGTTAATCATCTCTGGACATACCTCCACAAATGTTCAGAAGTGTTCACAACCAATCTTGTAGGTGTTTCTCAGTCTCTCAAGTTAACTGTCAATAGGAGCTACCATAGGGTATTAAATTGAGAACATTAGATCAATAATACTTTAGAAAAAAAGAAATACTATGTAAGTGCCTACAATGAAAATACATTGAAGTTATGGGAACATTTGAATGGGGTATAGCTTTATTTGCTACATTTGGCATGCAAGAAGTATAGAATTGACTTTATCAGTCTTTAATCTTGAAAAATCACTTTCACATTTACCATTCTGTGATTTTATAGTCTTGTCTGTATTATATAGCACTATACATACTAAACATCATTTCTTACTACCAGAATTAATCAGATTTGCATACTGACTCTTTCCAAGTTACCTAAAAACAAAATGGTTTCAAACTTATAATGCTTTCCTTTCCCTGTTTTATTTTCCCTATTTTTAAATGTCTACTTTTCTGTCTACTTTGGTGTTTATATATTTGAATATTATGCATATTAATTTTCCCAGAATAATAGTCACTGGAGATCACCTGATCACATTTGTCCATTTTCAGTCAGTTCTAACTTCCTCATAGTTGTTTTTTGCTTCTTTTTAAAAAATTTAATTCCCTCCCTTTGTGTTGCATCTTTCTTTCCTAAATGCAGTTATGCTTCCTTTCCCTACTATATTTTCTATTTTTTCATATTGTCCAAATAGAAATGAAAGGTTTCAACTTTAAGGTAGTAAAACTATATACAACAAAACAGCTATCAAGTAAGAATTACATTTACAATATTCAGTCCATTTGTATTTAGCAAAATACAAATTTCAGCTAAATTCTGAGAAAATAGTCCATTATCTGTCTTTTCTTAGTATCCCAAAGTTTTGTAACTAATTTACTTTGATCATAATTAAGGAAAACTATAACTCTAACTATTGAGTTTTTAACTCCATCTAAGATCCCAGAATGATATAATATTACCTAACAACAGAGACATCTGACTGTCTGGACAGTCACCCAAAGTTCCTCTGCAATGTTGTGGCATCCATCTTCCACTTACTGGGTAGAATATCTTCTGGCAGACTTTTCAGTGAAGCAGGAAATTTGAAGGACTATCCTGCTTTGTTTTGGAAAAGTTCTTCAGTTGCTTTTCTTTGTGTCCTGAAGAATGTCTGGTAGATTTTTCTGTGTAGCAGGAATCTCAATGGACTGTCCTGCCTTGTCTTGGAAAAGTTCAACAGTCTTTTTTCTGTGTCCTGCTTGTCTAGTCTGTACAGCATACTGTTAGCAGTCAAGGAAATAACAGTTTCTTACCCTAATGGCTAGCCTTGCTGTATTGAAAGCAAACTCCATATGGAGTTTCTTTGATATCCATTATCCTTTTATGAAGCAAATTGATGCTGCCAGGATCAGATTTTTCATTGACATGAAAAACCTTAGGTTATTAAACATCTTACATGTCATATTCTGTAGGTCTTTGAAGTGTTTGAAAATAATCTGTCTAAAATATACCCACTTAACCTTAAAAACATACCTAGTGTGACTAAAGGTTGATTATTATGATTAACTACTCTTTTCTTAATCATACATTGCATTTTAAAATAATCTACATAAGCACAAGACCCCAAACAGGAATAGAGACATATATACTGTATAACAAAAACAACTTAAAATTTGAATCAATATATCAAAATCCATGCCAATGCAAAATATCTGATATTAATGGTAGTCCTTTTATCCTGTATTCCTGTATCCCCCCAAATGATAACAGACATCCATAACTCATCAGGTAGCCAACAGCCACTCACTCTTTCTCTTGGGAATGTGGGCATTGAGTTTCCCAGACTGCTTCTTGTTGCCTAGGGAGAAAACATCTTTAGTGATTACAGAGAAAATTGAGATAATGGCCAAGTCCTGGAAAGATCAGCTATAACCTTTGCTGACATGCATCACCTGTCAAGATTCAGGAAATCTCACCAATCATACCTAATCCATATTAATTCTGAAGAAACCCACAGTCTCTCCTTTTCTGTGGAAACAAATGCAAAAATCCCTTCCCCAAAGCATTTTTGTTGACCATTTGACAATGTTTTTAAAATTCTTTTTTAAAGTTAAGATAGCGCTAAAGTATCTAAATTGATCAATTTAGCAGTCTCAATCACAATCCCATGTCTCTTAGCAGCTGTCATTTGTTTATCATCAATTAAAAAATTCGAAATCAACATAATACTGTGTAGGGTCCAGTCTCCATGTGTATTTTCCATCTCTACATGGCTTATTCTTTATATATATTTTACTTTATCATTTTAAAGCTATTTTTCTTTATATATTTTATTAAATATATGTTTATTAAATATATATTTAAAGCTATTTTATTTATATATTTATAAATATGTATTTACTTTATCATTTTATATATACTTTATAAATATATATATGTATTTACTTTATCATTTTAAAGCTTTTTTTCTTTATCTGTTTACACTCTCTTTTCTCTCTTAAGCCTATGTGTATTTTAAACACACTCTAGACTGTTTCACGCTTATTTCCATCTGGATCTGCTTTACTGCATATCTTTTAACTTTTTTTTGACTGCATGAGACTTTAAAGTGACTGGTATGTGGTATGGCTAGGATCTCCACTCCTTTAGTGACTTTAGTGACTTTAGTGGCTTTAGTGACTGGCTCTGCCCACTTCTCGGCAAAGCCTAAAGCTCACAGGTCCTGTCAGAGGTAGGTGACCAAGAACTACATTCAACCCCATAGATCCGGAATGCCAGTGCCCTACACTGTGGCAGGTATTTTTATTTAGTTTTTTTTTTTTTTTTTTTTTGTTTTGTTTTTTGTTTCTACTTAGTTTGAAAAGGGCTGTTTAAATGCTGTGCTGCGTGGCAGAACGTCTTAAAGGGACCGAGCCATGTCCTTTTTTTAAAAAAAAGTTTTCACAGGCCCTGTGAAAATTTGAGCCTCATGTTAGAATGTCAAATGTAAGGCCTTTTTGTTTTGCTTTTTGTTTGTTTGCTTATTTTAACTCTTTGGGGGCCTGCCACCCAGCACCCAAATAAATTCATAGAGACTTATACTTATGAATGCCCGGTCTTAGCTGATTTTTTGCCAGTTTTTCTAACAATTTAAATTATTCACTTTGCCTTAAACTACATTTTGCCTCTGGGCTTTTTAATTTTTTTTTTATTCTATATATCTTTCTTTCCTTTTCACTCCGTGTTAGGTTGTGTGGCTGGGTGACTGACCCCTGGCGTCCTCCTCTCCTTCTCCTTTTTCTGCTCTTCCATCCTCATGTTCTTCTTTTGAGCCTGAATTTCTCCTCCTGCTAGTTCTCTCTGCCTTCCAGCCCCACCTGTTTCTCTCTCCTGCCTACCTATTGACGGTTCAGCTTTTCATTAGACCAATAAGGTGTTTTAGACAGGCAAAGAAACACAGCTGTTTAGAGTTGAACAAATGTGGCATAAAAGATGTGGCATACATCTTTGTATCAGTAAACAAGTATCCCACAGCATAAACAAGTGTAACACATCTTAAACCAATATTCCATAATGCCTAAATGCACTTGAAATCCTTCATCTTGATAGTCCTCTGTTATCAGCAAGGTACATTCCTTACAGAGCAGTCACAACACCTGAGTACCCTTTTCATCGCAGGCTGGGACACTATTCTGCATTTCTAACAAGGATCCAGGCAGTGCCAATGACCTCCATCTTGGAACATATACCTGTGATAGTTATAGTAATTCTGAACCAGAATTACCCTTTCTTGCCATGTTTTCAGGTACATTTGGGCCAGGAGTTTTGGCTTTTGTTTGACCAAATCCTTTAATGTTTTTCTGGGGCTTTGTGATTTCATTAACATCTGTTTGATGCTATATAATTCATAAAACATTTTCACACAAGTTATTTTCTGTGCAGTGCAGCTGGTGTTGAAGGGTGGTTTAGGGTCCTATACTTCAAGATTTCATGGATGAACTGTGGTCACAGAATTAGAGTAAATAAAACACCTCCCATATCCCTGATTATTTTCTCCTAGCTGGTTCTGCCAGGAGACAATAATCCCTCACCAATAAAGGCCCCTGACTGGGACGTGGCTTGCTGAAGGAAGCCAACAGAGTTATGTATCTTAGGCTCTCATTTTACAGTGTAAATCTAGAAGTTGTCTAGCTCCCTTTCTGCCCCACCCACCCCAAAAAATAGGTAGTTTTTAGTCATATTCTATCTTGAGCCTGAGATCAACCATGGGCCCTGTCCATGATGCAGCCTATTAGGGAGGAGAAAGTGATGATTGACGTCCCTTCTAGAGCCACAAGACTAGGAGATGTCTGCTTTCTCCAAAGGAGGAAGAACAGCTCTCAGAAGAGGGTGGGCAGGTACTGGACATGAAGGAAGCAGGCTGTCACCTGTTCTATGTCCTAGTCACGTTTATATAAATTCCTTTATTTACCTGATAAATAAATAAATACTTCTCTGGTACTCATCCATTTCAGAAAAGGAAATATTTTAAAATTATGCTCATTTATTACATTGGGCTTATGCTCAAGAACTCTTGGTATGTAGTTTTGTCTCTTGAATTTTTAAAAGTAATATGTCATCATCATATAAACAGGGGTTTAGTCATGTTTTTCCCACTTCCAATATGTAACAAAAGAAAATGCATGTAATCACAATAATATTTAATTTTTAAAGTGCTAAGTTGGGGCTGAAGGTGGAGCTCATTGCTAGAGGAGCCACATAGACTAGCAAGTTATTGCCCAGCACTGCCACCCCCAAAAACCAGAAATACAGGTATTCCATTCTCATCGGGCCAGGTCACGAGGCATATTTTTCTAGACAGATTTGCGGTCACTATACATTCGTGTCTTGGTGAGCCAATGTTTTGACCTTGGCCTGTCCTCTCTGGAAGTCCCTCTTTGTCCTTTGTCCTTCGTGTATTTAAGTCAGAAGCCTACCAAGGTCTGCCCTCTGGAATCCCTTTTGTTTAGAGATGTGTTCTGTTGGCACAGTTGTAGGCCTGGCCTTTGCTTTTAGGTTTGAGCAATGGCAGGATCCTAAGGCTAAAGCTAAGTTGAAACTCTACTCCTAAAATTTTGCTCCGCTGATAGCAGACGTGGTTCAGGGGAACATTAATAGCAGGAATCTCATCAAAATTTTAAACCTTGGCCCAACTGCTGTTCTTTCTATCTTTTTGTAAAAAGTTTGGGTTCAGCAAGTCTTCCTAATTGTGGTTGCCTAGGAACAAAATAAATAGTAGACTTCCATAGTGAAGCAGAGACCACCTGCTTCCTGTCTGGGCTGTGGCCCAGTCCCTTATGTTTCATGAAAAGTCCTTCTTGGAAAGGGTCAGGGGACCAGAACTCCTTTGTAATTTTGCCGTTCTCATGAGTCCTCTGTGCTTTCCCAATTCTGTGTCTTGATTTCAGTTAACTTTATCCTGAGGTAGCAGATACAAGTTTTGCAGTTCATCAAAGAAATAAATGCCCAAGCCTGAAAAGACTTTATATGCCTGCTTAAACATTGAAGGGTTTTCATAATGACAAAATTATGTTATTTCCTTTTTCACTTTCAGATAGAAATATACCAAAAACATTTTTAAAGTAGATAAAGCATGATTAACTTTTATTTAAGCAAACCAATAAAAAAGTGAACAGACAAGTCCTTCCCACTCTGGGGTCTGAGGGCTAGGGATTCTCAGTAAATCATTTACTCAGTAGCTACTAGTTCATTAACCAATATCGCTAATCCAGTAACTACTGCCAGTTAGAGACTGTCACTTGTAGAGAGGGCTCCAAAGGTCACCATCCGCCGACCTCTCCCTACTCTCTAAAATCCACAATTTCCCCATACACGTAAAATAAAATCAATACTCTTAAAAAATAGTTTTCAAAGCTACACATGAATGTGTCAGTCTCTGCACCCCCCTCCACAGGGCTCTCCTGACAGAAATCTACAGGAGGCCCTCGCTGCAGACGGTCGCTGGGGCTCATCTCAGGGTCCCGACTTAATGCTTCTTCTCCATTTATTCCTCTGCTTATTCCTGCTCACTTTGTCCCGGGTTGTTTTCTTCTTGGCCATCTTACTGTATCTCTTTTGAGACCCAGTTACATTCTCATTCTTTTTAACTGGAAAAATTAGCAAATAGTACATTTTATGCTTCCTTTTGGTGCTTACTATGGCAAGTCATATATGCAACATGCATAAGAGAAATTCATAAGCTGCAGATTTTTATAGAACTTGAATTCGGTCTGTAAAATAATTGTGTTGCTATTACTTGTTAATTTCTTCCTTCTTTAAAGTCTGTGTGATTTTATTTCATCTCTTCCTATGTATCTTTTTAAAAAAATAATGTTAAAATATTATATTTATTTGGATGGATCTATTTTTTTTCCATTCATTTTTATCCCTGGCAGCTCCCCCAGCTTTTCCTTCCTTGCTTTTAAGGTGACTTACCCTGGGGAAGATTATAAAGATACACCCCTTTGCATTCCTAACAGTATGCTCCATTTTACTTTTATAAGAGACAGTGGCTTTCCCTAGTTCTTAAACCCTGAGAACATTATCTGTGACTACACGTTCGAGTCAGGTGATCTTATGCGCCTTGCTGGGTATGTTCTTTCTATCCCTTCTACTCAGCTCCATCCTCTCGGCTTTTAGAACAACAACAACAAAAAAAAACCACTTGGCAGAGAGTTCCCTCCATTTTCATTTTGCCAGCGTTCCATTTCATCTTTGAAGTCGTAGATGTGTAGTGCAGGCCCATCTGCAGGGCTTCCTGGAACAGCCTCTCTTTAAATCATACCACAATGCCGTCTTTATTCGCAGTTCTCCTAGAACAAAATGACCAGCATTTGTGTCCTTGGCTCAGGAGAGAAGTAGGACTAGCATTTCCCAGCTTCCTTGGGTCTTCTCTCTTGGTTCGGTTCCCAGAATAAATCCTGCCTCTCAGTGAAGGCTCTTGGAGGAGAACCTAGATCTTAGGAGTTCTGGACTGGATTTCTTTCTCCTTCAAAATCATGAGTTCACATACAAGTAAGCATAAGATAGGGTTGGAGACTTAAGTAGTTAAGAGATGCTCTTTGGGTGTTCATCAAGCAATGACCAAGTTTATGGAAGTATAACCTATTTAAAAATCTAAGGGAGGGCTTAGTGGTTAAGAGTACCCACTGTTCTCTCAGAAGACTGGTATTTAGCTTCCACACTCACATGGGGTTCACAACTGTCTGTAATTCCAGTTCCAGGGGCTCTGATGTCTCTTCTGACTTCCACGAGAACTGCACATGCATGCCTGCACTTTCATACATGTACACTCACACACATAAACAAACAAACATATAATTTAAAAAAAAAAAACTTAAGGGAGATTTTGTAACCAAATTGATCACACTCTACAACAAATACAAATGAAGCCATGACAGGATAGTAACAATTTTTGTTTCTGAGTAGAGAGTCTAGAGATGTGAAGAAGGTTTCACCAAGTATTTGAGAGGCGCACCTTCCTAGTAAGACTGGGCTTGCCAGACGCTAACTGATCTCTTGCCTTGAGTTGTAGGAGGAACAGACGCCTTTACATATTGCCTCCCGACTGGGGAAGACAGAAATTGTCCAGCTACTTCTACAACATATGGCTCATCCAGATGCAGCCACTACGAATGGGTACACACCCCTGCACATCTCTGCTCGGGAAGGACAGGTAGACGTGGCCTCTGTCCTGCTGGAAGCCGGAGCAGCACACTCCTTAGCGACCAAGGTGAGGGGGCAGCTAGGAGAGTACACGTTCCAAGTCAAGGCCGTGCTCAACTGCAGAAGTTTCTAGGAGGGGAAAAATCTCTGTCAGGCCTCTGACTTGCGTCTTCCTCAAATTGTTTAGATGATGATCTAAATGATGAGAAGGGATTGCAAAATTTTATGTAACATTTTCAAAAAAAAGTCTCATATTCCCGCCTTCTAGTTGAAGTATATGCCTTTGGTATAAGCATCCAGAAATGTAATTATTATAACTTCTTTACCACAAAGCAAAGGTTACTCTTTTTTTATAGTAAAAAGGGTATAGATATATTATCTAGGGGGAAAAGGCGGGTCCCTAATATGTTGAAATGGCATCAGTGATGAAGTAGAAAGCACTGAATTAGATTAGCACTGTTCTCTGCTGGGTAACAGAGCCCAGGGACAGCTCCTTTTGCTTTGCCCCGCCTTTCCCAGTATTAGTCCCATCACCTCTCATTTGTTTCTCATTTCCTTTGTAGTACCCGACTGTATCAGTTACTTTTTTGTTGCTAAGATAAAATACCATGACCAAAAGCAGCTTATATAAGAGAGAGTTTATTTTGGCTTGTGGTTCCAGAAGGTCGATGTTTATAATGACAGGGATGACATGGCAGCGGGTAGCCAGAGAAGGAACCTGGGTGGTCACATTTTATCAGCACACTAGGAAGTGGAGAAAAAATGGGAAGTAAGGCCAGGCTGTAAACATTCAGAAGCTATCCCCAGTGATATACTTCCTCTAGCACGGCTGTACCTACTCAAGGTCCCATAACTGCCCCAAAGAGTGTGACCAACTGGGGACCAAGTGTTCAGATGCCTGAGCCAATGGGGTCCCTTATCCAAATCACCACAGCAGCCTTTCCTGCCTTCACTCTTGTCCAAGTTATCTTCAGTGTCTAGACAGAACCGGTTTGCACATCATCTCATGAGCACATCAGCACAGGTACTAACCCCAAACAAAGACTATAATATCCTAGCCTGTGTGCAAGGCTCCATGGTGATACAGGGCTGCTTTTCCTTCTCTTGGATTTATTCGCTAGGAATTCACTACATGGAGATGAGTTACAATAAGGCATGAACATGCCCACATACCTGGAGCAAATTAGATGGCGGTAGGGCAGACGAACAGAAAAACAAGGCACATAGAATCCTAGAATACATGAGCTTGTCCCAGGGCAAAATGCTTTCCACACATGCAGTAGCAGTTCAGACGAATTAAAATGGCATTACTTAATAAATGGAGTAAATACTGTGCCTGACTAGAAGGAAGGGATTAAGTGTGGACTGCAATAGTGGGGTAGCCTCTGAGCCCTCAGAAGTGAGAACTGCCCAGTAGATACCATTAGTACAAGCCTACTGGAACACGACTGTCAAAAATGTTCAGAAATGGGGCTGGAGAGATAGCTTTGTAGTTAAGGGCACCTGCTGCTCTTACAGAGGATCTGCCACTCACAAAGAAATGTACAGCCACCTGAAACTCCAGTTCCAGGGAATTTGACGCCTTCTACTGCCCTCTGAAGTGCCATGGGGTGCACAGTCATACATTCAGCTGTGCACTCTGATACATAGAATAAGAATAATATATCTTTAAAAATGTTCTGACATAACACATTGATAAAACTTCAAATTATGACACCTGAAAAGGTGAACAAATGTTAAAAAAAATCTTCAAAAAGAAAAAAATCAGAACTTAAAGACTAAGCAACAAATGTCCAATAGATAATGGTAACCCATGAAACACGGCAGTCATCTCAGTTGATGAGGGTATAGAATTAACATGTGTAAAGGTAGAAGAGTGGAAAATAGTCTCTTGTCTTTCAAGGGTTTTTTAGGATTGAAAGAATAACCAATGCCATAGTACAGTAGGGTAATAAAATAGAAGCGATTGTTAAACAGAAGAGTTTAGTGACCAAGGTCGGCTGGATGTTGGTGACTCATCATCATTAAAGCCATCAAAGTGTTCATAAATACCAGAGGGAGAGGACGCGCTGCTGAGATTCACATGGGAAGAAGTGGTCCTGTGGCTCGAGAGATGCCCCCTACCTTTACCCATCATTGTGTAGTGACACCACTATGCAGTCTTGTCTGGTAAGGGTTTCCAGCTGTACAAAGGGGTCGGCACAGCTCCAGCTGAGTTGTAAGGACAAGGAGCTTCCTTTTCTTCCTCCCTGTGAGGCTGTGGCAGAGAAATCAGCTTCACCCCAGGCTAGCGCCATCCAACCCTCATGTGCACAGGGTGCGTGGAGCAGAGCCTTGGCAGCAGTCGAGTTTCTGTGGATGGATGATAGAGGAAGAGGTAATTCCCACATCTGTCCCACACAGGGAAAAGGCCAGAAGATCCACTCTCTTCCAAGAACTATTAAGATCCTTTTTTCCTCCTTTCTTTTTTAATAGAAAGAAAAACATTATCTTAATTAAAATAATTTGCCTTATGCCACGATGAAAGGGCAGTATTGGTTCTTGGGAGAGGACTATTTGAATCATTGAACAGTGGTTTTGATGGGGACTTAGTTAGGGTCTTTTGCTTTGAAAAAACGCCATGACCAAAAAGTAAACTGGGGATAAAAGAGTTTCTTTGGAGTACACGTCTATACTGCTGTTCATTTTTAAAGGAAGTCAGGACAGGAACACAAACAGGGAAGGATCCTAGAGGTAGGAGATAATGCAGAGGCCACGGAGGAGTTCCACTTACTGGCTTGTTCCTCATGACTTGCTCTCTTATATAAGCCAGGACCACCAGCCCAGAGATGGCCCCACTGTGGGCTGGACCCTCCCCCATTGATCACTAATTGAGAAAATGCCTTACAGCTGGATCGTATGGAGGCGTTTCCTCAACTGTGACTCCTTCCTCCCTGATGACTAAGCTTGTGTCAACTTGACACACAGAGTCAGCCAGTACAGGGACTTAAATAGTGCTCAGGGCAGAAGTGCAGAAGTATTTGCTGCATTTATTTTATTTATTTTATTTATTTTATTTGCTGGTCAGGGTTAGACTTCTCCAGCTCCCACTACTGTTCCAGAAAAGCATGTGACTAAAGTGTCTGCCCTGGAGGATGCATAGACACCACAGCTCAGGATCTGTGCCACCTGGAGGTTTCAGGACTGGGGCTCTATTTATAGCGTGCTCCTCACTGAAGTATGGCTGTTGGTTAGGCTCACAGGACAATGTGCATATAAATGTATAGGATAGGCATCTTTTTATTATTAATAAAATTTATTCATTTATTTTACAATCCAACTGCTGATTCCCCTCCCTCTTCTTTCCCCATTCCCCCCTTCCACCTCTCCTTTGCCCTCCTGCCTAATCCACTCTCCTTTGTTTCTGTTCAGAAAGGGGCAGGCCTCTCATGGGTATCAACAAAGCACGATTTACCAAGTTTTGGTATGACTAAACTACCCCACCCCTTGTATTCAGGCTTGGCAAAGCAACCCAGTAGGAGAAATAGGTTGCCCAAAGTCAGACAAAGCATTAGGGACAGTTTGTACTGTTACTGCTAGGAGTCCCATAAGTAGACCAAGCTATACAACTGTCACATATATGTAGAGGGCCTAGGTTGGTCCCATGCAAGCTCCCTGGTTATTGGTCCAGACTTGGACAGGCATCCTTTAAAAGCACATTGTTGAAGCTTCAGTGTGGTTAAGTATCTGGTATTGGTCAGCCAATGGAACACCAGGACGATAGATTTGAGTAGATAAATTGGTCTTTTGGACAGCATGGTCTTCTGGGAAAGGGGAGAAATGTCAGAGTGTTAAAAAGATATTTTTAATAGAATATTTTTATTATGTAGATAATCTAGCCAGTTTTGCAAAAAAAAGAGTCAGTTGAGTCAAATAATTATTTTTAACCCAAGCTTCCTAAATATTCTAAAATTTAAAGAAATATTTTTTAATAAAAAATATTAAAGAAAGAAATCAAAGGCAGCTTTTTACTTGATTGTGTTCACGTTAGAGGCAAGAGGAAAGGCGGGCTTTTGGGTATTTTGTTTTTCATTCATAAATCAGAACAGTATACTAACACCAGAGGATATTATGAATCTCAGATCTGTTAACGGCAAGTCACAGTCCCCAGGACTTCAAATACATTTGTTGTTGTTCACCCCATCAAGCCTTACAGAGCTTCTACCAGTTTCTCTTAAATGTCACTCCTAACCCTTTTGCTTATTCATGTAACAGATATCATGCTATCATTTTTTACAAATGGAGAATCAATAGTGTTTGCTTAATGGGTTAACAAAAAATTTTGTAAAGACTTGAAGTAAAAAAAACCCAAAAAACTAATTTTCTTGTATATATATATTTTTTGTCACACTATAGAAGGGTTTCACTCCCCTGCATGTAGCAGCCAAGTATGGAAGCCTGGATGTGGCAAAACTTCTCTTGCAGCGCCGCGCAGCCGCAGACTCGGCAGGAAAGGTAAACAGTTTCCATAGTATGTTTTAATCATGCGACTCTGTTGACTTTGTTGTTTGTTTGTTTGTTTGTTTTTTTGAGACAGGGTTTTTCTGTAGCTTTGAAGCTCTTGTAGACCAGGCTGGCCTCGAACTCACAGAGATCCGCCTGCTTCTGCCTCCCGAGTGCTGGGATTAAAGGCGTGTGCCACCACAGTCATCAAAAACGATGATGAATGCTCCAGGCAACAGTACAGCAAATACACACATATATGGCCCGACTGTTGTTGGACACTACAATTTAGAAGCTTTTTTTTCTTGCAGTGTCTCTAATGTGTATTCTTATCCTAAGGAGCCCACGGCTCCTCTATGCCAAGAAGAATCCTTGTGACGTACACAGAAATTTAACTTTTGTTTGTCATGACCAGAAAGCTGCCCTTTGCTAATTTTCAGCACAAAATTTTCCATTTTAGTTGTGTTTCTAATATGAAAATTATCATGTTATGTTTTTCTTTCCATTGACCACATTAATTAATTAACATGTAATTAATTGATAGCACCGTCCATGCATCCTGGTAGCTTCAGAGCAGCTAATGCTAATGTATTAATGCTGAGATTTAAACACCACCCTTACAGAATGGCCTTACCCCGCTCCATGTTGCTGCTCATTATGACAACCAGAAGGTGGCGCTGCTGCTGCTGGAGAAGGGTGCTTCCCCTCACGCCACTGCCAAGGTGAGGACCACAGCCCTAGCTGCCATGGAGCTATAATCTGAGTATACATGGACCTTGCTTTCAAATAACTGCAATAAAATAGTTATAATTTTTGATAACGTTTTTCCTATTTTTTCTGTTTCTAGCAATTGCTTTGTCTAAAAACCTTTTTTTTTCTTTTTGCAATTTTTAGCGCTGGAATTTATCAATTGAGAGTGCATAGGAGCTTGTGGAGATGAATCTTCTTCCTAGTAGTCAGTGCTTTAGATACTGAGAAATGTAACCTGACAAAGGCAATATAGGTTTTTTTCCTTCTTGCCTATAAAACAGAACTTTCATATCCCCGTTCTTTCTAGCACCAAACTTCTCACTCTGCCCCTATAAAGAGTCTCTTGTTTCTTTGCCTTTTCAATGTGCATCTGGGTCAGCTGCATTGTGGATCCTTTTAAGTGGGCCTCTAGACTACCAACCCCTTCTTGGTGTATATCATTCAGCTGTAATCAAACACAGTTCCTGCCAAGCCTGGTTACCTATCAACAGACTATTTTAGTTTGTGCTGTTTATGAATATGTATTTATGTTGAAATTATACACGATGTCACATCTTTTAGTCACTCATTTAAAAAAGCATATTTTAGGATCACATTTTTAAAATATTGATAATGATTGGAAAAGAGTAAGGTCACATCAGGGTCCTAACAACACAAATCTTATCAGCCTTTGTGTTTCTTTACCTGTCAGAGCCTGGGTTATTCTGGGACTGCAACAGCATTTGCTCAATGGGAAAGAACACTCCAGTTAGAATACAAGCATTGTAGCAATACCATAGAAGTTACTCAATTTGATTCTGTGTGGTTAGAGTAGTATCTAATATATAGAATTCAGTGGTGTGAAATGGCGTGTTTGGGAGCATTATGGGCAGATTATAGTAAGCTCAGAGCAGGTCGTCTTTCAGGGAGACCAAAGGGTGAGGAAGAATCGAAGGAATGGGATTCTTAGCCTAGAAGAGAGAACACTCTAGAGAATTCGTTAGCTAGAGATGAAATCCACCTTCAGGTATTTAAGAATTGCTGCGTAGAAGAGGTATCTGCCACACTTTCTTGTTTGGGAGAGAATGTAATAATGAAGAGACTTTCAGGTTTGATGTTTTTATGTCTGTATCTATTCTAGAGTATAATGGGGGACTATTTTGTCTTTGGTTAAAAAAATGGGTATGGTTAGATGGAAATGTCATAAGTAGTAAGAGTTTGAATTAAAAAGCTTACATTTATCTTTTCTGGCTGGTTATGCTTTATTATTTCCATTGCAGATGAACATTTGAGTATTGACTAAGTGTTCTCTCTCTGTGTGTATGATGTGTGTGTGATGTGTGTATGTGTACTGTGTGTGTCACATCCATCTTTTTGTTTCTGTTGTAGAATGGTTACACTCCTTTACACATTGCTGCCAAGAAGAACCAGATGCAGATAGCTTCCACACTGCTGAGCTATGGAGCTGAGACTAACACTGTGACGAAGCAAGGGGTCACTCCGCTGCATCTGGCCTCACAAGAGGGGCACACAGATATGGTCACTTTGCTTCTGGAAAAAGGAGCCAATATCCACATGTCAACCAAGGTATTGTTTTCTAGACCCTGGCTTCAATAAAGTCCGCTAGAGAGATTTAAACAGAAGCCAAGCAAAGAAATGGGCTGTGTGTGTGTGTGTGTGTGTGTGTGTGTGTGTGTGCATGCAAAGGAAGCAAGGCTATGTCACAAACCCGAAGCTAGCAAGGAAGGCAAGCTAGAAAGCCAGGGAAGGGTGCCAGTTGTTCTCATGGGTTCACTTTTCATAAACCTGCATTGTGGGTCTTTACTTGTCTTTTCAAGTCACTTTATTATCTCTTTGTACCACTCTGAGTTCACAGTTTCTCAGCGTGGTGTGCACATCTCAAGAGGCTAGCCCATAGTTTTTAAGAACTAAGCACTTTGGCAGCCACAGTACCCTAGTTTCTGCTGGTTGTAATTGCAAATTGCAGTAAGAAAGTGGCTAGGGACCCAGGGACAGAGACAGATAAGAGTGTGGTTCCAACGTGAAGTTGGGCTTCAACAGGTAAATATGAGTTAGCAGGTCCGCGTCTACCACCCAAGTGGTACCTCTACCACCCAGAGTTACCTCTGCACTGTGGCCTGAGAACTTAGTAAAAGACAGACTTTAAAGCCACCTTCAGCCCATCTTAGATAGTGGATCTGGTTAGAAATCCATTTTATAGAACGCTCCACAATAATTTAAGTCCGCCCCCCTGCAGTGAATAGCCTTTGTAGATGACCATACTATTTTTAATAATAGTCAAACATATAAGGGTAAAATCATGCAAACGTGAAAGTGTATGCCTACTACAGACTGACTTATTTATATCAACCTGGAAACACCTGCCGAGAAACTGAAAATTATAGTTCTGCTTCCTACCCGGCCATTTGAGTCTCTTTGTGCTTTTTGTTTGTACCATGTGATTGGGCAAGATAAAAATTAAACTTCTCAGGATTTTTCACAAGCACTATGCTTTCCATGTGTGGCTAGTAACTTAACCAGTACCTTTTTTGGAATATCAAGAACACATTTGCTTACTGACATCAGTGGGGTTAGATGACAAGCTCCCTTTTGAGGAACTGTGATACTGTAGATTGTCTCCAGTGTGTCAAGATCTCTGGTCTCTGTCTTTACCACTCAGAAGTGCCCCATTGCATTCTTCATCTTTGTGTTGAAAGTCCTTTTTATTGAAAGTCCTCCCAGATCCTTTCTTAAAGAGTCGTGTTGTGGTCTCTTGTTGTGACAAAGTACTCGAGGTTGGGAACTTTATAAGGAATAGAATTGGCTTATGGTTCTGGAGGCTGAGAAGTCCAACAGGATGCTATGAGCACATCTGTGGCATCTGGTGAGGATTTTCATATTACAGAATGCAGTGGAGAGCATCACAGATGGAAGGTGGGCTCTTCATCCTCATGGACTCCAAGAAGTCTAAGTCAAACCAGTGACCCTAACTTCAAGTAGCATCAGTGTGTGAATCTGGATATTTAGTTTGTCTTGAAAATTTGACAGATATGCTTAAGCCATAACACAGGACTGGTATAGTCTTCCCAGATGCGAATTTTAAAAAGAATGAACATAAAACCTAACAGTGAAAGCTATTGGCATCCAGACGGTAGGGAAAGTCTGAACCACATTTAAATCCTGTTTTTCAGTTAATCATTTGTTCAAGTGGAGAAATCCTGACTTTGAGATACAAAATATTTTATTTAATGTCAGTTTTAAAAGGAGAGGGCACACAATTGTTTATTGTCTGCCTAAAAGAATTTTCATTTGAAAATAATCAGGAGAAACTTATTTGAATATTAAATACTATCTTGAATAGAATAAAATCCTTTTATATGGAGCAATTTATTATTTCTTTGAGAATATCATTCAATATAGTTTGGTCATATTCACCCCTCACTCTCCTTCCATCATTTTCCCATCTTCCAACCCCTCCTAATCTCTTGTCTTTTTCTAAAAACAAAAACAAAAACAAAAACAAAAACAACAACAAAAAACCCATGGAGTCCCTTGAGTCCCTTGTGCTGCCCATAGACTTGAAGGCGTGGCACCATCTACTGGTGGGAGTTGACCTACTGGTAGGCATAACCCCCAAAAGAAACTGACTTACCCATCCCCAGAAGCGATAAACTGCCTATATCTCCCCAGTTAGGGGCTCATGAGTCTCTTTTCTGTTTCCATGCAGGATTATGGGCTAGCTACATCTTGTGTAGGTCTTGTACTGGCATCCAAAGCTGCAGTGAATTCCAATAGACCTGCCATTTCTGGAAGACATTGTTTTGCTCTGCTCCTGACCAACCTCTGACTCTTACATTCCTTTTGTCCCTTCTTCCATGATAGTCCCCGAATAGTGGAGATAGGGATGTTACCAATGTCCTGTTTGTGGCTGAGCACAGATACTTATTCTGTGCACTTTAATCAGTTATTATTTATTCTATGTTAGCCAATATCTATTATGTAAAGAAACTTCTCTGGTAAAATCAGAAAGCCGCATTTGTAATATAGATAGATATTTGATATTGTGTCCATTTAGCAAAATAATAAATTCATTCTTGGGGCCTGTAAGCTAACCCCACCCAGTCACAGATTTCAGTACAACATGCATGTTTTACCCTACAGAGTGAGCCTTAAATCCATTCATAAAGCAGTTGGTGACCTGCATAACACCTGTGCCACCACTGCACACATGGGCTTATCTAATCAAGCCAGTTATTACACAGATTCACAGGTGTAGTGATATTTCATATGTATTTTAATAAATAAAGCTTGCCTGAAGTTCAGAGAGAAAAACAGCAGCACTGATCAGCCTTATAGATCAGGCAGTGGTGACACACACCTTTAATCCCAGTAGCCACACTAGTTTGCCATAGAAACTGGGTGATAGTGGTACACACCTTTAATCCCAGCACTAGAGATGAATATAAGATGGGAGGAGACAACTCTCACACACAGTCTCATTCTGAGATTCCTGGAGGCAGGATTGCCATTTTGGACTAAGGAAGAGGTAAGAACCAGTGGCTGGTCTTCAGGTTGAATCCCAATTTTTGTCTCTGAGTTTTTATTAATCATGCTCACACAGGATCCCAGTTGGCTGAGCATTTTGATGACTCCTGCCACCCCCAGCAGCCTGCATTACCTTCAGTACTATGAGAACTAGCCATCAGAGGGGAAGATTTCTGGCCAGTAGCAACTTGATTTTTTTCGTGTCCTATGGCCAAAGTATGTAATGTCTTTAGTGATAAGGTCTTATCATCAAGTTCTGATGATCAATCAAGATAAATATTCTGTATTGTTTAGGGTATCTTCAGATCAGTTCTCATTAACAACTCAAAGAGAAACACTCTAGATGGTAGTGAAACTAATCACAATACTTCTGATGGTATGGTTTTTATTTTTTAAAATAGATATGTGGATTTACTCTGCTTTCCTTGGTGGTACCCTTTTCAATGTATTACTACTTGCTTTCAAAGAATGTAAGCAGCCAGTTAGCAAATATTTAAGGAGATTTTTGACTTGCATACCCAACCATAAAGAAAATTATTCAGTTTTGGAAGATCCCGACTTTGAGACCTTAAGGCTAGAAACTCTCCCTCAAGAAAACACAAGAAAAAAATCAACTCTAAGAAGAATCTTCTGTTTTTACCCAATATTCAGATTATTAAGTATCCTCTTCTTATCAATATTAGGGTTTTCATGCTGTTTGATTAAATGATATTTGTTTATAACTGACAGAATTTTAATGTTAAAAATATTTCTTTCCCAGGCGATGTTTTATGAAACTCAAAGCTGAGCTCAGCTAGCTCAAGGATTAATAAGCATCATGCCCTCAATTGAAAGCCCTGCAGGGTCCCAGAATATCCCTCTCTATGTGTGCCACCCTTATTTTCAGTGGTCAGATTGGATATTCATTTCTAGAATTAGTGCTATGCTAGAAGCAATGGGCTTTGAAGGTCATGCTAATGGGGAGAATGAGCCTTCCATCTATGGTCAATAGGGCTGACCAATTAGCCAGGATGCTAACTGACCTTAACCAAGGTAACAGCATTGCTAGGTTTGATGGCATAGGCTTTTAGTCCTGGCTACTGAGAGGCTGAATCAGGAGACTGACAAACTCAAAACCTCCTTGAGATTAGTCTGGGCCCTTCAGTGAGAACCTGTTTTATAATAAAAAGTAAAAAGGGAACTGGGGTTTTGACTCAATAATGAAGTATTTATGTGCTATGCTGGAGGCCTTAGGTTCAATCACCAATACCCACTGAAAATAGAAAAAGATAAAAAATACTAAGCATATTGGAGTATTAGTTGAGGTAAAAGACATAGCATGCATGTATTCTAAACTATACTGTGGACTCTATATAGGCAGGAACATGGCTCACAGCTACATCCACACCATGTGAGTTCTTTCTTGTATAGCAAAAGCACTCAAAAATTGCTAAAATTGTATTTGATACCCTTAAATCAAGTTTTGCTTGAGGGAGCTACTTATCTATAGTGAGGCTGCTGGGATGTGGCATTGGGTGAATAAACTGCTTCTCTCCTATTATTTAATTTTTTAAAAGAAATTAATTCAAAACTGCACCTTAATCATGTATTCAAATCAACACATTGATTACTGGATACTCAAAGGACTTTTCCCCATAAAATTGGTTAAATATTACATATATATATATATATACAGATATATATATATATGAATGACAGGGTTATTTTTAAAAATTTACCATCTAGAAGACAATCCTTAACCCCCCAAATAAACTGAATGCTGGAAAAAATATTCTGAGCTTACTTCCAATAACTCAATATATTTTAAACATTAATATGATACTTTATTGATGAAAATATTGATTATTGTCAAGGTATATAGTTGCAAGAATATTTATATGGTCCTTTAATTTAAGTAAATAAATAGACTCATAAGGAGGTGTAGGTAGGTTTGAAATAAATATCGAGTGTTTATTAGCTGAACTATTTTAAAGACTCAAGTTTTAAATACCAAATGCAGAAAACAGAAAATGTCATTTTGCTGCAGAGACTATATCTTGGTTGAAAACTCATGTTTGCTCTAAGATTTGTCTAAAATGTGAGAAGATGGATGTTTGGAGAGAGAGAGGCCATATGACTTCCAGCTCCTCTGAAGACGCGATCCGGTAGATGACAATCTTTCCCTCTCTGATGTGTTCCCTTGCTTCCATTCTTGCCGCAGAGCGGGCTCACGTCCTTACACCTTGCAGCACAAGAAGACAAAGTGAACGTCGCTGACATTCTCACCAAACACGGGGCTGACCAGGATGCCTGCACAAAGGTACAGCACATCTTTTGTCACTGTTGTCCCCAGTCCTGGTTTGGCTGACTCTTGGTTGGCCTCATTCAGGTCAACTCATGCCCGGGATCCCTCTTCTTAAAAGTTCATACCAAAGTATAAGCATTGCGCTTCCCTGTGTCTGCTAGGATCAGATTGGAGTTGAGAAGATGACCTCAGGGCTCAGCCTAAGATTCCAGTCCTGCAGGTTGTTGCCCATCTCTCACTTTGGCTTTAACTCCTGCATCTGCCTCAGTGTTTTGCCTCTGTCCTTCTTCTGCTTCGTGCCCTTGAACTTGAGGAGGATTGATTCTCTCTGAGCTATTTTTTCTTTCCCCTTCGTTTTGTTATTGTTTTAGGACCACTTATTGGTTATATAATGAGTTGTCATAATTTTCACTCCTCCCTATCTTACCCTCCCTTCTCCATCAGCACCCTTCTCCTCCACATGGCCCCTGCTGGCTCTCCTGTCTTCTTTTGGTGTGAGGGCTGGTGAGTTTAATTAGACTAACTTCTCTGAGCATAGGTGGGAAGTTATTCCATGGTGCAAGGGCAGCTTATTTATAGCTACACTTCTGAAGACAGTGACATTGCTCCCCGAACAAGTGTTGATTGCTGATAGCCCTTCTGGGTGGGATGAGGCCTCAGGGGCTCCCTTTCTCATTCATAATAAAATATTAATGGGTTCAATATTGTGTAAGTTTTATGCAAATACGACAACCTCAGTGAGTTTGAGTGCTATGAATACATCATGACAGAAGACGTCTCTTTGTTGTACATCTTCCCATTCTTCCCACCACCTTTTGCTCCCCTCCACCTGCTTCTTCTACTAGAGTCTTCTTTCTCCCATTGACATAGCCTATCATTTTGTGCTTGTCAGTTCTTTTCACTAAGTTAAATTACCTGTGTGTCTTATCTCCCTTGCTGCTATAAAGTTCTGTATGGTTAAGGGCTGCTCAACCTGTATTTGCACCCAAAGGATACCACGTGCAATAATTGGAACATTGCTTTGTTGATTAACTACCAGAAGTATAACACTTGTACTTTGGGATTCGTCATTGCAGCTTGGTTACACCCCATTAATCGTGGCTTGTCACTATGGAAACGTGAAAATGGTCAACTTCCTTCTGAAGCAGGGAGCAAATGTCAATGCAAAAACCAAGGTAAAATATAGATTCATTTTCCTTCTCGGCAATTAAACTCATCCTGTCAAGGGTACAATAAGGACACTCGACAATAGCCACAAGTTGCTTTTTGATTCAAATTTAATTTTGGTTTTTATTTCTCACAGTCATTTTTGAAGAGGCATTGCAGTTTTCTGCCTGCTTAGGGCTTTTCTTTCTGATAGCATTTGATGGCCATGGAGGTCAGCTTCAGAAATGCTTGTGTTATAAAGTGAAAACAGCTTTGGCTTAACAATTTGCTGCTGGATACAGCTGATCCTCCGAGGTCATCCCAAAGCCCTGCCAGACTTCCTATTGTGTTTCAGGCCCTTGGCCCTGTCCCCTACCTCCACATTTCCTCCTGTGGAAATACAGTCCTGTACAGCTCCCACAACATGGATCCCATTTTAAACAAACTAATTCTTTGGGAATGTCATGCTTTAAATGCTTAGTGACAAAAGTGTGACATGCCTGGGTTGTAGGCTCTCAGGGATTACCTAGGGATATCATGTCCCTAACAGTTCTACACAATGTAGGTCAAAGGTCCAACTGGACAAAGCAAGTCAGAACATCACCACACATCTCGGTGCGTACAGATTGGTCCACGTCCAAGAGAAAAGCATGGCGTAACTCCTGCTCTTGGTGGATGGTATAACTCTGTGACTCACTGCCACAAAGAAATGTGAGCTTGGTGTGTTTGAGTTCACCCATTGGGAAGACCCGCCACAGCTCAGGTGCACATGCAGGGGTTTTAGAGGCATCGTTTCAAGATGGTACTAATTAGAAATAAATTACTGAATGTTTTGTAAATCAGTATTTTTTTTTCTGTCCTCCTAGAAGTAGAAGCACAATCATTTTTGTGCAAAAGCATGTTTCTAAACTGATCTAACACAAACATATTTTGTAAACTATAATTAGTCCTGGGGCACTTAAGATTGAAACTTCTGAGCTTGCCGTCCGATGGCCATCGTCTCGTGTCTGACCTACATGATTCTTCAAAGCTTTCGTTGGTGTTTGCTGAAGAGCTTCCTTGCAGCTCCTCAGGCTTTCATTTCTAGCATCCTTTTTTGTTGAGCCGGCTCAGATGCACAGTCACGACAGAGGGAACCGAACAAAAGTACCATGCAATCGGACACTGGCGGTACTCGCAACGATTTGTGTGGTGGTGGTGTTTGCCCTCTGAGATGGCTTCAGCATTTAGATGCCAAGCACTATGTGGTCCTATCTGGGCGTCTGTGGAATTAGTTCTATACTAGGCAAGCATTTGATTAAGAGACAAACAAAATCCAATTTTACCATTTTAGGTGAACGATATAACTTTTACTGTGATATTTGTTGCTATATATTTCAGTGCAGTAGACAGATCCATGTCTTAAGGGGCAGTCTGTTACTAAGTTCTTGAGAATTCCTCCGCATGGAATGATACCTTTGCTGAAGGAATTTCATTCTCTTCCTGATGTTTTATGTGTAACCATAGTTACTAAAGGATTACTTGGCTGCGTTTAGAATGCAAGCATGCCCTGCCTTTACTCCATAACTGTGTATAAAACTTGGCATAAAGATTAAGAAATGTAAACTTTACAAATGAAATCATTGTTTTCTTAGACTTATAATAAAACTCTGTCATATTAGATTGAAACAAACTGAACTTAAAGGGAATTAACTTGTGAAAAGGGTTTAAACTCTCATATAAAATGAAAATTTCTTTGATCAGATACACCACAAAGATAAAAGATTGTCTTTGAGGAAATGACATAGGTCGCTGACATTTTCATTTAACTCTTATGAGCTACCCATATCTTCGTTGGAAACTTCTTTGGTCCTTCTTGGAGCATAGACTTTCAGCCATTTCTCTATTATAAGTGAGAAAAATGGAAGCATGAGGGATTTGGAGTCTTGTTCACCCTAAGTAGAAGGGGTAGATCTGAGGCTGGTGTGCCAGTGAGTTGGAGAGTCACATAAACATGGAGTCAGTGTCGAGGTAAAGTGATAGACCTGCTCCAGCTTCCAGTGAACATTCTTAGTCATCACAGCTTCAAGTAAAAGTCTGATTGAATCACACGCAGGTGTCGATTTCTAGACCATGGCGGTCTGTCACTGAGGACTCCATTTAATATGGTCTACATATGGTCTACACCATGACTAATTATATTTAGCATTATTTATGTAGGCAATCTATCCTTTAAAATATATTCATATTTATTAGTTTAATATAGGGAATGTTATTTATATAACAAAGTATTTAGCACATAGCACATGGTTAGTGAATGTTTGTTAAATAAACTAACTTGAATGATAATGAAGAAGACAGGCAAATTGATTTGGCTGAATCTTATAAATAAAATGGAAAGGAAGAATGTTTAGGAAAATAAAAACCACTTACTTTATCCTTCTCAAATGTCCATGGATTGGCTGATCTGAGAACAGAGTCTTATAATAACTGTAGGATTTTAAGAGTCTTTTTAAATAGACTGCATTTTCAGGACATTGGGTTTATTTTGTTGTGGAGATCTATAGCAGCTGTCAGACTCCTAACATGACAGTTAGGGACACCTGGGCAGGAAGACACTTATACTTGATGACATTCCCATACACAGAAAGGCCAATGTGACTGTATGGAAGGGGTTCTATGACACTCATGAATATAATCAGACATTTTGTATTGTCAAAATGACCAAATATACATGTTGTCTGCTATGACATTGCAGGAAATGTGCACATATGTGTGCACATTCTTTTAAGCATATACAAATATACCACTCAGAAATTATAGCTTAATGCAATGGACTCTGATACAGACAAATAATTATTTTTTTTTTGGCAGGAAATTACCAAGTAGTCACTGATGTTCGTGATCTTCTGCATAGAAATTGCGCCTAGAGTGATTGTGGAGGAATAGGTTAACCCTGATATTTTCAGTTTTGTTGTTTCTGAAATGGAGAGAAGAAATATTCACTTATGAACCATTTGTTCACTATTCTTTTAGTCAACTATTATTTACAAAATTCTTTTTATATACTAAGCACTGCAAGTCATTTCAGGGTGACAGTGGAGATTAGCAGGGACAGCACTCTAAGGTCCAGCACAAAATGAATGCCCAAGGAATGACTCCCGTTCCCCCATCAAAGATTCCAATAAAAATTTGGAGTTAATTTGTGCCACCCCTGCCATCTACTGCAGCTCTGCTCAAGACTGGCCTCATGCTAGTCCCAGCATCAACTCCAAGCCAGGCACTTTTATCTCCATCAAAGTTTTGATCACACTGTCAAAATTCTAGTTTTTAGACACATTTTACTGGGGCAGGGCATTGGGCTTCTAATGGAGTTTTCTCTTCAGAAGCTTACGCATGCAATCTTCTATAACCAAAGTTATCTCCTGGGTTAAGCTTGACGTTCAATTCTTTCATGGTTGTAGATCTGCTAAAGCTAACTTCGAGGGTTGCTAGCAGTTTGTGTGACCCTCAGCAGTCCTCGGTTAAACACCAAGTTACTCTTCTTCTTTCCTGAGGAAATAGATCACAGCCTTGTTGTTCTTTCCCTTTTTAAATCTTCTCTCTGTGGAATCATTTTAAATGTCAATTGGTTAGAATATAATAACAGTTATAAATTGAGTCTGTTTATCTCGTGTTTCATAATCTCGTCTCTTCTTGTTTAGTCCGCCATAAGGTGTGAGGGAGTGTTTGCTGCTGAGGCATGGGTTGCTGGGAAAATTGTGCTCCAAATAAACAATGAGGTGCCTGATGGGTGTGCTGTAAATAAGACGAGTGAACTGAATCAGAAGGCTAACGTGATTTTCTTCTTCCTCTGCGAATCGGCGCCATCATGCTCTACAGAATGGCTACACACCTCTGCACCAAGCTGCCCAACAGGGCCACACACACATCATTAATGTCCTGCTCCAGCATGGGGCCAAGCCAAATGCCACCACTGCGGTAAGGATGCCTGTGGCCCTTCCCTGGGCTTTCATCTTTCTCCTCCCTTGCCCTGCTCTGTGTCCTATTGTCAGAGATTAAGTGTGACCCATCCTCCTTAAACAAACTCCCAGGCTGTGGAAAGCCCCACATTTGGGGAAAATCCTTTCTAGTCGTCTGTGATTTCTGGGGAGTGTTTGCCGGGAAGGAAGTCAGTTGGGGCTCTGGGGAGTGGGGCCCTCCACTTGGACTGCTGGAAGGGCTTTGCTTACAGCTGGCTCTCAGATGTGAGCACATATCCGCCCCTCCCTCCCCCGTCTTCTTAACCGAGCCCAGTTTCTGAGCTGCTGGCTTCGAACGGCCTCATTGGGATGTGGAGCCATTGAAATGTAAACTAAGCGGTGTAATTAAACAAACGGGGTCCCCAGTGGCCTGGGCTGGAGGCGGCTGGAATTGCTGGCTTGTGTAGTTTCTGCAGCCCTGGAGCTCCTACGGAGCAGAAGCTAAATCTGTCACTGGGTCCCTATGGTAACATCTTACCTGCAGCAGATGGCCTGACCCTTGGTGAGCAATGAGCATACCAGGTTCTCCCTGGTAGTTTTGGCAGACACTGTCCTCAGTTCCAGGGGTGGCTTTAGAAGACCAGGGAAGCCTTTGGAGCTGCTTGACAACCTCAGGGTTAAGCATCAAGTGCTTCTTATTAAAAAGAGCCGGCAGATGCAAGCTTGTTGTGTTACCATGGTGACCTAGGCTATAGTCTAAAGAAGTTACAAAGACAGATTTAGACGTAATGGTAAAAACTAGTGATTTTCCCGAGCTTGCCTTGTTTTGGAAGGAAGTGCTGGCTCATGCCGAGCCCCGGGTGAGCTCATTGGCTTGCAAGGCAGTCCTCCCTAGCCTTCCTCACTCTTTCCCTCTTTCTCTCTCTTCAGAATGGGAACACAGCCCTGGCGATTGCTAAGCGGCTGGGCTACATCTCTGTGGTTGATACTCTGAAGGTTGTGACTGAGGAGGTCACCACCACCACCACGGTGAGTACTGATGACTGGTCTGCTCCTGTCCTCTTGGTTTTCCCGCCACATACCTTTTGCTCAGTGTTTGCAGCTTGAACTTCTTTTGTTAAAGCATGGTAGAATAGACTCAGGAATATACAGCTATAAATGTGCTTACCAATGGGTGCAGGGTTTCTGTCAGTATAATTCCAAATCAAATATATAAATATAGCTTTATAATTATAGAAAAGTGCTTTTCCCTATGAGGGTTTTTTTTTTTTTTTTTTTTTTTTTTCTGCTTCTTCTGCTTCTTTCCTCTGGTTGTGTGACACCTACTGCTGGCAGAAAGGTATCACATGCTGTCACCAACTTGAACTTGGCCTAAAGGTCAGGCAGCCTAAAGGTCAGGTCAAAAGAGACCCTGGCTAGATCAAATGCACTTCTACAGACAACAAAGTCTCTTCAAATTTCTTCTTTTTCTTCTTATGTCTGATGATTTTTTTTTTAGAATAAAAGAAAAATTGCAGGTGTCCAGTGTATGCCTAAGATCCTTTATTTCCACCTCTTTAAAACACCTAATGATTCCTGAGAAGGGACCAGCGATAGTCATGGCTCTTTGCCCGAGAAAATCCCAGGAGCAGCCCCAGAGAGCGCTGCATCCTTCTCTCTGCAGAGGCTCCAGGAGGAGTTTTTAAACTTTAATTGAAGCACGAGTTCTACGAACAATAGCTTTTCAATTTCTCTTTGTAAAGTGGAGAAACAGCAAAATCTGGGATGTTCCATGGAAACAGTGACACCACAAGTCAACAAAGTATTCGGAGTAAGGCTGTGCTAAATGCTCCAAGCTAGACCCACTGCATACAGAGTTTGGGAACACTGGATTCTTTTAACGGAGGGGAGGGAAAAGAAAGGAATTTTGTTTTACAGGCTAGCGAAAAGCCCCCGTGGACAGCCATTGAGGTAGATGGAACACAGTTGATGTGACATGCAGTTTTAAGTAGAGTGGCATATGAATAATTAATGAGCTGCACAGTATCGCCTGGACTTTTGGATGGGAGGCAGCTGCTCTGCTCACTTTGCAAGCAGACCCATCTCCTTTAGCCAGCACACACACACGGTGGTTTTAAAGATATAGATTTGATAAATTATAAATGAGAAAAAGTCTTATCAATGTTTAACATCCTACTTACTGGTCATTATATAAGGCCATGCCTTTTTTTTTTTTTTTGTAAAATTTTCTTCTATTTAAACATTTGGAATCAGTTAGTGGGAAATGCTCAGGCGTCTGTGATTGCTTGTGATAGTATGGTGCGTGTTTCTGTTATGTGTTGCTCAAATGAGGATAGATATGTCTGTGCCCGCAAACCTTCATTTCCTTGTGGTGAGAATATTTTAAAAAAATCTTTCTGTTTGGCTGAATCTTAATTACTTTAAAAACTAACGGTTTTTCATAACAGGGAAGTCTTCATATGAAGACTTACACAGCTATTTCACCTCAGAAGGGCATGCACCTCACAAAAAACCAAAGATGTTAGTGACAAGATTGGCTGAGCATGGTGCCGTCAGAGAGAGTCTTGGGTTTTGTTAACTTCAATACTTTTTCCACGCTGGAAATAATGGATGTGTAGTTTTACCGAATGGCCACTAGATGGCAAGCTGTGGCTCTTTTCCTCTGGCCCTACTTTGCTCTCATTCAGTTTGCTAAGTAACATTTCTTCTTTAAGGAAGGAAAGCTGTGTGGGGCCTCTGTGCTATAAGCTGAAGAGCATCAGTGGTTGAAAGAGTTCTTCTGCACAAGCGTAGTGGGAGGGGAGAAAAGAGTTTTAATCCAGAGGAAAATACATTTTTTTTTTGAACATCAACAACATGGTGAAACTTATACATCTCATTAAGATTTCTGGTGCATAAATATTAGAGCAAGTGATTCCAAATGCAAAATATCTGTATTTTAAAACAGACGCAGCCAGCATTTCTTAATTTGTTTCTAACCATTCTAAGTACGAGGCTGGGGACTGACTCAGTGGCGAACACACTTGCCTCACAAGTGTGAGAACCTAAGTTTGGGCCCCAGAACCACACAATGGTCATGTACATCTGCAATTGTGGTCTTCCTGTAGACAGATAGGAGGTGGAGGCAGGAGAATTCCCAGAAGCTGGAGGGCCAAATAACATGGGCTTCATAGCAGCAAGCAGTGAGTTCCTATCTCGCAACAAGGTGGAAAGTTTGAAGTGATAATCTGAGGCTGTTCTCTAACTTTCACATGTGCAACTTGATGTGTGCAGTCACACAGGTGAAATACACACACACACACACACACACACACACACACAATTATAAATATTCTCCATCCTACTGGTCCCCCTGGACTAGGTTTTCTCCGCCCCTGTTTCTGAAGTCGCTTATAAAATAACCACTCTGAGGCTTAATGTTAATTACATATTCTTTGGCCTATTAGCTCAGGCTTCTTATTAACTAACTCTTGCATCTTAAGTTAACCCATTTCTATTATTTTATATTTTATCACAAGGCTTGTGGTTGGTTTGTTACCTCATATGTTGCTTCTTGGGGGAGCTACATAACGTCCAATATGGGGCCCCATCCTCCTTATGGAGACTTCAAAGGTCGCTGTTAGGCAGGCTCATAATTCACTGCAAAAAAACTGATACTCAAACCTGAAGTCATGTATAGGAAGGTACATGAGACAGATATTTTTGATTTCACTTTAATAAACATGCCGGGGTTTAGATAAGGAGAGAGCACAACTCCAACTCCAAAGATATACACACATGCTATTTTTTTAAAAAAAAATCATATTTACCATTTCTAAGTAAGCAGGCAGATGGCTTGTCGGAAACCAGATATACAGGGAGGATATGAAAAGTCTTCTCTATGACAGTTAACTCTAACACAAAGCAACTATTTTTAGAACATTTTTTGAGTTTTTGCTTTTGAATTATTTATATTTCATTATATTTTCACTACTATATTATTTATGTTCATTTTAAAGCTGAGCATTATTTGAAAAAAAAACTCACCATATTTGAAATTCAAATTTCTAGGTGAAAAACCCAATAAGCCATAAATAACACATAGACTGTCAGATTTCAGCTTCAGTGTGTCATTCAAACTAAATAAACCACCATTCCCACCAATCCCCTTTATCTGGAGGGAGGGTGATATTAGTGCTGGGCTGTTGTTTTATTTGTTGTTCGCTTGCATGTATGTCTATGCCGGGTGCTCACAGAGGGCATCAGATCCCCTGGAACTGGAGTTACAGACAGTTGTTGGCCATTATGTGGATGCTGGGAATTGAACCTGTATCCCCTGGAAGAGCAGTCAGTGCTCTTAACTACTGAGCCATCTCTCTATCTCAATGGCTACATGATTTGATTCTGCTTTATGCTTATTTTCCGGTTCTCCTAATTGGCTCCTGATAGAATTATGAGTTTGTTTTGAGATCTGAAATTTGTAGCTAAAAAGTACCTATGCATTCTCTTCTATTGTGGAAGTCTTTGGGCAGTATACCTCTCTTTGGAAAATGATGCTCAGTCACTCTGTTTCCTATAGGGTACTATTTGTGGTATCTCAAATAGCTAATATGTAAGATTAGTATTGTGCTAGCTTCGGAGGAAACATCTGGAATTCAGTTCAGGATTCTGGATTGCAAAGCCCTCTTTCCTAACCATACCCATCTAATTAATCTTGGTTTTGCTGAAAAGTAGCTTAACCAGAATTCTGTGAAAAAACTATTCCTGCCTAGTTTTCCGGAAAAAAAAAAACACACAAGAAGTATACTTCACGGATTTCAATGAGTACGTCTTATTTAATGTCATTTTCTAAAGTTTACTGACTAGCCAAAATAAAAACAAACAAAACCCAGCACCACAGTGACAGCCAGCAGTGCAAGGCATTTTATAATGAGGCGAAGGGGATCAAATTTCACGCGATGAGGTTAGATGCATCCTTTGGATGCGGTCATTGAATTGTAGCTACACAAGTGATGGGCTCGTTTACCACCCATTGCATTTCTGGGGTGTGCCGCTTGTGCAGCCATGTGAGGTCTCTTGAAAAGAAACTTCTTCCCCAAGTCCTCTACCCCAAAGCATGAATGAAGGCAATGTGAGAGAGCCGATCGAGGCAGTGGATTGTAAGGGAGAGGCTGGGGCGGCCGAGATCGCCCAGACACTGTGGACTTGTGGCTTGTTTCATTAACCGTGCCATTTCTAAATTGACACTGAGAGACGCAGCAGGGGAGGTGAGACGTTTCAGCATTGTCTTAGGATGAAGTCTCTGTGTTTGCCAGAAGGGTCATCACAGAACTGGGGGCATATTCCCAACAGCAATAGCTAAGAGCCCTAGTCTACTAAGGTTGGAAAAACTCTGAAAAATGACTCGTTCCTCCACCTGTCAATCCGCTATCATCAACTATTGCTTTTATTATTGGTGTAATTTTAAAGTAATGCATTATATGGCAAAGAGTCGTTGCTAAAAGGAACAAAATTATCTAATAAATTACCCAAAATTACCACTTGTAAGTCATATTAGATATATTATCCTTTGCTCATTAGGAAGGTTTTTTTTAAAGTAATAAAGAAAATGTAATTCTAAGTCCAAAATTTGTTTTGATGCCATGTTTGTTAAAGGAATCATCGAAATGAAAATTCAATGCATACAGATAATGTCCTTTGACACTGTCTGATCATCATTTTTTCTGTGACTATAGTTCCAGGATCAAATGTCTGAATTGTCATCTTTTGCACAAACACTATCAATAGTCACTCTGTGTGTATGAGCTTTATAACACCTAGTTAACACTTCCTGAGGCTGAAGAGATGCCCTGGTGGTTAGCACTTGCTATCCACATGGCAGTTCATAGCTGCCTATTGCCCCAATTCCAGCGGATCCAAAACCCTCTTCTTGCCTACATAGGGTCCTGACATGCAATGTAAGTACATATATGAAGGCAAATATTCATGCATATTCTAAACAAATGTTTTTCAAACATTTTATATAACACTTATGCAGTCTTTGTGTGTTCTTGAACCCTTAATTTGTCTGATATATTTTTCAAATCATTTATAATTGTCTCACCCACACCTAATTTGGTGGGACACATCTTTGTTGAAACTTCCTAGAGTACTTACCTTTATCTTTCTAGAAAAATGAAAACAATTATGCATTTAATAGTTTGCCTAGTTACAGCAGTTATATTGACAAATATGGTTGGCATTAACAAAACAAAGGTAGCCTACAAGTGCCCTGATGACAGCCACAGGGTGTAGGTGTTGAAAGGTGATATGGTGGCTGAGATCATTGTCTATGCTGTGATGGCTTGGGAGGTCTGTGAATAAAAGGTGTGACTGGGTAGGGGGTGTTGGCCAAGTGGGGTCAGTTAGCATATAGTTTCCTCCCACACAGGGAAAACCAGATATTATCCACTCATTATAAAACATCATAAGAGCTAATATTTAATTTTCTATGTGTTCCCATATCATGATGAATCACTCATCATCTGACTTAATTATATCTCATTAATCTTGTGCATAACATATTCTTTATTTTAACTTTTAAGGTTGTTTCAGATCTTGGCCATGATATCTTAGACTCTGTAGCAAAAGCAGAAGTACATGAGCATTGAATTATAGCTTTGTTCTCCATCTATTGTGCAAATGCAGTTGTTTAAACAAACTATGTTTCAGTAACCAAGTATCTTAAGGATATTTCATTTTAAAAGAAAATTGTATATTATATCTAATTATATACCTCATGTGCAGAAAGATCTGTTTGGGATACATTCAACAAACATTTACTGATGCCCTGTGAAGATTGGACAAACATCAGATTCAAATACAACTACACATTGCATTGTACATTGAGGGTATTGTGAGTATTATTCAGGAAAACGTCTGTGAGCAACATGATTATTGTGTGCTTCTGTTTATCCTGCTACATACATTTTCTAATATAACAGATAGCACTTAATCCCAAACAAAGCAGCCTGGCTATTCATTCTGATAAGGAAAAGGAACGTATACTCACACTACCAGCATGTGGCAACGGACCACGGGCTGCCACACAGTCATTTACTTACTAATGGAAAGACTTCTTTTTGTAGAAATTACTCTAGAACATTCTCATATGAAATGAACTTCCTGAGTAGTCTAACACAATAGACAGAGTCACATTAGTAAATTGTTGTATTTACATTTAGATATTAAATTGTTGTATTTACATTTAGATTCAAACAGAATGTTTCAAGAAAGTTTAACAAAATATGCCTGTTGTATGACTGTCTCCCTAAGGCTAAAATATGAGCCTCAAATTGAGTTTTATAATATAACAAAATGGAACATCTGTCCTAGAGATCAGATCTCAATATGTAGCTCGAGAACTCACTAAGCCAGGCTGACTTCAAACTAAATGGACTTTTATAAAAAATACTGTTAAAATACCCCAACATGCAGACTTACTATTCTTGCTGAGACACAAGTAGCAGTGTGTGTGTGTGTGTGTACACTTAAGGCCAGAGGTCCATGTATCCTGTGTCTTCCCCAATCACTGTCAGTCTTAGGCTTTCAGGCAAAATCTCACTGAAACTGGAGCTCATTCATTTAGCGAGTCAGAATGGCCAGTGAGCTCTAGGTGTCTCCCTGTTTTCCCCAGCGCTAGTGTGACAATTCTGAGCCCTGGCACCTGGCCACCATGTGCCAGGGATGTGAATTCAGACCCTTATGTGTCTGTAGCAGGCATTTTACCATCTGAGCCATGTTTTCAGCTCAGAGCATTGATAAGTTAAAATATTTTTAGTGATTCTAATTTACTGCTAGAGTTGAATTCTATAATATTTAGATTATAATTTAACTGAGTTAAATTTATAACTCAAGTTTGAAATATCGAAATAATAATAAAATAGTGTCTTATGAAAGCCCTTTAAATTTGTTCATTTCACAAATGTTTATATGCTGTCTAGTCTGTGGGAGATCATTGGGCCTTTGCTTTATCTTTACTGCAGTGTTTAGCTTGTTCTCATTGAGTCAAAACCAGTTGGCTTACATAAATATCCCAAGAAACGTAGGCATGTTGCATTTATTAATGTGGGCTTCAATTGTACCCTCACCTACACACCACAAGGTTCTCTAGCATTGTGCTTTCTGCCTTGTCTTTAAACAAAGATTCCACTCAAAAGAAAATCTATTTTGTCACTTGGTGAATTTTAAGTATATGTTAACATAATTTTACAGCATCATAATTTTATATCATTTCATATATATGAGAGAGGCATCTACTCTGTTTCAGGTTCTATGGTAACACTCTACCTCTGGAATGACCCCCACTCTTCTGTGGGAGGTAGACAAATAGATGAGCCATACACAGTTGTGTGTGATATATGTAGCAGAGTTAAATAAATAAAGTTATTGGTAGAACATCAGGAAGTATTTCTCTGTGGTAATCACATCTGATAGTCCAAGCAAAAGGTTTTGCTAGAGAAAGGAATATGTTAAAAAAAATTCTCAACAGCACAAGAGGAAGGACCCATGTGACAATGAAGCAAACCATCCAGCATGGGGTTAGCAGCCACCTGGCTGTGAGGCCTTCTTACCTGTCTCTGCATGCGTCCTCACAATAGGTCTTCTGAGTCATTTGACTTAATTTTGTTCTGAAAACAAACAAGGCAAGTCCACTGAGAAGCAATTGGTGAAAGACATGCATTAGCGCCTTACGATTGACTCAGTTCAGTTGCTCTTAGCGCAAATCTATTATATCCATTCATAGCTACTTGGTATGATGATCTGTGGAAGGGTCTCTGCTGTTGGGAAAGAGCCTGTGTAGAGTCATTGTACTGACTGAAACAAGTCTCTGTTATCTGTAAAGCAGAGCGTGGAAGTCTACCCAACCTCCTCATGGCGCTTTGGTGTTTTAGTTGAAGATTTACCGCTTATGTCAAGAGTTCAGTCTTTTAAGGTTCTCATCATTGCCAACTAGTACATGAATAAATGTAAAGTACACTTTAAATGTAAGAATTATAGTTATAAATTTGAGACTTGATGGGATTTAGGTAATATTTAAAGCTGTGAGGTTTCTTTTTTGTACATGTGCCTCATTTTTAAAAGTGATACAATGCTACATGTTTATGACGGACAGCATGAAGATTTGAGATATATGTACATTGTGAAAATAGCTAAACGAACTAGTTAGTTCATACACTTATCATTGTGGGTGGCTATGATGAGAAAAGCTATGATGAGAAAAGCTAAATTCACCTAAAAATTTTTCAAGTATATTGGGAATAAGGATGTAGCTCAGTTAATACAGTGCTTTCTTAGCGGTCCTGGGGCCCCAGTTCCTCTTATACAAGCTACGGTGGCACACACCTGGAATCCAGGTACTTGGGAGAGGAAGACAGAAGGGCTGGAAGTCCAGGGCTGTCCTTACACATAGCAGATTTATGAGCTGGAGTTTGAGGCCTGCCTCGGGTACATGATAGTGTCTCAGGAAAATAATGGAGAAAAGAAATTTTCAAGTATACAATACACTAAAGTATTATATGATCCTCATGGTACCATGCGTTTCTTGCACTTCTTCCCTACTTGACTGACATTTGCTATCCTTTGAGAATACCAGCCCACATCCCCCTTGCCTGGGTTCAGCCACTGCTTCCCAGGAATCTACTGTCTGTTTCTAGAATTTGGACTTTTCAACAATTTCACAGATTAATGAAGTCCTATGATATGTGTCTCTCTGTGTCTGGCTTTTTTTTTTCATTTTGGAAATCACTATGGCATGTTTGGAGAATAATTATCATCCCATTCCATGCTACATACGTGACTAAAATGTTCTGAGCCCCTTCATGCCTAGGATGAATGTAATTTTCAGTTACAGCCATCAGTTACTCCAGCTGATGCTCACTGAGTGCACAGTCCGAGGACTGTTCTCTAGGAGCTCCTGCCCTGATACTCATAACAGCTTATAAAACATTGCTCTTCGGTTTCCCAACAATGAAACTGAGGCATGGCTGAGTTCAAGGACGTGCAGAGGCCTTACAGCTGAGTCTGGAAGTGGAAGCCATGCAGCCAAATGCGCCCACTCTCTCAGCCTTTTATCCTCTATCAGGAATGAAATCATTGGATTTGGCCACGTAGGGGAGCACCAGAGAAGGCCCATGAGCAATAAACCATAACTGCAGTCTGAATACTATAGAGATGACTAATTCTCTGCCGCTGGTCCTCTAACCCCTGACAACACGTGCCACATATAATTTATGTGCTCTCCACTTTTTGCAGCATCTCTGTGACAGCTTTGCTTTTAATCCATTGCATGCTTATTACTTCATTGTAAAGTTTTGCTGGAAACAGCTAGAGACGTCTTGAAGACATTAGTTTGCCTTTTCAATAAGACTAATTACTAACGCCATTACCAAAGACTGCATTTTTCATCTGGGAACTAACAGTAATGGATCTTCTCTCGGACAATGTTCCTGGAGCCATTGGTCATTTGTCTTCAGAAAGGACAAAAGAATTTTCGCGAAAGTGAGATTCCAAAACATCCACATGGATAAGATGGGATGCTTGGGGTCTGATGGTTTGCTGCTGCTGTAGAGTATGGCACCTCTGTGACGCCGTTCATGTTTTGTCGGATTTTATTTTTAACTTTGCACTGAATGATTTTTGTCTTTTCAGACTATCACAGAAAAACACAAGCTGAATGTTCCCGAGACAATGACGGAGGTTCTTGATGTTTCTGATGAAGAGGGTAAGTCTTTGGTGACAGCTCCTAGTTCCACACAAGGAAAGGAAAGTTTTATTTGAGACAAAGGTGGTAGTATAGATTAGAGCATCCTAGTATTTAAAATTCAGTCACCAACTATAGTCTACTGTATTTACTCTTGACATTGAGGAAGTAGGCAAGTCAGGTCTACCTACTTTTTCCCATTGTTATTTTTAATCTCTAATACCTAGTAAGACTAGGGAATGAGAAAGAAATTTCGAATCATTCATGTACTAAAAGAGCTGTCTGATATAATAGTTATTACTAATACATATACTAATTATGCCAACATATTTCATATTCAAATGTCTTGAAAGACCTTAAAACATTTTTCATTCATGGTATATTAAAAAATCTCTGCTGTCTGAAGATGTTCAGATATCCAGAATATATATATATCAAACCCAGAAGAAAAGAACCTTAGAAAAGGCATAAAACGACCTCAGCACAAAATAGTGCAGTCCCAACATGAGTAAGTCATTCTTTATGCCAGGAAAGATTTTTACTTTCATGATGGTTTTAGAATTGATAAAAATTGTCTAGTCCAGTGGTCCTCAGTCTTCCTAATGCTGTGACCCTTCAGTACAGTCCTTTATGCTGTGGTGACCCCCAATCATAAAATTTTTTCATTGCTACTTCCTAACTGTGATTTTGCTACTGTTATGAATTTTAATGTAAATATGTGATATACAGGATGTCTGATATGTGATTGCCAAAGGACTTGCAACTCACAGGTTGAGAACTGTTGATCTAGACAGTGAACTTCAGAGTCCTGAAAAGGACTGTTTCTCTAAAACGTGCTAGGGACTAACGGGGGTAGAGGTCAGAAGCCAACCTTGACACAGAGAGATTCTTTATTTACTTCACCGATGACTTCTTTGTCCCATAGTTTTAATTTCCCTGTATTATTTCTCCTAAATAATAAAAAAGAACCTACTATAGATCACAGAAATGCCCCATAGAGTATACAAGCTTCACTAGCAGAACCAGCATATGAGATTTAAAAACCTATTGCCATGTATACAATGTACATGGAACATTCATCCTTGCCTTTGCAAAATCATTGCCACAAAGTCAGTGCTAGGTCTGGTAGTAAAAGACTCTATAAAAAATATTAAATATGTTTCTAGGTTCTTTGACATGAAATCTCAAGGCCAAGCTTTATATTCTTAAGTCTTACTTGGAACCAGCTTGTTTTGTTATTGGCACTAGGCGCTGAGCTGTGTCAGTTCGCATAGGAATTGTGACAAGAATGAACAAATGTTGGATCAATGTATGATGATGAGTAATTTTAAGAGTCCTGCCAAAGGCTGTAATTCCGAGTATTTATTATAAGTCTGAGCTCTGTTCTAGTATCGGCCAGCTGAGTTCGAGCACTTGTATATACATGCCATATTTCGGGGGATTTTCTTTCTCATTCTCATTCATATGTCATGCAGCTCTTAAGCAGTTTGGTGACCACTTTATTGATGGGGAAACGCTTAGTGATTCAGGTACCATTCAAGGGACTCAGAGTGATTGCCTTTCTTTGCTTTTAATTTTTCTTAACTACCTAGAAGCAACTTGTTAATTCTTAAATCTTTGCGCTGGATACTAATGTTTCTTTTGAAACAGCTTGTATAGTGCGGGTAGAATTGTGCATGTGTGCAGTGAACGTGTGCGTTTTATTATTGTGTAAGTTTAAGGCCATGTTTGCTTATTCTGGTAATAGTTTAGCAACTATAGGGAGGCCAACTGAACAAAATTACCCTATCTGAGGTACATTATAAGAATGTTTCCCCAGAGGTATATCTTTAGTGTTTAGGATTGAAATGTTCAGGAAAAGCAATTCTTTGGTAAGTTAATACAAAAGTAAGCATGACATATTGGTAGCTAGTTTATTAGTTACTATATGCATTTTCAGCTAAGGTTGCTTGAGGTGAATGCTCATATTACTCCTTTTATATGAGGCAAAAATATAAAAAAATGAGAAGCCAAGTATGGTTACACATATCTATAGTCATGATTACTCAGGAGGCACAGGCTAGATGATAACTTGAGAACAGACATTCAAGTCAGCCTGCCCAGGTATAGTGGCACACACCTTTAATCCCCTCATCCAGGTGACAGAGGCAGTGAGGTTAAGGTCAGTCAGAGCTATGCTATGTAGAGAAAAATCTCTCTGTAAAAGGAATGGCGGGCTGCTTCCCACTGCCCGCCTGGCTAGCTTTATCCGAAATAATTACACGGAAACTGTATTATTTTAAACACTGCCTGGCCCATTAGTTTCAACCTCTTATTGGCTAATTCTCGCATCTTGCTTTAACCCATATTTAGTAATCTGTGTAGCACCACGAGGTGGTGGCTTACCGGGAAAGATCCTAACCTGCGTCTGTCTTGGAGAGGAGAATCATGGTGAATGCCTCTCTGCCTTCTTCCTCCCAGCATTCTGTTCTGTTTACTCCACCTACCTAATTTTCTGTCCTATCAAAGGGCCAAGGCAGTTTCTTTATTAACCAATGAAAGTAACACATAGACAGATGACCCTCCTCCATCATCTCTCTTTAAAAAAAAAAAGCCAGTCTTAGCAATGCAGTGGGACCCTTTTAAAATATATATATATATATATATATATATACATATATATATATATATATATCACATTATGACTCTTAATTATATATATATAGTTTAAAAGTCAGTCAAGAGTAGAGGTAAGTCAACATGATTAAAAACGATCTCTAACTATCATCCAGAAAGGAGAGGGCTAGGGATAAGGAGATTGCCCAGTCTTTAAGGACATTTGCTCTCTTAACAAAGGACCCAAGTGTTCCCAGCATTCATGTCAAGAGGCTTACAACCACCTGTAACTCAAGCTCCAGTGGATTTTTTTTCTTTTTTCTGGTCTCTGGGGACAACTGTATACACTTGCACACACATACACCACCCTCGCCCCCCAACACATAAAAACAAAATAAATATTTTTAAAAGTCATTCAGTGTAAATTTGGCATTTGAAGAAAAAATGAATGATGTAAAATGTTCTATGTGATATGCAGTTTCCAGAGATGATGCGGTATTTCTTCATAGTAAGCTTATTACATGAAAACCCAGTGTATAAATTAGATACATTTGATTTCAAAACAGATCACTATTTTAAAAGTAGTTGTTAAAGAACTTATTACCTAATACAATTAAAGTGTTTACTGTGGAATTGCTAGAAACTTCATTTGTAAGACTCTCATGTCTGCCCGGTATAGAAAATGAGAGGTAGATACATAATTTTTTGAATCAAACTGTTAAACAGTGAAATTTCATAGTGATTAAAAACTCCTGTGAGAGGAATAATGATTAGTGAGCAAGAACATCTTGTGATAAGAAAAAATGTTTTATTTTTAGAAATAATAAAAAAGTAACAGCATTTTATTGCCAGCAGAGAATTAAAATCTAATAATTTTTATATAAATAATGTATTTGAGTGGTGCAAAGTTGCTTTTTATGCAAAAGGTCAGGGTGGCGTTAGTTAACCTCCACTGCCAACTCCAACATTGTGTGCAGTTGAATGTTTTCATGAACCTACTATCATCCACATGGATGTAGTGCAGCCATGTATGTTCAGAAGGTGTTAGCCAATCCCCGTTCTCTCCAGCATCTACTGGTGGCAATAAATACCTAAGGGTATTTTTAAGATGAGTTTAGATGCCTGCTCAGACTAATGGACATGTGGTTAACCAGTTGGTATTATCCTCCCACGCAGCAAAAGCATCACTGGTGAATGTGATATTATGATAGGGGAGCTCTATAGTTCACATCATGGGGGGAATCAAAGGTGAGCACAGGGCCAGCCTTCAGCAAGCACAAATGGGGAGTAATGCTTGAAGAGCTATAAACAAAGGCACAGTGCCGTCAGTGTCAGTTCTTATATCTGCTCAGGGAGCTCTACAGATGGGGCCACCCACACAATCTGCTGCGTTTGCCAAGAAATGAGAGATTAACCAGAGGGTGGCCCAAGTTGTAAAGGGGTAGATAAAAATCAGTATAGGGGGTCTCAATGTCGGAATGTGCAGCAGAGTGACAATGAGTGGCCAAATGATTCAGTCACACACCCCGTTGCATAACACCTGGTTATGAGGATAGTTGTGGTGGGGAGACTCTGAATTCTTAGCTGAGTCTAGAGAAATTAGAATATCATAAAGATTTCAATTAATGATGAATAGAAATTCTGATTTTATGAATATCAACCCAATAGTAGTCCATAGAAAGGATGCTTTATTGGGAACAGGAAGAAGTCACGTATCTGAGGCCAGAGAAATCCTTTACTGAGTGTGGTGGCAAGTACGAACGAATTATCCTTGAGATTTGACATCAATTAGTGAACAGCTCATGCACACTTCTCCACAAGTTCCCTGTATCAACATGATCCAGCAAACAAGAGAACTTCAAAACGGCAGAAGTTTTGAAGGGGCTGAGCAGACAAATGGGGAAACCAGTTTCAGATTTTGCATGCTCACTTTGTGAGATATAGCCTCCTCCTCATTTCACTTTTCCCCGTATTTCAGTAGGAAGGGCAAGGGCAGGGGCTCAATGACATTTCGGGGAGTCTCTTTATCTGAACATCACAGAGGATATCAAAATGGCAACCCATACCATTTAGTTTATTCCTGTGTTTTTGATATCTGTGTTCAACAGAGTCTTGGCATGGTTGATGTGCCAGTCATCCTCATATAGAGTCTTGTAGTTTCCAAATAACCAAAATCAATCTTACTTTAAAACACTGCAGTATGGGCCTGGTTGTGGTGGCACATGCCTTTAATTCCAGCACTCAGGAGGCAGAGGCAGGTGGATCTCCATGAGTTTGAGGTCAGCCTGGTCTACAAAGCAAGTTCCAGGACAGCCAGGGTTGCATAGAGAAAACTTGTCTCAAAACAACAACAACCCCACCCCAAAAAACTCAAAAGAAAGATAAACAGAAACAAAATGAAATAAAACAGAAAAGAAATAAAATCCCCAAAAGCATAAAAAAAAACAAACTGCAGTATGCTGATACCTTACAATTAGTGGGAAAGAGTTTCCCAAAATGTGTCTGGAAAAACTGCAGAATATAACAAAAAAAGTGAACTCATTAATCCAAGAGTCATCATTTTCTAAAATGAACACATCTGTAATTTAGGAAGACATTGTTCCAAGTGCAGGAAACAGCAAGGAAACTCACGTTAAGTTTGTTACATGATGCAGGAATATAGTTGTCTTTGATCCTTCCATATCAGATATGTTAATAAAAGAGAGTATATCAGTGTGCAATTATTCCGTAATCACTATGTTATGCAGAATAGAACTTCTGGGGCTGGAATGATGGCTCCATTATTAAGAGCACTTAACCATTCACAGAGGACCTGGCTTTGGTTCCCAGTACCCACACAGTGTCTCACAAACATTCATAAACCCAGTTTCAGCGGATCAGCAGTCACACATGTACACATACATGCATGCAGGCAAGACATTCATATCCATAAAATAAGTAAATAAAAAATCGTAACAAAAGACACTCATCCCTCCCAACACCCTGACTAAAAGCATGGAGATAGCTGTACTGCTGGCATTAGAGTTTGTCGAGAAACGTGCTGATCGGGGATGACGTAGACAAAGAAGATGCATTCTGTTTTATCACAGGCTAAATATAAGGTGCTTACAGGAAATCCAGGTGTGGAATTCATAGAGGAGATTGAAATACAGATGTGAAGTTTGACAAGGATCTGAGAGGGATCCAGTTGTGATCGATCACATTATATACAATATATGAAGTCCTTGAATTTTTAATGATGCATGGTAAACGGGACATAACAGAGATCATGTAGGACTAGCACTTCAGACAAGGGAGCCTGAAAAGAAATACTCAAAGCAATAGGAAAAAGTCCTGAAGAGATTTCTGTCAGAGATACCATTGAAGACCATTTTTCCAAGAAGTTACCTCTTGGTCACTGTTTAATTATTAAAATTAATTAACAATAGCAAGTGTCTATTTGATTAGTTGGATTCCAAAAGGAAGAGGAGACCAAGTATGATGTAGAAAAGGGCTAGCACTTGCTAAAGAAAAGTTAGTGCTTTACTACAGGTGGGGAGAGACCTGCACGGGATTGTGGCTGAGGAGGGCGATATGAATAAGAATCTAGACCAGGTTTTCAGGAAGATGGGAGCCCCAAGGCTCTAGAAATGGAGGTAGATAAGCATTAACCCTAATCTGTGTAGTAGAGACTTAAGTCAAGTTCAGTAGTATTGGATCCTTGGGTTGGGGTAAGGGAAGAGGGGCAAGAGGAAGATGCAAGCCAACTTTTGAGAATTTGGTGATGTTTGGCTTCTTATTCAAAGGATATGTAAGACACAGCTTTTGTTGTGTGATGGATCTTGCATCTCACACATGAAAATAGGTCACAGACTGCCTTCCCAATGCTAATACAACTCTCTAACATAAGATTAGTTTTATGCTCAAGTTAGAGCATGCCCAGATTTTAGTAGTCCCGTTCTTAGAATTTATTTCTACTTCAGGGCTCTTTTGCTGTTGTGTATATTTAATCTTATAAAATACTATTTTCATATTTGCAACCAGCAATATGGTTTAGCCAGTAACCTGATTGCTGCTAAGCCTGACGAACTCAATGAATCCCGGGTCCCATACAGTGGAAGGAGAGACCACATTCCTCTGACCTCTTTCACATGTGTTGTGCATACACACAAAACAGAGGTCCACACACAGAGAAGCAAATACACTCACAAAACACAACAGCACACACATATAAAATAAATAACTAAATTTAGAATCTCTCATTTATTATAGAACAATAGATACTTCTGAGCATATTGCCAATGGCATTAAGAGTCTGTTAATACTGGATCATACCCAGAATTACTGAAGCTGCTGCGAGAATTCTAGTAGTCGGCACACTAGGCTAACCTTTAAGTTAAACTAGCCGTTGTGACAACAAACATCATGAACAAAGTTCATTGAGAGGTATTCAAAGAATTATAATCGGAGAGTTAGTTTTTCTTGGTGCATTTTAGGGAAATGGATCAAATCCTTAACCTCTCGTAGACGTGTGCATGTACTCTGTGTCTTCCTGCTGTGCGGTGCTTTGTGGTTATCCGAGTTGCCCTTCTTAATTATGGGCGTATTTCGTCGCGGGTACTAAACTCAACAAGTAACATCCTGCCCCATCCTCTGGTTGCCTTAAGGTGACGATACAATGACCGGCGATGGAGGAGAATACCTTAGGCCAGAAGATCTCAAAGAACTCGGTGATGACTCGCTGCCCAGCAGCCAGTTCCTGGATGGCATGAACTACCTGCGGTACAGCCTGGAAGGCGGAAGATCCGATAGGTATCCACCAAACTTCCTGTGAATGCCTGATAGAAGTGTGCACAACACATTTTTTAAACTCGACACCCCCCTTCCCTTTCCTATTTTTATTTTGGTTTTTAGAGATAAGGTCTCACTGTGCAGCCCAGAAGGGCATGGATCTTTCTCAGATGAACAACTTGCTGGGTGTTGGGCTTGCATCAGAGGGAGGGACCACTATGCCTGGCTGACCACATACTTTTTTTTTAGTGGCGATCATTAACGTAGACACAGTTATCGAACACTTAATGGGTAGTTCACCATGTTCTTCAGTTAGCATGCTATCTCATGCATGTATCTAACCCTTTAAGTAGAGCCTATTTTGAAGGACAGGAAACAAGTTCAGAGACACCGATTAATGTGGTACAGTCGTTCACCTACTGCGAAGCTGAGCAAGGGTGAACAGGAGGCCCTGCCTTTCCAAGTGATGTATTTAGCCAGCTGCCACATGGTTCTCTAGGCAAATTCTAAGGACGGTTTTGCCTGGCAGATGTGCTTAGTTAGCATCTCCAGGTACCTCTAATTCTAACTTAACTATGGGTGCTGTAATTTCTGTGTAAACAAAATAACGACGAATCATAGGAAACAAGTGCAAATGGAAGTTGCCCTATAATTAATGTTCCCATTAAGAAACAAAGACATGATCTGAGATGCTCTGAGCCGACTTTATAGACAAATCTCAGGAGGCTTTCTAATATTCTGAACTGTGAGATTCAACGAAATACGCTGGTATTGACTACCATTAACTAATACATCTAGTTCTTGCTACTCTCAACAGCAAGATAAATAAGCTTATTGTAGGTACTTCTTCAGAAGTATGGCTGCTAACCTGGGTCACATGTCTGCCTGTCCATGTTACTGTAATGTCTCTTCCATCAACACTCGCATGCTCATGGTACCAAGCTGACTCTTTTGCCAGCTACATTATGAATTTCCCACCTATGTACAGCTTACAGAATTATCAATTCTACATTGATAATCTATTAAGGTCAACCTATTTGGGGACTTGCTCCTTGAGGACCTGGATCCCCTCCCTCATTTTTCCTCCTCTTGTCCTGTACCTCACTTTTTTCTTTCTTTCGTTTTTATTGTGTTAAGTTAATTCTTGAGCTGGGCATGCTGGTAAGTCCTGGAGGTACCAACCTGATTAAAAAACGCTCACTAAATTCATAGCCTAAGAGAGACTCTGGAAGGCCAGGGTACAAGAGCATAGAGTGCCTCTGCAGGACGGAGGCCCAAGATTCCTGACAGACAGAAGCCCAAACCCTGGTAGAACACAGAGCAATGAAGCTGGAAAAGGCAGGGGATCCATAACTGTGGGGGCAGCAAAGGCTTATGATATCAGTGGCACACAGGTGCAGTGGGCTGGAGTGGGAGCATGTTTTATAAGAATCCCTCGTGGAGATTAGCCCCTGGGCTAGACCACCCAACCGCAAAGTTTGTTTGCATGGTGGTTACGACCCAACTGAACTCTAACCCTGGGCCAGCTGTGGAAAGAATCCGGCAGCGACAATTTTGAAACCTGGGAAGTGAGAGTTGTTGGAGAGTTTTATGGGGACAGCTGAGAAAGAAGGAAGGTGACTCCTTGGTATTGGTGACTTAGATAGAGGGTGACCCTTAGGGTCAGGGTAAGAAGGAGGAGCCCCTGAGGGGTGTGGGGTGAGGGGTGTGGGGAAGAGGTGGCTGAACCTGTGTTCCATACATTAAATTCTCATCCACTGACAGATTTGGATTTATAATCTGAGATTTTTTTTTTAAAAAAAACGATGTTTCAGTATAAAAAATTTTCCGTGACTTTCTGTGAATTCACAGTATTCTACACTTGCTTACGCTCAACCAAAGAATAATTCATTTTGACCAGTTTCTAACAGTTTCTAATTATTTAAAGAATGCCTGATTCAGCCATATTTCCTTTTTTTTTTTTCCAAACTAAGATTCGAGAATTATAGTGTCCTTTCTATAGAGTAAGAGGGTGGTTGGTTTGAAACTTACCAGCATATAAAGGCGGAGGAATGGAACAAACATTGCATGTTCTTGTCTTAGGTTCCCACCTGCATCTCTTGACTGCCACATCTACACACAAGCCCACAACAGAATATGGGCAACATCTCGTTTTCATGTTTTATTAATTACTATTTCGGTTTTGCTTGAGCAGTTCGGCACGCCACCTTTTTGGTAACCATTCTCCTTTTTTCATTTACTTCTTTATTTGGTCTGCTCTCCATAGTACCATTCCCAGGTAGGTATTACATAGCATGCAACCACGGCCTGCCTGTACACATCCGCATTCCCCGCTCACTGCTCACTGTGTATAGACTTGTATGTGTGTGCGAGCGCGCGTGTTGTGTTAAGAGTTGCTTACATTCTAGAATTATGGATTTTTGTCCCTTTGGGCTAAAATCAGTAACTGCTGGAGTCGGAAGAGATGCTCTGTTATAGGAACGACGGTGCCACAAGAACCAGGCCCGACTCTAACTCCTACAGTGCCACCTTGTGGCTGATGACACAGGAGCATGGCTTCCCCCAAAACGCACTAAGCATCCTATCTATATACACTTGGAGAGGATAGAGAAAGCATTCGGGTGCCTAAAACACATACGACTTAATGCGCACTGAACAAAAACACAGTTAAATTATAATCAGTTGGATTTTAGTTCATTTATTATTATTATTATTATTGCTTGCAACTTAAAAATACTGTCCAAATTCAAAAAGAAAACTCCAAGTAGCAGAAAAGCCACAGAAACATTTTGATATACTTGTTCAATAGAGATTCAAACTCTATAAGTTGAATATCTACTATTGTAGTTTAGCAAGCTAGTAATTATTACATTTATTCGAATCCCTAAGTCAGTTGTGTAAAGGGGAAAGTGTGATTGAGTCCTTCCTTGTGTCCCCCTAACTGAATAAATAAGATTTAATTTCCTTCGATATATTAGTCTTGGTTTATTAACTGAAAATGAGTTCCCAGTCCCCGAAGTCATTTCTTTTTATGGTAACTCTGTTGTAAAATATTAAAACATCTTGGTAATGCTTCCTGCCAAATGTGGGCAACGTATGTGAGCCTCAAAGTATTCCAACATTTTATTCTTGCTATTATTTTGTCAAAGAGAATTATGTCACTGCTGTTAGAATATCCCAGCCATATTTACTTCAGTTAAGCAGGTTCTGTGATAACATCAAGCAGAAAAGATCAGTTAGGAAACACAAAGCTCAGTTCACCATCCAGTTAGCACTTCAGAAGGCTGGCGGCAGAGAAAGCTCCATAGGATCCACGAAGAAAGGAACGATCAGACAGGGCCCTTGGCCCTTTCCCCAGTCTACATACCCTAACATCTGCCCTTCTATTTTGTAGTCACCTTTTGTGGATACGTTTTCTTTTTCCCTTGTTAGTTTTTAAGGCAAGACAAAGTGAGTAAAACCACCAGATTCTCTCGCTACCTCTTGTAAATAAACCCATTAAGAGACAGAGAGACAGACCCAGGAATCAGGGAGATGGCCATCAGGAACTCACCTTCGTTACTGGTGCTAACTGGGGGATGGGATGTTACACTGAGAGCCAGTGAGATCTTTCATGCCACTCTCTTCAGATAGACCTGCCAATTGGTCACTGTCACTCCAGTGATCAGTGAGACCCAGTGCCTTCTGTCACAGTTTAGGTATAATACAATCCTGATAGCTTTGTCACAGGGTTTTATGTGTAATGCCTTTGTTACCACTATTTAATTTCACAGTATAAATTTCCATTATAAACCAGTGTTTCTTGTCTATCTAGGGTGCATTAAAAGGTCAATTTTACCTAGCAAGTGAGGTGGCCTTTGGTACCAAGTGTTTTTAGCTGGTTCATGTCTTTTGTAGTATTCACACACAGCTAGCATCTCTATTATGCAACGTTATAGTCTAAATATTTAGATTATAAAACCATGGATAGAGATTATGTAATTACTAAATCTGGGCCCAGTTGAAGGCACTTGATGGGAAAAGAAGATGATTGAGTCCACAGACTCTATCATTTCATAAGTTTGGCCCTCTGCCTTTGACCAAAGTCAAAACAAAATAAAGAATAGAATGTAAGCATGACAGACTGTTGCTGGGTACAAAGCACACTCCGGCGCGTCTCTGCTGTCTGTCTTGTTTAAAGCAATGAAGAGCAACACTTTAGTCCACCATCAGAAACACACTTTTGCTAAATTGAAAGATTGTTATCCTGGTTATTGAATTTCTATCTCAGCCTAAATTTAAGAACTCAGCAAGACCCCATCAAAAGCAAACTCCACAACTATAAAATCAGCTGTAAACTCTGTTGCTGCCTCTTGCTAGAGTTCCCACCTCAGCTGATTAATTACCAAGGCATCCAGGCTGCCTGTGCCCTGTGTTAAGACTCTCAGTCTACTCAAAGGCCTTAAAGAATTGAGTTCAAATTATGTTTTGTTTCATTTTATTATGAAAAATAGATTTACAGTACAGTCAATATCAATTTCTTTTAGTCATATCCCTTACTCTTTAAAGTGTGAGCTCTGGAAACCTACTGACAAACCACGGGAAAAATGTTACTATAAGTAATTCTTCATGCGGTACTGTCTTCAGATAGCCAATTATCATCGACACCTCGTGTATCAGAGCACATGGTTACAAACTTTGATGCATTTGTAAGATTAAACTGTTTTTACTAATCCATACGCTAATTTTTCTTTTATTTAATGTGAGTTTTCCAGTCAGTCCATAATTCTACCATGCTTCCCTGACCAGTATTCACTAGTTGAAAGGAAATTAAAGTTTGCTTCTATAATTTTATGAAAGCTTGCTTATCCTTTGTTTTACCCATTTGTGTTTTTTGGCTAATAGTTTGAATGCAAACTGTTAATTTCTGGGCTTTGTATAAAACCAATGTGTGATACAGTATTCAAAATATCAATCTATAAGCTAAGCATGGTGCTCAAACCTGTGATCTCAGCACTTGGGAGATTAAGGCAGGAGCACCAAGTGTTCAGGGCCAGTCTGGGTTACATAGTGAGTTCCAGACTAGTTTGGGTGACATAGTAAGACCCTCCTTCAGGAAAATAAAAAAGATAACATCAATATAATGCCATTTAATCCTAAAGGTTGGTTAGAATGAATTATGGAAAGAATAATTTTTTTGTCTATTACATTTGAGTGTATAATTTGGAATAACAAAATTCAGATTTATCAAAATTATAAAGCATTGAATAGCAAGGCCATAATTCCATTTTGAAGTCCAACATCACTTTTGGGCAGTGTCCTTTGGCGATTTGTCCTTGTTTTGGCATGTGTCTGTTTGGGCTGGTGCTGAGCTCCTCCTGCTCTTGCCTCTCATCCCCATGGCAACGAACACTCTTTAGGGCTTCCTGCAGGACACTCAGGGCATACAAAGGGGACACTGCTCTCCCCTGAAATAACAGCATTGTTGGACTCTCCGGAGATAAACAAGAGGAACTCTGCTTCCCCAGGAAGCACACATCTGGCTGCAGTTCATTTCACTCTGTACCTTCCAGGGGAAGACACTGACGTTCAGCCATTCACAGTGTGGAGAGGAAGGGAAAGACACAGGGGACGAGAATGGAAAGTCAAGGGCAAAAAAACGAAACCTGTCTTTTCGTTTTGCCTTGGCTCTCTGAGCGCTGTCCGCCTTCCACCAAATATTTTCCCATGGCTTCAGGGAGGTTATTTTGCACCGACTTAAGAATTTTTACCTGTATAAATTGCTTCTACCGGCGAATAAATGACAGTTCCTGGTTTCAAATATTTCTGGAAAGAAAACAAATCAGATTAGGAGTATCACATTTAACTTGTGAATTCCCCTGTGCCCTTGCCATTCGAGGTTAAGCAGAGTCTGAGGATGTGTCTAAGTTGTTTGGGCAGAGAGTTAGGACCACGCTGAGACCTGTGTCCCCTGGAAGTTGCACTGTTAGCTAATAGCACGCTTTTCTCGCTCTCCTGCTCGGCTCATTTCATCTTCCCAACCCTCCACCGCTGTTGGCTCATGATCATGACCTCCTGCCAACCTACCAGCCTCCGCTCCTTCAGTTCCGACAGGTCTCACACTCTGAGCCATGCATCGTACCTGAGGGACAGTGCCATGATTGACGACACGGTTGTGATTCCCAGCCACCAGGTACATGGCTTTCTTTCTGTCTTCATGTCTGATTTCAAATGTCCTAGCGCCAGGTGGGGGTGGGGCTCTAGAGGGAGAGAGAGAACGACAACAACCTGAATTCATTCTTAACAACAACAACAAAAAAATTAGGGTAAGAGATTTGAGGGTGTGCTACAATTTGCAAATGTTCACTAGATTTTTCGCTGAACATATTCTCTCTGAAATAATACACTGTTTCTTTCTTTAGCCACACTGAAGTCCTCTATGGAGATTTTAATATAAAGATTTGTGTTGTATAAGTAGTATCTTCATTATGAGAAAAAAAATTAGGACATGTTTATATGATGGGTGATACCTTGTAAAATACATTTTGTTGCATATTTAAAGGGGCTATGTGAAAAGGCTTAAAGTTTATTTTGAAATCTATTAAATTTAGGTATAATTTTTTCCCCTTGATGGATTGGATATAGGGAAATAGAGGAACAGAAGCTCTCTTCAAAATACTCTGCTATCATAAGATAATTCAGAAGGGAATGCTCTAGAAGAGATGATTTGATTTTATGTTTTTAAATAAAGAATTTCTGTCAGAGCACCTTTTGTTTGCTGCTCCTTCAGAGCTCATTGTGTTTTCCCTGGGTTTCGACGCAGTGTTTCCCATTAAATCTGATGTTCTTTGTGTGTAGGTGTCAGCTCTAGCCAAGGAGGCAGAAAGGAATTCTTATCGTCTGAGCTGGGGCACGGAGAACTTAGACAACGTGGCTCTTTCTTCCAGCCCTATTCATTCAGGGTGAGTGAATCAATATTATGTATCCAGATCAAGAGGTAAAAAGAGATGCGAAAGTCCCAGCTTTGTCCAGCGGCTTCAGTGGACGGGTAGCTTACCGAGGAGGTGACCTTTGTTTCAACTTGTGACTAACTTTGCTTTTTTTTCTACCATGGTTCCAGTCGCACCAGTGAGACAGCAAAATGAGGTTGAGTTTGGCCGAGAAAACTGGTGCTTTAGCATAACCTACTGGAATAGGCTCACCTCCTCACAGATTGTGTGTGCAGTCCTTAAAGCCATTCAGAAGGAGGCCAGGCCAGCTGCTTGATTGAAAGTTTCAGTCTGCTAAGATGGAATGGCTGGCCTGGAAATAAACTCCTTTCCTCACATTGTGACACATTTAAAGCAGTGGGTACGACCGCAGGCGCACGCAGATGGATCCGTACACTCAGTTAGGGATAGAAATAAAAAGAGTTCCCATTCAAGTGGTGATTTTTCTCAGCTGTCCTTTCAATGGCTTTCCTAGAGTGCACACCACATGCCTGCTTGTCACTCTCTAAGAGTTAAAGCCATACTTGGAACAGGACTCCTCAGCATTCCCAAGGTTTTAGATAGTCCTTGGGGTATAAGACCAACTATGTACAGGGCACATCTCTTACAGATCTAAAATATAATACTTTTTGAACAGTTTTCTTTCCTCATGTTTTAGTATAATATTTAAGTGAAATTTCTACCTATATTTGATGTAACAAAATGGACTATTTTGGCTTTATCATCCCAAACTCCTATGTATAATCTCTGTAAATGTTTTGAGCAGTGGGTCCTCTCTTGTTCATAGTGTTTTAAAATAAGCCTTCTTCCAGGAAAATACTCCATGACATTGTAAACACTTTGGACTTTTTAGTCTAATAGTCTACTAAATGCCATAGAATATAAAATTAGGTAGATATTGAAAATAAACACCCTATTTTCCTTGTTAAGTAATTGCGACTACTTGGTACAGTACAACTTGCTCGGAGGATTTAAAAAATTAAACTCCATCCAAATTTAATTATTCTAAATGAAAATGGAAAAATTAAAATCTCTATTATAGATTGGTCAAAAAACAACAATAGCATTGCCTTCTACTACTGAGGTCCCCCACATGATGAATAAGGGAGAAAAGAGGTCTAGACCTCTAATGACAAAAAATAAGAACCCAGACTCCACACCACAAAATACAAACATTATTTTAGGTAAAATATAACAACAATAGCTGAATTTTAAAAAAAAAGTGAATGTAACAAAAAGAGTAATAGCTTAGTTTTCAAATTAATTATTAGCCTTAAAAAAGGAATTTTTAAGCTTTTTACTGAAGGTCATAAAAATACATTAGTTCATCAATATCCAATCTATCTCACCAAAGTAAATAACATCTGTGAGTTATAATGACTAATGTTTACATTGTTGTGTTTGACTACTGGTAATGAAACATCAGCATCCAACAGCTAAAGATTAATAAGTTCAGATATACACCTTTTTAAAAAGATATGCACCTATAAAAATTGGTCTGCAGCAAACCATCTTTTGTGCATTGCAAACGTTTATTATACTGATCTCAGTTACTCGACACTGGCTGTATATTGAAATCACTGTGGGACCATAAAGCCATCAAAGTCCAAGCCGCATCCCAGATGGATTCTGCCTGAATCTCTGATCTCAGGCTTCTGTATTTCTGTGAGTCCAGGTTTGGGTAAAACTTTGCTCAGTAAAGCCTCTTTTATCCGGAAGAGTAGTTAGTACACACCTACTACATTCTCTAGTAATGTAGAACATTCTCTGTAATGTTCCTCATTTCGTCTACCTCATTTCTACTTGAATACTCGTTCTCCACATATTTGTTAAACTCTACAAAGTGCTAGACTCTATCAACTGTCAAGGAAAGTAGAGAAGGAAAACCTAGCAGCATCCCTTCCAGGGACACTTCAGGGAGTGTTCTATGAAGTCAAAAGATCATGTGACTGACAGGAATCTGATGGGTAACTCTATGCCTTGGCATCAGACTGTTTTACTTCAGACCCTGATACCAACTCTCTCTATGTGGCAGTGGGCACATTATGGGAAAAATTCTCTGAGTTTCTGTTTACTTCTCTGTAAAAGGAGTGTTATATATTTATTCTATTGGGGAGTTTTAAACAGTAAAGGCTTTTGATATCTTTAAACTTTACCTAGAAACAGTAAGGACTCAGCATAAAATAACTTTCACTATTTTTACATTCTCCCTCAATGCATCTCACATTTCTCACAGTCTCTAAATTGGTTAAACCAGACACACCCCAAGTCTTCTGAATGACAGAACACATGCATTCAGCCCGTGATGGCAATGTAGCTTTGTTTTACCAGGTAGGATCATCTATTGGTGTCTCTACTGTAGTGGTTGAGTAAACATGGGGCTGCAGATGACTCTAGGGGGGCGGGAAATTACCCTTGAAAAGTTCAGGATTCCAAGAGCTGTGCTGTTTGAAAGTGACATTCATATATATTAATATATATGAGTAGCGTTCATTGTATCTCGTAATACTTATTTCTTATTAATCACTCATTATATATCAGGTTCTTAAGTAGGAGCCGTTAGATATTTTTCAAGGATCAGAGTTTTAATTCACTTAAAATGTAAGGAAAAGGTGACTTTTCAGTAAGGGGATAGTGAAGAGAGCTTGTGATTACACCTAACTTATACATGAGGAAAATGCTGCATTACATTCAAACTGATTTTCTACCGCTAATTAGTACTGATTGTTTTACCTTTGCGCCACTTCATTTTTAAGAGAGGTTCTTGGCTGAAAAGGAATGGGTCGATGATTAAACTCTGTTTCCTGCATAGATACATTTAGTATCTGGACAAATGAAAGGCTTGACTTTTTGTTATTTGAGTTGCCTAACTGACTCCTAATGAATTCAAGAAGCAGTTATTCTTAGAGGCTCCGAATGGAAGTCATCACAGTAAAGTTTATATAAAAATACGAACTTCACCATTCTTCTTAATTAACTGGATGCATAACAAATTGGCTGGTATAAGGCAGTTTATACCAATAATTAGTTTTGCAACTCACGTTATATATTGCCACTCTGAAAGTCTTTGCAATGTTTTAATAATGATATCCAAGTGCTACTAATTAAATACCAACTCATGAGGTGTTAGACTATGCCACAGTAAAATAAAGCCCCAAGAATATGATCTTTTAAAACATACTGAAGACAACTTTGTTGTGAACCTTGCACGACACTTTTAAAAAAAGTCATAAGAGCTGTTTTCAAAACTGTTTGCTCAAATCACAGAATGTTTGAGGCATAAGGCAGCCAAGTCTCTTTGCTTGGGACAACATAATATAAATGCTTACAGAAGCTCTTCCAGTTTTTAATTTAGCTTTTCATGTTTCTTAAAATATCTTGGGAGTTCTTTTAGATCCGCAAAAGGCTAATTCTTTCAGATAAAGAAGGTTGTTTTATAAAGTAGCAAATCAACTGATCTGGAACCTTGGATTTCTGGTTCATTGAATAAAATATACTTACATATATCAGCAAATATTTGAACCTTATGAAACCCTGTGAGGGTGGGGATAAGGAAGCAGACTACATGGGCAAAAGAGTTGTGAAAAGTAAGGCTATAGAGTGGGACTAGATATTAGGTATGAGGAAGACAACCACAGTGCTCAAAGCAGGCAGTGATGTCTTAAGGAAAAAGGACAAAGACAAAGTCTGCGTAGATCTTTACTACCCACTAGCAGCTGATTAATGTTACCTACTCCGCCATCGATTTTATACTCTATCTGTCACAGATGCTATCATTGAAGCTGTTCCTTTCCAGTTTGTGTCTGTTCTGCTGTAGCCCAACAGGGAATGATCTTACCAGAAAAGTCTCAGAAGAATTGCAAATGGACAGCAGTTGAATCGAAGCTACAGCTACAGAATCCAAGACTTTGTCCTTGTCATTATATTATCACGTGGTGTGTCCTAGCTCTTGGACACTTCGTCTTGGCTAAGTGTCCCCACACACCAATGCTAAGGCTTCACTTCCCTATGGGTGACTATGTAACGTCCCCAGGTTGCTAAGCTGGGAGTGACCCCAAAGGCCCCTTGTTCTTCTCTCTGCGTGCATAGAGTGACATTTCAGTGATGTTTGCATAGAGTGATATCTTACTTGTATTTCCATCCTTTTTTTCTCAGTGAACACTGTGTTGGTATATGAATTAAATATTTGAATCAAAGTCACATCTAATTTCCTTCTTTATATTTCACTTATCCACTCCTTCTCTGTGCTAAAGTGTCTGTTCTATTACAGCCGCGCCTCTCCATGTCTTGATCGTGACCACAGCAGGTGAACCTCTGCGTAATTCCTTCTCTGAACATGTCCCATGTTCTCCTCTCCCTCACCATCTCCTTCTGCCTGTGCCACACCTCAGGATGCTTTAGTTTTGATGATGTCTAGTGAAACATAGACAGAGGCTTACGTTCTCCAAATCAAGGTCATTGCTCACTTTTCCAGGGAAAAGTGGGTATATTTAATGCAGTTGGTATGACGTTGACTGCATCAAAATGAAAATGGACTCCTATTTAGGTCATGGCCTCCACATCTCAGTTTCTTTATGAGGAAAAGTGCTACATCCAAGTAAAATCTTATGTTCCCACAATTACGCAAATTGGTAGAGCTATTTTGAAGCTTTATTAATGGTTGTGATTTTTTTTAAGTAGCCCTCGGACCTTCTCTTCTTTGTTTTGCTCTTATCTTGCCATATTCTAGGTGAGCCAAAGGCTAAGGGCTTATTAATAGTACAGATCCTCTGTTTTAAATTCAACCTTTTGATATTTTGGAATTGTGCTATAGAATGACTTGTCTGCATTCTAAATATAGCAATCATTCTGTATTAGTGAGATGAAGTTATTTTAAAGTTCCTTTTGGGCTACTGAATATAGTATTTTTATTCTTTGGCCATCTATGAGGATAATATGGGTTATCCCTCTAAAAATAAGACGGTTCTATATTTCCATTTTTGGAGGTTGTTATATCCTTTATGTCTTCTCAGGCACACCCTAAATATTGCATTTCTATTCTCGAGCAGAGCGATTTGTGAACAATTACGGAGTGATTTGAACAAATTTGAATCACCCTTTCCAGTGTCAATTTTTAAAACCCGTGCTTTAGTTTGTGGGATTTGGAGAACTAGGAAGGGACTGGGGAAGGGCAGAGCAGCCAGCTCCTGCTGTGGTCTCAGCCCACGCTGAGAGTCAGAGCGGATGTCAGGCCCTCTGCTGTGCACAGGGCATCGCTGAAGCACCCTGAGGAATCTTTTCTCCTGTCCTTCACCCAGTGACTAACTCCGAATGCTGCAGTCTCCTCCCTGTTCCCAGTCCATGGTCCTAGATGAGTTAAATGGAAATCCACAGTATCAGTAACGCTGGGGGTGTGCAGTATAGTCGTTTTCAAAGTCCAAATCCTTGTTTCCTGCTGTCTCCTCTGAAGCATGTACCCATTCAGCTAATCAAATTGCATATTTATCAGCAAGTCATCTGCCTCATAAAAGTGAATTGTGTTTGCTTTTATTCCTTTTTAAATTGTGAAAACATTGAATCTCACAATTTAGAAAACTTCAGAGTTTCTACTTTGCATGACTGCTCTCATTTGAAGAGTTAGATGCATCAGAGCCAATGTCCCCTGGTTATCCCCCCAGCTCTATGTAGTGTTAAGTCAATGTCTAATGCAGTATGCCTACGCATTTTCAAGAAAGTATCAATTTAACCATGGGTCAGAAGCTATATTGGAGCAGTAACAGTTTGCTTTCCAATTAGGAATTCCTCTAGAGCGGCTAAAATCAAATATTTAGGTAGGTTGACTGATCTAGCTAGCCATTAGCTGCATCAAATTTGTAACATCAGGCAGTCACTTCAGAGTTTATTCACCTAAATATCTTAATTTATACATAGAAAACAAAAACTAATGAAGTTGCCAACTTACTTGACTGTGGTTACAGAAATCATTCAAAACAGACTTGGAAAGAACATGGTACCCCAGCACCCTGTGCTGTAGTAACAGAATTCTCACATCCTATTTAATACGTTTTTTTTTTCACTGTTTTAGGTGATGTATGATGTACATTTCAACGATCATGACATTAAAAAGATAAAAAGGCAGGAAAAAGAAGATAAGGGGAGCAGCCATTTAGTAAAGCTGTATTCTTTACCCACACATGATTGATTTCTCCCTGCTCCTGTAAATGGTGACAGGGCCAGCCCTCAGGAACTAGGACACTTTGGTGTCACACTCCACACTGCAGAGCTGAGCTTCAGTTCTTTCTCCCACCTCCTTTACACATAGCTGCCTTCTTTGCTTTCCTTCAGGGTTTTTTTTTTTCATCTGTAAATGTTTGCCGGACTCGCATTGTCTCATTTCTAAAGTCCCCCAAACGTGGGAGAATTATATTCATTCAGTCCAATCCAGCAGTCAGGCTGATGCACTGCAGCCTTGCATGGCTCACTCCTTTCATCCTCTCTCTTTTCCCCTCAGTGCTTATAATGAAAAGACTCTTGTGGAGTTGCCGGTTGCTTTAGACACGGCAGAGTAGCGGGTTCCTAATTCCCTTAGCCATCCAGGTAGTGGCACCTTTTGGTATTCCATTTTTGATAGAAATCTTCAAATGTTTACCCAGTTCTATGCTTAAAAACCGTTGGGATTGCCTGGTTAGCTTGCTGGCTTTACAAGTAAACTTCATTGCTACCTAGGTACAAAGTCCAGACACTGTTTCTTCTTCTTTTTCTGCGCAGAGGAGAGGCTCATGAATTTCAGTCTTAATAAGTCATTTGATGATTAAATTATGAGTCAAATTTGCCTAGAATGTTTACTGCGAGGCTAAGCTTACAACGCCCTTTGTTTGTTTCTTCTGATGATTGACAGTTGTTTTGTGTCTTCCAGCAGTATCTTTCATTTCTCACTCTCTCTCTCTCTCTCTCTCTCTCTCTCTCTCTCTCTACTCTCACTTTCTCAGGAAAATGTCTTCACTGGACTTTGTAGTTTTCTGGTAGCCTGTGTCATTTCTTTCAGTACTTGGTAGAATACGGAGGTCTACCCTCCCTGGAGTTAGACACTTTCCCCCGGATTATGCATACTGGGCACTTAATTCTTCCAATTTGCTTTGTATTTGATTCGTACTTAGGACAGTTTTCCAGATCAGTAAGGACACAGGCATGATTGCTGGGAAGTGTGTCTATATGCTGCTTCAGTCCTTAAGATCTGCTATTCTGATTCTCCTTTCCCACAGTCTTTCTCATACAATCTTGTTATCACTTTAAAAAAATATATCACTTTGTTAGATTCAGACTCTTAGTTTTTGTAATCTTCCATTTTCTCCTAATTCTCTACCCAGGGAAAGAACTACACCAGATTTCCGGGTAGAGCATAAATGTACAGTGCAGGCTCTTTAAAATCAGACATAATATTTCCCACTGCTTTGCTACATCTGAAGGTAGGGATTTGATGCTTGATCATAATAGCTGGCCAGACATCGAAGAATTCACGTACCTCATGTCTTGCTCTCTCTGGTCCCTGTAAACACACACACTTGGCATAGCCTGACTTTTCATCCTTAGATTCATTCATTTACTCAAAAATTATTAATGGCTCCCTACTGTGCACCGTATTCATGCTGTAGCGAGTCCTAAGGGGCTGAGACTGCGTTCACACTATTGCTACAGCTCTTTTATGATACCTTGATGAACTGCTAGGTTAAATCTCATTAACCAAGAAGTTAGAGGTCCGAGCAAGGAAGAAAGCATGGAGTGACATCTTGGCTTAGAGTGTGAGTCTCTTGGCACAGCTCGTGATATTTATGGTAGAGTCACAGATCACACAAAAGGATCATGGAAGCAGAAACCAGAAAGGAAGTAACACAGAAAAAAGGGCTCTAGCAGCGCCTGCCAGGGAAAATAATAGAATATGTCAAGGTCTTAGCTGCTGATTCTCTGTTTTGGGGGAAGACCACCAGAGTATCCTACACATTCTTTTGGGTAGAGAATTGATATCCTGGAGGCTAAAGGCCATCACTGGAAAAAAGTACCATGGACATATAAGGGCCTGGGACATGAGTAACTTTGTTAGTTTCTTCAAAAGACATAGATACTCTGAGGGTTCGTAACATTAGGCATATGCTTAATAATTATCCATTCTAGTTACAACACCTATATTTTTAGCATGTAGTAACTGAGACTTGAGAAATTCTCTAGGTGTGGTGATAATTTATACTAGCAGAACTTTAGAGTTAAAGGCAGGAGATCAAGAGTACAAAGTTAATCTCATAAATGTAGCAAGTTCAAAGTTAGCCTGTATTACACAAGATCCTATCTCAAAAAGTTAATGAGGGAGAAAAATCAAAGGAAGAGTTAGTGTTAACTATAAATAAATTGGAAATAGGGCAGTGAATCTGGAAACACTGCTAGCTGAAAGAGCAGCATTTTTCTGCTTTTAAATAAAAACCAACATAAACGTACTCAAATAAAAATAATGGAGGAAAATCCACACATTCGTCTGGAAGTATTTCCAGTCTTTCTCTTGCATGAATGTCTATCTGTATTTAAAACTCAGAAAGAAAACATTTCAGAACTCATATGAAAGACTAAGGGTGAGAAAAGCTGCAGCCTTTTTCTTCAGGGTGTTTTAGTAACACCCAGAATGTCAACGGTTAATCCCATATGGACTGTGGCTTGTACTCAGCAGTTATTACCCCTCCTGAAAACTTAGCTGCTAGGGGAGAAGGGTAGGCCCAGCCTGGCTACTGCATGTGGGAGGCTGTGACTCCTGTGGTTTCCGCTGCATGACGTGCTTCAGAGGGTACTCTGGGCTCCTCCGCACCCATTTCTCTTACTAGCAACAGGTTCTCTGTTTAATGGCATGTCTAATGCATTCTGTGTTCTGCTGCCAAGAGGATGCTATGATATTTCACTTGCCTAAAAAAAATAATAACCTGAGTGTATTGTGTTCCTACCCCACAACTTACTTGGGTGGAATACCTTGCAAACGTTTTCCGTGTTGTCATGGAAGCAATATCTAGGCGTGTTGATCTGGCTTGGTGCGGTTATTCATAGATCTATGAAACACCTATATGTTGCTTCCATTTTGTGGCTGTTGTAAAGACTTGGCAAATGCAGTGAAGATGGGAGAACACTAGCGTGATTTGTGAAAGAGCCTACACACTTTTTCCATGTGTCCTTGTGTCTATGTACGGGACAGCTAGATTGTTCTGCTATGTAACTTTTGCTCCTATAGGAGGTGCATGCTCAAGGGACCTTGGTGAGTGTCACGACGAATGAAGTAACAAGCATTCTAAGCTCAGCTGCTCCAGGGTTTGTGACCACCCCAAAGAGACTTTAGATACTTTCTCTCGGGACACTCCACAGCCTTAGCCACTTGAGATTTCCATTCTTTTTTGTCATGATCAATGACCAATGGAGCAGCCAAAGTCACAGAGATGCTTTTGAAAATTTAAATTACGATTTTGTTCAATTCCAGTTCATTATAATTTGGGCAAAACCATGCCGTTCAAGTACCTCTATCAGCATGAACCCGGGCTTCCCATGCTGGACTTCTCCCGCAGAAAACAGAGCAGAGGGTTTTGTTTCCGCTATTCACCCTCTGGTTCAGTTAGAAGACCTCTTAAAAGTCCAGCTATCGCTTTAACCAGAAAATCAGTCCTTTTCCAGTCTTCCCATCTTGTAACAAGTCTGCACCCCAGGAATGATGATTTGTGGACAGGACATATTGGCATGCATTTGACCTTAAGAAGAGGTCTTTAAAGTAGTTTTTTCAGTCATTAGATTATATTAAAATGATCTAGACAGGTGTAATCTTGGAAAGTTAAATCGAACTAACTTAAAACATATGACATTTGGTCTTTCCTGTGTGGTCTAGCCTTATATTATTTGAACACACGAATTACATAGGATATATAAGGAGAGAGAAGGCTTGTCCATGTTCTTTGCCATATTCTAGGTGAGCCAAAGGTAATTTCATGGCACTTATTAACAAAAATTAGAATTATTCTTCAGTAGCATGTGAAGATTATACAGAAATTAAAATATAATACAAATATAGGTATTAGCATAAACCTGAAAAATACTTTTCCACAGGGCGTTTGCATTTTAAGAATTGTTCTGAGAAGAACTAAAGAGTATAGAAAAGTAGCAGACTGTGTTTATCTGCCATATTTCTTTGAAGCACACCTAATCTGCTCTTTCAATTTTCAGTTTCCTGGTCAGTTTTATGGTGGATGCCCGTGGTGGTGCCATGCGAGGATGCAGACACAACGGGCTCAGGATCATTATCCCACCTCGGAAATGCACCGCACCGACGCGAGTCACCTGCCGCCTGGTGAAACGCCATAGACTGGCAACGATGCCGCCCATGGTGGAAGGAGAAGGCCTGGCCAGCCGCCTCATTGAAGTGGGGCCTTCTGGAGCTCAGTTCCTTGGGTAAGGGTTTCCCATAAGCCTCCTACTTAGTCTCCGATGGGCTTACGCCCTCTACCCCGAGATCAATGGAATGAAACGCCAAAGGTACGTTAAGCCATTTTGAAAACCGATAGGCTCCTGTGACATTTTTTTTAAACATTGGAAATAGTGCCTTGATGCCTGACTTCACTTTCACGCTTCCATGATAAAGCGTCAGTGAGTGAAACCCGCAGGTTGTTAGTGGTTTTGCTTCTTGGATGTGAGGATAACTGCCAGATTCCCAAATGGGATAACCATGTTTTTTTAGGCCTTGGTAAGTATTTCTGTTTCTTATCTGAGACTAAAAGACAAAGTATAAAGAAAAAAATGTGCTCTGTTTGAAACATACATTTAACGCCTTGCGTGGTGGTTATGAATCCATTGCCACCTTCACTTTGAACCACAATGCTGTCTTCACAGGCTACCTAAAGTTCAGCCTAAATGATTTGTGCATTTTCTATTATCAAAACTGCTACCTTCAGCTTTTAAGTCATGGTGTAAGATGAAAATACTGAGATTTAACCTCTGCCATCCTCATTTTGGCAATTTTGAGCAGAGATTAGCATTTCTTCTTCCTTCTGGCAGTCTGTATGGCTACTGTCATACTAGGTGACCCTCCAGTGTATCAGGTGAAAAGTTGTCACTGAATGGTAACAAAAGGATAAGACCTTGGAGGGGGAAACAGGTTTCAAATCATTTTGAAACAAATCAATTGTATTTAAGTCTTGGTGCTTAAATCTGAGAAAGAAAAAAAAATCTTACAAACCAGGATTCCGTTTGATTGTTGTCAACGTCATACTGGGGAGAAGATTTCTCGCTTTAGAACTCTGAAAATGTTCTAAAGCCTATAATTTGGGGCAAACTGTTAACATATTGCTCCAAATTAAAAAAAGGGATGTGTTGCTAGTTCCCAGGTGTAGAAGGCTCGTCTCCTTTGTCTATCAGACAGAGCTTTGAAAAGAGCCTGTGAAGTTCTGGGTTGCCTCAGAAAAATGTCACTATGGTTGGATTCTTTCGAGATTCTTGATGTCCAATTGAGAGCCTAGCGCCCCCCCCCCCCCCCCCCCCCCCCCCCCCCCCCCGCTCAGGTAGTTGAAGGCTTTTTGGAAACTCTCAAAGCTGTTGAGGAATATCTATGAAAATGGGCTGGCTGCTGCACAGAGTTTTTATTATATTCCCAACAGTTCTGTCCTTCCCGGAGAGAAATTTTTCCCCTCCACTTTTTTTTTTTTTCCGGCTAGTGCCCCGGCAGTGAACCTAAGTGGGAGCAGACTTGACAGCCATGTTCTCCCCTGGCACAGAAGCACCTCCATTGTACACTCTGGGTCTCAGTTCCTGCTTCCTTGCTCTTTGTGACCAATGGAGGGGGCAGAACCAAACGCAGTGTGAAACCAAATTTCACCCTGTGCTGCTGGGGTTCTGTGGACACGGTACCTGAAGCTTACTTCTGTTCTTTCTTTCACTGCTGCTTTGGATGTACTCAGTAAACTTCACCTGCCAACGGCTCCTCCCCCACTTAATGAGGGAGAAAGTTTGGTCAGCCGCATCCTTCAGCTGGGGCCTCCTGGAACCAAATTCCTTGGGTAGGAGCGACTTAAAACAAATTGATGGCTGCTGGCCCCCGTTCTTCTCCTCCTTCTGCGATATGATTTCTCTTTTCGTCATTGTGCCCATGACATGTCCCTCTCTATGATTTAAACTCTGTATAACCTATCTCTAGTGGACCATTTCTGACCCTTGTGGTATGTGACTTTTATTTTTGAGTGACGTTTTATATCTTCTCCTTTCAAGTTGCTGTGACCTTCATTTTCGTTCAAGCATGAGACTTGCCTAGTTGTGCTCTGTGCTAGTCCTGACGTGGTTCTGACGAGTTTGGAGTCTGTATCAAAGCAACCTGGACTCAAACATGGAAAGCCTTTGTCTATGTTGAGGATGAATGTGACCTAAAAAAACAAAAAAAATCACAAGACAGTGCATGTTCTGGATCCTGAGCATAATAGGCATTGGACAGTATTGGACTCTTGGTTGAGTGGCTCTTTAGGGTCACATTGTGTGCACATGCCTATTGTTTTCCCGAATGAAGGCAGTTTGAGCAGAAGTCACACGTGCATGGCTCATGAGCACACGTAGTTTACCTCTCTAACATCTCATTTATAGCACATTGAATCACGCAATGTATGAGCCATTTTCTTTCCTAACTCATGTTGCGATTTTGCACCTGTAGAACATGTTTTAGGATATTGGCCTACATCATAGACCTGCATGTACATTTCTTTTGGTTAAATGTGCTACACCTACATTTATCAAAGGAGGCGTTCCAGAATGCCACATGCACTCACGGAGAAATAGCATTTGGCTTAAGGTAGCAGCATGAACCTGAGGAGCAGTGCCCCTGAGGTGGGGGGCCACTGAATCACCCTCTGTTAGTCACTGGGCTCTGGAGGAAGGCCCACTGTGTCCCTGCCCCCCCCCCCAGAATGAGCAGAATTCCAGGTCACTTTGCAACAGACAGTGTGCAGGTGTTTGTCTTGGGACTGGTTACCCTGTCTACACTGAGTGTTCTGCATTGCTATGTCAGGCCCGTGATCGTGGAGATTCCTCACTTTGCTGCCCTTCGAGGAAAGGAGAGGGAGCTGGTGGTTCTGCGCAGTGAAAACGGGGACAGCTGGAAAGAGCACTTCTGTGAATACACGGAGGACGAGCTGAACGAGATCCTCAATGGCATGGATGAAGGTATCTCTGGGTTAAGGAGACTGACAGAAATCTCGGGTGGAGACATGCCAGTTCTGCACTGTTTTCAGAGCCTCAGCTGTCTGAGCACTTGTGTGCACATGCATGTCTCTTGGAGTGTTTTTCTCCAGCACACTGCCTGCTGGGTTCCGACTGCAGCAAGTTTCAATGCACAACCCATCCATTTTCTTAACGGTGTCTATGTTAAATTCAGGAAAATAAAGCCCTTTGAGGTATTAAGTATCTTACATTAACAAGAATAGTCAGCCTGACTCTATCTTTTAATGCAAACTTCTGTTGAATCTAAAACTAACAGGAGAATGGATGTTGTTCCATCACAAATAACTCTGCTCAAAACCTTTCAGCTTTCTACTATTAAAGAGACAGAAACATTAAGTTCATTCGGTTATTCATATGGAGACTTAGTCTAATTTTCTGTATTTCTCTAAGTACGTACACTAGAGCAACAGAGACTTAGTCTAATTTTCTGTATTTCTCTAAATACGTACACTAGAGCAACATAGAGTCCATGATCCCACCTTCTGCTCTTAGTATTTGGTAAGTCATTGGCGTCAGAGGACTATTGAAAGTCTGTTGTTGATTACAGCGTCAAACCAAGTCACGAGACAGAATACGTAATCAGAAACCTTACCCATTCACTGCAGAGTTTATTACTAGTCTGGTCTCCCAGAACCTAAAGAACCATGTATTTTCTTTTTTTAAAAGATTTATTTATTTATTTATTATGTATACAACATTCCGTCCATGTATGCTTGCATGCCAGATCTCATTATAGATGGTTGTGAGCCGCCATGTGGTTGTTGGGAATTGAACTCAGGACCTTTCGAAGAGCAGTCAGTGCTCTTAACCTCTGAGCCATCTCTCCAGCCCCTATGTATTTTCTTAAGACCACAAGAATTGGTCTTTGAGCTAATTTTGAAATTTGCAAAGAAAAGGAGTTCCCATGCAGCTTCCTCTCCATCACGTGAACCAAGAATAGCATATGTTCATTTCTGCTACAGGTTTGTTCGCAAACGCCCTCACAGACACGGCACTGCACAGGCACATCTGCACTTCCTTTCCACTGCTCTGGAAAGCCTAGTTTCCCCCAAAGTGTACTTGCAAACTGCCGAGAGCTGAGGAAAGATTCCAATATTTATGTATTTAGTGTTCGAATTGCCTTGTATTTTAACATTTACCAAAGGGGAGCTTTGTGCTCCCCAGATTGCTATTAACTGTGCCCACGAGTCTGCTAGAATGTTCTCAGGAGTCACTAGCTTCATGAGGATGAATCATTTCTTGTCTCAGTGCTGGACAGTCCGGAGGACCTGGAAAAGAAACGAATCTGCCGCATCATCACTCGTGACTTCCCACAGTACTTTGCGGTGGTGTCGCGCATCAAACAGGACAGCAACCTGATTGGCCCAGAAGGAGGAGTGCTGAGCAGCACTGTGGTGTCGCAGGTGCAAGCCGTCTTCCCCGAGGGCGCGCTCACCAAGCGCATCCGTGTAGGCCTGCAGGTATGTGCCTGTAGGTGGCAGATGATACTGTGGGATTTTATTACCCGGGTTGCAATTAGGTTTTCACACGAGAGTTGAAATATCACCTCAATAAAGTTCCTGTGAGTGAACAAAGGCTAACACGAGAGACCAAAGAGTCACAGTATTTTGAGGGCTGGGTAGGTGAGATGACTCGGCTGGTGAGGGGGTTGTCTGCTGATCCTGACTACCTGAATGCAGTTCTGGAAACCACGTGATGGAAGATGATACATGACTTCCTCAGGTTGTCTTCTGGCCTGCATATGTGGGCTGTAGCATGCACCCAGCCACACACACTTCTAACATGCAATAAATAAATGAAAATAAAATGTAATAAATTCTTTTCTAAATTTTGAGCGATTAATAGTGCTAAACTTCACTTCGGAATCCATTCGGAATCCATTCACCTCATTTGTGAAATAATAAACAATGTTTGTCTGGATATGATTGTTGACATTATGTAGGATACTATATAGTTCCATGGTTTTTTTTCCCTTCCCTTGAAAGGCTCAACCCATGCACAGTGAGTTGGTGAAGAAGATCCTAGGCAATAAAGCAACCTTCAGTCCTATAGTCACTTTGGAACCCAGGAGAAGGAAGTTTCATAAGCCTATCACCATGACGATTCCTGTTCCCAAAGCTTCAAGTGATGTCATGCTGAATGGTTTTGGGGGAGATGCACCAACCCTAAGATTACTCTGCAGCATAACAGGTGAGGCATATGTGACTATAGCATGGACAGTTCCAGAAGATATTTAAATAACAGTAAAAAACTAAGAACCTGTCAGGTTAATTATGCCCTGGAAGCTGAGAATGTAGGCAAACATCTGTGAGCCAGTATTTGGAAGACTGAGGCTGGAGGATTATGAGTTCAAGGCCTATCTGGACAAGATAACAAGACCCTGTATCAAAAAGCTGTGTGATTATATACGTTAATTCAGGGTAAGCATTTTTAATTAACTAGGTGAACAAAAGGTAAAAAAATTATTTTCTAAACCGTGTTTGTATATCAAACTATTATAATAGTATATATCAAGTATATATACTTGATATGCATAGTCACGTTTAAAATAAATGTTTTTGATTTAATTTTGTAACGTACTGAGTTATTAGTGCTGCCCATATGGTCATGGTATAGGGCCATCCACCAGCTGATAGACGTGGGCAACCCGATCAACCAGTGACTGCCCCTCAAAGAAGAAAAGTGACCCTTTCTTTCCCCCAGCATCAACTGCCAGTATCTCCTCATTTATGAGTGTTGTCTTGACGGCTCTTTCCTGTATGTGCAAGAACTTTTCTGGGGTGATCTAATGCAGGTGACCCAGTTCTGAGAGTTGAGCCACCCAAGAACATTCAGCAGCCAGCATCTCACAGCACTCCTCCTACCTCCTTTATCCTTCTCTTCTCTATTCCTTGTGTTTCTCTTCCGCAATGCTCCCTTGCCTAGAGGGGGAGACGGGGCCATGTAGTTGTCCCACTCACTATGTCCTGTTCTTAGCACTGTGAGCAGTTATGCATCTTCGCCTTAACCATGACCTACACCAATAAGGAACTTCTCTGACCAAGGTTTAGTTCTTTGGATATAAACAGAATTATTTAGAAGGCTGTTTGACGATATAGTTTTCCCCCTAAGGCTTATGGCTTTTCTGTGACCATGTTTAGGGAACTATATATACATTTCCTTCAGTGGAGCAATCTCAAGCCAACCAACCAAGAGAGCAGCTGGTTCCTCATCAGCCGTCTGGTCACCATTGCACCGGTGGGCACATTGTACCTGCCAGATCAGTCCCGTAGCATGCCGGCTCCACCACTGGATAAAATCATTGATTCTCTGTTCTCCTTCAGCAGTCTTTTTAGCAGGCCATGATACATAATGCCTGTAAACAAATATTCAAATAATTTTCCATAAATTTAGTTTATCTTAAGGTGGCATTTGCTTTTGTAAGTGTCATTTTTTTAGTATGCAGTTTTGAGAGTTTGTACTCTCATTTTGATTTAATTAAATTTACTTAACTTTTTCCTTTTTTCTTTCTTTTTTTATTTTATTTTATGTTTTGCTTATAGTTCTGGTGATTGAACCTAGGACAGGTTATTTGCAGAAAAGGCAAGCACTTTCCTCCCGAGCTACATATCCTTAGCCCTGAAAGTAGTTTTGCCTTGCTGTCTTCTCTCTCTCTCTCTCTCTCTCTCTCTCTCCCTCCCTCCCTCTCTCTACCTTCGTTCCTCTTTCCCTCCCTCCCTCCCTTTTTTCTTTTCTTTATTTCTTGTCAATGAGGGTTGAACATGGGGCTGGTCACACACTAGGCAAATGCTCTAACCCTGTATCCTATCCGTTCACTAGCCTGTATCCCAGTTCATGCTATTCTCATTGTCCCCTTTTGCGTATGGAGGGACCACACAGGCGAACATCAGAACCACAAAGACCTTATTTACAAGCCAGTGTCTGGCATTTTGCCCAATCATCTTCCAAAATCATGCTATTTCAGGTGGAACCACGCCTGCACAGTGGGAAGACATCACAGGAACTACGCCACTAACATTCGTCAATGAATGTGTTTCCTTTACAACCAACGTGTCTGCCAGGTATGTGTGTGCAAACCAGAAAAGCCCATTCACTGGATTGTTTTTCTTCCTCCCCAAAGTGATCTTTTCTTTTTGTTGTTTGATGTTGTTTCTTAATTCTTTCAAGGGGATTTTGGTTGCAGTTGTTTAATATTAAATTGGGCGTGCATTTCTTGTGACTTGAATAGTAACACTACAATAACCAAGTCCTGCCTCCATTCAGATTAGATTCTACGGGAAACACGTGTCTATCTGCTTTGGCGGTATGATCTGATGCTAGCTTTGGCAGCCACTCCTGGTGCTTTCAGTGCCCAAGGAATGAAAAGTTTCCTGTTATCCAACAATACACACGAAGAGTTGCTTTTTCAATAGAACGCCAAACACACAGTCAGTGTAGCTTGCTTAGTGGCTAAAGAGTTACAATGTGTTTTACACACTAACACATTTGCATGATACACACCCTTAAGAGAATGAAGGTATCTTCTGTGACTTCTTCTATTATTTCTTTTACATACAGTAATTGAATTCTAGTAGTAGTCTTTATTTGTATAGTCCCTGATGGATAGGTCAACACCTTCATGTTTCTGGTTGGTCTGGTTCAGTCTTGGTGGCTAGTGAGCCCCATGAATGATGGTGCAGTGAAGGCACAGTGTTGAATCGTCAGAAGATTAAATGAATAGCAGAGGAATCAAGGGGAAGAGTGCTCACGCAGAGAAATCTGTATCATACTGTCTGATGCGGAGCTTTTATTCCCAAAGATTCAAAAGCCACCACTTTATATGTCAAGAGACTGATTATAAGGAAGAGTTTTCAAAAAGAGAAACACAGCTAGAACATTTAAGTCAACCTTTTTGTTTCGTTTTATTTTGCTTTGGGAGGTATATAATTTCTACTGGATTTATTACTTATGCATGGTAGTATGCTACATAATGACTTTTACTTCATATAAGTAAAATATAATATATATAAAGTGTATAATATATATATATTATAAAGTGTATAATATATATAAAGTATATAATATATATAAAGTGTATATTTACATTAAGCATATTAATATATTAATATACATATTAAGTGTATATATATTATATATTAATATAAGTGTATATTTAATAAGTACAATTGATGAGTGTGTTTTACATTAAGCATATTAATGTATTAATATACATATTAATGTATATTTATATAGTATGTTAATATACATGTTAAGTGTATATTTACTTCAAAGTGTATATTTACATTGAGCATATTCCCTCTTCATTGTAACCAATCTTAAAAATCTGGTATAACTCTCCTTCTTGATACCTCCAGATTTCCGGCCCATCCCTTGTCTTCCTTGTCATTTCTGTCTTTGTTTCTTTTTTACCTCTTTCTCGCTCCTATTTTTTTCAAGAAACATTTGGTGGCTATATTGATCATATTAAAGAAACTGATTTTTTTTTTCAAATGGCATATGTTAAACTTTAGGTAACTGGTTTTCTCTCTTTTTGTAGGTTCTGGCTGATAGATTGTCGACAGATTCAGGAATCTGTTTCCTTTGCATCGCAAGTGTATAGAGAAATTATCTGTGTACCATATATGGCCAAATTTGTGGTCTTTGCCAAATCACATGACCCCATTGAAGCCAGGTTGCGGTGCTTCTGTATGACAGATGATAAAGTAGATAAGACCCTTGAACAACAAGAAAACTTCTCTGAGGTGGCCAGGAGCAGGGATGTGGAGGTAAGCCCTGCTGCATCCTGGGGCTTCACTATCGGGTCTTTGCAAAACAGAGTAGGAAGATTTGCTTCACAAAAGCAAGGTCAGTCTATAGCTGAATGAAGGTCAAGGTCCCAAATTAGATTTTTCTGACAATTTGAAACATAAATGTTTGTTCTCTATGCATGTAGAAAGATGCACATAAAATTAATTTGAAGAAAAACTGTAAGTTATTGATAAACTTGAAGTCTATAGGTAACTCTGAGTTTGTAATAACTGTAGCAGTTTCAAGGATTTTATCTTCCTGAATTTTTTTAAAGTACTTCTTTTTGTCTAACTGTTAGGTCAGATAAATACTTCTCTACATTGTTTTTAAATACTTTTCTAACTGGTGTTTCCTTTTTTGTGAAACCTTTTTCATCATTGCAAATTTATATTTAGTTACTAGACATACATTGGCCTTTGTGGGTACCATGACACAACGTTAACACTGATAAAATTGAATGTTACCATGCAATTGAAGATACTCAGTAGCAAGAAGGAATGCTGGTCTATGCCTTGTTGTGTATATGACGGATGTCAATGAGCAGTGTGAACATTGTTGTATGTACATTCTAAGAGCTGAACATTCCAAGTACACTTACTACCTGTTTGTATAAATGGCATGAAAGTGATTGTAGCTATCTCAATCCACGTTGGTTTTCTGTCTTATCTTAGGTATTAGAAGGAAAACCTATTTATGTTGATTGTTTTGGCAACCTGGTACCACTAACCAAGAGTGGCCAACATCATATATTCAGCTTTTTTGCCTTCAAAGAAAACAGACTTCCTCTCTTTGTCAAGGTAATGTATACATAAAACTAAAAATCAGTTATGCCTTTACATATATACATACAGTAATACATATGTACATACATACATACATACAGTTCAAGGGTTGTTCTCAGTTACTTTCATAATGGGAATATGTGCTTTCCAAACATTTCCAGTGATTTTGAAACACGTTTTACAAATGTTTACAAAAAGCATATGTTTTAGTTTATTTTTGAAGTTCAAAGCATGTCTGAGAGAGCACATTTATGAGAAAAATGAGGGCAAATTATGACAAGTTATTAAGTAGACACATTAAAAACTGTTCCCCCAGAGTAAGTCTCTGTCTCTGTCTGTGCCCCCGTCTCTCTGTGTTGCTGGGAATGAAACTTAGAGCTTCCCTCCTAGCTATTACTAGGCGGTGACTCTACTAGTGGCTTAAACTCCCGACCCTCCCGTTCTGTCCCCTCCACTGCTGTCACTTTTAGATATTCATACTTAGATTTTAAAATGTATGTGGATGTCACTAATGTAGAGTCCCAAAGAGCACTGATAACTTTTTGTAGTAATTTCTCCAAAGACCCAGAATCTCATGGTCCAATAAGAAAGTATTCTAGCTAGAGCTATAGACTTAATGTAATTTCATCAATTCAACATAATAGAAAGTTTGATGTTGAATGAGTCCATTTACTAAGGGATACCCAGGGAAGTAAAACTCATAAAAGCAGATAGTAAAAGGGTGGGTATCATGGAAAAGGGGTCTGGGGAAAGAGGAGATGTTGCTTAATACATGGAGACTTTCAGTTTGGGAAGCAATTCTGCATGCACATAGATGGTGGTGATAGCTAAACAACAAAATGCATGTACTGTCACCACTGAATTATACACCTAAAATGGTTATATACATCTGAAATGATGTTTCCCATTACAAAACCACAGTTAAAAATAGAATGAAATTCTGATGTTGTAATGAACTTAAAGATATCCTAAGTCGGGCTGGAAAGATGGCTCTGTAGTGAAAAGCACTGACTACCCTTCCAGAGGTCCTGAGTTCAATTCCCAGCAACCACATGGTGGCTCACAGCCATCTAAGATTTGGTGTCCTCTTCTGGCCTGAAGGCATACAGGCAGGCAGAACATCGCATGTATAATAAATAAATACATAAATCTTAAAAAAGTAAAAATAAAATAAGAATATCCTAAGTCAGTAAAACATAGGGAAAATACTGTATGAGTACACTTTACAAAGCAGAGAAATCCACGGAGACCCAAAATCATTTGGAAGTTGTCAGGAACAAGGAATGGGAGGTCAGTGTGTACTGGGCACAGTTTCTGTCAGGGTGAATAGAAAGCTCTGGAAAATAGTGGTGATTGCACAACTTCATGAATGTGCTTCAGAGCACTTAAAAATCGTAGAAACGTTTGGTTATATGACAGGTATATTTTACCACAATCTCAAGAAAGGCAAACTCATTTTGACAACCTGATATACGGAAAAGTAACCACAATTGATGGTTACTTTATATGGGAAACTTGCCATGAGGTCTGCAGGGAATCCCACACCCTCACTTGAGGCCATGCGTGTGACTTAACATGATGGTTAGCTTCGTTTGATATCACGTGCATACCCAACCATTCTGGTAGCCACCTTAATAGAGGTAGAACTTTTTCAATCATGCTTCATGAATCAGCAATGCCTGAAAGACATTTTCAAAGTGTGGTTGTAAATGATGATACCAACACAGAAAGGGGAAGAGCTTGGAGTCTGTGGCTCTTATGTCCCTCCTTGAAGTGTCACCGACTGAAAATATGCCCCCCCCCCACTTTGAACCTCATCTGATGTCAGACATCGGTGAAGCCCATATGTCTTTCTTGTTCAAGGTACGTGATACAACTCAGGAACCTTGCGGGCGACTCTCGTTCATGAAGGAACCCAAATCCACAAGAGGCCTGGTGCATCAGGCCATTTGCAACCTAAACATCACCCTGCCAATTTATGCGAAGGTATTGTGAGTCCTGTAGTGTTCTCAGGGCAGTCCAAAAATTTGAGCTTCAACTTCTTTATAAAAGACATTGAACACAAGAGCATGTACAAATCATTTTTGGTATCCTGCCTAATTAAGGTATATTTTTTTCAACTCAGGAAAGAAAAAGCAATTCTCGCCTTCTTTGGCATTTCATACACTTTTATGGAGGCTTTTATTTTTATATATTAGATATGGCAGAGAAAAATTGTTTTAATTTTAATGCCATTTGAGCTAAGTTTTAAAGAAAAAAAATCTTTAAAATTTTTCTGTTCTTGTTTCTGTGTGCATTCCTGAGACCACATGGTGCCTTGCCTCCCACCAGGATGTTAATGTGTTAGTTATTGCTTACTCTCCACCCAGCTGGGTCAGCTTACAGGTTTGGAGCATACCACTTGTGTTTTAGATTTGCCTGAAGTAATTACCTATTTATATTATAACCTGTCCTGTTTAAATGGCGTAAAAATTTTAAACTAACTTTTCAGTTAATTTAACATGATCAGTATAAAAATATCCTCTTGACAGGAGTACATTTAATGCAACACCAGAAAGACTTTTGTTAATTTCTGACTCGAGTCTACCTAATACTACTTTCAATCTAACTCTTTCTTGGTGACATGATACTTTGACTATTACTAGTGTATCAAAGAAGGTCACTGAATCCGTTAAGTGACCTGGGGAATCTTACTCTGAAAGCCTTTTTTCCCCTTTAAACTAATATCATTTAAAAACAGCCAGCTGCAGATGGCAGTCTGTGCATAGCTGCTGCAAATGTTTGGTTTTTTTTTTTTTCTGCACTTGACAAAGGGCTGAATAGTGGGTGATGGATAGGAAGTAGGAAATACTTAAAACTTTTAGTCCTGAATCTGCAGAACCAAGAATTACTTTCACCTCATCATAGTTGCCACAGAATGTATTGGTTTAAGTATTCAGTCTTGGAAATAGATACCAGTTTTATAAAAGAGGGCTCTTAGCATATGTTTCATGTTGTTACTTCTTCTTAATAATTAAAAACAGAAATTGAATATCGATTTCCGTATTTGATATTCATGATGTTCCAATGCCATCAGATAGATCAACCAAAAAAGTGTGATCTAATTGTAATCCCACGACACAAATTGTACCTTGGTATTTAGCCTCTGCAGGCAGAGTAGCAGTTAAGAGCCACAGGAGAGCTGCGCAGGCCGCCCAGAGATACAGTGTGAACGTGCTGTGACCGGTCCCTGGGCTCTCCATGTTCTGTGAGAGAAAGCATTTACTTCGTTTTATATTTTTTGAGACAAGATACAGCACACAGTGTTATTAATGCTGTGGTGATCAGGGGTGGTTTTCTATTCAGTCACTCACGATGAAAAGAATAAAATGCCAAACATTGCATATTTAAGATATACTGAGAATGCAGTATATAGTAAAACTTGTGTAGTGCCCGAGTATTGAAAACGTTTGCAGCATAAGCTTACTGATGCTGTTTGATAGTTTCAGTCAGTCCCATTATAACTGGGATAGGGTCATCATCACCTTTTCTGTGAATCAATTCCACCAGACACGTTAAATATCAAGCTTTGGGGCTGCTGGTAACTTCGGGTCAGGAATTGGTATATTTGTCATTTTTTTGTGTGTATATCTTTGAATGTATAAACTTTGATCAATCTTCTTTAGCTGTCTTCTATAAACTATTAAAGACAGCAGCCTGAGTGTACTGTGTGCCTGCCTTGATGCTTGTAGATGGACATATTTACTCTTCTCTTCTAAATGTTTCTTCCTTCTCCCTTTTTTCCATCTTGCACGGCATCTTGGGGCATCCAGGAATCAGAGTCAGATCAAGAGCAGGAGGAAGAGGTAATTTTACAACAGCGTCACTTGTTCCTGGCTCTGTCATTGCTGGAGCCGCTAAGAAGAGCATGTGGTTGACCTCTAATTTTTGGAGAGTAGGCAGCTATTTTTAGCAATTAGATGATCAGAATTTTAGTCAACCTCCCTACTCCTATTTTTTTTTCATCTTGTAAATGGCATTCAGAGAACCGCAGAGTTTCCTTTTTGTTTTATTTGAGCCCTCTAAGTAATAGTATGTATTTCTCTGCCACCTTCTAAAGGCCAGGCCATTGTCTTGGTGACACTCAGGGGCTAGACTGGCGGTGTCTGAAGGTGACAGTGAACAGACACAATGGTTGCCTTTGTAACTCCTATGGCCTCACTAGCAGCACAGTTGTTCTGAAGGTGGGCCTGTGATGTCATCAGCACTCTGGCAATTACTAGGGTGCGTGCTGGTGTATTTGTGGGGTTCTTGAATCTTCTCGGCTCTAATCTGCAGTGTGCAGATTGTTTATGTGTAGTTTATGTAAATGAAAGTTAGTAACTTTTAGGAGTGAGTGCACTGTGGTCCTAATACCATGTTCGCGAACCATTAAGACTCACCAACCTTTAGTCCGTTCATTAGACTCCACGATCATGATACAAACATATATTTATAATTAGCATTCCTTATAAAGTATATTTGCAGTACTCTGTGTTCCCCACACCTCACCAGCACGGGTCTTTCTCACCTATCTTCTGTGTGAAATCACATACAGATGTAGAAAACAAGATCTAAGGACGGCATCTCGAAAAACGTAGTTATCCATTTCGATTTTTAAAGCAAATATAGACTTCTCTTCTTTTTAATGGTCTGTAAACAACCATTATTTTAACAGAAATGAAATAAATTATTGAAAAACTCCTTATACTTATCCACAAATATAGGAACTTCTGTTTCCTGCCTGTGCTCAACTGTTTCCAAAGTAATTATCACTAGTGCGTACATTTTTAATATCCCTTCATTTTTAAATGTTTTTGCGAAAGTGCCTGAAAGGTAAAAACACAAAGAAAAGAATACTAAATGCTCTATGCCCACCAACTTCATGTGCGTGACCTTAGTCCAGAGGACCTGCCGCCAATTCCCCCTTCTGTCATAGGAAGCTAGAGAGCAGATGTGGACAGGCAGTCACACACGCCATCAGCTGCATGATTGGTCATTTCCTGTGTGGGTCACTGTCGCACACACAATGTCCTTCTGTGCTCAGGGTTCTGTCTCCCAGGCTCTTGAAATGTGACACCTCCACCCCATCCTTATAGAGCATAAAAATTGTGAAACCAGCTTTGCTGTGTTCACAACTGAGCCATTTCCATTAGATACGTGGTTATTTCCTGTGAAATACTTGCAGGAAGTTTCTGTCCTTCCTAAAAGGAACGTGTGAACAGCTCTGGAGCCGTTTGGAGCAGTGTTGTTAGGAAATGACTTCTGTAGAACTTATCACCCAGGATGCTTTGCCATCTTTTTTTTTTTTCTCATTAAATTGGAACTTACTGCTTAAGACTGACTTCACCTTTTTCATGACCTTTTCCCTAATATGCATTTTCTAACATCAAACACAGTCAAGTCGCCTCTTCCCAAGAGTAGCATATTCTTTTGTAGTTTCTAGAAATGATGTATGAATATGTGTTTATTTATATATTCAAAACTGTAGCCGATGTCTTTGACTTTTTTCTAGTACATGTTGTCACTCCTATGTGCATAATCACAAATAGGATCTTACTACGCACATAAGCGACTCTGAGCCAAGAGCTGTTTGTAACCATTGAATTTGTGTATGTTTTCTTTCAGATCGGTATGACATCAGAAAAAAGTAAGACTCTAAATAAAATTGAGTTTGTTTGAAAGCTGGCTGTAATGAAAAGAAGCATGAATTAAGATGCAAGCTGGTTGTCATTACTAACCACTGTAATAATCACATTTTATGTACTTCTTATTAATCATTAATATCGACTTATAAAAGCAGCTTGGCCAGTTAAATCATAAATATGCCTAATTTGTGAATTAATTAGCATTAAATGCAATGATTATTCATTAAGCATTCACTTTCTTTTGACATCCCTGTAACCCTGGCATTGCTGTCAAGCTTGTTTAGAAAGCCACCCCACCGTTTTGTCCATCTGTTAGCGTAACATTCCCACCTCATTTTTTTCCCCCTGAATGGATATGACAGTATTACTTTTTACACAAAGCTACAGTGACCTCTGTAAAGAGCCTTGCCTCTGGAAGAATGCCTACAAAAGCGATACTGTCTCATAGTTCTGATCCGAAGCTCACGTGCCCCCGCCATACCCCACCCTCCTTGCCCTCTTACTGTGGTGAAGTATACCTAAGTCTTTAGATAAGAGCTAACAGAATTTTGTAAATTTCCAAAGGGGGGGGTCACAAAAAGAAAAGAACGCAAAAGTTAAAGAATACTGGATGCAATTACTGATCACAGTGTGGTTATATTTAAATAACAACTCAAAATCCCCAACAAAATCTAATACAGTAAGCAGTTCTGAACTCACCCGAGGTTTGTAATGGTCCAGTCACATTTCATCTTGTCAGCCTGGTCTCGGTACCATTTGGCTTCTTGTATAGAAACTCAAGTTGAATTTATAGATCTGTTTTTCCACCTTATGCCTTAAACACTTGAGAAAAATATTCTAATTTTTAATCTTATTAAGTATTAAGATTTATGCTGATTCATCTTATCCCAGGGTAGCATTCCTGGAAGGAAGGCACACAGAGCCACATGACATGGTCATTTTGCCCTAGATGGTTATGTTAGTCACTTTTGTGGGGCTGCTATAAAACACGTAAACAGAGTTACTTACCCAAAGAAGAGTCTTTTGTGGGGCTTACGGTTGCGGAGAGTTAGAGTCTGTGATAGCAGAGCAGGGGTAGTAGGTGGCAGGCTGTTGGACTCTGGAAACCACCAATGGGCAGAGAGAGCCCTCTGGAAACCGTAAAACCTGCCTGGTCCTAGTGACACACTTCTTCCAGCCAGGCCATACCTCCTAAGCCTCACCAAACAGACGTCACTTAGGGACCAAGTACCCCAGACTTTATAGGCAGATCTCATTCAAAACATCACACTGGCGACCAACAGGCCTGTTCTCCTTGCAGTCTTAGTTCATTGTAATTTACTGCTATCCTATTGGACTGACTTTAACCGAGGCTTATCCTTATGTCCCACCTCATTCAAGATGAAACTCTCTGAGATTCTCATGTCTTCAATAATCTATATGACTAAACATATCAGCATTATATAAATTGATATTAATATATTTTATATATGTACATTCACATGTGCTAGTCCCTAAACAAATACAAATTCTCTCTAGAGAAGACAGTTTTGTTTATGCCACATATTATTGTCGCCTTCATTGGTTTTTAAAGTGTTTTATTTTCTCTTCCTCTTCCTTCTATAGGGCAAGTGTATTGACTTAAATGGCTCCTTCATTTACTCCTATATACAAGCTAGTCAGAGTTAAAGTTATTGGTCTGGGTCAGTTAAAAAAGTAATAATGTTCCCATGTTGCTATAATACCATGGGTTCTCTCGAATGACACCTAGACACTTTGAATAGCTTCCAGATTTCAAAGGCAGATGTATGCTTGGTTTTGTTCTAAAGACAATCACCACATAGTTTTCACATAGCCATAAAATAACATCCAAAGAAGGGTTCTCTTAGTAAGCTTTTATGTAAGCCAACCCCGAGAGGTTTTTGCGTTGTTGTGATTAAAGGAGCCCTACCACCTGTGACTCCAGTATACCGCACAGACCCCCGCATGGACTGGTAGGGAGTAACTATGCTTCATCACAGTAACGTTTTTCCTTTTGTTCTAATTTCTCACTTCCCCACTGCCTGCACTCTTCTGCAAGGCTGCCCCTGCCCAGAAGTTTTACTCCACCTTTGCTTTGCATGGAAATAACTTGGCTTACATCAACTGTGTGTGTGTCCTGTGTGACTGTCTCTAATTTGGGTTGCCACGCATCGCCTTTTAACTCTGGCCTCACATCCACGTCCAGTCACAGCTGTAGTTTCCGTCATTTGTCCTTCCCTTTCCTTTATCCTCCTCCTTGGTCTGTCTACGCCATCTCTAAACAAGGAGGTCCCTCCAAGGAAAGGGCCATGCCTCTCTGCACGAGATGCGTGTCATCGTCAGGTGTGGATTTCCCTTCGACGAAATGCCAGTCTACAGCTGACTCAGATGTGTGTTCTGCCATTGCTGTCTGGTGGCAGGACGGTACTGACCAAATTCCAGACCCATGGGATTGAAAATGTATGATGTATTCTGAATTGGCTCTGACTGGCTTTCTCAGAGAGGAAATCAGGTTTCTGCAATTTCTAATGCTTTTTTTTCTTCTTTTTTTTTTTTTACCCATGGTTTGTTTTGTTTTGCTTTGTTTTCTGACATTGATCTGTAATATCTGGACAATCTTGAGATATCTCTGTGTAATTTCACTGCGCTCTTCTTTTTGATTTGTGATTTTTTTAAATGTATGTCTTGAGTATCTGTGATAGCTTTGTTGTATGTATGAATGTGCAACAAGTGAGAAAATTAAGCAAGTTATTTCCTGCTCATTTTCCTTTTCAGTTATTTTTCCGTTAGCCTTGCTTTGCTCTTGTTCCTTGAGACCTTGTGGATCCACCATCCCCAGCCCATTCTGTTGCCCCTTCCACCACCAGGAAAAGACGCTGTGTTGTTTTGGTCCTGATTACATTTTGCCGATATCTTTTTTGATTTCCATTTTACTTTCGATGTTTTTCATTCACATCAAAGATGATGAGACAGAATCGACAGAAACATCTGTCCTGAAAAGCCACCTGGTTAACGAAGTTCCCGTCTTAGCCAGTCCGGACTTGCTCTCTGAAGTTTCTGAGATGAAACAAGACCTGATCAAAATGACGGCCATCTTGACCACAGATGTGTCTGATAAGGCAGGTTCCCTCAAAGTGAAAGAGCTGGCGAAGGCTGCTGACGAGGAGCCAGGCGAACCGTTCGAAATTGTCGAAAGAGTTAAGGAGGACTTAGAGAAGGTGAATGCAATCCTGCGAAGTGGCACCTGTGTCCGAGATGAAGGCAGAGTACAGAGTTCTCAGTCCGAGCGAGAGCTAGAGGAGGAATGGGTCATTGTCAGTGATGAGGAAATTGAAGAGGCCAAGCAGCACGCACCTGTAGAAATGACTGAACGCCCATGTGTAGAAGTCAGAGTAGACAGGGGGACCAAGGTCAAATCAGAGAAGGACGCCACTGGCTTAGTGAACTACCTTACAGATGACCTAAACTCATACACTTCTCATGAAAAGAAGCCGCAGTCAGCTCAGGAGAAGTCAGGGGAGGCGAGTCAGGCCTCCGCTGTTGGCAAGAGCTCTGAGACTAATAAAGGGAAGGCTGCGCCAGCAGAGGAGAAACAGAGCGCACAGAAGCAGCCCAAACCGAGCCTGGTGATAAAGAAGCCGGTGCGGAGGAAACTAAAAGAAAAGCAGAAACCAAAAGATGAAAGCTCCCAAGGCAGTGAAGAAACGGCCGAACTAAAGAAAGGTAGCTCAGAGGAGTCGGTAGACGAAGAGCGAGGCCTGGCCCCCGAACCCCTTCCCACTGCCAAGGCCACCTCACCTCTGATAGAAGAAACTCCTATTGGTTCCATAAAGGACAAAGTAAAGGCCCTTCAGAAGCGAGTAGAAGATGAACAGAAAGGTCGGAGCAAGTTGCCGGTCCGAGTCAAAGGCAAAGAAGATGTACCTAAAAAGACCACGCCCAGGACACACCCAGCTGTGTCACTGTCTTCAAAGTCATCTCCTTCCTCTAAGACAGACCGGCACTCTTCCCTTTCTTCCTCTGCAAAAACCGAAAGACACACGCCAGTGTCACCATCAGGCAAAACAGAGAAACACTCGCCCGTGTCACCCTCGCCAAAAACCGAACGACATTCACCAGTATCCTCAGGTAAACCCGAGAAACACTCACCCGGATCCCCATCCACAAAAAATGAAAGGCATTCCCCTGTGTCGTCTGTGAAAACGGAGCGACACACCCCTGTGTCACCTTCGGGTAAAACAGACAAACGTCCCTCAGTTCCGCCATCTGGAAGAACGGAGAAGCACCCTCCTGTGTCACCCGGGAGAACAGAGAAACGCTTGCCAGTTTCACCGTCTGCAAGAACTGCAGAGAAGCAGGCCCCCACGTCAACTGCTGGGAAAAATGATAAGCACCTGCCTGTGTCCCCTGGGAAGACAGAGAAGCAGCCACCCGTCTCTCCCACCTCCAAAACAGAACGAATTGAGGAGACAATGTCTGTCCGGGAGTTGATGAAAGCGTTCCAGTCAGGTCAGGACCCATCGAAACACAAGACCGGACTCTTTGAGCACAAATCAACAAAGCAAAAGCAACCACAAGACAAAAGTAAAACCCGGGTAGAAAAAGAAAAGGGGCACACAGTAACTCAGAGAGCAGAAAGCCAGACAATCAAGCGTGGCCAGAGGTTTCCAGTGACAGGACCTGCTGAATCCAGAAGGTTCCGTTCTTCCACCATCACTGTTGGGCTCAGGACAGAAGATCCAGGTAGAGAAAGGTTTGAGAAAGGCCGTGTTGTTAAAACACCCGAGCCAATTCCATCAGTGGTGGCAGATGGGAGCCCTCGGGGCAGTGAGACCCTTCAAGACAAAATAGTAGATGAGCAAGGAGACATGGATCTTCAGATCAGCCCAGACAGGAAAACCTCCACTGACTTTTCTGACGTCATCAAGCAAGAGCTAGAAGACAATGACAAATACCAGGAGTTCCGCCTCACCGAGGAGACAGAGAAGGCTCAGATTCAGTTAGACCAAATAATCACAAGTCCTTTCAACACAACCCTTCCGCTAGATTACATGAAAGACGAGTTTCTTCCAGCTCTGTCTTTACAGAGCGGGGCTTTGGGTGGCAGTTCCGAAAGCCTGAAGCAGGAAGTTGTAGCAGGCTCCCCTTGCGGCAGCCTGATGGAGGGCACCCCTCAGATCAGTTCGGAAGAGAGCTACAAGCATGAGGGCCTAGCAGAAACCCCCGAGACAAGTCCAGAGAGTCTTTCTTTTTCACCAAAGAAAAGTGAGGAACGCATTGAAGATATCAAGGAAACCAAGGTAGAGATACCCACAGAAAGTCATTCAGAAACAGAGCTTCCTGTAGCTAAAGACATGCCTGATAGTGCTGAAACACAAGGTGCTGAGGTCACTGAGGGTTCAGAATCCTCCACTGAGCATGGTCAGAAGGAGGTCACCCAAGATGTGTGCGTCAAACAAGATGGTTGCCCTAGCAGCCACAGTGTATCATTAGCCAATGAAACAAGCCAGGCATTTACTAAGAAAGGGTCTTGTGATGAAAGTCAGCTCCCAGTTGTTAGTTCAGCTTATAAGACCCAACCAGAAAGTGAAATTCAGGAATCCACAACTCCCTCCGAGGTGACAAAGACCTTCCCACCATCTGATGCTTCTATGAAGACAGGTGAGAGAGCAGAACCAAAGCCCCAGGGAGCCGTTAGAAGTCCCCAAGGGTTAGAGCTTCCACTCCCTAGTCGGGATAGTGAGATCCTCAGCCCAATGGCTGATGAATCATTAGCAGTAAGCCACAAAGACTCTCTAGAAGCCAGCCCTGTGCTGGAAGACAACTCCTCACACAAGACTCCCGATTCTCTGGAACCCAGTCCTCTGAAAGAGTCCCCTTGCAGGGACTCCCTTGAGAGCAGCCCAGTGGAGCCTAAAATGAAAGCAGGAATTCTCCCAAGTCACTTTCCTCTCCCTGCAGCTATGACCAAAACAGATCTTGTTGCTGAAGTGGCTTCCATGCGTTCTCGGCTGCTCCGAGACCCTGATGGCAGTGCTGAGGATGACAGCCTTGAACAGACGTCCCTCATGGAGAGCTCCGGGAAAAGCCCCCTCTCCCCTGACACACCCAGCTCTGAAGAGGTTAGCTATGAGGTCACACCCAAGACTTCAGATTCAAGCACCCCGAAACCAGCTGTGATTCATGAATGCGCAGAGGAGGAGGACTCTGAAAATGGGGAGAAAAAGAGATTCACGCCAGAAGAGGAAATGTTCAAAATGGTAACCAAAATTAAAACATTTGATGAACTTGAGCAAGAGGCAAAACAGAAAAGGGACTACAAGAAAGAACCCCGGCAAGATGGATCCTCCTCAGCCTCAGACCCCGATGCTGACTGTTCAGCAGAAGTGGATGAACAGAAACAGATGGAGAACGTGGCTGATGAGGGTGAGGTCCCTGTAGTGGTGACTTCAGAGAGCAGAAAAGCTTCTTCCTCCTCTGAAAGTGAACCTGAGCTGACTCGGCTAAGTAAAGGTGCTGACTCAGGACTTCTGACAGAGCCGGTTATTCGAGTGCAACCTCCGTCTCCCCTTCCATCCAGCATAGACTCTAATTCCAGCCCTGAAGAATCCCAGTTCCGGCCTATCGCTACCAAGCAATACACTTTCAAGATGAATGAGGATTTTCAAGAGGAGCCGGGTAAGTCAGAAGAAGACAAAGATGGCGAATCTCATTTAGCTGAAGACCGTCAGACTCCTTCTACGGATGGTGTTGATAGGTCTTACGATGATCTGAACAGAGAGACCCATCAGTCAGAAACCTGTGATGGCCATGGTTGTGAGGCTGTGAGCCCTAGTGACTCAGCCAACCTTGTCTCCTTAGGAGTTCAGAGTCCAGCCTATAATGATGCTGAGGAACAGCTGGCCATTGATAAAGAGTCACTGGTCCTCCAGGAGCCTTGTGAAAATGACCCGAAAGGAAGAGAGCTTGATCCTTCTAGAGTGGAATCTGCGCAAACAGATTTCCCCAGTGATGGCTCTTCCTTGCCTTTGTCTCATTCTGCAGTGTCTGAAAGACAGGACTCAGCTAAAGAAATACCCTCTCCATCTTCCACTGTAAAAGCAGAGGTCACAATAACTACTCAGACTTCAGAGAGCACGTCAGAGGACTGTCTGACTGAAGACTTATCCCCTCCAACTCAAACGGATAGGTTTGCCATGAATGTTCCAGTGTCTGACTTCGCTGAGACTGATGACAATTCTGACCCTCAAATAACCAGCCCTTATGAAAACGTTCCTTCCTCATCATTTTTCTCTGGTGAGGAGAGCAAAATCCAAACAGATACCTGTCATGCCGCAGTTGTTTGCTCACCAGAAGTGTGTTCTGTTGTCATCAGATCCTCTGCTGAGGATGCAGTAATGACAAACTCCTCGAGTAGAACTGGCTCAAGCCAAGAGTCAAATTTTGAGAGCCATGGCCTAGAAACCGAACCTGAGCAAAAAAGAACCTTGTGGGGCGTGCAGGCAGATGAGCCCCCCTCATCTGCAGCCCCCGCGACACCCAATGCACCAGCGGTCGCTGGTGAGCAAGTGAGCAAAGTCATCATCACCAAAACCGATGTGGACTCCGACTCCTGGAGTGAAATCCGCGAAGATGATGAAGCCTTTGAAGCTCGAGTGAAGGCGGAAGAACAGAAGATATTTGGTTTGATGGTAGACCGTCAGTCCCAGGGTACCACTCCCGATACTACCCCTGCCAGGACCCCAACTGAAGAGGGGACCCCAACGAGTGAACAAAACCCATTCCTCTTCCAGGAAGGCAAGTTGTTTGAGATGACCCGAAGTGGTGCTATTGATATGACCAAAAGGTCCTATGCGGATGAAAGCTTACCGTTTTTCCAGATCGGTCAAGAGTCCAATGAAGAGACTGTCTCTGAAGACTCGAAGGAAGGAGCCATGGGGGCCGAGCTGCCACAGCTGGAAAACATAAGTGAGTCACTGGAACTTTCAGACTCCAAAGAAGCCATAGACGATGAGGGAGAATTACTTCCTGATGATGTGAGTGAAGAAATAGAGGAATCACCTGCCTCAGATGCTAACCTTGATGCCCAAGTGATGGCTCCCGCTTCCACTGAACTGCCCGCAAAAGAGCCCGTCTCCACAGCAGTGGAGGACCACCCCACCATGCAGTCTAGTGATACATCTTCTCTGAGCACTGTGAAGCAGCTATCTTGCCCTGCCTTCCCTCAGCATGTTGTTCAGATGGACTTTTCAACAGTCACTAGGTCTGTTCATTCAGACCGGGAAGACGAGTCCCTAGATTCTTCTCCAGAGGAACAGAAGTCTGTGATTGAGATCCCTACTGCACCCATGGAAAATGTGCCTTCTGCTGAAAGCAAACCTCAAATTCCTATGCAGAGTGTCTCCGCTTCGGTCCCAGTCCCTCCATCTGCAGAGGATGAGAGCGCATTTTCTGATGATTTCTCATCTGGTATGGATGAGGAAAGTAAGGAGGATGACACAAAACCAAAGTCCAAAATCCCCATCAAAGCACCCACCCAAAGAACCGAGTGGCAGCTCTCCCATTCAGACACAACTCTCCAGAAGACAGCTGCTCCCCAGGGACAAGATGTGCTAAGCAGAGCCCCAGATGGTAGAAGCAAATCTGAATCAGATGCTAGTCCTTTGGACGCTAAGACCAAATGCCCAGTAAAAGCCAGAAGTTACATTGAGACAGAAACAGAGAGTCGGGAGAGGGCAGAAGGGTTTGAGTCAGAATCAGAAGAAGGGGCCACCAAACCAAAGCTGTTTGCATCCCGATTGCCAGTTAAAAGCAAAAGCACCCCATCTTCCAGCAGGACAGACACAAGCCCCACAAAAGAGAGTAGGGAGCATTTCTTTGACCTTTATAGAAACTCCATAGAGTTCTTTGAGGAGATTAGTGACGAGGCTTCCAAATTAGTGGACAGACTCACACAGTCAGAAAGGGAGCAGGAGCCGCCTTCAGATGACGAAAGTAGTAGTGCCCTGGAAGTGTCAGTCATTGAGAATCTGCCACCTGTTGAGACTGAGCATTCAGTTCCTGAGGACATCTTTGACACAAGGCCCATTTGGGATGAGTCCATTGAGACTATGATTGAACGCATCCCTGATGAAAATGGCCATGACCGTACTGAAGGTATTTGCCAGCCACTGGAATCCCCTGTGCTACGCATGTCATAAATTCGATAGAGATTTTTTTTTTTTTTGGTGTGTAACATTTGTTTTATTTTGTGATTTGTGTCTCATTTTCTTTAAGCTTTCTGTAGTGGTTAATGTGTTTGTGTAAGCCCTTTTTGTGTTTTGTGCTTTTTCTGTATACTCTCGTCTATGAAACAATCTCAAGATTGAGTAATGAGAATGCTTATCAAAAACATAAACATAACCAAGCACCGGGGACCCTGCCTTTCTTTAGCTGCTGCACGTAAAGCCATACAAGCTTTGGGTTTTGTTGTTCTGGAGTTCCAGGCTTAACCTCAAGTTAAATACTTTCGCTTTTACACCTGAGCATATGGGTTTCACAGCACAAGGACTTCCTGCTCTAATTTCTCACCTTTGTGTACTTTCAATAATTGGTATGTTCAATTTTGTCATGATTAGGAAGCCCTTTATTAGAAAAGATTGCTCACATCCTGAAATTCTAATTATTGTGGGTCTGGTTTTCAATTCAGAGAGGTTGGCTTTCAGATACCATGGTAACCAAATTAAGCAAACAAACCTAAGGTAAAAAAAATTCGCTCTTTATTTGTGAAGTAGACGGATAGTGAACGTGTTTAGATGAGATTCAGCAGACAACAAAATCTCAAACTTTGCACGATGTGACGGAATGATGGCTCTTGAAAGTGTAAGAAAGGAAACCATGGGTGACTTTGAGAGGTCACCGGCAGACTTCCACTATCTCTAAATGAAGACTTATTCCTAAATTTGGGTGACATAGAATTTCTTGATGTTGCCCATCAGTCTGCAGTAGTTAAATAGACTCGGATGAATTCTAGTTTGTGAGAGGGAGCGCTCCATGACTTTACTGAGGAACAGGTGTCAGAAACTCTGCCTCAGAAACAAATATCCCACCAGCCTGACAGACAAGTTAAAGTGCCTTTATCTTGTCCTCCAAGGTCAGTAGGACAGTGTTGTTCCTGGACAGGCTAGTCGGTTCGACCATGACTAAGATAATTCTCCCTGCTTTCTTTCAGGCGGGACCGGGTGGTGATTGATACCTCCACAGGCTTTAGCAGTAGAGCCCGGCCAGTCACTCCACTTCTATATCCCATTTGTGATTTTTCTGGTATTTCGTGTGCAAAATGAGCATCCTTACATGGGCTGTTTTTTCAGAACTGTAGAAGGAAAGCCCTGAGACAACTAGACATTGTGTCCGGTTATTAGTCTTCATTAAAGGGATATGGAAGCAGATGGTTCCCACGATTCACCACATGGGATTCATTTCCCCCATTCTACCCAGAAATCAGAAAACACACCACTTCATATGACCGGAACCATGATAGCTAATTCGCGCAACTATCAGATATTTGGTCAAGTGACTCCCTTCCTTGGATGGTCAGTACTGTGGTTCCCTTGCTGTCCCAGATACTCTTTGGCCATTCTGTTTTTGACCTTCTGTAGATCCCCAAGATGAGCAGGAACGGATTGAAGAGAGGCTGGCTTATATTGCTGATCATCTTGGCTTCAGCTGGACAGGTAATTGGTGTGATCCAGTTATTTTATTTTACTTTATTTTATTTTATTTTATTTTTTTACCAAAACACTCAGTTAAAGATTTTTTCTTTATTTTTTTTGGAAGAAGACTATAAGGAATAGTGTGAGGAGAAATCTATGAGTTGAAGGATCCAACTGCCATAATTAATGGTGTGACCTGAGGGTCGGGTTCTCAAGAATTCTGGAGTTTAGAGCTTTAGATTTGAAGACTTTGAGAATAACCCTGTTTACCCTTCTCCTTGTAGTTAGCTAAACTGCAGGAAGATGCCCACGTTTTACACAATTTTAGATTCAATTTTTATAATCTTTTTTTTTTCATGAGACAGGTTCTAGGCCAAACTGGAACTCACTCAATACCTTAAACTGGCCTAAACTCATGGTAAATCCCTCTGCCTCAGTGCTGAGAATATAGATGTGAGCTACCAAGTCTGGCAAACTCTGTAACATTTGTGATTTCACCACAGCTGCTTATTTTTGATGTTTGACGTCAAGTGTGACGTCAAGTGTCTTCATAGTAAATAATATTAACATGTGCTCTGGCTGAATGTTAAAGCACATACGAATGAGATGTTGCACAGTTTTTTTGTTGTGGTAGGGGTATTGAAGTATAGAGTATATGCTGAGCAATTTATTAAGAGAAAATGAATTCTAGTATCCATATTGTTATTTACAAATTATGATTTATAAATTTAAAATATTTTCATCTGCCAGTGACTTAATGTTTAGCAATATTATAGCCTACTTTGCTTTTATATATATTATTTTAAACTCTGATTTGGTTTATTAAGTATTACTTGAATATGCTTCACTGAGACAAACAGTACAAAGTTACTACTCTTCTATTGTTTCTCAAAGATTTGGAAAAGAATAAGAACCTATCTTTTCTCAAAGATGATTGATAACTTGGAATAAATTACTGGAAGCAGTAGAAATGGCCATTTTCTCACTTTTGGTAATTTTAGAATAATTCTGTAACACCAGATGTAAGGATTTAGAGGAGATAATGGTACCAAAATATCCCTGGTTGGCATATTAGATATGTATTATTTTCCTTGAATATGTATGTAATAACATGTACTAAGCATGTTAAGTATAAAGGTAGCAAAAATGTAAACTTTATAACCAAACAGAACGAAACAAAAGGAAAAGCAAATACATCAGTAAAATAGAATTACTAGATCAAGGATATTTTTAATATTGAAGATACCAGGTAGATAATAGAAGTCATTTGCTTTTACACACAAATGCATACCTACACAGTACAACAGTGTGCACAAGCATCAAGTATTCATATAGAATATTAACAGTAGAATAAAGAAACTTTTTGTAGGTGATACGTTTGAGAGAGGGTTTCTCTACGTAGCCCTGGCTATCCTGGAACTCCCAGTATAGACCAGGCTGGCTTCAACTCACAAAGATCTGCCTGCCTCTGCCTCCCTAGTGCTGGGGAGGATTAAAGGTGTGCACCACTGTGCCCAGCTTAAAAAAAAATCTATTTTACTTCTACCCTATACCAGTTTAATGTTTCACAGACCTTCTCTTCATGGACATCAAATGGAGAAAGGAGCATACCTGACCACTATAAATTAGCTACAACAAATGTTTGCACACATTTCCAGAAACAGGATTTGAAGAAGATGGAAATCTACAAAAGTGGAAATGCTGTTTCTCCTGTACGATCATTTATCTTCCATTATCTTGATTAAAAACATAAACGAGTGATAATGTTATGATCTCCATTTACAATTTACTGTCACTCCTTTGTAATTAATTCTATATCCAATTTTAAGGGAGAGAGATTGTTAGTGCTAATGTATCAAAGGTGTGTATGAGTCACTTCTAACCTAAACGCTCATAGCAGCACAGGATCATATCACTTGCAAATCATGAAGCAAGGTGTGGAGAATCAAACATGAAGAGCCGTTGTGTTGACAATGTAGACAATGCAGCGTTTTGTTGTTGTTGTTTTAGAATTAGCAAGAGAACTGGATTTCACTGAGGAGCAGATCCACCAAATCCGAATTGAGAACCCCAACTCCCTTCAAGACCAGAGTCACGCACTGCTGAAGTACTGGCTGGAGAGGGATGGGAAGCACGCCACAGGTAGGTGGGGAAAGGCTAAAGGAGAGGTGTGATCCCAAGGCGAAAGTGGATTACCCAACGATTCCATTCTCACAAAATCAGTAAGATAAACTGCTGAACGACATCATTCTAAGAACCACTGTTAGCGAAGGACAACAAGCTGCCCACATTTTGTAGAATAACATTGTTCCGAGAGAAATCCTGTGTGGTATGTTTGCAAACAATGCCAAGTATTTTGCAATGCTACCAGCGCCAGCAGCAAACGGAAGGATCATGGAGACCTAGCAGTTCCTAAGTATTGGTTAATGGGCACAGTTGTGTGGTCATAACTATTTATGGGTAGTGTGCTGCCTGCAGTTCATGTTCCTGTTCCTCTCTAGCAGTTTACGTTTATGGGGGAGGGGAAGCAAGTAGCCACTCTAATAATGAGTGATATGGTTAAGGGAGACAGACCATGGCTGCCACACACCTTCCGCCCTTTCTCTCAAGTCTCTGTGAAGATCTGCCTTCATATCATTTGCTGGTTGTTTTTCTCCCACATCCTTTTTAGCAGCACTAGAAGATTTGGCCAGTAAAAACAGGACGGTACTCGATTGAACTTAAAAAACCAGATACTCAACAAATATATTTTAATATAACTAAATTCCACACAGTGTTTGAGATAGAGCTGAAGAATCTATTTCTGTCTAGAGTTCACACTGAGCTGTGCCCTGTGGCTTATCTGGCAACTCTGCTTTCAGGGTTTAGAGTATGTAGGGTCCATGCATGGTATTTGTCTCTTTTTACGAAGGACCTAGTTAGGCATTGCCAGGTTCTGATATAGATACCAAGAACTTAGTATAGCCACTGAGTGAAAGATCCTGCAGAGAGGACCTCTCACATGTGAGGAATGCACCTTTTCTCTAATCTCTCAGATACTATCCTCATTGAATGCCTCACCAAGATCAACAGGATGGATATTGTGCATCTCCTGGAGACCAACACAGAACCCCTCCAGGAGCGCCTGAGCCACAGCTATGCAGAAATGGAACAGACCATTGTCCTGGACAACAGTGAAGGTTAAGTGATGTCTGTTGGCGGTAGGGGTTAATTCAGGAGCTGCCTGCATATTTTTTTTTAAGGCAACAGACTACAGCCCTTGGTGACGATGTATTTGTTTCCATTCTACCTCAGTTTCTCTCCCTGCCCATTTGGTAACTCTCTCTACTCAGTCTTTATTGTCTCCCTACCATGGGTACCCCAACCCAGTTTCTTTTTCCCTCCATCCCTTGAAGAACACTTCTGATACTTACGTCAGTTGATCTGTTTTAATCACTGAATTTTATGTTTTGCACTAAGACATCATTGCCGGTCACCCTGTGGCTATTAAGTACTACAGTACATCAGCATCCCACTTCGGTCTTTATTTCTGAACAGACAGTTCTTCAGACCCCTGGAACCTTTGAGCACTAGGCCTGGGACCTTTACGTATGAATTTATACTGAATTCCTTCTCACTTACTTGTCTCCCCTCCCCCACTCTTTCCCAACTTCGACCCTTCCTACTTCTGCTCCTTCTCTCTGGTTTCTGCTTTCACTTCTTCCTTCAACCCTTCCTCAACATTTCATTTCTCTTCCCCTTATTTATTTCTACTTGTTGGACTTCAGATTTCCTAGAAACATTTATAAGTAAATCTCTCCACTTTTCACCATAGAATCCACCAAGATGAGGTGTCTAAGTGTGCACACTTTACCTTTCTTCCTGCCACAGTATGCTAAGTTCCCTTATTTGCTAAAGCTACTCCATCTTTTGTGCTGAATTTTATCCTCTATCTCATCGAGGGCTTCACTCCTTCAGATATCCATTTGGCTCTTATAGTTGGAGCCATGTCCAATGCCATTGTACTTTAGGAACCCCATCCTTAAAGGAAAAGCAAAGTGCATAGGTCTTCGGAACGCTGCATAACCCCCTCCCTGGGTCTGCTTTGTTTCTCTGTCCATTTTGTAGGAAATCTCTTCAAGAGAGAGGCTGGGATGTCCTGTTTCTTCTTCTCGTCTCTTGAGGCCTTTGTGTGCTATTCCAATCCCTTTGTAAAATCCAGTAATTGTTTTCTCATCACTTAATCCTCCACGTTTAAATTCCTTCACACCTTGGTAGCATATGATGAAAATAATTAATCTCTCTCCTTTTTTTTCAAATCTAATTTTGTTGTTTTTTTTTTTCATCTACTTTCCACACTCCAATCCATCTCAGTCTCTCAATGACTCAGTATTGTTCTGGATGTAGTGGGATTCCTTAGCCCCACGTGAGCACTTCTACATAAAAAGAGCCCTGAACGCAAGGTGTTATGGATTCTTCTTCCCACTTAGATTCTATGACCTGACTATCACAGGGGATTACTGCTTGCCATTAGAGCTTCTTCAGACACATCACTGAGGAAGTGGTTCCACAGTTCACTGACAGGCACCTTGCATCTTCCCTGGGCTCCTCTAAGTGGTCAGCATCCCAAAGTCAGCAACAGCATCTCCTGTTCATGTCTCTAACATCTCCTCCAGCAGGGTGTGGAGCAAAGCTTTCCTTACCAAACAGACCCCTAGTGTGAGTAAGACTCCTGAACATTTTCAATTGTTCTTCCCTGCAGGGTTTTCCGTACTTCAAGAGGAGCTCTGTGCAGCCCGGCACAAGCAGAAAGAGGAGCAAGCAACTTCCAAAGAAAGCGAGTCCAGCGACCACCCACCTATGGTCTCTGAAGAAGACATTTCTGTTGGTTACTCTACATTTCAGGATTGCATCCCCAAAACTGACGGGGACAGCCCAGCAGCGGTGCTCTCTCCCCAAATGCACCAGGAACCAGTTCAACAAGATTTCTCAGGGAAAATACAAGACCAGCAGGAATGCCAGTGAGTTTCAGAAATCTGTTACATGCATTTCCAAAGAAAAGCTGCTGCCCTGACAGGGAGAGAGCATGATTCTACACAGGGAAGTTCCAATAATCTCACAGTGACTCACCTGTCACTATAAGCTGTGCTGTAGAAAAAGTGAAGCAGTCAAGATACACATTTGTGATGGTGTTGTGTGACACCGTCCTACCTGAGCCAGATTCTAGTTCGTGACCTTGAACAATCCTCAGGGCTCCGAATTTCCATTTCCACATCTAAAGATCATGAAAATTATATACATTTTACTTATTTAACAGGGTTGAAGGCCAGGGATAAGCCCGTGAATCACCTTCGCAGAATGCTCATTGCAGACTGCAGTTACTGCAGTCTTGTAGGATTTTTGTATCTCATTGGAATGCTTCCATATGGTGCCTTGGCTGCCTGGGAGTTTGAAGAGTGAATGTAGGAAAGGCAGCCCATGAGTGCTTCAGCAAAGCTGTACAGCATCTGAATATAAAGCCATCGGCACAGTAGAAAGCATGCAAACAGACTGCAGTACCATTAGTTTGAGCTGGGGTAGAGTTAGAGTAAGGATAAGGAGGCATTGCCTGCCTGAAAGAAGCCCTGGAGAGTTGTTTAGCTCCGAACTTTACCAGATAAAGGAGAGAGCTGCCTGAGGACACTGGCTGTCCAGGAGAGGAGAAGCAACCTTAGAGTGTCAAGAGCTCACAACCCAATACTTCCGCTGACAGCGAGTTACGCTCTCTTGTCACCGGAACATGAGAAGAAAGAGATACGAAATGCTTTCTTCCTCTCAGGCACTTTCCTCCTTCACCTGCCTATAGAGTCCAACGGACAACATACAAAAAAGGTACAGGAAAGAAGGCTGGGGGAAGTAAAATGTGGGAACACCAGGACTACCAGAGAGGCGCTCGGGTCATTTGTTTTCAAGACAGAAAGGTGTTGGATACAAAGCAAGGAGCAGAAAAGGGCAATATGCTCTCATTTATGAACTGAGGTTTGGAAAGGCTACCGGAAAGTGTCGGTGTCAACAGGTCCTTCCATCAAATAATAGATACACAGTTATGCTCCCTTATGTTTGTAATTATACTAACTAAATTAACACAGGTTTCTTTCATTCTGCTAACTTTTCTTGCTGTCTTCGAAAGCATTATCTATAAATATTTGTTCTGTGAAACTCAATTGTTTTTCATACTTATCACATTTGGGCATCTCTGTGTGCGTGCATCCTTGAGGACATACTGTCTTAGCTATCACGAAGAGAAATTTCATTTTCCCTTCCAATGTACTTGAGTGGCAAGTTGATTTTTCTGTTTCAGTGTGACAACATCAGGGGCAGAAGGAGCAGAGACTCAAAAGGCCACAGAGGTTCCTGGCTCTCTCTGTAAGACTCCTGAGGACATCAGGACCCCTCCTGAGGATGCCAGGACCCCTCCTGAGGACACAAAGTCTTGTCTCCAGACCCCAGTGACTAGTGAGCGTAGTTCTCCTATTGTGCAAGAACCCGAGGAGGCTCCTGAGCCCAAAGAGGAGAGGTCTCCAAGGAAAACTAGCCTGGTGATAGTTGAGTCAGCAGACGAGCAGCCACGGGTCTTGGAAAAGCTCGACGGTGATGCGGCTTTTCAAAAGGTCAGGCTTCCCTTCCTCCGTCTGTCCTTCCTTACCTGTGCCAACGCTATAAACTTTCTGTTTCTAGTGATGGTTCCTTTATTTTTTATTTTTTATATAAATATAAAAAGACTTGTCAGATAAGTTAAACTGGGCACAGTAAACGCCTAAGCCTTGACTCTCTGAGAACTTGTCAATCTAGAGGAAACAGTACACGATCCAAGTGCTAACTATTGTACTGCAAGCCCAGATCTCATCGTGGCAAATCCCGCTAAGAAAAATGAACTGTAGTAGCCACCAATATAGCATAGTGTTGGAAAACTAGTAGGGTTTTGTGTGATGGTGTTGATGAGCAAGTCCCGAATGTTGGCCAGTGTGATGCTGGGCCCTCAGGATGTGTGCGTTATCTAGAGATCAGAGTTCTCACTGGCATACCTGGATGGGTTAGCCCCCAAATTTTCCTCAGTGCAAAAAGTATAACTTTCTTTTGAAATTTTTTTTGTATGTGTGAGGGTTGAGTTTGTGCATATGTGTGTTTGTGTGTGTGTGTATACATTGTACACGCCACAGTACGAGTGTGGAAGTTGAAGCTGATCCTTTCCTGCTTCCTTGTGGAATGTGGAGACCCAGTTCCTCAGGTCTCCACAGAAGATCTTGTGCCAAATGAGCTATCTTACCAGTGCAATTTTCAAATTAGGATTTCTCCGATTTGTTTTCGGAATAACCTAGAAGAATAACATTGTGCCTAAATGTGTTGACATGTTATATTGTCCAAATTCCTGTCCATGGCATGAGAGTGCACTATAGTGCATCTTTTGTCATAAAGTGAGCTTTAAAGTTGGGAGTGGAAGTAGTGCAATCTACTTTGGACTTCAGATCAAAAAGAGTTCACTCGGAGGGTGACATCAGGAGTTATAGAAAACCACACCTACAGTAAGGCCAGATCTGGGTGCACGGGTACTGGTTCCTGGCATTTATCTTAAAGAATGTACTCATTCAGCGGTGAAGTTTTATTCCACATTTGTCTTTGCACAAAGCTACTGTCGCAAGCTCTTGGCCTGACTGAATACTAGAAAAAGATTTGTATATCTGTGAGGTTAAAAAGTTGCCAAAGTTCAATGGAAAAAGTCATGGGCAGCGTGAAATACAGGCTTGAAGGTTATCTGAAAAGTCCTACCATCTGGATTGTGCAGACATGTATTAGGATGATCCCCTGTGCCTCCTAGGGTTTTCACGACCTCTTCTTAGCTCAATGAATTTCTAGTTGTCCCTCATCTGCTTTGTGACCCCCTAACTTCTTACGACACTAACCAGAACATGTAATTTCAGTTACTCTTCTTGCTGACCATATTAATAGCAGTAGGTTCCTGATTGTATTTAATATATAATTTGGTTTTATCCTTTTCTTTAGAAGATTGCAGAGTTATATATCCTGGGTATTTTGAGAGATTATGCCAATTGGATTAAAAAAAAATGTCATGCCAAGCTGAGTGTGGTGTCAGTCCTGTCAGCCCAGTACCCTTGAAGGCTGATGCAGGAGGATCATAAGTTTAGAACCTGTGTGGGATACAAGCTTGATCTTGTCAAAAAAAAACTTGGGAGGGAAGAAGTGAGGAGGAGAGGAGAGGGGAGGGGAGAGGAAGGGAAAAAAGGAAGGAAATCATGTTCCCTTAGGAAAAACTGACTCTGATTAGGACTCCTAAGGCATATTTTCTGATCTAAAATTATGTTCCTAGCCTCATGTCTGGCTTTTGATCAAGCTCATAAATGAGAGTATTCTCTCAGCTTCTCTGAAAAATGAGTCTAATATTATTCAAAGCCTACAATTTTTGGTGCCAGGAAAATGTCCTATTAACCAATAGCTACAGGAAATTTGACTTACTGGAGAAAGCTCTGTTGCAAATAGGAGCTGTCCCCTGTGTGGGATTAGAATTCCTTGCCCAGTCAATGCCGGTTTCTGGGTCACAGTATTTAGTATGCTGCTTAGTCCTGTATTTTCGCCTAACTTTTATTAACCGTTTTAAGTACAGGATTCATGTGGAAAAGGATGTCTCCTTGGGACCAGTTTTGACTGGTAGCTTCTCCAGCTTCTCTCAGAATGCAGAATTTCATTATGATTCTGAAAACAGTAAGACTGCATACTTGTTGAGGCTTGAGATCACCACACATTTACTTTTTTTTCTCCTGATGATTTTCCACCAACATCTCCCCGCATAAAATTTCAGAATATGATATGGATAAATAAAGCACCAGCAGTAAAGTCACTCAGTAGCGAATTAAACAAAGTGATGCAGCCAGATGTGGTGGTACGCATCTGTAAACCCAGCACTCAGGAGTTTGGGACAAAATGATTGCAAATTCAAGTCAGGGTGGTTGACCAAGTGAGACCCTATCTTAAAAATTACTTTTGAATCTGGGTGGTGGTGGCACACGTCTTTAATTCAAGCACTTGGGAGGCAGAAGCAGACAGATCTCTGTGAGTTCAAGGCCAACCTGGTCTACAGAGTGAGTTCCAGGACAAGCTCCAAAGCTACATAGAGAAACCCTGTCTTGAAAAAACAAAAATAAATAAATAAATAGGAAAAAATAAAGAAAAGAAAAGTGAGTTCCAGGGTAGTAAGGGCTTTTACACAGAGAAATCCTGTCCCATAAGACCAAATAAATAAAAATTTATTAAGTTTTTTTAAATTAAAAATAAAACCCCAAACAATGATTCTTACATGCTTCCACCAGGAGCTAACAGAGGAATTAGGGGAGCTGGAGGCCAGCTCTGATGAGGAGGCCATGGTAACTACCAGGGTTGTCCGCCGGAGAGTGATTATCCAGGTACCCACTATTAAGTTGCTGCACGTCGGGACAGTTCTGTCCTTCACTAAGAGAGATCTGAAACAACAGAGACTGAGCATGCTCTGTAGGTTGTGCATGCGTGGTTAGTAGCTCGCGTCTTCCTGTCTCATTTGTAAGGGAATGCAAGGGTGTTTGCAGCCCTCCTCCACGAGCTAAAACGCAGAAGAAGAAGGATTGGCTTCTAGAGATCCACCTGCCTCTCTTCTTGCTTATTCATTTTTGTTGTTTAAGTTTTACCTAACTTTGGTGAGATACTCCTCGGCATGTTTTTTCTTAATCTACCTGCTTATTTTTTTTAATTAATCCAACTGACAGGATTTTGCATCTCAGCAATAGTTCGCAACAAGATCTCTAGCTTTCTAACATTCCTCACATCAAAAACACTTGGATGTAGCTCCTCAGGACTGAGCTAGACAATTAACATTTTTCTCTTATTGTTTAGGGAGATGATATGCCTGACATACCCCCAGAATCTGTCACAGAAGAAGAATATATTGATGAGAATGGACACACCGTGGTGAAGAAGGTAACTGGCCCGTGGCTCAATACAGGGCTGTTTTCATACTTCCTATGCACATGCTAGCACTAGTGTGGTACCCTAACTCAAACATAAGAAAGACACGTGGAATGTGTTTCAGGTTACCCGGAAAATCATTAGGCGGTACGTATCCTCTGATGGCATGGAGAAAGAGGAGATTACGATGCAGGGAACGCCACAGGAGCCAGTCAACATTGAGGATGGGGACAGTTATTCCAAAGTCATAAAGCGTGTGGTATTGAAGAGTGACACCCAGCAGTCAGAGGTGAGGGCACCCAGCTCTGCAGAGCTCGCTCTGTAGAGAAAGACGAAGCATAGGCCAAGACGTGTCAGTTCCCACCGAATCCGATTTGATGTGGTCATCGTATCCATTGTCTTTGTTTGGTTCTTTTCATTTCTATGTTGTATTTCATTCATAGTTGATTACAGTAGAAATCCGGGGTCATATTTTAAGAGAATAAAATCTATTTTCTGGCCGGGCATGTGTTGTGAAGAAGCAGTGTCCAGATGTAGTGCAGTTCTTGGTCTTTATTGGCACACCAGCCTTTCGAGGGTCACTTTAGATGTGTGTTTGATGCTCAAGCTTCTGCATCTCAGGGTCATTAAAATCATAATATGAAAAAATAATGATCTGAGACTCTGATTTATCACTTCATCGCTTTCTGTTTGAAAGCTTGAGACCACCACATTCACTGGCTCTCTTAGACACAGAACTTGAAATTCTTACTGTTCTGTATTACTCACATCTTCAAAATCGTATGATTATAGATGCGAAGCAGTATATAATCTACATTGATTTCTTATAGATTTTCAAGCTCTCCCTTCAGGGGTTGACTTTATTTTCATGTTGCAAAGAAATAAGTTAATTGTGGGATAGAGACCAAGCTTAGGTTGTCAATCTATATTACAACTGTCAGCCTTTAAGAAATGTGGTTGGTAAGACTTTATTCAAATGGCCCATAAACTGTTTCAGTGCAGTGGTGATATATCCTTAAGTAGACAAATTGATGAGATTTGTTCCTAATTAATGTTTCCATTTTTTAAGGAGGCCAGTATTACAACCATTTTATTTCACAGAAATGTCATTATGTGTTCCATTTTGGCCATTGGGAATTGTCTGTTGTGTATCCTTCATTCATTAGATGACCTTGGCTGAACCCAGCATTTTGTCCAGTACCTCACAGTTTCAGGCCGAACCAGTAGAAGGCCGTAGAGTGAGCAAAGTTGTTAAAACAACGGTGGTACACGGAGAAAGGATGGAGAAAAGCCTGGGGGACTCTAGCTTAGCCACTGACCTTCCTTCAGCCAAAGATGACTTTGAAGAGGTACAGAAGCCTTGTCTCATTTTGTGTTTGTTTTCCTTCGATGTGCATTTTATGGTTGCTTTGTGTCTGGAAAGAAAAGCAGCTGTCACTGTGCCATTTCATGCCCGGATTCATGGAAGGTGTTAGGATAATTCCAGAGGCCAGATTTCCTTCTTGAACAATTTGTGTGATGAAGTAGTATTTCCTCAGCCCAGAGGTATTCATTCCTGTCACTCTTTAAAATGCAGGTTGCTAAGATTCATTCCTGCTGGGGCAGAATCCGACTCTCCAGAGCTGGGGCATGATTTTCTATGTCTGTTAAAATTATAAAGCCAGGTGTGGTGGCTTAGGCTTGAAACACTGGCACTACAGTGCCTAAGGCAGGATGCCACATGCTAACTTATGCTACAAGATGAGTTCAGGCTAGCCTGAACTTCTTTGTAAAAATAAATAAATAAATAATAGTTGCAGAATTATCTTAATTGCTTAATGTTAAATGCTATAATCTGTGCCCTCTACTGTACTTATTCACAGTAGACCTGGGGGATACAGCTGTATTTTAGGGTGGCTGTGTAGCCCGCACAAAGCACTGTGTTTGATCGTTTAATCCCTAGCTACTAGAATAATAATAATAGTATTAACAACTATATTCAAGTAGCATATTAAAGTATTTGCACCTTAAAAGTGAACTTTCTTTAAATACTTTGGATTCTGCACATTTGACTTCTTGGATGTCCACAAGGTGAATTGTCTGAGTTGTACACTGGACCCTATTTCCTGCATCTGGTTTTGTCTCTGATCATCTCATTTATCATTCAGATCTCCACAATCAGAAGGAAGGTGGCCAAACAAGGAGCAAATTTAGAGTCAGTCAGTATAGGTGTAAGTTACAAGTTTTGACAAGGAGTGTAAAAATATCTGTGACACAAATTGAAATTTTAGTATGTGTTAAATAAAACTCAATATCCAATGAGTTTGGGGGAGTTGTTACTTGCCCCATCAGATACCTCTTTCTGTACCACCAGAGTTAGTAAAGCAGTAGGCTAATTAGTGGAGCAGTAGACTGGTTTACCTTAACATCTGTGGTCTATGAGTCAAGTCTTGTCCTCTCTCTTTCTTACCTCAGGCTTTGGGTTACACAGGTAGCCACATGAAAGTCCATTTCCCCAGTTTAGTAGAGAACGAAATCCTGAAGGAGGATGGATCAATAATTAAGAGGTTTGGGTTAGCATGGGGTGATGCTTTGCCAACTAACATGATACAGATAGTTTCTAATGCTAGAAAGGAAAGGTAGAGCCCTTCTGGGCGGCTGACTGCCCTATATGAGAATGCATGGGTCAGGCATGGGTGTGTCAAATGTGTTTCTCCTAGCATGTCCACTGATACTTACAAATTAATACTGAGACACAGCAGTGGTGAGCCATTTGTTTATACTTGACTTTCTGGATTCAAGCAAATTGCTAATACAGTTGGAGCTAAGCTGGTGGGAAATACCACTGTGTTGTCAGATTTGGAGACCAGATAAAGAGAAGTCTCATCAATGGCACACTGATTAACTTGGCAACTAACTCTATTCAGCTCAGTCTCCCTCTATTCTGGCTTTGGATAGTAGCTGCTTTTCACTGTTAGCAAGTTCCATGATGCTGCATGTGTGTGGCAAGAAACAGGAGCCTAAGTCTGATGTTCGAGGTCCTGAATGTCCAGTGTTGCCAAAAGCTGATTTCGTAAGAGCATGCGCAAGTAGTAAGCAGCCTTACCCACGAGTGTCGGTGAGCTGCCTGCTCCACTGCAGATCTGCTGTCTGAACCAGGCATCGCCTCCAGGTTGCTCTCTCAAGTCTTTGGTCCCTTAGTGCCCCTGTCAGCATCGGTTCTCCCCAGCCCTCCCAGCTTCTCAGTGGAAGACGCAATGGGAACCCAAGTTACTGCCATGCTGCTCGTCCCATTGCAAAGGGGAGAGAGATTGTCCTTTCTAGTACTCCACCAGGCTATTTTAGTTCCTAGAACATGATAATTAAAAGGGCAAAATTAAAGGTTCTGTCACAGTCCCGCCTTCTGCTCATATGTGAGAAACAGTAGCAGCTATGAATTTAGAAGAACGTAATTGGTCGCCTAGAGCTTTCAAATGCCATATGAATTGAGGATAAAATGCTTCCTCTGTTCTGAGTGTTGAACTCTTTTGTCCAATCATTTGGATGAAACTATACAGCCTCTGCCTTTGAACTGGAATAGATTTAGAGGGCAGTTGACTCCCTGTCTCCTTGCAGTGGCGGGCACAAAGCTGCAGACTGTGAGGGACAACTTGTGCTCACACTGGCCGCCAGTGTAGGACCCTGTGGTGAACGCACTTGAGTGCATATGTTACTGAAGTCATTTTATCGTATATATGCCTATGCATAACATCTGCTCACATCCGCAGAAACATTTTTAAAAAGTCCCAGGCTGTGGGTCTGCTCCCTGACACCAGAACTATGGAACCCTCTCCTAATCCCTGACAGAAAGAGACAGATATTTGCCTTTTGTGGAGTGAATGAGCAGAAATGACTGGGAACAGCTAGAAATATACAAATTGATTGAAGCCACAGTGATAGAATTTGACCATTCCATCAAGAGGAACAAATTTAGATACACCATCAAATGAAAGTATAACTTATGTAATATCTAAGAAAGGGAGAGACTCAGAGGAAGAGGTAGGAAACAAGGGTGTCCAAAGGAAAGTTGGAATTACTTTGGCAGAAGTAAATTTTTAGAAATTAGCATAAGTTTAGGAGAACCATAGAACCTTTAGTTTCACAACACTGGGGATCCATAAGGAAAATGCCTGATCTTTCTTCATGTTGTTGGATTTGAAGATCCATGGCCTCCTGGTTATGGACCCAGACTCAGGAATCCTGGACCCTTAGCTAATGTTAAAAAAAATAATTAATGTGGGGTGCCATTTAAATCCTCTAAAATCAGTTTTTCTTCTTTGTTATAAGTATAGATAGTACATAAAATATATTCAACACATATTTGCACAATGAAGCACTATTCTCATAAGTAGTCAGTGAGAAGAATAGAGAAAGAACAAATTGCAATATTGTTTTCAAATGAAGACTCTAAGAAAATAAGAGTATGAAATAAAATAGCAAGTGACAGTGTCTTTTCTCCAGGCGCCCCAGGGGTGAGGAGACAGGGATGGTGGCATGCTAAGAATAAGACACGTGGAGATCCTGAGGATGCTCGGGAAGTGTCGACCTAGGGAGTAATTTCCAGCTCCTTTTCTTTTCTTGCTGGCTCTCAAGGGAACATCAGAGGCCTTCTTGTTGGTAGTCCCTGTCTCAGGGATTGGTGGAATATTTCCATTTTTAAAGAACTAAACCTCGTAGAAAAGTTCTAGTAAAACAAAATTTGGACAAAGTTCAGGCTGGGAATTGAGTGAATTTTAAATGATTTCCTGAGCTTGTCAATGGTGCTTTTGGAATCATTTCTTCAGATTAAACAACAAGGATCTTTTGGATTCTTGACAAAAATCTGAGTCATGGCCTGGATTCTCTTTGAGAAAATGTAATGAAGGCATCGTGTCCTTTATTTGAAGTAATTGCAAAAAAAAAAAATTAAAAATCAATATGTCTTGTTCCAAAACACACTTTTTAAAGCTTTGTGAGTTATTTCTGATAGGAGAGTCTCACTCATGACACGTGTGAGAAGCACACCTGTCTTAATGACCTGCTGTCATTAAGCTAATAGGAATAGATGCGAGGTTAAGGCAGGAAGTGCACGGGGGTCCAGGGAAGGCGTCTGATTCTCTCATCTGCTCCCTGTAGGACAACAATGAATAAAGCCAGTACCCAGAAGAGGGCTGTGGTGAAGGACCAGCAGGGGAAACGCATCAGCCTGGAGCACCTGGAGGATGTCCCCGGAGCCCTAGACCAAGACGACCTCCAGAGAGATCTCCAGCAACTCCTTCGGCATTTCTGCAAGGAGAACACAACGCCAGAGGCCAAATGAGGAGCTGCCCAGTTCTCAGCAGAAACCACACACCTACGCGATATGCAACTTCCCACTTTCTCACCGAAGTAACCTAAGTGACCTAATTAATTCCCGGGATCCCGTGACATTTCTAGTCTCGGCAAACACACGGCATTGTCTTTTGCTTCCTTCTCCCAACCCCTCTCTAACTATAAGCTAATTTGTGACCAAAGATAGCATCCTTCATTCTGGATGCTGTGTCCACTCTTTTGAGCATCCGTGCTAACCTGGGAACTGGCGCCTCCCTTCTTTGCTTCTGCCCCAGCTCCATGAAAATCCACCAATCAGAAGAACTTCACCTGCAGACTTCTTCAAGCGACAGAGGGGGATCCGCCCGAGGAGATCCATGTATAATGTACATAGCCGAAATTCTCAGATGAACAACAGTAAAACTGAAACCACTGCCTGTCATAATTACACTGGGCATCACGGACTAAAAGCCTCTCGGAATTGCCGAACCACGGTTAATTAAGATAGCGCTAACACAGTCGAAGGATAATGCAGTTCTCCAGAGGGAACACTTCAGACCTAGACATGTCCTTAGCACTTCCAGAGTAGCCATTGCTCCGAAAGACAGGGTCATCATCTTGGAGAATGATCCCAAGGAGCTGTCTCTCGTACTGGTCAGCCATGGCTGATGGCTCTCCAACTGCCACCCTGAGGGAGGGGACGCAGGGGGCACAGACGCGCGGATGGAAACAATGAGGTATTCTGGTGCTAGAAGCTGCATGGGTGGTGTTCTGGCACTTTCAGGTGTTTTCGATTTTGGACACGTTGGCAGGGTATTTTCAAAGCTATAACTACTGTAGTTTTCCGGTGTTCATTGCTGCTTTAGCAAACCACGCTGTCTTACCGGTGGTACTTTCTTCTGGCCACTGCACTGTAGATAATTCATTGGAAACAAGATGTACGCACCACAGAAAACGTTAATTGCTGTCACCATGTTGGAGTGGTTTCTTTTTCTTTTTTTTTTTCCCCACCAGATGTATCTCTTTTCTAGTACCTGCATGTGGCATTAAACACACACACACACACACACCCCTTCTTATCATATTAATGGTTTTCACCCTGGGCTTTCACTTTCTAGCTACGTCTGCTTTTCAGCTTGCAGACAAGATTGAGAAATCCTTGGAAAATTTGGTTTTGGTTTTGATTAATTCTTTTTTTTTAATTTGATTTATTTATTTGAAACCCTTGGAAACTGAAGTGCAGTTGTGCAACTTTCTGTTTGTTTCAGAGAAGGGACAATGACAGTCTGAGTGATCCCCATGCCCCATGTCTAATCCCTTTAGTGGTTGAAGCTGTGTAGCATTTTAACATATAAATATATATATTCACAAATATATTCATATAAACAGTATACGTTTTGAATCAGTTATTTGTTAAAGAAAAGTATATTCAATGAAGATGAAATTTAAAAAGAAAAAAACGAAAGAAAGAAAGGAAACAGTGTACTCTCCTGAGATTGAACTTTTTCCAATCCCATCTGGCCTTTTCCTGTGTGCAGAACTGACTCATTGCTCGGAATGTCAGACACAAGCAGGACAAACAACGGTACTTCATCTTTTAAAGTAACATTGCCAAGAAAGGAATTTGCTTGGGAGAGAGGTGTCCCATCTGCCAAATCTCCTGAGCCCTCAACACTAGCACTTTCCCGGGGGACTGAGTAGAAACAAAGTATTTGCTGACATCCAGAACGAGGGAAGCAGGTGGCAGCCCTTTTTGAGAGATGCCCTGGCCGTCTTGTCAGACTTCACCGGAACTCATGAAAAGCCTTCCTGTTGTGTTCTTTGCAGTGCAGATGATGTCTGTGTAGCAACATAATGGTTACTCACCTTTTTTTGATTCTGATTTTTTTTTTTGCTGTGTTATCAAAAAAAAAACTTGAATACTGTGAGAAGAAGTGAATTTTCAGTTGATGAATCAGCATCTTGTTCCCATGGTGATAACACTAATTGAATATATCTATGAGGGCATGTATTAGTTAATGGAAAACAATACAACACTAACAATACATAGCTGCAATGTTGTACAATGGCTGATTTAACTAAATAAAATGTACAAGTGTTAAATGTGGCGGCAGTGCTCTGTCCTTCTTTGTCACCGTCGGTGACCTTAGGAGAATCCGAGGTGGTTCAGTCAAGCAAATATGAAGCCAACCGATAACACATCAACTGCCTTTTTTTTTTTTCTGTAGTGTTTTTATTTAGTGGTGACTATCCCATGAGCCCAGACGATAGCAGGCCCTGGATTAGCATGTCAGAGCCCTAAGGAACTTTCATTCTTACCGCCACCCAGCTGGGGGAAACAAGAACATAGGTCTGTTTCGAGGATGCCTGGTACATGGAAAGTCAGAGCCTCCGAGGACTTGGAGCCCAGGACACTGGGGGATCTCGTCAGCAGCACAGGTGGCAAGGCCTCAAGGATTGGGTTTGTACAGTGACAGCGGGGTGACAGACTTTGGGAACAGCAGTTAACCCTTGGGTTTTCTTTCTCTATTGCAACCAGGGGACAGGAAATTGATTGACTATATTCATACGAAGACAAGGCAGGAATACGTCAAACTGATATCCTGTGGAGGAGTGGTTAGGTTTGAAAAAAATAAGAAAAAAATAATGCTTTATCAGTCTCTCTCTCTCTCTCTCTCTCTCTCTCTGTGTGTGTGTGTGTGTGTGTGCGCACACGCACGCATGCGTGTGCATGTGCACGTGTGTGTGTGTGTGTGCATGTGTGTGTGTGTCTATGTGCCTATGCTTCTTGTGTGTATGTACAGTGAAAGCAGATGTTTAAAGCCGAGTGGGTTTGTTTAAATCTTACTACACCATCAGCAGGACAGCAGGTTTGTGTTGTTTCTGGTTCATTAACATAACCATTCTGCCTGACAGTCTTTTCTAAGAAAACAGAGTAATGAAGTTGGCGCTTTTTTCCCCTCTCTTTTTCGAAGGACGCAGTGAAGGTGTCCCTGTCACTCGCTTACTGGGCTGTGCCTCCTGCTTACGGCGAGGCTGGCTTTGCCTGTCCCTCCATGGAGAACATTAAACATTAAACAGCAAGAGAAACACTGTATCTCCTCCTGGTTAATTATCTCCTGTGCAAACCCCAATGTGAAAAGTGAACTCCGGTGACTCATATGCCCTTTTGCCGAAATATATTTAGAAGTGGGTGGGGAGAAGCTCCATCTGCGGGAAGATGAGGCATGGCTTGTAAACAGCCTGCATTTGTCACACCGAGGTGTGAATCGCACGCAAGTGCTCAGATGCCAGCATCCATTGAAAATGAGGCTGCTCGTGGGAGTCATTCAGTCCATGTCGGCATGGGCAGTCTGCTTGTGGGTAAATGGCAGGCGTGAGAATCGGTCAGAGGAAGAGAAACTAGACCAATACTTAATGCAAGCCAAAAATCACTGCCAGGTTGTCTTGAGTAGCAGAATAAAGATAATCTGCCTGCCTTCATTAGTATAAAAGCCAATCAGAGCTTTTTGTGAACGTCATTGGCTATCTCTGCTTAAAGCCTGTACTTTCTTCCCTTCGGGTGAGCTGCAGTTTCAACGTCTTAGCTAATCAAGACGGAATCCAGCTGCCGTCTTCCAGTGAGCCATATGACTAGATATGTAGTACAACGTCATCTCAGCGTAAGAACAGCGCTTAAGAAAATCTTTTAAATACCTAAGAAAGAAAGCAGAACTGCTTCCCAGTTTCTTTATACAAGTTAAATTCCTGTTTATACTCCGATTTTCTGGGAATAGTAAAATCTCCCTGTCACTCTTTGTTATTGCCAGAGGATGGAGCAAATAGTATATTAAGGTATTGGGGATATAAAGGTGTACTTGGCAGTGGTTCTGTGTGGCACACGTGCACATTGGGAGTGATATTTCTTCTAATTCAACAGAGTTGGCAGATTCGGCCATTCTGGGATGTTGAATTCAGAGAGCACTTCAAAGGTCTAGAGGCTACATAAGACAGTCAGATGTGTTGTTTATGGTCACATGTTTGGATTTCATGGCTCCTGTGTGGCTTCGCCTAAGGCCTGGGTTAGAATCTAGTCAGCGATATTGCCACCAATTGGCCTTTGTGAAAGCCACCTCTTAGAATACCATTTCCTCTCCTGGAAGAGAGGATGGTTCCTGCCCCCATGGGCATCATCCTGCAGATGCAAGCAAGAGCTGCAGGCTCTGACCTGATACCACAGAAGCCCGTGTGCCACAGAATCTGTTTTGATACATACCCACACGGATTACCTCTCCACACTTGGGATGGAGTAAGCTCGGAGCAAGTGTTGATGACCTTCAACACGTTTGCTCTTGGTTAGACTGCTAACCCACTTCCTGTGACAGCAGCCCAGGTCCATTGTCGTCATCCTGTGATTCAGGGAGGGACCCCAAGAGTTCTTTCTCAAACTGCTCAAGAGCTCTTGTTTCTGTTCTCTTTCCAGTGGCGCTCACGCTCTGTCGTTTATTTTATAGTTTTGTCTTTCTGAGAACTGAGTACAGAATTGGATAAAGTTGCCACACCCCTGCCTGAGTAGCTGTGCCTTGCAAGCAACAAGTCCCACAAATTTACGCCAGGAGGGGGCTGCAGGCCATGCTGGCTGGAGGTGGATATGTGCACAGTAGCCCTTACTGTTAGATAAATCCGACTGAAGCACAGCCTGGTACAAAGTGGACCCTGTGCTTTTTTCCCTGGGGTGTATTAAAACTCCAGCCCTCATCTAGGTCAGGAGAAAGAGAAAGAGAGAGAGAGAGAGAGAGAGAGAGAGAGAGAGAGAGAGAACAAGTGAGCATGTATGTCTCTGATGTGCACATGTGCTTGCTGATACACACGTGTGCATACTGCACATGCTGTCTTTGATTTCTATTTTACATACCTAGGCTTTCTTGCTGAAGCTGGGCTAGCTGGTTGGGTAATCTCATAACTTGCCCTGAGGGTTCCATCTCCACCTCTGGAGGCCTACAATTACAGGTAGGCCACCCCTTCTATGCAGCTTACGTACCTGGGTTCGGGGGTTTGCCACTGTAGTCCTCACGATGATACAGCAACTGCCCTCTTCTCTGAGCCACCTCCCCAGATCTTTCAGGATGGATTTCCTCATCGTGCTGTAGACCCACAACTTCTGGATAAGAAGGATTTTATAGGAACTTTTTAAGTGGCTTGCAAGTAGGTGGAACCTTCAAGAACTTCCCACCATACCCCAATCTCAACCCTAGCTCAAGATAGGGGACAGTTAGAGGATATGCAGTTCTACACGGCAGTGGATGTTTAGATAGGATTGGCATTGCAATTTTCTTATCTATCTGAAAGCTAACTAATTCTGGGCAAGGTGTTGGCAAGGTTGGGTTCTTCCGCAGCCTCTCTGGGACATACAGCCGGCTGTCACACTGTGTCCTCTCGGGCTCTTTCTTCTGTATGTGTCCAGTCCAGTGTCTCTGAGTGTCCAAATTGCCTCTTCTTGTGAGGCCTCCAGTCAGACTGAATTAGGGCCTGCCCTCATTTTTTCATCTTAACATTTATTTTTTTCCAAGAGAAAGCTTCATTTCTCATAGGAACTGTACCCATAAGTACATGAAATAAAGTTGAGTTTTCATGCAAACTATGTATAATGATATTTTATATATTATTTGCCACTTTATCACTCAGATTGACAAGGAGGACTGTAAGTCATTTCTAACAAATTGTTACATCCCAAATTGCAAAAACACATATTAAAGTAATAGCATCTAGTCGTCTGTATCTCTGCATAGGTTCTAATTTTAAAATATTTTAAAAAGTTAATGTCTGGTCTTAATATGTACATTTTAATAACAGCAAGTAATTCAGTGTTTTTATTGGAGTTGGTGATGTCCTTACTTTTCCATTCTGTGAAGTTATGATTTTAAAGAGACCTGTAAGGGCCACAGACAAGGGGGAAATTGCCAATCGCCAGAATAAAACTGGAAATGAGAGACAGCTTGCCCGGTATAATGCAGTTAATAGCAATAATAAACAATGGACGAGCCCTAGCAATGATTTGCATTGCTTCATATGAAAGTATTTAAATACTATTATGAACCATGGGAGTTTCCCCGAAGTGATAGTACTGAAAGATTTGGCATTTAATATGTAATTAAATTTAAATTAATCACAGCTGAGATACTGATTTTATAAGACTGGGCACTGTATAAGAAAAGGAAGAGACACCATGGTTCCAGGAAGTGTGAATATGGAGAATAGACTGTGAAGGGACCAGATGTACAGCAGCTGCCCATTAGGGAAGACCTTGTCTCTAAATGCAGTCACTTTCGGGGGCAGCCGCTATTCGGTCTTCAATAAACGAAAGGGAGGGGACATTTCTGCCTCTAACTATTGGGATGTGCTCAAAATACAGACGTGTCTAGCCATTTTAAACAGGAAGGATTTAATCACGGAACTTTAAGTTTGCATAAAATATTAGAAAACACCCAAGAATAAAGTCAGGGAAGCTGCTCTGGGAAAGTCTACCCAAGTGGCACGCAGAAACCCAGGCTACCAAGGTGGGCTCAAGCTGCTGGGATGAGCAGTAGCAAATATGTGTTTCTTCGGGGAAGGCCCAGTTGTGCCTTCAAAAGCATCCATGAGTCTTCTGTCAAGGACACCTGCCATGTGCACCCCTTCTGCAGCTACCTCTGAATGCCCCCCCCTTTCCCTTCTCTTCCCTTTTGAATCTTGGGCAAATAATATATCTTCCCCTGGAAGAACTGAATTCAAACCGCCCCTGGAAAGGCGTTCAAAACTGTCGGACTGCTGAAGCCTTTCCCATAGCCTGCTGGCGGGGTGAAACTTGGAGGAAATGCCTGGCTGGGTGGGCAGCAATTACACAGGAACACAGCGGGAACCACTGTGTTCCTCTGTTCGGTGACTCATGTGTCATGATGACCCCACCCATTGTTCTGAGTGCTCAGGTAGGCAGGAGCCAGGATCCTCACGGTGAGTCACCTACTGTCACTGCAGGCTTACTCCTGCAAAGAGTCCCAGAAACTTCCATCGTCTCCACTGAAATCGTAACAGGCAGCTACAGATTGAAATTGAATTGAATGTCAAAGAAATTCAATAATTTGCATAAAATCATTGTCTTAGGGTTTCTATTGATGTGAAGAGACACCATGACCATGACAACTCTTATACAGGAAAACATTTAATTGAGGTGGTAGCTTATGGTTTCAGTCCATTATCAGCATGCTGGGACAAGGTGCTGTCCAGGCATACATGATGCTGGAGAGGTAGCTGAGAGATCTACACCTTGTGCAGGCAATAGGAAAAAAATAGACGGAGACACTGGGTGTGTCTTGAGCATCTATGAGACCTCCAAACCTGCCTCTACTCTGACACACTTCCAACAGCAAGGCCACACCCACTCCAAGAAGGCCTCATCTCCTGATAGTGCTACTCCCTTTAGAGGTCACTACTTTAAACCACCACAGTCATGTAGCTGGAAGATGACAAACCTGGACTTAGAACCCCAGTCTGTATCTCCAACGGTGCCCTCTGTCCCTGAAAGTCACAGGTCCTATGCCTTCCATCTGTAATGCTGCCAAAGAATACAGCAAAGTGATCATTTCGCAAGTAATGAAAAGTAACTTTTCTTCAGAAGAAATAGCGTTGTACCAGACAACAGGCCCAGTTCCCTAGCTCTAACTTTTCTTCTGTAAAACAAAGCAAAACAAAAGCCTAAAACAGGAAAGCAAACCCTTCCTTGTTCTCAAACTGCCCTCCTACTTCTCATTCCTCCTACTTCTGCCTCATTGCCTCAATCTGCTTTTCTGTGAAAAAACACTGATCAAAAACAGCTTAGGGAGAAAAGTCTTCTGTCACCTCACTGTCTAGTCATCCCTGAGGGAAGCCAGGGAAGAAGCTGAAGCAGAGCCTGTGAAGGAAGCTTCTTAACTGGCTTGTTCTCCATGGCTCACTCAGCTTGCTTTCTTTTTTTTTTTTTTTTTCTTTTAGTAATTTTATTAAATTATAAAAAGTTTCCATTTACGCCCCTCCTCCCAACGCCCTCCCACTCCCCCCCTCCCTCTCCTCCTCCCTCTTTGTCCCCAAGGGAAGTCAGGGTCTCCTGCCCTGTGGGAAGTCCAAGTTCCTCCCCCCTCACTCCAGGTCCAGGAAGGTGAGCATCCAAACAGACTGGATCCCAAAAATCAGCTTGCTTTCTTACACAAACCAGGACTACCAACCCAGGGGTGACAATGCTCACAGCGGGATAGGCCTCCCCATCTCAGTCATATCGAGAACACACCCCACAGATTTGCCTAAGGGCAACTTGAGAGAGGCACTGTCTCAATTGAGTTTCCCTTTCCCAGATGACTCTGGATCATGTCCAACTGATGATAAAGACAAAACAAAACAAAACAAGTAAGCAGCAGGCTCATGCTCCCAAAAGTTCTTGACTTTGTTTTTATAAGAAAATAATTGTCAATGGCCATTAATGACTTCAAGAACAGAACCAATATGTATATGTAGATACAGATGTCAAGAGGATTTTTCATTTTGGGTTTGGATAGAGAATTGGTTCACACAATTATGGAGGCTGAGAACCCTTAAATCCATAGTCAGCAAACTGGAGATCAAGGGCAGCTGATGATGTTACCCAACCCAAAGTTGTGTTAGTGAGCCCAACAGGAAAAGCTGAAGGCCATAGGGCAGGTAGAGTCTTCCTCAGTTGCTTTGTCCTATGTTGACCCCTACTGATAACATGAGGAGAAAGGTGATCAATTTGCCCTCCTTCTTGGCTCTCAGTGATGAGAGTCAGGGAAACAGCTTCCCCTGTGCACTCATGCATACACATGTAACAGCGATTACTGAAAAAAGAGGCCATGAATTTGAAAGAGAACAAAGAGGGATACACAGAAGGGTATGAGACAGAAATGGGGAGTGGGAAATGATGTGATTATATTGTAATCTCAAAAAATGAAAGGAATTATGTTTGAAGAAATTTTTATTGATTTATTATTTTCAATATGACTCCTCAGATTAATGAGATGTTAGTTGTGCTTATATTTCTGAACAAGAACTTATACATAAACGAATAAAAATACAAAAAAAAACTAAAAGCAACAAAATGATTTAAATATTTTTTAAAAATTCACTCACTGGGTGTGGGAGAGGGCAGTGAGAGAGTCATTCGATTGAGAACAAGGTGTAGAAACAAATGTGTTTGAGAATGCTGTGAGAAAGCCCATTCATTACTTTGCATGCTTACTATAAAGTTGGTTTTAAAAGGAGAGAATGGGGAGATGGCTCAGTTGGTAAAGTGCTTGCTGCACAAGCGTGAGGACCTGAGTTTGGAACCCTGCACCTCCATAAAAGTTGGGTGTAGTAGCTCTAACTCCAGCCCTGGGAGCTGTGCGGGATCTGGGACAGGATGTGCACTAGCAAGCTCAGGTAGTGGCTTCAGGTTCAGAGAGAAATACTGGCTCAAAAGAGACAAACAGTAATTGAGAGCTGTGGACCCAGCCATAAACAAGGCACTGATATCAACCCCTCTGTGGTTCAGAGAACACTGTGGAAGAGAGGGCTGGGAGGATGTGAGCAGCAGAGGACAGGATGAAGGGCTGAACTCAGTACAGCCTCTAGACGCAATGGAACCGTGGCCATGACTAACACACAACTGTCATTGCCTGCAGGGCCCAAACTGGTCATATCAACAATTAATGCAGGAAGCAAGGTGGGGAAAACAGCTAAAGGCGTTCTACACTTCTTTGAATTATTGGCTACGGATAGAATCTTGGTTAGGTAGAATCACCTGATAGAATCTAGGGGAGGTAGAATCACCTGATAGAATCTGGGGGCAGTAGAATCTCTGTCTTCAATTTTGTACCCACTGTTGAGCCATCCAGCATCCAATGGCTAACTCCACATCTGTGGTCACACTGATGGCCTTGGTTATCTCAGCGGGTAACATAACAAAATGAATAGACATGAAGGTGACAAAGAGATCTGGGGGGAGGGTGGGCAGAGGTAATAGTGAGGCAGACGGAGTGAGAATGGTTAGTTTGCATAGCATTTATGTGTAAAATTGTAGAATGAAAAAAGAAACAAAAAGACCAATGATAACAGTTAAAAATAAGGTGGTAAGCAATAGGGGAAGACACCTATTTCTGGTCTCCAATCACATTCTCAGGAAGATTCTACAGACTACAAATAGAGGATGCTTTGCCCAACCTGGCTCTTGTATCAGAAAAGAGATGTATTTGAAGTTACTTGTATTAAAACAGTTCAGAGTGCAGTTTTCATAGATAGCAGATAGTAACAAATAGATTGGGAATCCAGAAAGAGAAATTGATCAGAATCAGTGGAAATTTTTTATATGTAGAATGTCAACACAATCTGAAAGAGTAGACCACTTCATAAAGCATTAGGTAAGCATCATTCATTTAATTTAATTTAATCATTCATTTAATTTAACTATTTAAATTTCTATGCAGCAACGCAATTACAAGACACACAGAAAAGTATAGATGTATTGGTTATGTGAGAAGATCTCAAATATTAAGAACTAAAAATGAAAAGAGAAGATACACATGTCTTGTTTTCCTGGGAAAGCAGGCAGGCACATTCCCTAGATTAAGCCTACATTAAAATAACATGGTGATCTTCAACCTGTCAATTTAGACACAATTCCAATTTTCATAAGTGCTAATATAGGAGAACAGAGTGCTCAAGTGCCTGTGGGGCACAATACAAAACCAATGCTCTTTATATTTAAATACATATAAAACCCTTTGATTCAACAACTCCACCCTAAGAAATTCACTGATATCTCCATGTGGAACACACTACAGTATCTTTAAAAAATAATAGTGTAAAAGCCCTTGTGATAGTTTGTAAATGTAATAGGAGGTATAATAACACAAAGCTTTAACTATCAAGATGTGTATTAGCAAGAGCTAAGAGAGGAGGTAAGCCATGTCAACATATTTTTAAAATGTAATTTACACTGTAATTGGTAAATCTGTGGTCACTTTTCCCCCACGTCTCTGTGAAAAGGGAGACACTTGAGGTCATATGTGTTTAGTCATTTCCTCCCTCCCTCCCTCCCTCCCTTCCTTGCTCTCTCCCTCCCTCTCTCTCTCCCTCTTTTCTTCCTCCCTCCCTCCCTCACTCCCTCGCTCTCTCTCCCTTCCTCTCTCTCTCTCCCTCTTTCCTTCCTCCCTCCCTCCCTCCGTTCCTTCCTTCCTTCCTTCCTCACTCACTCCCTTCTTCCCTCTGTCCCCCCTCCCTTCTCTCTTTCTTTCCCTCCTTTTGATTATTTTTATCACAATCTGTATGATGGGGGAATATGTTCCATCCATTATATAGATGAGCAAGCCTAAAATAAATAATGTTGATAGAGTATTATTAGCTCATGAATAATATTTTGGTTTCTGACCATTGTAGAGATGAGTTAAATATAGCAAAACTTTGTAAATATATTGTTCCCCCAAAGGTGATCATGCGCAATATGATTTCTAGTAAATGAATGTTAGATAATACAAATATAGGTATCAAGGAGTTTTAATTTTGTTGTACAATCTATGGAGACCAACGTGATTGACACAAAAGCACTATTTACTGTATAAGTGAACGTATCCCTGGCTCTACCACTAGAGGACAGCAGGGGATCAGGCATCTGTAGAAGATGCACGAATACTGGAATGACAAAATCCCCCACTATACAGACAGGCTCGTGAAACGTGGCTGGACTTTTCCAGTTCACAATTCTATCTGAAAAAATGTGGAGTGGGTTGTAAATCTAAATCGCTCAAACATCTTTGCCAACAGGCTGTATTTTAAACACAAGATACACTCATGTATTGACTACTGAAGTTTAACCACTGAACCAACAAATGTTATTTTAGCTCACATCTGATGGGATGAGCTAGTTGCTCTTTTTAATAACCATTGCACTGCTGGGGGCAAAGAGAGGCCGAGTAAGTAAGACTACTCGCTGCCAGCTCTGACAACCACAGACCCATCCCCAGACCCCGCCTGATGGAAGGAGGGAATCAAACTCCTCAAACAAGTTGTCCTCTGACATTCACATGCAACACAACCCCCCACAAACATACCACCCTACAAACACACACACACAAACACCATACACACACACACACGCACACACATACACACACACACACTCACATACCATACACACACATACACACCCACATCATTCCCCAAAGACACTATACACACACACATACACACGCACACACCACACACACACACACACACCACACACACACACACCATACATACCCACACACACACCATACACACACACCACATACACACAAACATCCACACACACCCCACACCATACGCACACATACACACACACACACCACACACCATACACACACATACACACACACACACACCACACACACATCATACACACACAGAGAGAGCATTTATTCAGACCTTCCTGTCAGTCAGTCAGTAAAGTGTTTCAAGCACTTTACTTCTATTGTTCTTTGCACAGCACGCCGTCAGTTCCTTCCTTCCAGAGGGACCACTGCCCTGTTCCCATGGCTCTAGTCTCCTGGAAACTGCATGGAGAAAGCCAACCTAAATGTCTAACAAATGCTAATAATTGCTTCTGTCTGTTGATCCTAGTTTTCCTTTTATAGAAAATTATTTTCTTGGGAGATTTTCAAGGAAATGCAGTCATTTTGCATAGTGGACCTCATACTTGGTTACTTAAGCAGTATGTTCTTGACATAGGAACAGTGATGCGCATCCATAGACAGCTATTGATCCCTACTCACCTCCCTCCTTCTCCTTCACATACACATGCACTGTGTACCTCACACATATATGTAACACACACCACACACACACACACCACACCACCACACATACATACCACACACATACACCACACACATATACACACATACTACACACAACACACACATACATATACACAATACACACCCATGACATACATACACACACATACCCCAAAACATACCACACACACCACACACATATCACACACATACATACACACAGCACACACACCACACAATATACACACATTATATACACACTATGTAAACATCACACACACCACACAAGCATACCACACACATGCCACACACATATCATACACACATCACACACACATACCACACACATATACACATATCACACACACATGTACACAGCACACACAAATAAACACAGCACAAACAAACATGCACACAGCATGCACACATACACACATACACAGCACACATACCACACACATCACATATGTATATACACATACACTACCCACACAGCACACACATATACCACACACACATCACATATGCATATACACATACACACAGTGCACATATATCACACATACCACACATATCACACATGCATATACACACACTACACACACAGCACACACACATACCACACACAAATGCACATACACACATACACACAGCACACACACATCACACACACCACACACACAACACATACCTATGCACACACGATACACATCACACAAACATACATGCATATTGCACACACATCACACACACATGCACACAAATGTCGCACACATCATACACACAGATACACACATCACACACATCACAAACACACACATGCACATCCCACACACATCCCACACATACACAGCATACCACAGTCAGGCCTGGGGGTGTCCCTAGTATTCCCCTGTCCCCAAAGCTTGTTTCCTCATACCTTAGTGCAGTTCATGGGTAAGTTGCACAGGGGCACAGCTTTTCCATACCCGTGAAGAAGCAGAAGTGTCACTATGGACTCGTGGTTATTTATATCACCTTGATTTAATGCTGGCAGGTCAATTCATTGCTTGACTCTTTATACTATTCTTTTAATCGTCTTGTCGTTCATTTCTGCCCTCATCTTTTTAAATTCTTGCCACTGCTTTGGGTTTTGCTTGTTCTTGTTTTCCTAATAATTCAAGTAATGCGATTGGGTTGTGTACTGGAGATCTCTGATAGTTTAGTATCTAAGGTCAGAGCTATAATTTTTCTTCTTGGGGTTGCTTTAGGTGTGCCTCAGGGTTATTTCTGGCAAATTGTGTTTAATTTTCATCTGATTTTAGATTCTATGATTCTTCATTTTTTATTTCTTTAACGACCTTCTAGTTATTCAAGAGTGTTATTTTGTTTAGTCTCATGTATTTGCGTAGTTTCCATAGTTTTTTTATTTCTGGTTTTAGCCAACTATGATCAGATAAGATGCAAACAATTCTTTAAATTTCTTTGTGTTCTTTAAGGTCTTCTTTGTGGCCTAGACTGTGGTCTGCATCAGAGAAGGCTAGGCGGGCTGCGAAGACAAATGTGTCTTCCATATCTGCTGGCTGGATGGAATGTTCTGTGTAGACCTGACGATCCACTTGACCTTGTGACAGTTCCTCTGTTAACTTTTAATTTGGAGGACTGTCTAAAGATGAGTGGACCCTGGAGCCATACTCTTTCACTGTCACTGGGACCATTTTTGTCCGTTAGTGTTTGTTTTATGAAACCAAGTGCCCCCGAATTTAGCACATACACATATATAATTGTTATATCTACTTAATGAATTGATCCTTTGATTACTTCCAGAATAGCCCAGAATAGCTGCATAGCTACATCAGGTTTTTTTCCAGCTTTCATTCACTTTCTGAACCATTTCCTTCCTTTGATTCAGTCTGTGGGTATCTTTGCCAGTGAGTGAGTTTCTTGGAGGTAAGAGATCTAGTTTTAAACTCAACCTGTATCTCTCTATTGGTGAACCAAAAGCATTCACACCTAAGCTATTACTGAGAAACATATACTAAGTCCTCTAATTTTGTTGATTGTTCACATAGATGATTGGATGATTGTCCTTTACTTTCTCTCCAGTTAACTTTAGGAATATGACCATTTACTGAGCTGGACATGATGTATTTCTAGTATTATTCATGTATTTTTCTCATATTTATTCTTTATTCTTCCTGTGGTTTTGTGTTGAGACTCTCTTTTCTCCTCAATGTACGGCATTCCTTTAAGTCTCCTCTAATGCTGGCTTCCTGACCATGAATTTTGCCTTATTCTGTGTTTGTCCAGAAACACCCATCTTTTTCATCTATTTTCAGATTGCTGGGCTGAATATAGCCATCTTGACTGGAAATTATTTCATTTTGGAGCTTTAAAGATACCACTGAATGCTTTCCTAGATTTTAGGATTACTGACTGAAGGGTTGGTGTTAACCTGGAGTGTTTGCCTTTGGAGATGAGTAGATGTCCTTCCCTTTTAGCTCTTACTAGTTTTCCTCTGGCTTTGTGGTTGCTGCTGTGGTCTGACTAGACTGTCATTGAGAAGTTTTTCTGGCAAGTGTCTATCATTTGCTGTGCACTCTGCCCTCTCACGTTGGGAAATGTTCTGTTGGAAGCTCACTGGATGAATTTTCCATGTCTTTTGATTTTATCTCAGATCTCCTCCCCACCATTGATCTTGATGGTTTGGTTGCATTCAAGAAGTATTGGATGCTGTGGTTCTACTTCCTTATTAATTTTTGTTAATGTTTACATCAGTACTTCCTCAACATCAACCTCCTTTCCAGATATTCTCTCATCTGGTCGGTTTAGTCTCTTGGTGATGCTTTCTGCTGTGTTTTTTGTTTGACTCATTGAGGTTTTTCTTACTAATATTTTTGTTCCTGTCCTCCCGTCTCAATTTTCTTGCTAAACTTTCTTACCAAGCTGGTTGTGTGTTCAGTCCCTTGGCTAATCTTTTTCTTTATGTTCTTAACTTTCCTCTCAGGTCCTACATTGTAAGCAGGTGTTTATGGCTTCCTTAAGGTTACTGATACTTTTTATTAATAATCTTCATCTGCCATTTTGTCTCTTTGCATTAGGTGGCAGATGAATTGTGAATTTATGGAGGAGTCAAGTTGTTGGGCCTCTTCATATTGGTTTGAATTTCTAGTTTCTGTGGGTTTTGTTGCTTTTGTTCTTGTTTTTTCAACAAGGACTCACTATGTAGTGTGGAACTTGTTTTGTGGACCAGGCTGGTCCTAAAATGCAGCAATTTTCCTTTATTTCATGAGTTTGGAATTAAAACATTTATACCCTCATAGCTTTTCGTGTTTCTGTATTTTGTTTTGCACCTCTATGTTTTTAAAGAGCTTTATTAGTTTTTTTGAAAACTTAAACAATGTTTTTATCACACTTACCTCTCCCACACCCCTTCCTGAAATATACCCTCTTCTCTACCCATCCAACTTTGGGTCTGTTTTCTGTTTTTGCTTATTTTTATGCCCATTGAGTCCAATTGATGCTATCTATATAGTCTCGAATGTCTAGTCTTCTACAAGAGTGTGGTTGTCCTACCAGGGTCTACAATCTTCAAGAAAACCGACGACCTCTCCTGGCAGCATCAGTTCCTAGCAGCTCCTCAGCTCAAGTTGGGAACTTTTATCTTCACACTACCCGCGTGGTGGGATTTGGCTTTGCACAGGTCTTGTGCGTGTTGTGTGTTACAAGCTCTATCAGTTCCTATGTGCAGCTGCCCTGTAGCCCGGACGATGCTGTTTCCCTGTACTCATTCACTACCTCTGGCTTTCATGTCCTTTTTGTCCCCTCTTCTGCAACACTTCCTGAGCCTTATGAGGAGGGGGTGCAGTACATATGTTTCTCTTAGGAATAGGTATTCCATGGTCTTTCTTATTCTCTGTACTTTGACCAGTTGTGAGATCCTGTGTGTGATTATTTCGGGGCTAAGTGACCGGGAACCAACAAGCAGCCTGCTGCTACAAATCTTTGCGCTTGCCCAGCAAGCACTGTTACTGCCCCAGCCATCTTCCCCTCAGCTGCCATCATCTGAATTCCTGAATAAGCTAGAGTTTGTATGTTATATGATTGCCCATGTGTGTACAGACGCCTACTTAGGAAGGAGTAGATAGAGGGAGGTGAGGGAGCAGGCAGAGACAGGAAGCTGTACTAATAATATCTAGCAGTCAGTCCTCACAGACACTAGGATGAATGGGCACAGGGCTGTAATTTCAGCTCCTTGGAGACTGAGGCAAGAAGATCATGAGTTAAAGCCTTACCTGGTTTTGCTGTGGTGTGTTTTCATTTTCATTTACTACAGGGCATTTTTTAACTTTTTTTTTTAAATTTCCTCTATGACCCATTCATGATTCGGTAATGAATTGTTTAGTCTCCATGAGTTTATAGATTTAATAGAAGTTTATTTGCTGTCTGTTTTAAGTTTTATTGTATTACTATCAGATAGAATACATGGAGTTATTTCAAGCTTTCTGAATTTGTAAGAATTTTTTTGGTTCTAGGATATGGTTTATTCTAGGGAATGGACAATCTCTAAAACGTGCTATTGAATAGAATGTACTTTTTGGTGCTTAAGTAGATATTATATATATGTGTGTGTGTGTGTGTGTGTGTGATATGTGTGTGTGTGTATACATACATAAATGGGGGTTAAGTCCTTTGATGCATAATGCAATTTAATTCTGTTATCTCTCTTATTTTTTTCCCATATGACTTGTCTAACAGAGAAAGAAAAGTATTGAAAGCACCTGTTATTGATGAGTTGTTGTCGGTGTTGTAGTTTAGTGGGAAGCGGGAACCAACCACAATATACAACAAACCCATGTGGAACTTGTTTAAAATGAGGCCCTTTGTGTATGAATACAGAGTCTTCTGTGGATACACAATGCATGATGTTGTGATGCACAGATGTAGGGCTCTGGACTGACTACATAATTTCCTAAATGGTGACAAGTGCATGTGTGGCTGTAAGATTCTGGTGCTGGCTAGGTGCATCTTGCCAGGTGACAGGGTCAGGCCAACGTAATGCCTGAATGCTAACAGTCAGTCTGTGTCTTTAAAATCAGTAGTACTTTTGTAAAGATAAAATTAAGCATACCATCATTTGGTGCACATATAATTAGGATATTAATGTCTTCTTGGCTAATTATTCCCCCGTTTAGAATGAAGTTTGCTGTTTCATCTCTCCTGAATAGTTTTCTTTTGAAGCCTACTTTTGTCAGATAATAGGGTAGCAGTGCCTGACTGCTTCCCAAATCCCATTTTATCGGAGTATTTGTCCATCCTTTTCCCTACCATGGTTCCTATCTTTAAAGTTAACGTGTATTTCTTATATACAAAAGATAGATAAACTTTGTTTCTTGGTTCGTTCAGCTAACCTGTTTCTATTGATTGGAAAACTGAGGTCGTTAATATTTAAAGTTCTTATTGAAACATATATGTAGATTGTGTTCATTGCGTTGTTGGATTCTGGCAGCAGTGTTTATGTTCTACAATCTCTTAGCTGTGTTCATTCCTCTCTTTACACTGAAATAGTGTGCCCTGCCCTGTAGTTTCCTTAAGTTTGATTTGTTGGATATAATTTGTTTAGATCATGAGAAGCTTTCCTTTTTCCTTCATCTATACTTGGCATGCATTGACCCCAGCTCTTTTGGTTTTCAAAGTTTCCACTGAGAAATCAATTGTTATTCTGATGGATTTTTCTTTACCTGTGACTTGTTTTATCTCTTGAAGCTTCCAATACACTTTCTTTGCTTTATATACTTAGTATCATGACTATGATATGTTGTGGGGATTTTCTCTTCTGGCCTTGTCCTTTTGGTATTCTTTGTGCTTCTCGTACCTGTGAAGTTATATCTTTCCTTAGTTTGGATGAGTTTTCTCCCCCGATCTTATTGACAATCTGGTTTATGTCATTGACCTGGAATTTTTCTCGCTTATCTATACCTGTGATTTGACATTTGGTCTTTTCACAATGTCTGATATTTCCTGTGTATTCTTTTCCTATGTGATTTTTTTAAAAAAAAATGTTTCATATTCTTTTTTTATTTCATTTAAATCCGTTACATTATCTTGAAGTCCTGATATTCTATATTCTTGCTTGATTCATTATGCTTGAGTTATCTTGTTGGATTACTGGGATTTTAAGATCCATCTTGTCAATGTTTCTTTTTTCTTTAAATTCTTTTAATTCTTTGATGACGTTTATAATTAATTGTTCTTTTAAATTCTATGTTCTGGAGTTCATCTAGGTAATTCTCACTGGCAGACAATTATACAAGACTGGTATGTCTTTTAGATGGGATACTGGCTTAATTTTTCATATTGTTTTTATTTTGTGATGAAATATTGACATGCGGACTTCTCTTATTAGTCTTATATCAGTTATAAGTAAAGTAGGTTGGGCCAAAAGAGAGGATTTGTGGGTCAAGTTGGGCCTAGGGGCTGAAAAAAGCTTAGATGGAATGAAGTCAGGTAGACACAGGGGGCTGAGATGGTGTGCAGGATATGGATATTGGTACAAGTCTGGAATTTGGGGGGTTATTGGGTGTACGTGGAGAGTAGGAGCAGGCAGACTCACCGAGGCAGACCCTAGAGAAAGATGTGCTGTCTGGAAAGGTTGGATGTGGTATGAGTGTAGCCTGCCGGCCAGTGACAGCCAAGGAAGCTCATGATAGAAGCCTAAAGGTTGGTTGTGATACTAATAGAGATGGCCTTACTCATCCAGGACACTGGATATGGAATCCAGGCTAGATCTGGGGGCTGGTGTGCATGTGTAAATCAGAGATCAGGAGAATCCACCCAGCTAGAAGGGTTTTGGGGATCTGTCTGTGTGGTCATGTGTGGATGTCTCATGCTTAATTTTAAACAGATATTCCTAGGATGTAAAGTAAACATTATTTTGCTGAAGAAGGCAATAGGAAGAGACGTACATGTAGAAGAAGGGATAAACGGATTGGAGTTCATCCCTTGAACAGAAGAATTAATTCTTTATCTTTATAGTTGTGTCTTTCTATGCTTTCTCAAATTTTCCTTTTCAATATGTTGCTGTTGTTTGAAGCCCTGTCCCTCACTGACTGCTGCAGAGGGAGAGCTGGCCCAACTCTCACCACGGGCAAAGGAGAGCCGACTCTGCCCCTCACCTGAGGGAGAGTGGTCCCAGCAGAGGCCCAGACTGACCAGCTCAGCTATCACCCAGGCCCACATTCAAGGCTTTGAGTTGGTCCACCTCACCATCTAACCTGTTATGTACGACTTGTTGGAGAGTGTGAGGGACTGGTCCTATGGAATCATGCAGGATCTTCATGCCTGGAGCAACAGCAGGATACCCAAGAGTTATGGTGAAGGCCAAGTATTGATGGCATACCAAAAGCTAGAGGCCTTGAACCAAACCAACAACTCATTGCAATAAACAATTGCAAGTAAAGCTGTTTGAACAAAAGGGTGCATTCATGACATATTGCATCTCCCAATGACACTAAAATGAATGAAGAGGTAATGAAGAGGTAGATATATATTTGATTTTTCTTTTTATGGAGGGATGATGCAAGGGTAAAGGGCAAGCATGGAGGGACTGGAAAATAAGTGGTATTGTGATGCATGATGTAAAATTCTCAAAGAATCAATAAAAATTATGTTTAAAAATAAGTTGCTTTTATACAGAACACAGTAAGAAATATTACAAAATAAGCTATAAGCAAAGCAAACTGTGTATTCCTCATTCTGCAATCTAATAAAGCTTCTCAGAGAAAGTGTGTTTCCTCTTTAAATGGCCCATTAGGTTCCCTCATAGTCATGATGATTTATAGTCTTATTCCTTCCCTCGCATAAATACTGGTTATATATTAAAGTCAGTGCATCTTCAAAATGTTACCTTGCAAGAATGTGATTTACCTCTATTTAAAGTTCGGTTTGGAGCATTTTACTTCATTCAAGGTGGGTTGGGTTCACAAATATTTATATCGGAATCTGATTAATACTGAATGTTTTTCTTTTCTCTCTGAATAATCACAAAATACACTTTGAATCACACATGTATCAATAAAATACACGAATCATACATTAAGAAAGTCTCCCCATCACAAGACTAGTGCTCTGGATTTAATCTTCATTTGGGCCTGAGGTATCAACCATCCACTCTGTCACCCTGTCACAGGTGGTCCTGAATTTGAGGAACATAGATGCAATAGGTCATTATGAAGGGGTACTGGAGCTTCTATATTCAAAATTCATTCTTCAAAGACGATATCATATGGCTGGGTTCCCTTTGTAGCCTAGCCCCGAGCTCTCAAGCCTCTTGCCTTGGCTTCTTGAGCACTGGAATTACAGGCAAGTCCTGTAGCATGAATTCTAATTGATCTTAATAATAAAAACCCCAAGACAGATAAAGGGGTTAATGCTGAAAGATGAGGGAAGCAGAGCTGTCAGCCACCAGTTCTTACCGCTATCTCAGATGGAAAGGGCTCTGTCTCTCCAAATCCTCAGACTGAATGCGATGCTCCTGTCTCCTCCAGCCTTGTATACCTCTCTCCACCCAGCCATATCTCTTCCTGTCCCCACCTCCCTAGTGCTGGGATTGAAGGCTTATGACTCCCAAGTACTGGGATTAAAGGTGTGAGCTACCACTGCCTGACTCTCTTTCTCTTTTAGACTTGATCAAGTGGCCTTGAACTCACAGAGATCTGTCTTTGCCTCCTGAATGCTAGGATTAAAGGTGTGTGCCACCACTACCTGGCTTCTATGGCTAACTAGTGGGGCTAGCTCTGCTTCAGGCAAACTTTATTTGTTACAGTACAAACAAAATATCACCACAAGGTTCCACCATGCCTAGATCAAAACACATTTTATAAACCCAGTCTAAACTCGAATGTATGCCCAAGGATGTTGCTATTTCTCTTCCATCTGTTCCTTTTTTTTCTTTCAAGTTCCTATGTGGTCTGAAGATGATCATAAATATATCCTGTCCTGTGTGTTCTGATTATGTAATCCATGTAGGGGAAAGTTTTAAAAGAAAAAAGTTCTTGAGCTAAATATAGAAAAGTTGTGTAGTAAATATCAGATTAATTGTAGGAAACAGAGAAAGGAGGCTTACAGGTGCGTTAGGAGAAGAAGCTGAATATTCTTCCACTGTGGTATCCTGATTATACCAAGAGCTATCTCTTGGAAGTGTGAAGAGAGTAATTCTTTCAGTTTTGGTTTTATTGCTGGAAAGAGATGCCATGACCAAGGAAACTCTAATAAAAATAAATCATTTAGTTTGGGACCTGTTTTCAGTTCTAGAGAGTTAGTCCATTATCATGCTAGTGGGGAGCGAGGCAGCAGGATAGGCAGGCATTGTGCTAGAGAAGTAGCTGATAGCTTCAAGTCCTAATTTATAGGAACCAGGCATAAAGAGCTACTGGGCATGGTGTGGGCTTTTGAAACCTCAAAGCTACCCCAAGTGCCATACACCCTCCAACAAGACCATATGTCCTAACCCTTTGAAACCTTCTCAAATAGTTCCACTCCTTGATGACTAAGCATTCAAATATGTGATCCTATATGGGCCATTTTCATTCAAACTACCACCGTAATAAACATCACACTTACTGATAAGCATCCCTTACCTACACTACAGGTAAAATGAGATGGTTGATGGATCATGTCTCTCATGATCCGGTGGTTCTTTTGCTTTTGTTTTTAGAGACCTGGTCTCACTATGTAGTTCCAGCTTAAGCATGTGTTCCTTCCTTCTCCATCATCCTCCCAAGTGCCTGGGTTACAGACCTACACCACCATGTCTGCTAGATGGTTTTTCTTTTAATAGTACTTTGCTAAAGAATTAATTTTTTTGCTTTGGTTGGAAAGAGATCAATTAATAAGCATCAGCATGAAAGGAGGAGATCATGCGGGTTTGTAAAATAAAGACCCTGATTCAAAAAGCCTGCACAAATGTGCTTATTATTCTTCCTGTTTGGCTCAGGAATTAATGGATTAGACAGGTTCTTATGATGTCCTCTGTTTCCCTATTGGAGAAGGATTTGACAAGCTGAGCTACTCTCGAATGAAACAAATGTTAGCTCCGCAGCACAGAGACAAGAATGTACAGTGACCTTGTTTGTGTCTTGACTGTAATCCTCAGTAATTGTCCAAGATTTTGTGCAAAGAGAGCCAGAATTTGCTGTGTACTAAGAGTTTTCTATGAGAAGACAAGAATCTAGTCTTGAATCAAGACCAAGAGCTTTGGGGAAGGCTTATCACTAATAACCCCCAAAAATGAGAGGGGAAAGGGCTCTTTTCGTTTTATCTCCTCAAAAGGTTCAAAGTCCTATTCATCCCCAGCTCCTGCAATAATAGAAGTCTTTCCTGTCTTTCTCAACTTGAATCTTCCTGAGTATGGTCAGTAATGAAGAAGTATGTGGAAAGAAAGTTCTTCATTTCAAGGGGAAAGCGAAGAGCTGAAAATAATCACTGAGAATATTCAGTGTCTATTTTCCAGAAGGCAATCAACACACATTGCTCTACAAAATTAAGTGTCTTAAAAATAGTTGTTTGAGTCTTGGGAAGAACAAGCAACAGAACATTAGAGTGAGCTTTGCGATTCTGTCTGAACCCAGCCAAGAAGAAGTGATAGCAAATGCTGGCATGGATGCGGGGAAAGAAAACCTCTTTACACGGGGGATAGCAATGAAGGCTGTGGGAAATAAATAAAAAAATAAAGATAACCCCTAAAATCAAATTATAGGATTTTACTATACCACCCAGGGTGTACAATTGAGGATTTGATGTGAGGATATGACAGAGATACTTGAATATTGTTGCATTCTTTACAGTAACCAAAAAAAAAGGAACTAACTTAGATATCCATCAACAGATGAACAGGAAAATACTGGTAATACGGAGGTCTAAAGGGGCTGAAAAGCAACCAAGAATGCTGATCTCTCACTGTGCCCAGAATTCTCTACTAACATTTACTGTGCTAAATGGGATTGAACTAAGGGATGGTCAGCAAAGATGCAACTAACTGGATGGTTAATTCTGAAATGCAGCCACCATCACAAATGAAATAATAGAGGCCATTAAATAGAACACCAACTTAAGGCCAAGGTAAGCAAAAACAAAAACAAAAAAACATTACAAGTGTACACTCCAGCCAGGGGCCTTAATATAAACTTCATCACTGGAGCATGAATAAAGAGCATTGCAGAATGTAGATATAACTCTTATAAAATTTTCAAAATGAGAATGAATTTGTAGCCAGTGCACAGCCAAGAAACAGAACCACACACTCCTGACAGGCCCATCTTGCCCTCCTTTTCTTTACCCGCCTATGAGAGGAGCTGCCCCTGATCGCTAACACATAGGTTTACTGCCTGTTTACTCAGGTAGATTTTCACATGTGAATCTGGTTTTTGCTTTTCTTCTCTCAAAACAGGGTTTCTCTATACAACAGTCCTAGCTATCCTGGAACTCTCATTCTAGTCTAGGCTGGCCTCAAACTCATAGAGAACTGACTGCCTCTGCCTCCCAAGTGCTGGGAGTCAGAAACACCTTCCTCTCATTAGGAACAATTCAAGACTCACACACTGTAGGTGGTTAGAGTGTCTGAGCACTACTTTGGATAGTGTGTCCCTCCAGAGAATTTCTGTCTCTGCCCCAGGGAACGTTTTTTCCTGTCTTGTGTCCTAATTCCCCAAACTAGCGGATCTCATTCACCATCACTCTTCCTTTTAGTACATTTTATTTCTCCTGAAGAGGTCTTTAATGAGGAATTTTCCCAGAGATAAATTTAATTCCATTCAAATGGAGTGTTTTCAGAGATGGCCGCAAAGCACACTGTGAGGCAGAATTTTTCCTGCTTTATCCAGCAAGGCTCTATTTACCACTTACCCTCTGCCTGGCACTTACAATTCATACAACAACAGAGACAAAGACTCTCTCCTTATGTAGATGCCGTCATAAATACAATGAATTTATATTAATATAACAGTACACGAGGTAAAGGTCTGATTGGGATGTGTTGATCAAGGAGGCCCCATAGGACCTGAACTCAGAGGTTAAGTTGTGGTTTTCCACAGACAGGGTGTGGAGCTTAACAGTAGGGAACAAAGTAATGTCTCGGGAGACAATGAGCAGACCAAGTGCTAGTGTGGTGATGGAGAGCCAGTAGATTCTAGCTCACCTTTGCGCTGTAGACACTGCTGTCCAGTGACTAGTCTTGTTTATGGTTAAAACCTGGACATTTAAGTATGGCAATTGGTTTTGCAGAATGAAACATATTGTGAAGACCTCTCGAGAGCTTTGGCCTAATTGGTTTCGTTTGCATAAACAGATTGGGATTTTTTTTTCGCAAAGCATTATTGCATTGAGATAAAACCAAACCAAAAAAGTTGTGCATTTTAACAAATACCTGATTTGGTTGCATCCATTTATGAATCCTTACATTTGCTGTAAGAGGAAAGATTCTGTGTGCAGAGAAAATGTAGAGAAGACATGAATCTCTCAGTCAGCAATGTATCCGGGCAAAAGTGTTTTGTCAATGGCAAATACATACAACCTTTGTTTGCCCCTTTTGTTTATCAAGCTAATCAAACCTAACAATTCAAAAGCCTTTCCTTTTGCAAGTCTGAAATGATTCATCTTTTTGCTTCCTCTATTAATATTAATAAGAACTGCTTTGAGCTAGTTTTAGTGAGAATGAGGAAAACTAGTCAACCCTTTCTAGTTCAAAAAAATCACATGGGGTTATCCCAATTGACAACAAAGAGGACCCTAAGAGAGACAGACATAGATCTAATCTACATGGGAAGTAGAAAAAGACAAGATCTCCTGAGTAAATTGGGAGCATGGAGACCTTGGGAGAGGGTTGAAGGGGAGGGGAGAGGCAGGGAGGGGAGCACAGAAAAATGTAGAACTCAATAAAAAAATCAATAAAAACAAAACAACACAAAATCCCATGGGAACAACCTTCAATCCCTATACAATCATTATCTTGTTCTCAGACGTGGTAAAAGACAGGAAGGGAGTGAACTGTAATGCTAGTGCGTGTTTTCACTCACTGGTAGCACTCCCCACCGCCCAGAAAGAGAAGATGGTGCCCTTAGGACTTATCATGAGTCTTTCAAGTACCCTGACTTATTCTGGCTTTGCCCTGGGAACATCACATCCACAAATTTCTTGAAAATCAGGTCAAGTTTGGCATTCAGCAAGAATTCAGAAAACTCTTTTATGTGGACAGTGATTCATTAAAGTTCAAGAATTGGCTCAGTGTTGTTAAGCGAACAACACAAAGAAAACCTTGGCAATGCACAGAAAATTCCAGATCAGACAGAGCACTCAGCTCTGCATCGACCGCAGAGGTTCTGCTTCTGCTGAAAGAAGCACCATTCATTGAAAGACGCGGTGTCGAGAGCCACTAGACACTTTCAAACTCTCATTTGACATTTCCAAATTCTAGCCCAAGAGCTTGTGTTCTCTCTCTTTCCCCCTTTAACTCCTCTAACACGTGTTACTGTTTGAACGAGAGCATGGAAACGGCCTCTCTTCTTTGTAGAGAGTTCAGGAATCTGTCAGGATTACGACAGAGCACATGCTCTTCAGCGATGACTGCAGATCTGACTGTTTCTGTGTTTGTTTACTTTTAATCTAAACTACACCATGTGATTTGTCTCTAACTGGGTGAGCGCTGTCTAGTGTGTCCTTAAGAATTCTCTGTAGTCTCCTTTCTCGATTTCTCACTCCCTGATCACCAGAGGCTGTAACAGGAGAACGCGAAACAAATGAGCTTCTATTTCCAAGGGGCCATTCCTGCCGCCATTAGACTACTCTCCTATTATATGTGATTGCTGCCTGGGTGGGTTTTACTTTCTGTAACAATCTCTTTGCAGTTCTTTGATTTCATAGATGATAAAGCAAAATAAGCAGTTTGGGATTCTATATAGGAAAAAAATGTTGTTGAAATCCCTAGTTAGCTCACACATAATTTCCTATAATACTTCTGTTGTGAAACACAGGAATCTTTTGGTGGGATTCATCACGGGTGCCTTAACATGAATATTGTACTAAAGTGGGCTGTTTTGTGTAATTGTTTTTGCTTTTATAAGTGAGTAGAATGTCATGTCCTAGGGACTATTTACACTCAGTAGGGGAGCTAACCATATATGATTTCAGCCTGCTGAAAATAATTTGCCCATTCAGTTTATTTGCTTGAAAAAAAATTCTCAAAAAAGTACAGAAAATTTTGGCCAACATAGAGATAGTTGGTTAAACCATATGCAATAAATTTCCAGGTTAAAAATACAAGAATATTAGCAGTTTCATAAAGTTGGACTCAAAATGGAAGACTGAAAGTAGTAGAGAAAATAAAAAAGAATAATAATGCAATGACCTAAATTACCCAGTGACACAAGCCGGATGACCTGAGTTCAATTTCCGGAGCCCACATCAAAACTGGGTGTGTTGGTGCATGCTTGCAACCCCAGTACTCTTGTAGTACGATGGGAGACAGAGATAGGAGGATCACCAAGAAGCTCATGGGCTGGCCAGCCTGGAGCGCACATCTCAACAGTAGAAACTGCAGGGGAGACTCAGCCTCTGAGTAAAAGGTGAACACTTGTTGGGACCATTTGGAGTCCTGGCCTCCAGCTGCTCTTCCCTGCTAGAGATCTTTACTTTCCTTCTAATTTGAGTTACTGAAAGCTGTGTCAAGGTTATTTACCAGTTCTGCTTCACGAGCACGTGTTGCCTTGGCCTTGAGGATCCGAGGATAAGGTTTTCACCTGTTGACCCACCTGACTGTGTTGGGTATATAAGCCTCTATGGTGCTATTGAATAGAGGGCTTTTTACCAGTGGCTACAGGTCTGTGTCTCTGTCTCTCTGTGTCTGTGTGTGTTTGTGTGTTTCAACCTCCAGCCCCTTACCCGAAGCTCAGGAACTGTATGGTAGCATATAGGGCGCAGACAGGCGTTGTGTGCTGCAAACACTGACTAGAAAATGTTGTCTTCTGATCTCTGCGCAGCTGGGCATGCATGTACACACACACACACACACACACACACACACATATCCCATACAAACCATACATAAACACCACATACACACCCCACACATATCCTCACATACTCCACATATACACGCAGTACACTCGTACATACACACCCTCACACACCACATACCACATACACACATACACAAACAAGTATATCACATACACACTCTCTCACATATACCACATACACACACAAACACACATATCACACACACACATGATTAACACACGGTAAGTGGCTATCCAGAAGCTTTGTCTATTCTGGGTCTTTCACATCTGTCAAAACGTAATGGAGTCTGATTTTATGGAATGTTTTCAGTGAACGGTGTACATTGGATCTCTTTAAACACACACACTTGGTCTTTGTCATTTAGGGATATACAGTTCTTGTTGGTACAATCTGGAGGTATTTTTATCTGTGAGATATTTTAGTATAGTGCTGGACAGTAAAACTGAAGTTCCAAGAGTTGACTAGTTTTGTCTGACCCTAGAGGTTCTCCTTAGAATCACCAAATCCTTAGCTGCTGGAGGGCACATGGATGCTCTGGTCTGAGCTAATATCAAAAGGGAATCTATAATGAAGAACGCACTTTAGAAAAATCTTCTAAATTCTCCCAGGTTTTGGCTGTTCTTTTCACCTCTGTGTACTAGAGCTTTAAACCACCAGGTGTCAGGGTCAGATGTGAAGAGTAATCGCTTTATTTCCTGCTATACCTATACTATTCTATTTATAGCTAGAACCTCAGGTAGAAGCTTCATCTTTTTTTTTAATCTACCAAGTATTTATCAAAAGTAGAAAATAGCTCAACTGTCACAGTCATTATGTACAGGAATGGTACATGAAGATATTGTGGTGGTAATGGGCCCTCTGTCCCTTTTGCTGCTGGAGATGGGGACTATAAATGTGTCCTTCAAGTGTGAAGGTGTATAAAGCAACCTTATGATCTGAGCATAGATGATTCAATCTTGAATAGCCAACCCTAATCACATATACATATGAATAAAACTAAATGAAGCCAGTAAATTGTATTTTAAGTGTGTGTCTGTGTGTGTGTGCGCGCACGCGCGTGCGCGCGCGTGTGCAGCAATAATAATTATAAGAGGTTGTGGATTTGAGGAGTGCAGAAGAAATCAGAGGCAGGAGAGAGATTGTTTATAAATATGGGGCTTATGTACAAAATTCTCAAAAAATAAAGAATATGCCTTTTTCAACTAATCCCTCATATCAAATCTGGTAAGACAGATGCAATGTAGGCTGGACTACAGAGGCCACTTTGCTTTAGGATGCAACCTCTGTGTGGCTTTCATGTCATCACACGTGCTAGGAGTTTTCTCAGAAGCTTGCAGGAGAGAATAAGTGGATTTTTCCCAGTAGGTTAGTTTATTGATATAGTTATTAGAATATTATACTTTTATTGTCCACTCATGTTAAGCATTTGTTTGAGAGCAGTGGAGATAGGTATGGCTTGAGTAAGTCCTCAGGAGAGAGGATTATGGGGTCCTGACAAGTGTCAGTGACACAGTGCTCTAAATCTGTGTGGCGATTTGAATGAAACTGGCCCCCACAGGTTCAGACCTGACCACTTCTGTGTGGTCGTCGTTGGAACAGGTGTGGCCTTGTTGGTGGCATACGTCATTGGGATCGACTTTGGGGTTTCAAATGCTCAAGTCAGACCTAGGTATTTTTTCTCTCCCGGCTGCCTGCCAGTCCAGATGTAGAAATCGTAGCTCTTTCTCCAGCACCATGTCAACCTGCATGTTGCCATGCTTCTTGCCATGATGGTATTAAGCTAAACCTCTGAGCCTGTAGGTCAACCCCAATTAAATGCTTCCTTTTATAAGAGTTGCCACGGTCACGGTGTCTCTTCACAGCACTAGCACACTAACTAAAGTACTCTTCATAGCAATAGCACCCTGACTAAGAAACACCCTTCACAGCAATAGCACACTGACTAAGACACTCTTCACACAATAAATAGTACACTGACTAAGAGACTATTCACACAATAGCACACCCTCCGTGACCAGGACAAAGAGAGCATAGGGCAATGTGCTACACCATTGAATCAGAGAAAGTCTCTGTTCCCACGAGAATCTTCACTCTTGTGGGCTGGCATTCTTCAGTGTACCTCACTTAGAGGTGAACATCTACTTACCTTGGGTGCATGACTCTGGTCCTAATGGATCACATGTATATCCTATGATTGATGAATAAATATGCCTTCAACTGACGTGAAGCAAACACGAAGAGAGATGAGAGGGAACAGAGAGGAAGAAAGGAGTCCATCTTTATATGTATGAACACCTTCTCATTTATATGTTGTCATCATAGAAAAAACAGCTTTTGAAAGACTTGTTTGAAATAAAGGGCCTAGGGGCACTGGGGGAAAAGGGAGCTTTAGCAGCTTGGAGGATTGATGGTCAACTATACGACAAGGCAAAATGTTCATAGTCCTTGACACTGTTTCTAATGAACTCCATAAAACTAAAACTCAGTTTCTGTATAGCAAGTATAAAGTAGCAATTAGTATGAAATTATCAGCAGCAGCATCTAATATTTACTAAAATGGGACCACCTATTTGAACAGTTCAAGTCAAGTCAAAGGGAACTTGTTTGCACCCTCTTAGTTTAGTTCTTAATCCAGGATCAACTGCATCCAAGGCACAAAGAGTACTTGGTCCAAAGATGGCTCCTTAGGACATTTCCGGATATACTGACTTAGAATGTCTGTGGGGAGAGCCCGTAGTTGTTCACAAAAAAGTAGTAAAGCATTTCTCAGTGATTTCCTCACCTACCATTTTGGGAAATACTACTAGAGACTGCTAGTATTTTTCAGTGTGAGAAAGCAGTGTAAACTGGGCATGCTGACTCATGTGTATAATCTCATCACTCAGAAGGTTGAGGCTGGAGGATTGGCATGAGGTCGAAGCCTGCCTGGACTGTATGGTGAGTTTCAGAAGACCCTTGGCTACCCTGTAGGAAGAAGGAAAAAGAACAGGGGAGAGAGGAAGGAAAGAAGAAAAGAAGGAGGGAAGAAAGATGGAGAAAGGTTCTTGAAATAGGCAGACTATAAGGGATCGGGAATTTAGTCCATGTTCAGAATGTAACAGCCCTGATAGTTTTGTCTTGTAAAGCCCTGAAACTCAGCTGGACTGTCCATTGTTGAAAATCCGCAACTGCAACCAACTTCAGAAACGCCAGTCGATCTAGGATTCAGAAATTTTATGTAGATTCTCCTCTTCTCCCCTTGCCTCCTTGTTTCTTTTCTCTCCCTTATTATCAGGTGATCTGATGATTTGAATATAAAATGCCCCTGCTGGCCCTTGTGCTAAAGTTTGGTTGCCAGCTGATAGGGCTTTTTAGAAGTGAGTAAGAGATCCTAAGGGCTCTGATGTCAGCCCTGAGTTTCTCCATTGATGGGGTCATAAGTTGGTGACATTACTGGGAGGAGGAGGAAGAGGGTTTCTAGGTGAGGGCCTTTGAAGAGTAGCTTTTTCCTGCCCTTTGTGTCACCATCTCTGGTTATTGACTGCTAAACCCTTCCACTACCGGCTTCTGCTTCTCTTCAGTCCCTACAGTCATGGGGCTTGCTCACCACGGCCACACACTCTAAACTGTAAATCAAAATAAACCTTCTCTCCGATAAGCTGTTTTCTTGTCACGATGACAAAAAGCTAAATAATACAAGCGGTAAGGGGGATGTGACTTAAAACCATGAGAAGAGCATTAATGTCTTTTATGATGGGGAAATAGAGGGGAAGTTGGAGGGGCTGTGGGCAGTAGGTAGGATACACTGTACACTCATACACTGTACACATGTATGAGTTTCTCAAAACTTAAGAAAAAATGTAGAAAAGTCTTTAAAAAACCTTCAACTAGATGGTTGTTCTATATAACAATGGAGAATAGGAAGTTTTTGATGCCTTCATGGGGGAGCATGCCTCATATAGTGAGGTCTCCATTTTTGGGAAGATTTGCAAAGTGTGGATCCAGGATACAACAGTCTCCTAATATAGATGGTAGCTTCCTATCGGAACTGAAGATCAGTGCTCATGTACTGTGCCACCACACAAATGGAATGTTTTAGCTTTTATTTTCTTTAACCTAGAAAGCTAAAACTGCCAAATGTGACCTTGCCTTAATTTTTTAGGAGCTGTGATATAAGAAATATGGTTTGTGGCTTGCCATCCCATTAATAAGATAAAGGATGGGATGAAAGGGGGAGGTTGATTTAATGCAGAGCAATAAATGAGGGCAGTAAAAGCTAGGAAAAGCATTTCTTCTTGGATAATCACTGGTTTGGGTATTGAAGAAAACAGCATTCTCTAGTAACTGCACATATGATCCCGTGCAGTTGGGTCAGGGCTCTGCATCTGTGTCAACTGGTAAATTTCATAATCCTTAGCAATAATTTGAAACTGCTTTTAATTTGGAAGCAGTCTTAGGTTTAGAGAAGCATGAACGGTGTGTCTAATCAGGCCACATGCAATGTCCCCCATTATTATGTTACATTATATTAGAAGATTGTATTTGTTATCATGCCTCAATGTCAAAAACAAGGTGTTAGCTAAAATTCAGACTTCATTAAGAATTTCTTCACTACCTTATGACCAACAGTTTCTCAGGACATCATATTAAATTTAGTAGCATATCCGCTCAGTCTCCTCTTCGTAATTTCTCATATTTTCTTTCTTTAGGACCCCGACAGTGTTGAGGAGCACCATTCAAACAATTTCCTGGAATAAGAATTTGTCTCATGATTTTTTCCTGGTTATACTATAATATTTGCTTGGGGACACTCCATAGGGAGTATGCGATATCTAATCACATTGTGTTTAAGATGATTTGTATCACAATGACATTATTATTGAGATTAAGTCTCCAGCCACTGGCTAAGGAAGCGAATGGTAGGTTTCTCCACTAAGTGACTTTCTCTCCCCCTCATGTAGATTTTAAAAGAAAGACATCCAGCACAGAGCACAGGTAAGGAATGGAGATCATTGATCTACTCCTTTGAAAAAGAGAGCTGCCTTTATTATTTGGAATTCTTGTGTGTAGAATGTTTACCTATTTTCCCAGTTATTCATATCAGCATAAAAACAATCATTCTTATTTTATACCCTAGGTTATATATGATCCAAAATGATTATTGATTTTGGCAACTAAACTCTTTTAGCTTTGTCTCCTGGGCATTTTTCCATTTGGTTCCAGTAAACCTTTGACATATTCCTATTTCTGTGAGTGAGTCTGTTTTGGTCTTTGTTTTAAATACTTCCTTGATTTTTCATTTTGTTTATTTCCAGTCCTGAAATAAACTAATGTTCTGAAGACCTCTGGTTTCTTTTATTAGATAATACAAAAAGATAAGAATATCGGGTTCAGTGTTACCCTGGGGCTTGGCTTCTCAGTGGCTGTATTGGCCTACAGAGAAAGAAATAATCATGTATCATAATCCATACATGCATTTATGCATATATGTGCACACACACACATATATGGAGTTGCATGGGCTCAAGTGTATCCTTACTAGGATAAACATAAATTGATATTGCTGTCTCCAGTTCTAATCCATAGTGTTGCCTTTTCAGCTACATACTATCCATTTGTCTTCTGAGAGGTGAGTTTACAGAGTTTGTGAAGTCAGCACTATTTCCCCCTGTAGATTTTTCACTCCACCTCTGGATCCCTATATGATGTTTTAAAACTACATCAAGATTCATTCTTTGTCATGTGGAATACTGAGTTGGGCACATTCTCATGATCACATGTCTAGTATTACAGCAATATATTGAATGGCTTTTACAAACTGTAACAATATTGTTCTTTACCTTTTAACAATTCCTCCAAAAGGCTCTGGAAATCATTTTTATTATCACAAATAGAATTTTATATTATGTAATAAAAAGTTGTCACGTAGACATATACTTTCTATGATTGGATTTCCCTCCCCCACTTCAAATCACTCCATGTATGTACCACAGTTTCCCTTCTGTTCCCCTTTGACCTATTTATAACATAGTTTCCAGTTGGAGAAGACTGTGAACACAGCTACCATAAATACTTGCATTCTGGTATTTTCATCTCTTTAACTTCCAACCATATTTTCAAATGATTTGGCATTGTGAGGAGAAACTGTCTAACTGTCCTCCATACTGACTCTATATTCTTAAATTACCAAAGTAAAAATTCAGAGTTGCATTTGCTGAATAGGTGGCTCCTCAATAGCAAAGGTATTGGAAACTTTGGGGATATTTGTTCCAGTCTAATAGACCTGTCATGCAATCATACTGCTGTCCAGTTCTATGATCACACATGACAATAACCATCCTTTTATAATTATCACCTACTCATATTTATGGGTGAGGCATTTGTTCAGCTATTTTGCATAAATTTCAATTTTTCTTTCTGCTTTCTTGTTATCTTCTTGGATTTATTCATATGTATGTCATCCAAGTCCTCTATCCAAAGTGTGTTCTGCAGAATGTTTCCTTCCACTCAGACTTGTCTGAGCATCCTCTCCATAGTGTCCTTTGGCAAAGCAAAAGCCTAACTCAACAAGTTTCTTTTTGTGTTTCCTGTGTTGTATCTGACTGTCTCCTGAGTTGAAGTGCAGTTTGGTGGCAGAGTGTTGACCAAGCATGATAATCAGAACTAACAAACAAAAACAAAACAACAACAACAAAAAACCTTCTGTAACCTTGGTGGAACCCTGAAACAGCTTGCTCCAATACTGAGGGGAATTAGGAGGTGAGTGAACAGCCACATGGTGGGACACCCCATTCTCTAGGACCTCCTCAGTGGGACAAAACCCAGGCTCTCCCCCAAATCCCTTGGCTTTTCTAGCCAGCCAGCAGAAGAGGTTCCTGCATGTAGTCTCCATCAATACCCAACCCCATCCATGAAACCCTCCAAGTTATTAGCCCCACACCACCTCCAAACTCGCCTATCCTCCTGCAACCTCAGTGGAACTCTGAGGCACAGTTTGCTCCAATAATGAGGACACTTAACAGCTTGCTACAATACTGAGGGGATTAAGAGCTTGCCACAACATTGAGGGGACTAAGAGAGAGGACCAAGAGAGAGATCCAGGAGAGAATACCAAGAGAGCAGGCTTAGAGAGACCTCATAGGCTTTCTGAGACACAGATATTGACAGTACAAAGCAGACCAAGAAAAATTCCCAAACACTCAGACAGCCACTGCAGTGCTAAGAGGAGAGTTCAAAGCACTAAGTGCCCACATAAAGAAAATGGACAAAGCTCACATCAGTGACTTAACAACATACCTGAAAGTTCTAGAACAAAAAGTAGCAGACTCAACCAGGAGGAGTAGAAAACAGGAAATAATCAAATTGAGGGCTGAAATCAAGAAAATAGAAACAAAACAATACAGAGAATCAATGAAACAAAGAGCTGGTTCTCTGAGAAAATCTACAAGATAGACAAATACCTATCCAAACTAATCAAAAGGCAGAGAGAAAATATCCAAATTAACAAATAATTAATGAAAAAGGGGACATACTAACAGACACTGAGTAAATTCAGAGAATCATTAGGTCATACTGTAAAAACCTGTACTCCACAAAATTGGAAAATGTGAAAGAAATGTACAATTTTCTAGATAGATATCATATACCAAAATTAAATCAAGAGCAGGAGAGCAATTTAAGTATGCAAGAAAATAGAAACTGTCATCAAAAACCTCCCAACAACAAAAACAACAACAACAAAAAAGCTCAGGCTGGATGGTTTTAGTGCAGAATTTTACCAGAACTTCCAAGAAGAGCTAATTCCTAATTCCTATACTCCTCAAAGTGTTCCACATAATAGAAACAGAGGGACCATTGGAAACATTGCCAAACTCTTTTTATAAGGTTACAGTTACTCTCATACCAAAACCACACAAAGACTCAACTAAAAAAGAGAATTACAGACCAATCTCAGTCATGAACATGGATGCAAAAATACACAATAACATACTGGCAAACCGAATCCAAGAGCACATCAAAAAAAAAATCATCCATCATGATCAACTTGGCTTCATCCCAGAGATTTAGGGCTGGGTCAACATATGAAAATCTATCAATGTAATCCATCATATAAATAAACTGAAAGAAAAAACATGATCATTTCATTAGGTGCTGAAAAAGGATTCAACAAAATCCAACACCCCTTCATGATAAAGGTCTTGGGGATATCAGGGTTACACGGAACATATCTAAATATAACAAAAGCAACATACAGCAAGACGACAGCCACCATCAAATTAAATGGAGAGAAACTCAAAACGATTCACTATAATCAGGAGCAAGACAAGGCTGTCCTCTCTCTCCATATCTTTTCAACATAGTTCTTGAAGTTCTGGCTATAGCAATAAGACAACAAAAGGAAATCAAGGGGATTCAAATTTGGAAGGAAGAAGTCAAACTTGTTATTTGCAGATGATATGATAGTATATATATGAGTAAACCCAAAAATTCTACCAGAGAACTCCTACAGCTGATAAATACCTTCAGCGAGGTGGCAGGATACAAGATCAACTCAAAAAAATCAGTAGCCCTCCTATATGCAAATGATAAAGAAGCTGAGAGGGAAATCAGAGAAACATCACCTTTCACAATAGACACAGATAACATAAAATATCTTGAGGCAACACTAACCAAGGAAGTGAAAGACCTATTCGATAAGAACTTTAGGTCTTTGAGGAAAGAAACTGAAGAAGATACCAGAAAATGTACAGATCTCCCATGCTTTTGGATAGGTAGGATCAACATAGTAAAAATGGCAATCCTACCAAACACAACCTATAGATTCAATGCAATCCCCATCAAAATGTGGCACATTTACATATCAGAGTACTACTCAGCGGTAAAAAGCAATGACATCTTGAATTTTGCATGCAAATGGACAGAATTAGAAAACACTATCCTGAGTGAGTTAACCCAGATCCAAAAAGATGAATATGATATGTACTCACTCGTAAGTGGATATTAGTGATAGGCAAAGGATATTGAGCCTATAGTTCATGACCCTAGAGAAGCTAAGTAATAAGGTGAACACTAAGATAAACATATATAGATCCACCTAGAAAGTCAAAACAGACAAGATTACCTGATAAAATTGGGAGCATGGGGGTGGGGGGAGAAGGGAGAGTGGAAAGGGAATAGGAAGGGAGAAGGGGAGGGGTGAGGAGAAGTTGAGGGAATGAGATAGTGGAGATGGAGGAGAGACAGGGATGAGAGGAAGGAAGGAGATATCTTGATTGAGGGAGCCATTATAAGATTAGCAAAAAACCTGGCTCTAGAGAAATTCCCAGGAATCCACAAGGATGACCCCAGCTGTGACCCTAAGCAATAGAGGAGAGGGAGCCTGATCTTGACTTGCCCTGTAGTCAGACTGATGAATATCTTAAATACCACTATAGAACCTTCATCCAACAGCTAATGAAAACAGAGATAGAGACCCGCATTGGAGCACTAGACTGAGCTCCCAAAGACCAGTTGGAGAGCTGGAGGAATGAGAATATGAGCAAAGAGGTCAAGATCATGATGATTCACCCACTGAAACAGTTTACGTGAGCTAATGGGAGCTCACCAACTCCAGCTGGACTGTGAAGGAACAAGCATAGAACCAAACTAGTTCCCCTGAAAGCGGCTGACAGTTGCATGGCTAGGGCAAGACTGAGGGGCCACTGGCAGTGGCACCAGGATTTATCCCTACAGCATGTACTGACTTTTGGGAAACCTATTCTCTTTAGATGGATACCTTGTTCCCTAGATATAGTAGGGAGGGTCTTGGACCTTCCCTAAAGCAATGTGCCTTACCCTCTCTGAGGAGTGGACAGGGGTGGGGTGGGAGGGTATGTGTAGGAAATGAAAGGAGGGGGGAGAGTAGGAACTTGGATTGGTATGTATAATGAAAGAAGATAGTTTGTTTTCTTTTTAAAAAAATTTAAAAAATGAAATCACTATTGAGCTTTAGATCACATGGATTTATTTTTCTTTTACAAGTCTTACGATTTCTTTAAAAAAGTACTACTGCTCTGTATTTTACACTTAAGTTTATAGTTCACTCTTTATGAAGTCTTTGTCTAAGGTTGTCTTTTTGTTTCAGGGAATCCAGTTGCTTCCCTATCATTTTTTGGAAAGACTGCTCATGCCTGCTTGTTTGCCTTGCCTTTCTAGTAAAGATCAGGGACCAGTATTTGTGTGGGTCTATTTATTGGTGCCCTAATCTGTTCCAATGTTACTTCATTCAGTAATAATGTTGTTGATCTGATTATGTGGTGGAGAACTATATGATTAATGCTACAGAATGTTAGGGAATGAAATATTTTGGAGATGTGTTTTCAGGAATATTGAGTTGACTACTTTAGGCCTTTTGATTTGTCATATAAACTGAGGAATTATTTTCTTTATGTCCACAAAACAGCCTCCTGGACTATTTTTATTGAAATTGCCATTGATGGTCTTGAAAAAACTGTGTGTAAATGACATTTTAGTACAGTTGGTTTTTCAACTCTATGAAGAATAATTGTGAATTTACTGTTTATTTCTTGACTAGTTCTTTTGTTTGATTTCAGATTTTTTGGCAAATAGGCTCTACATGTATTTTGTCAGATTTATGCTTATATAATTTAATTTGTTAATGTTATTAAAATACTTATAATTTAAAATTTCAATTCTTTGTTGCTGGAATATAATCAAAATATTGAACTTCGTATATTTACCTTGTACCCTATGGAACTGTTGAACTCTCTTCTTCCTCCAGGAGTCTGCCTGATGGTTTAAGGCTTGGGACTTAGGCAACCTTGTCATCTGTGACGAAGATGATCCTCTTATCCTATTCAGACATCTTCCATCTTCTTCCTTCCTTGTCTTCCTTGTCCTGGTGCACTTTGTGGCTTAGGCTGACAACAGGCTTTGAGAGGATATTGTGGCTTGTTCTTGTCTTGGTGACTGCCCAGTTTCTCACTGATAATTATGATGTTAGGGGCTGGTGTTGGGTAGATGGTCTTTATTAATTTGAGAACGGCCACTCTTTTCTTAGTTTGCTGAGGGTTAATATCAGGGTTGTACATTGAATTTTGTCATGAGATTTTCCTGAATAGTTGGGTAAATAATTTGTAAACATATGTATACTGGTGTGCTCAATTACATCGACTAATTTTTTATTTTTATCTATCTATCTATCTATCTATCTATCTATCTATCTATCTATCTATCTATCTATCTATCTACCTACCTAGTTTTGATCTTTCAAGATTGAGTTTCTCTTGTATTTCTGGCTGTCCTGAAACTTACTTTGTATACCAGGCTGGCCTCAAACTCACAGAGATTCACCTTCCTTTTCCTCCCTGAGTGCTGGGATTAAAGGTGTGTGCCACCACCTGATTTCAATTGATTTTTAAATACCAAAGCAGTCTTTCATACCCCCAAATAAATCCCAATTGGTCATGACATATACTTCTTTTTCTAGTTGTTAGATTCATTTTCTAATTTTTTTTCTTGCAAAAATGCTCCTGAGTGATATTGGTATATGGCTTATCTCATCAAGAGTCTGTATTTGGTTCTGGTGTTAGAATAAATTTGAACTCCTAAAACATAGCGTAATATGTAAATTCAACTTCTATTTCACCAAAGAAATTGTGGGAAAGTATATTATTTTTTAACTGTTTGTGCCAGCTAGCTCTTATGTCAACTTGACACAGGCTAAGGTCATCTGGGAAGAAGGGATCTTAGCGGAGGAAATGCCACCATAAGATTGACTCATAGGCAAGACTGTAGAGCATTTTCCTGGTTGGGACTGATGTGAGTGAGCCCATCTCACAGGGAATGGTGCCACCCTTGGGCAAGTGCTCCTGGATGGTATAAAAATATCAGGCTGAACAAGTCATTGGTAGCATTCCTTCATGGCTCCTAGATCAACTTCTGGCTCTAGGTTCTTACCTTAAAGTCCTGCCCCCACTTCCTTGGATGATGGATTATAAGTTGCAAATTGAAACAAACTCTTTCTTCCACAGTTGCTTTTGATCATGGTGTTTTTTTTCCAGAAACAGAAACCCCATTTAACACTATTCACCAGGGAAATATTCTGAGCAAAGTACTTTTATTATTTGCATGTGTGTGTGATTGTGTGTGCATGTGTGCATGTGTGCGTGTGTGTGTGTGAGCATGTATGTGTGCTTTTGCAGATGCCTGTAGAGGCCAGAGGTGTTGGATTCCTCTGAAGTTGGAGTTACAGATAGTTGTGAGCTGCCACACATGGGTGCTAGGAAACAAACTTGGGTCCCTGCATGAGCAGTTGCCACTCTGAACTTTTGAGTCATGTCTCCAGCCCCAGTGACACTTTAAAGAAAAGTTATCTATTACTAACTCAATTTCTTAATATAGACAAAATTAGTCTTATTATCTGCATCTCTTTATTTGAGTTCTGGTAGTCCATTCTGTTTTTCAATTCACTGGTCCCTCCCATCTCAGCTATCAGTCTTGCAGACAGAGTTGCCTTTGGCTTTCCTTTATTGGGCTTCTGATATCCAGGGCATCCGCAGTGATGACCACTGGTTGTAACACTGGTAGTGTGCCTTTTATTCCTTCTTGACGGCAGTAGCTTTAACTCGGAATGATCAAAACTTTTTATCCAAAATAATCGGCCTTTTCTTTAATGTTCAAAACTTGTTTTATTTTATAAATAAAACTGCTTGGAGTCAGCCTCATCAATGGATGAGGCTTTTATCCAGATTCTTGCCCAGACAAGATTTTGTTCCTGGGCATGAAACACGAGCCTGAAACAGATTCTGCAGTCATCTTTTCCAGCAGTCTTCCATGCACAAGTTAGCATCTTCCTAACTGAAGTTGGTAAGGCTGTATTCCAGGAAGCCATTCACTCAATGTCCAACTTCTGGACACAGAAATTTTTGATGTGGAGAACATTTTCTATCACACATTAAGCATTTTACCACTGTCTTTAAAAAAGAAACCCCCAATTACTGATCTGCGTGTTTGGCAAGACCCAGAACACTCCTTGCTGTCCCTCCATTTTCACTGATGGTCCTATCCCCTTGATAGTTTGTGATACCAGTATATGGAGAAAATGTAGCAACTTCCAACAGAAAGCACCCCACATTACTGTCTGATTAACCTGTAGACGCCATCTTACTGGGGCAGGATTGTTAATCAGCTCACATTAGTAGAGAGATACATTAGAACTTGATAGTCCAAATTAAAGTCAAATGACTAATTAGATTGAAGATGTGATTTAAACTCTCTTTTTGAGCACCATAGAGCACAGGATATATAAATGTATAATCATTACGACACATGTGGTTCCTAAAGGGCAGTGTCACTAGCAAAATGTAGATGTTTTTATTAGCAGTATATAGGAATGCAGACCTATAATCCCAGTGCTCTGGTTGCCAAGGCAGGAGGATTATGAGTTTGAAACCAACCTAGACTAAACAGTGAGTTCCAGGACAGCCTGAGCTACATAGCAAGACACTGCTTCAAAAATAAAAAAAAAATAGAAATAAAATTTGTTTGTAATTATTAACTTCATAGTTCTGATATCATTAGCTCTGTAGTCTTAGGCAACTTACTCAGTTCCTTTTAGAACTATCACGTATTCTATTATGGATAGGATGGCAAAAGCAAGAGTGAATTGCAGGAGGAGATAGTGAATGCAAGAAATTTTAAATAAGTGACCTGAACAAATGCCTAATAAATATTAACGATAACAATGATATTAGTAGTGATAATGGTGATTAGTTAAACATATTGAGCAGAGTAGGAAGTACCTTTTCCCTACCTTACTTTAATGCTGGCTTTTAAAAAGAATGTCTTTATTGAGAATCACTTCGTATACCAGAAACTTCCCCCACTTTAAATTATAATTTAATAATTGTATTATATCTAGAGGTAGGTGTTATTACTAATTTAGAATATGTTCTAATCCCTCAAAATAACCTCATATCTACTAGCAGTTGCTTGCACTGACACCCCAATCCCAAGCCCAGGAAACAGCTAGGCTGTTCTCTGTGTCGTTTTGGATTAATGGAATCTCTGAGTGTGGTCTTTGGCATAATCTCTTCAAGGTCACCAATGATGATCTATTAGGACGTCATTTTATCTCCAAATGTTCTTTTCAGGTGTGTACACAAGATATTTTATTCATCCACCCATCAGGTAATGGACACCTGAGTTGGCCTCAATTATGGGTTGTAATGAACACTGCTTTAAATATTTACATACAAGCATGAGTGAACTCGAGTAGGAACCATATTTAAGATGAAGAGGAGAATGAAGAAAGATAGAGACCGCTAAACAAACTTCCATATTCGTTTCCTAGGTAAAGCGTATTTCCCGAAGAAATCAGAGAAAGGTTAGCCAGCAGTCTTTAGTACACACGATGAAAGGGGCTATTAGTAGATTTTAGGTATCATTTATTTTAAAGACGTTTTTTATAGGCCCTGGAGGTTTTGCCATTAATCTCACTTTATTTCTATGAGCTGTATTAACAACAATTGGCATGCTCCTCTAGCTGAAAAATCATGTACCCATGTAAGCCAGGAAATGAGGCTGTTTTAGGGAGTGTGAAATTCAATTGACTAGTACATTTCAGACCAACTGGGTGCTCTGGCTCTTTATTTCCGGACCTTGTTAGTATACAATTTGCAATTGAGTGTCTTCCCCTTAGCAACCCGATTTGGTTAGAAACTCTTTGGAGCCTAAGTCTACTTTGTGTTATCTATTGAATTTCTTCAGTGCTGTGTTCTGAGGAGCTGAGATGGCTGTTGCTCAGAGAAACCGAGACTCACTTGCTGTTGTTCATCTACCTGCACCTATGGAGCCTGAGCTGCCCTTCAGTTGCAAGTGAAGTGACACCTTTCAGCTTTCCATTCTGTCCTGGATGAATCTGTTTCCTTCAGTATTGCTATTTTATGAACAGATTTCTGTATATTATGTTTTTATTGATTTTATGGAGCCATAATTTTTCTCTGTTCCTCTCCTATTCAACCCTCTTTCATAGTCCCCATGCTCCCAATTTACTCAGGAGGTCTTGTCTTTTTCTACTTCCCATGTAGTTTAGATCCATGTAAGTCTCTCTTAGGGTCCTCATTGTTGCTTAGATTCTCTGGGATTTGATTTGTAGACTGGTTTCTTTGCTTTATGTTTAAAAACCATTTATGAGTGAGTACGTATGATAATTGTCTTTCTGGATCTAGCTTACATCACTCAGTATGATGTTTTCTAGCTCTATCCATTTGTCTGCAAATTTCAAGATGTCATTATTTTTTATAAAAAAATATTTCTTTTTAAGAAGACAACCATATTCACATAAGGTATTCTTAACTCTAATAATACTTTTATGTGTGTTTCATATATGTGTGCACAGACAAGCATGTGTACAAGAGCCTTTGTGTGTGCAATGTCTTCTATTGTTCTTCAACCTTAAGTTTTTAAAAAACAGTGTCTCCCATTGTACCTGGAGCTCACAAGTGTCCAGGATCAGCTTGCCTCCCTTCTCCTCCTCCAGTGCAACAGTTACAGATATGGTCACTTTGCCCAGTGTTTACATATGTGCAGGTGGTCCAAACTTAGGTTCTCATGTTTAAATAGCAAGCACTTTACTACCTGAGCCATCTCCTTGGCCCCAGCACCTCAGAGTTCCTAAGGACAAGTCATTAGACTTGTTTTCCATTGCATTGAAGAAACATAATGTTATCAGTGTACTATATTCCAAATAGACTCTTCATAATGAGGATTTTCATCAACACTCTACATATAAGACTGTCAAAAGACTTGCTATCTAAAGATTGCGAAATTGTAGCTTGTTGCTTAGAAAAATGATGCTTCAAGTCTCGCTCTCTCTGTCTCTCTGTCTCTCTGCCTCTCTGTCTCTGTTTCTCTCTCTGTGTGTCTCTCTCTGTCTGTCTCTTTCTCTGTCTCTGTCTCTGTCTCTGTCTCTCTCTCTCTCTCTCTCTCTCTCTCTCTCTCTCTCTGTGTGTGTGTGTGTGTGTGTGTGTGTAGACTATGGGAAAACCTGATCCAGATTTTAGTCTTAGCATTCAACTTAATATCCTTTGTCTTCTAGGAAAATGGTTACAGTTTCAAAAGTGAACAGTTGCTTCAGAAGGTCACCAAGTGTTTAATTTGTTCTTTTCCACATAAAAGTAGGCACTGGATTTTCTTCTTCCTGTCCACTCAGCCCTCTGTTTCAACAGTGAGAGGACACATTTTCTCCTCTGGCTCCAGTTTGCTTTGGAAGAAACCATATGAAATCATCAGGAATGAGTTCTTTGTCCCAGAAACCTTGTCTGTTCTTCAGGACTAAGTGAAATTCTTGTGGGGTTCTGTACACTGCATCCTGGTGTTAACTTGTCATAACTAGATGGTTCTGGCTCTTAGAAAATATATGGACATTTAAAGGGTTAACGGTACTTTTCACTAGCTTTCATTTGCTTTGCTGTTTACTTCATTGCTCCACTTCCAAAGCTAAGTTTGGCTGTGGTATTGCTTACTGGGATCTTTGATGCCTGACTGCATTGCTTTAATCATCAGGTTAAATGTCCTTTGTTAGCAGACAGAAGGGACGACAGCGTGCTAACGAGGCTAAAGCAATGATTCATCTGGTGTCTGGGAGAGCTGATTTTACTCTCATGGGATTGAGAGCAGAAACCTGTTTAATAACGACATCAGTCTTGTTGCCATGGTGACAGAAAGCATGTTTGCACAGGTAGTCAGAGTTGGTGGCAATTCAGCTTTCCTCTGGGGAGCGACACCATCACCTGCAATGCCATGCTGATCCCAAGTGATTTCAGGAGCCAATTTTTACCCCAATTAGACAGTTCTTAATTATGAGTCACAGCATTAGGTCAGTCATGTCTAGGAAGCTGCTGTTACAGCCTACACACTTAGCTTGCTTTAGAAAGTTTATAACGATGTGACATTATCATTTTTTGAAAAATAACATTAATAAAACCTTCTGCTTTTGTGACATTCTCAATCCAAGAAATCTAAAGGCTAATACAGTGTATTAGAATCCTGTTTGTATTATTTTAATGAGTTAGTAGTTTTTATTACATTTATTTATTGGTGGTGAGAGAGCACACGTCTTAGCCACTGTTCTACTGTTGTAAAGAAACATGGCCAAGGCATCTTATAAAGGAATCATTTAATTTGGTACTTGATTACAATTTCAGAGGGTAAGTTCATGATCAGCACAGTGCGGAGGGTGATGCCAGGCAGAAAATCATGGGACTAGAACAGTAGCTGAGAGCTTACGTCTGATCACAAATTGGTAGACAGACAGAGAGAGAGAGAGAGAGAGAGAGAGAGAGAGAGAGAGAGAGAGAGAGAGAGAGAGACTGGGATTGGCATGGGCTTCCAGTTATGTAGTTCTTCTAACAAGGCCATACTCCCAGTCTTTCTCAAAGAGTTCCACTAACTAGGGACCAAGTATTCAAATATATGAGCCTATGGGGGACATTTGTATTAAAGCCACAACTAGCACAAATGCTATGCTATTCCTGTAGAGGTAAAAGAACAACTTGTGGGAGTTAGTTCTCTCTTTTCATCACAAGAACACTAATGAATGTACTTAAGTACTGAGGCTGAGTTGCAAGGGCCCTTACATGTTGAGTTAACTTGCTGGTTCTCTTCCTCTTCCTCCTCCTCCTCCTCCTCCTTCTCCTCCTCCTCCTCCTCCTCTTCTTCTCCTTCTTCTTCTCCTTCATCATCACCATTATTCTTTTTATTAAATGTGATCTATCCCTTTGATCTTCTTCAGCTGTCTTACTGCCCTAGTCAAGATTTTAAGTCCTGTATAGAATATGTATGGAAAGAGTGGAAATCTTTATCTTGTTCCTAATTTTAGTGAAAATGCTTTAAGTTTTCATCCATTTAGGATGGTCCATTTGTCTTATGATGTTATTTAACTCCAGTGTTTTTTTTTAAATTGTCTGAATAACTTGTCTGTTGGTGAGAGTGAGGTGTTAAGGTCACCCACCAACATGTGTGAAGGTCAATTTGTGATTTTCATTGTAGTACTGTTTCTTCTATGAACTTGGATGTCCTTGTGTTGGTAAAGTGTTGGTAAATAAGTGTTAAGAATTATAATATCTTCTTGGTGAATTTTTCCTTTAATAAGTATATATTATCCTTTCTTATCTCTTCTGATTATTTTTTTAAAGTCTGTTTCATCAGATATTAAAAAAAATCTATATTTTGGAATACCTTTTTTCTTCCTTTTACTGTAATGTGATGTCTATTCTTGGTGGTGAGGTATATTTCTTAGATGAAACAGATATATAGATTTTGTTTTCCAATCCTATTTGTTAGTCTATTCCTTTTTATTGTTGAATTGAGACCATTAATATTAAGTTATTAATGAGCAGTGCTTATTAATTTCCATTATATTCTAGTTGTTGTATGATTTTCTTCCTCTATTAATTAACTGTTTTGGGATTATTTGTTCCACATTGTCCCCCTGGGTATAGTCAATTTTTTTTAGGCTGATGTTTTCATTTTAGCACCTTCTGTGGAGTTGGATTTATGGACAGAAGTTGCTTAATTTTTGTTTGATTATTAATGTTTTTTTCTCTGTTGATTGTGGTTGATAGTTTTGCTAGGTATAGTAGCCCAAGCTAGCATCTGTGGCCCCTCATATCTTGTATAATATTCCTTCAGGCTCTTCTAGTCTTAAAAGTGATTTGATTCTTTTCCCTTGCAGCTTTTAGTATCTTATTTTTATTCTATACATACAGTGTTTTGATTATTATGTGTCATAGAACTTTCTTTTCTATTTGTTTTTTTCTATTTGATGTTTTGTATGTTTCTTTTAACCTTTATAAACATCTCTTTCTTTAGAGTGAGGAAAGTTTCTATGATTTTGTTAAAAATATTTTCTGTGCCTTTGAACTTTTTCTATACCTACTATTCATATGTTTGGTCGTTTCATAGTATCCCAGATTTTCTGGATGTTTTGTGCCTGAATTTCTTTAGATTTAACATTTCTTTGACGGAGCTATCTATTTCTCCTACCCTTTGTTCAAGATCTGAAATTCTCTTTCTCGTGTCTTTTAACCTGTGAGGCTTACTTACTTTGCCTGATATACTCAGTTTTTCATTTCCGGTTTTATTTCAGTGTTGATTTTCTTTTGTGATTCCATTTCTTTGGTAAATTGTGCTTTCATATATTGATTTTTTTCAATATTCATTCAACTGTTTGTGTTTTCATGGTCTTCATTAAGGCATTTATTCATATCCTATTCAACATCTTTGAATATATTCATAATTGCTATCTTGAAGTATTTGTCTTGTACTTTAGCAAAACTGCTTCTATATGTTGCTGAACTTCTTGAGGAAGGAGAATATTGTCTGTTCATATTGGTGTTTTTACAGTGGAATCCCGGTACCTAGATAGAACATGATATTTGAAGTGTTTCTTGGCATAGATATCTGGTGTCAACTTTGTTGGGTGGATGTTCCTTTTTTAGCTGCTGCTGCCCACTCTGGTTCCTAGCCAAGTGTGCTGGTTGTGAAAGCCTCAAGTCCCAGGCCATTGTAGTGACTGTGGTATCCCTGGTAGGAACTGTTTCTACATTCTAGCCAAGTGTGGTGGTTATGGGGATCCTGGTAGAAAACTTGTCTGTAAAACATCTGTGAGTCACAAAGGAATGGAGATGGGCTAGAAAGGAAAGACTGGATGAGACTTCCAGGAAAAACTAGGGGAACCCTGGGTCTGTACCTAGAGATTGAATCTAGGAAATGTAGGTGGGTTGGAGTATGTATTCTTATTATTCCTGTTTATACATTTTCTTATCAAAATAGTGTGACTCTGAAATGTCTTTAATTGCAACTTCAATTAATCCACCAATTGTCAGCTTAAATGACTAGATCGCATGTATATTCTACTTTTCATGATATTCACCATCATAAATATTATAAAGTTTTGTCAAGTCTTGGTGAGTCAGGCCAGTCAAAATGGAATAGCCAGTGTGGGTTGCTGTGGTCTGTGAACGTTCACACGTGGAAGTCTGTAGATCCAGAATTTGTCCCCTTGTGGTTTTGCCTCCCCTTAGAGTTACAAAATCCTCTGCTTCTCATGCCAAATTGAGAAAGCAAAAACAGAAATATCACATCTGTTTTATAGATTGAAGGTTTAAAAGCGACCCACATTCTTTCTGTGCATATTGCTAGGAACTGTTCACAAGGCCCTGCTGGCTCATGCAGGGAGTTCGGAAATGTGGTCTGTTTCTGGGCAGCTGGTTCCCAGTAATAATGCTGCACAATGAAATGGAAGCACACAAGGTTGGTTATTAAATGTTTCTAAATGTTTCTATGCACATTCCATTCAACAGGGCAGACAATACCATGTACAAAGTACACAGAATATATGTGCGTTTATCCCCCTACTTCTCACACTCTTCAGTCCTGCCCTGTGGTCATGAGCCCAGCTCTATCAGCCATGCCAACAAATGGTTACAAAGCATCCCAACACCCACAGGATGGAAGAGCTGTGCAGGAGAGCTGAACAGTGAGATCTGAGACCATATTTGTCAAAATGCTTTAGAGGAATGCTGTGAACCACAAGTGTTGCCTGCTTGGAAAAATGTTTGACCAGAAAATGCTCATAAGACTTGATTTAAAAAACTGTAAATCAAGAAATAATTTTATGGCTTGCCTCAGGAAATTGTCACAGGTCACTGTTCTCGATATATGATTATCTGTTCACCTGGGGAAGTAACTCACCTGCCAACAGTGGCTTACCCACAGAGGCTTCGCTCTAGGACCTTGTTCCTACTTGCATAGAATACTGTTAAATTATTCTGTAGTTCATTACCTATTATATTGCATACTTTGCTCTGCTGAAGCAATTCTCTGCTTGAATGGCTTGATTGGAGACACTGAAACTTGGTCAATACTCCTCTTGAGACTTGTTTCTTTAGGCATGCTAGCTTCCATTAAGGTCATATTCTCTTTCACTGTAGTTTGTTCTAAATCTGCCTTTTCATTTTAAATTTTACTTGCATTGCCCTTGATTAGAAGGAAAAATGGCTTTCTGATTTGAATTCCGTTATTCTTTTGATCTTGGCTCCATGCCTTTGCCAAGTGACTGTATCTGGAATGACTTTGAGGAAAGTCCCTCAGTCCTTCTGTGAGAATTATGAAAATATATGGGGAGTGTGTTTTCATATACTTTTGTCCAGTTTTACAACAATAAAACTATTACAGAAAAGTCAGGGTTACTTTGAATTATCTTTCTAGCCCTATTCTTCACCCTGGTGTCTGCTACTCAACCAATTTAATGTTCTCACAGAAATGCAGATTTTTCAATTAACAGTGTAACACTGGTAACTTTTTAATTCTCTAATTGAAGTGCTGGATGAATTTTTCTTTGACTTGAATTTTGTGATTGTGTGGTTCCCCCCCACCCCGCCCCGCACTATTTCCCCACCATCACTTACAGCTCATCTTTGACCCCAGTTCTTACTCTCACTTAAGGAAAGCTCTTAGGTCATCTTCCACAGAAAGACATCAGACGAAACTCTAGACACTGTGCCATAACACAAGTGATGAGGAGAATGCTCTCAGGGAGCAATGGTCCAGACCTCACACTAAAGAGGACTCTTCTAGAATATTAGATATGCAATTCCGCTTTGTTGTACCATTTCAAGAAGTATTTTTTCTACTCTGGATGAACATTCTGAATTCTAAGATGGTAGCCATAGAATTATAGGTCTTCAAAACTTTAAAAAAAAAATTTTTTATATCTATGGATGGCTGTTTGGCCTATAGGTATCACCGGCATGCCTTTCGCTGCAGAGACCAGAAGAAGGTATTGAATCTCTGAAACAGAAGTTACAGATGGTTGTGAGCTTTCATCTGGGTACTGGAAATCAAACCTAGGTCCTCTTGATGATCAACCAGCACTCTTAGCCAACGAGCCATGTCTCCAGCCCATGTTTTCAACACCTTTTTCTATTTTTTGAGATGGGATCGCATTAGGTAACTTTGGCTTGCCTGGAATTTGTTATGTGGACCAGGCTGACCTCAAACTCATAGAAATTTGCCTTCCTCTTCCTCTTGAGTGCTAGAATTAAAGTCCTGGGGTACCAAACATGGCTTATATTATATTCAAGTACCATAAAATGCACCAATGTAAACATTATACAACACACAATCTAGTATGTACTCTGGAGCATTTCTAGCATCAATTAAGAAACCTACCATCTCCTAAATTCCTATCATATGTGCCCAACGTTTGCAATGCTTTTGAGTAAATTGCCCCTCTACCATTACTAGACCACTATCTAAGTTCTCCCTCTGTGGGTTTGCCTAATCTACATATTTTATATAAACAAACTCATAGAGAATATGACTTTTTGCCCTTGCCTTATTTTACTTAGTGTATTGTTTTCAAGGTTCATCCATAATTTAGCATAGCCATGGCTAGGGTTTGGTCAACTTGACAGAGGTTAGAGTTATCTGGGAAGAGAAACCTCAGCTGAGAAAATGTTTCCATCAGATTGCCTGTAGAGTCTACGGCATTTTCTTAGTGAGTGCCTGATGTAGGAGAGTATGGCCCACTACAGATAGTGCAACCCTGTGACACATGGTCCTGGGGCTTATAAGAAAACAGATGGAACAAGTTATGAAGTGCAATCAGCTCTCCTCCATGGCCCCTGCTTTATTTCCTGTCTTCAGGTCTACCCAGAGTTCCTTCCTTGATTTTCCATCATTGTAGACTACAAACTGATTTGGGTCAAGGTGTTTTATTATAGTAACAGAAACTCTAAGACAAGAGTATATTTTTATTTTTAATTTTTTATTCATTAATTTTAATTAAAATAGTACATCACTCATCCTGTCTCTTTCTGCCTGCCACCTCCTCCTATATCTTCCCCCTCACTCCCTCTCAAACTGATGGCCTCAGCTTCTTTGATAGTCATTGTTACATCTTGTTGTGTGATGGAACTTTTTCTTGTGAGACACTAACTGCATGTCTATTCATCCCAATACAAGAGCACACAACAGGTACCAAAGTATAGATATCACCAAAGTCCAACTTGGTGAACCAATGACCTTTTTTGAGGTTATTTATAGGAATATGAGTGAGTGACTACTTAGTGAAACAGCTGCGCCACCAACGCCCAACCCACTATGGGTGAAATCGCACAAAAGCCGGGAATCAGAAGCACACTGCACAGCTTGCTGACATCCCAAGATGTCTCCCAAGATGGAGAGTGGTTTTTTTCCAAGCAACTCAGTTGGTCTAAACCTCTTCCAGGCGACTGGGCTGGTTTCTGCTTCTTGTAGGCAGCTGGTCTGGTCTCAGGTCTTGCTTGTCTGAGAGTGCCTCTCAGGCATGTTTATTGTTTCCTTTTGGGAATGAATTGCCTAGTGAATTTGGTCAGTTTCAGGGACTTCCTGAAGCTATTTTGAGTTTTTATCTTTTGTTTAAAAGAGCTTCCCTTGCAGGATGTTTCTATCACTGTGAAAGTTGCTATACAACACACACAACACACACACACACACACACACACACAATTTATGACACACTCTCTCTCACACACACACTCACACAATTTATGAATATAACCTGCTGAATTTGTTTTTCTTGCCTGTGTGTACATGCTTTCAGTGCTGACCACTTTGTATTGGATCACCAATTAGGAAACTCATGCCTGAAGTATGCTCATTCTCTCTTTCTGAGTTAACAATTGCCTATAATTATTTTGTTTAGGAGTGGGACTCCATGATAGTTTCCCTTTCAAGATTAGCATGTCTGTTGATGCTACCATTGTTTAGGTAGCCATGTTGTTAAGGTATCATGGGTGTGACTTCCCTGTCATTTCTAGGAAAAACAATCTCACATCAGACTTTTTAGTCCTCCGGCTCTAAAAATCTGTAGTGGCTTGAGTGAGAATTGCCCCATGCTCACATATTTGAATGCTTGCTCCTCAGTTGTTGGAACTGTTTTGGAAACATTAGGAAATATGGCCTTGTTGGAGGAACTGTGCCACTGGGGATGGGTTGTGAGGTTTCAAAAGTCCATGCCATTCTGAAATTAGCCTTGACTCTGATTCCTGCCTGGGAATCAGATTGTAAGTGCTCACTTACTGCTCCGGTGCTGTGCCTGCCTGCTTGCCTGCTGTTATGCTTTCTGCTATGATGGTGAAGGACTCAGCCTCTGACACTGTGATCCTGAATAGACTTCCTCCTATGAGTTGTTGTGTTTATAGTGTCTCTTCACAGCAATAAAAACTTAACTAAATACAATCTTTCCTGTTGTTGAGTAACACTCCTTTAGTTGATTGTGCTACACTTTGTCAAGTTTTTCACAGTGTTGGATTCTATATTTTGTCTACTAAGAATATCACTATTGAATAGTGATTGTCACTTGTATAGGTTTTTATATGTACATATGTTTTCAGTGCTTGGGGGTAAAGAGTTGGGTATGAAATGACTGGATCCAATAGTCATGAAACCCCATCTTAAGATTTTGAGGACCTGTTTTTCTTAGTGGCTTGACCACTTTACATCCCCACAGTGATGCACAGGGATATTTCATTTCTTTAATCTGATACTTTGTCTGTTTGACTTGTGTTTCCCTAAAGATAATTTTTCATGTGCTCACTGATCATTCAGATCTCTTCTTTGAAACAATCTTCATTCAAGTTCTTTGCCACATTTAAAACTGAACTGTCTCAATGAGATTTAAGAGTATATGTATGCACATACAAGCACATTTTGTGTCCCAGGCCTTTATAAGATTAAAAATGGTTTCTTCCACATCATACTTTGCCTTTTTACTTTCTTCATATGTATCTTTGACTAACAAATTTACTAATTGTCATCAAGTCTGATTTATCCATTTTTCTTGCTTATACTTTTGTGTTATATGTAAGCAGCATTAATTCTTTCCCCTGATACCAAATAAATATTTCAGTCTTTTTTGACTTACTCTGACGGAGTTATGCCATCTAAGCTAGCTCCACCTAAAACACAGAAAATATCTTTAAGGGATTAGGTAAAATTTTGTTCCCCAAAGTAAAAGATGACGTCAACAAAGTTTTATCACTTTAGACCCTTATGGCAGGGGCACCAGTCAGGGGGAAGTAGAGGAAAGAAAATGGCAACTCCATGTCCTGCAAATGGAAAAACCCACATCCCAGGACAGCATTTCTGCTCAGGAAGGGAAAGCAGAACTTGTCTCTTGACTTTTGTGAGCCCTGGGGCATTTATTTTTCTTTCATCTGTTTGATGTTTTTTGCCTAGGTTCCCTCACCAGCTCTCAGCTGAAGACTCAAAGAAGCCCTTCTTCAAGTTCCCCATCACTGGCGAGCAGTGATTTTCTCTCTAGCACAATACCTTAAGTTTGGGACTTTGAATAGAGTTTCTCATGTTATGGTGACCCACAACCATAAAATCATCTTTGTAGCTACTTCATAACTATATATTTTTGCTACTGCTATGAATTGGAATGTAGATATCTGATATGCAAAGTATTTACTATGTGACCCCTTTGAAAGGGTTAGTCGGCCCCCTGAGGCCGTGGCCCACATGTTGAGAACCGCTGCTCTAGCACACTGTCCTTCAAAACAACTTAGTTTCCTTGTCTCCTTTCCTCCATCTACTGAATGCCAAGCTCATGCAATCAATTACAGTGTTCCCCTCCCTGTTTCTTTTCAAATCTATTTTAATCCAACTCACTGTTGGTGGCCTGTCCTTTGTTCTCCTCTTACATTTAATTATCTATTTAATATTAAATCCCTATTTACAGTCTTTTATTTCAAATGTGGGGGCGGAAGGTGAATTCCTCTTGGTCTGCTGGTTGGCAAGCCTTTAGCAACACCCTTCTGGTTGTGCACCACACTTCTTCCTTACAACATCTCTGTAAGACATTCTTAAAATGTGACCTAAGGACCTTAGGGTCCCTGAAATGTAGTCAAGGGTTGCATGAATCAAAACTCACTGTCATAATACTTAGACAAGTCAAGTTCTTACCATCAGTATTAAAAATCTGAGAAAATTGTATAGAGAAATGCTTTAAATACCCACACATTTCTGGTTGAAGTCTTCAAGCTTAGGACCCCTGGCATGGTGGTAGCGTGTCTAAAGCAACACCCTTCACCTCAGTCAGGAAGCAACAAGGAAAAAAAAGGCTAGGGTTCTACAGTTCCCTTCCAGGAACACGTCCACACTGTCCTAAAGAATTCCTATAATACCCCTTCTAAATGACATAACTTCTCTCCATAGGAACACCCTAAAGGCCAAGCCTTAACATAGATGCTTAGGGGAGCAAAGGAAAGGGAACAAGAGAGCTCTTTGATAATCTCCTCATTTCCTTTTATTTTGCCTGGATCCATGGGGGCTCTTCCCTCTCTGTTCTTCTCTGAAAACAAACTCACAGCCATACCTAGTGGGAAGTTTCCAATTTCCTGGTTGGTTCTTCATTTGTTTTGTTTTGTTTCATGAGACAGGATCTCACTATGTAGCTATGGCTGAATTGGAACTTGCTATGTAAACCAGGCTAGTATCATAGAGACCTGTCTACCTCTGCCTCTTGAGTCCTGGGACTAAAGGTGTGGACCACCACTCCCCTCTCTCCTGGCTGATTCTTAACCCAGTTAGCAATGAAGATTAACCACCGGAATCCCTTTAATGTGGTCCTTGGGCTTGTGACCACGTCAAGCTAATGGTTTAAAGTGGCTATTAATGACCCAGCTGTGGAGAACACACTGGACATGAGGGTTGAGAACACTCTGAAAGCTAAGATTTGAGATAGAGATTTATTGCTGAGTGAGATGGGGTACATAATCTAGTCTCTGATAATTTATACTTGATAATAATGGCTTAGAGAGGTTAAACTAACCTAGATCGCTCAGTTTTCTCTCCTCTGGCAGTTTCCCCCAAGGAACTGATCATAGGTCTGAGCAGAAAACCAGAGAGAATATTCACTGTATGAAGAAAAGAGGAGAACATACATGATCTACAAGAGGCAACTGAGGACTAGACACTGGTACACACACATAATGCCAGCTACTCAAGAGGAACTCAAGCATGAGCCCTGTTTGGACTACTGTCTTCAGATGAAAGTTGAAAAGCTGGTTGGAGATGTAGCTTAGATCTGGAGTATTTGCCAAGAACGTTCAGTGTTCCAAACTCCTTGTCCAGCATCACTGAAAATCAAAACCAATATTACAAGTCCCCAAACCAACCAACCAACCAACCAACCAAACAAACAAACAAACAAAAAAACCCAAACAAACAAAACCAAAATACAAATATTGAATAAATGAAATATGTATCATCTAGAAATATAGATTATTTGTGGAACCTCTGATCTTACAGAAGTAAAATTTCTTTTTTTGTCATTTTTTTATTATGAGAAAGCAATTTTATTAAATTATAAAAGTTTCCATTTCCGCCCCTCCTCCTACCCTCCCACTCCCCCCACTCCCTCTCCTCCTCCCTCTCCATCCCTAAGAGCAGTCAGGGTTTCCTGTCCTGTGGGAAGTTCAAGTTCCTCCCCCCTCCCTTCAGGTCCAGGAAGGTGAGTATCCAGACAGACTGGATCCTAAACTGAAGTTTATTTTGCATTTAGTTAATATGTATATTCTCATATATATTTATATATATATATGAGAATGCAACTACATGAGAGAAGGTATAGAGTGACCTTTTTAATTTTTTATTTTATTTTTCTTACTGTTGTATAACTGGAAGAGCAGAACAGTCCTATGTCTTTGTTGATGATGGGACTTCACACCCTAAATTACAAAAAATCCTTCCTGCAAAATAAATAATAAAAGTAATATCCCAAATGTGTTTTTCTGGTAAGTTTGGAGGGAAGTAAGAAAGGAACCAGATGTAGAGACCCAAGAGCAAACCCTGGGAACATGATGGGCCAGAAGAACACTTCTTCCTGGGGGCTAGAAGCATTCAAATTTACTCTCAGAAGTATGCACATATCCTTCCTTACAACAGATAATGAAGTTTTTTGAGGACCTCAATCGTTAGATTAATTTGATGGAAACACACTGCTGTGTTTCTTTCTGGTAAACCTGGGGCTTTGGAACTCACTCTCTGGTCCCTCTTCTCATTCCCTTTGCCCACTTCCTCTAAAGGGAACCATGGCAAAAGCAGAGTGGGCATGCTGTGCAAGGCCTTGGGTGCCTCTCCCTGAACCCTTGGACTATCTCTTGGGGAATGAGTAATGGGTTGTGTGGTAGGGTTTGATGTCTGTGTACGCCGCTGCTCCTGGCTGAGTGGGACTCCTCCATAAGCCGAACTTATCTATCTGTTTAGTGCCTAATGAATTTGTAACTGAAGCATGATTCAGACAGGACAGAACATGACAGACACGAGTCCATAGTACACAGTTCCCCGATAATACCTGTCACAGAAGCTCGATCAGTACTGCCTGTTCTCGGTTCCTAACACTAGGGACATTTTGTTTTATGTTATCTTTAATACTCATCATCTCCAAGCGTCAGCCAGATCCGTGTGCAGCATCCCCAAATACCCAGTTTCCTGCGGTTTTTCAGATTGTGTAACGCTGTATATCAAATCATTCTTTAGTAGCGTGGGTTGCTTAGCAGAGGGGAAAGCAGGAGAGTAAACTTACTGTCAGTTTTGAGGATCAGTCCTCTAAGTCTGTGACCCACAGGGAGTTTTAAACAGTGGAGTAGCTGATCCTTTGGGGGTGGCATGGGGGTAAGAAGGCTGCTAGTAATAAGATGGAAGGGACTCAGATGAGTGCAGAGTAAATCATGAGACTGATGATTGCTTTTCCCAGACTGTGGTGACTAAGCAGCTCCCAGAGGAGCCTCTGAGTCACCTGTGATGAGCAGGGACAGCACCCAGAAAGCGTTGCACAGAACAGCACCTCACACACCACTCCCTTGCTGCAGCAAGCTTCTTCAGGGGTGCGGTGGCTCAGCTCTGCAGAGGAGCCAACTCTCAGTTCCTGGCTTTGAGTCTGAGGAATCCTTAGTTGGACGGTGAATGAGATTCTTGTGTTTGTCGCTTGCTAATCCCTTACCTTCCACAAAAATAAAACAAAACAAAGAAACAAAAAAACAGGCAACAAACAAAAAACTTATCTGATTTTTTTTTTAAAAAGAAAAGGAAAGAGAGAAGAGGAAAGAAAAGCAGGAGTTAAGAACGTTGATCGTAGAGTGTAGTTTTAAGCACCGAGTGGTCTTTGTTAAACACTTTCCCCTGATGTGACCGAAGAGCACAGATCAGCACAGGGACAGTGTGATTATGGACAAAGGGTCCTGCTTGGGATGGGATTGGGGAATAACTTCAAACTGAAAAAAATGTTTCAAATTCCTAGATCCAAGTTTGTGAGTTGAGTGCATTTCCTAATGCTGGCCAACACAGGTGGCCCAAGGCACCAAGAAGAGCAAAACACATCAGGGGAAAAGAGTCTGAGTTTGGATAAAATGACTTATTTGCTCACCCTTTATTGCATTTTTTTTTTGTAATGAAATGGACAATAAGAACAATGCTTTTTCTGACTTTTCCTATTTGGCCACACTCTTCCTTTCCTTTCCTTCCTTCCTTATTTTTTTTTTTTGTCAACTTGACACAAATTGGGGTTATCTGATAAGAGGGACTCCAGGTGAGAAACTAATTTCATCAGTCTGCCTACAGACGAGTCAGTAGGGCACTGTCTTGAGTAATGATTGATGTGGGAGGGCCTAGCCCACTGTGAGTGGTGCCACCCATGGGTAGCTGATCCTAGATGGTGTAAGAAATCAGGCTGAGCAAGTTACAAGGAGCATGCAAGTCAGGAAGCAGTATTCCTCCATGATCTCTGCCTGCCTTAGCTTCCTTTAATGCCGCTATGACTCAGGTTATATAAACTCAATAAACATTTTCCTCCGTCTATTAGTTTTGACCATGGCCTTTACTGCAGCAATAGAAAGGGATCTAAATCAGCACCTATCTACTAGACTGATCCTATGTACCTATCATATGTGACTATGTCTATGTACCTATTATACAAGACTTTTCCTATGTACTTATCATTCTAGATTGTCCTATGTTCCTATCATACTAGACTGTTCCTATGAACCTATCATACTACTAGACTGCCTGTGCACCTATTAAACTCTTCCTAACAAGGAGAAGTACACCCAATCTCTGACTATATAAACCCCTCCCCCTATTTCCTGAACACTCTGGCTCAGAAGAAGTAGCCCAGCTAGCTCATTGGAGGTCTTTATCAGTCTAAAGCAAATAGGGAACAGCCTTCAACCCTGCTCTGGGCCACTGGGCTGTGAGAAATGTTTCCTCACTCAAGGGGAAGCATGTGGAAGGAAGGGCAAGAAGGCCTCTTTTAGGGCTGAGTCCTATCTGGGTATTGACATGAGGAACCAAGTGATCCATTCTTGACCCATGGGGATTCTTCACCCGAGGGATATAGTTCACACTCTCTGAAGTGATAAATTGGAAAAACAGAACTAGGTGGTGTGGCGTGCAATCTGAATCTCTGGAGGTTGAGGTAGGAATATTGCTGGGAGTTAAGATCAGCATGTAATCCAGAGGAACCACTCCCTACCTCAGAGAAAAGAGCAGAATCCAAGCCCTTTTCTGGTTCTGAAAACTGACTGATAGGTAAATCATTTTACCTATGATTTATGATATTTTCAGATTAGTTTTCTGTTCTTTGCAGTGTTCTACCTTTGAACAATAAGGGCTTATTTTTCTCATTTCATCCCAATTAACTGCGATATAAGCAATCTGCAACCTTGAAATTACTATGAGGGAATACACATTGAGTATAAGATGGGGGAGGGGCAGGTAATTCACTAATCAAGACACATCTGTTGATCACCTCTTATATTTCAGATATTTCTAGAAACTGGGAATGCCTGTCTTTAGAGCTGGGCATATTTGACCAGAGGAGATACATGATAAATAAGACAAATGAGAAAATCAATATGAAAAATAGTAAATGTTCAGGAGAAAATGTCCAGGGAAAGAGGATGGATGAGAAGTGTCCAAGGGGGCGGGGAGTTTAGCATCTCAGGATCAGTAGGGTGATATTGTCAAGAAGGGAAGTTTAGTATGCAAAGGGATGAAGGAGCCATCTGCTTTGATCTCTGAGAATGAGTATTTCATGCATAGGAAACTGCTGAGACAGGAACCTTCTGGAAGTTCATGGAAGAAAGTGGTGAAATAGGCAATGGAGATCCATGTCAGGTAGGGACTGCTATAGGGGATTTACTCTGAATGAGAACACAAATCATCCCACGGGTTTGCATGGAGCAGGAACACGCTTTGACTTCTATTTTAACACAGCACTCTGACTGCTGCTTTGGGAATGGGGATACTGTAAGACCAGAAGTGGAGAGACCAGTGAGGACTATGTTCCAGGAATATCAACCAGATGATGGTGATTGGATTCCGGGACAGCAGACAGCAGATGCTATTGCTCACAGTCTGGTATATATTTGAAAGGTGATGGATTTTAAAGTGGAAAAAGAGTTAGAATTGAAGGCAAGGTTTCTAGTCTGATCAGTAAGAACTAAGTTGTCAATTCTTGACATATAGAATGAACAGCAATAGAAGGTTTGAATAGAATGATGGGACGAAATGTTGACTTGAGATGTCTATCTGAGCATAATGTAGATTTCCTATAAGAAGTTGGGCATATATGTTAGGAGTTGGGAAATATGATCTAGGTGAGGAGAACATATTCGAGGATCATTAAAGTAACTAACAGTCATGGAGATTAGATGCAATTATTCTGGGAATAAGTGAAGAATTCAGAACGGGAAAATAAATTCAGTAAAAGGATTAACCAAAGAGCGAGAAGCAGCATTTACCCAGGCTGGTGGAGCTCCAGACAAATGTCACCTACACAGCGTGTGTTTCACAATGGAGACTGTGAGTCACTGGGTGAGGTACCACTGAGATAGTTAAGTAAAATCCAGACCAAAAATCTATTCTCGCTTTAACAACATAATCGTCACTGTGTTACATGACTGAAGAAAGAAAACACAGTGTGAGATGGGAAGTTGGAATGTTTAAGACAGAAAGAGTGGGGGAGACCTGGGGTTGGGGGCTCAAGTCCAGAGTCCTAGGTAATTGCCAGGCAGAGGCAGGGAATTTGCCACACATCTGAGGCCAGCCTGAGCTATGCAGGGCTGTAGGCATGGCCTGGACAAGCATAGACTTTCAGGAACTGGGGCTGATTGTGACAGATACTGTCTGGGGACATTGACGCTGACACAGCAGGGAAAGTGGCTGTGTATGTGAGCTGAGTGTGCGCTGCGGAGGCTTCCTGAATAGAGAAAGACTGGAGAGCTGACTCCGCCGTAAAGACCACTTCCTGCTCTTGCCGAGGACTTGGGTTCAGTTCTTGGCACTCAGATGGAAGCTCACGGCCATCTGTGACTCTAGTTCCGGGGGCTCTGATGCCTTCTTCTGGAATCCACAAGTACCAGCCTCTCCCCCATGGTGTACAAACAAACATGCAGGCCCTTACACATACATATAGAGTAAGTAAATCTTAAATAAAAGTCAGGTTTGGTGGGGAGGGCCTGTAATAGCAGTAAGAGGAAGACAAACAGGCATACCCCTAGGCCGTGTTAGCTAGGCAGTCTAGTCTAGTTGGCCGACATTTCACAGGAACATAAGCTTTTGTGAGGATGTTAGAGTGAGCCCTGGATCAGGGAGCCGGAAGTTTGTGACTTTTGAAACTAATTAAGGCCCAAATCATGACTTTTGTATGAAATGTCTCATTTTAAAAGGTTGGAAACTCATTTACAAAAGGTCAAAATGGGCTGGGAGATGGCTCAGTGGCGAAAGGGCTAGGCGCACAATAATGAGGACCTGTGCTTGATCCCTAGCATGCCTGTAAAGGCCATGTATAGAAGCCTGCAACTGTAACCCCAGCACTAACAAGGAGGAGCCAGGAGCATCTCAGGGGGCTTGATGGCCTTTCAGCCTAGCTAAAACAGTAAGCGCCATATTCACTGAGAGATCCTGCCTCAAACAAAATCAAAACCAGGCAGATATCAGTGAAGGAACCTACTAGACATTGACAGGTGAACACACACATACATCAACCCTGAAAACAAAAATTAAAATAAAATTGTCATTATAAAAAAAAATGTAACAAAGGAAGACACAAAGGACACGAAAAGTTTGAAGTCGGGATTTTATTTAACGAAATGACTCAAAGGCTGTGTTTCCTACATTTATCCTCACTTTAGATAGAATTCTTTTATTTACATAGAAACCCAAAATTGTAGCTAGTCGAAGTTAACATTCTTGAAAGGCTCCCCAGAATGTACCAATCAACCCCGCCTCTTCTTCCTCGTCTTCACGTAGATGGCTACTTCCCTCTGTGGCTTTCATCTTGATGAGGCACTGGGATACAAGAATATCCTGTTAAATTGTCAATGCAACGACAGTAGCCCGAATTGAAGAGAACTTCTCGGGACAAAGAAGAGTCACACACCCACCTGAACTTAAACAAGTGATGAGCACAAAGGTAGGGGTGTTCAGTGAGTAGCAAGGGTTCATATGTAAGTTTGGTTGAGACGGGGGTCGTTCTATGTAGCCTACCCTGGCCTAGAACTCTAGATCTCTATTTCAGCTTTCAAAACTGCTGAGATTATAGCCGTATACCACCACGCCCAATGATGTCCATTGAATACACGCCAAGTAGTATTCTAGGCATTTTGTATTTATTATTTCTAATCCTCAGGATATTATAATTTAACTTTTATAATTACGCTCATCTTATAATTATGGAAACTGAAGTTCGGAGGGAAGAAGCAGCTTGCATAGAATATGAAGATAATGACGACAGCATCCAGCATCCAACCCTGGACTGTATCATCTCACCTGGAGGTTGCTGTGCATTTACACCCTCTTCCTTCCTTGCCCTGCTTTGGCTGGAGGTGTACCCTGATGAATGCACAGTTCTCTATTGACTTCTCTGCCACAGTAAAGACAATGAAAAAATATACTGTCAAAGCAGTGCGGCTAGCAGGGACGGTGCATGCAGGCTACCGTACAAGTCATGACAGAGCAAACAAGAGCCCAGAAGCTGCCAAGGAGAATCGCTGGAGGAGGCACAAATCTATTCTGAATCTCAATGAATGAGTCAACGTTCGGGTTCATCGAACGAAGGAAGAATAGTCTCAGTGAGGAAGTAAATCACATGAGCGGACTTGAGAAACTGCATGTGGTGATTTAACTAATGATGCTCTTCCAATCTATAGTCATGGAGGTGTAGGGCTGTGTCCTGGGGATGTCTGTCAGATGTGTGTTAGCAGAGGGAGACGGTCTAGCAGTTTAGCAAGAGGTGGACGGAATGGGGCACATAAAGAAACTTTTAGGATACTCAGTTGCCAACCACTTTCCTTTCCGCTAACTTTTCTGTGGGAAGACAGCACCGTTGTGTGCAGAGAACACGCAGCTTGCCATTGCCAAGGAGACCAGGGCAGGACATAATGTCCTTGGTAGTGGCCAGCACCATGCATGCATATAGTATTTCTGAAGAAATAAAGATGGACACACTGTCAGCAGAAATCACAAATTTATTAACTCTTAAATATATCAATCAGTCATTTACCATTATGGCAAGAAATATATACAGTGTCCCATGGTAAACTGCAGTATTTTCCAAACAATGGAAGGTGATGAACGTGTGATTCCACTGTGCTGGAGAGAGCAAGTCACAATTTCCTCGCATCTTAGTGCAGAAGACAGACTGGATCTATGTAATACTTCAACACCACATGCTAAGTTCAAAGTGTACAAAAAGAGAAAAAAAAATCCTACCACTATTTGTGTCTTTAAATACATGTAAGCCACGTATAGCTGCTTCACAGAAAGATAAAAGAAATTAAAAAGGGAAAAAGTGAGGCCATTACGTTTTTCACAGATCTCATTGGCAGGTTAACACGGCTCAATACATTTACTGTATATATTCATTTTAAATATATATTGTTTTAAATCATGTAATTATCAGAAAAGCTTCAACCCATCTACCATACATTCACTAGCAACAATATCTAAAGTGATTAGCAATCAACACCAAAAGGTGAAATGAGAAAAAAGAGGGGAGGGGGGTGTTTTCTTTTTGCTTCTTGCTTCCGCTTTAAAAATAGGCTTTTGAGGACTGTGAGTAGCTACGGTTGAAGTAATGCTGACGGAGAGTCCATGCACCACAAAGCATTTCAGTGTGGAGAAACAGCCTCACCAGGACTGAATCAACAAAGAACAAATGAGAACCGCAAAGAAAACTGGGGCATTTCCTTTTCCTCTTTGCTTGAATCTGGAAAAACTCTAGCTCCTGGCAGGAAGTTGACACTGTGACTCAAGAGAGAAGCTAGGACTGCACACGTCATAAAGATCAAATTCAAACACAACGAGGATAAAAAATATCCCTCACGGTACTAGCTAGAGAGAGCGAGGCAGTCAAGGCTCTCACGTGACACCAGGTCCAGGCAAGTGCTCTGTATGCCAATCTGGTCACCCTCTACTTGGTCTTCAGACCATATCCCTAGTCGGTAGAGAACCAGGACATTGTTGTAGGCTCTTACTGCTGTTAGCACAAGTCTCAACACTTCCAATGCTCTTAACCTAGCTAGGATACCTATGCACAAGTGGTGGCCTAAGCTGAATTAAAAACCTTTATTTAAAATCTTATAACAACTCCGCGGGCCCTGAAAAGACAGGAAGTGCTAGTTTTAGCTTCTTCCAAAAGACCTTGATTTCTATTTTTACCTTCATATGCAAACTTTACTGTTATTTTTACACACTACCAGCTACAGAAAGACAGACAGACCAACAGATAGAAAGATAGATAGATAGATAGATAGATAGATAGATAGATAGATAGATAGAGAGAATAGGAAAAATTAAAAGCAAACAAATATTACAAAACGAAAACAACAGAATACAGATTTGAGAAAGAAAAAAGCAAAATCAGTGTCAAGTGTTCACCAGAATTGTGCTTATCTGAAAGCAATCAAACTTGCAAATGATGTTAATTTTTCCCAGTATGTAGTTTGACTCAAATCATCATGGCTTTGATGGTAGAACACCAACTGATTCTTGCCCTTGCAATCACACAAGGCTTTGCCCACCTAACCACTCCACTTACACAACACCAACACTTTCAGAGAAAAGCATTCATTTCTACCAGGATCACACCAGGAACTGAAGGTACATACATATTAGCCTTAGAAACAAACAAAAACAAAATCAAACCCAAATTCCCAATGAAAAGCCCCCAAAGATTAATGGCAGCGTTCTCAAAAGATTTACTTTTCTCTCACAAACTGTCATTCAGAGAACAATAATTTTAACGACATCTTCTAAATCTTGGCATAAACAGAGAAACCTGATGGATCAGTTGAACTTGGAATATTGTGGAATTTTCTTGTCTGACCTCCCTCTATAGGTTGCCAACGGTAATTTAAGTTTGCATGGAACATCCCATCCAGTAGTTGGAGTGTAAACAACGTATAGGAAGGAATATATGATACGATGATGTGTCACATATGCATTACATGTAGAACCTTCACAACTTCATGCATCAGAAACATGCATGAAGAGGAGGAGAGGACGTCCCAGGGTTTCCCTCCAGGTGCCTTGAGAACAGAACGCAGAAGTGGCACTGTTGACAATTAGCTGGAAAGGAGGAAGAAATAAATTATATTGTTTTCTATAAGATACAAGACTTTTTGCCACAGATGTTACTAAGGTGCAATTTTTATAACTTAGCTAAAGCTCAGATTGGAAATACTTTGTATGAGATCTTTGCCTGTGATCCTTGGAAGACAAAATACACACTTTTAACAAAGACAATTCTAGGCAATCAATAGTATCTATTTGTTCAAACATAGCTAAGCTGAAAAAAATGAACAGAAGGGGTCACAGGCTTCAACCACATTATTAAATATAAATATATGTTTTAAGTACTCATATTTACTAGACAAATTTAATAAATTCCTATTAGTATTTGGTTGAAACAGAATCAAAGTTCAACTTCACTCTGTGCTTTTTGCTCATTATGCGTAAATTCCTTGGGAAATCAAAATTAAAAGTCAGTTCAGCAAGGAATATAGTCTGAAAAGTAGAGAATGGTTATTCTTACTCAGGTCTTTAAAGCTACAACCAAGAGCACAGGTTCTTAAAGGTTCTGTTCCATCTTGGCTTGGGGAAGAAATAAGTGGTACCTTACTTACTTCTGTACCCTAACCCCAGTTTAAGAGGCAAATCTTTAAAAACAACAACACAAGCATGGACTTAATTGCGGTCAACTGTCTGTTATCAGAATGACCTCCTTTGTGTTTGTTTCAAGTTCAAGTTCAGCTTTGATTTTCAGTTGTGCCCCTGCCTCTCAGGCTCCCACCATTCCATTCAGTCAGACACAGTGAGCTCCTGTACATATTAACCCGTCAACAGCCAACAGACATGGCAACTCCCAAAAGACAGCAAGGCGCAAAGGATCTCAGTGCTTAATAGGAATTGCTGTGGGTAATTTAGAGTTGTCGGCATAACCCAGACATTACTGGCTTTTGATGTGAGAACTCCGGGATGTAAAGTGATGCGATCCAGCTGTTGGGAAAAGGTCCTTCTTGGCGTCTGTTGCCTCGCAAATAGTGGTGGCGCTACAAGATGAACGCTACAACTAAGGACTCATGCAGAGCCACAGTGGATTTCCAAAGACCTCATCTGTGTTTCACTGAGTAGATTGCTGAGCGAATGTCCAGAAAGGGAAGAACACCAGCCATGCAGCTTTTCCAGCATGAGCCCCATCACACAGAACCGTGGGGCAGGATGCTACTTACAAGACCCAAATGTGAATGGTTTTCAGATGTTTTGCCACAAAGAGGTGCTTCCTGAGAAGTTTTCTTTCCCATTTGGAATACAGGGTGGCCTATTAAGAGAAGCCCCATTTAAGCCACCTGGCATAAAAGGAAGTTTCCTTAAATAGGCTCTATCCCTTAACACGTCAGAGAACTGCAGAGAAAGCTAGTCCCTTGCCCAATACAAAATGCATCCGTCCTATCTAGAACAGCTGGCAATTTGTGGTTACCTCTTTGGGGTGAAAACCACAGAAACACTAACACAAACTTTATTTTTCACTCCTTTTGTGTCTTCCTTTTGATAACATAGCTACTTTTTTTTTAAAAAAAAAGTATTTTAACCTATTTTTTGTTATTGGGATTTATTTTTGCCTTTATTGATCCTCTTTATTCCTGTTTTGCATATCCAACAGTGCTAGATGTGTCTAAAATGATAGAGAAGACCTTTGAAAATCTCTGTGGTTGATAATCTGCCTTCAAACTGAGAAGTCGAAATGGCTTTGCTGGGGCGTGTTGAGTGGCTGTTTGTGAGAACTGGGCTCCACACCCGGCATCTTCTAAACAGTGACAGGGGATGCTGGAAAGATATGATCAGTGGGCCAGGCTTCACCTGACTTTGTTTGCTCTCTTCTTGCTTTCAGCTTATCCCATTTTACTGACTCACATGATTTCCCATCATTCCCCTATATGCCAGTGAGCCAGCCTGTTGTGTTCTGCCCTGTTTTCTAATGTTTCTAAGTCCTAGCACCGTAACTTCACGATGTTTCCCCAGCTTGGTCTCTCTCACTTGTGTGCTTTTACCATTTCTGTATCTTCAGATTCTCTTCCCACCCTGACTGCTCTTAGGGATGGAGAGGGAGGAGGAGAGGGAGTGGGGGGAGTGGGAGGGTGGTGGGAGGAGGGGCGGAAATGGAAACTTTTATAATTTAATAAAAGTACAAAAAAAAATTTTGCTCAGAATTTAGTCTCTTAGGCTATGGAGTTTTGATGCATTGGTTGTTCACTGCACCCAACTTGCAAGTCAAGCGCGTAGTTTACTTTTTCCATGGTCTTAGTGATTGATTGCCTCCCAAAGCAGAATATATGTTTCCTGTGGAAAATGCCTTTTTTCCCTGCATCAAGCATAGGAGAGGCACTCACAAGGTGTGTCGTGCACTCACAAGGTGTGTCGTGAGTTATCTGTCTTATTATTATTATTTTCTGTCTGTTGGGAATTAAACATGACATGCGAGGTAGACTACTGATAACACCTGATATTTTCTCTTTAAATACTGTTTTCTAAATTTGCCTCCTACAAGGGGCATATGAACAAGATATGACAGCCTAGAAATATTTACTTGATGGGTACTGTGGGTGACCCCGAACGATGAAAGTGAACATTCTGCCACTTCCCATCGCGGCGGTGCCACACGCGCGTCTCTTCCGACTGCATGGTCTTTGGCATGCCACTGCCGTCCATGTATTGTGTGAGTCGGATGTATGCGATGCACGCTGCGTCATCGCCCACCAGATGCACGTGAGGGTTCAGGATGATAGTGTGGATTGGTTTGTTGCTTTTGGACAAAGCTGAAAGAGAACGATATGAAAAGAAAACCAATTAAGGTCTTACAATGCAGTAAGCTAAAATCAGGATTAACTTCAGGTGGGACCGACGAGGAATGGTACTCATCCATGCCTTAACACATGAATCAATTTGCACCAGCTGAGTGCTGGGTGTTGTATAAAGCGTAAAACAATGAAACAAAAGTAGATAATCTTCATTTTCCTTGATTTCCTTAAGAGGCAATTTGTACTACTCTGGAAATTTTCATTGATTAGGCAGAAAAGCTACACAGATGCATTTATAAAGCAAGGGCTAGAAGCAGAAGCCACCCTATAGAGAGAGGAGGAGAAACCCTGGGTCAGGTATCCTGATCTACTCCCACTGAGGCTGTTGACGGGGTGACTTGCGGTGGTATGTCTGTAAGTAGCATGTGGGATGAGGGAAGTACCTCAAGTGTTAATGTTAAAGTCACTATTACCCTGAATGGATATTTTTTTCTCATCAAATCCTGTGCCTCTTCAGTTTGGTCAGAATGTACTTGTGATCAGCTAGTCACACTCCACAACCCATTGCTTCATCACACAGCTGGTTATGAACAGATGTTTCCTGCCAGGCTCCAACCTCTGGTGTTGGGATAATAACTATATGCATTCTGATCACTTGATCAAGAGATTTCTGGATTTTGAACACAATTCCTATTGATGGTGTTCTGCTGATTAGAATAGGCTGTTATTCTAGCGGTTACCCAAACACTTCTCATTCTCAGGCAATGCTTATTTAAATTACTTGAAATGTTAGTGACACAAAAAAATACCCCATTATGAACAGTACACACTTACAGGAAATAATAGTGCACAGTGTAATGCTGAAATGGGTGAAATATTAACGGATTAATTAAAGATTTTAGTAAAAATAAAATGGTGTTGATTCACATTCAGAGTAAAGAAGTAATATGAGATGCCTCCATTAAAATGCTGAAATATATGGAATATGAGGGTATTTAACCAAGCTTTGTTAACACAAATTAATTTAAATTACTTATTGCTGCTTATTTGTTTGCAAACACCTAACACATGTCGAGAGAGAGAGAGAGAGAGAGAGAGAGAGAACGAGAGGGAGAGAAAGAGAGAGAGAAACTCATACACTAAAAACACATGCCATGTAGACTTGTCAATGCTTTTAATAACTAGAAGCGAACCTAATTACCCTAATTATCATACAAGTCCTCCTTAATTCAACAGGATCTCATGGCAAAAAGACTGAATTCCTTTCACATACCATAGAAATGTAATGCAGCACTTAAGGCTATGAGGCCCAAGTAAAATGATGGAGGGAATTCATGCTAATGCCGGGCCTTTGGCTTGGTTTTATCTTTATTTTTTCTGATTTGCAGGAACTGCTTTGGAATATTTGTTTCCTGAAAGCTATATGCTTCCTCTGAGCCACTCAAATATTAAGACCTTTGCAATCTGAGTGGAAACACTTCCTGATTGCTCATCTTTGTTTGTGTCGTAACTTGAAAGTGACCTCTAGACTTCTCAGCAGTGCTCAGCCACTGTGGGTATCATGGCGGTGGTTTCTCTTCCCCATATTAACCATATGATAAAAACTCAAAGTAATACATGTTCATAACATTATGTGGCTTATCTTGTCCATTCACTTGGTCTTAACAGGTGTTTCCATATTTTCCAAAACATAAAGAACCTTTTAGTTATGAAGTACATATTTTTCAGTTTCCCCAAAGCACAATTTTCATGGTGGACATATGTCAGTAAAAATCCCCACTGCAGGAAAGAGCCAAAGAGTTTGTGAGGTTGGGAGAAGTTCAAGGAGAAGTTGGCAAAGGACGTAGAATAGCTACCGTTTTCAAAGTAGAATCTGTGAAAGTCCATCCCTTCCACTAAGTTGCCCAAAGCTTCCGGTTCAAAGGCAGTGAGGCCTGGATCGCAGATTTTTCTGCAGCAAGAGAAAGAACTCATGAGTAACTGTGCTGACAGTTTTGTTCTTTTATGTCTAAGCATTCTTGCTTATGGTCAGTGAAGGAAAGAGAGTCTTAAAAAAAAACCCAAATAAGAAATTTCTACCATAGACCTTGACAAGGTGATCAAAAAGCAGACTCCAAATTGTCATTTTGTAGAGGCACAAAACCAAGTCAACCAGATCAAGCACAATCATTTTTTGCTTTTTAATTTCCAAAGTTAGTTTTCTAACTTTTGACTTAAGTTTCTTTTGTTTCAAGTTTTCTCAAAGACAAGGACATACATCTTTGGTTTGGGAAATAAATAATTTTTGGAATGATTTTTTTTAAGGGATCCACTTTCTCCATCCTTTTCCAACATCCATATTGTAACTGACTTGAAGGATAGAATGGCAGTCTGAATTTCCCGGGAATGTCCATAAGATTGCGTTAAGCATGTGCTTAATGCTCATTTCACTTTCAAAAGAAAAGTAATAGGTGTTTCAAGTGGGCATAATAGTTTCTTTTTGATCCCAGAAGCAGAATTCAGCAAAGGGGTGTGCATCTCTAAACGATTCACAAGAAACCAATGGGCTTTCTTTGGAGAAATTTTCTTATTCAAACTATTAAATGTGATTTATAGTAGGAGGCGACTATAAGTCATTGATACTAAAATAGAAGTTATTGCAACATGCTTCAACGGTAGGTTATAATGGATGGAAATGATACAAAAAAGAAAGAAAATTGGAGCTGGATTTTTAACGATGAGTCAGAGTCTTGCAGGGACATGGAAGGTTCCGAGATGGAGAAAGGCAGCAAGGACTCAGGGTACAAATAAAAAATTTTCGGCCTATTTATTAATTTGCTGCAAATGAGAAATGCAGTAGGTGGGAACCTATTTAATCTCAAGTGGACATGCTCAATACTGGAGGGAAACTTTCTTAACTGTTCTTCAGGGAAACAAATTTGCAAGCCTAACTCCCTGTGGTTTTTCAGAGCACAGCACAGTTCATGGAACATGGTGCTGGCACACCAGGAATGGTGGGGCGCACATGTTTTTCAGCAGGAGTCCCAGGTCAGCCTGGGCAACAGGAGTCCTGGCTTCAAAAAACACAAACAAAGGAATGCAGAGCTGGTGGCCTGGGGAGAACACTTTGAGGCCTCAAATCGCCGCAATTATCCTTTGTGAGGAAGGCGGTGGTAGAGGGGAAATAATGAACTTTGTCTCCGACTGCCTGCTGGGCAGGTATTTTTAAGCCCAAGTCAAATATATATAATTTCTTCCTAAGGAGTGAAATGGGAAGAACAGTGTTCCTATGGCAACGGAAATTTATTCTGCCAGGTGTTATTATTTCCTCTATAAAATATGGCTTAGTTGTCAGTCTGTCAAACCAAACTCCATACTACCTCACATTGGTATTTGAAAGTGTTATTCTCTTTTTTTCGACTCTCTGTTATTCATTATCATCTGTCTGTCTGTCTGTCTGTCTATCTATCTATCTATCTATCTATCTATCTATCTATCTATCTATCATCTATCAATCTTCCATCTACCCACCTATCTATGATCTATTGTTACCACTTATCCACCATTTCTCTATTATTTATTCTCTTGCCATAGGTCTCAGATTAATAAAGACTGACAGTATTCTGCACATATTGTCTGAGGGTTACTGTGAGGAAAACTTAGGAACCAGCTGCCAGAGACTCACAAACATGTTCTTCAACCTAAAAAGCTTTAGAATGGAAGTAATATTGGATTATCCTGGGAAGTACAAATCTAGGCCAAATGGCAGGCCTCTCTAGGCAAGGAAGAGGTGATGAGCTCTTTAGACACCGAGCTATTTAAATATCCTGTTTTGAACTGTATGGGAACCGTAAATACCTCATAACTACTGGCTACAATTATAGCCTGTCAGTGAAACAAAAACAAGACACAACTTTTGTCTTCCACAGAAGATGGCAATCACAAAAAGGGCTTTTTAAGAGTCTTCGAATTCTTTAGAGACACAGAGAGGTCTCACAAGGTTATAAAGCTAAAACGAATGAAAAAGGCAATTTCTACAGCAAGGAGGTATTATCAGCTACAGCTTTTGAGAGAGCTCTGGGACAACAGGGATCCAAGCTCCAACCTTTAGTGTTTCTGTTACCAAGTGTCCTTTATTAGATGCTAGCAAGGAGCTGTTGTCCACACGCATGTTCAGGTGTATGCACATGTTTGTATGTGTAAGATACTAGTGTAGTCTGTACACTGAGTGACCCTTTTCCATGTTTTCCATTGTCTAGTTTCTGTGTATTTGGACACTGAACTTCCCTCTATTATTTGCTTTTGCCACAGTTTAAGAAGAAAAGGATTTATTTGGGTTCATGGTTTTTGAGGGCTTCAGTTTATCACAGGCTTTGCTTGTGCACACACTGAGGTAGGGGACCTGAGCAGGCCATATTCATTTTTGTCATTTATATTTTCTTCTACTAAAGTCCCACTCATATTTTTTTCAAATTTTGTTTCTTTCCAATCTTATCCACTCAGCATAAAAGCTAACTTTTGACACATTCTGTAAACACCTTCCTAAATTGATTCTCTGGTAGTTTTGGTTTTGCCTTTTAAAATTAGTGATGCATACCAATTTTACCAGTTGGGAGATTAGTTTATCTTCTCATTATTAACATTTTTCCTGTTTTTAAACTGAGAAACACTTTCTAACTAGAGATCAGAATCAATTTTTTCTTTCTTTTTATTTATTTATTTATTCATTTATTTTTTTCAATTAATACTTTCATATAGTGGGATTATGTAATAAGGAAAAAACCATGGATTTACATCCCCAAATAGCTTCTCAATGACACTTCATGTATAATTTAAATAAAACGTTTTATTTTTTTCCCAAGCAAAGTGGTTTCCTTTACATAAAATGTAACCCAGAAGTCTGTAACTATTTAAAGTAAGCATAAAATCCTCCTCTTCAGTCAAATATCCCCTTAATACAAAAACATGCTGAACTGATGGAGATGAAGTTGAGCTTCACTGATTCATGAGGGGAAAGAATCCTTGACACCAATGTTTATTATCTTTTTCTGTTCCAATCCCTGGCAGAACTACAAAGGAACAAATTTCTTAACCCACTTCTCTGATTTCATTCTTTTTAAATCCTAGTCTTCCTGGATTTCTCTGGTGGCCTACTTTCGCTCAGAACTGTGGGTGATTACAAAGGAGTGTCATTCACAAAGCCCTTCCCGGTCTTTAGATCAGAAGTTGAGTCATCTCTCTAAAATTATAAGCAAGTTGTTTCTTTCTGGAGTGTCCTTTGTCATTTATACGACAGAAAGCTCTTGTCAACATGTTAAAGCAGGGCTTAAACAGGCAGGACTTCAGATACCCTGACAAATACAACGGCAGAAAGAATGCACTCGGCCAGTGTGTGGAAGCAAAGCAAATGTGTCCGTCTCTACTCACGTGTAAGCTTCGAAGTCCCCATTGTTGATAGCTTCAATCAGTTGCTCGGTGACTTTGATGATCTCCTGCTTTCGTGCTAAAAGCAAAGACAGAGTTGGATGAGAACAAAGGACAAGGATCACACACAATTTTGGTCAACGATACAACTATTCTGCTAAATGAGGGTATCATATAAACCATCTCTCCTGGAAGAAAATGGCCGCTCCTTTTGCACAGTCTTTACCTCAAAATGGGAGACCAACAACTATGTCTCCTAGGAGCACTTAGAAGCACAGCCCAGACCAAGAGATTCAGAATCTGGATTGTAACAGGGCTCTCAGGTCTCAGCCATCTAGGAGACACTACTCCATCTCATTCGATCACAAACATCAGGTACCCAGAAGGTTGAATTTACTTTTGCTACCTTTATCACCTTGACATAGAGAATGTGCTCTCTATTAACAAATGTGTCACCAAAAAAGTTAGGTTATAAAAGTACCAAAGAACAAACAACCAGCTTCAGAGTGAAGATGGTATGTTGCGTCAAGACATCCAACATTAGGTGACTACAGACTTCTTACGTTTCAGGTCAACCTGCCTGTGGCATTAGCACTGTGATAGGTCATTGTATTTAGGTAAATGGCCATTAGTAAACTCTTGAAATTGAGACAGAGACATATAAATGCTGCAAATGAAGGCAATAAACAGACAGAAGCCCCTTTCAAACTATCAAACCCCACAAACATCAAACATCATTAGTGTCTTTTCCTGCCTAGGATTGGTAAAATTATTAATGGTGGGTTTGGCTCAGACATCTCTTTCAGCAAATTCTTTTCCAGTTGCATCTGCTTCAAGAGCTCCTACCCTTTCATTGAATACCCATAGTTCCTGAGCTGTCCCCTGGGTATCCCTGACACCTCCTTAAGTTAAAGCACATGTCATGTTTGGTTGCTATTAAGCTTAGTTCACTATGTAAGCTGTGCCCTCCTATTTAAATAGAAAATTCCTTATGAGCAAGGAACATGTTATTCTTTGAGTTGCCTAAGAAACTGTTGCTCTTAGATGTTAAATATAATTGTGAATTGGATCCATTGAGATTACTGACAACATTTTCTTAATTTCAGAATGTTTTTTACTCATGAAATTATGTTCCAATATTAATATTTATCGTGTTTAAATATAAATTATATTAAAAATATTAAGTTGATTAGATTTTATATCTTATAAAATAAGTATTCGATTAGCCCATACAGTGGCTACTAACAATGTAAATGCTGACAACATGAAAGCATCACTATTAGAAGCTCATAGTAGTTGTGTATCTTCTTACTTGTATGCAAGAGCAGAACATGGACGTTCCTAGCTCCTTTGCACACATAATATTTGGTTTTTCTTTTTGTTTGACTGATTGGTATGAATATTACAGCCGTCCTTAGGACTTATTGGTGGAGTGGTAACAGCCGAGAGTTCAGTAGCAGGGAGGCTGCCAGTGGCACATTCAGTTTAGTTAGATGATTTGCCTGTCTGTGGCCTTGGCAGTGTGACTCTCTGGCAAAGGCCCTGACAGCTAACCTGACTCTGGAGCCTGAAGGGCATCCATGAAGAGCTGCTCAGAAAGGGGGGAGTGTAAGGACCTGGTGCCCAAGTTCTCTCCTCACACAAGACCCCGCACTTAAAACTAACAGTGTTTTTAGTAAGTATTGTCCAGGTGGAAAAGTATAATTAGAAAACAACAACAATCTTTTAAAACTAGCCAAAAAAGGAGAAAATAAAAACCAATGTCAAGTGCTGTGTTACTTCAGCAGACTGGGCAGTTCACAGCTGTGCAAACTTCTGGAACAATTCCTGGGGTCCTGAAAACCCCACAACCTCTCACAAGCACAGGATGGAGTCAGGAGCAGCAGCAGTGAGTGACCATCTTTCACTCAGAACCACCGTCGCCCAAATATTCACTCACTTTCTCGAGTTTCGCTACGGTGACTTAAGCTTGTTTTTGCACTATCAGCGTCACGTAAACTGTCTTCCAGGTTACTTCTCATTCTCGGAAACAATGGCCTCCCAGCTGGCCTGGCCGAGCAACACGCAAATAGGGCTCAAAGCAGGATGCTTCTGGGCAGTAGCATCCTGGAGGCAGTGTGAGCTGAGCCTTGGTTTAGGAGGGGCCTGGAACTCAGGAATCTCTGAAGTGTTCATTTCCTCCAGGCAAAGGCGTGTGAGTGAGTCACAGTTGGGCCTGGCACAGGACGGCTGACTCTTGGAAGGAAAGCAGAAGGCTAGAAATGAATCACTCCTGGACAAGGCTCTGAGTTTAGAAGTTAGAGCTGTTCCACAAATTCAACATCTGACCTAGGCTGTGAGGGTGGGGTGGGTGCCAGTTAATTCTTCCCCAACAGCAGTGAGCCCAGGGGACAGTCACTGTGCCAGGTCCCTGGCTAGTTGTTTTCTCTGAAGAGGGTCTGCTCTTTGCTCTCCCTTCTTCCTAAAGGTAAGAAGTGACAGCCCCTGAGGTAAGATGGGGAATATCACCAAAGAGGAGGGCAGTGCCTTTGGGCACGCCCCACCGCCTGTAGGATGCCACCAGTTTAATCTCTGAATGCTGTCAGTCAGCAGGACCCAAAGTAGTTTTTGAGGATTTCTAGTTTGGGAAAAAAGAAGGGCAGAAACAAGCAGGAAAGATGGTCCAGATTCTCAGAGCTCCTTCCATGCAGGCATACAAACACACTGGGCATGTTTCCCCACCCAAAGTCACAGCTCCTTTGACTTATTTATTGATCTAGATATCAAAAAATCTTCAGTCCCTAGGACAAAGACTGGACATTTCAAAGTTACTTCCTTGTCTGAAGAGAACAAAGTGAATATTGGAAAAATGATTGATAAGCATCAGGTGATTTCAGGGATACTTCTGTGTAAGAACTACAGCAGAGAAAATTTTATTATTGTTTGATAAAAAACCTTCAGCTTGAAGGTACGGATGCTCCGAGACCAGGTACAGCATCCTAAGGGAAATCAGGCCAGGCCCTAGATCCCTACATCGGCCCCTAAAAAGATCTGACGGCCCTCCAACAGAGGGGTCCAAGGCAGCCCCACCCTGTGGCAACTACAGGGTAAGTCTATGGCCCTATCAGAACTGGCCTTCTCCTCTGTGCCCCTTAGCACTCAAATTAAGCCAGACTAAATTAGATGGAGTGCAACTTTCCCTACCCCACTCCTTGGCAAACCTACAGAAGTAAGGGCTTCTTTTGTTCTCCCGGTTTTCTGAGTGGAGGTTAAGTGTCTGTGTCTTTTTTCAAGAGCTCAGTTGTTGCTGCACCTGGAGGCTGTGTCTTCTACTCCTCCACTCTGAGCATCTAGCCAGGTTTGTGACGGAAGCCCTTTTCTCCTCACAGGCTGCCTCTGGTACACTGCGATGTCTCTCCCAATGATCCCCTAAAGATTGTGTACCCACCCCAGTGCTTGAAAGGCTATCCTGTGTGTGAGACTCCAGTCTTCTTTTGAGCTCCGTCTGTTAGCATTTAGTGTAGAGAGATCGCCTACACAGGAAAGAGTATCTTCACAGGTACTCTTCTCGTCTGTGATTTCTTCCATAATTCTCTCCTTCAGATCTATACCTGAAAGCCTATTTTCAAAGTCTCCCTTGAATATTTCATGCACTTCCAACCCAACTACCTGAACTAAGTTTGCCAAGTTCAACCACCACCAATGAGAATAGTCAGGCAGGATAGATAGATGCTAGGTGTGTTTCATATTATGAGATCACTTCTCACAATGTGGAAAGAAGCCTGTATATGCACACCATAAATATCTCAGCACCCACACATGGATAATGGATTGCTTTAGTCTGAGTTACCTTCTAATAAGCTCATGTCTTAGATAGAACGAGAGGTTTCAAGAGAGAGTACAAATCCAAGTGCACAGAGATGTTGAGGAGGGAGAGCGCAAGAGGGACCACGCAGGAGATATGGGAGAGATACTCCAATGCTGTGAATCTCGGAAACAGAACTGGTCACTTGACCAGAGGAACAAGCTAGCAGTGACTCCCTTCCTTGTTTCTCAGCTCTTCCTTCCCTGTGGCATCTGCTGGTTGGAGACAGGCACAGGCCTAGTTGTCATTGTGATACTGATCTGCTGCCGTCTCAGGTCACTGACACAGAAGAAAGCATAGCTTACAGATTTCAATTCCTGCCTCTTCATTGGCTTCCTGGTGGCAAGCAACAGGGTCACCATAGTCCAGCTACACAGACATAATTGGTTTTCCATGGATCTCTATCCAAGTGTATAATAAAGAGCTTGAGACCCAGAGGGCAGATCCTACCCCTCTCTCCAGTCCATCAAATTATGCTGCCTTCATCTGCTAGTGTTGCCCACTGGGCCACTTCTCCTGCACCATTGTGAGTCCGAGTACTCTCCCCTGTCCAGGTTCCATGACGTGCTGCCTTAGTGTCTGTGAATAATTCAGATCTTCACCTTTCTCTTTAGGAGGCATTCAGATGCTTACAAATGCATATCTCTTCCACAATGTCCCCCTTTGAAGTCTTGTAGAGTCTTTTCACTGTTGTTAGCATTCAAAATGAGACCGGCAAGCTTTTCGCAGCTTCAGTCCTGCCCATCTCACCAGATCTCATCAAAGGCTGCTTTAATCTCATGATGTTCCCAGCAAAACTTAAAACGCCCACACCTCTTCCTACCCTTTTGTCTTAGTGAACTGTTCCAGCGTCCATGCTTGTACATTTGTTTAAAAAACCAGATCTCAACTAGTTTTCCTTTAAAAGGACCCGCAAGCACCCACAGGCATGGTCATAAGGACGGGAGAATCTCACTGGGCCTTACCTTTAAACAAAGAATCATGAACAACTAAGGAATGATGGCAGGGAGAGAAACAGTCATCTCGAGGGAGGAGTCCCCCAACTGGTGAGCTTACACCAAGTGGTCAGCCCTGAAATCATGTCCATACAAGTAATAGTAAATGAATGAAACAGGTTGAATTTACATGTTCAAGTGTGTATGTGTGTGTGCACAAAACAGGAATGAAGAGCAAAGAGACTGAATTTGAGAGGAAGCAATGTGTGGATGGGCAAAGTTAGAAGGAGAAAATGGAAAGAGGGAAATGATTTAATTATATTTTAAGTAAAAAAAAAAACTTCCTTGGCCTTCATTTTATGTCAGGTTGAAAGGATATTATACACATGTCTTATACTTGTTACACATGTCTTATACTTGATTTTAAAAATCAGTTAGTGCCCTTGTCTTTACAGGCTCCCCCAGGTAGTCAGTTTCCTCTGTCTCTTTGTATGGGGCAGGAACAACACTATTGCAATACCAGCATCTGACACAGTTCCTGTCTTAGGGGAAATGTCCAGTGAGTATTTGAATGAACGAGCCCAGTTTATAATTCCCAGTCCAATGGTCTTTCCAGTGCACAATATTGCCTTATTTGGCATCCGATAAAGCCTCTAAGGGATATACAGTGGGAACAGAGGCTACAGCTCAGTAATAGAGCATGCGCTTAACGAGCAGGGAGGTCCCAGGTTCAATCCTCAGCACCAAAACCAAGTCTGTAATATAAGAACCTAATAGAAATCAATGTAGATGAAAGCAGCCTGTCTTGTACAATGATAGAAGAGATTTTCCCTTCAGATTCATATGGAGTGATTATTAAACGCCTTTCCTTTCCCAAATTTTCTCCTTTTTACTAATGGAGCCACAGTTTACCAAGGCTCCCCGCTGGGTGTACTTCTGCGATCTGCTGTTCCTTATCCTCATATCAATCATTCATGAGTCATTAACTTTCTTTGGTACTTGTGATGTTTCCCATGGCATATTCTCAACCCTCACATCTCATGACAAGCTCATGCGCTCCTCTGGCCTTAACTCATGCTGAGGACTGCCCAGTCTCCACCACGGAGTCCTCATCTTTGCAGCCTCTATGTTCCTGTTTGTTGGAGCTTGCCATATTCTAAGGATTTATTTCTGTTTTATTTTATGTATATTGGTGTTTTGCCTACATGTATGTCTGTGTGAGGGTGCCGAATCCCCTTGAACAGTTGTGAGCAGCCAGGTAGGTGCTGGGAATTGAACCCAGGTCCTCTGGAAGAGCAGCCAGTGCTCTTCACTGCTAAACCATCTCTCCAGTCAGTGTGCCATATTCTAAACATCCCTAGGTATAGGGTATTTCAGACTCACTTCACTTTCTGGCTGAAGCTGCTGAGTCTCCGCACCTTTCACCTGGGCCAATGGCAACCCAGTCGACTGAGCTGTTCCAGCCAGAAGCCTCGGTATCTCCTTTCGGCTCACTCCCTCATATAATGTAGCACGAGAGTCTCCTCACTGCTGGATCTTTCTGACAGTCCTTTCTCTCAGGGCTCATTGCCTTTGATCTGATTTAGGCATCTCCAGGATCTTCTCCTACACTGACCCCTTCCGTCCCTCACTGCAGCAGAACCATCCACCCAATCCCTTTAGGGTTTCAGGGCCTTTACTGTTCATAATTCAAAGGCTGACCTTCTCTGTGCACTTCAGTACTTTTCCAGCTTTCTGACCCATTCTTCAGCCACCCCAGGGGCTCTGTTCTTTACTGAGCCCTGAATCTTTGATGACATTGTATCTTCCCTCTATTTCCCCTTCTTCTGCCACATTGAAGATCTGTCTGGATATCTTCTCCAATGCCCCGCTCATAGGTTACCTTCTCTACCCTGCTGCTGTTCCTGAGGGCTCCACACCCAGCTATTTTTATCTCACTGTGATTGTGCTGCATCCTCAATGAGTGTGTGGCCATTTTATATTCTGAACACTTGGAACTGCGCTAAGGTTTCTAAATGCACATGCATTTGTGTACACATACCCAGGCTATAAAAATATAGTGTACATTCAAAATCATTAAGGAGATGTCAGGCACCTGGAAGATGCCCAGTGCTGCTCTGAGAGTAACCTGGATGTCAGAGTCAGCAGAAGGACTGAAGATCAGGCGGCAGGGTTTCCATGACGGAGCCAGAGAAGATGCAGTATGTACGGGCGCAGTAGGGAAAGCTAGGGGATTCCAGGCAATGTTGAAAGATGTTTCACTTCAAGAAAAGAAAGAGCGTAATGGAAACATCCTAACTATATGGGTTTGAGATTTTTATTTGTTTATGTTTGGGATTAAACAGACCCAGGCATCTAACTCCCTGCAAATGTGGCTTTTCACTCCCGGATGTTTGCAGATTTGTTACACGCTGAAACGCTTTACTGGGCTGTGTCTAAAGATTACTTACTCGGTCATCAAAAGCTGCCTAGTAGGAATGGTGGTTGGGTGTCTGGAGCTGTCTGTTCTACCCAGTCTTACCCACACATGTACTGCAGTTTAGTCTAACCCTTGCCCACCTTTCTCAGAGGGAGTTCATTTGGCTCCCAGACGCTTGAAGGACAGAGAGGTGGAATGATTGCTAAGCCACGCAGTACATTCAGACTAGGCCAGAACTTGAGCTTTATGTAGCTCAGCCACCCCCCACCCTTGCTATTCAAACTGTTAACCTCTGTTTCTTTATGGCTCACAGTGTTTAATTCAATATTTTGAAATCATAAACCTAAATGAGCCAGCTAAATGTCTTTGAACTCACTCTGACAAGGTGACTGACTATTTAATTACTGGGCCAGGTTTGCAATTAATTACAGTGCCAGTTTCCCACATCTGGGAGCCCCATGGCTTTATTGTCTTTTTCCATGCTGCCACCAACAAAAATAACCCTTGGGAACAGTTACATTAGGCAAATACACAAACTAGGATCATTTTCACGCTGTTGGTGGTTTCACAGAAACGGTACTTATAAGCCCAGTTATGCTTAGCATTCTCCGTGCAATTAACAACTTGTTTCTCAGTGGCTTTATTTTCCCTTCAGCAATTTTGTGTTAGTTAACACGGCAGAGAATAACTTCTATTATTTTATCACTGAAAAATCACACCTATGAATGGGTAGGACTGGTTGGTTTAGTAATCTATAAGATTTTATTCAAATATAAGACTAATAATCAATAATAATTTATATATAGGAATGTTTTCAAAAATTACTATCCAGTTTCTACTATAGAAGCAGCTAAAATGCCCACTTCTCAGGGCTGGGGAGATGGCTCAGTGGTTAAGAACAGTGACTGCTCTTCCAGAGGACCCAGGTGGATTCCTGGTACTCATATGGCAGCTTAGTTACCTTCTGTACCTCCCGTTCCAGGGCACCTTCTTCTGGCCTCTAAGGGCATCAGGCATACACAAGGTGCACAGACATATATGCAGGCAAAACATCCATACACATTAATAACGATGATGATGATAAATTTTAAAATTCCTCAGTGTTTCAATCTCTCTAGCCTCCCAAAAATAATGGTATAATTACTCAAAGTATCCTTGGGATTTTCTCTAGAATACGCAGTAGCTTTAAATTTAAGAACAAATACCTTATCCCTCTCAGCTTTTCATGATCTAACAATTAACAAATGACACACATAGTGTGTACCTTAGATTTTTAAGATTCCTAAAGTTATCTTTGAGTACAAACATGCCGGCTAACGAAAAATGAGGTCTAATGTATATGTCGTGTCAGGAATTCTAGTGTACACTCTGACTGTTAAGGGGCTTCCGCTCCACTCACTTCCCAATGTTGAGGAGCCTGTTGTCTGTGTTTCTGTTGCCTCACCGTGACACACCATCCATCTATCTACCTTTTGTCTGTCTGTGTTTCTCATGTTTTTCCTCCTTAGTTGGGCTTGCTGTTGTAGCTCCATTCCAGCTGTGGTACAGCAGCAGCAGCAGCATCAGCAGCAGCAGCAGCAGCATCATCAGCATCAGCAGCATCAGCAGCAGCAGCAGCTGCCTGACTCTACAGACAACAACCACAGCAGCTTTTCCCACAAGACCTCCAGCTTGGTTTGCTTTATCGTTACATCACAAACGATGGTCTAGCATGTCTATTAGTTTCCAGCTTCTGTCTCTCGGGCTTCTTGGAGACTCCTTGAAGCTTGTTGCCTTTTAGCCCTTGCATTCTTTAGCCTATACATATACAGATACCTAGATATAACAGGGTGTTAACAGATCTGAGAGTTGATGTTAATAGTTAAGATGCAAATGAAACACTCCGTGTTTGCCTTCTGGGCTAAATAGGAAAGTGTGACAAGTACTGTGCCATTGAAATCACCACACCTTGTGGACTTATTGTCCTTAAATACATTATGATGCCGTGGAAAAACACAAACATGTACACCTTCGTTTCCAACATAGCACATTCACAAGAGACACCAAAGTGTACGCTTTATCCTAAAGCAAAAGATCTTAAACTTATTATTCAAAACTGTGCTTTCTAGTTTTTGTTCTTTCTTGGTGTGTATGCTGAGATGGAACTCCGGGACTCGCAGACTTAAGCAGGTGCTCTGCCACTGAACTTCACCTCAGCATTCCTTCTGTGGTTTAGCTCTAAGATTATGAGGGGTCGTGGCAAGTACACAAAAGGCTGCAGAAGTAAATATTGTTATGTGCATTTAACAGGTGAGAAGTTCTGGATATTTTAATGACTGCTAGGACATGATTTAATTGGTATCTAATTCGCTTCCCGCTTTATCAGTTAAGTAACTATTATTGCAACTACCCAACATTACTCAGATTCGACAAAAACAAACGAACAAACAAACATTGACCCTAAAGAAATTTATATTGTAGTATGGGGAAAAGAGACAGTAACTCAATAAGTAAACTGGTATTTCTGATAATCATGCATATTAGGAGGAAAGAGCAAAGGAGAAGGGGACAAGGAAGGCTGGGTTTTGGAGGCATGCCCTTGTAATCAGAGTTTCTGTTGGAAGGTCTCACGGGGGCAACATCTGATGAGAGACTAGAGAGGAAATGCGTCTCAGCATGCACTAGGAAGCAAAAGCAAGCACAAAGGTACCCAGGTAGGAGCTGGCTTCACACAGCAGAAGAGTGTTCTTGTGGTCACGCAACAGAGGCGAGGTCAGCTGGAGAGGGAGGGCTGTTGGGGTGAGGCTCTTAATGGATTCTAATGGATTTGGCAAAGCACTGGAGAATGCTAAGCAGAACACAGATATATTTTCAAAGCAGTACTCTGAATACTGTGTCAAGAATAGGCTACGGACAGAAAATGCAGAGGAGAAGCCGGGCCAATAAGCAGGCAAAAGACGCTGTTACTTTGGGCCAGAGCGATGGAGGAGAAGTCCGCAAAGAAAAGCCAATTCAAACTAACAAAAAAAAACACACCACAGTCTGAAGTAGGAACCAGAGGACCAGCTGAGAGACTGGATGTGGGGTATCAGCAAGACTGATGACTCAGCTCCTTTAAAGAACCTAGACTGTGACACAATTATGTCAAATTCAATTTATAATTTATAGATGCATTTGGACACAGATATGGAAAAAGAGGTTGGAGACTTACTGTCTTAGAGTAATGAAATGTGAGAGAAACCGTGTGGACTGCAATGAAAGTCCATAAAATGAGGAAGAGGAATGGGGAGTATTTTTGTGGGGTGTCAATGTACACTGACACTTTGAAAATGTGTTATATATGGTGTCTGTGGTGTCAGATATATCTACACAGACTACTTACCTATGCATCTATGAAAATAATAAGGAGGCCCGGTGGTGGCAGCTCATGCCTTTAATCTCAGCACTCAGGAGGCAGAGGCAAGTGGATCTCTGAGTTCAAGGAGCCTAGTCTACAGAGCTAGTTCTGTGACACTCAGGACTACATAGAGAAACTGTCTTGGATAAAAAAGGAAAAAAAAGGGAGGAAGAAAGGAAGGAAGGAAGGAAGGAAGGAAGGAAGGAAGGAAGACAGACAACGAAAATAATAACGAAAAGTTCAGGAATGGTCCAATTTCAGTACAGTTGTAAACTTTTCTGTTCTAATCAAAAGAGATCAAACAAGCCATGCAAAGAAACTTGCATGTTGCTAACATTGTCTTGCAGGTGCCAATGTAATCACATGTAATTGATCAGAGGGACAATACGGCTCCGGCAGAAGTGTTATTTCTGCCACCGTCAAGTTATTTCTCCCAGTACTCCTCTCTAAGCCAGCCCTTCTGCACTGGCCCTAGCCCCCCAATAAAACAGAGAAGCCAATTCTGTCCAGCAATGGCTAACAGAATACCGCATATGTCAAAAGAAATGAAGATGCTCTGCATACCACACAAATTTTAGGAAGAAAACACTAATTTGTACACCAGAGTGAATAGTTAATCTTCAACACTGACTAAAACATTAATGCAGAACAACAACAAAGTCATTCACGGGGAATTGCAGGGTGTGCTGGGTCTCATTCCAGGGCTGGACCAACAGGACAGCGCTGGGTCTCATTCCAGGGCTGGACCAACAGGACAGCTCAGCCTCCTGCCCCTGCCTGCCTCTCCATTTCCTGCACACACGGGGTTTTCAGTCATTAAAAAAAATGAATGAATTCAGATCGTTTAAATTTAGGACCCTCTGTGGGAATTACAAAGCATCTAAAATTTCCACATGTGATGAGAGTTATGTCCTCATATGAACTTCTTGCTTTTGCTTTTTGACATGAGACAGTTTCTCTGGGTTTTCAAGATTAGCTTCAAACTCCCAATTGTCTCCCTTCAGTCTCTATAGTTCTATGGTTTTAGGACTCACCACGACACCTGATTTTTTTTGGTTAAAAATTCAATGCCTGTATTGTTCTTTGTTTTAGATTTATCTCAGTATTATCCAGAAACCAAGAACTAGAAAATAAAAGACAAGCCGTGACTATCTAAAGGGAAATTCGTCCCCGTCCCATCTCAGGATGCTTCGTGTTCAGAACTGAGAGGAGACCAAAAGTGGTTAAGGGCAGTTGTATCTTTCACGACTATGAGCTTTAATATTAGGTCAAGTCCTCTGAGGCTAAGCTGCATGCCGGAAATCAGCCTTAAAAGGCAGACAGCAAAATGTCAAAACTAAAAGCAGAAATACCCCAGGGAACCGAGAGAAGCAAGATTCCGCAGGATCTGAGCTGTGTAGGTGGGGAAGTTACTTAAGGCATTTTGAGACACGTCAGTGTCAGGTTTGCCAATCATGGACTTCTTACTGGAGCAGGTAAGTCCTGAACCTGCATACAGTCTGCTCAAGGTTCCCGCCTTTCCCACTCCAACCTGGAGTCAGGGTTCTGATGAGACATTCATACATCACTTACTCCACCAGCCATAGAGTAACAAACCTGGCAGAGTTCTAATGGGTAGTTTAGTATCGACATCCATTTCTTTTGTAGACTACTATACCCGCTATGGTTTTAACATTTCTCTTTCTACCTGTAAAAGCTTAGATTCCTAAAACCTGGGCCAGTGTTTGCTCTTACAAATTTTTATGCTTGCTAGAAAACCTCCCAGGCACGTGTCTTCATCATCACTTTAGGGAAGAGTTTCATATGCTATTCCAAATATACAGCATCGTGTTAGGCACAGAGAACCGAGACGTTCAGAACTGTGGGATTCAGGGCAGCGGATGACAGTGTGGCTGCAGCTCCGAGGCCACGTAGCTAACTTCCCTAAGCTCCCACGTGTTCTTCTGAAAGACCACATTGATAAGATTTACTTACGAGTGCATTTACACCAAGATAATGTCAGGCAAAGTCACCAGACACTCTGCGGTCATCTTTAAGACAAGGGTGTGTCGGATAAAAACTATGAACCATCTTTATTTTATTTACTTCTCCCTAATAAAGGGTAATTTATGTACAAGTGCAGATCCTATTCATACTCACTTTGGAATACACTACCTACTTTTTTTTAAAAAAAAAAAAAACAACAAAACAGGGCTTGGTTTTCAAAACACACTTGCTGAAAGAGGAGCTAAGTGAAAAAGTCAAGAAAGAACAGTGGTGTAGGAGGTCCTTCTGTCCTTGTGTTACTTTCATTGGTTAATAAAGAAGTTGCTTTGGGCCCTAGATAGGGCAGAACTTAGGTAGGCGGTATATCCTTTAGTCAGATGGAAATAAAGCTTCGGTGAATTTAGTTCTCTTTAAGCTCCTGTAGACAGTAGGTGATGAGGCCAAGATTAAAAGTGGTGACATTTAATTGCGCCTTAGTTACTAGAAAGAAATGAGGAGTGAGCATTACGAATGCCCTCAGAGGACAGCGATTTCCTACAGACTCATTTTTCCAATGAAAAGCACAAAAGAAGAAACTAAACAGTTCCTCCTTTGACGATTCTTATCTCAGCAGTACTCTTAAGAAATCCTGTAGTTCAGATTAGAAAACTCTGCCAAGTAAAGCTCAAAGCCAAATAAACACAGAATCTTTGCTTCTTAAAACCATGCCATCTGCGGGCTCTATAGTGACCATACCCATTTGGTCCATGGACAGAAATCTTGAGACTGGATTTATGACGCCTTTCATGATTCCTCACACACAACTTGCACTTCCCAACACTGAACTCATCCCAATCAACGTTCTAAAGCTTGGAGATGTTTAGGAAAGTTGCCTTCTCCTCTAACTGCACACAACCCCTGTGGTCCAGTTAAGCCCTTCTGATTACAGTTCACTCCCTGCTGACTGACAGTAGACTACAGTCTTCAGAACTCACTCCAGACTAGCCTGAACCATTTGTAAACCTAGGCAACTCCATGAAGATCTTTGAGGAAAAACTATGACCATTTCTTTCCTGAAACAGTATACTTTCTCTCTGAATGCTAATGACTTCTCTTTTTTCTTTTTTTGGTTTTTCAAGATGGGGTTTCTCTGGGTAATAGTCCTAGCTGTCCTGAAACTCACTTTGTAGATCATGCTGGCATCAAACTCAACAAGACCCCCCTGCTTCTGCCAACCAGGTGCTGGAATTAAAGGCATGAGCCGCCACCACCCAGCTATAATTACTTATCTTTCTGTAGTTTAGAAGTCCGATTTTCAAGGAGTTAGCTCAGGAGTTAATGTATCTATCACCTTTCATGAATAAAGTTGCATTTTGTACTAAAATAGTGGTAAGAATACAACATGAAATGACAGAGAAGATGAAATGTGATAAAATAGTTTATAATTTATATATAGCTCTAAGTTTAGCGTCTATTAAATGGGACCATGCTTTAAATTAGGTAGTGGGAAAAACATACACGAACAGAACTAAGAAAGTTTTGCTTTTTGCAGCAGCAGGAGACCATTGCCAAAAGCTACAACTATGTCAAAACACAGAGAACAACTAACTGAAAGTGGGTGTCAAAACAAATTGAAATATCAACAGTACAACTTCAGCACCAAAGGCTCAGTGAATATCTTGGAGGGGTGTGAGAGACTATAATATTCAGAGGATCCTGAAATCTGCAGTACGGTTGTGCCTTCTAGCTGTGGCAGGAAGTTCCACTCACAACTCTTAACAATATGGCTGCCTAAACCAGACTTGAATATCTCCAACACCAGCTGACATCCCAAAATGGTTAGGGAAGGTTTAGCAGGGCTCCACTCCTAGATGAAGAACTACAAGTAATTAGCAACTCTCAGGAGAGGGCGAACTAGTCTTCCCCCAAAATGAGCTTCCTGATTGGTTACCTAACATTGAGTAGTCAGTCCTAGAAATATTTATATGTAGGCAACACTGAACAGAGTTGGCAGGTTGTAGTTATATGTCCACTCATTGATACGTATGTGCAACAGGAATGGATAAAGAAGAGAAGACTGGATTTGGAAGGCAAGTGAGGGAGAGTGTACATGAGGGAGGCAGGACGGACAAGTGCCAGGGGGAAAACTAGGTAATTATTTTTTAATTAAATTAAAAAAAGAATGTTCCAGAAATTCATAGTAGTAAATATATTTAGACTGTTTAATTTATAGGAAGAATCACAATATAATCATATAGTTTCACAGAATTTTCAGATATATTTATTAGAAGAAAACAGTTCACAATCAGAAGGAGATGGCATTTTAAGTAACTACTGCATGAGGGCAAGTGATTTAAGAATTATACAAAATTTACAGAGAGAACAAGTAAGCAATTGAGATTGAACTATATACAAATGAATGGATTCAACTCTTGCTTTTAGATATCAGGTTTCAGAGAACTTGTTTCATTTATAAGATGGCTATGCATGAGGTCAAGGATAACCTCAGGCTTTGGTCCTCACTGCAGCCTTGAGACGGGTCCTCTTTGTTGTTCCTTAGCTATGCACACCAGGCTAGCTGGCCCAAGAGATTTTGGGGATTCTCCTATCTCCAACTTCCATTTCCCTATTAATTACAGATGTTCATACTGTGTGTCTGCTTCTATGTGGGTTCTGGGGATTCAAACTTATGCCCTCACATTTATGCAGTAAGCACTGTTACCCACTAATCCAAATCTTTAGCCCCTGATTTTGTTATAGTTTTACATGGTTGATAATTTTAGAAAATGAAATATGCCCCCATAAGAGCTTGTATTAGAATATATCTACTCACTGTATAGTGCAACTGATAACATGTATATATGTCAATGGAAGCTTTCTTCCAATTATAAATACATTCTCTAAAATTATATTAATTTATTGCAATTGTTTGTGCTTTTCAGCTTAGAATTAAATGAATTTCTATGATCATTTTTGATAGCTTACATGACTAACATCTATGATATTTTTAATCTATCATCTATGTATCTCTTTATCTATTTCTCTATCTCTATAGCTCTCTATCCATCCTTCCTTAGGATTATTTTAGACATTATTTTAGACAGGGTTTCTCTGTGAAGCCCTGGCTATCCTAGAAATTACTCTGTCGACCAGGCTGACCTCAAACACACAGAGATTCACCTGCCTCTGCCTCCTGAGTGCTAGAATTAAAGGTATGTGCTGCCATAGATTTGGCAACAATCTAATAATAGTATTATACCACAGGAGTGTAGAGGAAAGGTTAAACTCCTGTATTAGTAATTCCAGTATCTATATTGTACTTTCAGAAGCCAACTGGAATAACAGAGAAGTTAAGAGACCTGCTCTAAGCAAGTTTAATAGAGGATGGAATTAGAAGTAGACTGCAGATTCCCAATTCCAGCCAGGTTACTGCCGACCGTTTATATTTCACATCCTAAAAACAGTGGTGAGGATACAATAAGAACTGAGGGAGGAGACAGAATGTGATGAAAGTTAATTAATGAATATATACAAATTTAACTCCAAGAAAGTTTTGTACTTAATAAAACATGTATACAACTATATCATAAATAATGGATAGCAGACTGCCTATAGAATGTCTGATGCTATGAATGGTGAGTTTGATCTATTATTTATTTCTTTATAGACTGGTTCTCCTTTCGTAGCCCAGGGTGGCAGAGACCTGCCTATGTGGATCAGGATGGCTTAGAACTTGGTACTCTCCATCCTGTACCTCCAGAGATCTGGGAATACAGGTGTGTACCGTGACATCTGACATCTTTCTAAAACTAATATAGATTACTTTCTATTAATAATAAACGTTAGATTTCAAAGTCTTTGAATTATTAAAATTAGTTCAAAGTTTATAATTCATAGCCTAACCAAAGTTTAGAAACTGGTAGATGGAATCTTAAAACACATCCATGGAAAATTCCTAGACTTCTGCAGAGAACATCTGAGGAAGCCCAAGGTCTCCATATAAAGCAGGATAATTTTAATGTAACCTTTCTGTACCCACAATGTACTATAAGCCACCTCCAGATTACTTACAATGCCTAACATGATGAGAAGGCAATCCTGTGCAAACACTTGCTGTCTTTGGACAGTTCTCAACCTGCGGTTTGTGACCCCTTTGGCAAACCTTTACCTATAAAAATATTTACATTACAATTCATAACAGTAGAAAATTATAGTTATGAAGTAGCAACAAAAAAATTATGACTGGGTGTCTTCACACCATGAGAGACTGCATTAAAACATCTCAGCATTAGGAAGACTGAGGACCACTGGTAGAGGATGATGACATGTAGTCAAGGGATACAGTGTTAGGAAACTGAGGACCACTGGTAGAGGAGGATGACATGTAGTCAAGGGATACAGCATTAAAAAGACTGAGAACCAGTGGTAGAGGATGAAGTCACTGCGCATGCTCACCATGGTTTTGTCTCATTTTCTTTGGCATATTTTATTTTGGGATGGAGTCCCCCTGGTCCCCAGAAATTTTGAATCTTGGTTGAATTTTCAGATGAGTACCATGTGAGTGTGGTGCCTGACTTATGATTTTATGTGTTGTTTATGATTCATAGATCATTTTGTGAAATAATGCTATGTGTGTGTGTGTGTGTGTATGTGTGTGTGTATTTTCCCAGTACTGTGGGTTGAACCTAAAGTCTCACGGAGCTAGGCAAGTGCTCTACCACTGAATTAAGTCCTCAGCCTCTCTATAGCTATTTTAAAATATAATTGAGTTTTGTAAAATTGCAAGAAAAGCTATTCCTAGAATGTCGAAGCCCTCAGTTTATAAAAATATAGAGTGAATTTGTTTTCCTGTTATAGGAATATAGTTTTCCCTGCCTCTCTCTCTGTCTTAACTGGGCTGGCAACAGTTTTGACCCTGCATTTTGTCAGAAAAGTTACTTACACAAGCACAAGGCAATCACTGACAGACTCAAGATTCAAACTAGAGAAAAGGAGAAGGCTTATGCATGGCAGGTGAGAGCTAAGTCCTGCATGAATCCTCCTACACTTCTGATCCTCTGAGAAGCTAAAGACCAGCAGGTAAGTACATATTTTCAGACAAACGGTTTTCTTTGAAAAACATCAAAAATGAAATTGTAGGTTAGAAATCTGAAAGAAATTAGTGTACATACTGCAAACTGTCTAAGACGCCTTAGGCTGATTGAATAGCGCAATTACCCCCACTCCTTGAGCAAAGATGTTTCTTGATTCATATGTCTTCTGGAAGTGGAATGTTCAAGCAAGGGAAGTCCTGAATGACAAGCAGGAAGCAAGTCTGAAAAAGTGCAGCATCTGATCGTCTGCTCCAAGAAGTCCCACACAGAAAGAAATATTCTCCTCAAGGTAACAGTCCACATTGGGTGCAGAGTCTAAGCACTTGGTGAGCACACTGTATACTAATGTGCAGATTTAGAAGACACATACACAAACTCCAGGAGATTGATAGATTAGCTCAGGAGCTGAAAAGGGGGTGTTACCAGGCACCAGATCCCATGCAGGTGTAAAGGGTTCAACATCTTTGTCTTTAACAGGGCTTTCTGGAAGCATCCTATACAGCTTCTTTACCACCACCCCACGAAATAGAGGAAGGGTTGAGCAAGGATGTAGCCCCTCTCAGTTGACCCCAGAACTAGGGATCTTTGTTCGGTGTGCTGAGCTGCATTGGGCTAGACCTGCAAGGTGGATGACAGGCAGCAAGGGATCCGAGTGAGTGGCTGCTGAGTGGTGAGCTGAAGTGACATGCTGGAAGCAGGATGAATGGCAGGATGACAAGGATATACAGAAGCCCAGCTTCCACGGGTGACACACAACTCTGGCATGCTGGGAAAGAGCAGCGGGTGCAGCAAACAGGCGTGTGCTCATCAGTAAGGAGCTGGCGCTGAGCAATGATGCTGGGTGGGTTAGGAGGTGGAGAGGCAATGTGGCATACAGCGACAGGCCCTGCAAACTGTGGCCACAGCCACAAACCAAAGGACAGTCTTCACATGCAGACAGTGTGGAAGCGGACCCTCATGCCTATAGAAAGGATCACTGTTAGATGTGCCAGTCACTAGGGAAAGGTTATTGGTGACACTGGTTGATAAAACTAGCAATTAATGTGATGTTAGGAATGTATTCAAAATGCAAACAGCTAGTACAACAATTTTGGACTATTGGCTTAAATTTTGAAGACAGTTAAATTTTAGCATCAGAAATTTTATTTTGTATTATGGGCCATGACCACTTCATGTCTATGGCAGTAACGGCCCATTGTTATGATGCCATTACCTTCCAAACTATTGCTAGCTCTCCATGACACTAAACAGCAGCTGAGTTTGATGCAGCACCAAAAATAATATCTGACTTCCAAACACCCAAACACAAGACAATATTAGAAAGTTATGCAAAATGTCAACACTAGGATGTGAGCACTTTGCCTTTGGAGGAAGAGGACAGTGCACTCTGGGAGATTTGTAAGATCACTTCACAGAGGAAGTCATCAGGATGACTGCATGCTTGGGAAGGAACAGGTCACTGTAATGTAATATTTTAGCTTTGTTCATTTACTCGGATATGTTTTGTTTTGTGACAGGCTATTTCTACATAGCAGAGGTTGGCCTCCAACTAGTGATCCTACAACTTCAGCCTCCTGAGTGTTGGGATTACGGAAAGGTGTCACCAAACTCAGATTCTTAACTACATTTAAACAAAACGAAACAAAACTAAAATCCTACCAAAACAAACAAAAGAGTTTTGGCTCAATCATGGGGAGATCTTGAGTCTCACTTTCCCATTGTTCCCTTACTGTTTATTGAATTAGGAGAATTGAGCCTACCTTCCAGAAAAAGAGCTTCCTGTATAACATACGTGCGGTGTTGGCTCTGCATCTTTGAAATCCCTTGACCATGATTAGTTTACAAGGAGCTCAGGTGAAAAACTGATACTCAGTGGAGTATTTGCTGAGTGAGTGAAGAGACCCAGATAACCTACTCTAGGCAATTCAAAATTAACATGTAGACAGGAGCCTGGAGAGCCCAAGCCACTAAAGAAAACTGAACAAGTAGACCTAAAAGAAACCACTCTGCTCCCAGACCTGGCTTCGAGGATAATCCATAGTCTCTGCTTAGAAAGTTCCAGTCATCTATTTGCTACTTCTGCTGACTTTATTATGCAGACAGCTGGCCTGGTGATTAATATTCTGGCTATCCCTAAGACCTTGGGAGAAGGAACTGTGTTGTTGATATACTTCTTTCTTTGATTAGGCCAGTTTATGTGTGAGCCACCCAAACCCTCTGCAGTGGAGAGGAGAGGGAAAGTTTCATTTCCCAGGTGTAGCTGGTCAGGACCAAGCATTGGTATGGGAAGCCTGTGACATGGTAGCAAGGGCCATGCACCTCAATGAAGCAGCGTAGGCGGTGTAGGTGATGCTGCCAGATGTGCTTCATGGGAGAACAGGTGTTAGTACTTAGGACTATGCTAAGGAAATGTTTAGATGCCAAGTGTGGGGTTTCACCTGAGTAACAATGCTGTCTACAACCTTGCTCAGACAGCATAAGCAGTGGAAGGAAGGAAAGGAATGTTCTAGATGTGATATTATCAGGCATAAAGGACATGGTTTTGGTCAAATTATATAATGGTCTTTATAGGTTCCTATGCGGAAGATATCTATGTAACTTTGTCTTCTAACAGAGCAAAATGATAAACATACTTCCTACTAAATTACACAGAGTATGGAAAATCCTGGGGTGAGCAGAGCAAAATTATCCACATGAATTAAGGATATCAGGCCTTTCTTGGGGAATTATACAGTGATTTAACAGAGGGGGGGATTCCTGCAAAAGCAGATCATCAACAAAACAAACACATTAAAATGATGTCCAGTCTTTCATCTTCTACCTCCCTTACATCTAGAATGATGTCTGAGGTCTTCTGAAGCACCTTCGAGTCCTACTGGTTTCCAGAGTCCGTCAGTATTAAAAGTCTGTCAGCTATCAAACAGCTGCACATGTTTTAGAGAGAAGACAGTGATGCCTAATGGGCATATCTATGCCTCTGGCCAGCTCTACACTAGTACGATCAAGCGGAAATGTAATTTATTCATTAGACTCCAGAGTACAAATGAAGCCCTGTGTTCAATTATCAACTAGGCGTTTCTTTTAATATTATATTATGCTTTTTAATCTTAATATTATACTTAATTTCTGTAAGATTTGGTGTGTGTGTGAGAGTTCAGTATAACTCTAAAAAACTCATCCTTTAGTTTTTTCAAATTCCAGAGGGAACCTTTGATTTGTTTGGTTTTGATTTATTTCTTTGAGGCATGTCTCACTATGTCCACCGGGGCTGACCTACCACTTGTTTTATATGGACACTTGACCTGGAGTTCTGTATTCTTCTGCCTCAGCTTCTTAAGGGCTGGGGTTACAGAGGTGTACTATCATGCCCAACTGAGAGACTCATATTAGGCATTGGTATTTATATAAATTAAAGTAAGCTATCCTGAGCAAGTATTTAGTACTTGACTCCAGTCAAATTCAGATGAGAAACATTACAAATTAAAACCATTCTCATAATTACCAAGGTGTGAAAATGTCCTAGATGGATGAGCTCCGTATACTGAGGTGTTTTCATTCCCCTTATTATTTAAAGACTATTTAAATAATCAGTTACTTAAAGATTCGGTTCCTCTGGTGGCTAATGGATAGGTTTTCAGACACTTGGTGAAAAATCGAGGCCAGAGCATGGGGTGGAGACTAAGATCTAGTAAGCCTCAGCAAAGGCTAAAATAATGAACATATGAGAAAAACTTGCTGGCAAAGTGGATGGCTGAAGAGTCCTCTTAGCTGAGGCCAACTGTACCCTGGCATTGAACAGGCACAGAGCACCAGAGTGTTGTGGCTCATTATAATATTAAAGCACTCCTCCTCAAGCAGAGATTGTAGAGGCCAGTGAAACATGGAATGCATGGAGCTGTATTTAGAATTGCATGTAATAGTTTATGTGTGAAACAGACTAGGCTATGCAAATGAGCCTGAAAGCTTACACTTTGTGACATACAAACTCCCATCCTTCATGAAACAGGGCTATTTGAGCTGGGAGCTTTCTCTCCCATGATCTGCTTTCTGTTTCTATTTCAGCGGCAGCAACCTTTGCTTAATTCTTTGTTCTGATACACAATAGTCTAGAACCTCTCTGGGTGTCCCACCAAACACGTAGATAAGCTGATACCAAAATCATATAAGATTTCATTCAGTTGATGAGCTGATGAATCTAAAACACTTACAAGATGATGCTCCTTGGAAAGCTAAATGGTACATCTGTTTACTCGGCTATCAAAACTGTCTTTATCTAACACATTCATAAGACTACTTTTGTTCAAATTTTAGATCAGAGGCAAAAGGGGGATGAAGAGACTTAATTGTATCCTTGACCCCACTCTCCACTTTTGCACTCAAAAAAAAAAACAAAAAACAAAAAACAAAAACAATGAGGGGCTCCCTGTAGTAGAGGGAGGGCAGTGCACTAATAATATAAAGAATGCGTGTTAATAGTCTTAGTCATTCCACTAAACCAAGAAGAAAAAAGTCAGCAGAAGTGAGTGTTAGCTGCACTCTGCAGTCATTTTCATTCCCTAAACTCTCTACATTTCTCCTTGATCTGAGATTTCTTGGTTCTTTGTTCTATAGCACAAGGACATTTCCTTTCCTTCGGGACTTTATTATATTAATGTCACCTAAAAAATTACAGCATTTAGTGATGTTTATAGGGAAGGTATTTCCAAGTGAAGATTTAGATAACTGTTGAACCACACCTTTCAATTCTTCAAAAATATTTCTTTATTTTATTTCTTTAAAATTTTTATTTTAAATATCTTTATCATTATAATTCTTTTTCAGAATACATTCTAGCCAAGCAGACCACTGAGGACGAGGCTGCAAATAATGAATTACAACAAGAATACAAAGCCGTAGGAAAATTAACACTTTACAACCAGTCACATGGTTAAAGGAAGTAAGTAGGAGTGCATATTGAGTGTGTTTATGGAGAGATTTCAACAGTTAGAAAACTTTGGCAAACAATTTGAAACAGAAGTCGAGAATATGTTAGGAAAGTGTATGAAGCCTAGGCAAAAGACTTCCAAAATTAAGTTCCACAGGAATTCAACAGAATGCCATTCAAACAAAAGTTTGAGAAAATACTAGTGTATTTCAGACCACCTCCTTTGAATATAATCTTGAACACAGTCTTCTATACAAATTTTAATGATTTACCTAAAGCACATATATATTGTATACTGAATTTGACTGATGTGTTTAACCTCAGTCATTGTTAGCTGTGATGTCAACAGTATGTTTTCACCGATCACGTTTCAGTTTAAAACACATAAAATGTGAAAAAACATTGACATATTCACAGTGTTTCATTATTCAGAGTAATGAATTCATAAAATGAATATGAATTTCTTTGGGGATAAGCCTTCTCTGTGACCTAAATTTATTGATCACTTGGAACAGGCTTTGCTAAATGCACGTGGAGCTCTCAGTGAGGGCTTTCCCAGGTTTTGGCCCCAGCCTACCTTTCACGTCTTCATCCTCAATCGTGGTGTTTGAGCTCTCGGTTGACTCCTGTTCAGAAGGAAAGACAGTTTAGAGCGTCACACAGAGAAGAGCTGATTCTTCTGACAAACTTGGCTGGTGGAACAGACATATCATGCAAATTTCTTCAGCAGGCTGTGTGCATACGCTGACATGCAAATGGACAAATGCATCACGTGATTTTCAACAGAAACAAGATGTCATACGCTGCAAACATGTCAAAGGGAGTACTCTGGCCACCTGGTCACTGATGCAGGATGAACCCAGGTGAGGTGCAGAAGCAGAAGAAGTATGGGGTTTATTTAAGAATCGAGTAAGATGAGTTCATACTCTAGTGTCTCACACTGTGTTTTTAGGAGGAAAAACGGAATATTTAAGCAGAATAACCTTGAAACTTAGAATGCATGGCTTTATTTCTAACAGACCAATCAGTGAAGAGCACCTTCTTTGTGTTTGGCACTGTGTCAAGCACAGAATTTGTGGCTATGTGTCTACCCTCCCCCTTTGTAGAGGAAAGGCATTCCTCCATCGCTTCATTCAGAAGCTGGAGCTATTGGCAGAGTCAGGCTGATCAGAGTTGTCAGAAACTGTGTCGGGTGTATGTTTAGGATAGTGGAATCATAATGAATTATTTATTTTCAAGGTCAGCGAGACTTTTTTCATTCCTTTCTAACTCAGAAACAGTCAGTCATTCAAAAGAAAATCTCTTTCCACAATGAAAAGACAAAGTTCTTTGTAAAACTACAAATTCAGAAGAAGAGTAGTAAGCACACTAGAAAGTGCGCTGCAGACGCTGGTGGTTAAAATACATTTCTTAAAGTGGTTACATTAAGATGTACCAGTGAAGTATTTTCCAGCAAAGGCATGCTACAGTACTCATAAGTATTCCTTTTCATTTTCCACTTGGAATGATTGAAGACCAGAGCTTAAAATAATTTGGACCAAACTTCCAGGCAATAGCTGTATATTCAGTGAATGGAAAACAGGTTGGGAAGGTAATAATAATAATAGTAGTAATAATAATAATAATAATAATAATAATAATAATAATAATAATCCACACCAGTGTCCATTTATAGATTCGGCATTTTTGGAAAGCTATCTATTTCTATAAATACCATATGTAATATTTAAATTAAAGAGATAAACTAGTTACTGTCCAGAGTCTCCACACATACAAAACCAAGGAAAAAATCTTCATGCATTTCTTTAATGTGACGTGGCATTCAGAATTAAACACAAAATAAAGGTTAAACCATGCACATAAAAAGGAATGAATTCATGTAGGCAATAATACCATGCAGTAACTCTTACAAATGCCAGAGCTAGAACTACAGCAGTGTCCACTTCAGCCGCTACGCCTGGTTTTCCATCTGATAGTGCCATTAATGGGACTGTTCTCATATGTGCTGGCCCTGACTACCTCAACTCCTTCTGGGGACCTAGAACATCCCCAGTGTCATGACACTAGTGTACATCTCAGATTAAGACACAAAACACTTCATTTTCAATATGGGTCCATGAATTACTGAACCAGAGATGAAATGTATTTCCTGATCCTCCAACATTGTTGATTCCAGGAAGGGAAAGACCTGTGACTGTATTGAGCATCTTAGAAAAGTCATGTATTTTTTTCCTCCCCTTAGATATTATAGTGTATAACAAGTGATGAGCTGGACAGAGAATACATATAAAAAATGTTTTTTTAATCCCTCAGACATGTATGCAAGTGTTGGTATGAACACGGTATACACATAATTTATAAAAAGTAAAACACATTAGTCTTCAACATAATCCTTTAATATCTGTTGCTATAATTTGTATAGATGGACAACAAACATATTTAACATGAAATGGAATTCCTGATGCTCTTCACATTCACGGCAAACAGTAACACCACCAGCAATATCATCAATAACAGGGAACTAAAGAACAGGCAAACAACAACAGCAACAACAGAACCACTGTGACAACAGAAGACAACTGAGAAGCTCAAAAACAAGTTTGAGGAAAAAAGAAACAAAGTCATTCTATTGAAGACAATGGAAGGACAGCAGGAAATTCTGAAATTTCATGCTATGAGTGTTTATCACACAATGAGCAAACAGGCACAGAGAAATAAAAAGACCACATGGAATTGTCTAATGTACAGTCATCTCAACAGAAAGATTTAACCTGACCCTTATTTTTTTTTTTTTTTTTATTTACTAAGGGATCACTGATTTCTCTTTCAGGCTGCCATCGTTTTTGATCTGAAAGAAGTCTATGCATAATTCTAGACCTATTAGGCACAAAAGAGTACGTGTTGGAAAGAGGGCCAAGTTTTTCTTTCCCACTTGAGATCGGGAATCAGTGTTGGACAGGGCATTTGATGAGATGTGCAATCTTATCAAAGCAAATGGTGTTGATTCTTTCTGAATACCTTGTTTCCGTCAGGGTTGTGGATTACAGTAGTTTGGGGCTCCTGAGTGAGAACAAAATAGAGAAAGAAACAGTTCGTATTGGTAAGTACATTCTTACTAGGCTGTGGGGCAGAGCAGAGTGAGCCAACAGACAGGACTAGAGAGTGACGAGAGCTAAAGCCATGTCAAGGGCTGTCAACAGCTGACAGGATCTCTGGGGAGGCCTCCCTGGTGAGTCTATGAGATCACGCACCTCCCTACCCAGAAGCAGCATGCAGGAGACCTTATTCCTGATAGATGAGCAAACAGGCAGGCCTTTGCAGTTTGGAGATCTAAAGAGGCACCTGCTGTTTCACCAGGCCCTAAGCCAGGCAGAGCTGTCTTTTCTTCTCTACTGAATACTCTGTTGCTGTCTAGCTCACAAAAATTGGCCAAGGATGCCATAGATGGAAGTATTGCAGAAGACATCAAATTCTTTGTGAAGGTATTGTTTTTCAGCTGTCTTGCCTTGGGACTGGACTCTGATGTTATTATAATCAACACATAGCTGAATACCCTTGGAGAATCTTGAAATACTGGACCACACATTTGGACAAACAAAAAACCCTACAAAACTGTCCAACTGAATACATTCCAAAGCTCATGAAAAAAACCTAAAAATACTTATAAAGTTGATTTAAGTGTTTTTAGAACTAATCGTAAAACGCTATCATTAGAAAGGCTGTTGATATATTCTATCCTCTACCACTCACATGGAAAGGAAAAGTTCTGCTTTATGAGCTTCATATGCAGACTAGTAAGTTGTTAGGTAATGTAATCTTTTTCCACGAAGAAACTATTATTTTCATATAGTTTTCTGTGAAAAAATTCTTAAGTGGAAAATATATTCAAATACTAATGTTAAAAAAAATAGACTGAGTGTTCACACAGCAATAGCACGCTTGGTGCGTACATTAATAAGCACTTTAGCGCCTGTGAGCAGCTGTAACCATGGCCAGCCTTCTCCACAGGAACGTCCCCAAGGGACGGCCTGCATTGCACACTTAGAGAAACACAACTGTTGCTTCTTTTCTTCTCTTCTGTGGACTGAGCTGTGAAACTCACCTTACTAGTAGATAAGCCACTATCGTTTTTGGCCCCTTTTTTTCTTACCCATTTTTAAGAAAACGTTTTTTCCCTTTTACAGAAATAGGGATTGAACCCCTATTTATTTCTTCTAAGTTAAGAAAATATTCTACCACTAAGCTATCCTCTCAGCCCAATAACCCTCCATCTTGACACGTCTTTTCCTTCAAATGTTTTTTTAAATCAAATCTCTAATTGGCTCACTCAAGTAACATAACGCATAACATTTTTAAGTCAATGACAATACCAGTCTGAGCATAGTAATAATCTCTAGGAATCATGAGACAAATTATGAAAACATTTGAAGAAAATCTTATACATCCCTATGTACTAAATGCCAGTATTCAGATTTTGCACTGTAGCATAACACTATTCCTATGTGAAGAACTAACTGACTTAGTTGCTAGCTATGTATATTTGATTGAAATGGACAACACTGTCACTGATAGTTTAAGCTTCTGTGTCACACCCTCTCATTCTGTGGAAGAAAGTGAACAATTTAATTGGAAACACAATAAGCAGAAAGCTTTGAGTTATGCAGTGCCTCTTTATCTCCTAAAGTAAAGCTGCAAAGCCATGTTGTCTTTTGGTACGAAAGAAATGGGAACTCTGAATAAGGTCTACTTTTATGTCCTCTTGCAAGAATCCTGTTAGCTCTCCTTGATGTCAACCCTTTCTTGGCAGAAAGAGAAACCATTGTTTGCAAGATCAGTAGCAACCATCACCAGAAGAGCTAAGAGTAACTGAAGCTCATTCTGCTGCGTTTCCAAGCCAGCATGCAAGAATTCCAACTGCAGAGAAAAGCATGACGTCCCACAATGGAATGAGAAGGCGCGTGTTAGAAACACACTGCTGGACAACTAGCTCAAGAAAAGGAAATCAAACCATGTAAACTTTTCTTCTGTATTTGAAAAGAAAACAAAAACAAAACAACGACAACAACAAAAAAACCCAACCTAACAACAAATGAAGTACTGATACACAGATACTGATTTAGTGAAAGCAAACGAGAGAAACAACAGCAAACAGTGCAGAACTTAAGAAAGGTACAAGAGTCCAGGTATACCAGCGCCGGGGTAGGAATATTTTCTTTGGGGCTGGTTACCACGTTGGCTTTGTTGTTTATCTGTGGATATGCAGAAAATAGAAACAGAGATGCCTTAATCTTCTGAGTAGACAATGTCTACAAGGAGCATGTCTACATGGAAATACAGACATGAAAATAAAGAGCCACTGGAGATGGATGATGGACACGAACGGAAGGGCACGTCTAGTCCCTGAAGATCCCACGCAGCCTGGGACTCTACGATGGGAATGAGAACAGTGGTGGCTGCGCTGAGCGTGCTGCCTCCTCTGTGTGGCTTCAGTGAGCCCAAACCAAGATGCAGAGTATGAGGAGGCTGTAGCCGCTTTCATACTCTTCAAGTTAGATCCATCCTGTCTCCAGATTTCAGCTATTCACTGCTACAAACACATTCCTTTATTATCTTATGCCTTTTCTTCTTATTTTCTTCTTGAGCCTGAAGTCACACACAGACCATCTTTCCCTGGAGAGCTATCATTACTTTGTTTACCAGGTATCTAATTAAAATCCTGACACTTCTGGCAAAGTGCGGACATTAACGTGTTTTATTGAAAATGGTCAGTTTGGGTCTCCTTTAGGAATACATCTTCTTTGATAAGTGGAAGAAATCAAACTGCATTCTGTAACTTGAGTGTGAAGGGACTTTTTTGGCCACAGCTGCCCGAGAGACAGCTCAGCAGCTGTGACTGTTCGCTATTCTTGCCTAGTACCTCTGGTGGGACCAAAACCTTGCATCAACACAGGCGAGTTTACCCTTACAGGAGATGTGGTTGCTACCGTGGGAGCCACGCTTTGAAAGAAGCTCATGGGACTGATAAATATGGCAATGGCCCACAGAGGAGACTCTGTGTAGACATGTGGGGGCTTGGAGCTCTGTTGAGTGTGAGACTAAAGAATAAAACACTGAGATGGAATAATCGATATTATTTTAAACCCATGCATGACATATTACATTATGGTTATCAAACAGAAAATTCACATCCAGTTTTGCATATCAAGTTATATAGGCAATTGCATTGTATATTATTTTCTAAAGGGATCCATCCATAGCTTCAATATGAATGAAAATATACCTGGGGGCTTAAAGAGGAACGGGACTGCATAGCAGATGGTTATTTACAAGTTATAACACAAGTCATTATTTGTGTTTACTCTTTAGTTTAACTTTAGGCCTACAGGCTGTTTGGGGGCTGTCACTGAGAGAAAGACACAAGGGAACAGAAATGAACTCAGGTATATGCTTGGCTTTTGTTTTCATTCACTTTGTGTGGTTGCTGGTAGGAGCACTATGCAATAAGCTACAAAACAGTGCTCTGCATTACACAAAAAGAGAGACAGTATTGAAAATTCCCTTTACCTAGATAACTTATTAAAGATTAGACCACCAGCCTATATTTTAAAAACAGTTTGGAGTTTTTTTCCTTTAAGTCAACTGAACACGATGTGTGTGCAACAGCCAAAGAGATAAGGGAGGTAAGGATGTAAGGGAGCTGGCTACGGAGGGACCAGAATGTGTTCATGTTGCTGCAAGGTGCATTAGACATTAGAAGGATGACCACAAGTGGCTTCCTATTCAGGGAGAGTACTTGAAGCACAGCCCCGTTTTGTCCAGCCAAGAGGACACGTGATTAAAGTGCCACGCGTCCTTAACGGGTTGAGGGTTTATCAGTAGATGCAAATGAGAGAGAAAGTCTCTGGAATATCCTTCTTCCTGTTTTGAGAGGAGACAGACTTTCCCTAGGATATAGCTGTTAAGAACGGCTTGTGAAAAACGTGGCTTATTTGTATCTAAACGCACACAAACTTATCAGTCAAAGTGCACGGCTACTCTAACCGCTGTCCACATTCATACACGAAAACAGACACGCCATCCTGCTTTGGAGATCTATATGATATTATTCCAAGATAATCAATTAATTTCTAAGTAAAAGCCAGATGAAGTAGCTTTTAAAGAGTCAGTTATCAAGCACCATGTTCAACCACAGTTGTCTTTTAAATGTACATGTGAATTTATGTACTTTGTATTATGGAAGCAATGTATTTTTGTTGTCTGAAGCCTGAATGCAATCGGATATTGAAATGATACAGCATTCCTCTCAGGAGGTGTGAACAAGGTGTTGTATTCATTCAGTTAACACATACTCCTTTCAAAGAAGCTTAGCTAGAATGGGCCCATGCTGAAATCACTTTCACATTATTTGTAAACTCATGGCAAGTATATTAAGTTATATCTGAATTTATTCATGAGTATCAATTAAAAGATAACCCTACAACGTTTCTTCCTGTACAAGTAAACAGTCCCTGTGTCCTGGCTTCTTTATTTTCAGGGAGAAAATCGGGCTTTGATCTCACAGACGATGAACTTCATTAACAGAGTACGGATAAGGGTTCAACTTGTTATTTACCTAAAGAAATTCTATCAGAGAAAAACAATGTAATGTGAAAGCGGAGGAGTATGCTATGCGTGCCGATTAGCGCTGACCTATGACACTCTTACTCTCTTCTACTCCATTAACTCAGGTAAATGAGACTGTTTCATTTCTAAGTGTGTATTTTTCCCAGTAGTTGAACTCTGGTGGACACAGATCCTCACCATCATCTGAACACTCGAACTGGACTTCCTTTTCTGAATTGACCAGTCAAAGAGAAAGGAAGAGAAAACAAAAGCATGACCAAAGCATGGAATACACAATCATTTTGCTGTTGAAGAGGTGCTATCAGCTGCCTGGAGGGAAACTGCTCTCAAAACGTTTTTGTATCAGGGTAACAGTGGGAATAACTGTCGATTGGACTTGTGAACTCTCCAGCCCTGAGCAGTATAGGAAGACCACAGGGAAACATCTGGAAACTTGAAATTTCCACCAGTGCCACACTGTGGAAGACACAGATAGCCGCTGTCATTATTGGAATCTCAAATGAGTAAAATAAGCAGAAGGAAGGTACAGTTGGCCTGAAGAATGGAAAACGGCGACCTAGCAAGCACAGGGCACAGTGACCCCAGCGCTGAAAATTCTCAAATCACACACAAACGGGTGCTAGAGCAATGACCCCATTTGAATTTAGGAACCAACTGACAAATGATTTTCCATGTTACATTTTCAATATGAACTGGCCACCTGACTGGGTTCAGTTCAATGGTTAGAATATTAACTAATTCCCAGGAGGGTTGACCTGTAGAGGAATGTGTGCGTCTGCCATTGGAAAAGAAAGAAAACCATTAACAAGACATTTAGGTGATATTCTGGAAAAATAACAAAGATTATTATGAAAATAGGCTACTCTCTATTAAAGATATTATCATTAGAAAGAAAGTTGTACTATATTGGCTAGAAACTGAAGAAAGTAATTTTGTCGCCATCTTTCTTGGAAGGCTTTTTAGTATCTGTACAGGGTAGTCACCTTGAATATATTTCTAATAATTATGACTGAAACAAAGAAAGTTATGGGCTTAAAAAAAAACTTTTCCCAAATAGGGGCACTTAGTCACTGATGCCCTGATTTCTCAGGCCAACTGAGTTTGTTCCTGGGTCTTGGAAGGCTTCTCAAGAATTACTCAGAAGAGCATTTGGTTTTTCTTAGGTCACCAGAGTGGCTTGGAACTGTAGAGAAGTAGAGAGACCTACACATCAGTTTATATAGTAGGTATTGCTTTTTCTAGTCAATATATAATCTAGTGAAATGATTGAATGCTAGCATAAATGATAATCATGTTTGTGGATTAAACTATCTTGTACTTCAGCCTATACCTTCTTTAGTACAGATGCTATACGGACTTGGAATTTGCAGGTAACATTTAAACTCTCCAGCATCTGAAAGTCAGAGATAGTTTGAGACAGCCATTTAACTTACCTTTACTCCATCAGGTTTCTTCAACAGACTCTTGGCTGCTGCAAAATGAGAGTAAAATTGCCTCAGTGAGTTGTCCAAAAAGCCACAGTGAGATGACAAATCAAGTTATCGTCTCCTGCCACCTTCGCTGAGCTATGACCAACATACACCAAGCCTTCAAGGTCACACCGATGAGCAAGAGCTTACACAACACGGAAATACAGTATCGCTTTTCTGGTTTCGCCACAGCAAATTTAGAGATCAATTCTTACATAGTTCAAGGCACGAAACGGAACACTTTGCCAGTTGCGCACTGGACTTTATGTTACTGTTGGTCCTGAAAAGGATACTGGAACTTTCACTGGACCATCCTTCATAATCCAGAAAGTTGGTTTTGGTCTCTAGACACCAGCCGGCAGACCCACTACATGTTCATTCCTGCCATGTCTGGTGACCATGTCAGTTCTGCCACTGAAGCCCCTCTTTCCAGAGGTTGAAATCTCATTCACAAAAATTTGCTCTGGCTAAACAATGTACTTCTTTTATTTTTGAAATCAGGCAACTTCAGTTGGATTGAAAATAGAAATATCTATAGAACATCAAATGGTACCTTATTGACCAGGAGCAAATTTTTTAAATGCTTAGCATATGATAATAAAAAATGCATTCTGTGTTCATTTAGCCTTCAAAATCAGATTACAAAGGCAAAAATATTTGAGTTGAAAAATTAAAAACATAACATCTAAAACAAGATCTAAAATGAAATGAAATCTTTAGGGTTTAGGCTCTCATAGGAAACTTCCTTTTCCCAGGGGGCTCAAGTGTTGCTTCTATTGTTAACACATTTCTTCGGACTATTAAAACTAGAAAGCATCCTTTTAAAAACGTGCACATAGACAGTGAACAGCCAGTTAAAGCTGTAATGATAATTAGTACACTGGTGTAGAACACTCACAGATATGGAGGACAATCACATAGTGCCATTTAATGTTAATATACAGTCATTTAAGCACACAGAGCACGACATTTGAAATGAACCACCTAGCAGTAACTAAACTACACAAACATTTCATTTATTGATATTCCTTTGCTTTGTGATTTTTTTCCTTTTAATTTTCAATCTGGCAACACTTTAAATTTATTTAAAAGACACAAATATTAATGTCATCTGTTTTTTAGCAACAAAGCTATTAATTTTTTTTATCAATGGAGATTCAGTAGTTGCCTTGGTTATGGTACTGGTTGCCTGTAGTTAAAAGGGAGCACTGGTGAACTCCCATGGCAGTTAATAAGTTAGAAAACAAACAGAATAATTTGAATTGAAGTGGCAAGCAAAAAGAAGACAATGATTTGGGGGAAAGAAGCGGTCTGGCTTGGGAGATGCAGAGCCAACCCTTGTGTGACTACTGCCTTACCTCACAAGAAATATATTCCACATTCAGGGAGAAAAGAAGAAATAAAAACAGCTTTATAACCACACAGTACGGACGGTTACTTTAAAGAGCACATTTGGCAATGAACAGAATGAAGAACATACTCGAGACTAAAATGCAAGTACAGGATGGACTAGAAGATGTAACAGAGTCTCGTGCTATTCAGCTGATGTAGAAGAGACGGGTAAAAAGTTTGTTTTTTCATGCAAAAACATTCAGAGACATTACAAAGTCCACACATTTGTCATGGTTTTTAGTTTGCAGAATTGGTGAAAAAAAAAACACATGAGGTAAACTATAGCATCTACAAATGAGTGTAAGCACTATTAATTTACATTTAAGGCTGCATGTAAAACTTCAGCCAAATATGTTATCTCAATTCTGAAAAAAATCTTTAAAAAGGCAGTTCTTCACCATCAAGATATATATATTAGTGCATATTTCTAGTGATTCACACTGGGCCACAGTGAAATATCTATTTAGTTTAAGGTCATATATACATAATTGGTTAATGCTCAATGAACTGACATTAAACTCACCCACATAAATGTCAATCATGTTCACCAGGTACTTATAAAACAAGTTATTAATAAAGGCAGCGGCATGGCTTGTCAGACCAAGCACATCAGACAGAACATGAAACAGCTGGGCAGCACGGCCCCTGAATGTGTAGCGCTGTGCTGGCCTGGTGAGATTGTTGCTTACCAGCCTAACATTTCACATTGTTTCTAAGTAGGAAGTGGGAGGGGGGCTGACTTGTTAACAGAGGTCTAAGCAATAAACCAGGAATCGGCTGATGGATGTCTGACACTCCTATGATGATGGCTGACTGATTATCACTTTAACATCCGGGCTAGGCAACACGAAGTCAGAACAGGTCGCCAAATGCTGCACATCACTATCCAAAAGCAAAAGTAACGCAACTTTTGAGAACTGTTCTAAGACTGAACATCTGAACTAAAAGGGTTTCTTTTTATTTTTAAAAACAGAGTCTCACTATGTACCCTGGTTGGCCTAGAACTATCTATGTAGAGCAGGCTGGCCTTGAACTCACCGAGTTCCATGTTCCTCTGCCCCCTGAGTGCTGGGATTGACATGCACCACCTGATGACCTATCCCAAATTATAAGTTTATCAAATTGAGCTTAGTTGCTGCTTCAGTCTACTCCATATATGTCTGCTTAGCACTTACCAACATTTGACTTTGGATGGCTACTGCTTTTAGATAATCTATCAAAGAAGGCTCCAAAACTTAAAAATACTTTTCTGGAAGTAACACACACTGTGTCTCCATTCTGGAGAGTCACTTTAAAGAAGAGAAATATCTTGACTGAATTTAGTTTATATGTAAGTTTTTCTTTTTCTTTCTCTCTCTCTCTTTTTTTTTTTTTTGTTCCCTGCTATCTCCCCTGATGTGATCATTTTGAGGAATACTATTATTGGATTTCATCCCCATGAGCCCATGTGGTTGGTTCCCTGCAATTTCTCATTAGACAGTTTCAGCCCTTGTAATTAGTCTTAAGGAATGTGAAGACACAAAAAGAATTAGGCTTACGAGAATGGGGTCCCACAAAATGTTTTATTTTAAAAGTCTTTCTTATTGCAATTTCTTATAGTAAACAGAGATAAAAATACCCTTATAGTTATTTATGAAACATCAATCAATAATAAATTCCAGGTTTGAAATGCTCAGCTTTAAAATGAGACATACATAAACTTGTGCAATCCCAGTATTTGGCAAGTGGGTATTCAGTCTGGATGGAGTCCTACAGACAGCCACAGGAGTATAAGGAGTCAGTCTCTCTCTCTCTCTATCTCCTTCCCTCCCTCCCTCTCTCTTTCTATATATGTGTGTGTGTGTGTGTGTGTGTGTGTGTGTGTGTGTATGTATGTATGTATATGTGTGTGTGAGAAAGAAGTAACTATCCGTAGTTACTAGACTTTCTAAATTCTTTTAAAGACACACTCACACAAAGACTAGAGAAGGGCCAAAGACAAAGAGCAGAGTTCAAACATGTATACCTGAAAAATTTCTCGTAGCCAGCATAGTTGTCAAGATGGCACCCTATCAAAAAAAACAGAGATCAAGATCATAATTGCCTCTACAAATCTCTGACCTAAAAATGCACAGCAGGGACTAACAAATCTCCTGGCTTTATTTTCTGATACAGGACTTCAGATTTTTTGCTTTTTTTTTTTTTCCTTTTGGCTTCCTGAGAGCCTTAGTCTGTGGTTCTCAGGATGCTGGGACAGCTCTAACGGTCTGAGTCATATTTAGATCAAACTGCACAGCTGTTTCCTCCAAGGAGAGAAACCACAGCACACACTACCACATCCAGCCCACTTCTCACCCCGGGCTTGATTGAGAGCACTCCAGTTTCCCTCACGTCCAGCAGACTGTTGAGGTCTATGATACTAAAAGCTCTGGTAAAATTTCCCTCACAGTACTCTTCTCCTCACCTCACCAAATCAACCTTTCCAGCCCCACCACACAACAATGTCAAATTTCTTACCTTCAATTTCCGTCTAGCATTAAATTTCTTCAAGCAGTCAACGGTCTCCTGCCTGTGCATCATGGAAGCCACAGTAGAACGTTGCTGGAAGAAGAGGGGAGAAAGAAACTTAAGGATAGATAAAGTATATCAAAAACAACAGAGTCTCCTCCAATCTTTTCTAAGGGCGTCTGCACCCATACTGGCAACTTGCAAGGATCTAACTGACTGAGCTACCCACAACAAAGAACGATTTTGTAAAAACTATTAATGACTGAGCTCAAACAGCGACGAAAAGAAGGTGCAGAAATGAAGATCATTAACTCCTCAGATCATCATTTCAGTAAGCTTTCCACTGCATTTCTATTAGAATACCTTCCATTTGCTTAGCATTATATCATTACCTAAACATGTGACTCTCAACCCTAGGAACTTATTGGAGTTTTTAGATCTCCTTATGATTTGTTTTTCATTAGGGCTACTGCAAGAAACTCAGACTACGTATAACTAACTCTAGCTTCTAAACCTCACACATTTTTAAAGCTGTTTAATGATAAACATTTGGACTCTTAAATTTTTCCTTCTAGGATACAGTAACCCAGTATCATTTTCTTATTCCCTATTCATGAGTCTAATCAATAATTGCCATGGGAATTATTCATTCCTATTACTGCCAATAAATATTTGTTCAATCATTTATATAGTTTTGAGTTTGCTATAGGCAATGGTGGCTTTCATAAAATTCATTTCTTAAATACCATGAGACAAAAAATGCATTAAGCTTCATCTTTTTTTTTTGCAAGATTATTTAAAATCTATTAAAAACGACTAAGAGTATACTTTTTGGTTTGGCTCCCAGGGCATAGGGGAGAGTGACTTACACAGATCCATGGGTGTTTTAGAGCCTCAGAGGCTGTGATGCGTTTGGCAGGGTTGATGGTAAGCATTTTGTTGATAAGGTCTTTGGCTTCAGGAGTCACTGTGTCCCATTCTGGTGATGGAAACTTCAAAGAGGGAAATTAGTAAGAAGTTTGTAAAGACAGACACACAGACCAGGCATGTAGGTACAGGCCTATAATCCCAACACTGGAAAGCAGAGGCAGAGGCAGAGGACCAGGGCTTCCAGTGAAGCCTCAGTTATACAGCAAGCTCAAGCTCCAGGATAAGCTGGTATGCATGAAATCTTGTCTTAAAAAGCAACACACACACACACACACACACACACACACACACCCTGAGTCAAATAGAGAAAAGCTAAATATAGTCCTCATTTCTGCAATTAGTGTATTGCTTTATAAATTTTCTCATTTTTAAAAAATAGATCAATTCATACCAATGGTTAGTGCTACAAAAAGAATAACAAGACAAAGCTTGTCATTTTTTTTTAATTTGGTTCACTGGCTTTGACATGAGCATGTCTGAAATATTAATGTGTGAATTTCTAAAACACTTAATTAGAAATAATGCTGGCAAGACAGCCATGATCATAAATGGGCCCCATGTGCTGACTGGAGTAATTATCCTGAACTGTCATCAACTTTCATTCTACCCAACAAGAAGCTATTTCTTATCATACGGTGATTTGAAGAGGGGTAGATTGCACACAACAACCAGCTGGACAGAGGCTGTACCAAGAAACAGATCCAAAGCATACCCCAAGGCCAAAACTGCATCAATAAATAATGCTGTGGTCACTGTTTGGTCATCTGATGCCAATCACATCCACTACAACTTCTTGAACCCCAGGAAACCATTACATCTGAGAAGTGTGCTCAGAAAGTTGGCCAGATACCTACAGCCATGCTACTCTTTATGATAACCCCCACCCCCCACACGTGGCACAACGTTTTAAAAGCTGGACAAATTGGGCTGTGACGTGTTAACTCATCTGTCTCAGCCACCTGGACTCTACCCAACCGACCACACATCTTCAGGCATCTAAAAAACACTTCTACAAGCAACAGGATGCAGAAATGCTTCCCCAAAATTTAATGACTTCCAAAACATGAATTTTATACAACAAAAATAAACTTATTTCTCACTGTCAAAAATATTGCTTATAATAGCGCCTATTTTGCTTAATAAAGATGTGTTTGAGTTTTAGTTACAATGACTTAAATTTGTGATCTGAAACTATAAACATTTTACACCAATCCATTGCTTATCATAACCAATTTTCATAGTTAATCTTCCTTGTACATAAGTATATTTTGTATTAGATAAAATGTTCTTCACATGCTAAGAAATATTTACCTTGTACTGGTTGCCAAATGACAGAATATAAAAAAGTAAGAACAACAACCATTGCCCTCGGCAGTAAACCAACCAACCCTCATCCAAAGCTGTATAAATACTTATTACATACATCATAAGCTCCAGCCTTGATCTGCTGATACAGTCTATGCTGGTCTTCATCCCAGAAGGGGGGGTACCCCACCAGCAAGATGTAGAGGATGACACCTGGGGAGATCATAAGAGACAATGAGTCAAATGTGGCTGACCGATGTGGTGTTAATACATCGAGGAAGTGGGGATGACTCCAGAGAGGCACACTGTGACCTGTCCTGAGGTCAATCCACTCCATGGAACAAAGTAAAGAGGCAGAAAGGACAACACCTACAGATGGAATACTCCTTAATTTTGGAGGACAAACTTTTTGCCTGCCTTAATTCTTTTCCATATAGATTCTATACAAGTTGATGCTTAACTTTCTACTGTCTACTCCTACTAATTGTCTGACAATGAGGACCTTTGTTGAATGCACTGTCCTGGTTACAAATTCATGCTCTAAATAACCAGTTTCTCTTAGCATGCAGATAATATATAAAAAGACATAGCTGTCTTCTCTTCAATAATATGAGTTTTCAATATTAAAAGTTTTTTCCTATCAAATAGTTAGAATTAACCAAGGATGCATACATTATAGGAAGGTAAAAGGAAAGGGAAGGGTGAAATTGCATGAAAAGTCCAAAGTCATGTGAACACAGTTGTAATACAATTTGCGATTTATTGAAAAAATACGCAACTAAAGGCATTGTTGGTACACAGAGGGGACTGGTTCCAGGATCACCTGAGTGAATGCTCAGGTCTGTTTAATAGAATTGTGGCATTCACTAATCTATGCAATTCTGTGTATTTGAAATAATCTATAGGCTTCTTAACCTAGAAATGCAAATGCTCTGAAAGAGTTGCTGTGCCGTGCTGTGCTGTTGAGAGGCAAGGAACACATCTGTGCATGTCACTGATGCGATTGCATTTTTCCCCTCAAATATTTTATGTATGCTTGGTTGAGTCTGCAGATGTAGAACCCATCTACAAAGAGTAACTGCACTAATCGTCAATATGTGATATGACTTTTAACTTAAAAATATACTTGCAGACTTAGGATTTTACCTGAAGCCACATATGAATACAGCTCTCCTAAAAACAGAATTCGAGTCCCACTTGTCTTCGAATATCCTTCTGTTACTTTTGACACACTTCCAACCTGCTAAGGGCTTTGTTTCTTTTCTTTCTCTAGAGGAAAGTCTGAGGTCCCTTGGCCTCACCTGTGAGCTCCACCCTTGTTGCTTTCTCAAGCTTGGGAAGGCCAAGGGAGAAGAGCAGGGCCTTCAGATGTTCTTCCCCTTGGGGGCTGTGGTCCCTTGGTTTCTCGAACTCGTGGTTGAGGAGGTCTATCCCTGCTCTTGTCAATTAGTCTGGATGTATTTATACTGAATTAAAATTGCTTTGAAGAAACTGTTTCATCTCCTGGGACTTTCATAGGAATAGAGTTTGAAATTGATTTTTAGAGTCTAGACTTGGCCTGGCAATAGTTCAGTGGTGGAGTTATTGTCTATCTGTGTGAATATCTGCTGGATCTGATCCTCAGAACTGTGAAACAAAACGACAAATAACCAAATCCATTCATGCAAAGCTAACCAAACAATAACACTCTATAGAGTCACATGGCAGAATGATGGTTGGTGTGGGAGGTCCTTCTGTCCATGTGCAGCTTTCATTGGTTAATGAATAAAGAACCTGCCCTGGCCTGTTGATAGGGCAGAACTTAGGTAGGCAGGGAAGATAGTCCTGAATTCTGGGAGGAAGAAAGCAGAGTCAGAGAGAAACACCATGGATCCACCGCTGGAGACAGACGTGCTTTGCCGGTAAACCATTGCCACGTGGCAATATACAGATTAATAGAAATGGGTTAAGCTAAGATGTAAAAGTTACTCAATAAGAAGTTTGAGCTAATGGGCCAAGCAGTGGTTTAATTAATATAGTTTCTGTGTGATTATTTTGGTTCTGGGTGGCCAGGACAAATAAGCAGCCCTCTTCTTGCAACAGATGGTCTTTATCTTGAATGTTCCCAGGTGTAGAGTATTGGTCCCTGAGGAACTATTATTAAGAGGTAAGGCTTAGAGAGATCTCCAAGTGACTGGGATATGCTGGATTCTGGTCACCTTCCTCTTTGGCTCTCTGTTCATTAGGTAAGTGGTTTTGTTCTACCATGTGCTTTGGCCATGAGCTAGCCATATGCTCACCACGGGCAGGCCCAAATGCTTTGGAGGTCACTGTTGCATGGACTGCAACTTCCAGAACTTTAATCCCAAATAAACCTGTTATCCTTGTAAGCTAATTATCTGCAGCAATTTGTCCTAGTCATGGGAAGGTGACTAGCAGGGAATAAAATATTTTAAATAATATTCATTCAAGAAAAACTATCATGTCTTCTACACAAAGACTGGAAATTTATTCTATAAATTGTACTATTGTAGAATTAATGTGCATGAACTTAATTTTCATATTATTTTGTTATCTCATGGGGCAGATGCTTCAACAGTGACGATGGTGACAGTGATGACCAATAACCATACTTATTTGTCTAGGATCAGTGGAAAAGAAGCCCGTTTTAGGTAGTTTTAGTTCTCACCTACGGTTCCAGGAGTGAAGAAAAACGTTTGCTTTGTAATGTCAACGGTGTCTGGCGTATCTGGAAATTCCTTTTATAAACATGGAGTTAGGATGTTAGAAAATGATTAAACATCCTCACAGCTGAGGTATTTTGCACTCTGCCTCCGACTTTTCTTTCTTGGGGCTTTTGTATGCAGCTGATATCTGACATCACTTCTCTGGGTAGCTGGAGCTCAGGGAGGCCTTTTGTCCCCGGGGGAGCAGTCACTGCATATTTTACACAGACCGTGCACCAATTTCCTCAAGACCGAAACACTCCACACTGCAGGCAGGCTTGCTAAGGCTCAGGACGTTCTGTATGAAAACGCTTCATCCTGGAAGCAGACTCTTTAAGAGTCAGGAAGAACGCAACTCACAAAGAGTATATGACGAAGTCCCTAAAACTTAAAAGATTCCCAAGGTCCTCTTTTACTAACGTTATTTAAGCAGTGAGCATTGCTGTGGAGCAGAGACTCTCCCACTGCTCAAGCCGCCTTCATATGGTGCAGAGTTTGGGGACTGCAGCTTTTGTGAGTTTTTGGTGATGCGCATGCTTCTGAGACATCCATGCTAATGTAGCAAACCAGTAAACTTACTGGTTCACGAGCTTGGACTTTGGTGTAGTTTTTTTCTTTCATTTGTCACTGGCTCCGTATTTGAGTTGAGTATAACTTTGTCTAGTCACACATTGCATGATTTAGTCATTTGATAAATGATAAAAGGGGTTTCTGCAAAAAAATAGACTTTTGATAGAATAGTATAAATCTTAGAAATAAAAAATGCTTTAGACTTGAAGGTGTAGAAAAGAAAGTTCTATTGAATAACAGGTGAAATTGTCAATGCTTCTTTGAAGTATTCTGCAGACTTCTTTGGATTTGTTCAGTAGAGTCCATGGGCTTCTGAATCATGGTTCCTTATAGTCCTGATCTAATAAAGACTGGCTAGCAGAATTGTAACATAATGATAATGGTGCCTCATAAAATTTCTTCATAAGTAATGTTTATCACCTTTGTTTATTGCATTACTCCATTTCATCCTATATAGTGGTATATATGCTACTAATAGCATTTTACAGACAAAGGAAAGGAGAGAAAGAGGTTGAGTTACTAGCAGGCTTGCCAAGAGTAACACTTTCAAACCCCCTGCGGGTACTTTTCTTCCTAGGTGGAAAGGAACTTGACTACTAGGTCTGGTGAACACCAGTCACTTTTTTTCTTGTCTTCCAGAGTGGCAAGATACTCCTGTACTCTCCTTGACCAAGATGTGGAATCAGTTAGTGCAAGTGATAGGAGGGCAAACAGTATATTAGTAGTAAGGGTGGCCACTTACGTGTGCTCTGTGGAGAGACAAAGGCATTGAAAATGAGTGAAGGAAGACGTAATGGTGGAACCTACATATCAAAGGAGGTAAAAGGGACTAAAGACAACAAATTAATAACAAACTTGTGAACCAAGAAAGTGACAGGGAAAATGTGAAGATGGTTATACTAGTTATTACTATAAAATTTTTAGCAAGTTGCATTATTTCTACACTTACAAATGAATTCCTTTTTTGTACAGATATATTGGCACAACTTTTAGATTTGGAATAAAACAATCTCAGATGGGGGAATAATTGAGGGTAGGATGAAGTAACCTTGGCCATCTGTTCATTGTGCTACTCTTTCCTTTTGTATATTTGGATATTTCTAAAATCAACAGCTTAAGAACTGTTTTAGATACAATCGGTTTCATGTAACATTGTCAAATGATGCTGCCTATTTTTCTTTGGTTTATGTATTAATTTGTGCTTGGAGGAGATGAGAGATGCTCGAGTAATTAGAGTTTGGGGAAGCACTGATTACTGATTAGGCAGAAAGCCTACATTATCAAGAACGTTCCAAACTTATTTTAATGAAAGCTAATGTTAGCACAAATAATTAAGCCGGTAATCACACAAATGATCAAACATTCTAAAGGCTGCTGTCATGGAAGAAAAAAGGATGAAAAGCTGAGAAGCTGGGGAAAGTTAAGGGAGAAATCATCCAAGACATCTATTTCATCTTGGCAAGTGGAGTCCTCTATACGGTGTGCCTACAGGATGATTTAGACATGCACAATTAGCCAGAGAGATAAGCCTGGCTCACACAGATCATGCAATGCCCTTAACAAACAAACAAAACAAAACAAAACAAAACAAAACAAGAGAAAAAACATCTACATACAATTCAAGGATGGAAAGTGCTCAACAGAAATGATGGGTTGAACATGCGGTAGCAACATGAAAGCTAGCAGGATAAAAGCCATTTCTCAGAAGACAGAACTATCTACGCCATGGAATAGGGTTGGCAAAGATAAATAATAAACGTCAGTATTTCCCTAAATAGAAGGTCCAGGTATCTGGCCAAGATTACCAAGGAGGACATACAATGGACTGCATGCCTGAGTCCTCTCAAAAGATTTGTATGTTGAAATCCTAAGCCCTCTGTGATGCTTTCTGGAAGTGAAAGGTAGCGAGACCTCAGGGAAAGAGTTGGTGCCCTTTAGAGGAAGGTCAAAGACAAGCTGAAGAATAAGAGCAAGAAGCTGACAATGTGTGATTTGGAAGAGTCCTTACTAGAACCACCATGTTGCCTTCCTCGTCTTTGCCTCCCAGCCTTCAAAACTTTTAGTCAGTCCTACATCTGTGCCATTTACACACTGTTCCACGTTGCTTCCTCCCAGCAACCTGGATGCCACCTGCCAGCAGCCTCTGCAGTACTGTGTACAAATCCTAAAAGCTGCTGTCCCAGAGGAGACTCTGGCTGACTCGGATGTAGCAGTGTTCATCAGAATCTGGTGGCAAGCTTGGAAAACGCAAGATCCTGAACTTTACCGTATAAACTTTTTCTATCACAGTTTTTTTTTTTAAAGGAAAGCATTATATTTAAAAACAGAATATGAAGCTGTACAAGAACTAGATGCATGGTTTTCAAGGGTGGAGTTCGGTGGTGTCAAGTAGAAGAGCATGTCTCCAGAAGGCTTGGTCTTGCAATATGGAAACTTTTCCTCTTTCGGCTTTGTAACTGAGATTGCTTCAGAAACTTTACCTGAACAGAATCATGCAGGGCTTCTCTTTTTATACTGTTTTTTTTTTTTTATTTTACTAAGGTAATGCCACTGGTGTTCATCCATCTGGTAGCACCTGGGAGAACATTTTCTTTCTTTTTAAGGCTATATAATTATAAATATTAAGGCTACATAATATTCTGTTGTGTATGACCTTGTGCTTAATCGATAGACTTGCCAACAGATATCTTCACCACCTTGAGGAGATATAATACTGTTATGAACACAGGCAGACACCGTTTCTTCAAGACTCTATTTCCAAGCTTTTTGAATATACACCCAAGAGTGGGACTATATGATCGATCATATGACCTCAGAGAGGTTTACCCAGTATTTAAGGGGCATGGTCCAGAAAACTGAAGTGTAGGTCAGACTTCAGGTCATACTTAAGCATAATCTGTGGTTCATGTCTTGAAGGGCACCAAATTCAAGAAATTACACAGACTCAGTTAAGAGAAATTTAAGAAAACACTGTGTGTTATGAGTGGGAGGACGGCGGTAGAGATTATATTTGAAGGCAAGGACCCCTGGGTGGTGACTGCGACCATGGTGCTAAACGGTGAGACAGCCAAGCTCTCGAGGGTCAGGATGCCACAGAGCTGACAGTAGTAACACACTGTCAACTAGGCTGGCATGTCAGACTAACGAATGCCCAGTGTTGGTTTATTTCAGCTGAAGCCTGACAAGGCTATGTCCCTGGAGTTATGTGGCTACAGACACAGTTCACCATGCAAGAAAAGAAAATATATATTACATAGTAGTCCAAAGGTTTGGCCAATGTCATGGTACATTCTGTGACGGTCACTGATATACTGTATGACCATTCAGAGAGACATCTAACGAGACAGATAAAGTTGTAAGAAGCCTAAATATATTCTAGAAGGTAAGCCTACGCTTACAGGTTTGCCCCCTCTTTGTTCTTTCCTTTAGTTTTAAGGAATTTTTGGGGAAGGAGCACTACTAAAATCCAACAATCCAGTGCTGTCTATAAACACTTGCTCATCCCAGTAGGGAATTATGGAAGCCACTTCATACAAGGAAAATCATTAAAGCCAATTTAGTATTGGTAATGGCAGAGCACAGTGTTATGTTCTGGCTTCCTTCGTGTCTGAAATTTACATCTCACTAATGGACTGATTGCTTTCAAAGACCAGTTATCAGGCAGACCGCTCTCTGAGATCATAAAAGCAAGGTAATGACAGTGTTTGAGAATTCCCAAGTGCAGATAAGTGCATGTTTCTAATACTATACAGCCTTCCTTCAGCCCCTGTGCCCACACTGGGTGACACTTCATTCTGTGTCAACCGCTAGTATGACAAAGACCTTGTTTTAGCAAATGTTTATAGCTTAGTTCACATGAAATAATAGCTTAGTGTCCGGAATTGTTTTTTTTTTTAAATTGACTAGCATCATTTCTTAGCACACAATACAGTACCTACTTTTGAGAAGAACGAGTTGGCAAGCAAGAGCTGATGAATGAAAAGTTTACTCTCAAGGTAAGCCATAAGCTGAAAAAAGTAAGTTAAGCAAGGAGAAGACATTTTATAACTAAAGCACACTTAATATGCTGTCATGTCACCTGAGTGAGAGGTCACAATAAAATGGTGAAGCAGTCAGCTGAAACCAAAAACAATGGCCCAGAAGTGTACCGCTACTACTATTACTACTACTAACAATAATAATAATGTTTATGCTATGTACAGTAGTGGTCACTTCCTTAAATATGTGCTATGAAAGTATCTAATTGAATTTCTAACTAAAGGTTGTCCATAGTCTCTGAAGGAAATGGGAACTGAGTACAGATTCATGCTTGAGCTGCAACCTTGCTTATTGCAAAGGCATCCTGCTGTTTGCAAAAAGCCAGAAAAAGACAGCAAAGGACAGCACAGAGAAGAGCAGAAGGGGACTCTGGGTACAGAAAATAAGATGTTGAAACCTGGGAGATGACAAAGAGAGAAGAGAGGAGAAAAAGAAGGGGAGGGGAGGAGAGATCCACAGAGAGAATTTGATATCCAGAAAATCATGAGGTCATTATAATATTCAACCAATTATCATAATTGTTTGTAATGTTAAATTAGCGATTAAAATTTGTTTCTAAAATGAGGTTACGTCAGTTATCCAGAAAGTTCATTCCAACAAACAAAACAAAACAAAAAACAAAAATAACTTTCTAGTAATAATATTAAGAGTAACTAGCATGCATTCAGCGCATCTTCTCACATCTTCTTGGCAACGCTATGAGGCAAGCTCTAGGTTATCCCCATTTTAAAGGGTAGGCTGAGATAACGAGAACAAAGAATTCATACTATCTTACAGCAAGCCACTGAAGAGATATGTGTGTGTTCTTCTAAGCATGGCATATGCTACCAAATGGACAAGAGGGAGGGAGAACCAAAAAGGCAGAGTTTAGAGGAAAACTAGGAAGGAAGAATTCCATGGGATCGGCAGGCCAGAGATGAGTATCTACTGATACAGCACATACACCCAAAAGCTTGATACACCTGCGCCAACCACTGGCTGCTTTTCCTATAAAGCACCCACTCCTCCTTCTCTGTGCACACAAGGTAACTGAACGCAGGATAACAGCCTGCATCGCTTCCCTTCTCTCTCTACTCTGTGCTGTGGGTCAGAGTCCTGTTTAATTCCTCACAGGTATGTTAATTGTTCACGGAATATCTATCTAGCAACTTGCCACACTCAACCCAGAGGACTCCTCATCAAGGCCAAAGCCACACAAACCAGAGCTGCTGTCGTACACCTCCAGCTACCTTGGATTTCAATTGCAGCCAAGTCCAGTAGGGCAGACCACCCCTAAAGGGAGACAAGTATCCATGATAGCCAGACTGCATCCTGGAGCAGTTCATGGGACCAGCGTGTCCCTCTAAGAATAAAGAGTTCTTCAACCACTGCCAAAGCAGAACCGAGACAGTAAACGAGACACACTTTGACCCAGAATTCTCAACCATGCATCCGTGTTGCTTCCTGCTACAGTTCTTCTGCTCCTTAAACTGAAGTCCATGCCGACACCTCAAACAGACCTGGGATCACATAACCCCATTTTTCATTTTTGTCAGCATGGTCACATTGGTTAAATATGCTTACTGTGCTTTTCTATCCAGTAGTCTCTAACTAGCATTTAGAGTGGGTGGCCAAGACTATCTTTTTAAAACCCCCAAAACTGGGACACTGACCCTAATGTTGAAATAATTCTCCTCTTGTTCTGGACCAGTAACTCACCACACAGTCCTTATAGAGTTTAACATCAGAGCATAACCTTCCCTCTCCACAGCCCTGCATTTCACGAAAATATGACTCTATTATATCTTAAAATATTTCGAGACTATGACAGTACTCCATAAGGCCTGCCATTGTCAGTCGGTCTGAATCTTGGTCCAATCGGCTGCCTGAATGTTCATCAGCAGAAACAGATCTAGGCTCAGAGCTAATTCAGTACAAGGGGAATATTTGAGCTTTTGACCTCCCTAGAATTCAGACATGGATAGGAACAGTTTGAAGCAGCTCTCTCCACAGGCACCTTAGAGTTCACCTTAGAAAATAGCTTTAGGAAGGCAGGGGGAGAGAGTGTTTGGGGTATAGCCAAGACCTTAGTCTTTGAGTAAGTGTCACTTCTAAATCCAAAGAAAAATGATGCGTTTGCACTTCACACTGCTTTAGACACCATAAAACATTTTCCCTTAATATGTGCCTTGTCTGGCCCTCCCACAACTCTATGAGGGTATAATATATATTTTTTTTTACAACAAAAAGTGGGCAGGGAAAGCTCAGGTATTAGAGCCTGTGAGAACCAAAGACCGGCAGCCAGGCAAGACAAAAATCCAGCTCCTTGTAGCTGCCTTTTTGGTTACGGAGGGAACTCAGAACACACAGGATCCCACTGGTTTGCATTCAATATCAAGTTGCTGTTAGTGATGGGAATCTGAAATCTGACAAGGAATGGAGTATGGTATAGTTTATCATTCCAACACAAACTAAACTAAAACTGAACCGAGAAAGATATTTTCAGAACCTATGAATCAATTTTTAATCAACGTCTTCCAGGTTTGTGGGCAAACACGGCACTGAAACAAGCCTACAGAGCGCTATTACTGAATGTTATTAGCAGTTCATACTTGTTTTTAGAGAGGACAAAGGAGACAGGACACTGGCTTAGAAAACAGTTCAGAACAACTAGCAGCATCCTCTTATTCCAGTCCTCCGTCTCTTTGAAGAATGAGTCAACACATAGAGATTTACTCTAAGAAATGATGCTGCAGTTCTCGCCAGTGTGTGGCTGGGTCTGCCTCAGATGTTTAGTTTCGTTTTAAATTAGGGCTGGACAGGTTATGGCTGGAATTAGACTTCATTCACTCACTATGTTCAAGGTTTACTCTCTTTCAGTTACTTGTTACCAAGCATCCTAGGCAGATAGTTTCTTTTGAGGGACTGAGTGGCTCAGGAGAGTAAGTGTGTAACATTACAAACAAGGCTCTCTGCATCTCTGTCCTCAGGGTTCCTCGATACAGCACTGTAGTCACCAGAGAAGTGTCAACCTGCCCACTCCAGACTTCATAAAAAGCAAAGATCTATCCCTTACCCACCTATCCATGAATCTTTTAGGGCCCTAAAGTTTGAGGCATCCTGAGTTCAAGCCTAACAGCTCTGCATTGGCGCCTTCCCCCAGCTCCCATGCTGAATTCCTCATTGCTACTGTGATGAAGTCAATAGTGAAGCCTTTGGTAGAGGACTCAGAGCAAGCTCTTCTGAGAAAGGCCCCTTTACCATGTGTGTCCTCACAGAAAAGATGGACATCTATGATTTCAGAAGTACACCCTTACTAGACAGCAAGTCATGGACACCATGACCATAGGCTGTCCAGCTTCTAGAATCATTACAAATACTTTTTAGTTGTTTAAGTCAGTCAGTCTTTCATGTTTTATCACTGCACCCAAATTGACTGAGACATGGGTCCATTACAAAATTTGCTTGAAAATACAATTGCTTACCGCATGCCCACATATCCACTGGTTTTCCATAAGGATCTTTACGCAGAACTTCTGGAGAAAGATAGCCAGGTGTGCCAGCAAAACCTAGGGAAAAACAGATGCTCATGAGTCAGGATGGGCATGACAACGTAAGTGAGAAATGGCCAGCTAAGAAAGAATGATTTAGGGACTTCTTCAAGATAAACTCTGCCTGTCCTACCTTGTAGATCATTTAAAACACACACACACACACACACACACACACACACACACACACACTGGTGGTGTGGAGGTCAATCTACTATAATATGCGGACACTACTTTTGTTTACATGTTCTGACATCACTTATATTGAAGCTTAAACTACAGCTGTAAAGAAATAATGAGAAAACTGGAGGCAGATTAGTTCTTTGCAAAAGATGACACCCAAATTCCTGTGATAATCAGAGGGGGACAGAACACCTACATACTATGGACAAATCAAAAGCAGATCTTCAGAAAATGTTTTTTTAAGAGACAGCCTTTAGTACAGGACCATGAGGGTGGATAGGGCTACCAGTAACTGAAAGACTCATATTCGGAGAAGAAATAAGCCCCGAAATATATCAGTTCAATGTATACTAATAAATAGTTGGCAACTAAGAGGAGACTCAAGGACACTCAGATGAATCACCGCTGAACGCCAACCAATGAGACCGCCAACTCCAGAAGACACAATGAAGAGGGATGATGGCAGACAAACCTCTGTATTATATAAAGCAGTGTAGAATTCAATAATGAATGCTTGAGCAACAATAAAATCTGTAACTAGACTCAAGTGGAAAATATTTTCTATTCCTGAAAATGAGTTTTTCAAGTAAAGAATACTTAAAAAATAACAAAGGTAACTATGTTCATTTGGAAGTGTTCTTTTAAAAGGCAATAGTAAAAATTGAAAATGGAAAGTTTCTTTAAAAACACACACACACACACAATCAGAAGATTGTCTGACCATAAACTACTGCCAAGTCACAGTCTTTATTTACCAGGAGGCAAAGTATCAAAGAAATGAATGAGTCCTCATTTCTGCAATGAAGTTATACTTACTACTTTAAAACAAAAAGAAGTATAAGAGAGAAGATGGATGGCTGAGTCACTTCTCTAGCAAAATTGGATTAAATTTAAGCCAAGGGATTTTTTTTGGCTAATCTTCATTCATTTTTGTACTTTTCTCATCTGTTTGGAAGAAAGTGATGGACCATGAGAAAGAACTCCAGGATATGGTCCCTCTGCGCAGTTTAAGTTTTACAAGGCATCATGAATCCACTGAGGTTCCATGCCTGTAGCTCAAGGATTACCTAAAGACATAATGTAGTATCATTGCAAAGTAGGGGTGGGTACAATTGTTGCAAGAAGCTTTAAAGTAGTCAGCTATATGGTCCTTATCCTTTCCATGCTCACCACTCCTTTCCAACTCTTGAATGATACACAAAGAGAATCCAGTGAGAAACTCATCTAAAGTCTAATGAAGACTGGTGTCCTGAGTGCGTGCATTCAGATCCCTCTCACACATCCAGACTGGTTTGATTTCGAGCATATGACCTGACTAGCCTCTTCTAGTTACCTTGGAAACGAATTTCTCATTCTTATAATGATGCTAATATTTGCATCTCATTTTTGTTCCATCATTGGTCTCATTAGATGTGTATATTTGTCTCCTTTGATTTCACTCTTGTAAGAAATCCAAGTATTCCACAATCGAAAACTAGTCAACTTCAATTTGTCTTAAGTCACCTACTAATAACAGCTGGCCAAGTGCAGGAGAGTTAACGATAGTCTCCTTGGAGAAAACATAAAAGAAAATTACTACATAAGAGTAAGAAATGAAAAGACCAAGTTGAACATGGCAACCCATGTGTATAAAATCCCAGCATTTTGGGGTACTGAGATCAGAGGAGTGTGGATTTAGAACCAAACTGGATTGTAAAGTGATAAATAATCAAGTATTCCAGATATAAACTATTTGAACCCTCACTCCGAGACTAAAGTGCCACGAGAATGCTATCATTATTAGCCTTACTGAAACCCCCATCACTTGAGCTGCCAGTTGGTCCTAGTCCTGAATATTTGAAATCATACACAATACACTGAACAATGACCTCATGAATACAGCATTCTGGAAGACAGTAAACAAGGTCTTCTTCACCAGGGAATTTAAGAATGTAGGATTGTTAGGATAAATGCTATCAAGGTTAATAAGAACTTGCTCTCTCCAGAGATAGCTTGACTTTTACTTCAAAGAACTAATAAGAGTATCAAAACAGACAAAGAAAGAAACAGAAGTATCAACTGTCGGAAATATATCCATTAGATTGTCTTCACATTCATAGAATCACTTAATATTTAAAATGAGAGGCATGATAGTAACTAAGAAACTCTTCCATGATGCAAGATACTGGTAGAGCCTCTGTTGCCATAGCAACAATATGATGCTAAAATAATATTGTATCTATCTTTTGCATCCAGTTCCATAGGACAAATGGGATGTATGTGGAGATTTCTGTGGAAATTTATTTTATTTTTTTACACTTTGATCAAATGTATTACATTGGATGCTAATTCTCATTCTCATAGTTTTGTCCACTATTTAAAGAGACCAGAGTTAGAGAGTGAATAGTGAATAAAAGGAAAAAAGTAGGTGAAACTAAAAATGAGAATTAAAATAAAATAAAAGGTTTGTTTTCATTTTTCAGTATGCACCACAACGTGTGTGCCAGAAGCCCACCTCAGGTGTAGTTTCTTAGGCACCACCCACCTTACTCTCTGAGACAGGGTAAGTCAATGGTCTAGAGCTCACCGAGGAGGTTAGGCTAGCCTGTCAGTGAGCTCCAGGGTCCTTCTGTCTGTCTCTTTTTCCCTAGTGTGGGGGTTAAAAACATGAACTACCATTTCTAGATTAAATAGGAAAAATTCTATTTACTACTACCGTGAAAGTACTCCTACTAATTCTTAGAACAGAATCCCTTTTACTGTGAACTTTTAAAAAAGGTATACATGACTTGTTTTCACAATATTTTCTGATTTAGACTAATTTAATAACAGGTCCCACGTTTTAGAATTAGAGAAGATGGTAGCTGCTGGATGATCATTGCTACCGTCCTCTGGCTCGAGAGTGGTGTCAGGAACCTGGAGTTCCAGGCTCGGAGAGCACAGTTACACGAGGGAGAACAGCCCTACTCACCAAACCACGCCTGCTGGTCGCCTTGAACTTCTATGGCTAAGCCGAAGTCTGCCAGTTTCACAGCTGCTCCTTTGGATTTGCTAGCTAAAAGCAAATTCTCAGGCTTTATTTAGAAAGAAAAAGAGAGAGACAGACTAAAGTGAGCATCTATTTTAAGCAACTACTTAAAATGACCGGCATTTGTACAAGATTAAACGGGGAGGTGGGGCTTGGGAAACAAACACATGCACTGTTGTTTCTTGTGGCGATTTCCATTCCTAAACCCCAGGGAAAGGATGGTTAGAGAACTATGGAGAGCAGCCATGGGTGCAGGCTTCAGACAGATGCACTGGGTACTGCAGAGGCAATGGCGAGGGACGCAGTCAGTAGAGCCTCTGACTTCACCTGCTCACATGCCTCCAAGGACCATTCATGTGCACATTTGGCCACTGACGCGGACATTAGCAGCCTAACAAAGCAGAGACATTTTCAGCAGGAGGAAACCTGGCAAGATGATCACCAGAGCTGGACCAACCTACAGACATTTGGCAAATGAAACAGCAAATTAAATCCCACTTGATTTGTAGGAGTCTGGATTCAAACGTAGTGATTTTGATTCCTCAATGTTTCCAAACAATTTCTGCACAGATTTTAGAGACTTACTCTGAATTATGAATTGAAATGTCTGTCTTTAAGGATCTGCTTATTCTTAAAGGCAGAAAGAGTATACTGTTTGCCAAATGTTATAGTTAGCTTTAAACAAAAATTTATAAGCCACTTTTTACTGTGTAACTTACATGCCTTTAAAGTGTGACTAAAATATGCGGATACTTATTCTCCCGCCTAAAATATTGCGGGAAAGATACACTTTTCTTCGTTATCGATCCTTACTCAAGGACTGACAAAGCAGTCTTGGAACGAGGCTGTGTCTACACCATTGTTTCCCAACCACACTGGAATTTTGAAAACCAGCATCGAGATAGAGCCTTCAATTTCCCTGGTAGTCCTCATGGATTCTCAGGAACAGAGTGGGGGTGTGGTTAGGAGAAGAGTATTGAATATTGTGTACAGTGAAGCCTTGTCCCCAGATATCTGGATCAGCACACACACGGGAGAATGGTCCAAGGTCTTCCTGCTTTGGATAACAACCCATAAATTTTGAGTCTATGTCTCCACCAAAATAGTTGGGAAACAATGGCCCTTCCAAGTACCAAAACTGTTCTCTATAAATATGAAAATGTTATCAGCCAAATGACTTTGTTCATGTGTTGACAAACAAGTTTCCATCAATTTGATTTCTCTCTCTCTTTGTTGGATTTGTCAGTTTCGTGGGTTGTTTTGGACTTGAGTAAACACAGCCCATGCCAGTATTTATTAATCAAGCCAGCCATGCAAGACAGCAACACCCATAAGCAGAATTTAGAAGAGATTAGGTTAAATCTATAAGAAATTAGAGGGCGAGCAAGCAAGTTTCAGTTAAATACCAGAATTCTTCAGGCAATTGCTGCCCACTGCCATCAGATTCACTACTATTGTGACCACTGGACATGTGAAGGGACCTTGGTAGCTTTTCAGGGTTGAGTATGATTTTGAACTAAGTCAACATCAAAAACATCATTTAATTTGGAGTTTGAGATGATCATGTTTCAAGAATATTAAAGTCCTTCAGCTGATGTAACTTTTACTATGATTTAATGTTTGAAATTGGAACCCTGGATATTTATCAGTGTGCTAATGTATTTAATCAGGCTAAGTTATTTACTTTTGACATTTTAATTTCATAACGAAAATTTATGGTCAACTAACTACCTTTCCATTTTCTAATTTAATCGACATCATTTTCTACTACTTATTTATGGAATAAGCAACTTAGACCAAGCACACTGAACTGTAGACAACATTTGATTCCCCTTCTTGGAACTTTCACATTCCAAAGGACTGAGATTTCAGAAACGCCTGCTCATATACTCCAATCTAATTTGCCAACCACATTCAAGGAAAAAGTTCCAATCACTTAAGAAATCAAGGTCGTTTAGAACCTTTGGTACAGAAGCTACTTGAGCAAATGCCAGTGTCATTAGTGAGTAAAGTCTTTTAAAATTTAATGTGCCTTTACTCTCCCCACTACACTAAAAGTTTCTGGGCAGGCCTTTATGCACAATGCCCTGAAAACTCAAGTCTCTGACTGCGGCAGTATTCATAGCTAGAGACGACCTAAAAGACCTCACTCTAGGAGGCATGAGTCATCCAAGAAAATAGGAATCCATTTGTATGTGAGTTTCACCTGGCACCCATGAAGACTGTTCAGCAGCAGCTATGGACAGGAGAAGGCAGGCCTATTTCCAAGGGATGGGATACATTTTCAAAGTAAGAATTAAAATTAAGATACATTTTAAATCAGACAGCTTTGCATCTGTGTATATCACTTGGGGAAAAATAACATAGAGAATATGGAATGGAAGCTTAAAAGTTAGAACAGTTTTTTGATTTTATTACAGGAGTCTGCTTTTTATTATTTCACTTGAAGATTACTTTAAGTGGCTAGCTTTAATAAAACCCTTAAAATGTCATTCTAATTTTACTTCTATAGAGTTTCTTTCTACTTTTTAGAAAGGGCAGTTAGAATAATTTGTCTATCCTGGTCTATGGGGGTGCAGGTGGCTGACTCACTAATAATTTCTAAAGAAACTTCTAATGGGAACTGGCATATTTGGTTTTCACTCCTAACTTTCATCTTGAAATTATATTGTTCTATAAAAGTCCACTGCTGAGTAGTTGAGACTCTGAATGCCTAAGAAAGGAACATTATCTGTTACCCGGTTACACCAAAACAGAATAGAATGGTGGTGCGTGCATGGCTGCCTCCTTAGGAAGGATTTCTACCACATAACAGTTGCGACTATCTACAATGAATGTGATGGACAGGATCAGAAGCAGAGATCTTCCCACACACCTGCATATGAACACTGACTCAGCAACACGAGTGAAGTGGGTAGAACGATGAATTAGAAAAATAAGTGAATTCGAAACTCCTGTCTTGACTTCATTTTGATGCTGCAGACTTGGGCAACCCATTGACCCCTGTTGTTGATTGATCACTTCCTTCATCTCTCAAATGGTATCATGAGGCTACTGAATTGTATCTCATGACAATATCTAGTGGATGTGTATCATAAGAACACCATACTTTGCAGGGACAATATACACGTTGGTGATCAGGTATTACAATCCCCTGGGGCTGGTCATTTCAACATGCGGAAACATTTTCAATCTGTAATGCATGTTTAAAACTGAAGAAATGTTCATATTAATCCCTAGGTTAGCCTGTATACTTTGTAAGGGTCTCTACGCTCTTACAATGCCATCACTTTTTAGGTTGGTTTTAAAATAGCGTCTCCTGACATTCTCACACATAGGTTTCCTTCCCCACCCCATTTCTTCCTAATGGTGGAGGATTTTCCATGACATCTGGTCTCAGTGTCAACAACCATTTATAGCATATCAGCTGCAATGAGGAGCAACTGTGTACAAGTTTTGTTCTGTGTTTCCATATGAATATGAAAGCAATAGCTTCCAGGAGAATGTAAAGAGTTATTAAAATTATTCAGATATCTTGAATTACTTAAGCGAGTTGTGGAACTGCCTTCAGAACCAGTGGAAACTTGGAAACGAAAATAATTCTCAAGCCCCTCAGTTTATAAACGGAGAAATGTCCAAAAGAAAGAGTCCAGGACTGGGTGCTAGATATCTTAATTGTCCCAGTTTTGAGCACATAGGTGTGTGTACATGTGTGTGAGGGGGGGTATGGGTGCATGTACATGTTCACATAGAAGCCAATATGGAATGTTTTGCTCTATCACACCCCACTTTGTTTTTGGAAACAGGGTCTTCCACTGAACATGGATCTTGGTGAGTGGCTATGCTGGCTAGCCAGTGAGCCCCTGGGATCCTCCTGTCTATGCTTCACAGTGCTGGGGCCACAGGAGTGCACAACCAGACTTTTATACTGTGTTAGTGATTCAGAATCAGTTCCTCATGCTCAGACAGTAAGCACTTTACCCACTGAGACATCTCTTTAGCTTTTACATAGGCTCACAGATTTGAATACTTGGTCACCAGGGACACTATTTGAAAGGATTAGAAGGTGTGACCTTGTTGGCAGAGTGTGTCACTGGGAGTGGGCTTTGAGGTCCATTCTAGGCCCAGAGTCTCTCTCTTCTTGTTGCCTATTGATTTGGATGTAGAATTCTCAGTTATTTCTCTGGCACCATGTCTGCCTGCATGCCACCATGCTCCCTCCATGATGATAATGAACTAAACGTCTGAACTGTAAGCAAACACCAACTAAACACTTTCTTTCTAAAAGAGTACCTGTGCTCGTGGTGTGACTTTACAGCACTAGAACATTGACTAAGAAAGTATTGGTATTCCATTCTGATGATATAAAAATGGTTCATTTTCATAGGGCAGTCTATTTGGTAGGTATTTAGAAGACACTTTTGAAGTAATCAAAAATTAATTGCCATTTATATCTAAATAAAACAAGAGAAAACCTAGGAAACATAAGACATGATCTTAATCTTGAGTCTTTAATTAGCACCATCTTTATTAGGAGATTAATCTGAAAACACAGTGACCACATGAGCATTAGTCACAGAGTTTATCCGGCATGCATGTGATACATGTCAAATAAGTGCTTACTCTAAATATTTTTATATTTTATCATAAAAGACATGATTTTATTGTGATGTATTGATTGTCAAATTCCCCTAGATAGTATTTGTAATGAATTATAGTGTTATTTTATTTATGTTTAATAAATTAAGTTTGCCTAAAGATCAGAAGGGCAAAGCTAAGCCACTGGAGGTCAGGCAGTGGTGGTACACACCTTTAATCCCAGGATGTGGGAGGCAGAGGCAGATGAATCTCTATGAGTTCAAGGCCATCCTAGGCTACACAGAACAATGTGGAAACAAATCAAGGTGGTGGCAGCTCACACCTTTAATCCCAGTACTAGGGAGTCACACACCTTTAATCTGAGCACTAACTGGGAATATAAAATGGGAGGAGGCAGAGGCTCAGGGCTCAGCTGCAGTTGGTAGAGGGAAGACTTCTCTAGTGGCTTGGCTGTTTTGCTTTCATGATTTTCAGGTTGAACCCTAATATCTGTCTCTGGGTTTTTTATTATTTGGGCTACAATGAATTTTAAAGGTCTTTTAAATTTCCTTCCCTTTAATTTAGAATCTCAATAACGTATCTGGAAGCTAGCTGTTCTCTGCTTTGGTATGTTTTCAGTCACTCTTTCTTTTGCCAGAGATGGTGTGAGCAAAGCTCCCAGAACAACTCAGTGGGATTTAGCCTGAGTTGAAAAGCGTGAATGTTATCTACACTTGATTCATTTGTGCACCAGGACAGATGGTTTTAGTTTTCGTTCGTTTTTTTTTTTTTGTTGTTGTTGTTGTTTTTTAATAACAGGAGTGAATCCCTGGTTTCCTGTATAGAGAACAGGGGGCTTCTGGCTGATGTACACACTTGAGTTTTCATTCAGGAAGCCATACTTCTAGTAACATGCACAGGCAGGCAGATTCACCGGAAGCACTCTGCAGCCCATTCTTGTCTCTTACTTTACTTCTACGCCCTGAGCAAACCGTGCTGAGTTGACCAAAAGAAGCAGAGTGGCACTGGTGTGGCTGCACTCTATAGCCCCTGCTTCCCTACAGCCTCCCACGCCCCAGACACACAATAAATGATAGGATGACCCCTCCCATGTACTGTATATTCAAATATATTCCCTCTTAGCTAGCTAGACAAATGCTATGCAGACATAACTGTCCTTTAAGCTTTTCTCTAAAGACAGACCTGAGAAAAACAGGATTTTCTAACTGTACAAAAAATTAGAATGTGCAATATGATGCATTTACTACCATAACTAACAAAGAATTACTGGATGCTTTCCATCATCCATGTCCTCTGAAAACTAATTACTTTCTATTCAATCATAAATTTCTATAAGGTAGCCATAAACATCTCTAGAATTAAAGCATCTATCTATCTATCTATCTATCTATCTATCTATCTATCTATCTATCTTCTATCTACCATCTATCTGTCTGTCTCTTAACTAATATCCCTCTATCAATCTATCCATCCATTTATCCTTACATCCATCTGTTCATCTACCTACATGATGATTCTTCCATTACATGCTACTAAAAAAGAGGCCAATAGGAAAGCAGCATCCTCTGCTGAGGGATACACAGGGTTTCATTTATGTGGCTAATAGCTTCAGTTGTGTCACGAAGCTTCCTACTTATCCAGTAACACAATAATGTAAGCATTACTGTTAGAACCTCTAATCCTATCTAGATGTGAACCAATGGATTCTCAGGATTTCTCCCACTATGTGAGCCTATTTCCAACTTGTCTGAAGGTCAGAGAGTTTTAGCGTGTTCAAAGTTGCTGACAAGCGTGGCTACACAACCTAACCCAGGGTATGTTTGCTTGGTGTTTTGGACATTAAGATAGCCCATACCGGTAGGTCCACTCAACCGTGACCAAAGGTCAGGAAATTCAAGCATACTTCTGCTCCTTCTTTTGAATTAAGCAGTTTGACCTAGGAAGTGGAGACTTGATCTAATGTGGGTTCACTGCCTAACAAGCTTGTTTTTCTCAAGAACTGGTGACTTGATGTCTCAAGTGTTGGAGAGGCACATAACTGTTCTGGTTGTCCTTTGGATCATGTTAAAGTAGTCATTTGCCTTCTTCCCCATTTTTGTATTTGGGGTATAAAAGTGTATGAAAAATTAAGCACAGGTGGATTTCAGAATTCACTGGAACTCCCTTCTGATACTTTTCTGTGCTTCTGTTTATTATTTTCACTTATATCTTTGCTCTCTTTGCTTGTTCTTCTATTCCCCATGCCCCCTTCCTGGTAAGTGGTACACTTGTCAAAGCATGGTCGCCAACATTATCGAAGACATAAAATACTGTTGTCCACAAGTCCACTGAGAACAGTCTGGTGGTGAATGATCTCCTATCCCCATCTTTGAGCCATCTCCTGTTTATTTTCCCCAATTTGCGTTCTGTACCTTAGTCTTGGTTCTGGATGCCAATAATTTTATATCATGATTTTAGATTAAAGGGGTTGTCAGTTAATAAGTATTCAAAATAGTGAGTGTTACAGTTATTTTAACATATAGTTATTCTCCAAGGTTATGAGTAATCCATTATGATTACTTTTACATTATAAATATGTATTTAATATACATTTATTCTTTCGTTTGAATTTTATCTATTCCTGAATTGAAGAAGCATGTTGCAAGCCTTGACTAGGTTAAGGTCCTATACTAGGCACTGTGGTGTCACATGGATGTTGGTCTAGGAGTACTTTAAAATGCACAGCAGTCACAAGTACCTTTGATAATGATAATAAATACAGCGTGGCCTATGTTTTTCTCTAAGTGATTTAGATGAACTAAACCACATGCATTCAGTAACTAAATTCGATGTGAACTAACATACAAATCAGGATAAAGAAATAAAGACAGAAGGTATGGGAACCAGGAGGGAAACTTGGTTTAAAACCTGGTGGTGAATGCCTTCATATTTGATTACATTGGTCAATATGACATTTCCAGTGTGTATTTATCACATAGAATATATTCATTTGGTTAAAAGGGCACAAAACAAAGTCAGGGGTTTAACACGATTACATGTACACACGATGTTTTTATTGTACAAGTTTTGCTTCCATTAGTGTGATTAGGAAGTGGTCGGCTGACAAGCACTGGGAAGCAGACTCTGTAGGAGTCTACCCTAGTCACCAATGTGACAGAACTAGGTCAGCAATTATAGAAATTACAGAAAGTGCTCTCAAAATTTCATCTCCATCCTTTCTGAAGATTGGAGAGGCAGGATGGAGAGACCAAGGCATATAGTACACTATTTCTTTCGATAGTCAGCCTTACTAGAAAGCACTTGCCTGAAATTTTGATCACTGAGTTTAGATCTCATATCAGGAAACCGTTTCCTTTACAGCCATGCCCCAGGACCTCTGCCATCTTTGATTCAAATTCCAGATTTTGAAGGGTTTGGCTGAGTCTGGACACAATAACAGCAGTCCATATCCTGATCCCATAAAACATACCATACCACTGAGGGAAGAAAATTCCCACTTCTTATGTTTAGCTTAAGAATATACATTTGGTCACATAAATGCAGTAAAATGTTCCAAGCAAGTCTCAGCATCTGATAAACAGCACAAAGAATGTGCCTATCCATGAAAGCCCCCTGGAAAGGTAAAAATTCCTATGGGTCCTGACAGCTAACACAGGGCTTCTGACCGCTCCCTTGACCACTAATGAATTTTTGACATGGTTGTTCAAGAAAGGACTTTGCAAAGGAACATGTTGTTGTTTCTCTTTATCCTAATACACATAGGTGGTAAGTGTTAGAAAATGTGCAGTATTATATCCTGACTCTTCCAAAGAAAATACCCTTAACCATAGATTTGTTTTTCATAATTAAGATTCTCAGAATCAACTGAAATTGAAAAAGTGTCTGGAAAACAAAGTCAATGTTTTGGTACAAATCATACCTCCACAAACTAATAGCACTGGGGATCCAGATGTATATTCTTGTTGAACATTAAGTGAAACTACAAATTCATAGTTTCTAAAGCTGCAGAAGAGCCCTTCCACTGACCACTACATTGCCTCTGCAGTGATAACTGGGATGCCAAGATTGCAAACAAATATCTGACACTATAATATACAGTGATGTACACTGGCTACCTTCTCCTAACTCTGTGGCTTTATTTTATTTGCTATTGTAGGTTTCTGTGTTTCTCAGAAATATAACAAGTGAAACTAGAATCATGATAGATGGGAACAGGAAATAAGTGGAAGAGTCCCCTAAACTATCTCATTCTAAGCAATCTAATTTTTTTTCTTGGTGGTAATAGGAACTGAATAAACTCTTACAGCTATTAGTAGGCCCCATGGAAAAATACAAACATGTTTCATATGCTTGATCTGATATTATCTTTTTATGTATTTTTTATGAGATTGTAGTGTGTCCCCTAGAAATACAAATAAAAGAAGCAGGAAGCCTACAGTCCTAGAAGTCCAAGAACTGCTGGTATGGGAAAGAGTTCAGACTTCAAAAAGGCACTCAACCACTGGAGCTAGGTCTATGCTTACAATTTTTAAAATCATTTATATAATATTAGATATCCAGTATAAATGTAAACTATCACCATAAACTATATGCCTATTCCTTGGAGTATGGAAATAGAGCAAGCTATTTATTGTTAATGTTAGGGACTATTTCTCTCTGATCCAAGCACATGTTAGGAGATGAAATGAGAGGCTGTGGTGAGGGGAAGCACTAGGAAACATGGGTTGCAATGGGTCCACATATCTATACTACTCAAACTTTTGCCTTTCCAGGCATAACTGCAGCTGAACAGTCACTAGCAACTCTGTGGCTCTTCCTTTATCTTCTCCAACAGCATTACTCACCTTCAGGTCCCGATGGACTACGCCCATCTGATGGCAGTGTAGCACAGCCTCCAGGATCTGCTGAATGCAATGACTGCATGCAAACACCAGGGGGCGTGTGTTAGTTCCAAGCGTTACACTCACTGTCTGTATACCCTTAGAGAGACCGGGTTAAGGAGCAAAGCTAGCGGACAACTAGTGTTGAATTGATCTCCTTCAGTCAGAGTAACACATTGCTCACGGAGAGTGACTACTGCCTGGGAACAATCAGGATATTGCCAGCTGTGAGCCATGGTGTGTGTGTCAACTTGTTCTAAAAAGATCCATTTGGACAATATCTCATTTTGTTCTGGAGCTCATTTCCTGGCGATAAATTCTTCCAGGAAATGAACAGGAACACAAATATAATCTCTGAAGTTGTAATGCTCTGCTGCTACTCCACACACAGAAACTCTTTCCCCATTCTTTCCCATTTTCCCAGGATCATTCTTTCATGAGCTACCCTGTTAGCACACAAGGCACCTTTAGGTTTAAATGAGGACGCACGGTGAATTTTTGACAATCGTCAGGCAGGCAATGGTTACCCCGTGCCTAGGGTTCGTCAGGCTCAAGTGAGCAATGTGTAGCCAGTTGTCCTGCTTCGGCAACCCATGGTCTCAGCACAGAAGTGGTGTTTTAAATCTACAGGCAGACATACATCAGAAGCCAAGGTCATTCCAGGCCAGTGCTGGACAGTTCAGCAAAGCCTGCCCTCAATCCAACCCTGGGAATTTGTTGCTTGGAAACGTAGCAGGTTGTATTGCTGCTGCTCTCCCCTTCCCGCTATGATGTATATTTAGCCTGTAGATGAGCAAACTGAAGAGGCATCATGCATCATTTCATTATCCATTTCAAGAACAAGTTGGGAAAGGCATTTTCAACACCATTTTCGACACCCCCCCCCCCACCTTTGCCCTGTCCCCCGGAAAAAAAAACAAAACCAAAGAAACTTCTTTGATTCAGATTTATGGACTCCATATACTGACCTTCAGGTCCCTGTGAACTATGCCATTTAGGTGACAATGATTTACACTCTCTAGAATCTGTTGTATACAATGACTGCAAAGATACAAGGGCAGAATGGAAGGGAGAACATTTTAAAGGCACATAATCACATTGGATCCAAAATAAAGTGAAGGTTCAAACGAAACAAAACAAACGGACAAAATTATATTTATTCACACTTCTTAGCTTTACACTGGGAATAAATAATGCTGAAGAGAGCTAATTCCTCTTTACTAAAACGACATCCAACATAGAATTTGTGACATATTCAGATAAAACAATTTAAGCTGTGTTTCTTCTTGTAAGTCTACAGATTAAGTCAAAGTCAGGATCTCCATATTCAGGAAGAAAATTTGATGTTTAATTCCCAAAATGTCCTGGGAAGATTATCTAGAGATATAAAATCTCCATGTGTTTGTCATACACAATCTAAACTGTTTAAGATCTGAGGTCACAATTAAATATGTTGAAACAAGAGGGTAGACACAGATGAAGTGGTAGGTGAAATGGGGATTTCAAAGAAAGAGACACATGTACCAGTGATTTACAAGGGTGCCTCCTGTGTAACACAGGAAGAAGAAAAAAAGTACAAGCTCCAAGAGGACAGTGAGGGGGTGGAAGAGATTGAAAGTTGACCCATGTCATAAAATAAACCCCTTTCACAGTAAGAAGAGTTCAGAGAAGGGCTAAGGCACTTTCAAATAAGTTTATGATCCCCTGGGGACAGGTAATTTGCCAAGTCTATTTCCATACCTTAGCAAAGGAAGTTTAACTTATTATCATGTTAAACTGTACCATTAATGCTATTCTTATTAGAAGCTTACTGATATCAAATCAACTGCTAATCAAATTAGAGAGAAGAAATTTTTTGACTGTGAGCAGCAGTACCCCATAAGCTGCCATCTGACACACAACAAGGCAGAACACATATTGACAAGACTTGTACATATATGGTGCAGTTCAAACCCGAGTACAAACAAAAACGCATTCGCTGAATCAATGGAAAAGTACATAACCTGATAAGGACATTTTCAGTCACTTGGTGTGTAACATTCTGGTACTCTACAGGAAAGTACACTTGGTGTGTAACGTCATGGTACTCTACCAGACATTACTGAACTGAAAATAAGCAATCACTGTCTAATGTTTAACAAGACATACACCAAAATGCCCACGACGATTGTGATTTTTTGATACCAAACCTATTGATATGGCTACTGTAACAGACTCAAACTGGAGGTGTCAACTACATAGCTCTCTCCTAATTTTTTCACTGTGTGATTCTTATCTCATAATGTGAAATCCACATAGTCTTTTTAGAACATTTCTGTTTTGTCTAACCATAAAAGTAATTTACTTGGCTTATGGCCAAAATTAAGAAACAATGATTCACATTAAATTAATTTCACTACTCTTTATTAGTGAGGATGGATATCATGCCTAAGTTCTTGAGGACTAATGAGAAAGCAAAGCTTGAAAATGTGAAAAGATAGCCTCTTAGTGCTTATATCTGGGTATAGAATTATTTTTGATTTCTGGTGGGACCTCTATCCTAACAACTATTCTATAATTAATTCCTCTCCTAATATACACCTGCATGTGATATGGCCCAACCTGTGGATTTTGTCTTGCTTTTTATACTGCTTGCCAACAGTTACAATAGTTTCTATCTCACTTCAACCACTATTTTTCAAACAAAACATGTTTCTCTTACTTAGAAAGGCAAAGTAGATAAAATTTACTTTAGAACTATTTTTACTTTTTAGATTTATTTACTTTATTTTATGTGTATGAATGTTTGTCTGCATGCGCACACGTGTGTTTGGCGCCCACAGAAGTCAGAAGAAGGCATCACATCCCTGTTAAGTGGAGTTGGGGATGTTTGAAGGCCACCACGTGGGTTCTGGAAACCAAACCTGGAACCTCTGCAAAAGCAGCAAGTGCTCCTCACTACTAAACTCTGTAGTGATGTTCCAAGTTTATCTTAATAAATAAAACTTTCCTGAAGTCCAGAGAGTAAAATAATCATACTGATTAGCCTTACAGACCAGGCAGCGGTGGCACACACCTTTAATCCCAGTAGCCACACTAGTTTGCATAGAAACCAGGAGGCAGCAAAGCATGCTTTTAATCCTAGCACAAGAGAGAAATATAAGAGAAGATACAGCTTGCAAACAGGGTCACATTCTGAGATTCTCAGAGGCAGGATTGCCTTTTTGGATGGAGGTGGAGGTAGGAGTCAGTGATTGGCTGACCTTCAGGATGAACCCCAATTTCTGTCTCGCAGGTTTTACTAATCATGCTACAAACCTTCTCTTCAATTGACTCTTTAATTAAAGTTATTGGTCCTGTTTGGCAAACGGGCAAAATCCCCAGAACTGCTCTAGGTTCCTTTTCTGGGGATAAATAGGAGGATTTGAGTATGTGAAGCAACTAAGCATTTAATCAACATAGCACAAACAGAATTTTCTACTCGACCTTGACAGCGAAACAAATACTACAGATTAAAAGTGTAGTCCTGTACGGTCAAGTGTACAGAATACCATAGACAAAGTGTAGTCCTGTACGGTCAAGTGTACAGAGTACCATAGACAAAGTGTAGTCCTGTACGGTCAAGTGTACAGAGTACCACAGACAAAGTGTAGTCCTGTACGGTCAAGTGTACAGAATACCATAGACAAAGTGTAGTCCGTATGGTCAAGTGTACAGTCAAGTGTACGGTCAAGTGTACAGTCAAGTGTACAGAGTACCACAGACAAAGTGTAGTCTGTACGGTCAAGTGTACAGAGTACCACAGACAAAGTGTAGTCCTGTACGGTCAAGTGTACAGAGTACCGTAGACATTCGCATTATGCCATGAGAATGCTGTGGCATAAAACGAAGAAAAATTAGAAAGTGAAAGCTGAGCTTTTTGAAAAATAATTTATTTATGTCTGATTTTCGTCTAAGGCAGTGTTTCAACTCTACAGTACAGGCTGCCCTGGAGTTCTTGACCTTCCAGCCTCCATATCCAAAGAGTTAGGGTTACAGGCAGGTACCACACTTAGTTGCAAGGGGAGCTTTTACATACCATGTGATACTCAATATCAGCTGGGTGTCACTGAGGCTCCCTACAACTAGGGGAAACCTGGGGAGCAGTAGAGATGGGGCAGACGACCTATGGTTTAACTTTCATAGTATCAATTTATGTTATGGCAAGCTAATTGTTCTTCATCAGGTTTATCAACATAACAAAAAAATTAGAGAATGCAGAAGGAAAACTAACATCACCAAGTCTAAATATGTCTAGATAAGTAGATAAATGCTATCTTACTCAAACTAGTAGATTAATGCTATCTTACTCAAAAAATTTTGAATAACCCAGGGAACTTAAAATTAGATATAATGCTTTATACAATTTCCACGAAAATTTTGCTAATTAATGAATTCAGGAAGTTACTCGTGAATCCCCAGAAACAGAAAAATAGATGCTTTACACATCAGCATTCCAAAGGTTCTAATGAAACCTCCAAAGTGTTACATGCTAATATCACTAATAGCATATATCATAAAGGGGCCGCTGAGACCACCTGCAGTCTCTTTCTCTTTGCTGGCTTGACCTGTGCTGCACTGTGGAACTTCCCGTGGTGATAGAAACTCTTGGTTCCACTCACACTCGACAGTGACTGTGGCTATTAAGCCACCACAACATGGAAGCTCAAGTGGAAATTGATGAAAAATGAGATTTAAAACAGACTTATAGTTTTTCCTTTTTTTGAAAGTCTTCCTGGAAATCTTTAGAGGAGAGAAACGTCCCCGATGAAGGGCTCATCGTAACGAGAATCCAAGGTGGGGATATGAGATTCTCATAACGGCTGGGTCTTGATGTACTCAAATCTCCACATGTGTATATAGAATAAGTGTCAGTGATGGAGGAGTGAGCTTTATCTTGCTCGGAGCAAGCCACTTACCTGGCATCAGCTTCGCTGTAGTACTCTCGTGCCACTATGTCTTCAAAGAGTTCACCTCCAGTAACTCTGGGATAACAAGGGGAACACATTTTAAATAAAAGGAAGAGAAGAATTGGGCACCAGTAAGTTTCAGACAGAATTCTTTTCCTTGTATGATTTTTCAATACTAAGTTAAAGCAAACTATTTTAAAACAGTATGGCATTTAGTTTCCTAGTACTCAGATTTGTGTTATCAATAGGTCTAGAGTTTATTTCTAAATACATACAGCAAAATCTTCTACATAAAAGGGCTTCTAAGAAAGTTTTCATTTTAGTTTCATAGATATCAATTGAGGTCCAACAATAATATATGGTATACCCTAGCAACATTTTATGAAGAAAAAGATATACACATGAATGCTACATAGGGTAAAAGAAACTCTGAAGGCCACAATTGTTATCTCTTTACTGTTTTTTGGTGTATGATTAACATGCATTTTTTCCCCTTTGGAAAGATACACAAAGAAATAACTTTCTAATAAGTATGGGATCATATAACATTGATAAATAAATCGTACTTATAGTATCATGTTGAATCAAGGGCATTTCTTAGTATTGGAAATAGATTCACGTGTTTAATACAACAAATATTATTATATGTGTGTATGTGTGCACATACATATTTCCATGTTGTAGGTTAATTCTAGAAGAAAAATTCTTACCAGTAAAATTTCCATGTCAAAGGGCACCCATTTAAATTGTGGAGAAGACAAGGCAAGCTGCCTTCCCAAGCCCACCGGTTAAATCATTCTTAGTATTTGCTAAAAAAATCAGTGAAAATATCTATCTAGTAAAAAGCATTATCTCATATTAATAAGAATTCATTTACTACTGTTGAGACAAGTCTTCTGATAATATTTATGCAGGACTCCTTCCTTCGTTACATTGTGTTTGGGTTTGAAGAGAAGGTTTCAGTTTTGGGGCACCTTACTGTAAATAATACTTATGGAACTAGTGCCTTTTTCAGACCATGTCACAGGTGTAAAGAGTCTTAGGCTAGCTTATAAAGCTTCGCAATTGAGGTAGTCAGGTTTATTCTTGATAAAATGGAAGCCAGTGACTACAGAGCATCCAGCATAGAGCAGATCACACACTGCACAGCCCGGCTCTGAGCCACTGCCCAGCACAGCCTTTCCAGTAAAGACGCTGTCAATCATGGGCTTGCAACCTTTGGAAAGGTATCGACTGATGGCATCAAGCTGTGTGCATGATCTTAGACCCCAGTGATACACGTCCTTTTGTTCTCTCCATTGCCTGCTTGGTTCTCATGGACTGGGGTATCACTGAAGGACTGTACCCTCCGGGTAGCAGCACCAATACTGTAAAGACAGGGCAGTAAGTCTGTATGTGTATCTGAACACTTGTGGAACTTCCCCCCTCTTCACAGCATTCTGAATTCTTCAAACTCTTGTGATGTGAGTGCTATTTTTTTTCCAATCACTATTTTTATAGAAAAAGTATATGGAAATTGGTTATGTGAATTTATATGTTGTTTTTTCCTCTTGAAACCATAGTACATGTAATTTAATTCACTAACATACTTATTTTTCTCTCTGCTAGAATCTTTAATAATGCAATTATAATGTGCCCTAGATAAAATTCATATAAAGTGATCAGACACAAAATATCTTCTTGCAAATATTTTACTGTTGTACATTAAGATTTAGTGGACTTTCTTCCTGCATTATGATCAAAAATAATATAATTTATACTTTTATTTATATTTTTTCCATCTATGCTTACAACTTGATGGTTAAAGGTCTCACTAAACACTCATTAGAAACCTAGGAGCTGGTAGTAAAACACAGTGGTGAGACACATGCTCAGCATGTGTAGAGCCCTGGGTTCAAAATGGAAAAGATCAAAGACAAGAAGCACAAATAAATTAAAAAGCTTGTTTCTGTTAATGAAATCTGTCCAATATTTGTTACATTAGTACCCCCCCCAGCATTAACACAAAACGCCTGTTTAATTGAAAACTATTTGAACAATAATCAAATCAACTAACAGAATTAGATTACACTATCTGTGCCAATTACTCTATGTCAGTCCTTTGCATATTAGGAAATGGAGTATGGCATCATCATACACAAGGCTGGCTGTGTATTGCAATGGATTTTATTAATGAAGGGATCTGTACTTAAGGGGGGATATTAAAGAGTCAGAGGAGCTGACACCCTGATAATCTTTGGTGACAACTTTAAGCAGTTATAGTGTTTTCAGAACTGAAGAATGTTTGTGAGGGGTGTTGGGATATGGATACAAACACAGCGCCCTGCCCATGCTATGCGTGCATTCCACTGCCAATATTATTATTATTATTATTATTATTATTATTATTATTATTATTATTATTACATCCTCTGCCAGATGCTGAGCTTTTAATGTCGAGTTTAGATTGTAGAGCTAGCTATCTCAGACAACATTCTTTATCAGCTTTACAAACTCCTTTGCACTACTTAAAATATTTTTCTGTCAATGAAACCACATTATTCTTTCAGCACCACGCATGACAAACATCTACAAAACAAAAACAAGGGAGTTATAATGAAATGTCCTGTCCTAAAGAGAAACTGTTAGCATTCTCACATTATTGTTTAATGGAGCACTAAATTAAGCTATTGAAGTTTTGAAAATTTTTAGGGAGACGTGTAAGATTTCATAATGCCACAAATTAAATCAGTTCCATAAATAAACTGCTAGATTAATTAACCAATTAGACATTTGTGAATAAAATAATGCCAGAGTTCTGCTATGATCTGAAGCCTATCAATTATAGGCTTGAAGTACTAATAACTGTTCATAAATCTCAAAAATATTAAGACTTACAGAGAAAAAGGATAATTTATTACTCAAAATAGGAGGTTCTGTGTACATAAAAAGATAAATATTTGCTATTTGCATTATTTATAGTGATTTTGATTCATGCTGTATTACTATTCAGAATTAATTTTTCTTCTGTTTCTAGTCTATATATTGCCCTAGAAATGATCAAAAGTAATTTTATCTTGACTTATAACATTTCAGGAATAATATGGCTTGACAACAAGATTAGACAGTTGGTACAGATCAAGGTGGGGTCCCATAAGATAAAGTGATCCAAAAAGCAGAGTTGGAGATCAGAACTGGTTCCCAGGGTGGTAGAGGAAAAGTCAGAAATCTTGGGCTGGAGTTTGAAAACAGGAAGTAACATCAGGGCCCAGTTATGCATAGGGAAGAGGTCAGCCCATTGAACTCTGAGTAGAGTTGGAGAACAGTCAGTGGTCAGACTAAAGCTGATGAGAGTTTATTTTATGTGTCTGTTCCCAACATGGCAAGACTGTCAGCCCAGTCCCCACACTACGTGCCAGCAGCACTACAGTATCGTGTAGTAACCAATGTGCTAATCCTACCTAATCCCAGTTACCTCAAAGGTCCCCCGAGAACCTCTGAGGAACCACTGAGCAAAGGAAGCAAAGTCTGAGGAGATTCAATAAGAAAGGTAAGATCTAAGATGTTGACTAAGTCCAGTCAAACATTGGAATAACATGCTCTTTTAGGAAGAGCATGGAGACATTGTAAATTCAGTATTGTACATAGTGTCTGGCTAGCTTTAGAGGCAGCTTAATAAACATTTACTGAAAGTTGCAGATTATAAAAAAAAAGTCAATGGACAGAAACCAGTGCTTTGTCTATATGCCAATAATAAATATAGTAAGAATGAAATCAAGAAAAGAATCCCATTCATAATAGCCTCAGTCTCTGAAAAGATAACTCAAACAGAAAACAACAACGAAAGCTACAAACATTCCAAACTTATCTAGAAATAAATTCAACCAAAGAGATGAAAGATTTCTACACTTAACACTATAGAGCACTGAAGAAAGCGATTGAAGAGGACATTAGAAGATGGAAAGACATCCCATGTTTGTGGGTTGGAGAAATTAACGTTGTGAAAACAGTTACATTCATTACTCAAAGTTATCTATAGATGAAATACAATCAGAATTTCTACAAAACCACAGCAGGAGACAAGACAACCCCAACATTCACAAGAAAGCACAAAAGACCTCAAATAGAAAAAAAAATAACCCTGAAGGGGGGAAAGCAATGTGAGAAGTATCATAATACTAGACTTGAAATTATACTACAAAGTCATAGTAACAAAACATCAAGGTACTAGCACAAGTTAAAGCATGTGATAGATCAAATGAATGAAACAGAGTGCTCAGAAATGAGGCACATAGCTGTAGTTTTCTAACTGTTGGTGGGAGCACTCAAACCATTCATTAGAAAGGAGAAATCCTCTTCAGTAGATTGGAAAGTTGAGATCTCTACCTCCTAACCAGCATAAAAATCCACTCAAACAAAATGGGTCAAAGTCCTTAACGTTAGACTTGAAACTCTGAATCTATTAGCAACAACACTTTCATATATAGGAATACACAACAACTCTCAGAATAAGAGGCAAAAATCTCAGATAATAACAGCAAGAGCTGACAACGGGGTTTGTTGTGAAATTTTAAACATTCCACACAGCAAAGGAAACAAGTACCAGAGTGAACAGGCAGCCGACCAAATGGGAGAAAACTTGTGGCAACTATCAACTATTCATTTGACTAGGGATCAATATCCAGCATATGTAAAATCAAACACCTAAGACACAAATTATTCAATCAATGAGTGAAAAACTGAGTTGAGCGGGAATTTTCAAAAGAAGGACAAATGGACAATAAAGGCATTAAAGAAATGCTTAATACCTTTAGCCATGAAGGAAATGTAAATAAAGTTACAGGGAGGACAGGGGAGCTGGCTCAGTGGCTCAGTTGACATGTGTTTGTCTTGCAAATATGTGGGAAAGATTTCCATCCTAAGAACCCACTTATAGTCTCAGAGTTTGGGAGGCAGAGACAGGCCAGAGAGGGGTGGACTTTAGACACTGGTCTATTTGCTGTTGTCTAGGCCACTTGAGTTTGTCTTCTGGTCAGAAGCACACAGGCCCGCCCTTGCACATCTGTGCCCGTGCACAGCCACACCTCCATTGACAGTCCATCTCGTTCTAGTTAGAATGGCTATCATAAAAACCATTGTATGTGGCTCCAAACCAGTTTCTACTTGAAGGCAATTGTCACATGTCCCAAGTATTAAACTTTCTAAATGTACTTCTCAAGAAATATTTTGGAATATAAAAAGAACATTGCAAAGTAGCCCAGCAATTGTGTTGATGAGTATGGAAGTTCCTGAGAAAATGAAAAGCAGGACTACTATATAATGTAGCTAGCTCATTCTTAGGTACATACCCAAAAGAATGAAAATCACAGACACATCTTTGTTTAATGCTACACTATTCACAATAGATAAGACATGGAATCGGCCTATATGTCTGTCAAGAGATGAATAATGGAGAGAAACACACATCAACACAAACTCGCACACGTGCGTGTGCACACACGCATGCACACATGACCAAGTATTATTCAATCACAAATAAAAATGGTATTATGTAACTTGCAGGAAAATGGATAGGATTGGAGACCATCTTGAGCAAAATAAACCAGAATCAGACAAGTATTTCAAGTTTTCTCTCAAAGTTCATCTATGAACAAGTCATGTCTGACTATAAACGCAGAAACTATTTGTTCCATTCAATACTGCTATAGTTATAATTATGTTGACCAGCCCGGCCACCTAGGTACCCTGTTCCTTTAAGAGATAAGCTACACCCACTCCCAATATACCCATGGCCAAGGCAAGCTGATCTTGCCTCTCTTCCTCTCTCTTTCTCCCTCCCCCCCTCATCTCTTTTTGGTTTTTCAAGACAGGTTTCTTGGTAGCTTTGGAGCCTGGAACTAGCTCTTGTAGACTAGGCTGGTCATGAACTCACAGAGATATGCCTGCCTCTGCCTGCCAAGTGCTGGGATTAAAGGTGAGCACCACCTTTCTCTTTCTCTCTCTGTCCATTCTTTTACTGAAGAGGCAGCCTCTGCTTCCCTTCTTCCTCTTCCCTCTTTCCTCTTTCTTCTCTCTCCCTGTCCTCACCCTCTTTTTCTCTCTCACCCCATACCCCTCTCTGCCCCTCCTACTCACTCTCTCTTTCTTTTTCTCTCCCATCCCCATAGCCCCCACCCTCCCAAACCCTCCCAATACCTCCTAAACAAAACTGCCCACCAGCTGCTATCTCCCATCTATTGTGGGACCGGCCAGGGTCACCCACAACATAAACCATATCATTGACGCATGACTCGGTCAGGCTCTCTCTTGTTAGCTCCCACCCATGGGCAGAGACACACTGGGATCCTGCTACTCCACACCACACTGACTGTAAGATCCTCCCCCTTCCCTGGCCATGTTCCATAATTGAGGATCCACTTGGGCAGTTTGTGCCAATCGTGTCCAGTCTTCCCTTTAGTCTCTGGGATGCCAAGACTACTGGCTTAAGACCTTCTACTGGAATCATGGGAAACTGTGCCACTCCAACCCCTCAAAAAAAAAAAAAATCAAAACCACATAGCCATAGCTCCTTGTCGGCTTATGGGCACCTTACATTCTGCCAGCGTCTGCCTTTCATCCCCAGTGCAAAATCCAGCATACTAAGCCTGTCTGGGGCAGGATACTCCCCCCCCAACCTCAACCTGTAAAGGCTCCTGTTCCCTCTTCTGTTCCTCTCTCTCCTACCCTGCCTCTACAACTGCTGTTTCAGCACCATCTAGCCCAGAGAGTGGGTTCCTGTTCCCACCCCACTGTGGCTGGTGGCACTTGAAAGTTTCTTGTCAACTTCATGTATAAAAAGAATGTGTGAATGGTGTGGCCACACGGATGTGATTCTGTTTTGAATGTATGTTCTATGTGTCAATATGTCTCTCTTATTTCTATCTGTTTAAAATCCCCGCGGTTTTTCTGTGCTTTGCATAACGTGACTGCCACTATCTTTATTAGTGGTAATAATTCCTGTAGTTCCTCCATGCCTTGGGCCATGTTACCTCACCACCATCTTTGTTAGGGGCAACTGCCACTATTTTGTTTAAGAAAGGGAGGAGCCACAGACTTGTAAGTTTCTGCCCCTAGCCAAAGGATGCCAGCAGTCAGCTTACCTGCTAACAGGCAACTACACTCCTGTAGTGGTTTATCTGCCCCCTAGCTATGTCTACATGACCACACGACCGGCCACCAGCTACCTTTAAGTCATCAGCTATGCTGTTAAAAATTACCTTTATGCTCTGTTACATACGGTGTATTTGCATGATGGTCTGCCTTGGCAGGGCCCGCTAAGACATCCAATACATGCAGAGACCCACCTCTGCAGTGAACCTGCTCTCTCCAACCTGCAATGAACCTGCAGCATTTCCCGTAAGCTGTTCTCCATTACTGTCAATTCTACTGTTACACTTCTACTGCAAACAGCTTTTTCTTCTTTGTCCTGCACAACTGTAAATCTCACCTGTTACGTTAAAAACCAGTACAGCCAAGCTTGAACCCAGCTCTCCAGGAAGATTCTATACTGTAGATACAACTAATATTTATCTGATAAACAGCCCTTAAGTGCTCAGAGAGCTGGGGAATATGACATTTAAATGTCTAATTATTGAAAGGCTTTTCGTAACAGAGAGACAGGTTGGCTCCTAGCAGCACCACCTTATTTCCTCCAAAGACGACAGGAGACAGATGGGCATAGAACAACATCCATCCACAATTTGCTTCAGCAAGTGAAAGCACTAACCACTGAACGGCCTTTCATCCAGACTACGAAAGATAACCAGTGGATGGAGGAGAAGTGGAATCGACTGCCTGGTGGCTCAGTGCAAGGTAGTCTTGTCTTCCTACAGATTCCTAACCCACAGCATCTTCTGAAGCCTGACAGGCCCGCCACTAACAGCCAAAAGCAAATAAAGTCCTAAGGATCCTGCCCTCAACAATCATGGAGGACCCTCAGGAGTGGCTCTAGGTAGCCAACTGAGTGAGTTCTCTGTCATTTTTTAAATTAAAAACTCAAGTAGAATTTTATCCTTCTCAAAGATCTCTGATGCAGTTTGACAGCTGAGAGGTTTTACCCGCTTAAAAAGGACAACAGCACAAAACAGAGTTCAGCGTAACTTTTTACCATGTTTAAATAAAAGGTGTTTTAAGATACAAAGCTCAAAACAAGAAGGTGTTTTAATGGACACAAATGCAAGTTATTAAGGTGTGTACCTGCAAGTTATAAAGGTCTGAGGACAAATGCAGGCTATCGAATTTCCTCTCATTATGCTGCCATTTATAGTCTTAACATCAATAGAATGCTAATAAGCAGTTAATCTAACTCTGGCATAGTAATACCACAATGGCAAGATCAAGACTTTAAATTATCCTTGGTTGTTTTCTAGAGATACTTTTCATTGTTCAAAATTATCTGTCACAGTCATTCTGGCTGCTATCTACACAATGCATGTGTCTAAAACTTATGTTTTCACAAACTCAAAGCATTTTTGTGAGTTCCAGGGAGCCAAATTAAAGGATTCACCTTAAACAGGTCATATATCCCTCTCTCAATTTCGTGGTCCTGACACCCACCTCTTCAGTTACCAAGACCTAAAGAAAACTATTTTTCTCCCTAAACTTAACCTTGTCCTCTGCTCTATCAACAGACACTGGAAAGTTTCACACCACAAATCCTGGACTGGAGTGAAGCAACCAGATATCCCAGGACATGACCATCATCCAAGCTTTCTCAGGTCCCCCTAGAATTTGAGGCCCACAAATCAGCAAGAAGCAGTCTCAAGAATTCAATGCCCTTACTTCCTTAATTTGCCATGCCTAGCTCTTTGCCTTTTTATTATAAGAAAAAGATGGGAATGTCATAATTATAATTATGCTGGCCTGCCCTCTCACCTGGGTACCCTGTCCCTTTACGAGACAAGCTGTGTCTACTCCCAATCTCCCACTTCCCGCCGAGGCAAGCTGATCTTGCCTCTCTTCCGATCTCTTTATTTATCTGTTTATTCTTCTGAAGAGATAGCCTCTGCCTCCCTCTTACCCCTCTCCTTTTTCCTCTCCCTCTCTGTCCTTCTCTCTTTCTCCCCCACCCAATATCCCTTACCCTCCCATGCCCCCTCAATACCCACTAAATAAAACTCCCCTGACACAGTCTCCCATCCACTGAGGGACCTGACAGGGTCACCCATACCATAAATCATATCAAATACAGGATATGTGCTTAGATTACAGATCGAGATGAGAAAAAAAAAGCAACATGTTCAATGATACTGGGAAGAAAATCAGCTGCTTATATTTAATTTCTTAATGAATGGAACAAGTCTCTTTTAATATGACCCAATACAGAGAGTAAGAAAACTTTCACACTCAGTGACTCTTTGAAATTTGGCCTATTTCGTGTGTTTAGAAAGTTTCAACATTCTGGGTCAACAATCAGAATTTCCACATGTATCATGCAATATCACTACCTAAGGCCAGAATCAGGTGTGCCAGCCTGTACTATACCAGCTGCAGGAGCAGGTGTGTGAGCCTCACACAAGCCAAGTGGGAAGGTTTTGAACACATAGCTCTAGCTTCATAGCCAATATTTTCCCCAGCTAAGATCAACTAAGTTATTTAATATTTGAATACTCAGCATTCTACGATACCTCAGAGGCAGTAGGTTACCAGAGGGTGTCCAGGTAAATGCTCATGATGGACGTTAAGTAGGGTGATGAAAATCAAGAAGGCCACAGAGACAGCATGGAGAGATGGTTCAGAGGTCAAGAACACATACCACTCTAGCAGAGGACCTGAGTTGATGTCCCAGAGCCTATGCTGGTCAACTCATGGCCTTCTCTAACTGTAGCTCCAGGAACACTGATTTCCCCAGCCTCTGAGGGCACCTGCATTCGGGTATACATGCTCCCACACGAACACACATATGCCTAATTAACACTAATAAAATACACCTTTTTTAAAAAGCCACAGGTGTTCTTTAATAACCCAATTACTTTTCTGCTGATCATTGTATGGCTCAACGATCTTAGTTTGCCGAGTCAGACTAAGAATCACAGTGGACATGATGTAATTAAGACACAGGCCCTCTAAGCCTGGCTTTACCAAGAACCATTTCTCATGGAGCAGAATCAGCAATTAGGCTAACAAACAACTCCATCCACTTTCAATAGAGTTCCACTAGTGGGTCAGTGGGATGGCACAGCTGATAAATGCCTGTATTTACCATCAAACTGATGGTCTGAATTCAATGCCTGGAGCCCACATGCTAGGGAGGATCATCTTTCAGAAGTTGTCCTCTGACTTCCAGATGTGTGACACACAAATGAAAAGAAAAATAGCTCCATGAATAATTTAGTTCTTTGTCCCCAGCTCATCAAGATATAACTCTAGCCTCACCCCAGAAATTTCTTTATGTTCCCAAGGATGCTCAGTGAAGCAGCCAAAGTGTTCTTTCTCTGGGAACACAGAATTTGAAAATTAGTGGTCTTAGTTTAGGCTAGGGAGTTGGGTCAGTCAATAACATGGTTGGTACATAAGCATAACCATAAGACACGCATGGAAAAACACAACCACAACACCAAAGGGGATTGGGGACGCTTTTCTGTGGTGTAGGTGAAGTGTCTGTAAGGTGTGAGCCATTCACAGATGCTGTCACGATTCTTCATAGAAATCTTAGAATTGACTTTAGGGCTGGTACGCATTGAGGACTAAGTAGTCCACATCTTCTCAGAGTGTAGCACATTCTCTTTTGACAATTTATTCAGATATTACCTCCTAAGAACCCTGTGACTTATAACTATATATCCTCCATTTATCTCAACTTATCCAAATCCTGCTGGACCCATGAACATGGATGGAGCGATACAAAAATACACAACATTTTGCAGGAAGACCCAACAGTTGATATGAGAACACATGCATGTTATGATGCAAAATCTGAAAACCACATCAATAAACACTGACAGTCTATCCAAGGCACCAAGCTCCCTTGGGTCCTTAAGATGTCTAGTCCTGAAGTGGAAGTCGTTCTTACACTCAAATGAGGGAGACACTCCTGTCCAGGTGAAGGATCTGCCTGAGGAGTCTGGTACAGTCTTGGTTCTAAAATGGACAACAATAGTCTTCCATTAAAAAAAGGTGAGACAATATGAGAAAGAACAGAGCTGGGGAGATGGTTCACTGGTAAAGGGCTTGCGAGACAAGCATGAGAACTTGAGTGTGAATCCCCAGCACCCAAAGCAAGAAAGTCGGACATGGATTATGCATGTGTAACCCCAGAACTGAGGGGTAGAGGCAGGAGGATCTCTGGGACTTGCAGGCTGTCCATTCTAGACAAAATAGGGAACTCCCAGCACTAAGTCCATTGAGAAAGCCTGTCTCAAGAAATAAGGCCAAGAAGATATTGAGGAAAAAAAGCCAACGTTTGACCTTCAAATACCAGCATGGGTGAACATGCACATGTGAACATGCAAACACCACATAAATGCAAATACCACACACACACAAACACATACCACAAAAACAAGGAGTAAGAGGAGAAGGCAGAGATGATGATCGCACTAGTTTTTAATCTAGATGATCCATAAAGACAAACTGAACATTTATAATCACAACTTCCTAACTTCATCTACCCGAGCCAACTGCACATACTATTCAGTTTGCTATTCTTTATACATTTATAACACATTGTTATATATTAGATTCACAAATATTTACTAATATCAATAGTTTTGGTAATTTACTATAAAACACATACACACGTACCCAAATCTTATTTGTAAAGTAGTAATTTTTACACTAATTCTATTACTGTCAAAGCTCCTAGATGGTATCTGTAAATATGAGTTTGGCCATACTAATGGATGGGCATAGAGAACTGAGTTATGAATTCTATTACAAAACACAAGAAGGCTGAGAAAAATAACTGCAAATGTTTCTTAGGAACATTATTTAAAGCATTGGTCGGTTTCTGAAATCAGAATCCTTAAGGCCTAGCAAATCCCAAGTTAGATATTCATCTTGTTTATGAGGAAGTACACACAACTGTAAGCAAATATGTCTCACCTAACACTCATCCCTTTAGCACAATGGATAAGGAAAACGAACACCAGTGGCTCTCTTGTACCTCTCCCAGCACTGACAGGCCGAGGAGCACCTGGGACACTGTCCCAAGGGGGCAGCCAATCAGCCAACAAGGCCCATCTCCTGTCCCTTTTGGTCACTTTCCTACGGATTGGGAAGAATTCTTGTTACTCCCAACATTTTGAATGTGACACAGAGGTTCTAGAACAGCACTTTCTCAAAGTTATACTATACATGGAATAAACCAAAACAAACAAACAAAAGAAACAAAATCAAAGCAAACAACCCAGGGGGTGTGATAAAGTCACAAAGACTAAGAAACAAGGAAGTACACCATGGGGGTCAGAGTCTTCCTCAAGAAGGTTCTGTTCCAGGGTGACATGAACAGCTGCTTGGGCAGAAACAGATGGAGAAGGACATGGGCAAAAGGGAACAAAAAGAGAACTTGGAAATCAGAGTCTCTGAGGTCTTACTACTGAAGAACATTCTAGAGACTACTTTCTCCCAAATGCTTTCGGCTTCCCACTTCTATCAACAATCTTGCTGGGGTGTGCAAGTAGCTGTGCTTCTGCAGAAAGCTCATTTTTGGTATCATGTTTCCTCACTTATGTGAATAAAGGCTTAAATCGATCAAGACATTGACAGATTAATTCTCACATAGAAGTACAAAGATAATGCTTCCTGCAGGGATGCCCGGGGAGCAATTTCATCTTTAAATATCAATCAAGAAAAACACTTGTTTTATTTCCAAGCTTTTGATTTACTCAATAACAAATTAGTGACTTAATAATTCTTTCTAGGATTGACGTCTCTATAGCCACAAATTTCCAGTGCTGCGGCCTGGGTGTGCTCAGATAATAGACTGGTTGTTTTCAAGGGCATTCCAGTTGTCTGTCTGGAAAGCTACTAAATTACATGGTCGATTTCACACACGTTCGTGTGCAAACACCTCTACACATATAGCTCCTTAATAAGGGTAAAGAGTCATATTTTCTCTAGTAACTTCATGACTTTTACTGGTTACAGAGGGTTCAATGAATTTCAAAATGAAAAATAAGCATTGCATTAATGCTACTCTATTCCAAGCCTAATTAGAAGAGAGAAGGTTGGTCTGAACATCTATGTTTCTGAATTATGGATTTTATCTAAGAAAATGGAACATTACTTCTTCTAAAGTAAATGTAACAGAGAGCTTAGTCTCCTTTAGAAATTAAAAGATCTACCAGAGTTCCATTAAGAAATAGCTTAGTGTCAGCCTGCCACATGCAGTCTTTCTAATCATTATCACTTTAAAAGTTACTGGCTTTGCTTTTTTTTTTTTTTTTGATAACTTGGAGGGACAGATGGAGGTAGAAAAGAAGAAAGATAGGGGAGAGGCAAAGAGAACATATTAATCTGGGTGGATACAGAAGTGAGGAGAATCTGGGGGAACTAGGGGAGGGGAAACATGATACAAATATATTGTATGCAAATCTTTCAATTAAAAAAATGTATGTTCCCTATAAGGGATCTGAAACAGTTTATTGTCTTCAAATTATCCAGTTCTCTCACCTGAACTCCCTATGCATTTGTGTGTGAGGCTGTGTATGTTTTGTATGTAGTGTGCTTGTGTGTGCATGTGGAGGCCAGAGTTGTCAGGGTATCTTCCCTAAGAACTCTCTGCATTATTTTTAGAGTCAGGGTCTGTTAATGAAGCCAGAGTGGCTGGAAAGAGATCACCAGGATCCGTCTCTCTCTGTCTGCCCATGCTCATATAGATGCACTACTGTACCCAACTTTTCTCATTCACTGTACTAATGGGACCATCTTCCTACGCCCCCAAGCATATGTTCTTATGAAAGAAGTAACAGATTTTATGCTCAATTGCTACTTACGAAGATCTATGTGACTGTTGAGTACTCTAAGTTTTTATAAAGATCATCAAGTATAAATGTGCCCGATTTTAATAACTAATTTGTTCATAAGTCTGTATGTGTGTGTGTGGAAATAATTGCTACTTATGCACAAGCCTCTCTGCTAGGAGGAAACAAATGATTTATAAAACACATTCTGTTCTTAACTTATTACACAATTTCTTAATCCAGTCAGCACAGAATTAGTGGTTTTGTCACCACTCAACCATAAAAAATATAGCCCTCAATGATGAGTTCAAATATGAGACACATTCACACTTTTGTCATAAGCGTAGCATTTTAGCCACCATGACTGACAGCAGTTAATCCCTAGAATGCAGATGCCAAGTTGCTGCAGTTCATATTAGACTGGATGGTATCAATTGGCAGGGCAAGAGTCGTATCGGGATATGCATGCATGTGGAAGGGCTCCTGCTTGGGGTTTCACTTCAGTGATGGCTCTTCCGTGTCTCACTCCTGGCTCTTTCTGTATCACTCTTCCCAACTTCCCCCTCTGTAGCATGAGGCCCAGCTGGCTTGTTGGGGTTTCTGTCCCACCCAGTACCCCACAGCCGGAACTCCCAAGGAAAATCACACATAGGACTCCATAAGGTTATAAACTGATTGGCCCATTAGGTCAGGCTAACTTATTAGCTCTTATAACTTATGTTACCCCATTATCCTTATCTACGTTAGCACATGGCTCAGTACCTTTTCCAGCGGGGCAGCTTACATCTTTCCTCTCCGGTGGTCTGGGCAGCACTGGCGGAAGGAGCTTCCTGCTTCCTAGAATACTCCCAGTCTCTTTGCTCCACCTCTACTTCCTGTCTGGCTTTCCCGCCTATACTGCCTGCCTGGCCGATCAGCGTTTTATTAAAATATGATTGACAGAATACAGACAATTCTCCTGCATCACCCCTCCAACAATATAGGGAAAGGATGTGGTAGAACCTTATATAGCAAAGTCCCGAATGTTTCAGGTTTTGACCATGTTCCAAATCGAAGGTGGCAGAATGATGGATGCACAGATGACGATGCCATCCCACAGACCTTTACTCTTGGATAAGGAAAGACAAATCTTTAAAGGTGGCAGAATTCTACTCCACTTCATAACCCACAAGCTGTGTGTGCGGCTACTTTGCTTGAGTCTGGAATGGGTGTGTCCTCACCTATTGCTCTGTGAAGCCCAGTGAGAACAGGACACTCGGGCACAGACTCATGTCCACAGGATCAAGATTCATGCTTTTTGCAAGATAATTTTCACATTAGTAATTCTTGAGGGGGAAAAAAGGTGAGTAGACAAGAGTACAGATTATGACTCTATTGGAGGACCCTACCCCAGTATTTAACAATTCTCTCAAGAATCTGTAAAACAGGAGAGTGAAATGGAACCTCACATGCTTCTGCAAATTCCAAAAATGCATCTGTAGGGGACATCCTTATTCGAGCACAGGGACAGCCTACAGTGTAGGACAACAACCCTCATCTCTAATAAAGATCAGAAGTAAGTTAAGCACTCATCATTGCAAACTGATTTAGTAATTTTGATACAGCATAACGAGACATGATGCTGACACTGACCTGATTATGGGGCTCATTTACAGCCATGAAAGATGTGTTTACAATAGAAGTGCAAGCATTAGAATACAATAAGCTAGTACATATACAAGCTAGTACATATGATTAGAAACATAAGTAAAAATGTATTTTCTGTCATTTATAAAACACCTTTCTCTTTCCGTGTCTATGTCATTTGCCATGTTACTGCTGCAAAAAGGCAAACCAACCATGTCACGTTCCTGTAAATATTTACACGCATACTCATTCCTGAGTCGGTGATTAGAATAAGGTGTATTTGCACGTAAGTGCTTCATGTGCAGCTTAGAGACATCAGTGCCTTCCCTTTCAAAAGCCTAAGACTTTCCCATAGTATGAATTTTAAGTCATTTCTGTAACATACTAAATCGTCATGACCTAACTAAATTACTTGTTCCTTTGGACAGGGGCTGGTTTGCAGATCAGGTTGATCTGGAAATTGCAGCAGGATGTTTATGTCAGTCGTGTGTCCCCATGCCCAGTTTCATGTATTTCTTTTCAATGCAATTCACTGCTAGCAGTGCTGAAACAACTTAATTATGATGTTATTACCTATCCATTAAGGAAGAGCCTGGCCTGGGATTTCTCCAAGAAGTCTCTGGAACTTCCTTTCCCAGATGCGCACAACCTTTTGTGTTTCCTGGACTTATATTTCACAGGACATCAAAACTATGTGTTTATATACCTCTTGCCACAGAACAGGTCAGGGACATGTCTTATTTGTCATTTGTATCTTCCAAAATTAATGAACCGCCTGAGACACAGTTGCTGCTCAGTAAGTGTTGGTTGGCTTAAGGTGTGAAGATTCAATGCAAATACAAAAGTAGTTAAAATGGGAAGTGAAACTATGGGGACTTTCAGTACTGATATTTTCCTTTACGAGGGGATTTTACCTTCATACTTATTCACAACTTCATTCCTTTTACACTCATCTAGAGTGACTCCTATGTTACATGAAGGATGTGACAGTTTCTATCTTTAAAAATGACTAGAAAATACACAGTAAAGCTGAGCGGTGGTGGTGCACGCCTTTAATCCCAGCACTCGGGAGGCGGATCTCTGTGAATTGGAGGTCATCCTAGCCTACAAGAGCTAGTTCCAGGACAGCTAGTGCTGTTATACAGAGAAACCCTGTCTCAAAAAACAAACAAACAAACAAATAAATACATATATACATAAAAGAAAAGAAAACAAATATACTGTGAAATGGAATACTGTAAAAAAAGATTTCCACTCATGCTTCAAAAGATTAAGATTTAGTTATTAGGGGAAAAAAGGCAGTTAAAACACCTTAAGAACAACTGAGATAACTAAGGAGTCATTGAGGGCTTCATTCCAGGCACTAGGAAAGGTTTGATCAGCAAGAGACATAATGTCAACAATAAAATTACAAGCATATGAGGCATCTGTCTTTAGCTGCCTTCTTTACAACTCTGAACAAAACCTGGACAAGGAAACACTCCTTAGAACAGCAGCTGAATGTGTTTGAGATGGCATGTCTGGGCATCACAAGAAGAGATAGGCTACTCAATGATGATCTTAAGAAACACCTCCATCTACAGAAGGAAGTAAACTACAGGATACAGTAACAGTGCTTGAGATACTTCGGTCATGTGATAAAAATGAATGACCAGTAGATACCTGAAAATAGTACTGCTTAGAGGAGTGCACGGGATAATGTGAAGAGGAAGTCTCAAAAAACACTGGATAGATACCATAAAGGAAGACTGTGGAACCTTGGGTATGACAATAACAGAATCATATAGTACTGCCCAGGATAGGAACAACTGGAGAATGACTGTAAACAGACTGCCCATGCATGGTTAAGTATTGCCAGGACATAAATGATGATAGTGATGAATGATCAGTTAAACATCTAATGAATGACTAAGATAATTCGAGAGTCTTCAAGGATTGGGGTGACCCATGAGTGAAGAGCGCTGGCTGTCCTTTCACAGATCCTGAACTAGATTCCCAGCACCCACATAGTCACTCACTATCTTCTGTAACCCCAGTTCCAGGGGATCTGATGCACTCTTCTGGCCTCCACAGGCACCAGACATATCAAAGGGACACACACACAATGCACATAAAATAAAATCAAACTAACAACAAAAAGAGTCATCAAAAGCCTTGCTTCAACACAGAGAATGTGATGAGTCTTTACTCAGACAGCAAGTATGGTGCCATGAACACTCTGACTAGAAATAGGCGTAGCCCACACCAGTGTGTACAGGAGAGCAAACACATTGAGTCTGGGGTTGGGGACTGGAATCGGACTGCAGCCACTCTACAAATGGATCTCAAGTTCTAAAAGGCTTATTCAAAATGCGGTGCAATGCATCTATTTTATGGCTGTCAAAATCAGGAATGCTCTTCACTCAGAAGTTATGACATAGAGTGAAGGAAGGTAAACAGGACAAGGATGTTAGAGAATAAGAAAGCCACCTTAACTTGAGGTCTGTGTCACTACAGAAGAACTTCCCTGAACCATGAAGACTTTTAAAGTGTTGCTTCTGAGTGGGCTTTCAGCAGAATGGTGACCAGTTCATCAGAGGCTTCAACCAGCCCTAGGTCTTTAGAAGACATGTGTGTTTTCTGACACACTGAAGTGACCATTAGAAATTCAACTTGCTTTCCATATTGTAAAATATGTTTTCATTTTCTTTGTTATTCACTGAAGATGTGACATTTTCCCCCATATTATCATTAGTTCCATGAGAGAATAGATCTAAGCTGGAGAGGGGGGCTGATATGGTACAGGAAAGATTCAGCCGTTCTCCCCTGTGAAGAAAAAGTAGCTGACACAGTCATCACGAGGGGCAGCTCTGGTAGTTCTGCTCCAGGAATGGGAAAGCCTGTTTTAAGTCCCTCTGTTGTTCCAAAGCTCTGGGTGTACAACATCCATAGTGTCTATGTTATGCACATAGAGTTTGAGCATTTTTTTTAAAGTCGGGTTTACCTTGAAGATAAAAAGCAAAGTTTTAGTCTTTTCGGCCCCTCTTTTTATGTCTGAATTGCATTCATTTTTTTAAAATTTTTGTTTGTTTTGACTTCGGCAATACCCTCCCATCCCCATTCTATTTTGGGCTCCTGTAATCCCTTTGCCACACCGCCACAAGAAAGAGCTTTGCAGAAATGAAATCGGATTATTTCCTTTCCCATTTTAAAAGCCTGCCCATGGCTTCCCACAGCACACAGGATAACCTTAAATTGACTTTCCTGGCCTTTGAGGCCTTTTGCCTTCTGCCTCATGACTACTTCACAGAGTTTTATGTCTTGGTCCCCTACTCCGTCCTTTCTTACGACCCTCACTTAGGCTACTCTTAGGGTTGCACCTGTTGCTCACCCTGGGGGAACCTTGAGGCACAGAGCTCAGCATGAAGGCCTATGCTCCTGATGTCCCATGGTGACCAAACTCTGGTACCCCTTTAAGTCATCCATCAGCACCTCATCACCCTCTGGATCTCTCAGGTGTATTAATCACAGTATACCCAAAATTATTTCTGTGGATTCATTTGGCTATTAACATATTATTTATCCATTCTCCCTGGGTTGGGACACAGTTCCATCCTCTCCAGCCTGTGTTACCAGGGTTTGCCGAGTATAAACATTATCGGCATCTATATGTGTTTCTTAGCTGATGATACACAGCCAGAAGTACTGATATTCAAACTGTGAAGACGGCTGACCAATGCCAAGACACACCAGTGAGATTGCTAGATCTCATACTACTACCCTGTTAGTGAGGGAAACATCTCCAGCGCCCACGGAAGAGTTCCAACTGTTAACTTTACCATTCATAATACTTTGAACATAGCCATTTTTTAAATATGTCTCAAAACAAACTGAGTAAAAATTGAAATTGGTTAAAATCGGGTCAGTCAGGCTCAGTGGGGAAAGGTGCTCCCCATGAAGCCTCAGGCCCTGAGTCCCAGTCCTAGAACCCACATAGTGCAAGGAGAGAGAACTGATTCAAATGAGTTGTCTTCTGGCTGCCACGTTATTTTGTTCTCACTTGCCCCTCACTCTAATGTTTTTATCGTAACTTGTGAGTAGAATGGTAACTGAAAACTTAGCAGCTAGGAGCAGAATCGCGGCTCTGTCACTTAGGTGTGTAGCTGTGACATAGAAGAATGAATGTGTCTCTCTGAGCATCAGTGTCCAACTCTACAATGTGGCAAAAAGATACCACCAAATACTGATAATGGAAGATTAAAGTAGAACATAGTCTAAAGTATAGACATAGCACGAGGTCCACAACAGGGGCTCAGTGAATATTTGTTACAGTCATCATAACTCCATGTAACAAATCTGCTTTGGTTGGTATACTCCAACCATTTAAATTGACATCATTATATTGAGGATCAGGCTTGTGTATAACAGAAATAAAAGGGACCAATAACTGTCACGGGAGGTTTCTGTCCCATCCATCAGTTCCTGAATAACCACTCGGAGGCTTAATATCAATTACAAACTGTTTGGCCTATTAGCTCAGTGTTACTAACTAGCTCTTACAACTTAACTTCACCCATTTCTATTATTCTATAATTTACCATGAGGCTCATGGCTTGTTACCTCACATCTTGCCTCTGTGGTGGCTGCTAGTGTCTCTCTGCCTCTGCCTTCTTCTCCCTGTGTTTGGATTTCCTGCCTAGCAATATTCTGCACTACCATAGGTCAAAGCAGCATTTTTTATTAACCAATGGAAATAAAGCATTCACAGTATGCAGAATGGCATCCCACATCAAAGAGCAACTGTTTACTTTGACATATGGTTACTACTAAAGTACATTCTATGTGAAAACAGAGTTGAAAAAAATAACTTTGTTTTCTGTGAGAGCCTATTCTTTCCACAGCTATTTCCTTGTAGTTTAGGAATAGAAAGGCTGACATTAGCCAGAAAGAGAGAGAGAAAGAGAGAGGACATTGGCTATATGGTAGTTTGAATGTGATGTCCCTCATAGTTTTGGGCATTTGAATACTTGGCCCCTGGTTGATGGTGCTATTTGGGAGATTTCAGAGGTGTGGCCTTGCTGAATTAAATGCATCCCTGAAGGTGGACACTGAGAGTTTAAAGAGTCTGGACAGTTTTTGTTACCATAAACTCGTGTTGGTGGTTCAAGGAGTGAGTTCCCAGTTTCCTCCTCTTGAGACCATTATCTTTCTGCTGCCAAGCTTCTCTGCTTGTCCTCTGGAGTCTTGGGCCCAAATAAACCCTTTCTTCTATAAATTGTCTTGTTCAGGGTATTTTATCACAGCAACAGAAAAGTAACCAATAAAGCCTATAAATTTTGATTTAAAATATCAAACACCAATTTTTGAGAAATTAGTTTTTATAAAAAAATGTAAAAAAAAATACCTTTTTTGCTCTTAACATGAAAACTGGAACTCACACCGACTATACAAAGCAGAAAAAGTGGGTTCATAAGGGCAAGTCGGAACATTCAGTTCCAAGTTTAGCTCAGGTTCTGAGAACATGGGAAGTGATGAGACCACACCACTCCCTTCTTTTTACATGAAAATGCATGGGTTTGCTCAGCTGTCCAGAAGACCTGGTCCCATGCCCTCACTTCCTCATGCCTTCTTTTGCATAACCCTTTCCTGCAGCTTCCATTTCAGCCATTAGGGCCATGGATACATTTTTCTCTCTGTTCCCAAGTCTGGAAGCTCTTGGAATATTAGTCTGCAGCTTAGTTTTAACTCAGGTTGGCCAGGAAGCTTTCCCCATTTGATCCAGGAAACTTTGTCTAGAGGTTGGAATCATGTGACATTCAGAGTGAGTTCGAGTGTGGGGGGAAGAAGAAAATGTGTTTAGAAGTCATAAAGTAAATAAAAGTGTTTAAACCAAAAACCCATGCTTCTGACCCACATTAATTTTTTCTTCTGCACGGTCTTCTTTTCACCTTCATTTGTTAAGAAACAATTTGCATGATCTCTTCACGGTACATGCCTATGAATTGTGAAAAACATGTATTTGTGTCGTCATCACAGGGGATCAAGTCAGAAAACTCATAACTTAACATTTTTAAGGACACGTATTTTAAATATCGCTCTTTGCACTTTTAAGACAGAATATAATACTGTCTTTAGTACATCTCCATAAAACAACAACAACCACAATAGTCCGGGCTGGCAAGATGGCTCAGTCAGGAAAGGTGCCTGCCACTAAGCATGGCAACCTGACTTCCACACTCCTACCCCTGGACAAGATGGTAGAAGAAATGGCTCCCAAAACTTTCTTCTGATATCCACACATGCACACTAGTCCACATTCAGTTGCCCATAAATTAAATAAATGAAATTGTTAAAACTTAAAATCTTCCTTTAAGGGGCAGCATACATGTAACATACTTGAGAGATTCTAAGAGACTAGACAATGCATTTACTTACTGCCTCCCTCACACTCTAGTTTAAACACTCAGGGAATCAATTTAGGGAGGACTTCAGGAAACCAGCAATGTGTAAGAGGTCGCTGGTGCATAGGGATCCCAACAATTTTTCTTACTCCCCAGGGAAAAGTCTCTTTTACTGCGTGTACAGTACATGTGTTAGACAGTGTTCTGAGCCCAGACGGTGTCTGAATTCAGACCCAACTTCTTGATGAATATGCACTATTTCATGGCCCTCTGCCAGTGGAAAGGCTTGGGTGATAATCAGAGGTCGCAGCTTTATTTAACACCATCGCACACCGAATAGGAAGAGAGAGAGGTTCCTTCTGGGCAGAGACAGAGTGTCCTCCCACGACAGTCAGCAATCCACTGGAGTCCAGTCTCGCCTTTAAAAGGTGGGGCTCACCAAGTGGCTTCAGACAGAGCTCATCTTTCACCAGGGCTTCTAATTTTAAATTGCTGCCTGCTACATTTTCTCTCAAGTGTCACCCTGAAGCTCCACCCAGTTTGCTCAGATGTACCACCGGTTTTACAGGGCGGTAACTTCCAGTCCTCGCTCTGTGACAGGCAGCCCATAGGGGGCACAAAGCAATAAGAATTGACTTATCACCTGAATAGAAGCTTCCATTAGCAAGTTTGGATATGTTTCATGTGAGAACTTAACCTAAAATATTCTAACATAACTGATACCACTCTCCATGATAAAAAGGAATCACTAAAAGGAAATTTTAAAAACATAACCAATTATTCCTGGAATAACAAGCTAGAATTCTTCTTTAAAAGCCACTGAGAAATGCATTGTCATGGCGTTATGATGGGACATGACCCACAAAAATGGGTGATATCACATACTTTGAAACTCAATTCCTTTACAGGGCTAGGCAGTAGGATTCTTCTTTGCCCAGATCCAATAGTCTCTACTAACTTTGTCAGCAGGAAAGCCCAATCTAGTAACTGTTGTTTAAAGCACCTGTGGTTTGAAATGGGAACACTAGGGGATAAAGAATGCAATTTTCATTTTTACTTGCTACAGTTAACTTTATATAACACAAGGTACAGGCAAAACATACCAGCAAAAGCAGTTATTTCACGTGTTCATGACTCCTTACTACTTTTTAGTGCACTGTGGAATTCAAAAGGAAGATTCACGTCATCTGGTCATGTCCTTTATTCCTACCGTGAACTACCAGACTAGCTGCTTCTGTGTACACGAGACAGACTGAAAGGTCTGAACCAGCCACCACCATTCTAACAGCATACATTATGGACATTTTTTTAGACCTAAGATCTGAAACAATTTTTCCCACACCCCCTCCATTGGCAGTGTTGGCCAAGTGTTGCTCTCCTCTTCCTACTAAGTGTTGGTCAAACGTAGGATTCTCAATTTCTCTAGCATCATGTCTACCTATGTGACACCATGCTCCCCGTCATGATAATGGACTAAACCTATCAGCCTCTCATCTTCTGTACTGGACTCGGGTGTTTTTCCTGCCAGATAATCACGTCTCCTGAGTTAAGTGTTCCCCATTTCCCTACCAAAAGCACAATCCCCAAATTCTTGACCCATGTAGCCCATCCTGCTTAAGTAGCACACTTTTAGCTCCATGGCCTGATGGTCAATTCCTTTAGACAAATTAATAGTTTCAAAGATGGCGGATGCTATGATGACTGGATACAGATTCTCTTTGCAGTGATACTTACCTGTTGTGGGTGGGGAGGACCTGCAAGGAGTTAGGGAGATCATGAAAAAAATGTATTTTAAAAAAGCCCTAATCACTGAACTGCTGGGATTATGTGTTTGCATGGCTTTACCTGTTGATAAATTATGAAAAGCATATGGGGCCAGCCTGAACTTCAGTAGCCTATGGGCTACAATAGAGATCAAACATATTTATGTATATTTCAGTTAATGAAGGGAGTAAGTTAACTCTTGTTTGAAGCAATTTTAGATGACTCCCTCTTGTACTATAACCACTCCTGGAAAAGTCACCAACTGTGACTTCTCTTTGACGATCACTTTCCATTAAGACATACCCCCATCTGTCTACCACGTCCTTCCAACTCCCAAGGGTTTCCCAGTTCTCAACAAAGCAGTGTAGGCTTTGAGGTTTAGTTCTGCTCTCCTTTACCCAACTACCTGATTAAGGAGGATCATTTGGATTTGTTTTAATAATTTAGTGCTTTTGCCTTCAATCAGTAAATAAGCTTTTTCCAACACTAATGACTGAGGGTCTGTAACATCCAGAAGTTACAGAAAAGTTCTTTGAACATTTCCTTGTAAAATAAACAAAATGAGGAAATTAAAATGGAACTTCTTTTAGCTCCATTTCAGGCACATGGAAGACACATGGAGGGGGAGATATAAAAAGTGGAAAGAATTAAAAAATAATAGGTTTCAGAAAGCCATTCTGTTCAATTGTGTACTAAAATAAAAAAAGATAACTCAATTAAATGCAGTGTATAAGATACTATCCATCTAAATTCTGATCAAGAATAAACAAAAAGTAGCACTTCAAGGCTCCACAGTACTGTTTTCCATGTCAGGGAAACCCAAGTAAATCTAACTACTTGGTCTGTGAGCGCAGGCATACAAGTCACCTACCTCTTCTTCCTCAAGCGCTCCATCTGAGATAAGAAGTGTACCAACATTATGTTACAGAGTTACTATAAAAACAACATCGGCAATATGCTTATAACAGTTTGGGAAAGAGCAGTCAAGATTAACTATTCAGCAAATGTTAGCTTTTGTTAAGGCCAGAAATTCCTTTACAAAAACTAAGTTTCCCACAACACAGTGTGTTGACAGGGGTTGTTCAATAGCATTCACTTAACAATTTCATGTTGAGCAAACATCATTTAATTCTAGGCATCATTTGCATAGCTTAGGCTAGCATTTATCAGATATGTATCCTATATTACAATCCTTAAAATTCTTTTCTGCAATGTAATATTGAGAAGATAGGAATCATTTAAAGAGGTATTTGTGAAGGAAGTTAGGTCACTGGTGTGACCCCATGCCACATACATATAACATATATGTATGTTTTCTGACCACTCGCCATCTTTTTCTGTGTTTTCTGAGGAACTTGAGGGAACCTGGCCTCCTACTGTGCTGCCATATTATCAGCTATTTCTTACATACATGAACTCTGTGAAGTAAAACAATGGAGCAGAGGGTCTCAACCCTTTGGGGTTGAATGACCCTTTCACAAAGTCACCTAAGATCATCAGAAAACACTGATATTTACATTACGGTTCATAACAGTAGCAAAATTATAGTTATGAAGTAGCAATGAGAATGATCTTATGGTTGGGGGAAACCACAACTTGAGGAACTGTGTTAAAAAGTCGCAGCGTTAGGAAGGTTGAGAACCACTGCAATAGAGTCAATTGCTGAAGGATTTGAAACCTATGAAACTCTGAGTTAAAATCCCCTTTCCTCCTTAGAAGTTGGTTGTCTCAGTTTGGTATTTTGTTATGGCAACAGAAGGCTAGCTGATACACAAGGCATGATTTTAAGGGTCTGTAAAATACATAGCTCTGGTACTGTATTTTCTAATCATCACTATACTTCTGCATATAGTTCCCATGGGTTTTTTTGTTAGCAATGAGGCTCAGAAGAAGTCTATATCACAAATAATTAAATATCCAATGTTAAGGCAGGAACTAAATGCTGATCGTAATGTTCATGCCTTTCTTGTTCAAGCAAGAGCAGGCAAAATACTTCCTATTGACCATGAAATGAAAATGACTCATTTGGGTCACCATTTCTGGAGAAACTTGAATAGGTTCCAAATTCTAAAATAAAAGGCTGCCAAAAATAGACAGACAAACAAAACAAAAACCCCTAAATGCCCTTCTTTCCATGTTTTCCGATTACAAATGCAACCAAAGAGGAAATCGTACCAGGCCTTGTTTACACTTGTGTTTCAAGCATCATAGTACTCTGTAGGTCTCACAAGAATGACAACTTGCATTGTTTCAATAATTACAGTTACCAGTGTCAGGCTCTCAGGGTAATTAAATGTTTGTTTAGCTAGCTCACTAAACACGGGTAATTAAAATATATGAAGAACCAGGATGTTTAAGCGTCTTAAACATTAAGAAAAAATCAATATCTGAATTAAATACATAGTTTCATTTGTTATAAAGTAAGCATCGGACTAGCTAATATAAAAATGATATGCATAGATGAAAATGGAATGTCCATTAGGGAAAAGATAGGTTTCTTCTTAAATACCATTTGTTAGGATCTGACTTCCCACCTTCTCATTTAACAAGATATAATAAACTTTAATTATACAGTATAAAAATCAGAAACCCATTGAAGGATCATGACACAACAGAAAATCTATAGCATGGTGTGTGTGTGTGTGTGTGTGTGTGTGTGTGTGTGTGTGTTTATGAGATAGAATTCAGGACATTGAGCATATTAAACAAGTGTTCTACTACTGTGCCATGAATCCCAGCTCACTAAATCTACGTCACATAAAACTTTACATAAGCACATTATTATGCTAAAATGGGACAGAAGAAAATCTATGGCTTTTCATTAAAACTCTATTTTGAGAGCACTATTTCATTAGCATTTATTAACTGTATAAATTAATAGATTTCATTATGACATCTTCATACACATACTTTACTTTTATAACATGCTCTGGTCTTGTCCCACTCCCCACTTCTTGAAAGCTTTAGTTTTTGGAGGCTCAGTAAAAGTCCTAAATAACATTACCTTATTAATTTAGCAACACATATGAAAAATCAAATTAACATTTCTCTTTCAAGTATTCTTTGAAAGAGAAAGAAACATTGTAAAATAATTGATCTTACCAAATGAAACAGTAAACTTTAAGAATACAAACATACAATACGTACATACAATACCATACAACAGACCAATAATAGTCACACACATACACACACACACACACAAATGGCTTGCTCTATGAATAAAGAGACTGGTAATCAACCAACCAAGTAAGTGGACTAAAAGACAGATATGAAAGCATATGAAAGGATGTAAAGGCATGAATAATACTTTGTACTAAAATCTTACTATTTATCAGCACTCACCACAGAGATATTTCTGAACCAGCAGGAACCATATTTTCTTCTTTTATATATTTTGGTTCTATCTTTAGAATCAAATAAACGAGGAAGGGTATTATTGTGCTATGTTTTGACTCGACTACCAGGAACAAAGGACTCTGCTCAGTTAGATACTGGGCATACGGCCCCTCACAGAACGGCTGCACATCACACTAGGAGAAAGCAAGTAATGTAAGGATGTCTTGTGCATTGCTAGTTTACCGTGCCAGCACGGTCTGAAACCACGAGTCTCGGTGGAGGGTGTCCAGGTTGAATGAAATCCACAGAGCACGAGGTTGAGATGAAACAGCAGCTTGTTTATTGTTCTGCAGGGGCTAGCTTTTATACCATGGCACCAAATGGGGAGGGGGCTGCGAAGGGACTGTCACCTGACCCAAGGAGGGACTCTCACCTGACCCCAGTAGGGGTCAAGGACTGATCATGTACCCTCAACCTTCACCTGTCCCCAGTAGGGACTGTCACCTGACCCCAGCAGGGATCAAGGAATAATCACATGCACTCAAACTTCCTCATCCAACTCCAGGAGCAGAGGGAAGTTATGATTCTCTGCAGATAAGCACCTCAAATGGGGGCAGGGAAATATAACTCGGGGTAGCAATTCCCACACTAGTTAATGCGTATGATCACATAAGCAGCACTCTCTGCAACTGTTTCCTCTTTTTTTTCTTCTGATTTATTTAAAGCATCCAAGTCATCCATCCAGGGGATCCCTCTGAAACCTCCGTGTGCTTCAGTGCTGTTTACAGTCTTGCTCTTTGTTGAAGTGTGGCCATCAGTAGGTGTGTACTCCCTGGATCTGTTTTCATCGTCGCCTGTAATGCGGTGCTTTACTCACTATATTCACGTGCACACAATTCGAAAACACACAGCTAAACATGTTCTCAATCACGGAGCCAGAAAAGCTCTGTGAGAGTTAGAATTTCCTTTTCTCCAATCAGAGCTGCGTAACTACTTTAAGAATGGAATGTTTTCAGGAGACAGAAGTCTTCAACAAAAGGATTAGGTGTGGCGTGGGAAGTCCTTCTGTCTATGTGTTGCTTTCATTGGTTAATGAATAAAGAAGCTGGCTTGGCCTGTGATAGGGCAGAGCAGAGCTAGGTGGGGAAAGCTAAACTAAATGCTGGGAGAAAGAAGGCAGAGCCCTGAGGTGCCATGGAACCTCCAGAGGGGAAGGACATGTGCTACCGGAAACTTGCCGGTAGGCCACAAGCTTCGTGGTAAAATATAAAATAATAGAAATGGGTTATTTCTACATGTAAGAGCTAGCTAACAATATGCTTAAGTGATTGGCCAAGCAGTGATTAAAAAAATAGTTTCTGTGTGATTATTTCTGGTCTGGGCAGCCGGGAATGAACAAGTGACCTCCAAAAACAGATTAGTGTGTCTGTCTGTATCTGCTTCCTGTGTCTTTTCTTGGGCTCTTTTCCTTCTGTTTGTTTTGTTCTATTCTGATTTGTTTGCTTTCATTTTATCTTATTCTATTTTATTATTATCCCTTGGACGCCTATTTATTTGTTTGCTTTGTTATTTTTGCTTTTCAAGACATGGGTTTCTCTACATAGTCCAGGCTGTCCTGGAACTCACTCTGTGGATCAGGCTGGCCTTGAACTTAGCCTCTGCCTCCCCAGTGCTGGGATTAAAGATGTGTGTCACCACCACCCTGCTACCTGTTTGTTTAAGGAGAGACAGAATGCAGTAGACCCAGATGAGAGGGAAGATAGGGAAGAACTAGGAGGAGTAAAGGGATGGGGAAACTAAAATTAAAATATATTATATTAAAAAATCTATTTTCAATAAAAGTAAATGAAAAGAATTTCAACTCCAATTAGTCATTACATTTATTTTCTACCACTTTACTAAATGTGGTTTGCTTGTCATCATTCTCCTTTCTTATTTTGACCCCATAATCTATAAACTTGCATCAGATTGGCAAGACCTTTTCTCACTGGAATGTAGAATTTTCCCTACAAATATTGCATTATTACCTCCATTTTTCTAAGTTGGGATGAAATTTTAGTGCAAAAAGAGATAAATCTTACAGGAGCATTTGGAACTTGTTATAGCCTGCTTTCCTTTTAGTCTCAAAGCTTTACTGGTACTCTCTCCTTCTACCTTCAAACTTAATGATCTACCCACCGTGACCCACCCATTTCCAGAATCTTCCTGTCTTCTTTGGTACTTTCCACATGCTGCTTTTGTTAGCATCTGTGCTGTTGGGTACTGCCCATGCATTGACCTTGACTGGGGCTCACCACAGTCTGTAGCCTCCCCTTCTGATTACATGTGAGCTCTTCTTAGGCAGGGACTGTGTCTTACTCACTGGTTTATCCCTAGTATTTAGCAGAGTGTTGCACACGCAATTAGCACTCGGTCAGTATTCACTGAATGAATGTATTATAATAGCAAATCTATTTGTGGAGAATGTCTAAAGCACCCAGGTATGAGGTGTCGGGGGAGTGGGGTGTCTGAATCATGAGCCAAGAGTAGGACCTGCCAAGTTTGAGTGGCTCAAGAAGAAGTGAAAAGTAAGCAGAGATCAGGTGGGAGCTGGGCTTTCTGCCACAGCGTCCAGGCTGGGAGATGAAATGGATGAGCACACAGCAGAAAATATCCCACACTGAAGAAGCTGTCTGCTAAACTTAGTCCAACAGCTTTGAAACTGTAACTTTGCCGGATCATCTACACAGCAGCATATCACTGTCAGTCCCCAGACACTGTCCTCAAAAATGACAATTATACCTACTATAGCAATTCTAGTCTGTTTCAAGGTGAAACTTTGGATGGAGGAGTTGCAGTAAGATTATTTAGTAAGACAGAATTAATAACCATCCACGACTTTATATTTAATTAATTTTTTGAGAACAGTGTGCTTTTAGAATCTGTCTGCACCAAAGAAGAAGTAAACATCTTGATTGAATCTAGGCATTCCAGTGTTGGTGTGTTTTCAAATATGACGAGTTTCCATTATTTGCCTAAAAGTACAAAACGTACCTATTTATCAGCATTGATTCTTTTTAGTGTATGAGAAACATAGCCTACTCCTCTATATCCTAATATTAGCTGTCAAAATTCAAACCCTTGGTTTTGATTTCTTACATCTAGCTAATAAATGACTACATTTTCCTTGTGTTTTTGAATCAGAACAACTTATGAATCTTGAAGAAATTATAAAATGGATTTAACTAATTACAGCAACATTGTGAAACCTCCACTTCCTTGGCCAGTGTGTGAAGAGGTTAGACACAATCTCTTTGAAATAACAAACAAAGAGAAAAAGAAACCGGGAAATGAACCACTCTTCGTAGACACACTGAAAGTGAAGTTGCAATGTGAGTCCGTGTCCTGTCTATGGAAAGGCAGACAAATGACTATAGCGCATTGTTGCTTATCACCCAGAAGTTGACAGCGAACACCTCCTCAAATCCAGGGTGAGTTCAGAAATCATAAATTTTGACGGATTAGTAAAGCTCATGGAAGGCAGTATTAGTAGATTAAAAACTCCATGGGAACATAATCTTTAGAGTCTCTCTCTCTAAAGTCTCTGCAAACTTTGATGAGCTTAACCTTTTCCCTGGCCTGGTTTTCGTTATTATAATAAAATAGTTGGACCTGGGTAACTTTAGAAAGGCATTTATTTAGCTCAGAGTTCTGTATTCAAAGACCCCCTACTTGCCGATGGCCCTCTGGTGTGGAGAGTACAGATAGACAATGTATCTCATGTAAAGCATCTTTTGAACTGTCCTTCTTCTTAAGCTTCTAGCATCAAATCACAGGCTCCACCCAACAAACCCATCTAATGCTAAGTGACTCGCAAAGCCACCACTTCCAAACACCGTGACTGGATTAAGTTTCTACCTTCTTCACACTTTAAAAGGTAGATGAAATTTCAACACATGAACCCTTTGAGGACAAAAACCACAGCAAGGTCCAAGAGCTGTGTCAGGTAGTAACAGGAACTACTGGAGGAGAAATCTCATCATGCTTCCATCATTGGCAGAGGGAAACAGCATGCTGAAACATGGCAAAGCCTTGTGTTCAACTTAGAAAGTTCTATCTACAGGAGATACTTCTTGGGTAGAACTGAAGTTGTTGAGGTTTTCCTGAAGCTTACTTAGCCTGGAGGGGTGAAAATTCCAAACTGCACCTGCTTCACACCTAAACACGGAGAAGATGATGGGGACACATAGGTCACCTCAACAATGAGATCTGATCAGAGGCCACAGAAGCTTCCTTTCCTCACATTTTTCGTTGACATCACATCCCCTATAGGCTTATTTGCCACTGTTCCTTTAACCTAGCACATATCTCCCTTTCAAAATGATTATCAAGAAACTAAAGCAAAAACCTGAACCACAGGCATATTGGGAATGTTGGAATTGTCAGGCCAAGAATAAAAAGAGAAAGGAAGAAAAAAAGAAAGAAGGAAGGAAGGAAGGGAAGGAAGGAACTTTAGTAGAAAATGGACATCATACAAGAATAATGAACGCTATAGAATTGTGAGAGGTGAAAATTCTAAGTAGGCGGAAAAGGAAATGGTAGTGATCATAGGGCTTGAGATGCCACCACAAAGAGCACACTGCACAGGCTCCTTGGGATACTGGGAACAGCTGAGAATCTCAGAGTTTGGGGATGTGACATCTGTAGTTCGCAAAAACTGAAGAGAGAAAAACAACAGAGAAAGACAGCACATAATATCCAATAAACACAGTAGAGCCATGAAATGTAGAATGTCCAGATAGGGAGAGAGTGGAAGAGAGGATAGAATGGGGCAATATTTGAAACAACAAGGACTGAGGAGTTCCTAAATCAACTTATTAAGGGAAGAAGAGGAAGGTGATGATCAAGACAAGAGAGGAGAGGACGATGGAGGTCGCAAATAAATAAAAACAATTGATTCCAATCTTAAAAATTTTTTCTTTTTATATTTTTATTTTCTCCAATCCCTAGGAGTGAGTGAGTCGTAGTTATTTCTCCCCTGTCCCTCTTGCTCATTTATTTTTGAGATTCCTTTTCTCAACACCATGGCTTTCAACTTATTTTATTTTGAAAATACCTTGAGCAAAATAAAAGGAAAAAGAATCTCCAAAAAAAAAAAAAAAAAAACAAAAAAAAAAAACCCTGAAAACTGTAGGAAGTCCTCTCCATCCCCACCCTGGTTAGCACAGTGGTCAATAGGCACAAAGGTTAGGAAGCACTCTAACATCCAAACAAAGACAATGAGAAGAGAGTGCAAGGGAAAAATTAAAGTATAAACATATAAAATGCTTAAGTTCTATACCCTACTAGGTTACCCTCTAAAAGTGACGAAGAAATACTGAAGTCTTTCTAGGACAGATGAAAAGTCAGGCAGGTGTGTGTGTGTATGGGATGTGCAGCAAGACTTGAGGAAATGTAGAGCTCAATTCTTCAGGAAGGAAGACAATGGCAGCAGCCTGAAACAGATCCAGGAAGAGAAAAAAGAAGAGAGCCTCCAACAGAGGACCAAGGAAGGGTGAGAAGTGTGGATTCATTCCATAGAAAGAGTTTGTCCAACTGTGTGAGTGCACATGCGTACATGGGTGAACGGGGAGTGGCAGTGTACCACAAACAAATGGGGAGGTAGGGATGCCTCATGGGAAAGACTAAACAGCCTCTGCTTCTCAGACCGTAAGTAAAGGTGAGAAATCTGTTAGACTTTAAACTGGTGGTTCTCAATCTGTGTGTGAGTCATGAACCCTCAAAACCATCAGGAAACATAGATACCTAAATTATGATTCATAACAGTAGAAAAATTACAGTTATGAAGTAGCAACAAAAATAATGTTATAGTTGGGGGTGACTTCAACATGAGCAACTGTATTGAAGGGTCACAACCTTAGAAAGTTTGAGAACCACTGAGTTAAACAAGTCATAGCATAGAAAGCATAAGTAATATAATCTTACTCGAAAGTGACCATGAACTAAATGTAAATTGTATCTTACAAACTCTAGGAAAGCATTGAAAACACCTTTTCGGGAAGTACAACTGATAGACTAAGAAGAGAAAAAAAATAAAATCATATAAAGTCTTCCACTTAGACCAAAAAAAAAAAAAACCCATCAAAAAGAGGAACAAAGAACAGAGGATACAAACATAAAGCAGTTATTAGATTATCCAAATTATTAAATATGGCACTAAGCATTTTATTAAAATAAAAATTGTCAACAGTAGATACAAAGCAAATCTACGTGTTCACGTTAAATAAAATGTCACAAGAATTCTCCAGTCTTCGTGCTGAATCTAACAACATGGACCCAGGAGTCTGGCAGCCTAGTGTCTCCATGTGCTTTGCAAATATCTCACCGAGCTGGTCATTTGAGAAAGCAGCACAGTTCCTGAAGGGGTGTATGTCTACGGAGGGTGAGCTGCAGGAAAGTAACATTAGAAAGCACAGTGCTCATCTTCCTTCAGCCACTTATGTGCAAGGCTTTGCACAAGAGATGTTCAGAGTACGTTTATTCAGTGAAGAAATGTTTCCAAAGGCATGAGTGTGTTCACCCCAGTTTCTGCTCCTTCCTTTGTCTCCTAACGACTCTGACCGGATGAGCGGTGGCTTTCATCACCATACAGTCATTAAGCCTGAGATTTGGGTTTTTAAAGGTCACCTACTCACTTTCGGAACTCCACATGTGCAATCTGAAAAACATGACACTTAACTAATCTCTTTATTTCTAATATCACCAAGAAAAGTATCTGTTCCATAGCTTCAAGAGTGTGACTCAAAAATTATTTCTATTATTAAGAATGAAAAATATATGTTTTCCTAATAACTAGGAACCACACAAGCTTTATTTTTGATGGCAAAAAATAAAATATCAAATGAGAAAGACAGAAACAACATATCACAGCCTCTTAAAATTCTCCTTTTTGAAATTTTGAAAATGGCACTTTTATTATAGACATCCGAGGGAAACTAAGGCATTTAATAGGCTGCCATTACATATTGAAGAAAACTTCTTATCTGGTACACTGATAGAAACACGTGAAATCAGAGAAATAAAAAGGACTTTTTGTTCCAAACTCTGTTTTCGCTAGGGGGAAGTGACCTTTTGTACATCAGAAATAATAACAGCATTTTCTCTAATAGTCTAGAAATGTAAGAAATGTTCTTATATTTGTAAAGGACACCAGGCGTTCCTATCAATTATACCACAAGCCTGAAGAATGGAACTAGCTTTCCAGGCTCCTAAAACAGAACGGACTTAAGAGACAGAGATGTCTCACGTTTCTCAGTGAGCCCCACTGGCGCTTGTTACATAAAAACGAAGGGGCTTAGAGGACTGGTAATGCTAAATGGTTATCTGTGGGCATCTCTGAGAACAAAAATGAAGTTTTCATTATCAGCTCTTTTTCATAAACCTATTCAGTTCTCTCTGCGTAGTTTCGTAAGAAGACTGCAAGTATTCGACCCCAGTGTTATTCTCTACCACATTTTCCCATGGCTTACAGTGCTGTGACAAATGTGTATTCCAACATATACATACACAGCATATCCACAGACGTATAATGCATGTGTTTCCTGTCAGTTCCCGATGCACATAAGTCTCAAATGAAGATAAGGAAAATATAATGCCCAACACATGTCACTCTGTCACAACATTTTTTTCATCTAAAATTTTAATTTTTTGAGAATTTCATATGTTTGGATTGTATTTATATCATTTCTACCACTCCTTTTCCCTCTCCTTTTTTACTGAATTCTAATACTTCCTTTTACATTCATGACCTCTTCTGTAATTATTGCTTCTATATATACTCATTCTCCTCTCAGAAGCCATTGATTGCCTATAGCTCTTCATCTAGTGGAAACATCCCTCGCCCACTTTAGCATGTCAAGTGGTTTTATCATTATGCAGGTATGGTTTAGGCAGCCATGCTGTTGAGATTTCTTGGGTACAGCTTCTCTATCATGTCTAGAAGACACTATCTAGCAACTGATCCTTTGGTTCTTGCAACCTTTATACTCCCTCTTCCACAATTTTCTCTGAGTCTTGAGTGTAAGGGTTGGTTACAGGTGTTACCAGTTGGTACTTGGTCAACATTCACTCACTCTATATTTTGACTATTTGTGTATCTCTGTCATAGTCTCAGTATGTTTCATAAAGAAGCTTCTGGTAAGCTTGAAATTAATATTCTGCTGTTGAAAATATCACACTCTTCAGACACAGGACTTGGAGGAATTGAGCAGGAACTGACATGGTAGCCTCTTCCCCGAGGACTAGCTTTGATAGTATCTGAAGATGTTATGCAAGCTGCCAAGAGGGAAGAGCAGTCAATAGTCCTACCCAGCCACAAAGCCGGTGAATCACATAATAACCAGCCTGAAAAGACTCCAAGGGTAAGATAGTGACCCTTTTACCATAGGGTAACCAGCAGCTGTCTAATTGGACTCAAAGCTAGATCTAGAAGAAAGAATATGCCTGCTACTGTAAACTTAGCTAAATACCCACGGCAGGAGAGGTCCTAGACCCCCAAAGAACCTACTATTGCATTTTTCTAAACAAATAACATTTCTAACTGTATTCTAAATACTGATAGCAATTCCTATGAATTGAACGCAATTGAGAAGAAATGTCTCTGACTTTCCATTGGTCTAGGAGTAGGACATAAATTTGTGAAGTTGTTCTCCTTGATCTCTTGCCCAGTTACTCCTTCAGTGTTAATCAGCTTGAACTCTACACTTAAGAATCTACTTAACAGACCTTATTAGAGTGTCTTTTACGTACCATTAGTTCCCCTGACATCTAACTTGCTGCCCCACAAGATGTTTTATAAAACCAAAATGTATATTATATTGTTGTGACACCAAATGAGCATGTTTTAGAAGAAAAGTTTGCAGTTTGAGTTATCCGTCTCTGGGCATGGGATGTACACATTCACAAAATTCGTTTTGCTTTTTTAAGTCTTTAAATTATCTGTTAGTGGAATTTACAGGACCCCAACTAATAAATTAATTATGTAACTATTACATAACATTTATAAATTATATAGAGGGCAAAGAGTTCTATCCATGCCCGCATGCATGTTCAGGTACTCAAGTGGCCTCAAAAAGTGGATCTAAAGAGATGCACAGGCATACTCCTTCTTCAAGAATTTTTATAAATGTTGGAAGCAACTGCCCAAATGGTTTCCCATATACCACAGGAGTTCGTATACCTTTAAGGCTACACTTGTCTTAAGTGCATTCAATAATAAGCATTGTTTTAATGTGAACTATTTTTATATGGTTTTTGTCAGTTTTTTTTTCCGACTTCTGGAAATTAATTATGAGAAAATAATAGGTTCTTATCACCTCTTTATAATAAAGAATATGAAAGCCTATAATATAAATAGCACAGATATCGGTAACTGGATGAGTACAGGAAAACCACGATGCCATGTCTTATGTAACTAAGCTTACTGACTAGTAAAGTCATCAATACATAGCAATACGTCACATACTGAGGGAAGAAAACAACAAAATAGATGCATTTCTCTGAGCAAATATAGCCCCAACCTTGTTCTAATGCTACTGTCAGCACAATCCCTGACCAATAGCAAAGAACTATGCCACAGGGTAGCTGCGTACCATTGTCTACCCATCCTCCTATCCCTGCTGGTGTGATATCATTGCAGGGCTACTAAAAAGATTTAAATCAATCTAGAGTTTGGAAAAAAATACAAAATGAGAATATAATCTCAAATCTCTAATCATATCAGGAATCAGAAAAGCTCAATTTGATGCAGAAAGCATCACGACAAAGCTAGCAATTACATGAGAGGGATTGTCAATCTGCCAATCTGTCAAATAAAAGTACTTTAATGACTCAACAAGAACATGCTTGGAACAAATAGGAACAACAGGAGGCCCCAGGAGCAAAGCAAAGGATATATAGAAAACCCCAAAACAAATCATAGAACTAAAATACAGAATAATTGCAATTTTTAAAGACTCAATTGATAAGCTAAACAACAGAAAGAAAGAAAAATAAAACAAAACAGAGGAAAGAGGCAGAAAATCAACACCAAATCTGAAGACCGCACAGAAGAACTTACTCAAGTGAACAAACAGACTGCAAACAAAACTGGACAGGGAGAGCCTGAGAAACCAATGAGAGAAGACAAACACCAACAAAGTCCAACAACTACGCCATCAGCACTTCAAAGTAAAGGAGAAAGAAAGTCAGGCTGAATTTCATATTCAAAAAACAGTGCCTAAAAATGTGCAAACCTAGCAGACAATAACCCACAAAAGACAAAACCAACCACAAATAAGAAAAATTCAGAAGTACAAGTCGAAACACAATACAATCACATTTCTGAAAAAAAAAAAGATAAAAGGAAAATCTTGGGAGAACCAGGGAGAAATAACACTATCTTTAGGGAAATGGTTTTTAGGATGATGGGATTTCTCCTTAGTAATATATGGAGTACGATGGGGCACATCACTGAAGAAACAGGGCTGGGGTGGAGTATGTTTGTTCAGCACACATGAGGCACTACACTTAATTCACAGTATAGAAGGGGGAGAAAGAAAATGAACAATCATCATAGAAAAAGAAATAATGGAGAGACTGGAAAAAGAAAATTATGAATTTCTTGCTAGCATGCTGCTCTCAAGGAACACTGAAGGGGAAGGTGTTCTGGACCATCTCTGTAATACAGGAACTGGGAGGCACAGAGAGCAAAATCTATATATATTTATACCTCATCAAAATCAAACAAACAAAAGAATGGCCAAAGAGAGTTCAGAGAGGAAAGTATAAAGCAGGGCTTTGGCCCATGGGGAAGCAAGAAGCCAGAGGGAATAACTGAAAGGGTAAGAATGAAAGCCCTAGGAGGAGGCAGAGAATCAAGGATGACACGGGCAGAATAGGACACCAAGGACGGGCTGTGCCTGTGAGTACAAGCCTGGATTCTGGAGCTGTGTCTAAGCAGGCCTTGGCTACTGTTTTTCCAAATACACATGGATCCCAGTATAACAGAAGGAGGTGCATGGCTGTCTATCCATGCTTATCTTAATTTTTCTCATCATAATAATAAAATAATAATAAATTGTTCTTCTGTGATAGCCTATGTCATAAGATCTGGGGGAGTCAGCTCTCTTCCTGGGAAAGTTTTGTTCATTGGCTACAATAGCTTTGACAGCATCGCTTTTCTCTTGTGCTTCCTTTGGAAGTCAGTCTACAACTGAAAATAAAGTCATAGGTTTTGGAGGGCAGGTAGAGTTTCAGATGAACCCACATGTTACAGAAGTCAGATAGAAGGATGGTTTCATGAAACCAGTAAAATCTGACTTAATAAAACTTATTACTAAACTACTTTTAGATTAATATGAAATGCTTTTTTGTTTTTGTTGTGTACTTTCAAATGCATTGTGACCAAAACAACAATGCAAGAGAACATTCATTAAACAAGTGTATTGTAATCGCACAATTCTTTCTCATGATTGGATTTTAAAGTTGTTTTCCCCTCCCACACACTATAAACATGATATAATTTATGCTCAGAATATCTCTGGACATAAAACTTTACCTGGATTTAGGATATAATTTCTATAGACTATTTTCCCAGAAGTCAAATTATTGTCAAACAATACAACTAATTTTTAATCTCTTAGATAATTAGTATCAAGCTGATTTCAAGTAAGTGTGCCCTTATTCGGCTCCTGCCAGTCACGCCTGTGGACTATTTTGCTATATGCCTGCCAGGAGTCAATATCTCCCCTTCACTCTTGTTGGCAAGACCTTGATTTAAGTTGTGATTAGCTTAAATGAACCTTGAATATCAGGGTTATGTCTCTGGATTCTTCTTTTCATAGGATAATACATTTTAGAAGCTCTTAGAAAATCAGTGGAAAACTTTGCTCATGTCAGTCATTTTTGTAAAGGTTTCCCACGGACAATGCAAAGCAGAACACACACAACAGTTTGAGATGTGAAGAGCACACTGTTGGTGCAGCTTCTCTTTTTTTAAAAAAATTAAAGTGGAAAATCACTTGAGAAAACACTTAAAAATATTATAGTAGTCCTTAATTTGGACTATGCAATGAGAAGAATCATGTTGGAACCAAAAGTTTTCAGTTATATGGCAAAAACAAATGAATATATAAAGCATGTACTTACAAGTCAAACACCAAGTAATGGAAGCCCTCTTCAGATATACTGTCATGAAGTCTTACTGAAAAAGAGAAAAGAGAAGAAAGTTTGTATTGTTGTTATTGCAATCACTTACAGAAAGTCATTCTTATTTCAAACTAGTGATAAGTCAATAACATTTACAGTAAGGTTTGGGTGAAGAAAGATCCAAGATCTGGGCTTTGGTTCTGATCATTATTAACTATGTGAGCTTAACAAATTTACTTAAGTTGTAATGATATTCATATATGTACTAAATTCCTGGAATTTAAATGAGAAAATAAAAGAAAAACAATCCATATATTGCCGGGCAGATGCTGTAGAAATGTCACTGGAAATTATAATATACATCCAAAGTTTCTAGGTTCAGAAAAGTTTTACACTTTCCTGTCTTTCCTCTTGATGTTGCCCTTATCCACGTCTTCATCAACATGCCTTGATCACATCACACCAGGAACAGCAAGATGGACATTGTAAGTATAGAAAAAGGTATCCCTGCCCTGCCCTTCTCTTTGTCCTTGAGTTCCTACATGATACTGTCTGACCAGTGTTCTTTCTTTATTTAAGTCACCCAAAATAGCTTAACACATCTCTTAGATGTCCATGAAGACTTCCCAGTGGGGGAGGCTTATAGGTGACACTAGCTGAACCTAATATACCTAATATATGAATCCAAAGAACTCAAAACACTCTTAACTCAAACCACACATGTAAACTTACTGCTTTATCTATCTACTGCTTAGTTTTTCAAAGTCCTCCTTTTCTCTTCTCCTTTCTCATTGGTGGTAATTCTTTCTGTTTGATTTTTATTGAGGACCAAAGGGGACAGAAAAACAACCAATGCAAAGAACACAACGAATTTCACAAAAGTCGTGAGAGAACATAAGATTTTCTACCCAATCATTCCTGAGAAACAAGCATAGCCATATCTAGGAAGAGGAAACTTTAATTGAGAATATCACCATAAGCATGGACTGTAGTCTAATTTGTAGGATATGATTTGACTATTGTTTGATATGGGAGGGCTCGGCTCACTGTGGGTGGTGCCACCCCTACGCAGGTGGTCCTGGATGCTGTAAGAAAGGAGGCTGAGGAAGCCAGTAGCAAGAAACCAATAGGCTGCATTCCTCCGTGGCTTCTGCTTCAGTGCCTGCTCCAGGGTTACTGCCTTGAGTTTCTGTCCTTACTTTCCTCAGTGATGGAGTGTAACTTGAGAGTATAAGCTGTAATAAACTCATTCTTCCCCAAGTTGCTTTTGGTTATGCTATTTTATCACAGCAATAGAAACCCTAAGACGCTTTGCACAGGCCTCATTGACGATGGCAGTCACATGGAAAAAGTACACCCGGAAGAGTACTTAAGTAGACTCAAACTACAAGCATCTAGATGCAGAATCCACACTAGGGATGTAACTCCTAACCACATACTTACTACAGTGGCCACTTCTCATAACACTGCTCCATCCACTTTAGGTCTCAATGTGTAACCACTGGTTTTCCAAATCCCTCTCTAGTAGCCCCTGGAGGTAGCTAAATTACCTCCCACACTAAATTACAAATGATTATTTATAAAAAGGTGGATTTTCCATAGTCAGTAGCATGAGGATGAGACCTAAAATGGAGGCAACAAATTGGGCTCATGAATTCAGTCCCAGAACTCAACCCATGTCACTCTTTGGTGCATTGAAGGGCAATGGATACTGTGGTGTCCTTCCTGTCTTAGCAGCTTGTTATTACTCTTGAATTCTGGGAAGCAGCTAAATCAAAGCCCTTCTTCAGAATACAGAACCTCCTTCTTGTCGGTCTCATGAAGTAGGAAACAAACTCCTAAATCCCTACATCTCACAGAAAGCCAGCACACAGTTCCCTGTCTTTCATAAAGTCATATCAGAATTCGGAAGGAAAACTGTCACCTAATCTCAATGTTCCCATAATTCTAAAATCACAGATATGAAAGTGATTGTCCTATGATTTTAATTGTGTCCAAGGTGTTCTTCAGTTTTCCAGGAACAAAGATGCCTGGCACCACTGCTTACATGTCCCCTGCTCATGGAAAGAGAGAGACGGACATGAGCTGCCTGTCCTGTCCATGACTATTTGGCACAATGAAAGAAGACAGACCATGGCCACGAACTGTGTTTTCTTCAAAGATAGTGCCTGAGACACCTGCACAGCTGATGTTTAAACAAATTGAATTAGTGATACAGTCACTTTTTAAAAAAAGTCTTTATTACTTTGGAAACTACAATAGCATTTCCATGACTCAAAGCTTGCCCATCGGCAGACCACCACTATTCTCCCTGTCAATTCAGAGAAAAGCTACAACGGGAAGTGAGCTCTTCAATATTTGGATGATTGAAAAACTATTCAGAGAATATCATTTCAGGTGCAATTTGAGAAACACTACTCGTTTCTGATCACAGCAGGAAAAATATTGTCATAGTATGAGTCACTGCTATCTCAAAGGTAATCTAATCATTGCAAATGATCCTTATTCAGAAGTCAGTGGGTCACACAAGTAGGTCAAAGCCTTATTATCAAACCTATGATCACAAAGCATTTAGTCAACAAATGTGGTGGTGAATCAAGACAAACCATTTGTCCAAATTCAGTGTTTAGCATCACAAACATCCAAAGTACCCAGTAATTTGATGCTTGGCACTTAATGTTGATAAACGACCTTACACTTATGGTAGACAAATCAGCATTGTCTTTTCCTGGGATTAACTTGTGCATGTAGCTCTCCTTCCTTCCTTTTTTATGCCCTTCCTAATCTCCATCCATTCTGTTTTAAGAATAAAAAAAGTTAGAAAGACAGAAGCACATGGAATCATCAGAATTTTCCCTTCTAAACGGAACTGTGTGAGTGTTCTCATGAGTGTATTTACATGTTTACAGATATGAGAATGGGTCAGTTTTTTTCACTTATTGTGAACTCTTTGGCTTCATGTTAGACCTGAGCTGTCCCCACAGTCTGCAGAATTATTTCACAGTTAAACATAAACTGGCATATCTTTTTGCTGGCAGCTGAGAACATTCCTCATCTTCCATACTTAAAAAAAATTTAACAGATTCTCAAGGATTGAAAATGTGTTTACCCATATAAAATGTTATATTAATTATTCCCTATAAATAACAGTTAATTCCTTTACAAACTAAAGGAATTGCATGGCATTCTGTTCACACAGCTGTTAGCCTGTGCCTGATTGCACACAGGCTCTCAAAGCAGGACGGCGGCTGTGTGACGACCAGATTGTATCCCATTCTTGCCTCAACTGCTCGATAACTGCCATACGCCGCACATATGGGCACACACAATTACATTAATTGAATGTTTTTAAGAGGGAAATTTTAAAGATCATGAGAAAAGCATTTGAGAAAACAGATTAAAATATGTCACTGCTTTCTGACATTTTCTCAAAAGTAACATCAAGTGTAAGAATAAATAGATGAATTCTCATAAAGCAACACAGTATTTTGATTGGCGGGAATAAAAATTTAAGTTCTGTAACTTTAAGTATGGGACTTGAAAAAAATGCTACTGAAGCTAAAATTCTTTTCATGGCCTAATTTTCTTCGTTTCTCTACTGCATAAATTTGATGGTTTGCATTCAGAGTGGCATTGTGATTTCCTCTTCCTGCCCTATGCTGTTGTATAATTTCAGTGCAATTCCAGCTGAGCGGTAGAAGGGTCCATATCAGACCATGGACTTGTACGGGCTGAGAAAAAAAAGAAATTTTAATATGATTAACATTTCCTACTAATTTTAAGAGTCAACTTTATTGAAGGAATTAAAGATAAAATGTAGTTATAATTCTTACTATGTCAGGCACAATTTGAATGATTTTCTTAAGAGTTATTTTATTTGGTGTATAAAAGGATCACAACAATAAATGTGATGGATTTTTATAGTGAATGTGTATAGTATTAGAGATAGTAAGGAAATATCCAGTTATGGCTAGCATGTGGCCATGCTAGGCCAAAATTCAGCATACTGTGTGCACTTCCTCAAATATACACAGATACTATAGTAGAATGAGAAATGATGTGTGCAAGGGTGAGGAACGTGGGGTGTGTGTGTGTATGTCTGTTTATATGAGGGGTATGTGTATGCATGCACATGTATGTATATATGTATATTGCTTCCATGTATTTGTGTATGTTACTATGCTTGTATGTATTTGTGTGTGTGTGTGGATGTATGCATGCATGAATTTCTGTGTTCACATACTATATGTTCATGTGTGTATATGTATAAATTTGTTTGCATGTGTGTGTGCATACCTATATATATGTATATATATATATAGTTAGACATGTTTGTGTGTATATTAGTGTGTATGCATTTATATCCAGAAAGTATTATGCTTATGTGTGTATATATAGGTATATACATATATATGTATGTGTGTATATATAGGTATATACATATATGTATGTGTGTATATATAGGTATATACATATATATGTATGTGTGTCTACTTATGTGTTTGTGCAGATGTGTGTGTTTGTTTACCAGCAAACTCCTCACAATCTTGCAGCAAATTAATAGGTCAGTGTGCAACACTGTTTCGAGAGCAGAAAAATAAAAGCAAAACAGTCCAGTAACTAGAGAAAAAACGTGGTGCTGAGGGAAGAACATTTTCACAAAGAGAGAAGGTCATTCTGAGCATCAGTTTAAGATGCGCTGACATGCAGTTTGAAGATGTAAAGAAGACATGTTAGATGCAGGGCTAGCGAAGCCACATTAGCCTTTCGCATATCACTCAATACATAAGAACAGTGTTACTTTTATACTTTGTATTATGAACATAGTATTATTTCATGATTCATATTTTTCCTGGTAGAGAGAAAGAGGGAAAGTGGGAGAATTAACTCTAGTCTAAATAAAAAGCATGTCAAGATTACTCGTTAGGCACACCATACTAAAACACAGAGCAGTTTGGTCAAGAGAAAGGGAACAGCAGCTTGGCATGTGGTCCAGTGGCATAAAACATACTGAGCATGTGCAGCACTCTTGGTTACATCTCCACCAAGCCCACAAAAATGTCCGCTACCATATTATCTTAGGGAGATACTCTTAACGAAATCCCTGACAGAATCTGAGATTCTCTGTTAACATTTAAGTACTACTTCCTTATGCCTCCATTTCATATCCTCTATGAGATGAAATCAAATTCATTCATTATTATGATTTTGTGAAATTACTCAGACAACTTGCTCTGGCTCGAGTTATAATGACTGTAACATGTTATTATTACACTTCTTCTGCACAACGCGAATTCAGGATTTTCCCCACTAACGTCCATTATGGAGACGAGCAGTCAGTCATACTGGCGGATCGAGTGAACTCATCCGTGTTTGGGTCTTTTCCAGAAGTATCCCAGACCCCTCGGAGCCTGGCTATGTCGTCCGCTCTACATGATAAGCACGTGTGAAGGCAGCAGAGCCTTCCTAAGCTCTATCTGTGGCAGCTGACCTCTTGGAAAGCACCTGCTGTGCTAAAAAGAAAGGTGTGGTTAGACTACCGAAAGACAAGAGGCCAAGTGGAGAGATACCCTGGAGAAAGAGAGGTCACCCTGACATTCCATCCCTGCCAGAGCTCAGAGCTAAATCTAATCGCATGAGTGACCTCACCTCCAACTGAGCAGAAAAGCCATCTGATGAAGCAGTCAGCTCACAGAACCATGGCAAATAACAAGCGGATACTATTTCCGACCAACGAGTCCGGGATGCAGATAGTTAAGCCACGATAGACAAACGCGTAGGAAATATTTAATCTGAAACGTGGAACTGTCCTCAAACGATGGTTCCATATCGCAAGCAGTTTTCAGGGAGAAATAATCAGCTTGGCCTGGCAAACAAGCACGAATTACTACAGCTCTCTGAAGTTAAGCACGGTAGGGCGACACACTGCCAATGTTAGCACAATACTAATAAAGAATTTCATAGCTAACAGATTGTATTGCGTTCTCGTAAGCGCTGTTTGTCAGCTCTGACTCACAGTTCTGATTATAAACGAGGCAGATTTTGCATTTTCAGCTTTGTTGTGGTGCAAGGATGGAGGGACTTGGATTCGGTTCACATACTGAGATGTAAAAATGGCAGCTTGTAAGCCAGAGCCTCCTTACAGTCCCCTCAGTGGTTTAATTATAATTCACAGCTAGAGTCAGTCCCAGCCAAGTCAGGTCATGCAACATGCCAGGCCTTCCCCACGAGAGGGATGCCAACCCCGGTTTGTCTGTGAATTTTTAAAATTATGCTACTATGAGAACATTTAACAGTCAAATGGACGTACTCTAGAGGGATTGCAGCTCAGCCATTCCTACCAGGTCTTCTAATAAAGTTGTTCCACTTAGAAAGAAGACTTTTCAAATACAAAACAGAAACACTGAAAAATAATTCAAAGTCTAACATTTGTCCAAAAAAAAAAAAACCCTGTAGGTAGATCTGCAAATATATCTTGCTTTACTTAATCTCCGTCTTTCTATAATATAAGCAATATAAGTTAACAAAATAGAATCACTTTTTGTATTCTCAATTAAAAGACTTTAACTAAATATGTTTGAAAATATACATAATCTATTTCCTTGGCATACTCCAAGGACATGGTTTGTTTTATTTTTAGTTAGTAAAATATAGCTAGATGTAAGTACACACACACACACACACACACACACACACACACGTTTACTGCTGTATTGGGCTGTGGTTTAAGTCACTAACATATATCTGTACCTTGATTTCCTTTATGTTTCTTTTTTTTAACATCACATTTATAAATTGGAACTTTGACTGCATTGGTTAAGGTTAGGCACAAAATCCATAATCTGCTAAATTTGGATATCTGAACACATGGATTTCTTTTTTTCTTCTTGAACTTTCTTTTTTTTTTTGCTTACTATTTTTGAGATAAGGTCTTATTATGTACTTCAGGGTAGCCTAGGACTCACTATGAGGCTTCTCCTATCCCAGTGTCCAAGGTCTTGAGATTATGACACACATCCTCATAGACAACATGAGAACACATATTTTTCTAAAGCTACAAAAAAGTGAGACTTTTTGACAAAGTATCTGGTATTATGTTATTAGTAAATGCCAATAAACAGTTAAAATTATTTCTACTTCCAAAAGAACAAAAATATTTAATAAAATTTCATTTTTTCTTGTAGTGCCAGGAAAAGTTTATAATTCCGAATTAATATTAACCAATATTCACTTATATTTAAAAGCAATTTGGTACCCTAAGAACAAAGACTGGAAAGTAACTGAGCACTTTTTGAAGCAATCAATTCAACGGTTACATGAAATCTCAGTGGGAAGTTCAATCCATATTAATTTACCAATCATTCTAGAAGTATGCAAAAAGGGTGGAGCTGAACATGATTCCTGGAGTGGATTGCTAGGGGGCAGAGGTCCTTGTACACACAGAGAAGCACTAGGAGAATCAGGAATGGTAATAACCAGGGGGATTCCTCAACAGAGGAGACAAAACTCAAATACCCACATTCCAGCCAGAAAGCTGAAAACTTTACCAGAAAGCCAAGAATGCATTTTGTTAACGAGCTGGTGACCTTTCTGCTGTCTGTGGAGGCAGACCTCACCCACCTTTTGCTATAGAGGCAGACCTCACCTTAACTCCCCAGAACGATTATGCCGGACTCTTCCCTCCCTAGACCATCACTCATCCTTAGGGGAGATGTCACCAGTACTTTATGGTCTGCTGACCTCAATACTATCAACCAGAGACCACACTAGATGCTAGGCCTTTGGGCTATAAAACCCACCCTCACTGTCACATGTGCTTGGCAGAAGAGTTTCCATGTAGTGACACCTTAAGCTTTATTGTGCACCTGGGCTGATTGTTGTCTGGAAACTTTTCACAGATTGCACTGTGTTTTAAATATGCTGACAGTGATCCACCTGGCAATAGCCTCCTTGAAGTCTGATCCAGGTTGGCAAAGCCAATCTGCACAGGGTTTTCATTCTTACCTTTTCTGTTGCTAGCCCAATTACTTTTCACCTCCTTTACTGTTAGCAGCCTGGCCTTTGACGTAGTTAGGTAGTCTCTGAGCTCATTTCTGTTCTTCTAGCCTGTCCTCTCTCTACCAGAAACCTGATGATCTTTAACTCTGATTATTGTTTGTCAGCTCAGAACCCTCCAGGGATTCTCCTTTGTCTTTGTGCAGCAGCCCAAACCCAGTTGCGTCCATTACCGTTTCTGCCCCTTCTACTGCTCTCCCCGGGACGAGTATGCTCCTGGTCTCCCGGGTGTCTCTGGAGAACTGACAGGCCTTGGCTTCATCTTTAAACGTTCTGCTCCCTCCTGAAAATCCTTCTTCCTGATATTTTTTCATGGCTTTCTCATTTCCTTCCCAGCCCCCACTCCTGAGCTTTTCATAAGACCTGCTTCTTACAGCTTCATGGAGACACCGCTGTGTCCATTTGTATATGTTTTACATACGACTTCTTTCAAGATAGGATGGAAATATTTAGTCTATGCTATGAAGATTACTTTCAGGGAGCAATCTACTAATTATCGGGCTCCGTTTACACAGGAGCATGTTGACCACTGAAGGGAAGACAAGAACGGATGAAAGACGGAGGAAGCTTGGGAGAGGCTATGGGGAGGCATGACCACCTGTGTGCCTAATTCTACCCCTAGACAATGATGATGGGAGGTAGGAGAAAGCGAGGTTCTATTCTGCAATTGTTAGCACACTGAAGGAGAGACAGAAGATGGAAGGTAGGAGCTGCCCGTTGCTGTGCAATTAAACAAAGAAGGGGACTTCCTGGGAGAATGGTGGAAAACGGCGGTACTAAGAGACGTCAAATGTGAAAAGTGAGCAAATGCGCTTCAGAGCTGAAGGGGTGGGAGGAGGGATGGGAAGGAGGCCGAGGGAGGAGCTGCCAGCAGTTATTTTACAAAAGCAAAGCACTGCAAGGAAACCGCCACCCATCCCTGGACAGAAGAGGCGAGAACATAGAAAAAACAGTATTCCTTGCTTAGCACTGCAGAAACAGCAGCCAAGTCAAGGCCAAGGCAGTCCCAGTCATAGGCACTCAGGAAGGGACATCCAGAAAGTCTGAAAATATGTTCCCCAATGTATTGAAACTTAATCTCAATGCAACACTACTGGGTGCGTAGCCTGTTGAGATCTGAGAAGGCCATGAAGGTGGGAGAGAATGGGCTGATGCCATTATTATAGGACAATATTCTTGCTTTTAAAAATGGAGTTAAATGCCCCTGCTGTCCCACATTGTCTCTTTGCCTTTCTGTCATGTGATACTTGGACTTCCCAACAACCATCCCTATGAGCTAGGAAGTTTCTGTTCAAAAGAAATCTCTCAGACTCATGTACTATAATAGCAGCATAAAATGGACTAACTCTGAGACTATCTTCCTTTTGAATGTTGAATGTGAAGTGCACCCCAAGGGTTCATGTGTTTGAATGCTTGCTTCACAGCTGGTGCCACTGTTGGGGGAGGCCATGGAACTCAGGAAATGGGTTAACCGATGTAGTCCATTAGAGGCAGACCTTGAAGACTGTTACCTGGCCCCATGGGATCCACGCATCCTGTTTCACATTTGCCACTGGGCTGTCACAGTTGCCAAGAACAGAAGAAGACTGGTCCAGTCCCCGTGATTTCCTCCCGGATGGACAATATCCCCTAATCTGTGGGCCGTAATAAGCCTCTTCCATCAAGGAACTTTTGTTAGCCATTCTGCCACAGCAATGAGAAAAGTAACTATTATAACTATTAAGTCAGGTTCAGTATTTCAAAATTAAAGGGAGGTGAGAGTCGCTAAAACTTAGCAATTTCCCCAGAGTCTTGAAAAATTGCTAAAGATTCGTTCATGCAGATAATTTTTCAAAATTACTTCCTCTTTGAAGAAGATACACTTTTAAACATAAAATCTGAGGGCTGTGATGTTCTGCTCCTTGACTACCGTAAAGCCTTGGGGAAAACTCGGTCTTATTGAAATATTATTAAGAGTTTTACACCTTTTAGCACATGTCCAGCATCCACAGCATCACTTCATCACACAGTGTTCACTCGGTGTTAACATTTTTGCTACTTTCTTTTTGGTTCCTATTTGCCTGAAAGAAATATATTTTCATTTGCTCTCAATAAAACACTCATATGACCAGTAAAACACTCATATGACCAGTAAAATACTCATATGACATTGTTTTTGTTGTTGTTGTTTGGTTTTTGTTTTTTTTTAGATGGAGATTTGCTGCTGGGCACATGCAGCACATGCCTATACTTCCAGCACTCAAAGGGAGGACACCTGGGATAAATCAAAGAACTCTGACCAAAAGAACAGCAACAAATGAAAATGTTCCATCTTTACTCATTTTTCTTTTTTATAAATCATTTTTATTGTGCTATACATTTTTCTCTGCTCCTTTCTCTTCCTCCCCTCTCCCTTCTTCCCCTCTCCCATGATCACATCTTGTCTTTTTCTCTTTTCTATTTATCTCCATGATGTTTCTATTAGAGTCCCCTTTATTGTCTAGGTCCTCTGGGGTTGTGAATTTTAGGGCTGGTTTTTCTTTGCTTTATGTCAAAAAGTCACTTATAAGTGAGTACATATTATATTTTTATTTCTGGGTCTGGGTTACCTCATTCAATAAGATGTTCTCTAGATCCATTCACTTGTCCGCAAATTTCAAGGTATCTTTACTCTTAAAGCAAAATATTTTGTCTGAGATCCTAAAGAAACAACATTAATAGGAATATTATTTGAGCTCTGTAGTCTTGAGAAGATTCTCCACTCAGCAATCCTAGGGCTCTGGGTTAAATTGTTTAATGAGTTGGACAAATAGTCATGGCTAAGATTTCAAAAAAGGAACAGTACTGCATCCATTATAAGTAAAGTTCTTGGGTGATACATTGTTTCAGTCATTCAGAAAATTTTCTTGAGGATTATGTTGGGGTATGTAGTTACCAATAAGTGAGTATGGTCTCAGCCCCACACAGTCACTGGGACAAGCTCCCTTAATAATTTTGATTCTATATTCTATATTATTAGATCTGCAGCTAAATTCTTTTCTAACAATTTCATTTTTTAATCTTCGTAGAGATTCAGTATTGCATAGCGAACAGTGTAAACAAGACGCAAGCTATAGCTGAATGAACTAGAAAAATCTCTTCACATAGCTGCTATATCAAATGCCTTTACCCACAGATAAGGACTTTTCAACCAAATGATTTCATAGCTTTTCAATGTTGTTGCTTCTGAATTAGCCTGACATTTAGAAAAGTTAATAAACTGTTTAATCTGAAAGATAATGGTAAGCAGCCATTTGGTGTCCTTAGTGACCTGCCTTGGATTCACTGAACATGAAGTAGATGTTGTCCTCTCAAAACACAAACTGCGCTCTTCACTTGCAGGGCTCACAATTCTTCCGTGCTTCCTACTGACTTAAGGCAGGGAATGAACTCCTTAACATGGCCCAGTTATGCTACAGTTTATCACCCAAACTGGGACACTATGAGAACGCCAGAGAATGACTAATTTTACATCAGTAAAGCAGGACGGGCCCTGGGAGAGTGGCAAAAGCATCACCCAGTCTTGCCTTTTGTCCTCTGGTCTCAACTCATCCACTCACGCTCCCTCCACCATCAGAGCCCTCTCCATTTAGGTTCTCTCAGCCCCTTTGGGCTTAAGTCACACTCCACTGCTGGGTCTTTGGCTTGGTCTTCTACTCAAGTTAACCTGTCTATCCTTAAGAACTTATTTTCCATACACTGCTGATTATGGAGAGTCTCTCTGTTCCCTGAACCAATTCCACTGCCCTGACACCTGTCTTTTAAAGAACTGGACACAATGAAATACTTTGGATCCTGTGGCCATTTAATTAACATTATCTTCCTCACTTGATTGTTTTAACAAGACTCATGAAACTCTAGTGAATATTTTCAGACACCTCTGTTTAAAAAAATGAGCACTTAATAAACAAATGTTTTTAGAATGTCATAGAGAAACTGTTTGACTTGATCATCCAAGGATTATTTAATTCTCTAGGCCTGTGGCTCTCAACCTTCCTAATGCTGTGACATTTTAACACAGTTCCTCCTGTTGTGATGTCTCCCAACCATAAAATTATTTCATTGCTACTTCGTCACTGTAATTTTGCTACTGCTATGAATTGTAATGGAAATATCTGATATGCAGAGTATGTGATATTCAACCTTTGTAGGGCTCCCAAACCGAGAACAGCTTCTCTAGAAGAAGAATCTTGTTTTAGCTGTAGTTTCATAATTCATTATCAATTAAGGCTCTAATCAGGAGTCTACAACAAAGGCCTATAACCTTAGTGCCTACTTTTGTATAAATCATGCTCATGATATTTTTTTCATATTTAGGGAGTTGTAAAACAATCAGAAAACAAAACAAAGCAAAAAAAAGAAGCTATACAGTTGAGATGGCTAGAAAAGCCTAAAATATCTACCTCTTTAAAGAAAAGTCTAAATTATGATATTTTACAATTGAGAAGTCCATGATAAAGCAGACAAAACAACTCTCCAGGATTATAGCTCTAAAGTGTGTAAAAACATGATCAATTTAGTTTTTAGCAATCCTGTCCTGGCCTGCTTTCTGCTAGAGATTGTAAGCAAGGAAGAGAAAAAAAGAAGGAAGGAGGAAGAAAGGATGGAAGGAAGGAAGGAAGGAAGGAAGGAAGGAAGGAAGGAAGGAAGGAAAAAAGAAGGAAAGTTAGACACTACTTCAAAACCCAATTAGAAAGTACCAATAGAACAATGTATTAAATATAAGATACACACAAACATAAAAACTAAATCTTACAATATAGTTGATTTTGTATATATGAACTATGTATATGAACTCCCCACCAAAAAGCAAACAAAAGAAACAAAAGGAAAAACTGGTTTTTGTTTTTATGTGTTTTAATCAGTAAAAATGAACTTTTGTGTTGGGTTGGTAAGAAAAGTTGACTGACTTTCTTTATGCTTTTATTTTTATATATAAATATACTAAGCATCTTTCTATTCTTTATCGGCCTGGTACGGACAAAAGAATTCACTGGGCAGTCAAGATAGTAGTACTCAAAGTCATTGAACCTCTAAACCTGGTTCTGTACTTCTGATATCAATACTCTCTGGGAATAGTATATTTTAGCACATATAACCTTTTAGGTAAATGCATTATGAAGGAACATATTGATCTGGTATTGGTCCACTGGTGGGTTTGCTCTGAGTATCCCTTACCAAATTTTATGTTGGTATACAATAAATTCATGCTTCTCAAAACAAATGGAAACTCAATCCTGAGCCTGAAATGGCCTATAGTTATCATATAGGTAAGCTAAGAAACCTCTAGAAAGTGTCTAAATTTTTATAAACATTATTAATATCCTACTATCTACAAACATGTTTTTAATCAAACCTTGCCTTATCTAGAAGTTTTACAGATATCCTTGAGAGAAGGACAAGCAAGTGGAGTAACAAGTAAGGGGCCAGCTGCCTGGCCTGCCAAATCACCAGCCTGGTGATCAATGGAGCAGACGCAGGAGACAGTAGCAAGATCAGTCTTATCTTTCAATTCATTGAGCACATCTTTAATATGCAATAAGTAGTCTAGAATAATGAAGACAGTCTGCAGGAACTCAGTCACGAGCCATTGGTGATGATCTCATTAATTCCTGCAAGAAGTATTTACTGAGTCCACAGATTGTGTAAAATATTATATATAGTGGGAAGCAGAATAATAACGGACGCCATGAAGCTGATGCTCAAATGTGGGAAGACTGACCAAAGTAAACATAAAGGTAGGAGTGGTAATTGGTCTGGACATCAATAAAGCAAGAGACAAGAGAGTATGGGGAGGAGGCAGACAGAAGTAGTTGGAAAATACATCATTGATAAAGTGGATTCTAAAGGGAGACAGAAGGAAACGTGGACAACAAGCTGTGGGATGCCTCTGAGAAGAGAAGATGTAAACTAGATGGAAGGCCATGCAAAGGTGCATGACAAAACCGTGTATGACCCGATGGACAAAGCGCTCTGCAGTAGAAGACATGGCAGGAGATGAGGTCAGAGGTATGCCTGTGAGGAAGGGTGTCCACAGGGCTTTTGTGGGGAGTCTTATTAAGGGCTTTAGCTTCTCCCTGGAGGAAATGGCAATTCAGTGTAGGGCTCTGAGGAGGAGATGAGGCATTTTGCTTCTTTCAAAACAACAACAACAAGAAGAAGATGACTAAAGTGTTGAAGGTACACTGTGAGGAGCAGGGATGCCTGTAACTTTCAGATGAGGGTAACAGCTTCAGGAAGGGGAGTAACCCTGAGTGTGGTGTCAATGTTCCTTGGACCTGACTAAAAGGGTAGGGTGAGGGAATGAAGAAAGACAAACACAGACAGAAACGTTTGGGATCAGAGAGTCTGGACTCTCAACTGGACTAACCATAACATGCCAGGGTTCTGCATATTTATTATACAGAGTTGAACACAGAGGTGGAGTTATTGCATACATCCACACAAGAAGGTAGGGTTACAGATAAATAAGGAGGTACAGTTTATGGTGTAGAGCTGGCTCGCGAAGGCAGTTTTACCTACTCTTCGTAGAAACAGTCTCCAGGCCATAAATATCCAGGAGGAGGAAAAGCAATGAAGGACACATTCTGCACACACTGGCAACACTAGCACCTGGTCCCAGAGGAAGGCTTTTCTATGTCTCTTAATCTCCGCCCAGGAAGAAGGCTTTGCCATTCCTCCATGGGTCTGAGGTTCTGGGTCTTTAACATGGCTGTGCCCATGTCAAGAGTCTGCATTCACGTCTCTCCATCTCCTCTCCCTAAAACTCAGGGTACAGAATTGATTAGCTGATGAGACCTCCCAATAGATTTGAGGTGGGGTATTTAATAAGATGGTTTCGGGAGTCTTAGCCTAATTATTCTATTACAAGAGCGGAAGCCAGGGCTGTAGAGTCAGAATGCATTCAGTTAGGTTCTGACTTGGTCGCTAATCTCAGGACAATATACGTGAATCTCTCCATTCTTCACTTCAGAGTTAGGAGGACAAAGCACAAACAATCCACTGGCATCTAATTTTGCTCAGTTTCTAACAGCACCAAACAGGCAAACCAGTTTCTAAAATCAAAGAAGAAAATTCTCATCTGGAAATATTAAATCATTTCTTTTCACTTTTTTGTTCATAAGGATTTACTTGTATTTTATGTGTATATGTGAGTACCTGAATATATGTGTGTACACCACAGGAGTGCCTTGTGCCCAAGAAGGCCAGAAGAGGACTTCAGACTCCTTGGAACTAAGGTTTCAGGCATCTGTGAGCTGCAATGTGGATTCTGGGAACCAAACCAGGCCCCCTGCCAAAAGAGCAAATATTCCTATCTGAGCCATCGTTCCACATCCACTAGATTTTGTTAATCGGCAGTTGTATTTTGATATTTATTTTAAAATAAAGGAGGTTTAGAAATTTCTTTCAAAATAATTATGATGCCAAAGAATATATACACATTTCTATACAGAAACGCATTAACTTGCAGGCTTGAAGTGTAGTTCTGGGATAGGGTGCTCACACAGCATGCTGGAGGCTCTGGGCTGTATTCCAGCAACACACACACACACACACACACACACACACACAGAGAGAGAGAGAGAGAGAGAAAGAGACAGAGACAGAGACACACACACACACACACAGAGTGAGAGAGAGAGAGAGAGAGAGAGAGAGAGAGAGAGAGAGAGAGAGAGAAAACCATATTGGGCAATGGGGAGAAAGAGAAAAGGTGTTTCCATGAAAGTGAAGGTAAATTTGCTTCTTTAGCTCAAATTCTTATTTTCCATCACATTTAACTGCAACAAATTTAGATAGTTTAATGACCCTTAGTGCATGCAGTTGTTGTCTACAGAAATTCTACATAGTCAGTGTGAACACTGAATTAGCAATGCTAAACTGCAGCTTCCTGGAAAAACACATGGTTAGCATGCTATAAGCCTGGATCATAAACTTTTTCCAACTAATCAATATAAAGACTTGTTTTATTTGTGTTTCTGTACAAAGATAGCTCATTTAACACAAATTATTGACACACTGACATTGAGCTCTGTGGCAAGAACACCAGAAATCATACACGTCAAACTTAGCTGCTGTATCTATTTTCTCCATAAGGCACATAGAAGCCTTCTTGAACTGAAAGACATTATGTATAGAGCCCCCTTCAAACAGAAAGATACTGACAAAAACACATTGCATTTCACAGGAAGTAAAGAGAGGAAGTGTTATTTAAAGCTAAAACAAGGCAGAGTGTTAGAACTCAGTGGGAAAGGACACAGACTTGGGATACTTCGGCACTTCATGGTTCCTGTCTGTGATTGCCCAATGAGTGTCAATCAAAATCCTTCACACACTAACAGAGCTGTCAATAAGTTCAAGACAGGTGATCCTCCAGGTGTTGAATCCACAAGCAGCAAGGGTCAACTGTATTTTCTGTTCAAACACGCATGATCATTGCTTTTAGATCTCCATAGTTCTCTGGTTTAGGACACAATAATCAGCATACTATTAATTAATAAATACAAACACTTAGTTGTGGGTAAGGAAATTAAACAGGGCTGGTTAACTATTCATAAACAAAATTTTCTATAAATAAATTACTGCATAACCTATGTGCTCATAAACTTATGTTTTTTTGTATTTGAATTTCTAAATATTTAATATTTTGTAGATAATCATAAACACTATTAAAAGACTCTCTTACTAGCAAATTAAGCTACAGTTTAAAACTTACTCTAATATTACTTTTCATACAGGAAAGGCACATAAAAATAGAATATGATATATCCTTGATAATATTAGGAGGTCACCTTGAATTTGAATATGTACTATCTTTAACATTAATGTGGAAATTATGTTTAAAAACGAGCAGAAAATTCTAAGGCCCAGGTGACCTTTCTTTTGGATTCCTGCCTTGCATCAGTGAGGTCTGCCATGAGTTTGGTATCTATCACCCCCTCTGATCCTCTCAGAGGACTTATCTTTCCTGCTACAAAGCCTCTGTGTGTTCAAATCATTCGTCATCTCATGACAGATTTAGGGCTCGCTGGAAAAAGCACCTTTCGAAAGATGATGCTGGAAAGACAGGACAGTAGTGGAAAGGAAAGATCCATCACACAATGAGAATGAAGGCCACGCTCTGTCCAACAAAGGTGAATTTCCTTTGCTTTTTCTTTTGAAAGGGTAATAAGATCTTAGAAAATGAAATGTTAGTTCAGCATCATTTTGAAAAAAGAAAAAAAATTCAAAATGTCTCCTTAGCAGCAAAGCTTCTGAAATTGTGTGGTAGACTGAGAACTTGGGGCCAGTGCCAGGGCTGGGCTTCCCCTCCACATTACCCTTAGTGACAGCACAATCAGTTGGAATAGCTTCTCACTAGCCTAATGTGTCTTCATCTCTACAATTGAATAAAACATAAACAGTGAAAGAATATTGACAACCATTAGAGACCAAGGGTTTTTTTATGTGAAGCATGTGGTTCCCCTGTGATGTTGTGCATTAAACATAGGCATGCGCATGCACGCACAAGACAGAGAGAGAGAGAGAGAGAGAGAGAGAGAGAGAGAGAGAGAGAGAGAGAGAGAATGAGTTAGAGACTGCCAAGTATCAGACTGAACAGTGATACTCCATGACAAACATACCAGAGTTATCTGAATAAAAACATTTATATCAAAAAATACTAGAACAATTTTGAGGTGACCATTTGATCCATATACAATCTGAAAACAAAATAAAACAACAAAAAAACAGACTCAGAACAATTTCAAACTTTAACATTTAAGGCAAAGACGGTAGTACCACGACAAAAGTACTTTTCAGTCATCTAACTCAGACTTGCTAACTTCATTTTCTTCAATGAAAAACAACTATTGGTTGGAAAGAGGTTTATGGAGTAAGTAGCTTGCTGTGCAAACATGAGGACCTGAATTCACATAATTCATAGAAAGACAGGAGCAGCAGTGTGTGTCTGTAATCCCTGGGATCCTGTGAAGACAGGAAGCAGAGATGGGAAGATCTCTTGATGCTCCCAAGCCAGCCATTGTGAACAACAAAGAATGGAGAATGAGAATAGATGCCTAAGGCTGTTATCTGGCCTAAATGTGCATTGTGGCACAAATAACGACTTTAAGTATAATATATATTATATATAATTACTCAAAGTTTAGGTCCTCAGTATTAGCATTATTGAATTTACTCAATAATGGAAAAAATATTATATCTCTTAAGTTCATTAGATGATAATCACGTTAAATAAATTCTTTCTTGTCAAATAAATCATGTTCTTTTTTTATTTTATTGAACTATACATATTTCTCTGCTCCTCTCCCTTCCTCTCCCCTCCCCTCTACCCTTTCCATGGTCTGCATGGTTCCAATTTACTCAGATCTTGGTTTTTTTTCTACTTCCCATGTAGACTTAATACATGTATGTCTCTCTTAGGGTCCTCATTGCTGTCTAGGTTCTCTAGGATTGTGAAATGTACCCAAAGGATGCTCAGTTGTACCACAAGGACAGGTGCTCAACTATGTTCATAGCAGCATTGCCTGTCATTTCCAGAACCTGGAAACAACCTAAATGACCCTCGATCAAAGAATGGATAAGGAAAATGTGGTAAATATATACAATGGAATACTACACAGCAGAAAAAAAATATTGACAACTGAAATTTGCAGGCAAATGGCTGGATCTAGAAAACATCATATTGAGTGAAGTAACCCAGTCCCAGAAAGACCATATCATATTGAGTGAGGTAACTCAGACTGAGAAAGACAAATATTATATGTACTCACTCATAAGTGGCTTTTAAATTATGTTATTAAAACAAACAAACAAAAAATGATTCAAGAGACAGAGAAAAACAAACTATGCTGCAATTTTATTTTGATAGTTCTCAAATTCAATTTTGTTTGGGAAAACTTGCATGCAGGAGATAATGCATATCTCACAGCATTTAAAAAAGCTCCTCAGTAGACATCAAATGTTGACTAATGGGAGTGACTTCACATTTAGCATCAGGAGGAATCAGTTCTAAACTATTCAAAAGCCAGACAATGAAGACATGCAACCAACGCCACCATCTTTCTTCCTTGTCACATAATTTCATTACTACACCAAATATTCTTTTTGTAGGTAGCAAAATATGATTGTTTAGTTATTTTCAGTGGAAAGTCCTATATGCTGTTTGGCTGTAGGAAGATGGAAGACAATAGAAGGTTTTAAACAGTCTTGAAAAACGAACATTTTACAATTCTATCAATAAGAGCCTCCATAAACTCATAATCCGTTGTGACTTTCAAATCTGCCATTAATTCATTCTAACCAAGATAAACCGTACGCGGTTTTAGAGAAAATGACTTAGACATTTGCTTAGTTGAGTCTCCAGGTCACTATATTGAAGGTAAACATTTGATATGATTCTAGCTAGTCTAATAAATTTCCTAGATTATATCAGATGTCTTCCTGCATCATTGGGCCAGGAAAGCTAATGAGAAGACAGCTACCACAGATCACCTGTCACTAACACCAGTGATGACCCCTGCTGTCAGTGTCACCAGAACAAATGCTATCAGTGAAATGAGAATGAGTGCTTAGAGCCCTGATGTCTCAAACCAGCTTTGTAACATCACACTCACTGACAGGCAAGACAATCTATCCAACCCCTTTTCCTAGCACTAACCAAGTCTCAGATGGAATAGGACAACTACTAGATTGGACTTCAGACTGATGACATGTCCATCTCAGGGCAACTGATTTCTAACTCTCCTTTTAATTTAGAAAGCCAACTCAGAATATAATGAGATATGGCAATTTGCCTCCCTTAGTTGTACTTTGTGCAGCATGCCATAAACACAAAAATATTTTCATTTTAAAAATCAAAAAGAAAATGCCTCAGGAAATAAAATTTGATAGGAACCTTATCAAACAATTATAACTCATTTCCATGCTATATAAATGGGGTCTAGGAGAGTTGTTTATTAATTGAAACCAAAGGACAAGTTGATGTATTCTTTCTTTATTTTTCATATTTTAGAACAGGGACTTTATTTAGTGTGTGTGGTTGAGTAGGTATGTATATGCACAGGTGTGTGTGTGTGTGTGTGTGTGTGTGTGTGTGTGTGCAATGAGCACATGCACATATACAGGCAGAGCCATTGTTCACGAACCATTTACACTGTTGACTGGCACAGGGTCTCTCACTGGGATATAGGCCTCCCTCGGTAGGGTGACTGGCCAGTGATTCCAAGGAATCCACCTGGCTTGCCCCCCTTCAGCCAGTACTGGAATTAGAAGCTCATGCCACCATACCCAACGTTTGATATGTGTGCTAGGGATTAACCTGGATCCTCGTGCTAGTTCAGCAAGTATTTACAAACACAGATCTCTCTCTAGCATAAGTTGATATTTATTATAAAGCAGGCAATATTTTTATTGGGTTAGTAAAAGCTGAGGTTTACTATCTCCTATCACTAGTATTATTTATCAACAGAGAATGGCTCAACCAAAAACATATGGAACTATATCAATGGTTGTATACTTGGTATGTGTGTGTGCATGGGCATGTGTGCGTGCACGCACATATGTGTATGCAGAACAGTATAGGGCATCAACCGGAGTCTTGCATATGCCTGGTATGAACTCTACCTCTGGGGCACATTGCCGACCAGTTGATAATTTTAAACAGTACCTAGAATCACTGCAGTCAATACATCCAACAGTGGCTAACATTTTCTCACCTCGGCAAATCTGCTAGCTCGTGACATTGTATGCTGTCTTTAAGACAGCAAGCTTCTGAAATATATAAGCTCCTACTCATTTCTCCCAAGTCAAATGGAAAAGAATAAGTTGAATGTCCTAGAAGGATGTCTAGACCAAAATCAAATGCTACCTGCGCTTTTTCTTGGGGTGGGGTTACAGTGTTAGAGCTGAGTTGAGTACAGAGGGTAGCGTGAAAGTGTGAACCATGGACGTGAAGGCAGCTATCGAGAATCTGAAAAATAATTTTCCACAGAGCCAGCCATTCCTCAACACTGAATGAGAGGACAAGCATTCTGGATGACAGCAAGCTTTTCTACGACAATGATGAAAGCAAAATGTCTTTAGAGTTTAATCTTATCTGGGTATTTTGAAAAAGACTATAAAATAACAGGGCCCCAATGATGGACTTGCAGATACACTACTTACATAGTTGAAACAGAATTATTTGGAGTTAAGAATGTGATCAGCAGGCCTGCTTATAGTCTTCTGTCTGGATCTTTGGCTCACAGAATAACAGTGGTCAACATTTTCTTTTTTTCTTCACTTAGAGTTTAAATAATGCTTTTGACTACTCACACTCAAAGGTATCCTCACGTGGGTACCACAGTGACTTAGTTCTCTTCAGATGGCTACTTTTAAAGTCCATGATTCAAGAAGTATAATACAAAAAAAAAAAACCCACCAAAAAACACTGCTGATGCAGGGAGACCAAAATCAGCAATGCAGAGTACATCACTGAGCACCAAGTCCAATAAATACAGCAGACATGGCTCCACGTCCGATACAGCAACCATGGCTCCCAGTCCAATACAGCAGCCATGGGTCCAAGTAATGTCATTTGTAAACCAATTAAAAGCAGCATCCAGACATACCACATACTCATTCAGTTAACCAAACATAATCAAATTACACTTCCAGGGGGAATTAATGTCACAGTATGTTTGGCCATTACTGTAATTGTCATTTCTAATAGGATAAACAAAACCATCTCAGATTTCCTCAGCTGTCACTGAAAGCCAGGGCACAGACGTGAGTGTGACTCTGACAGCAGAATGCCTGGCAGTCGTGGCAGTAGTTCCAGCTGGTCTGTGAACACAATACTTGAAGGCAAACTACTCGGTACCTCTGTCATCCTTTTTGTACCCATATAGATGAATGTAATAGAAATTACCTGCTTAGGCAGTTGTTTAGATAAGAAAACTCAAGAATCCTATAGAGCACTCAGAATTGGATGAGATATATGTGTGTGTGTGTGTGTGTGTGTGTGTGTGTGTGTGTGTATCACAGACAGACAGACATATATATTCATCCTAAACATTTTTAGTAGTTGTTATTGGGTTCAAAAATTTAGGATAAAGAACTGGAAAGAGTTACTAGGCAAATTGCATTAAAGATACTTAGGAGGCTGGAGAGATGGCTCAGTATATATTTTAGTTTACTTTCTATTGGTGTAGCAAAACACCAACCAGAACCAACTGGGGAGAAAAATGTTCATTTCAGCTTGCATTTTCTAGTCTATCACTGAGGGAGGTCATGATAGAAACTCAAGACAAGACCTGGAGCAAAGACCACAGAGGGATGCTGCTTGCATACTTGGTCCTGTTTCTTGCTCCTCTGCTTTCTAATACAGCCCAAGACCACCTGCCCAGAGGTGGAACCACTCACAGTGGGTTTCACCCTTCCACTTCCATCACTAATAGAATTTGACTCAAATAGGAAATTTTAAGGAAGCATTTTGTCAAATGAGGATTCTCTTCCCAGATGACTCTAACTTGTGCCAAGATAACAAGAACAACAACATCAAAATCAAACAATCAAAAGGTGTCAGGGCCATGGGTAAAGATGTTCACTTCCATGCCTGAGCACCTGGAATTAATCCCCATAACCTAGATGGCAGGAGAGAACTGATTCCTTAAGTTGTTCTCTGACCTTGTACTCAAGTACATGCATACTCAAATGCAAGTGCATGCATGAGTACACATGCATGTACGCACTCGTGTACACACACACACACAGAGATATATAGAGAGAGGAATATGAGAATATTTTTAGAGAAAAATATTTATTAATTTTTTTCTTAGTTTTATTTTGTGTGTATGGATATTTTGTCTGGATGTATGCCTGTGAATCATATACCTATATGGTGCCCTTAGAAGCAAGAAGAAGGTGTTGGATACCTTAAAACTGGAGCTACAAATAAATGTGAGCCATCATATGGGCGTAGTAAATGAAACATGTGCTCCATGTTCTCTGGAAGACCCATCTTACCAACTCCCTTTTATTCACTTTTAAAAAATAGAAAGCAGAGTCTCAACCCTATTAATAAAATTTGAAAGAAGATTGACAGCCATTCTTAAGCTTTCTACAATGTCATTCAGAAAAAAAGCAGGGTTCGATTTTTCAAATTTTATTTCCTTTTTTGATCCTGTATGTCTACCCGCATTATTATTGCATGTCTTTCAGAACAAAGCTTGGACTCTGGGCTGCATCTGCTTCTACCTCCTGACAATATCATTCAAGTTTATCTGGAAAATGAAGGTCAATGCCCATAACAGTGACAGAGATGCCTCCCAGGAAAGAACTCTTTCAAAGAAATGTGAAGTGAACAATTAGTAATGACTCATTGAAAACTGGAAAACATAGTTTCTTCTACATTCCTTTGAAGAGGAGCAAAGTTGGTAAGCAAAATCCATAATTTTAACAAGGAGAAAAAAACAAAGAGCTGTATTGAATGCGACAGGACACCAAAACCAATATTGTCTGTCACAGCTTCAAGGGATGTCATTTGTAAATCAATCACGAGTGTATTCACAGAAATGAGATGCTCGGGTGGTGTCTGTTTCCTGTAAAAATCTATAGATGCTACTGTATAATTACAACCACAATGCTTTGTTTCCATGTATCAGTTCAATGAGTCCCCTGAGCGTTTTCCCAGCATTGCATGTTGGGAAACTTTCAAGGTATGAGGGGAATAAAGTGAAAGCAGAACAGCCTCGGGAATAATTTACATGAGAAGGATGTGATGGAGGCCTTCTCCATTTTATCCAGAACAAAAAGCATCAATCCCTGAGAGCACCAGACCTTCATAGGCATTGCTGGGTGGGCAAGGCTCTCCTTGCCCAAGCACACACATTTGTTTATAATTTTTACATAATAATTACTTATAAACTTTATTTGCAATTATCCTCACATAACAATACATAGGCTGGGTTCTAGGAAATCAGAAAAAAAGAAATGGAATCTTTGTCTTGGAGGAGCATGTCAGTAAAGGGGACGGCTGCCACTTGCCTGGAGAAAGTGGAGTGAACAATAGAACTGAAACATCCCACAGCATGGGAAAGCACTTTTTACTGGATTTTTCAACATGACTCTTAAAAAGAGGTAACCGAAATCATTCATTTCCTTGATAATGACTTATGTTTCTTCTCAGTAAATAAAAGTGGACATGTGTGTAAGTCCGAACATTTCTCTCTCTCTGAGCACACACAGCCTAGAGTCTGAATCCAACATAGACAATGTTAGATGACGTAAGACAAACTTTGCCTCTCCTCCCCTGCCATTTTGTTGCTTGTTTTACATTTTTCAACTGCTAGGATTGAATCCAGAGCCTCCTATATCCTAGGCAAGTGCTTTACCACTGAGCTACAAAACCATACCTCAGCTTTGGTATTAACACTATTAAGATCATTGGAATAGCGACTATTAAAAATGTAAAGTGAATTCAACCAGAAGCTCAGAAAGCTATTGCTCACAGCTAGTAGGCACGTGGGTAAATCCTCCATATGTGGAACTTCGTAACCTCTTAACAATGTGAGCTCAAGTTCTTTCTAACTACACAGGTTTGATTTTCAGAGATAGGGAAGAAAAAGCAGTTATTTCTGTAAAAATGAGGAAAAAATGGAAGGCCCAGGACTCAAAGTTCTTAGGTACTCAAAGCTAGTAATTACAAATCGGTCCTTGGTTTTAAAAATATAACATATTGAATTTGAACTCTACCTAAAAACAGAAAGTGAGCATAGTCTAAAAGTGGAGAAATATAATGACACAGAACATAAATGTCAGTGCCTCTTACCCATTTTAAGTGAGGAACTCGCATTTTGGGTTTGGACTCTGAGTCTGTAGTCTATCTGTAAGCACTCAGACTGGACAAGGTGAGAACAAAGTCCTCAGCCAATGCCAGCACATGCTGGGCCAGTACTATGCCTACGGGGAGCGGTTCTGCCATGCCTCTTGGCAAGGCAGGCATTTGTTCTGATTGATTCATACTCAGCCTACACCATTTGGTCAATATTTTAAATAGCATTTCCATTTGCACATTGACAGCTTCTGCTTTTGCATTTCCAGCTCTGCCCTCCTTCCACCAAACCTCAGACTCGTATCCAGTGTTCTTGGCATCTCAACTAGGAGGTCTGACAGTGTTTAGAGATTAATGGATGAGTGGCTAATCCTCTTCTCTGCCCTTCACAACCTGCTCTTGGGAAAGTCCATCCTTCCAGTTTCTCGGACACTCTCCCTGACTTTCCTGTGACAAGTCCCAGCCACTCAACCTGTACATTCAGTTCTACCCTCAGAACACACCCCACATCTGAAGATGGAGACATTTCCACTGCTACCCGCTTCGGCCTGAGTCACAAATTATGGCAGCTGCCTTTCGAGTACTTTTCCAGCCTCTGTTTTGGCCTTTGCTGTCTCCTTAGACGGCAGTGGTTAGAGTCATCTCAACCAAGAACCCAGAGCAGCTCCCTTCTCTCCTCACAACAGTCAGAGCCTTCCTGGCTGTGCAAATCAGTGTGGGCAGCTGGGGAAGAAGAAGCTGGTGGCTTAAACAGAACACTCTTAGTTCTCAGAGTGCCTGAAGCTGCAAAGTCTAAGGTTTAAAGGAAAGGCGTCCTTCCTGGCAGGCTGCAGGTGGTTCTTGCATCCTCAGATGGAAGAAAAGGCATTCTGGCCTCTTTTTTGATCTTAGAAGACTAACCCTACCCGTGATCACTTCATTTAGGTCCAGTCTTCTTCAGAAGACCCATGGGTCTGACCTCTAAAGACGACCATATTGGGGGTCAAGGCGTCAACATAGGAGCAGGGGCAAATGTCCACTCCATGTACTATCTCATGGAGACAGAAAGGTACGATTCTCTCACAGGGTGCAGAGACTCTGGCCCCTTTCTGCTATCATTATTAGGACTTCTGATCCCCTTACTCATGTCATGCCATCTGGCCAGGCTGTGTCTACCCTCATTCAGTCCAGTCAGGCCCCCATTTTACATGCCCTCCAGTGCCTGCAAAGCCTCTCCCATCCCTTCCTTCCTCAGAATATGGCTCATAATAGCAATATAACCAAGGAGCGGCTTTATCATCTGTTTGCTCGTCAGCTTGGGACACTGTTGTACTGAAGGTGTCTAGAAGACAGAGTTTTCTTTTTTCTCAAAGTTTATTAAAATACAAAAGTCTCCATTTCCGCCCCTCCTCCCAACCCCCTCCCACTCCCCCTACTCTCTCCCCTCCTCCCTCTCCATCCCCAAGAGCAGTCAGGGTCTCCTGCCCTGTGGGTAGTTCAAGCTCCTCCCCCCTCCCTCCAGGTCCAGGAAGGTGAGCATCCAAACAGACTGGATCCCCAAAATCCAGTATATGCAGAGGAAATAAGTCCCAGTGTCATTGTCAATGGCTTTTCAGAAAGACTCCGGGCCAGCCACATTCAGAGAATCCAGCCTCATTCAGAGAATCTGGCTGGATCACGCGCTCGCTCAATCCCAGTCAACTGGCCTTGGTGAACTCTCATTAGATCAGTCCCCTTGTATCAGTGGGTGATCGCACCCCTCACGGTCCTGATTTCCTTTTTCATGTTGGAAGACAGAGTTTTTAAAATGGCAAATGAGTGAAGAAATGAATGATATGATTTTGCAGACTATATTATATAATAATTATATTTAAAGAACAATATAATTCTAAATCCACAAATGAATAGTCTGTATTTCTGGAAGCAGCTCTATATCAAAAATAGAGCAAAGCCCCACGTTTTAATTTATAAAAGCAGCAACAACAACAAAACAAGGAACAGGATGTATGCTTTTAATCTCAGCACTGGAGAGGTAGAGGCAGATATACCTCTGCGATTTAGAGGCCAGACTGGTTTACTCTATAGTGAGAGTCTGTCTTAAAAAAAATGTCAAGAGGAGTTAAGAATGCTGAGTGAGAGCAAAGTCCATGGGGGAGTTATTTAAAGTACCATTAGCCAGTTCGAGAAACTCAAAGACCCTTATCTTTCTTCCCTTGGTTTCAATTGTGTTTGGTTTCACTAGTCCTCACCGAGGAAGCTAAATGTATCCTTCTGTTTCGGTGTGGGCACACAACCAACAATTTCAGCAGCAAGCACACAATAATTCAACTATTCAGCAGACTGAAATCCATCATCTCCAGATTTACGGAGTCATGAACTTGGATGCCAACAAAATGACCCTTGAGAAAGAAACCATCTGAATCCTTCTTCACAAAACATATAAAAGGATAAAAAATGCTTGGTTTTAGTCTCTAGGTTTGTTCCCAACCTTTACTGAATTGGCTGAGACAGGCTGCCTAGGTAAACCAGAGCTCAGTGCTTCTGAAGCAGATGGAAAGACTCAGATCTCATCACAGGGAATCAAACACTCGGGCTGGTTTCCTAGGTCTCGATGGTTAGGGTACCAATAGAAAAGGATTACTATCCCATCCTGGTCCACTCTAACCCAGACAGACTAACCCACTCTGCTCTCTCTTCCCTACTCCTCTGACCTAGCAAGGGCTATTTTTTTCTTATTGTTTTCATAATAAGAACTGTGTTTTGCCATACCCCCAATGTGCAATTCCAGTGTCTGTCCTGACGAGATACACCAGTCCACTGAGCAGAAGCTAGGTAAAGTAACTTTATACATTTGTTGAAACCTAATATGAAAAAAACAAGTTTAGATAAGAAAGAGTATGCCTGATTAAGCACATCATGTTGAAAATTATGGACCTTGAATGGAAACACAGAAAAAGTTCTGCCTAGAACAAAAGTCCCAGTAGAATGTGTGTGTGTGTGTGTGTGTGTGTGTGTGTGTGTGTGCATGCACGTGTGCCGTGGGTACCTACATGTATGGGCGTGGTGCGAGAATCACCATGTGTATGGTGTGTAAGGGGGAATGAGCTGGATATTTGGACAATGTGAATACGTGAATAATGAGAAGCAGGCAGGAAGTTCATTGTTGTCTTTTCTGCGGTGTGACTCCCACATAGGGGCAACGCCCAAGAAGGAGGGTTAGGAACTTACGAGATTCAGAATGTGCTCTTGGTTCTGCCAACTGCGCTTTTAGAAAACAGCTTGGAATTAGAGGTAAAAGGCAACTGGGATAGTTTGTTTATGACATTTACAAAGTGAGGCTTAGGATTCTACCTCGGTGAGCAGTTATGGCTTTTAACAAGCACTCAGTAAGGCTTTGTTCCTACTCTGATTTTGTAGAAGAAACTCTAAGCAAAGTACTACCCAAATGCCCTTCGAATCTGTCTCGTACTAATTTCATCCACCAGGGAAAATAACAGATAAATACAGAGATATTCCAAGGATGCAGAGCTGCGTTATGAACCAAACAGTGAAGAGGGCAGAACTTTTCAAATCATATAAAAGGTACCATTTTAATCTACTTTCTACCCTTTTCTCGGACTTCTTAATGACACCCAGAAAAAGCAAAAAAAAAAACATCAAAATGTCTAGTAAATTTTGAAGCTATACATAGGGGTACAAAGGGATGGTATAGTTTGCACCATACTTTTAAGGACAACTTGTGTTTAACAAGTTAAACAAGTCTAGCTTGTCCCCAAAAGCTAGAGCATGAGCAAAGTTCCTCAGGTCAAGGAGCTTATCCCTGCTCTAGGGCAACCCCACATGTGAACAGATGGCACAGCACATAAGCCACCTCAGCATACCCAACACCGCTAGACAAATAAGAAAAGGAAGCTCCCTCCTATCTCTGACCTGCCCACCAAATTAGGGATTTAAAAAAAAAAAAGTTGGAGATGATGTCTAGAGATGAGTCTGAAACAGAAAGGAGGACACAGGTTGGGAGATGTGGTATAACTCAAGGGTATCAAAACATGTCTGGAAGCTTCCAACACCAGGGACTGGTCCTTAGCTTGAGGGAGGAAGAGGAGAGAGAAAGAATGAATGAATACAAATCAACTAGAAAGAAGGAGAAGGAAAAAAGAACATTTAACACCCAAAAAGTACGAGTAGGAAGGCACTGAGAAAAGATGGGAAAATAAGAAATTGCAGCTGTGGAGATGGGTGTATGTGTCATGAGACATATATAGAGAAAACACCTTTAAGAACTCAGAATGTTAGAAGTTTTCAATGTCAGGATATTAGAATTTACCTTGAGGAACTAACGACCTGTAGAAAGGCATTAAGAAGGGAGCTGGTATTGACTCTGCTTTATAAAAGATCCCTTACTCAGTAACCAAAGGAAGCTCTAGGAAGGGCTTAGCAGAGCCTGGGTTAATGAGTGTGCATTAGGAAGCAGCAGCCATTACAAGTCATTGGGAAAGTTAAAGAGAGATGAATTTGATTATATAAATCCTCAAGGAAAAAGGAGGGGTCAAGAGGACACCACGTCTGCAGTCTCAGGGTGTCTCAAAGGTGAAGCAGAAGCTTTGCAAGCTAACAGTAGGTCAGCAGCAGCTTGAGTAGGGGTACATATCAAAGGCCATCTCAAACACAGTCTTATTAAGAGGTACTGATACAAATCCATATGAATATTCCAGAAGGCGATGAGGACCATGTCTAGAGGAAAATGAGGAAAACCACTTTGTTAAACTACCCTGGGTAGATTTAAAAGAGACAAAGAATAAGAGAAATTCATAAAGAAGATGGGAAACAAGAAGTTAGAGACAAAGAAAAAAGCTTAAAATCCCAAATATTATACAAAAGCCTGAGGCGGGGACTCAGTTTTCAAATCTAGAAGGACATTGAGGAAGACTGGAACCAAGGAGGCTACAGTGGACTTGGTAACCAGGAGGTGATGGAGTCACCCAGAGCTCTTTCACTCAGCAGCAGAGGGGCCTGAGTCAGAAGGCCTTAATGGGTCTTGTACAAGACATTCCTCCTCAAAAACTAGTGAGCAACGTTTTGAAGGTAAAGCTGATGACCTGGTAGTGACCACAGGCATAGCTTTGATTTGGTGCTGCTGTAGGAGTGGCACTTGTTCGTTCTATATTTTTCTTTCTTCCCTTCCTGTCCTTAGAGATAGTCAAGTCTGTAGAAAACTTGCCACTGATGACACAACCCTCTGTTCTTTATGTACCTAATGTAGGCACTTCCTTTGCATGCTCGCATGAACTGTCCTAGCTTCCCGGACAAGACAGAATCTCATGACATGGTTGGTGCCAGGTATAATTGCCCTGACATCACTCACAAGGTGGAACCTCATGATATGGCTGGTACCGTGTTTTAGTACTTTATGCAAATGAAAAGCAATACTCTCACACAGAGAGCTGTAGGGCATTTGTATGGAAGAGGAAGTAAACAACAAAAGGTTTGTCAGGTCGAAATGTGAACTTCGGAATCAAACAAATGTATTTGAATCTTGGTTCCACCCTCTGTAAACTAAGCAAGCTCAACCAAATTTAATTAACATCTTTGAAATTCACTGAGTCTCCATTTATATAGGCACACAATCAGTTATCAATAGTAAAAAAATAAAAAATAAAAAGGAGATTAAGTCTACCGAGACCTGAATAGTAGTTGGGAAAAAATAGTAAGATAATTATAATAAATGTTCAAAATCAGTAACCAGATTACTATTGTCTAAAAAATACCTATCTTTCTTAATGTTTTTATCTTCTAAACAGAATAAAGAACTGGAAGCTTGGTATTCTGTATAATTATATTTAAAAGGGTTATTTATAAAATAAAATACTACCAAGAACTCTAATAATTAGAATAATGCTATAGGTTGCTGTTGACCACCTGTTGAAAATGTTATACAATTAGCCACTTACAATGATCAGTAAATTTCTTGGCTTACAAAATGAACACTTGGCTCAGGTTAAGATATACCCATGAAATAAAAACAATGGGCTCCATTTTAAAATTAAGAACAAGGAATGAGAATACCTGAACAGAACTGTAAATTATTTCAAGACAGATTTATCATAAAGAAATGAGGGGGTGGGTATCTCTTTGCTATACAAGTCAAGGATGAAAAACAATCAAAGCGCTATGAATTCCAGAGAAATGAAAAACATTACTTGGAGATCAGTTATACTGTGTTTCTTCAGTTTACATTCATCCCAATTAGTAGTAAAAAATGTGATGTTTCAAGGGGAAGAGAAGAATTCTATTTTGGAGGATGTGAGACAAACAAGGCAGACAAGTCCAGTAAGGGCAGAGGACAAAAGAACAGACAGGGTCAGGGGTAGTTGTCACAGATCTAGGTCACCCACAGGGCTGTTTATGAAATCATGCATGGAGCTCAGGGTCCAGCCTGCCACTGTATGGAATAAATTGTCTAGAGCCTTAGAAGTACACCTCCAGCTTGTGCGGAGACAGGAGTATCAATCACTAGCAGGATGAGAGAGTCTGGAGCCGTGGCAGTCGATGAGACCTGGAACTCTGCTGTACCGCCTACACAAAGCAAGGCTTGTTCCTCTGCTGGCAGCTCACAGTTCCTATCTATGCCTAAGCCAGTGAAGGCCTATGAGTCAGAGTGTCTCACGCTTTGGCAGTGACACCATCAGCCTTTCCCTCTACTGACCATCTTGATAACCTGCTGGCTCTGGCTCTCTTCCTCGATAGGATTTGCTGATTTCTTTCATTTGGAAAGTTTGTTTATACCCGGTGAGGGTGGACACATTCAGAGCTGGCTGCCCCACCTCTGTCTCTCTGTCTCTCTCTGTCTCTGACTATTTCTCTCTCTTTCTGTCTCTGTCAACAACCATACTGCACAGCTTGATTAAACTGCAATGAACTTTTAAACGGACCAAAGTCAGCTTCATAAATAAAAATAATACTTTCAAAAGATAATAAGAATTGCCTCATAAGAAATTTACAAATGAAGATGAATATGTTTTCTTTTGTACTCTCCTATAAAGGGCTTTTATTCTGTCAAGTTATTTCATTCTGGTGTACATCCAAGGCTGTCAGATTGGTTTCTGTTTTATATAAAGACAAGCTCTCAATGGGGGCCATTCTAGGTCAATTCCATAAGAGGAGCAACTGGAGAACTCAGGGTATTATTTGGGGAAAGGTGGGAAAGGAGAGATTAAAAAAAAAAAAGACAGCATCAATACAACTGAAAGAAACAAGAAAATAAATAAAATAACTGAGTGTCTTCTCTGTTTCCTACCTGAGATGGCAATGAATTCTAAATCGGGAAACAAAGTTGTCCTTGGTTATATATAGGCCAGAAGCTTAAAACTATGAGGAAAAAGTCCAGAGTCAAAATTATCCCAGTGATATCACATATGTATAAATTCAGAGATCATCTCATCTGAATCAAATAGTTGATTTGTAAGAAACAAAAACAGAGGGCTAGACATGGTGGCATATGCATTTAATCCCCACACTTAAGAGGTACAGGCAAGTAATCACTGTGAGTTCAAGATCAGCCTGCTCTACAAAGCTAGTTCCAGGCTGGCCAAAGCCACAGCAGGAGACTCTGTTTCAAACAACAACAAAACACAAAGAGAGATGAGGCTGGAGTGGTATTAATTTTCTCTAAACTAAGTCCCAAAGCCATAGGTGACCTAGGTGTGGTAGTTGAGTAATGATGCATAAAGAGATGGGAAACAGATATCTATAACTCATCCTGGGACAGAAACTCTACTCTAATGGTGGCACTGGTAAGCGCAAATCAACCTGAAGACACAATTAAAACTGAGTAATTGAGGAAAAGCCTCTCAGGTCACATTAGACTGAGACTCTAGAGCAGAATTAATGTACAAACTGGACCCATCTTCCAGGACAGGAAGATGTTGAATCACAAAGCCAGATAAATTATCACTGCCGTCATCAGTTTACCTTCTCGGAATATGTGAAGGGCCAGGAGCTGCTGAGCTGTTGTTTAGCGTCAAGGACTCAAGAGAAATCAGCTCACAGCCCAGATTCAAGAAACTTACACAGGAAAGTCTTCTAGACTCTGAAGCAGGGATGAGGCAAACCCATGTCACTACCTATGTGTCTAGATGTGGCCTGGCAATGGGTTTATATTTTTAATTGTGTGAAATAAATCAAAGAATAATATTTCTAAAAGTTCATTTATTTTTTCAAATATGTATGTAGGGCTTCAAAAGTTTATATGTTCCATATGAATGCAATTGCCTGAGGAGCCAGAAAAGGATGTCAGATCCCCGAAACTGGAGTTACAGACTACTGTGTGTTACTTGGGTGTCGGGAATTGAACTCAGGTTCTCCATAAGAACCATCAAACGTTCTTCAGCGCTGAGCCATCTCTTCAGCCCCTGAAGAATAATATTTTATAACATATAAAAATTAAATTCAGCTTTCAATGCCCATTCATAATTCTGCCAGGAGACCGTCACTCATGCCTTCCTTTATGAAATGGTATGACAGTTTTTGAGCAACACGAGTCACGTGACACTGGAGAGCCGAGGCACCCAGGCTTGGGATGTTTAGTAACAGTGTGCTTCCTTGGAAAACAGCGATGCTCATTTCACACCAGGACTCCCAAAATCCTTCCCAGGAATCACACGCAGCAGGGCAAGCTGGTGCTAACAGCATGGAGACACAACCAACCCTCTTTCTAGTGACTGGTTTCGTGATTTCATCTGGAGTAGGTTTTGACTTTAAATTACAGGGCAGTCTATTTAAATGCTAAGTGTTTAAAAAATGTTCATCCAAGCATGGTGACACAGGCTATAATCCCAACAATCTGGAGGCTGAGTTCAAAGACAGTCTGGGGGGGGGGATCCATAACTTTAATTTGTGGTTATGCTTTCTGAGAGATCATCTAATCACTTCCCTGAAGGATGAGGAAGCAGTTAGCAGCTTGAGTTGCCCATCAGATAAAAGAGACAAGGAACCATTTACACTCCTGACAAGAAGACTCAAGTTCTCTATACAGTGACAGAGACAGCAAAAATCACAAGAATCTGGCCAAGAAACCCAGATTCTTGGAATGTGCGAGTCAGTGATGAAGAACCGATTTATGAAAGAAGCATGTTGACAATCACGCACCCATCCTTCTTCAAGGACCAAACTAGATGGAGCCCAAAGCATTGCTCTCAGGCTATAGTCTTCTATCAGGTGTGGCTTAGCCTTAGACCACCAGCATTCACTGTAGCCAGAAGAAAACCGGAAGTCTTTCTTGTGATTGCATAAACTGGTCATGTCATAAATCAAAATTTATGCGACTTCTTAAACTGTATTCCTAGAACTTTTTGTTACCTTTCTGGCTATCTAGGTTTGAACTTAATAAAAAAATAAACAAGGCTGTGCAGTGACTTTATACTTAGATGACACTACCCAGGCAAATTTCTCCCTCATGGGATTTATGTGCTACCAGGAGGAAAACAATCAAGAATAACTATACAGTAACCTAGTAAGTGTGACCGAGAAAAGGAGTGGAAATGAGAAGGTTGGTCGATTGGGAATGTTCGGCTGGGCTAGGAGGCGAGCTGAGATACTAGCAGCAGCAATCCTTCTTCGCCAGCAGGATGGGGTCAGCCCAGACCTGCCGGGTGAGAGCTGATGCTGAGGTTCCAGAAGACAGCAACATGCTCAGGAAGAGAGTCAGGCCCTGCCCTGCCACAGAACTCAGTTATAGCTAAACAAGCACAAGCCATTCACAGGGACTGGAGCGGAGTACAAGTCAAAACACTGAAGATGACAATATCAGGATGGTTAGGAGGAAGGGCAGCCATCCACTGGACTTGGTCTTGCCATTCCTTGAGGAGTCTGGCTTGTTCTGAGTGCTGTGGGAAGCCACAGGTAAGTTTCTGAGCAGAGAGTGACTGGGGTGATTCTTTCAGCAGCCAGGACAATCTTTTAAAATTAAATTGGAGAGGAAACCAGTCCCAGTGTCATTGTCAATGGCTTCTCGGAAAGACTGCAGGCCAGCCACATTCAGAAAATCCGGCCACATTCAGAGAATCTGGTTGGATCACATGCTCGTTCAGTCACGGTCCATCTGGCCTTGGTAAACTCTCATTAGATCCGACCCCTTGTATCAGTGGGTGATAGTATCCCTCGCAGTCCTTCGTCATTTTCTTCCTCCTTTTGCTCCTCGTTTGGATCTTGGGGGGCTCAGTTCGGTGCTCCAACGCGGGCCTCCATCTGTATCGTCATCCAACGCCAGATGAGGGATCTATGGTGATATGCAAATACTGGATTTTTGGGATCCAGTCTGTTTGGATGCTCACCTTCCTGGACCTGGAGTGAGGGGGGAGGAACTTGGACTTCCCACAGGGCAGGAGACCCTGACTTCCCTAGGGGACAAAGAGGGAGGAGGAGAGGGAGGGAGGAGTGGGAGGGCGTTGGGAGGAGGGGCGTAAATGGAAACTTTTTATAATTTAATAAAATTACAAAAAAAAAAAAAAAACAAAGAGAACAGGTATAAAAAAGGTAGAACCAACCTAGAGCTTGGTAACTTGAAGGGATCACTGAGTGAGCAGAGGTAGATAAGGAATGGACAGAGTACACATTACATACCACCTTGTAAGAAGTGTGATAATTTAGATCTAATGTTGTCATCCTTTAAAAGACTTACTGGAGTGTGTCCTGTGTGTTTCACTGAGCTGGTAACAAATACATTTTTATAAAAATAAAAAAAAAATTAAATTGGACACTGTCATCTCACTCTTCAAACAAAAATCTCCCCAAAGGAAAAGCAAATAACTGCATTCAACTACTGTGCCTATTTTCTGTCTCAAAAAATTTAATAGCTTTTGTTTTATAGAAAAAATATCCCATAGAGGTTCACATCGCCCTTTTTGCTTTTCTTCTTTTCCGAGGTAGCTCATCCACTCCATTACATCACAGAGACAAGCCACTGACTCAGATGAATTAGGCAGAAGTTTGAATTATTCTACTTTATTTAAATTAATGCTGTCACCATTTGGTACACGACAGTCAGAGCCAGGCTTGGTATGGTTGTAATTAAACTGTTTTGCAAAAATAGAGTCAGAGTGTGTCAGACCCCAGCTTTGTTCCCTCGGTCTCACCTTCCACTGGACTTTCTATGCTTCTGTTTAATTAGTGAATGCATATTATTCCGAACCAGTTCGGTATGTTCACTAGATGTGCTCTTTACTCGAGGGAGATCTACTGACTGATTCTTCAGATATATAAGGAAGATGCATGATTCTGGAGGTAAACCAATAGGATACACTGCTGCCCTTCTACTACTGTTGCGGTCTTTTGAGATTCAGGTTTTGCAGCCTTGGACCTAATAATTACTGATTATGATATGCTGTCTTGTGCAGCGAAGGATGCCCTGTAGCATGTTCCAAAGATGACATCAGGTATTCCAGTTGTGACACTAAAAAACTCTTCCACACATTGTCAAATGTCTGCAGGAGAAGGAGAAAGTGAAGGGGCCAAAGTCCCTGAAGGCTGGAAGACAACAGATTGATCTAAAATTTAAAAAAAAAAAAAAAAACCTGATTGAAAGTCTGCTTTAAGCATATCCAGAATGAAAATAACCTAAGAAAAATATTGCTATTGCTCTTTATAAAATTTGTTGTTAATTAATCAGTCTTCTCATCTGACTACAGTCTCTACTATAACCTAATTATACTACAATGCTGGTGGGTTCACTGGCATTCACTGTCTCTTGTATGTAATGGGGGCTCAGGAAATAGAGATTAATGCTCTCTAGATTTCCGTGCAATTTTACCTCACAGAAACAAAACACAAGTATGCAAACATACACATTTAAACATCCATGCCAATTTGAGTCACAGTTAGCAAAGGCATGGAAGAGCAGGGAGACTATACTAAGCCACGGCTGAATGGTGCTGTTTCTGCATTCACTCTCTACACTGAGAATCTGATTTGATGCATTCAGTATCTACAGTGAGAATCTGACTCGATGCATTTGTTATCTACCCTGAGAATCTGACTCGATGCATTCGTTATCTACATTGAAAATCTGACTCAATGCATTCCTTATCAACAGAGAGATTCTGACCGGTGCATTCATTATCTACCCTGAGAATCTGACTGGATGCATTCATTATCTGCACTGAGAATCTGACTCGATGCATTCATTATCTACACTGAGAATCTGACTCGATGTATTCATTATCTACACTGAGAATCTGACTCCATGCATTCGGTTATCTACAGTGAGAATCTGACTGGATGCATTCGTTACCTACAGTGAGAATCTGACTCCATGCATCCGTTATCTATGGGGAGAATCTGACACCATGCATCCGTTATCTATGGGGAGAATCTGACTCCATGCATCTGATATCTACCCTGAGAATCACCTGACTTGACTCTCACTGAGGAGCTCTCACTTTTGGCCCAGGAGGGACAATCATCGTTGTTGCCACCCATTTCCAGAAGCTTGAGCAGTTATGTGGTGTGGTGTGCTCTGTATCAGTTTCTCCTGGGGCCAAACACCTTTGTCTTTTACCAATGCATTCTTCTGAAACAAAGCGATAATTTTTACATTTTTAGTAAACTCCCCAGTTTCTACAGGTTAAAGATCAAATCCCTTCCCTTAGGAGGTAGAATTTCTACACTATTACTTCCAGTCAACCTTCATGGACAACAACAACAACAAAATCATTCCAGTTCTCTGTACTCTGGAATGAAAGGGACTTTTACAACTCTAATATTCTTAGACTGTATCTACTTCAGTGGCCCTAATTAACAGCTTCTTTATACAACGTCACTGTTACTACATTGTATGTGCATAAGTAACTCTTGGCTCTCTGCTTGGGATCAAGGAATATGCCCCTCTATCATCTTCATGGTCTTTCAGTACTTTAGCAGTAAGAGTTAGTGATTTGGCTAACTACCAGACTCAATCAAAACTCTATTCACTGAAAACAGTTGATAGTTTCTGAAACTATTTATACACTTTCATCTGTTTGCTTTTTGCTGCATTTGTGCCATTACTCACACAGATCCAATTTTCTTTAATTCCCAAATCAAATGTGTATATAAAACCCATCTAATGATATCTAATAAATTATAAACAAAGTAACAAGTAGGGAATTGCATTTTTAAAATCATTTCAGAAACATTTTAAGAGATAATTAAAATACAATGTTGTTTCACCAGTTTTATGTATATAAAAATAGAGATGATAAAAGCTGTTTACTAAATAAATGTCCCACACAAATGCATGTAAATAGGCAAAACACTGATGCTTCAAAGGCAATAATTTTGAATGTGTTTACAAAGGAAATATTTAAAGAAGACAAGATTTCTTAGATAATTATAAAAAGAACAACAAAATACTCATTTATTTTCTCAGAAGAATAGATGAAGGACAAATACTTCAAAATAATATGCTCACAAAACTTCCACATTCTTTGGTTTTTAGGCTATTAAAAATTTCTTACTATTTTTAAAATATTTAGCGAACAAACTCTTTACTAAAATTCTAAAGTTTAAAAAAATGAATTGTAAAAGATTTTAAATGTAATACATAAGCAGACCAAACAATTTTTATGTCAATTCACAGAAAATGAATTTAAAATGTTACTTAAGTGAAACACATGAAAGAATATTTCAAGAGAGGAACCGAAGCCATTCCTCTGAATGTTCCCATTTTCTTCAGTGCAGGCTATTGATCTTAAAGCTAGATGCTAAATGTAACGTTATATCAAAGGAGACACACAAGGTCGTGGCAACTTAATTCAAGCTGAACTTGATTTTGTTACGTGATGCACTATGAATCAAATTAAGAGGGAAAACTGTCTACATATGGAGCATTTCTAAAGAAATAAAATCCCATATTTAAATGTATTAGCAATAGAAGTTTAGAGCTATTTCGCTCACTGCAGCAACTCTTCTACCATAATAAATGACAGCGAGCAAAAGATCCAAAAATATGCTATAATTGCATGCTAATGGACACTGTCAGAAATTATCTTAACACTCTAACATGTTCTGGGCATCGTGGCACACACTTGTAATCCCAGCACTCAGGAGATGGCTGGTCCAGGCCAGACTAGGCACACCGCAAGACTTTGTATAACAATTTAAAAACTACAAGCACCTTTAAGTTAGTAAATCAATATTCTAGGTGCTTTCAGTAGGTTTATTTTGAAGACATTCATGTGCTCGCATGACTCATGATGCTACTAGTCATCACTTAATTTTCAGTATCACATAGCAACTTGATCCTGACTTCGCCCTCCACACATTGTAAAATGGCAGTGTTTCGCAATCAGCTTTGAAAAAAATTATACAACATCACGCTGGTTGCTATTCTACGTTGCTTCCTTAGCTTTCATATAAATATCTCATTAATTTTTTTTCTAATCAACGAGAAGAAAGTAAAAGCCTATCTTGCACAACATGTAAAATACATAATTGATTACAGGTCAATCATAGTCACCTAAATGACAGGGTAAGTTTGTCACCAAAATACTAACTCATGGCACTGGCATGTACTTGGGTCTATAGAGTCTGTCTTAATCATTAGTGTTTAAATAATTTAATGCTCATATTTCCCTCTGTCAAAAAATAAAGACCCAAATCAGTAATTTCTCTGTGCAAAGGAACTGGTCCAAGCAATTTCCATAAAATCTTAAGACTCTTTTCTATACGTCTGAAAGGACAGGGTGACAGCCACAGTGGGTAGTAGCAACATGGAGCATGGGAAATCTGAGTTGTGACGCTAGAGCACGGATGTGTGGATTTGGGTGACTAACACACACTGCCACAGCGGGTAGTAGCAACACGGAGCATGGGAAATCTGAGTTGTGACACTAGAGCACAGTTGTGTGGACTTGGGTGACTAACACACACTGTCACAGCGGGTAGCACCAGCATGGAGCATGGAAGATCTGAGTTGTGACGCTGGAGTATAGACATGTGGATTCTAACCCTCTGTACCTGACAAGGTTAAACTCAGCAATCTCTAAGGGCTTTCATTCCTATTTTTTGTCTATAATTTTGAGAAAATAATGGCATGTTGATGCGGGAGTCCCCTGTGTATGGTGTGATTGCTATTAATAAAGAAACTGTTCGGGCCTATAGCAGGGCAGAACAGATGTAGGCAGGAAAACTATAATCTGAATGCTGGGAGAAAGAAAGCAGAATCAAGAGAGATACCACGTAGTCACAGCTGGGGACAGATGTGCTGGAACCTTGCCTGTAGGCCGTGAGCTTCATGGTAACATATAAAATAATGGAAATGGGTTAATTCTAGATGTAAGGGCTAGCTAGCAATACGCTTAAGCTATTGGCCAAACAGTATTGCAAATAATAAAGTTTCTGTGTGATTATTTTGGGAGTCCAGGAAACGAACAAGCAGCCTCCAACAATAGCATGTGTTTGCTGTGAGAATTAAAGGGCAGAATGCAGAAGAAGATTGCCTTTAGATCAGTGCCTGGTGACAAGATTTTATTACTAATTCTAAGGGCAAAATTCCTTGGAATTCCCAGGCAACACTATTTATTTGTGGTTTTTAAGCCCATTTTCGAATCTTAGTGTGATAGTTTGTGAGAGGTAAGTTTCTGTTAGCTGTCAATAATACAGAAAATGTTGATGGGGCAGTGCTGCAGTAACATTGATATCAATAAATGATAGTACCAGTTCCAAGAATTTTTATAAAAATATAAAATTAAAAAAACCTTTATCTACAAAGAAGCAAGTAACTTCACATTTAGATTAAAAGACTACCGTTTAATAGATTTTGAGGTATCATATTGAGTATATATCTTTTCTATTCAGATTGCCTTTCTACTAAACTGTCTACATAAGGATGATGAATCTCACTTTCAATCAAGTATTATAAAGGGTGTAAAGCTGGTACAACACGATATGAACAAGGAAAGGTGGGAGGGAAGACAGAAGAAAGGAGGAAGGAAGGAACTAAGAGGGGAGAAATGAAGGAAGGAGAAGGAAGAAAGGGAGGAAGAAAGGAGGGAAGGGAGGGAAGGGAGAAGGGAAGGACATGGAGTGGTTGGGAGCCAGGCAGGAAGGGCAGAGAAAAATAAATTTTGAAAACATTTATTGTAATTGAAAAAGTCTCTTCCTGCTGTTTTTCATATTTATTGGAAAAGACAATCAATTCTTCAGACAGTAATATATAATAAGAAGTGTGCCCTTCACACCAAATAATCAATATAAAGAGGTGGGATTTAATCAAATAAAAGTTAACCATAAAAAAGTAATCTTTACTTTCTATACTAAGTAATATGTGACCTTCTTTTCCCTGTCAGAAATCACTAGAGAAAGTAGCTCAGCAGTACAAATTATTCCATCTGTGTAAATAAAATGTTTTGGATATTAAAATAATCAGTAAGAAAGGAAGAATCACACGAGAAAAACTGGGAAGTGTTGCTTTTGGAGAATATGAATTTCCATCATCCAAAAGAAAAAAGTTGAGTGCTGCCTCAAAGGACCACTGGAATTTGATCATTTTGATTCCCTTTCTTGGAGACTAATCAGTATTTACTCAACTCTGCTTGACTTCTCTTTATTACTTTTTTCCCAAAGGGTTCAAAGTTATAAATACCACAGTGATGGCTATTTGTTCTTTTGTTAAGTAATGACAGCATTCTTTTGGCTTGACAGTCACAGTGTCTGGCCGCACTTGTTCTCCACAGAACTTGGGGATGCTGGAAGACAAACGCTGGCAGAGTAGAACGGAAAAATGGAATTTACAAGTTGGATGAGGTGATCTGCTAAAACAGCAAAAAGACACACGCACAAAAACCATTGCTGATATTGTCATGTGGGAACTTGAGGGGTGGGATGATGGAAAGACCAGGAAGGTCTAGGAGGAGGGTCACTGCATCAGCTTGCAGTGGAAGCCTCACACCAGCAGAGGCAGGGGAGGGAGGAGGCAACAGCTCCCCTTGAGAGCCCTGTGTGTGTGAGCTTCGCATATGCTTAGCTACTGGAACCTTCAGTCTCTATCTGAAGAACCTAAAGTAGGCTTAGACCATTCCTAAGGAAACGTGGAGGCTTATGGTTTAGGAAAATAAGATTATGTAGATTCTAAATGTACTTAGCAATAGTGGGCCTTTGAAAACATTTTTGTAGGGAGCGGAACATCTCTCTATTAAGTCAACACTTGTCAGCAAGTGGAATGTCATGTGCTGCTGTATGTGCCGTGTAATACCTGTGCAGACAGAACATGTCTTGAAACAGCTCTATATTAAGGTTTTTTCTTCAGTGTTTGACCTAGTTTACTTTATGTTATTGAGACAGTGTGTCATGTATCCCAAGAGGGCATTAAACCACACTATGTAATTAAAGACGCACTTGAACCTCTAATCCTCCTGCCTCCACCTTTGAAGCACCAGGGTTACAGGTGTGCTCCACCATGCCTACCTAATAACTGAAATTTATTATTTAATGCCTTGCTTATAATCATAGGAACTTACATGAAGCAAACAACCTCAATTTTGTGGTTGTTACTTAAAAAGGGAACAAAAGCACCTATATCTTTGTAATCCTCGAGTTAGCATCTCTAAACGCCAGTGACTCTTTATAAAGGAAATTGAAGACTTAGGCCATTGAGAATTCAGAGTCATTTAAGAATTATGACTGAATTATTATATCCGAGATTCAAACAATATTTCCTCAATCATTAAGACAAACAAATGAGTTTACATTACATAATCTTTGGCCTGCTGTTGGAAAGCTAGAATTGTGACACATTGGAGACTATCATCTCTGACTATATATATAGCACTTGGCTATAATCTGCTTTCCACACAGAAGGCAAAGGCAATCAGATTAAAATCCTCCTACTGGCCTACTGGCCTCCCCTTGCACTTACTTAGAAGGAGAGCCAAGCTCCCTAAGCCAGCATATGCGGTCCCATGGGACTAGACACCCACGTAGCCGCTCACTCATTCCCTTCTTCTCTGGCTGCTCCCTTCATTCTTTCTGACAAGAGAAGGTCTCTCCAGTCTGAACTGTTTTCCCCTGGGTGTGCTCATGAATCTTCCACAGTTGTTTCCATGTTACTTTCAATGTGATCACCAGAGTCATAGTTTGCAGGGCAAGCCATTTTAAGGCAGTGACAAATATGCTCTCCTTGATCAAACCCTAGATAAACTCTTCTTTTCAAACAGGCACTGTCTTGGACGCTGCTCATGACCTTCCTAGGACTGTCTGTGACTACAGAATCCTGTCAGTTGACTGTGTCCTTTGCTTTACAGAAGCTTCTCAGTTTTAGGAGGTTTCATTTATTAATTGTTTCTCTCAGTGTCTGTGCTACTGGGGTAATATTTAGCAAGTAGTCTCCTGTGCTAATGCGTTCAAGTGTACTTTCCACTTTCTCTTCTGTGAGGTTCAGTGTGGTTGTTTTTTTTATTGAAGTCTTTGGTACATTAGGACTTGAGTTTTGTGCATGCTGATAAATATGGATCTATTTTCATTCTTCTACACATTGATATCCAGTTATGCCAGCACCATTTGTTGAATATTCTCTTTTTCCCCCACGGTCTATACCACATCGGACAGCAGGTTGATCTCCAAAATATATGAAGAACTCAAGAAATTGATGATCAAAAGAACAAATAATCCAATTTTAAAAAATGGAGTACAGGTCTAAACAGAGAACTCTCAACAGATGAATCTAAAATGGCTAAAAGACACTTAAGGAAATGCTCAATATCCCTAGCCATCAGAGAAATGCAAATCAAAACAACTCTGAGATTCCATCTTACTTCTGTAAGAACAGCCAAGATCAAAAACACTGACAGCTTATGAGGGTGAGGATGTAGGGTAAAGGGAACACTTCTGCATTGATGGTGGAAGTGTAAACTAGTACAGCCGTTTTAGATATCAGTATGGTGATTTCTCAGAAAATGGGGAAATAACCTTCCTCAAGACCCAGCAACACCACTTTTGGGTATATATCCAAAGGATGCTTAATCGTACCACAAGGACATGTGTTCAGCTCTGTTCATAGCAGCTTTGTTTGTCATAGCCAGAACCTGGAAACAACCTAAGTGCCCCTCGACCAAAAAATGGATAAGGAAAATGTGGTACATTTACACAATGGAGTATTACACAGCGGAAGAAAAATGATATCTTGAAATTTGTCGGCAAATGGATGGATCCACAAAACATCATATTGAGTGAGGTAACCCAGACCCAGAAAGGCAAATATATGTACTCACTCATAAGTGGATTTTAGACATAAAGCAAAGAAAAATCAGCCCACAATTCACAACCCCAGAGAACCTAGACAACAAAGAGAACCGTTAGAGAGACATACATGGACCTAAATCTACATGGGAAGTAGAAAGAGACAATATCTTCTGAGTAAATTAGGAACATGGGAATCATGGGAGAGGGTAAAAGGGAAGAAGGGAGGGGAGTAGAGAAAAATATATTGTTTTATAAAAAATTTTAAAAAAGAATGCTATCACGCTGCATGTTAGCATGTGACTGACCTTGCAGCTCACTTCTTTCCCATAGTATAATAGTTCTGGGTAAAATCTGTCTTCATCTCTACCTTGCATCTGTCTCTGCTTTTTTTGTTACTGGAGCCCCTCAGTCTCCACATATCCAATTACCTTACATCAATTGCAAGCATAATGAAGCTCTATGACATTATCAGGATGTTGGCTTGTTTACACACTCAAATGAGAGGTTGGGAGGCAGAGACATTATGTCTCTTGACTACTGCTTCCCTGCCTTTGTGACAGCCCAGCACACTGCTAGCCTAGTACTCTATTCTCCAGATACCATGTTGAGTGGGACACATCTTCCAATATGGTGACAATCTAAGAAAACACACACTAAAGAAGGTTGAAAGTTAGTCATGCATAAGGTTCATATAAAAAGTCAGAAACATGAACAAATATTACAAACTGTTTTTTCTGGTTTCTTATTTAATTATCATTATATTTTCCTGACATTATTTCTAAGTATACAAATTACTTTTACGATCAGAAAAAAAAAATGTGTTTTAAAAAGCACTGAAGAAAAGTTGTATAAGAAATTTTCACCTTGGACTCATTTAAAATGTTTCTCTTTAGGGAAAAAACAAAATCCATTTATTTACTCTAAGTCCTCAAGCCTTGCCTCTTTGCTGGAATATGTCTCTAATCCTAACTGAGAAGCAATGGGAGGTGAATTCCTGTTAACTTCCAGGCCAGCCTGGTCTACATAGTGAGCTTCAAACCATGCAGTGAGACCCTGTCTAAGGAAAAAAAAAAAAAAGAGGAAAAGAAATGAAAAAAAGAAAAATTTCACAGGGGAGAAACTGCCAAGAACCGTGTCTGTTTTCTTGAAGTTTCAAATTGCAACAGATTTTTAAATGATAGAATAAGCAAGGCAGTGAAAAAGAGCAAGTAATAAGATTGAGGTTAAGCATCTCAGGTGCTGGGCAATCAAGGACCCTCTGGGCCTCCTGGTGCCGTCTAGACAGCAGGGAACAGCAGCTGCAGGAAGCTCTGCTAGATGGCACCACCCTGCAGCTCTCTCCAGCTCATACTTATTTGCTTTAGTGCTGGTTTGAGTCAAGGTCTCACTATGCAGTCTCTGCTGGTTTAGAACTCAGAAATTCCCCTGCCTCTGACTCCTGAGTGGGATTAAGGCCTGCTCCACCACGAAGCCTCTTTCAGGCTAAAACATTCCTTGTTTGTTGGCGGTTGATTATTCCCCTGGGACAGTTGCTGGTGTCCTTTCTAAATCACTATTCTTCACATAAGCAAATACAAGAGAGCTATATTAGGTAATTTAGGGACCCAGCAATTATAACAGTTAAGATAAAGCAAAAAAAAAAAACTCAGCCGCTCCTATTTCCTCCAACTAGAAAACAAATGCTGGTGGAATTCAGTGGGCAAGGTTCTGCCTTGGAATCCTCCCCTTCGCTATTTACCCCCTCCCTTTATAATGACTGTCTGCTAGTTCCAGCAGGCCACATGACCAGCTCCTTCTCATGGGGTCATCTCAAGTGGAGCCTTACTCAGATTCTCTATTCAGAATGCTATGGTCCTGACCACTTATTTCTCTGAATTGGAATCTCTCAGTGGGGCAGGGCAAGGGAGAAGCAACTGAGCCTACTTCTCCATCCTTTACCAGCAGCAACTGAACAACTCTTAATTACACTCACACACAAACTGAAATTCCAAATATTATCATTGTGCTTTTTTTTCTTCTGTCCCAATTTTAAACTCTTTAACGGTTTTAACAGATGTGGGGTTTTTGTTTGTTTTTACACTGTTTGTTTTTACACTGATTGATTTAGAGAATCACTACTTCTTGAAAAAATATAGCTACAAATTTTAACAAGTTATGCCTGTTTTTACAACTCCTTTCCTTACTGGGTAAAAGGTCATCATTTTTATTTCAGAGATGTTCAGAGGGAAACTGTAAGCTAGCATAGCAGACTTCAGAACATGTTAAAATAAAGTGAGTAAGTCACAGTCAAAGATTACTTATTATTATTCTAATAATAATAGTAATAGTAAAGTCAGGTATTACTAAATTATTCTCAGCATGCTCATTGGTTAATAATGTGCAATCAATGTTCAGTACAACAGGAAATAAACAATATTTATTTCATTGTTATGGTTATTTCCCCAAAAGAAGGCGAAGCTAAGTAAGTGAAATATTTTTTAAAAATTTCAATCTTGCTTCAAAAATTGTATCAAAAACAATGATTCAATAATATATATATGTATATATAAACTTACAAAGGATCAAATGTAACCATGATCAAGAGATTAGAATCTATTTATAAGTTGTAAATATTCTGATTATGTAAATTAACATTTCTACTTCAGTTTCATACAGTATATAACAAATATCATTTAAGAAACATTGAAGATATTTCCTCACCAATATTGGGGTGCTTCAAAAGACGGCAGATTCTAGCTTCCCTTTCCAGTTTCTGGTGATCTGTTGAAAAAAAACACAGAAAAACTAGAAATTACAATAAAGCCAAAAATAGTAAGTCAAATCATCATAGGCAGCATACGGATGGCATGAAGCTTTTTGCTCTTAGTTATCTTTCGATTTCTTTCAAAAACAGTGATCATTTGAAGGTGAAAAGTACCCACTGCAGCAACCTAGTCTTCTGTAGTTTGTGTTGCCTTGGTGTTTTCTTAAGTTACAGAGCACAGCAGAATGCGCTCTGTATGGAATGTTGGACAGGATGGAGCTGGCACAAGACAATAACACTCCTGTCTTTGAATTTTGTTTAGCACTTATTTCTATCTGGGGGAGTTTGGGATTGGCTGGTTTTATGAGACGGCTTTGCACTCTGTACTCCAGGCTGACTTAGAGCTTGAGATCCTCCTGCCTCAGCCTCTCGTGTGCTGGGAGGACCAGCATTCATTACACCCAAAGTCACTCAAAATAAGCAAATTTGTATAGGATGCAGTCAGCTAAACGCCACCAGGGCTGATGGCGAGCACCTGTGGAAGCAAAGAGGATCCTCGGTGGTCAAGTGTTCTCTGTCCAGTTGCTTGGCTACATCGCTAAGTGTGAGCTGTTGCTCTTGCCAGCAACACTCCCAGCAATCCACATCTGCTCAGCTCCTCTCTCCTCGGCCGGCTCACCATAATTTTCATGGTAAGCCTATTCCATTTTCTCAGATAAATATAATAATGAAAATAGAGAATCCATTTTACATTTTTGTGAGGCCCTTTGATTCCTGTTCAACAAGTGAAGATCACACCATCGTGTTAGCCTTGATATTCAGTCTGCCGCGCCATGTGGTTGGTGTTTCAGTGTATGACCACCATCTGACCTTATAAGCATATCCTGGACACAGTTTAATGGGCTTCTCAGATAACTATGAATACTGTTCTTCAATATTAGACCCAAACTCAACATATGGTAGTTTTTGTTGTTGTTGTTGTTGTTTTCAAAGCTTAGGTGCCATGGGAAAGGTGAAATTTTACAAATTAAATTTATGACTCCTATCAAATGAGGTTATAAATGTAATGTTTAAATCAAATGGACTATCAACATTACATATTGTCTAATATAATTAAATTTTATTCCAATATATTAAAATCTTTTGGTTTTGTTCTTGTTTTTTAACCTAGGAAGATGTACACAATTTTAGCACATGATATCATTGTCATTGGAAAATAGTGGTTCAGTCGATGATATAGGTCTTCCTAATGATGTCATATTTCATTATAGGCCTTCATAAAGGTAGAATCTGTTAACATCACCACCACTCTCATGAAAAGCTTGGGGTGTCAGTCAACTCTCATGGGTAGATACATTTATCCCTAAGTTCTAATTAATTTTCTTGAAAGCTTATGATACCAGCATCAAACACTGCCTGCTGCAGTTACCTTCCTTGACACAAGAGTCTCATGTCTGTGCACATGAGTCTGATTGAGCACAGCTGGCTTTTCAACTGTTTTCTCCAGTAACACTGATGCTGCTGAAGGAACAGCTGGTGGAGCATCCTGCAGGCCACCGCACAGGGTCTCTGACTGAGCAAATACCCAGCTCCCTCACACAGCTCAGCCATCACGAAGAATGTTACAAAGATGCATCAGCAACAGTTTAAGCTTAACAACTTTGATTTCTTCATCAGAGATAATAATAAACGAAATCAACCCCTCTTCAGTTTCTCCTCATCAATAACAGTGCTAAATATACCAGGATTGGAACTATGGTTAAGTACCACTGCCTTGAGACATGCAAATTCCAGCAATGCTGCTGTCCATTTCGTTTGCATCCATGACACATCACATGCCAACGCACACACACACACACACACACACACACACACACACACACAAATGTTCACAGCTTGTTTGTAAAAGACAAATAAGGTCTTCGTTTTATGTAAAATGGCATGTGACCTTACAAATCCACTAAGAGAAGTGCAGATGTTCCCCAGAACTGTATTATTCTGAGAACTGTCAGCCACTGTAGCACATAGAAACTTTCTTCTGGAGTTGTGGAAAATAATGTGTGCACACACGTGTGTGTGTGTGTGTGTGCACACACATGCACATGCATACTGTGAAAAAAGCAGTGTTTTCATGAAGTAGCCACATTGTATGGAGAGCACTAAAACCATTGTCTCTAGACTGACAAGCAGCAGTCTACGCTACCTAATCAATGTATCTTTCAATGGAAATTCTTCAAACTGTAATGCCTTGAATAACTTCTGATTCTTAACTATATGTAAGTATTATTATTTTAAAATATATAAGTAAACACAAAAAGTTACGCCAAATTTTGAAAATGTACTTATTACCATTATTTTCAAAAGGTACAATGTTTTATGTGGAAGCGTATGGAAGTCAAGTGCTTACTAGATTCATAACTTCATGACGGAGATAAGGACACATAAGGGCATAGACAGCAGGCAGCAAGGGCTGCAGGACTCTTCTATGGTCTGCCCACCGTAGCTCACTCTCCAACACTGCATTTCCACATGTTCACTCCTTGAGCAGTTTCCCTGACGGTTTGCTCCCACCCAGGCATCAAGCTCGAGCTCTCCCATGAATCATCAGATATTCTGCACTCTCCCACCCGGGGCGTGTTTTGACACTACAAAAAAAATGATGATCTATGTAAATCCTAGTTTTCACTAAAATGCGAATTTTATAATGACGGATATGCATATCACCTGGGGTGATTCAAATTCAACATCAAATTCACCATTTTACTTTTACAGGGAGTAGGCAATTGAGGAGGAGGGATTAGGTACCTATTCCTTCAAAGAATGTCTGTATTTATCCTGCCAAAGAGATAAATTCATTATACATTTAATATTTCCTTTCTTTTAATTCAGTCAGCAGCAAAACTCCTACATCCTGCCTCATTATCCCAGCACTCACAGCGACAACAGCAACAGAGAAGGATGTAGTTATAAAAGGTAAGCGACTCGGGATACTGTATATCACTATTTGAAAACTTGGGAGGTTTTGTTTTGTTTTTTGAGGCAGTGCCTCATGTAGCCCATGCTGATCTTCAGTTCACTATAGAGCTGAGGTTGATCTTGATCTTCTGATATTCGCAGCACTTCCCATGGCAGGTGTGTGGGTCTAGGGATGGAACTCAAGGCTCTGCACCTAATGGGCAAGCACTGTATCGACTGAGCTCCATCCCCAGACCTGAAGATGTTATTAGCCCTAGGCCTTGAAGCTACTATAGAACTGTCCTTCTTATCATTCGATATTTATTAAAGCACACTAGTGGTAACAGTTAGGCTTCCCGCTTCCTGTGAAGCTAAAACCCACACTTCTATGAAAAACCATACAATCTTTCAGGTTGTGATTTCTTTCAGATCTGATAAGACACATAGCATTAGCAATACATGACTGAAGAGCTGCCATAAACAATGCCATAAAGAAAACATATTCTCATCCAGTTCTGACATGGAGGCGGTGGGGAATAGTGTCACCAAGAACAGACCTCTGGGCTGGGAAACATTTTCTGAGAATCTGAGGACCCATATCCACCTTTGCCAGCTTAAGATACTGCAATAGGATAGCATATGTCAAACAAAATGAAAACTTAAAATTCAGACATCATGAAGTCCTGACTGCTTCACGTGTTCAAGAATGAAATTTTATTATGTTGCAAACCAACTGACCAAACACGTGAGTGCTGGCCCTCAGCCACTTTCCCACAGCAACACTGGTGCCACGAAAACTATAGAGAATGACCACGTGCTCATCAGCATGGGGACGGGAGCTGTCACTGCCTTCTCACATTGCTTTGTGATGTCATTGTTTAACATGATCAGTTGGTTCTCATCCAGCATAGGCCCTGGGGATCTTATGTGTGACAACCAACAGCTTTGTCCAGTGGAGCATCTTAGCATAATGTTGAGGGACAGCCGGGCAGAGGAAAAGGTTGGCCTTCTATCGTGATCATCAGATACCCATCCATTTTGCCAGCACATGCACATACCTACACACATGACACAAACTACATCCTTGCATGAATGTGCAGTCTAAAAAAGGCTTGGGGTTGCCACAGCCAAAAGGGTTTACCTGTCCCAGTTTCCCCTCCACACAAAGAGAAGCTCACTCTTAAATAACTTCTACCAAGTCTATGAAATCGTGGATGTCTCATCTCACCCCTCAGGTCCATGAAAATGAAGGGCTGAGCATCTACCTCCATCACCACTTGCTGCCTGATGGCTTTTTACACGGCAGCATTAGGGTCTGCCTTCCATTTGCTTACTGCCTAGGTTGGTCCTCACCTTCTGAGGCCCTATGCTCCAGTCTGGGATTCATCTCTTGGGTCTGTCTGCTTTGAGCTCGGGCTATCCGTGCCCCTCTGGTTTCTGTTCAATCTGGCTGGCTCCAATGTCAGTTCTGTTGCCTTTGTTTAGTCACCAATCACGGGCACCATTAAGAGGAGACACCCCTGACTCCTCGGAACTAAATGTGGCAAGTGAGTCATTAAAAGAAGAGGGGGGGATTAAGTGATGTGGACTTAAACTACTTCAAATGTTGTAGTGTTGCATGTGTTCACCGTGTATCTTCCTAGTTTTAAAGTTTTGCTGTCTGACAGAGACCATTACAGACAACCACAATGGATCAAAATGCAGAATTGTCTTGATGGAGCATGTCATTATGGGGTTAGTGAGAAACCTGGCACCAGGGAAATTCCCAGGAATCTGCAAGGATGACCCCAGCTAAGACCCTAAGCAAAAGTGAAGAGGGTGCCTGAACTGACCTTCTCCTGTAATCTGATTGATGACTATCTTAATTGTCATCCTAGAACCTTCATCCAGCAACCGATGGAAGCAGATGCAGAGATCCACAGCTAAGCACTGGGCCGAGCTCCCAGAGTCCAACCGAAGAGAGGAGCGATAATATGAGCAAAGGGGTCAAGACCATGATGGGAATGCTACAGAAACAGCTGACCTGAGCTAGTGGGAACTCACTGGCTCCAGACTGACTGTGGGGAACCTGCACAGGACCAAACGAGGACCTCTGAATGTGGGTGACAGTTTTGTGGCTTGGGCAGTCTGTGGGGTCACTGGCAGTTGGATCAGGATTTATCCCTAGTGCATGAATTGATTTTTCGGAGCCTATTCCCAATGCTCAGTCTAGATACAGTGGGGAGGGCCTTGGTCCTGTCCCAAATGATGTGCAGACTTTCTTGACACCCCATGGGATGTTTCACCCTCTCTGAGGAATGGATGGGGGTGGGGTGATGGGAAGGTAGGGGGAGTGGCAGAAGAGGAGAAAGTGGGAACTGGATTGGTGTGCAAAATGAGAAAATATTTTTAAAAATATAAATAAAACAAAATTTAAAAATTCAGATTTGTGGAGCCTGGTCCCAAGAGATACATCTACAAAACAACTCCAGCACCTAAGGCACATTTATGAAGAGAAGTCAGAAAGAATGGAAGAGCCAGAGGATCAAGAAGTTTCCTAGGAGACTGTGTCTCCTAATGCCAGGCGTTACACCCATGAAGTCTCCTCAACGTGACTGTGTGAATGAGTGGACAAGGACAATATAGACGCGCTAAGGTGGAAGGGGAAAGCCCATGAGGCCTCACCAAATGGTCAGCCCTGAAAACATACACAGGACTAACATTATACACACTGGGCAGACTGCGTTTTGGAATACATGTATGTATATGTATAGATATGTGTGTGTGTGTGTATGTGTGTCAGTACATATGTATGCAACAACAGTTAATAAAAAAAGAGACCATGAATTTGAAAGAGAGAACAGAGGTATATGGAATGATGTGTATGGAAGGAAAAAAGGGGGGATGGTGTAATTATAATCTCAAAAACAGTAAAAACTTTTAAAAAGTTTTGTTGTCCACTCTAATTGCTATAAATATGTCAAACATATAAGACAGTTTCAGATGCACAAAATAGGCATTAAATAAATATTTGATCTTCTTTTTTAAAGGGAAAAAAATGGATGTTCCACTCTTTATTGGCAACTTCAGTGAGCTAAAAGGAAGGCAGACAAGGTCAGCAAAACATAAACTTGTTAGTGGGGAAACTTGGAGAGAAGTTGTCTTAGAAACAGTTCCGTCTTACAGGGACTTACTCCTAGAGGCTCCAGAATTACATTCTGAACAAGCTTTCCTAGTGAAAAAATTATCTCACTAATTAAGGCAGTCCTCCGGAAAGAATATAAATTTTGCCCATTTAAATAGGTCACACTAAAAAACACATCATTGAATATGGATTTAAAGTCATCATGTAATTAAAGGTCTTAAAATCCATTAATGTTTTTCATTTTATTCTTCTATTGTGAATGTGTCACAATATACATTTAAACTCTTAACAGTCTGATCTAGATTCTTTCTGACGTTGAGTATCAACAAACCCTCATTATTTCCAATGACACTCTGACCATGTCAGTGACACTTTACAATGATATGGATGATAATCTTCCTGCACCTCTTTGTTCATTTCTCCTAATTTAGAAGAACTCTAAATTCTAAATTTAGATGAACTCTCCCTGTGTTTTCTTTGCGCAGGAAGTTCATACAAACGCTAACTTATGAGTTATGATTTCCATCCAACATCAATATAGAATAAACAGATGCTATAGTTCCCTTATACAGAGGTCTCCCCTTCCATTTATGTAATAACTTATTTCATTAAAAGGAAATAAGTTAAGAAGGAGGAAGGAGAGAAGGAGGAGACATTCTGTTTGATTTACCTTATTTCTGCATGTTTGCCTCTGGAGGAAAGGGGACTAACTCTGGATAAATATAGTCCCTGATGTTGTAGAACCTTCCACATGTGGAAAAAAACTGCAACTCAGAGAGATGGGCAGAGTGAACAAGAGTAGTTACCCAGGTTACCCAGGTTCTAGCACTGATTGACAGTTGAATACCCCAATTACCTGCCCCTAAGCTTTCACCATTTGACCTGTATTGTGCTTTCTTCTATGTGGAGTTTTACTCATGAGATTGGAAGGGTCTCTAGACAACTTGGATTCTGTACCAGGCACCATAGGCCTCAGTCACTTGACACATCACATGACTTACAGACTAATGAACTGTGGACTAGCTCATTTACATAGGAGGATGAACTTCCAATGTTTTAAGACACTACTGTAGTTGACTACAGTTTATAGAATATTCAAAATCATGAGTAGAGCAAACTTTTAATGTTCCCAATACAGAGAAATAATAAATTCCTGTGATTACAAATATTCAAATCACTTTGATCTGATGATTATACATTGAATACATTATAAAAATATTATACTGAAACCTATAAGCATGTATTAATTAAAAGTATATTTTAAAAATATAGCCACATACAAAATAGACATGGAGCACCAGGTACTGCACCTAGGCTGAAGTAGGTTCTCTATGAACTACAAAATTATCAGAATCATGACTGGAAAGCTGGGGTTGATTTTTAAGAGAGACTCTTAAAATTTGCACTAAAATTATATTCATTCTATCAGAGATAACAGAGATTGTTCATTTTACAGTAATCCTGATAAATTATGAAAATAAAATTTCACATAAGTTATAAGATTATGCGACTTAGAACACTGCTACTAGAGATAGTGGAAGGACCATTGTTACAGCCAAACAAAAAAGATCAAATCTCAGACCATCCTTTAGGAGAGTGGAATCAAAACAATCATGGGTTAGCCAGGCATGGTGGTGCACACTTTCAGTCCCAGGACTCAAGACAGGCAGGTGAATCTCTGAGTTCAAGGCCAGCCTGGACTACGTAGTGCGTTCCAGGACAGCCAAAGCTTCATAGTGAAACCCTATTTTAAATCAACAACAAAACCCCCAAAACAAAAACAAAGAAACAAAAAATGATGGTGCAGTGAGGCACAGGATACCCCCGTGATTTTGGCAGTATATGTGTATATATATATATATATATGTATATATATATATATATATATATATATATATCCTCATTTCAGGACTGGGGGAATGAATTGGATATTCCTTGAATTTCTTTGGTCACATTGAATAAATCATCTTTCTGTTTTTCACTATTAAAACAAGAAAGAAAAATCAAAACATTTTTAAAAGTTATTCATTCATATTTACAGTATATTTTGCCTTCTAAGCAAACCCCAAACCAGGGAAATATTTAGTCTATGTGTGAAACCTTTTAAACAAATTAAATTGGCGTATGTCATATATAAGCCTGTTATGTAATTTTTGATGACTTTATTTAGCTGGGAGGTGGTACATGACAAAATCTGTATCTTGTCGGGGTCTTATTCAGTTGCGATTCAAATGACACAGTACATCTTGGGCTGTAATGTTCTAAGAACTGTGTACATTAATTCATAAAACATTTTTCTATGACCATATATTTAATGTCTGACTATATAGAGTATATGCCTATCTACATATGAAGATGGAGATATCAGCCACGATCTAATAAGCCTTAGGAGAACCTCTACGGAAGCCTATCACTACGTCTAGGTGATGAACTTTGGGTCAGAAGCAACTTTGATCCACTAGTAGGAACAAAGGGGAAACAACATTGTACAGTTAAATGCAGACAGGAGGGTCCAAAGGACCAGGTACCAGACTGTAATTGCTCTATAAAACCAAGAGAGTGTATGTGTGGTGTGTCTTGATCCCAACTTGTAGTCCTGCCTGATTAGCCAACCCTGATCCGGATCCCTTGAATGGTTTTGTTACTGCCCCTCAATGACTTCCTCTGCCTTGTGCTAACATGGCTGCATCTCAAGCAGTTTCACCACAGGGCACTTGACTTATTAAGGTTGTCACAGATTCTAATGGGAGGAGCATTGTGTCCTGGACAGGCACAGAGCAGGGCACAGCCCTCGAGAGTAAAGAGAAAGAGTGGAATGAAGGTCATATCAAGGTCAGTCCAAGGTGAAGGGGGATGAGGTGTGGAAGTGGAGAATTCACCTGGACAACATTTATAGTACACGTTACGTGTGAGAGTGTTTTCCCAGAAGTCTGTCTATGGTATAAACTATCATCTCAAGTGATTGTCAATATCATTTAAGAACAGGCTCTTATAAACAAGGACAAGAGGAAATAATTGGGACGCCTATTAAGATTAAAGTGGTTTATTTTTGTGTATGTATTTAAACTATGCCAGCAATGTAATTCTATAAATAGTTATGTGATGAATCCCATGTAATGCTTTACCTTGCTTCCACATTTGCTGTTTCCCAGAATCCTCCAGTGTAGTGTTACCGGTGAGGCTGGAGGGATTTTAAATACCACTCCATTTCCATATTAGACACAATGGAGCTAAGCCATTTGACATAATTTGTATGAAAATCCTTTAAACTCTGACTGCCTAGAGATTAAAGGGACCCAGAATGGACATAATACATACTAAATATAAATACAATCCATACGTTTCCACTCTTCACAGCAACCTTAGCAATTTATATAGGCAGTTGTATAAATTATATTTATAAAAGTATAAATATAATTCTGGGAAGTGTGTGTGTGTGTGTGTGTTAAAATAAATGTATTTTACTTAAATTAAGAATTAAATATACACAATTTATTCTAAAGCTGAAAAACATGGGCTGTTTTATTTTTTTACAGATTACTAAGGGACAATTTTAATGTAGTTTTAATATTAACACCTGAAAATAGAGATAAAAAGTGATTTTGAACAACAACAAAGAGGAATAAAGAACTACAAGCAATGTGAATTTTTATGATGCTTGAAGTGCCTGGAGTTTTTCATTCCAGAAGCCAATTCCCCTAAGAATACACAGGAATGGAGGAAGCTGCAGCTGCAAGATCTCTTCTGTGCAGGGCCCCCCCCCCCAACGCTGGCCTATGCGTGATTTCATAGACTGCTACTATGTTTCCAAGAAAACTTTAGCACAAGGTATTTTACCAGCAATTAATCTTTCCCCCTTGCTCCTCTTCCCTTCCCAACACATTTAAGTTTATGTCTGGTGGCCCTGGGGTGACAGCAAAAGTCTTTGAGAGCCAACCAAAGAGAAGTTGAGCTGAAGATCTATTTAGCAAGTAAATTTCAAAATAAATGCACCTGACTTGCAGGTCACATCTGCACAGAATTACTGCTAGTCAGCTGAGTATAGGAATGCTTCTAGTAACATCCAGGATCGAGCCTTCAGCAGGAGGATGTGACACCCGACTGACAGAGTCATAATCATGGACCCACAGTACAGGCTGCTCCATACATGTACGGGGAGAGAGTTAGAATCATTTAGTTTCATGATTTCTGGATTTTATATATTTCATAATATTTGTCAGCTCATTAAAACTCATCTGGGCATAGGGCGCATGAGACAGACGCAGGAGGATCAGGGGTTCAAGGTCACCCTTGGATGATGAGTTTGAGACTTGCCTAGGTTACAGAGACCTGGTCTCAAACAACAAAACAATAAAACAAATAAACTAAAACATAGAACTTCTTCTGCCTATCTTCATTATAATACATATTTATTTTGAATTGACTTTCTAAGTCCCAGGTTGTTCACTTTTTAAAGACTGTTATAAATCACACTGCTTCAGGTCCACCCAAACCTGGTGCTCAGGGTTTGCTACATTTATGATGGAAGGTAAAATATTACTCATGGCTCCATTACTAAATGTAAAAGATCAGATTTGCACACTAAGGTAGTTCACAAAAGTTATATGTCTGTTGTCCTCTTTAAGTCAATAAAGTTTTTATTTTGTCAAACAAGTCACCAAAGGCCTAATCCTGTATAACATCAGTCATGAGTGACCAACCTCATAGAAAAAAATAACAAGTTGAAAACTTAGAGAAAAAAAAATGAATTCCAGCAAGACTTTCCTGGCAACAAAAGCAAAAGACAAAAACCTTATGAATTCAAAACAGTGAAACCAAAACCTTATATTTATTCCTCTCTCATTAAGATATGAAGATATTAATGAGAGAAGAATAAATTAATTAATTATCTCATTAAATTATTACAAAGTTGAGGTAATATAACTTCATTATCAGTGGAAAAATAACTTCTATCATGCATGGTACTTAAGCATATTCACAACTATCATTCTTCATAACCACATTGTCAAACAGAGTCAGGATATTGTGTTGGTTGATCTTGATGGACAACTTGTTGACCTTAAAACTGTCATAGAAAGAAAGCTCTGGACCTATCTGTGAGGAACTATCTAAGCTAAGATAAATAGGGCGAGAAGACACTGTTCCCCAAGTGTGGCTATTTTGTCACAGCAATAAGAGAAGCAACTTATGCAGCCTCTGACAATTGTTTTGGAAAGGTTCACATACTTACAAATACTTACATAATAAAACCAGAAAGTGACAGTTTAAATAAGGATGACTTACAAGACTGGTATAAGATCACAAGCCTGTAATCACAACAATAGGCACTCGGAAGGAGGGAGATTGTCAAATGGAAGGGTAGCCTGGGTTTTGCTACATGGTGACACCTGGTCTTTGTCATCCCATGATACACAGACACAAACATAAACACATGGGGGTTGAGGAAGAGAGAGAGAGAGAATGAGAGAAAGAGGGGGGGTGCCCTACAGAGGAAAGCGAAATTACCATTTATCAGACTGCATTTATTACCCATGTTAGTGCAAGAAAATTGAACTTTTACCTACTTTATTAGCTGCAAATCTAATCAACTCATAAATGGATTAAACAGTGTTAAGAAAGCCCTGAAATTCTGAAGGTATTTGAAGAATGCATAGGTAAAACACTATAAGATATGGGCTCGGTTAGAGTCTCAAAAAATGAAAGAAGGAAAAAACCACAACAATACACAAAGTACTGTCTGGCATTCTCTAGATTACTTCCTACAAGTTGTTTGACTTTGAAAATTTTAAAATAAAATCCTTTATTATGCATAAAAATATAAATATTTTTTTAAAAAAAAGATACAGTCTTAGGTAATGGAAGGAGTAGACAGGGGAGATGGGGAAGGAGAATAAGGTACAGGGATAAATCAAAACAGAGTACAATGGCATACATTTATAAAAATGGTGGATCCCATCACTTCAAAAACCTGTGTATTTTTATTATTCATTCTTGGTCTGTCACACTCTGTGAGTGCTTTTATTTCCTACCTGTACAAATAAAAGAAGACTAATGCAGCCACTTAAATGCAAAACTTCCTACTGAGACAAGATATTAAAGTGAAACAACATTCATTTTGGTGGAAACCCTGAAGGGTAAAATTTAAATGGTTGTCTGGGATAGGGCACCAAAAGCATGCAGTCGGAACCGACCGACGGGTGGGTGCTCAAATCAGTTTGCAATCAGGAACCCACTGCTCACTTCCAATTATGTAAGAGTGGATAATGAGCCCATCAGAGGGCACTGCTCTGGAGAGAATGGCCAGGGCTTCCTGCAACCCCTCCTCCTCCTGGCAGGGCAGGAGTTTATTTAAGGTACAAAGCTGGCGGGAAGGCCTGGCTCTGAACAGCGAACAACTGGAAAGATGCATCACTGTAACTCCTGCTGCTTAAGAAGAGCAAGGATAATTACTTTACCCCTGACTAACGGGGATGAAATTAAGGTAGGCTAGCTCTCTTACACTGCAAGGCCAGGAGTCTCTGTTGTGGCTGAACTATGTTTCCAGCAAGAGTAAAAACAAACTATGCGTTTCTTAGGATGGGGTTGTCCTGTGAGGAAAGAACAATGCCCAAGGGTGTCTGTTTGGGAGGCAAAGCAATCGTACAGGGTGGAATGCATAAGCAGCTAAAACTGTAAGTCAGAAGACTTGAAGAAATGGCATTTTCCCCCTTTAGATTAATTTACTTCACTTTATATAATGCGGGTTTTGTCCACATGTATGCATGCCACATGCATGTATAGTGCTCTCGGAGGTCAGAAGTGCTGGGCCAGATCCCCTGGAACTATAATTACAGATGGTGGTGAGTGATAATTACAGATGGGTGCTGGAAACTGAACCCAGGACCTCTGCAAGAGCGGCTATTGCTCTTAATCACCAAGACAGCAGTTTTCCAGTATCAAGGAAATGGTATCTTCGTTACTGTTCTAGATCCTTTATCTGACTCACTGGAGGTGAATGAGCCGTCTTCTGCCTAGGATGCTGCGTCTCAAGCAAGTGCTGCATCGTTTAGAACATGTGTTGGACATTCATGTGGCATTGCAAATGGGTTAGCTCTAAAGCAAGAGCTTTTTGCAAACCTGCCAGGCTCAAGATCACAGTTCATAAGGAGGCATACATAATCAATGTCAACAAAATTGACTCTGCCTCCTTCTGCAAATTTCTAAGGTAGCAAGCGCGAATCTGTCCTAGAGTTAGGAATCACTCCATAGAAGCAGCAGAGCCACTATCGGCCTGCTAAGTGGAAGTGCAAATGCCATCAAAAGCGATCTCTAATCTGTTAGTCCACACATGCATCAGGATGAAAACAAGGTTTCTCAGCATCTGGACGGAGTCAGAGGAAGCCAGGCCTTCACTGAGTTTTGCACATTAGTCCCATTACTAGCTAACTCTGAGAAATAGAACAAGGGTATTGGCTCCTTAAATCCTGAGACTAAAAATTCTGTCAGGTGACTTGGAAATATGTGACAGAAGCCTCTGTGGTACATCCTGCATAAGCCTCCTAGAGTACAGCCCTTACGTGCACAGCCCACCTGCCTCCCACCTGCACAACCCACCTGCCTCCCACCTGCACAGCCCACCTGCCTCCCACCTGCACAGTCCACCTGCACAGCCCACCTGCCTCCCACCTGCACAGCCCACCTTCCACAGCCCACCTGCCTCCCACCTGCACAGCCCACCTTCTACAGCCCGTCTGCCTCCCACAAGGTAAATCTTTTTCCTTCCTTTTCAGATCTCAGGTCCTGAGATTATTTTTTTCCCCTATACTGGTTTAAGTTTCCCCTATTATTTCTTTGAGAAATTATACATTTTCATAGAAATTATGAATGCATTTCAACTAAATGAGAAAGAAAATCTCCTAAAGCTTTACTTTGTAAATAGATGGTCACTGACAGCTTCAATGCACACCCGGCCAGTGTCTCCCTATGCGCACACAACACACTACATGGGCTTTTGTTTATGTTTGTAAACTAAATCTTCCTTGGATGATTTCTTGGTACGGAGAAACTGCAGGATGGAACAATTAAAAGGCGCATGAACTGAAATTGGGGTTGAGAGGAGGCGAAACAGATCATAACAAATCACTGCTTGCTTCCCAAGTGTAACTCCATTTACAGAATCTAATTGACTCCATAAAATGGGGAAAAATTGAGTAGAACCAAAATTAATTATTCTGACAAAAGGGAATATTTTAAAAGAAAACATAACAAAATACTACACTAATAAGGCACAAGGGAGGGCGCCTGTGGTGACAGAAATAAAATTCTGGGTGAAGTTTCTGAAATTCTGTTGACTTAAGCAAAAATAAAAACAATGCCATCTTCTCTTAAAAATAACTTCCTTCATAATTTATCACTATACCATAGCCATCAGTGTCTACTGCTTGGGCAAAGCAACAAGATCTAACCTAGCAATAAAGATGCAATTCCTGTCACCTTGTAATACACAACCAAGAGTGGACAGCTCCTGTGGTTCAGATTTTGATCAATCAAGATAATAACCAAAGGATGATGAAAAATGGAGAAACGATCCCACTGAGAATCCAGGGGCTGTAGTGCACAAGCCACCTGAGGCTTGTGGGCGGCTTATTCGGCACACTGAGTGGTTCTCCATCTCTCACTGCTCACCGCTCAGCCTGCTTTATTTGTTAAAGGCCTGGCATGCCGCCAGCATTGCACTTCCCTGAAAGCTTGCCAATACCCTGTGCTACTTTAACGAACATACGGAACTGGCCCAATGTGTGGCCGCTGGGTCCCTTGACCTTCCTGTCTCTGCAGATCTACTTCTCACTCTATCTCAGTCATCACTCTTGCTCCCCCCTCCAGTACCAGAATGTTAAAATTCCCAGTCTTTTACCACTAACTACTCACTTTCCACATTGCTGCCAGATCCCATTTGCCCCAGGGCTAGGTGCAAGCTGGTGAATTCAGCTCAGTGCTAAACCATAAACTTACTTAGAACATTAAGGGTTTTTAGTTTGTGTCGTGTATGTGTGTTTATGAGTATGAGTATGTCTAGGTGTGGTATGTCTATGTGTGCTTATGTGTGCATATATGTGTTGGGGTAGGAGATGTGGAAGTGTGGGAAGCACTGTATACAGGATGTGTGTCATGTGGTGTGTGTGTGTGTGTGTGTGTGTGTGTGTGTGTGTGTGTGTATCACATGTTATGAGCTTTTTAGATGACAATACTATGTGTCAGTGTCAAAAACTTGGACAACCTGACAGTAAGTACTGAATCATAGATATGGAACAATCTTAGCTGAGGGCACTTGGAAAAAAAAAGTTACAAGGTCATTATGACCTCCTTCAGTTTCTTTATTTAAAAGTTATTGTTATTTGTGTGTCCGTGTTTGTGCAACCACGGGTGTGCTTTGGCAAGGGTTTGGGGAGAACACCCAGGGACTCCAGGAAAGGGTATCAGATCCCTTGGGACTAAAGTAGCACATTAAGCTGGGTCCTCTGGAAAACTCGGAACCAGTGAGCCATCTCTCCAGACTCTCACTTCTCTCCTTTAATAGCAGATAGGAAGATGCTCTCCCTCCAGCGGAAGGAGAGTAACGTTCATCATCTAGGACTGAAAGTCAAGGCTGAGAGACTGCTGTGCAGGACTAGCTAAAATCAGTCCTACGTTTAAGCTTTGCCACATGACCTGGTTGCTTCTTCCCAATTTACTATTTTAACCCCAACGCTAACTCTGTGTCCAGTTCAGCACCTAGGTCTGATTGACTTCTTGGACTCCTGGGTTTCCATCTCTTTCCCAGGGCGCTCACGTTGTGTGAGACATGTCTAAGGTGTGTGAGACATATCGTAAGTATGTGTGCTCTCCCCACCTCCTTGTCTCTCACGCCAAGGAAATCACCAGGCCCAGTTTAAAATAGAAGTTTGACAACAGGAGGTGAAACCCTTCCTAGATCCTTGCACCCCTCTGCACATTCCCATTATGGGTCTGCTGCTCCAGAGCGTAGTCTTTCAAGGCAGCATGCTTAAAGATTGCTATTCCCAGCTATGTCTCCCACTCACTATCCAAGTTCAACTTCTTCACAGCACTTGCTAAACATGTGACTTCTTTTCATTCACAAGGGTTTCTTTTCTAAGTTTTTCTTCGAGACAGCATGCAGAATAAGAGGATATATGTTGTTTGTTTGTTTTTTTGACCTACTGTTTTATAATCATCAGATAATTATGGTACATAGCAAATATTCAATAAATATGGATTAAATGGATTAAAAAATAAGGAAGCAGTGGTACAAATAAGGACATTTAATTAAAAGGTAGAGGTCATTCACAGTAGAGTTTAGATAACTCCCTTCTTCAAGGGCTGCAGAAGCAAGAACATTATCTGGCCTGTTGATCTAGAACAGTGGTTCTCAACCTGGTGGTCATGACCCCTTTGGAGTTAAAGATCAGATATTTATATTACATTTCATAACAGCAGCAAAATGACACTCATGGAATAGCAATGAAATAACTTTATGTAGTTAGGGGTAACCACAACATGAAGAACTGTATTAGGAAGGTTGAGAATCAATGTTCTAAAAGTTACTGTAAGAGTCTCAACCCAAGGTTATTTGATAAGAACCTTAAATCATGAAAAAGAACATACAAGCCTTGGCCTTAGAAAACAACTATGTAAGTTCTAGAAGTGCTCACTGGCAAAGATAGAATACACATTCTTATACATATACCATCTGACTAAGACCTGAATGACAATACCAGTTCACATGCCAATGGAGATGGAGGAAATCGCACAAAGCCCCACCTCCAAATAATGTCACAGTGGTTACTGGCTGCTGAGAGGAGGAGGTTCGGTCTTCTCCAGGGATGACCCTCAAAACTGGTCATTCAATACCAATGTACCACACACACACACACACACACACACACACACACACACACGTCAGTAATTTGTGTATAAAGTTAGCAATTAAGGAATAAAAAGGTCATGGGTTTGGGAGGGAGTGTGGGAAGGGAGCAGGGGATAAATTGGAAGAAGTGGAGGAAAGGGCTGGCAATGATAAAAATACAGAACTAATCTGAAATTCTCAAAAAAAAAAGTATTAAGAATACAAAGTCTTGATTATTGTCCTCGAATTGAAAAGATAAATCAGTCAAGATAAAAACAGCCCCATATACACAGCGGAAAAAAAATGGCCCTCCATGGCAGCAGAGCAAATGCAACCCCAGAGGAGTCATCACAACCTGGCACTCGGGAGGTGGAGCAGGAAGAAGGTGAGTTTGAGGCCAGCCTGAGTTACACAGTAAGATCTTATCTCAAACAACATCAAAAAGCCAATTTTTAAAAATTCAGCTATACAATAGTAGCTCCTCATGAGAAAAACTGTCATGACAGGAACGGTTTCAAAGGTTATAGCAACAATCCGAATACGGACTAATCCACAATTTCTTAGTTCCGTTATAACTGAAGATTTTTCTCCCACCTGTCAGTTCTCAAATAGCCACTCATAGGCTTAATATTAGTTTCAAGCTCTTTGGCCGATGACTCAGGCTTATTTCTGGATAGCTCTTACAACGTAAATTAACCCATTTTTATTATTCTATATTTTACTACAAGGCTTATGGTTTGTTACCTGACATCCTGCTTCTCCGGTGGCTGCTGATGTCTCCCAGACTCTGCCTTCTTTTTCCCTTTATCTTTCCTTGGATTTCCTGCCTAGCTCTATTCTGACTGACTATTAGCCAAATCAGCTCCTTTATTAACCAATGGTAATAAAACATATTCACAGCATACAGGGGGGTATCTTGCATCATTCCAGTCAACTGAAGATTGATCTATCCCAAGGCTCAGTATCTGAGTCGCCATTATAAGTCCTCAGAAGTTATGCTCAAACAAACCCTTTCAGCCCTGAGTCGTTCTGTGCAGGAACTGCTCAGGAGGTAGGTGGAGCCACACAACAGAGACCTTGTGCGCTGGAGTCCTGGGAGTCAGGAAGTTCTTCAGCAGGCCATGGGAACATGGGGCATCTACTAAACCTCTGGAATATTCCTTCAGTTCTGAAACATCAAGTCACCGTACTACAGTAAATGTGCTGAACTCCAAACCCTTCAGGTGTCTCTTTCTCTTCAAGACCCTGGAGGACTCAAGAAGACTTTCAGCAGTTGTGTGATTCAACTCTTGGTTTTGTGATCCTTAAATTGCATTTAGTTCAAGGGCATTTCCCAAGCCTGGTATACTTTAAAAATATTTATTTAACACATGCCAACATGTTGGAAGCTGAGGCAAGAAGATCATGAGTTCAAGGCCAGCCTGAGCTGCGTAGCAAACTGCAGTCTCAAAAAATCCAAGGGAGCATACGCAAAGCTCTAGATATGAGTGATATCATTTGACACACACACACAGAGGAAACAGAAAGCTGCGTGTGCAATAAGTATGGTACACATTTGTCTTTTACAAAATGAACGTACGATCATGTCACCAATACTCAGATCAAGAAACACTGTGAGCCCCAAAAGTTCCCAGCCCTGCCTTCTACGCCACAGTACCCATACTCTGCCTACTAAGAGACGAGGGGCAGCTTGTTGTTATACTTCAAGTAAAACTAATACACAGTCTACACTGAGACTTCAGATGTGCTGGGGGTCCTTTATAGCAATACCAGAAAGAGAAAATAAAACAAAACAGGGATGGGTGGACAGAAGGAGAAAGCACAGTATGAATGACCACTAATGCCAAAGCAGTAAAGCTTTTCAAACCATGGTATAAGAAATATAATTTACTGTCTGATCGCAGAATAGATGAATAGAGGGCGAGGTCAAAAGAAGCTTAGGTTTGCCACTTCCGAAAAGCTTGCTAAGAATAAAAAAATGAAAATAAATGGTTTATTTTATCCATTTATTTAATAAATGGTTTAGATATCTGGTGATGGTGAATATATGACGCTTCTTTCCAAAGACTGACAAAATTCTCTAGACAAAAATGTAAACGATGGATTTCATGATTAAGAAGGTGTTTGAAGGCTTATCCCCAACACTGCGAGGACAACAACCTCACCTGCCAGAGGTGCCGTGGGTATCACGCGCCCAAGAGCGACCGACCTTTCCCTTGAAAGAATAATAAATAGATGAAAACACGTAAAAGGAAACAGAAACACAGGTAAGTCTTATCATGGAACCCATGGAGAGGGAAAAAGCAAAGTTTTTTAACTTACATAACTTTATGCAGTAAAGTATGGTAATTCTCATTTTAAAACCAAACAAAAATATACCAAATTCTTAAATGGGGAAGAGTACCAGCAAGGATACACCAACCTTTCACTCCAATTAAGAAATAAATCTCTTACACTCATCATACAATAGTCTTTAGAGGTCAACTTCACAGCATCTGTCAAAGAACTTTTTTTTTTTTTCGGAGAAAGACAACCGAATCCAAACCATCTATAACCAGCCAAAGCCATGGAGAGCAAAAAGGGTGAGTGATCTGAAAAAAGAACCTGCATTTCTAAAATAAACCAAAGATACCTGGTGATGGTGAATGTACGATGCTTCTTTCCAAAGATTGACAGAATGCTCTAAACAAAAATGTAAACGATGGATTTCATGATTTTAAGAAGGCGTCTGAAGGCTTATCCCCAACACTACGAGGACTAAGAACCTCACCTACCAGAGGCGTCGTGGGTATCACGCGCCCAATAGCGACTAACCTTTCCCTTGTTGGGCTCGTTTTGTTTTAGTTTAGAGAAACAGTTTTCAAATGAATAACACATAGACTGCGAAATCATCCTCTATGCTAATAATTTCCCCTCGGCTACTTCTCTTCTACATTCTGCTCAAGTTCTTCTCACAGGTCAGATTCTGTGGAAACAGATGCTGAAATGTCATGTGTGGTGCACGATATTTTTAGAGGGGGGAAAAAAACCTCTAAAATTATATTCCTAGAGCTGGAGAAAGAGAGAGCATAAGCCAAGCCATATAAGAAGCAAACTGAAAGCCAATCCAAAAAGGTGTTGCGTTAGTTGGGAGCTTTAGGGAGGTTTCCATTAATGTAGCCCACAGTTAGAGTCGGAGCTCCCATTGCGGTCCTCAGATGTGAAATGCCGCAGGAGGAATGTGAACTCTTGAGGGCCAGATCTGTGCACCTGAAGCAGACCCTGACCTAGAGTCTGTACTAGCTACTATGGTTCTTCCTTAGAAAGCGATCTGAATAGCTGTCCCAGCGCTTTTCTGAGGCAAAGCTTTGAAAAATACCTTAGCAGTAGGTTAACGGGTGGGACAAGAGAATGAAGAGGGCATAGATTACTGCATGTCTGGAATATGTTCCTCTTAATATCACCTAGTCACGGGCTGCTGCTTTTGACAGATGAGGAGACTATGGCATATAGTGGGGAAATGAGCCTTGCCATATCAAATTAGGACAAAAATCCCTAGTGTCGCAGGAAAATCTGCCTTTAGCCTGAGTGTGGGTGGCTCTCCTTAGAATGTTCTGAGGCAAACATTGAGTGAAGCCCCATCGCTCCAAACCAGGAGACAGAGTGACCTCTTAGTGAACAGTCTGATCTATGAAACACCTTTCTTGGGGACTGAGCATGCAGCTGTTACCAGCTAAATAATCTTTACCTTTTCCTCATGAGTTAGGTAGACCACAAAGACCATGACCCTAATTTATAGTCAGAGATCCTCAACAATAGGAACGCTCACAATTTTCCTCCAGCCATTCATGGGTTAAAGAATACTGGAAGACTGGGGAATTCTCAGCTCATTGCTGACTACTGAAGCAACTGCTCACTTTCCTACCAGTGACCCATGAATGTAAGCTCCTTCTCTCCTCCGCCTTTTTTCCTGTCTTGTATGATACTGTTTTGTGCAAGGTGAAAAACCAAGAAACTGGATTTTCTTTATTTTCAGTCCAAATGCCATAAATGACATAATCAGTCCCAAGAGCACATTTGCTAACCACCAGAAAATTCAGTTCATCACCAGGTACATATTGCATCTCAAATTACATCCTGAATTCATTCTCTGCAATAAATGATCATAAATTGAATGACGAAAAAAAAAAAAGATGGCTAAAGACCTGTTTGAAGTACATTTAATTAAGTGGTCTATTGGAATTTAAATAATTGACATGTGAATTAATATTTTACTTAATTTAAAAAGAGTAAAAAACAGCCTTCATGGGTTTTACTTCACTAATTGGTTAGTTTTATAATTTCAGTATAAATGTTTCCTTAATTTAAGAAATAGCTGTACTCAGAACCACAGCTCTCACAGGGCATCATGGTACAACACATGTAAACCCAGCACTCTGAGGCAGAAGCAGGAAGATCCCTGTGAGCTCATGAGGCTAGTTTACATAGTGAGTCTCAGGACAGCCAGGGTTATATAGCAAGATCCCATCTCAAAAAAATGGGGGGGGGGAATCTCAAAAACTACAGGGGCACGTGAATCGCATCTGCCCTTTCTTTTCCTTGTCTACAAGATGAAAGAAGGTGTTTTACAGGATACTACGGTTCAGATATGGGTCACACTTAGAAAGGTCTCTATGCTTGAACTACAACAATGACACTAAGAGGGAGCAGAAACTTTACAAGATGGGTCCACTGGGAGGTGTTTAGTCATTGGAGACCCCACCTTTGCAAGAGAGCGAAACATCAAAGGAATGCACAGGTTACCAGGAGATCAAGTGGTTACAATGTGTGCTGGGCGATCCCCATTGGTCTATTTGCTTTCTCCTATGCAATTGATGCTAAGCAATACCATGTTCTTAAGCCCCTAGAGATCAAAACAGATATGGAATAGGAACACACACACAGAGAACGTGTGTGTGTGTGTGTGTGTGTGTGTGTGTGTGTGTGTGTGTGTAGAGAGAGAGACAGACAGAGAGAGAGAGAGAGAGAGAGAGAGAGAGACAGAGAACTTCGTACCACAGTAAACAAGCCTAAGGGTTCAGCAGCTTGACGTTAAAGACAAAAAACAATATTTTGTTTCAGTGAATTCATTTTTAAAGCAAATTCTAAATACTAGTCTAGAAAGCAAGGTGTATGAGCAAAACAGGCATAGACATTTTTTGAATTGATTTAAAAAGTTACACTGACATTTTTCTAAGCTGCAAAATGTTCCCATTTACTATTCCTATACATATTCACGATCTGTAAGTCTTTTAACTCAGTTCCCTCCTATCTTGTCCTGTGTACAACGAAGAACAGGCCAAGTTTGCCTGCACACGTGTTTCTCTACTCCAGCCAAGTGTCCAGCTTTCTCAAATAATATCGTACGCTGCTGAAATCACACAAAGACGTTTCATTTGGCACCTGCTTTATCTGAAATGAGGAATTCTACCATCTTGTCCTAGTTCAGGCAACACGACTGCTCCTGTACTACTATCATTGCGAATGAAGTTTTCATTCCGACATTCTGCCAACTATGCTAAAGTGAGTCACTGGAGCTGCTGGATCAAAGGAGGGTGAAGGGCATGGCTGCAGCAAGCATGACTGGAGCCCCTGTTTACCTTGGAGATCTAAATGGCTCCTAGCTTCCCCATGTCCAGTCATCTGCCAGTTCCCTAAACACACATGAGTCAGATGATCAATAAACCCAGAAAACAGAGAAGGCGGGGACAGGGGAGTTAGTCAGCGTTCCTCCAACATCCGAAAACTGCCTTTCGAAATGAAAGGCAACAGAAGTCACAGAAAATATTCAGACTGCAACCAATACTATACCGAGCTTTTTTAATGCACCATTCATGACATTTAATCGGTGATCTCAGCTCCTTGTCATGGGCTCTGTGAACTCATTTTTCCTACCCACCTCTTATCACACAGATGAGAGAAACTATTTCAAGTGGGTGTAATGGCGTCGTTTCAAGCATTTCAAAATCCTCCACCACCTGCACAGGAAACTCTGACTGAAAACCAGACAGGCTCCTGTGGAGCAGCAAGGGTGGGGGTGGTGGGAGGAGTAGGCCAGGGTCACGTCTAGTTATCACACAGTAGAGTGAAATCAACAAGTGGGACAGGCTACTCCCGGTGAAGACACAGGACATTGTTGCTCAGGCCCTTGCTCCCTAAGACACAGGCTAACACACTGATGACTGTCATAGATGTACTGTGTGAGCCATGCTAAAGCTACAGTGACACCAAGTAGACCCTACCTCACAGAAGCCCAGTAGACGAAGAATGAAAGCCACACGGGCAATGAACAGTACATAACGTAAGAAACACCCGGCACAGGAACTTACTTAACCATTGTGGAGACAAGAGAGGAAAAAATAGAAGCAAGGAATAGGTGAAGGAGGATTTGGCCTTGTAAGTGAGTACAGAGGTTTTTCAGTGACTCATACTCAGGAAGAAATTCACTCAGGGGGTTTGGAGAACAGTAAGGAGTATGCAATGTTTGTCTGTGAACCACAGCCTCAAATGTGAACCAGAAATAGTTGACTTAGCCCCATAGTAAATAGCCTGGATGTTCTAGTGCAGAAAAGGCCACATGGAGCTCCCAGTGGACATGCAATTGAAAGGATGTAGTAGCTAGAATTTTGTATGCGAGGCAGTGTAACTAACACAATGGCTCAGTGTCCTGACATCTGAGGTAAGCTGTTTGGGCTTTCAGGTTAGCTCTAGCAAGCACTGAGGAGATATGCCAGTAGGAGAAGCCTCTGACCTCTGACCAGGCCTCAGTTTCCTCTTCTGTGAAATGACAATATGAACACCACCTATTCAAAAGGTTGTTAAGAGAAATTTCCATATAAAAAGCCTTGTACATAAAAGGAAGCAAGGTTCTCTCTCCCAGATGAGGGTTAGAGGCCTGCCACACACATCATAGGCTTGAGTTGAACCCACACAGTGGCGAGGACCAAACCGACGTTGGACTTAGATATAGTATCTACACACATGCTCGCACGCACTCACACACATAGTAAAGAGATAAGTAAAATAAATTTAAAAGAAAAATTCTCGATATCATTTTATTTTCGAAAAAGAGTTGATTGTGGAGTACCAACCAGAGGGAAAAGGAGTATAGGGAAAGAGTTCAATTAGGATGCTACTGAAATTTTTATATGAGAAAATTAAGGGAATTTGAGAACATTTCTCTGTACAGATATCCATACTCATTCATTATGTCATACGATTAACACAAAATCTAAAATACAGCCTAAGTTGCTGTGGATGCATTTCAGCTTTGTCTGTACATATGTAGGTCCTGAATGCAGTTCACAAACGAAATACACGTGTTTCCTAGACACGACCTAGAAAGCACCACTCGCGAATGAATAATTCGAAATGTAGTAAGCTGTAATGCAAATGACTTAAATGATGATTTTTTTTGCTTCTTTGTCTATCAGGAGACTCTCAGATAAGAGACAGGATGACAGTGTACCCACTAAGAGACGGCATGAGTCACAGTGCCTGAAGTAGAGGCCAGCAGAAACCGGGGGAGCTTCTGGTTTCCCAGCTCTCTTTCCTGCTCACAAAGTCTCAATTACTGGAAAAAGTTCAGAAATCTTTACCAAAAAAGCCCATTCCGAATCCTGAAATTCTACTTCTCAAAAACAAAGTAAAATAAAATAAAATAAAAACATTGCTCACCAGCTTAGAAATAACATCTAACCCTCAAAACGCTACACTGTCATTACTTCTAAAAATAAGCTGAACGAATCAAAGTCTTGAGGTCAGTTTCAAGTAATGTGCTGTGGCAGGCACAGGAGCAGTGGCCCCATTCTGTCCCACAGTGGGCAGAGGGCGCAGGACAGATCTGCTTTTCCTCACTTTGGACACCATCTGCCGAGGGCCAGCTGCTGCTCTCTCTGCACAGGTCTCTGGGTGGAGGCTCACATTCCCCAGGACTGGGCCTCTTCTCGTTAGGGAGGCACCCAGGAGAGCAAAGCAGAGAAAAGGCCCCCAAACCAGCAGTTTTTCCAAAAACAGCTAGGTGTCTCCCCTAATATCTGCCATCTGCATAAAGCTGAAACCACCACCAAGTGCAAGACTTCCACCTGTTCGGATCGCTACATAGATCCATCCAGCTTATCAAATTGGAAAATTGGAGTGTTCGTAGAACCTCCTGTTCAATGAAGGTTCGTAGATTCATTTAACCAACTACAAAAACTCAGATAAAGCAATCAAAATTATGATACTTCAGAGGAAACGAAGAAATTAACTTCATGTGAATATAGTCCTAAAATTCAGACTAGATTCACTTACTAGAACGCATAATGGACAGCTTTGCAAGTCAGTGTGTCATTGTTCTTTTCCAAGGAAACGACAATTAAAAAATAAAACAGGCGACAGCGAATGCTGAGTCACTAAAGTGTGCTTAATTTTAGACGACAATTTAAGCTATTAAGATGCTTCTAAGTCCCAAATAATAACATATACAGAAGGTGCCCCATAGAAATCCTTGTACAAGTATCTAAATAATTAGTCATGGAGAACTTTAAAAAATTTTCATTGCACATATTAAAACTGCTAAAAATTTTAGTTACGTTCTCTTCCTAATGTCCACAATGACGTCTTAAATCTTCTTACGAAGGAGTCACTGTGGAACCGGGCATGGTGGCACACGTCTGTAATGTTAACATTGTAGAGGTTGAGGGAAGAGGGGACTCTAAGTTCATGAACAGCCTGTGCTGCACAGTATGGCCCTGCCTCAAAACAAGCTGTCATGGTTCTTGTATCCCAGCTTCAACACATTTACTTTTACCACAGAAACACAAAGAATATAATTACTCTTTTCTCTGAGTCATTAAGAATATGTGAAATTAGATCTGCAAAAATGTTGAGCCATATGTCAGGTCTCTAGCATCCTATTTGGCCCTGGATATATTTTTAATATGATAATTGTCAAAGGAAGAAAAGCCTTCAGCCATGAATTCTCAGTAACATAGATAGCTTTCCCCCGGGTTTGCTTGTTTTGAGATAGGATCTTGCTTTACTGCATAAGCTTGTACAGAACCGCTAAGTTCAGCTGACACTTGTGCCTCAAGCTTCCCAAGTATCTGAGTCTAGAGGCACAAACCACTACAGCCTTCAGAGGACATGCTCTTATCGATATTGGTCAGTGAGACAGTTTATGCCAAACTTACACATGTGCCAATGTAAACTTACTAAGCTTCTTTCTTGTTTTCAATATAGATATTGAAATATATGAAATTGCTCAAATAGTGACCTTTTTTACAACTTAAAAGAATTTATTTTGTTTCGTTCTTGTTGTTGGTTTTCGAGACAGGGTTTCTCTGCTACTTTGGAGCCTGTCCTGCAACTCCCTCTGTAGAATAGGCTGGCCTCATACTCACAGAGATCCACCTGCCTCTGACTCCCAAGTGCTGGGATTCAAGGTGTGCACCACCCCTACCCATCTTAAAAGAACTTTTTAAAACAGAAAAATAGGCAAGTTTTAAAATATAAAACTCGAAGAGAGGATACAAGTTTCCCAGAAACACACACACGTACACTCTCTTACACGCACAATATATTAAAACATCTACAATAGTCACCAGAAAGCTAGCCAAGAGCACACACATTTTCTTCATTTGTACCAATTATTTTTTCTTTCAAATCAAAGTTCATGAAACTATTAATGTCTTTCCTTTCTCCTCTGCCGCAATTTGAGGGAAATAACCCTCATGCTGGATTTGCAGCCATTTATCACTGGAGTGGAAGAAGACATACTTAGGAGCATTCAGACACAGTGTTTTCTGCTCCACTAAGTATTCTGTTACAAATCACTAATAAGTTATAATCAATAGGAATCATCCAAGGAGTACAATGTCCATATAATACGGTTGGCTCAAAACGTTTTACCTAATACTGACAGGCCAGTTATGGTATTTTCTGTAGAGTATGGACACAAAACATTTTAAAAGCAAGTCTGGTCATGATTCAAATTAATTTGAGGTCTAACCTGCAAGAATGAAAAAGAATGTAGCCCTAAAAGTCACCAGTCCCCTTACTGGAGCACAAATGTCTGGAATGAACCGGAGGAATTTGTCCACAAGCTTGGAATTAACACAAGACCCCAAAGCAGGCAGTGACAAAATGTGCTTCATTCAGCAAGTACTGAGTTCCTATTGCGGCTGAACAGGGAAACTTTTCAGTCTCTGAGATCTTTCAACTGGCATCTGCTTTATGAGAACTGAGAAGCACAAGAATTCATCGGCTTCCCCTGTGCCAGAGGGTCTGGGCAACTTCTGACAGTTCCTGTCAGTCATGGTAGAGCAGCCAAAACTGAACAGGAAGTGTCCACTCTTCCTTTGCCCCAAGATGGAATATAAGATCAGCAGATCCTGTTTCCTTTATCTGTTCTTGTTTCACTTATCACAGAAACAAGCCATTATCAGATGGTTCTGTTACAGGACCATGCGTGATAGATATGACCAAATAATGCTGACATTCATAAAAGAACAAAATGGGGAGGGGGGTCTAATCAAATAAAACAACCACTGAGTACAACAACCTCAGCCAAGAAAAAAATATTTACTCTCTTAATGACCAAACAATGACTGAGTTCTTAACAGCAGTTTAATTTCAAAGACCTTCCAAAAAAGTCAATATATATACATATTTGCATATATTATATTCCAGAAGAATTTTTATATATATATATATATACATATATACATATATGTATACACATATGCATTTTTGGTTTTGTTTTTTGGAACTAGCTCTGTAGAACAGGCTGGCCACAGAGATCTGCCTGTCTAAAACTACATGTGTTACAAAGCTGTCTAAAATCTCTTATGATGTGAAAGCAACACAAGGCAAAAGAAATGAATCTGCCCATTACATCCTATGTGTCCTTCACCAGTAGGGCTGAGAATTCACAGAATTTCAACTAGAAAACAAGCTCTTTTCATAGAGTAAGACCCTGGAGACGGAGAGGGAGCATTTCCCCTCTGACTATGTTCACACTTACAGATGGGAGTAAGCTAGCTCTCTACTGCTTTCCAATTAAACTCCAACTTCAAGTATTTACACAACTGCTATTGTTGCATGTTTCTAAAATTCTGCTGTCACCCGACTTCTTCTCTAATTCCTAATAAACCCCATCATCCATGGCCCATCTCCACACAGCAGGCCTTAGGGATGTCCTTCAATGAGTAGGATTCATCCTCTTCTGCTTTCTGAGGTCAAGAAGTTTTCTTCCCCTCTTTAAGCTCCTGTCCTAAGCCTTCAGCCTTTCCCAATGAGGAGAAACAACTTTCCTATCAATAGTTAACACTCCATATCCCACATCTGTTTTTTAAAAAATACAGAGATATACATGAGAAAACTCCATACCCACATATAATAATGTCTGTCAATAGCATGATCTATTGCCATTTCAACTATTATTTAACAACTATTTAAAGATAGCATTCAGAAAAACAGACTGAGGCCTCATCGCTGACCTCCTTCTGTGGTGTGATGTGTGCTTGGCTTCCTCCATCTTCAGGGCTAGGGAACTCATCCCCCAACTGCTGCAGCTGAGGGAGCAGCTGGCTCTCAGCGCAGCCTTTCTCCGGGAAAGCTCTGGGCCAGAAAGACCTGCCCCAGCTGAGGAAACACTCTCAATAAAGGATCACTCTTGCATTTAGTAGTAGTTTTTGTGATACCATAAAGACATGTCCCATCCCCTAAAAGAAGGACAATGTGGAAGGGCCACCCTAACTTTGAGTCCACTGTAGGTCAGGCAGAGGCCTTTCTTGGGACACATTACAGATTTAACCCCTTGCTGTGTCAAGTTGTTCACATCACCCCCTCATGATATTGATCTAGAGCAAATCTTCCTAATAACACTTCTCTCACAAACCTCCAGCTCTGGCCCTGGTGTGTGGGGAACCCGATCAAATATAGATTCCTACATAAGTTGGCTCTTTTCAATGCCCCTGACCTCATTGTAGTCTTCTCTTTCTTTCAGGAATAGTTAAAGCCCTTTTCACCCCATCCTACTCTCTTTATTCTTGTCCCGGGTCTCAGTGTCCATCTTTCTTTGTCTCCTGGCTTATGTGTGCCTTCTTGGCTTTTTCCACGTGCCTGCTAAGCATTCAGGACTGAAGTGCTAGCAACTGTTCCTTACCGTTCGTTCTCAGGCACCTCCACTGTCATTCTGCTAATCTGGATGACATCACACTGACTTCCACCAGAGCCCTTCTCACGGTCCCAAACGATCACACTAATTGGACTAGTTGGGTAAAAGAAACCTGTTGCCACCCCCAGCATTCTTACACTCCTACTAAAGCCTTAAGTACTCGATGGCAGGGAACATGGAATCTTGTTCGCCAGTCTTCTTCCAAAGGCAAAAATAGTGCGCGGCACATAATAGGTGCCCACTAAATATTGTTCCAAGAATGAGGAACTTACTCCATAGGCATTAACTTTAAATCTAAGTACCATTGACGTCACATTAGAGGAGGAGGTCACATGTAGAAACAGCAACATGAAAATGACAAAAGGAGGCCAAACCAAGAATAACAACCTGAGGCAAGGGAACTTGAAAAAAAAAGACAAGAGCTGGACTCTGAAAATTTCAAATTATGATGACCTCGTGTGGCACCAGAAGATTATTGTGCATCGCAGCATGACTTCTGATTCATCTCCTTGCAGCTGTCTCCCGATTCCTGACTTGATGCTGGTGGATGTGTTGAGAAAACTACAGCAGAACAAAAGGCTGCAGGTCTACAGCCCTGTCATCCTGACCAGTGACACCTCTCACCTGTTGTTCAATGGCACCTAGCAAGGAGACTATGGGGGTGGGGAGAAAGTTCTGGATATTTTCAGTGGACAACTTGTGAAATAAAGAAAAGGAGTCTCTAATGATAGCAGCAGCCTACTGGGGCCCTAGACCTAGACTGAATTGTCATCAACTGTCCCCAAACAAGCTGCCACTGCAGAGAAACTATTTAATTGAAATTGCTACTATTTTATAACCAAAATTGCATTTCTCAAAGTATTCATTCAATCCTTTTCATATTGTTAGGAATTTCCCAACAGTCCACTTATCATTTTCCCATGCATGAAGGTGCAATTTCTCCCTCTGCTTAAAATAGTGACTACTCCCTTACTAACCGTGAAAATTTTCTGTCAGTCCTAGGCACCCTTTAATTTACATTATTTACTCAATGCATCCTCACTTATTCCACAGTGACCTACAAGTTGCTTGGAAACTAAGTACTGCCATTCTACATATGAATACTAATTACCTCACCGTCTTCAACCTATTGTCTCCTCTTTCTGAACACTTCTCTACTGGTGTAGTAGTATCACAGGAAATGTGATAGGAGTGTTTGTAAATGCCACGAGACCCAAAACCCTTAGGCAGAAACCAAGATTAGATTAATTTAGTGGACTAAAAAAGTTATTACATCGGACAGTAAGAATCAGAAGAGCTTCATATCTTTAATCAGGAAGATTATCTGCTAAGGTCATCTATACTCACAACAGCCCAGATGTTTTGAAGACATTCCCCATCAGCACTCACACATACATGAAAGGTTCCCTGAAACCTGAAGATGGAATTCCAGCATAGACTCTTAGTATCACACAGGTTCTACCATAGTTAGAAATGAAGGGATACACTTTATAAGATTAAACTGATGGGGAGATGGCTCACTGAGCACAGGATTTTGCCCTCAAGCCCGACAACCTAAATTCAGTCTCTGAAACCCAAGAAAGAAAGAAGTGGCTTCCAACAGTTATACCTTGACCTGCATAAAACACAGTTAACTACCACACACACAAATACACACACACACACACACACACACACACACACACACACACTTAAAAACAAAACAAATACTTTTGGGGCTAGAAAGATAGCTTACTGGATTATGACACTTGACTCTATGACTGGAGACTTGCATTCAATTCCCAGAACCACATGATAGAAAACAAGAACTAAGTCCTGAAAGTTGTCTTCTGACCTCAACCCAGGGAACACACACATGCGTGCACACACATACACACAATGCACCCACACAGACACATAAATGCATGCACCCCTACATGCATAAACATACGTATGCATTGCACATGCGCACACACACACACACGCATACACACATACAAGTAAATAAGTGTTTTTTTAAAAAGAGGATAAAGGTAACTATACCTTGTCCAAGTTGGAAAACTACGTACAAAGCCATATACAGTCTAAAAGAAGAATGGGCAATGCCTTCAGGCTGAGCAGAGGTTCATGAGCTGTGTCTACATTACAAAAGATTAATAATAAATGTTCAAGGGTGGTTGGGAAAGTCCCAATTATATTTGCCACACTGTTTAAATGGGCGACAAGGCAAATGCCAAATTGTGTAATCCATCTTTCATGAAGCCTGGCCAATAAATAAAATTCTGTGTGGCGCCTTAATACAATTCATGAATGAATTTTTCTTCGTATTCTTGAGGAAAGACAAAGAAAAATAGCAATGCATGAGATGAATAACGTCAACCGTGAAGCAACCTCGCAGGCAAGAATTAAAACGCTGCTAAGGAAGCCACTGAATAAGAGTTCTCGAGCAGCCTTTCAATCTTCAGTCTCTTGTTGTCTAAGAAAAGATGATGTCTCGCACTCAGAGTCCTTTCACCAAATCCTAGTGTCTTGTCTCAGTTTAGCATCCTCTGTGAATCGTGTTTATTCCATGTAGACGTTAAAACACCAATTCAACCTTATCCATAAGGGAGGAAAACGGGCATCCTTAGACCTCTTTAAATACACACTTCAAATATGTAACATCAAGTGGATAATGTCACTCCCTACACACAAAATGTCTATAATTTTCAGTGTTTGCGAACAGCTGAGTAACACAACATGTTGATGATTTACATTTACAGAGCGTTAATTTTTGTTGCACTAGATATTCACAGGAAACACAAATACCCAAATTAGTAACTATTTATATAGATATACTGGATACAAATCTATAAAATTTACACTGTTCTTTTTAAGGGTTTCATCATGTTCAGGTTGCCTTTGAACTTGGGGTCTTCCGGCCTCAGCCTTGAACATCAGCACAACAGTAGAATGCCTCCATGTCTGGCCAAGGGTTTCCTTTGTTGCCAATCATCTGAAATAAACCTTTTGAAGTTTCATTTCTATAATTTGCAGAACTTCTCACAGCAGTTTTCACAAAACCACAAAGTTCATGGCAGTTTTACTTCCTTACTTAAGCGGGAGCCTTGGACTTACTAAAACCAGCCTGACGCAGCTGTCTAGATGCTGGCACTAAGCTAACGTTGCAGACGGGCACCATCCACCAACCAGAGTGAATAAGACGATCTGAGAAAGAGGCTGGGGTAAATGAGTCAATCCTATATAAAACCAAGCAGCAGCAGCAGCAGCAATCCTGCCCAGTGTAGTTTCACGAACAGGTGAAGAATCTGGCTCGGTGGGCTTGCGAACTTGCTGTGCAAGCATGAGGGCCTGGGTTCAAATCCCCCGCAGCGGCACGTGTCCATAATCCCAGTGTTCCTACAAAGGGATGGCAGGCGGTGACAGGACAAAGACTCTTGAAAGTGAGGCCAGATACCTGAGGCTGTTCTCTGACCACACTGTGCCACACAAGTGCACTTCTACCCTTACACACCCATGTGCATACACACATTCATACACACACACACACACACACACACTTTAAAAGGCTTAAAAGAAAAACGTAATGATTTTTAGAGTCCTCTCCCTCACTATCTCAGGTCCCTCACTTACTGCTGCTGGAGGAATATTGTCAAGAAAGAGTCAAACCCTCACTTCTACATAAAAACCCCTTCTACTTGTTGGCCTCTAAAAACCTCCTGTGAAAACAAAATGACCTTTCGTGAGCCACACCAGCTGACTAGGGTCTGTGTGAACCAGTGGATACATCAGGAGTACAGGAGTCAGTCCCGGTGTCCAGGGAATGGAAGTGCTATGTGATACCAACTGACCTCAAACCGCGAGTTTCCTGACCTCTAGACCAATGAGAGTGGAGACACAGTCAAAGGCTTCACCAAAGGAAGATCTAATTTCTAGCCTGCGCTGAGTTATTCATGAAGCCTCAATACTAACCCCTGCTAATGCCTTCAGTCCTCGCAAGGAAGCTGCCTTCCACCTGCCATGGATGTGCTTGTTTTGGCAGTTAGTAGCCAAGAAAAATGTACCTGCAGACCATTAAAACACAGAATTTCAAGAAAAGATGGGCATTTTTGTGAATAAAACAGCCATCATCGGGGTTCCCAATAGCTCTAACTCTGACAATGTAGGTCGCATGCTCATTAACTTTGGAGTGACAGAGGAAGCAGGTCTGACTTCAGTGTTCCCCATGGTACCACATGAGCCTGTGGGGGCAGGACAAACAGGAAGGGCAGGTCTCCTCTGCCGCATGCTCTACCTCTTATCTGTATACTGAAAATCCATCAGAGTGTTGTCAAAAAAAAAAAAAGTAAGCTTTCTTTACATATCGAGAGACCTGAAGCACACTTGGCAGCATCTAACATTGTGCTCTTGTTGGCTTAGCTAGGCATGGCTGAACTTATCCAGCCCTACCCTGTAGGTTCCTCCTGTACAGGTTTATAGGCAAATCAATGGGAGAGGTATAACTGATGCAAAAGGAACTAAAACCCACAAAAGGATGCAGAAGCAAGTTTGCACCTTTCAATTCAGAATATAATCAAATCACAGCTCCTCATCTACCAAAAAGAGTCAAAAAAAAAAAAGGCCTCTCAAGGAGAGGAATCAAGGAATTCAAGGAATCAATTGATTACATCTCAAGGGGAGGAAAACAGACTTTCTTCTACACTCCAAAATTAGAGGATAATGGCTCTGTAAGTTGTCATTCTGGGATCGTGGGAACGTGAGGGTGAACAAGAAAGAAAAATAAAATAGAAAGGCGGAGGGGGCAATGGTGTCACAAAGTCGAGAGCTTCCAAACCACTCTTTCAGTCTTGGAGTTTGGGGTGCTGTATGTAAAACGGTTGCAAACTCAAACTTCTTTCTCCGTCCTTCACTTGCATTCGATGATGCTTCCAACTCAAGAACCTCGTGCCTTCTGAACTCTGGTTTGGGAAGCTCTTCTCCCAGATGAACCCGAGGCATCTCCTTTACCTCTGGCAGGATTTCTCAGGGAAAGCGTATTAAGTGAAATGTTTCCTAGCCGTCTGCCCTTAAGATGGTAATCGACTACCCATTAGATACACACACAGCCCTGAGTCCCACTTCCTTGCTTCATTCTTCACATACCTATCTATCTCACATACTCAACATGTTTCCTATTATTTAAATATAAATGCCATGATGAAAGACACCATTTTTTTTAACCTCTGCAGTATCACTAGGACCTAGAAACAGCACACAACACATATATTATTATTATTTTTGGTATCAATAATAATCAATTTGATCAATTAGTGGACTTACTGAGAAGCAGGAGAGATTTTAAGTGTACAGGCTGGTATTGCCCAGTGGTAGAGTGCTTAAATGGAGTACGAGGTCCTGAATTTGGTTCCCAGGGCCAAATAAGTGAATTTATAAAGAAAACACATAAATAAATCATAAAACCTTTACAAGCACTCATGATGAATCTTTAGTCTCCCCCACTCCTGCTCAAGGCTGAAATTCACTTTACAATCTGTTCACAATAGCTATTAAGTGGCTGCAGTTGTGGAGGATGAAAGCACCCTTACTCTTCCCAGAAAAGAAGACACAGTGCACACAAAGACAACCTAGAACGCAGGCATGTTTACAAAATACCGGGCACTCTTCTAAGTGCTGTAAGACATTATTCAGTCCTCACGATAATTCTGCAACGCAAGTTCCTGTTTCATTCTGAAGAAAATACTGAGACATAGAAGCATTCACAAGCTGCAATTTGAAACTGGCCTGCCTTTCAGAAACTATACTTTCTCCCCAAAGGAAAGATAACTAGAGGGTTAGGGGTACAGGGAAGATCACACATCTATGTTTGGGGTAATATCAGAAATGATACCACATGAAGCTACACACAGATATTGGTAGGTGTAACGTCCCATTAATGTCAAAAAAAAGGATGAATCTGGTGCGGGAGAATTATCTGTATTCTGTCAATCATATTTTAATAAAACGCTGATTGGCCAGGCAGGCAGTATAGGCAGGAAAGCCAGACAGGAAGTAGGGGTGGAGCAAAGAGACTGGGAGTATTCTGGAAGCAGAAGCTCTCTCTCAGCCACTCCTGTGCAGACCACCGAAGAGGCAACATGTAAGTTGTCACACTGAGAAAGGTACTGAGCCCATGTGGCTAACATAGATAAGGATAATGGGGTAATATATGTTATAAGAGTTAACAAGAAGCCTAACCTAATGGGCCAATCAGTTTATAACCTTATGGAGTCCTGTGTGTAATTTCTCTTTGGGATTTGCCGGCTGTTGGGGTACTGGGCAGGACAGAAACCCCAACAAGCCAGCCCCCTCATGTTACATATGGCGCCAACGTGGATAACTGAATCCACATAAAGCGTGAGAAAGCTTGGGAAAGAATAGAGTAAAGCATGTTTTCTTGGTAGCAGCAATTTCTCAGGTCTGCTCTGTTTGCTAGAGCAAGCAAACACTCTCATCTAAGGGAGGCTTCCTGACTCAGCCTTAACTGCAAAACCTTGCAGCTCATTAAGAGGTCCTGCCACGAAACACTTAAATGCTGTTGGTGAAAAGCTGAACACATGCTTTTCGGTTTTCAGTCGTAGCAGGAAAAAAGCTGTGCTGTTTTAAAATGCCGGCTTTCTGGGCTGTCCTGCCAGAGCAAACTCTGACTCTTTCAGGCAGGCAGTCCGACTGAGTGTGGTCTGTGAGCAGAATGCTGCAGCTTGCTTGCTGGCAAGGACCTTGAAACGCCATAGAGTTGTGGCAGTGAACACAGCTCTGGCTGGTACCTCAGCCTTGAGGTTGAAAAGCTAAGGAATGAGCTGGATCTAGTCGTCAAAGCCACAGCTCTCCATATTGCTTAGTAAATTAAAGACTCATATGGTCAGAAAAAGAAAAACATACAGTAAAGAGAGATTCAAAGTGGAAGAAAACCTCTAAATGGTTTACAGTGTGTATATGCAGGCTAAAAGTTAAAATTCTTAAAGTTAAAAGGAAAGAAAGAGAGTAGTTGGGTGTGGTGGTACACACCTTTAATCCCAATGCCTGGGAGGCAGAGGCATATTGACCTCTGTGACCTCAAGGTGTGGTAGTACACGCCTTTAATCCCAATGCCTGGGAGGCAGAGACAGATCTCTGTGAGTTCAAGGTGTGGTAGCATACACCTTTAATCCCAGCACTGGGGAGGCAGAGACAGGAGGATCTCTGTGAGTTCAAAGACAGCCTGGTCTACAGTGTTATTCCAGGACAAAGATATACAAAGATCCTGTCTCAAAAAGTAAAAGTAAAAATAAAAGAAATAGAGGTTAAAATAAAGCCACATAAAGATGGAAAATGCACAGAGAATCTTCATACTGTATGCTTTTATGCTCTCTTTAAATTGTTTGATTGCTGAGGAAGGAGCAACAACTGCTAAAAGACTTTTGTTTATAAATGCTGCTGAACTAACCCAAGATAGGAATTTTGAAAATACCTTGGCTTCAAAACTGAAGTCAAAAGGTATGTTACTTTGGAGAAGAGATTTTGCTTTTGTTTCCACAGAAAACGAGAGACTCTGGATTTATTCAGAGTTAAGAATAATCACCTTTGACCAAGGGAGGCCACCTGAAAAATCTCCGATAGGAACAGATGGCCCAGATGACAGAGGTCTACATCCAGAACTGATCCAAGACTGCTGCCTGAGATGATCGAGACTCACAGGATACTCCAGTCATGACTTGATTATAACTCTAAATTTTCTTTAGGTCCCCTTAAGACTATCAGCGCCCCCAACCAGCAGGAAGTAGCCTGAAATACTACGCCCACATTCCCAACAAATGGATTATGGGTATTTTCCTTTGTTTAAAAAAAAAAAGAGGGAAATGGTGCGGGAGAATTATCTGTATTCTGTCAATCATATTTTAATAAAACGCTGATTGGCCAGGCAGGCAGTATAGGCAGGAAAGCCAGACAGGAAGTAGGGGTGGAGCAAAGAGACTGGGAGTATTCTGGAAGCAGAAGCTCTCTCTCAGCCACTCCTGTGCAGACCACCGAAGAGGCAACATGTAAGTTGTCACACTGAGAAAGGTACTGAGCCCATGTGGCTAACATAGATAAGGATAATGGGGTAATATATGTTATAAGAGTTAACAAGAAGCCTAACCTAATGGGCCAATCAGTTTATAACCTTATGGAGTCCTGTGTGTAATTTCTCTTTGGGATTTGCCGGCTGTTGGGGTACTGGGCAGGACAGAAACCCCAACAAGCCAGCCCCCTCATGTTACATGAATCAGGATGAATCAGGTACAGTAGGCAGCAATAGGAGGCTGCACAGGAAGCTGGTGATTTTCCTCTGAGTGTTGAAGGAGTTGGAGAATTGGAAGGGGAAATCTACATCTGGAAATGTGTTCATTCCACTAACATTACTCTATCTGCGACTAGAATAAGAAATAGCCCTGGAGGATAAGGAGTTGATGCTCTGGCATAGGTAGTTTCAGGGTGAGGATTAAAGTATCAGAGCAAGTAGATCACAGAATGCACAGGGAGTGTGCTGGGAAACAGCAGGCAAAGGGGTTAGTTAGCACATAAAAGGAAAGAGGTTATTCAAGACTATATACACTGAGTTTATTTATAAGACTATATTAACTAACGTATGCACAAGTTTTCTTAGTATGTTTTGTTTTTGTTTTGTTTTTCCAGACAGGATTTCTCTGTGTAGCCCTGGTTGTCCTGGAGTTCACTACGTAGACCAGGCTGTCCAGGAACTCTCAGAGATCTGCCTGCTTCTGTCATGCTGGGAATAAAAGTGTGAGCAGCAAATACTTTTGGAATGGAAAATAATCTAAAATGTATTTAAAGTCCTGGCATATGGCCTGTTTTTCTCCTTTCTGTAGTTAGGTAACTATTTCAAAGAGGAAGGCATTTGCTAGCCTCTCTAAATAACCCAATAACCCTGGAAAACACGAGAATTCATTCTAGCTAAAGCAATACAGTTCTTGTAAGAACTTAGTCAGATATTTCTGTTTGAAGAGAACAAAAAAAAAAACTTCAAAGTGAAGATCTTTTTTTCATTTGAAACTTTCTTTCTCAGATAAGAGTATTTGGAATATATCAATTATCCAATTTTTTCCTTGAATTAAAATCCCATGAACCACTGGAGACATTATGATGTAGGAGGGTCATCTGTCTATTTGTTACTTTCATTGGTTAATAAAGAAACTGCCTTGGCTTTTGATAGGAAAGTGGCTTAGATAGGTGGAGTAGACAGAACAGAATGCTGGGAGAAAGAAGCAGAGTCAGGCAGAGGCAGAGAGCCACCGCCATGAAGCTACAGGGTCAGACATGCTGAATCTTTCCTGGTAAGCCACGAGCTCGTGGTGATATACAGATTATTAGAAATGGGTTGAATCAATATGTAAGAGTTAGTCAATAAGAGGCTAGATATAATGGGCCAAGCAGTGTTTAAAATGAATACAGTTTCCATGTAATTATTTTGGGTAAAGCTAGCTGGGAGCCGGGCCACAGCCTGCCGCTCCCACCACTACAACATTAGAAGCTAAAGAACACATCTTTGCCTTTCCCCTGGTTTATACAAGCCAGCCACAATCTCTGGAGTTGTTCTGGCCATGCTGAAAACATAATTTACAATTACTAATCTTCCCTAATGAATATAGTCAACATTTTTATTTGAAATCTTTCCTCAAACATTGACGCAGATATATAACCAAAATCTTACATTTCTGACTCATCGCACACTAAGTATTCTCAGTAGATACACCTTGTCACGCACCTATAGCAACTGAGTATGTGACACATGAAGAGCACCGTGTTCACTGGAAGCATTCAATGAAAATTGGCCATTATTGTTTGTTTTCTTCTTTTTCTTAGTGATTTGCACTTTAATTTAAAATGTTTTACGAGCACATTCATGTTGAAGCAATTCAAACAACTTATAAGATAAAAATTTAGACATGAAAATCTTCATCTCCATTTCTTAATCCTGGTCTCCAAAGGTATCTCCATATATGCTCTTCCAGGTATATCTTATCTCATGTGGTATAGTTCCTGATCCCAACAGTTACTCTGTAAGATGATTCACACTGTATAAACAACTCTCTAATTTGCCTCCCCCCCAACAGCCTTTGAATAAATATTTTTCGTTGCAGGTATAACCACTGATAGCCATCAGCTTTGATTATTACTAAATAACAGAGAAACAAATATTATATTAGCATACATCCTTTTGGAATCATATCCTGATAATAAAGCCTAGAGATATTACTCCTTGATCCAGGGCTACATTCATATTTAAATTAAAATAATAATGTAAAATTTCCTGAGGTATGTCATACTTTTAAAGTCTTAAAAAAGATTAACCTAAATTGGAAAATAATAAGAACACAAAATATATGGATGGATTTCACTAGCTGAAAATACATATGATGTCACCTTTGGTTTCATCTACCAGCAGAAATACCTTCAGAGAAAAGTTAATGAAGTAGACTAACAGCTCACAGGTGCAAGAATGCTTGTTGGCAAGTAACTGGAAGAGGCAATAGTAGGACCAACTCTCATACTGGAATTAAACTACAAAAATCCATGCACATACTCCTTTTACTCTGCTTATCTCAAGTCCTGTTCCTTTGGAATATTTATAATGCCACCCCTGAAGCTGAACTGCCTTGACCCTGCCATTCCAGATGATGCACTCCGGAAAAACACTGACATGTTTAAGGACTGAGCAATCCTTTCACTATGATGTCATGGAACAATCTGAAGACATGTGGTTCTTTTTGTTTTAACTGAGAGATTAAAGCAAATATGTTGTTCAAAAATAGGCACAAGAATGCAGCATTTGATTCCAATGGTTAGGATACAGATGAAGAATAATTTCTTTGAGTTCCAGGACGACCTGGTCAACATAGTGTGTTCCAGGATGGCCAGGACTACACAGTGAGACCCTGACTCACAAAAAGAATGCATGACAAACTTCTTATGGAAACATATTACCATATCTTATTCATGAAGACATTTCCTCACAATGAGATGCATTTGAACTGCCATTATAGTTTATTTGCAATAATCAAAAACTGCAGAGAAATCAACTATCCACTGTCAAGTAAACTGATAAAGTGTAGCACAACCACACAGGGAATACTACTTAGCAACAAAAAGAGACCAACTCTTGACACATGCAGCAACACTGAATTTTTACAAAGCATTATATTAGCCAAGAGACTTCATTAAAAGTTAATTCTGTAGGATTACATTTCTATGAAATCTCAGAAACAGCAAAGAGGTAGTAACAACATCAGCCTGTTTTAGACCAGAATGTAGGGTAAAGGAACTGACTGCAAACATGACCAAAGGAAATGGGAGGTTATTAGAAATGTCGAGTCATGATTGTGATGTATACATTCCGAAACCCCCAAGGTGTAAGCTTAAACATGAATTTCATTATATAAAAGGTCTGTCATGACAAAACTAATTCTAAAAATAAAAAGCTCATTTCCATATGTGTTTAGTTATCAAATATATAAAGTTTAATTCATGATGTATATAATATGTATTCACTATATATGTGTGTTTATCATACATAAAGTTTCATTCATTGTGTATGTAATTTATATTCATTATATATGTATATATGCCATCTATATACATCTATGTACATATATCTGAAGTTTGTATTTTGATGAACCAAAAGCACCAACTTTTAAAAACAAGATTCATGCACAAGTGGCAGTAACTGATTTATAAAATGACTGGGCATATTTACAATGCAAATATTCCCCAGAAAATAAGTTTTCATAAAACAAATTGGTTGGATTATTTGTTTATTTCATTCCAACTGAATATGTACTGAAACTTCTAATGCCACCATCTTTCTGAATATCAATTTTAATTTTTTATTTTGATGTGGAAACAGAACGTGTAGCATTCAACAGGCTAAAACCAAGTTTATCTAAGTTACTGACCAAAGTCAGGGAAGGGAAGGCTACTTTTCAAAACTCTGTATGCTATTCACAAAACATCATTCAATTGCCTTTATTTTTAAGAAGGTTAAAATTTTACATTGCCTATCTTCACTTTTGTCAATGAAATTTATGCAAACTATATTCTACCAATTGTGATAAATGTCAAAGGAGGGAAAAGTTCTTTTATTTGAGAAAATTGGCATAAGAACACACAGATAAAAATATGTATTACTTTTTTCTCCTTGTTCTGGAGCCTGATACCCAGGTAGGGGAGGAGGTTGGGTAAATTCTGTTTGCTTCTAAACCCCAGTCTTAAGACACATTTCCCAGTCCTGGGAACAAGGGGTTCTTCTTAGCTCTAAAAGGCAGTTTTAAAAAGTGATTCCTTCTTCAGTCCTTCAGAATAGACAATAAAAATATAACCATGTCCCTCCAAAGCAGCTAGAATGGTGTAATTCAGGAGGACATAGAATCCCAGGAGAACTCCTTCACTGGCCATGGTTGTGCTTCCCACTGAGCTCTGAGATGTGGGCTACTGTCTTCCTTGCAGAAGAGGGTAGCTAGGCAGAAACTATGTGTAACCAGGAATGAGTGGATGCCAGATGACCCCGTGGATTGTCCTAGAACACTCTAGAAGGTCACCCTTAGGAACAAGCTACAGACAGGGAACTCAAGTCAGCCTTGAGGAAAGATTCCCAAATCGATTCTCAGAATAATCCCAAACTTTTTAATATCCCAGCTTCTCGTTAAGCACCACACTCAGCCATGATCAGCTGTTGATGTGGATTCAAGGATGATACAGGTTTAAGAAAATGGCAGAGAAACAGGCACATTCCTTAAACAATTTGATTTGATTCCTAAACACATACTACAATATTCTGCCCAAAAGGCTCACCTCTCTTCCCAGGAGGAAGCTTTTTGGCAGTGTTATGGCTTATCATTCTGAACAGAAACACTGACTGTCCAGGTAATTAATCTCACTAATCCCCAGGGAAGTTGTTACTTATTCCTCCCTGTCCCTTGTTTGCTTAATTCTCAGAGAGTGAGACTGCTGTCCACCCACTGCAGCCTGTAGTCCTGGGTAGCAGACTGTGGATGGGAAAAGCCACCCTTCACAAAGCAGATACTGCACCAGCAAGTGTCTGAAGGTGTTCATCATTCTTCTGCCCAATCCGGGCAGACCATCCTTCCTGTCCCCCTCTAGCCTTATACCATATCTGAACAGATTCAAACGACTATCACCAAATTAAGTGATATTTGAAATGCTACTTCCTTCCATCTGTATGCTGCCAGAGGGTGAGAATCTCATTCTACCCTCAGAACATGAGAAAGCAATGGGCACACACTACGGACCAGTCAGTAGTCATGTAAGTCCTGTATAGCACATGAGGTCACTGTTGCTCACACTTTTAAAAACAGCTCTTTACAAATGCAAGAACGCCTCTTAGCTTGTTGTCTACTTGAAAAGTGGCCAGATACAGCCTATGCTTCACCACTTCTCAGTTTTTGTTAATGACAGCTCTGTCAAAGGATATTTATATAAGCCACAGATGCAAACCATAGATTCAAGTTTAAATTGTTTGGCAGCCATACGTTAAAAAATAAGAAGAAACATAGGAAATCAATTTAATGATATGTTTAATGAACATATTTTAGAACTCTCATTTCAATATTGATCCAATATAAAATTATATATGTGTGTGTGTGTGCGTGCACGCGTGCGCGTGTGTTATATTAATCTATAAATCTTCACAACCTGAGTTTATATTTTATATTTAAATCTAATCTCAACTCAAGATAGATACATTTTAAGTGCTACTTGGCTACATGGGCACTGGTTGCCATGCTGGACAGGAAGAACACGGGGATGGTGTTTTCCACACATACAAATGTGTTATTTCAAGGACAGTCACTTGGAACTAGTTACCAAGAATACAAACTGATCTAAGATAAATATGAGAATATAGATCAATATGATTCAATTTTTTCATAGCCAACACTATTTAGTAGTGGTTACAGGTAGATATCTAATATCAAGAGGTATTAGTGAGCTAGAGAGTGTTATACAGTGTTAAAGGGGTACGGGATCATAAAGGGGCCACTATGAGAGTTAATCAGCACTATCAATTTAATTTCGAATTCCCTAGGAGGCAATCTTCTGAATGTGTCTGTGTTGGTGGGACAAACCCATTGGACAAAGCAGAGAAACTGTAAGAGAAAAAGGGGGACCGGATAACACCAGCATGACTCTGTTTCCTGATCCACCTGCATGTGATCAAGCAACTACTTCCTGCTCCTACCACTGCCTTGCTTTGTCTATCACACAGACTGTGTTTCCTCAAACTGTGAGCCAAAATAAACATCTCCCTCATCAGTGTCCTCTCAGGCACTTTACCACACTGAAGAAAAAATAAGCAATACATTCACCAAACCTAGAACTGTGGTGCAGGTAATAGTTATGCTAGCTAAGACTTTTCTAAATGTGCTGAGTTCCCACATGTTTTCTATACAATGATGACTTCACTGATGTATCCAGTAACTAGTTTATTTCTCTTTAAGACTGATGTAGGGGCCAATGAAATAGTTCAGTGAGCTAAGGGTGCTTGATGCCAAGCCTTAAGACCTGAGTTCAATTTTCAGAACCAACATGGTAGAAGAGAACCAACTCATTTAAGTTGTCCTGGCTTCTACATGTATACACAAATACACACACACACACACACACACACACGTATACATAAACATACATACATACACACACACAATTAAGGTAATTAATTAAAACACTTAAAAATTGAAGGGATACTGGCAAGATATGGTTGAACATTCGAAAACATAAATTATTGACATAAAGAAGAGAAAGTGAAATGGAAGAAGGGTCTAAGATGCACTGTGAATTTAGAACTTGACAGGTTTTGAAGTGGGAAATGGAGGCTACTCCAGGAAGATGTGTGTTCTAGAGGGTGGGTGTGTAATTAAACCTGGTCATCATACTCCGTACTACTTAACATGTCCTCAGAAAAATACATAGTGTATTAGATGGTGAGGTTTTTACGTTCTCTTTAGTATAAAAAAACAAAACAAAACAAAAAAAAAACAACTGTCTGGATTACAAAAATTTCCAACACGAGGTTAGAATATCAGAAAGCCTATACATAAGTAACAAAATGATGGAGACAGCTGCAATACCGACTCTTTAGACATAAATGGAGTTCTTTGAAGTTCCAGCATATGAAGATTAAAAAGCATTTATAACATGACTACTTTAATGGATTAAAATATTAAAAGGTTTTCACTCATCAAAATGTTCACCATACTGATTCGGGTCTTTTCTGTTCATTCTGCAAAAATGTTTCACAATCTAACATCCAGCCAACACAGGTAAGAGCCGGATGTGGGCAACAAATGTAACACAGTAGGGAAAATACCTTGAACCAAAACAGAGATGGATGAAATATGAGAGCAGGCCACCATTCTTGGGATGGAAAGTGCAGAGGTCCTTCGGACCAACACACCCAGGCTGTAATGCTGTAGCCTGTGATAGTCAAAATAAGGCTGTTGCTTGTGGATGCCAAGAGGGAAGCAGCGTGGGGAGGGCATACTAGTAGGTTCATACACAGAGGCTCGCTTAGAAACTCTAAGCTCAACTGCTTATTTTACTCCTTGCTGCTTGTCTTGCGCCAGATGCCCATGCCTGGTGACCATCTCGACATCTGAAGGGAAATGCAGAGAAGTGGAAAGGGAAGCTCACACAACAGGATGAAAGGGTCGGTAAAGAAGACAGGTCAAATGGCAATGTGTATGCAAGCTGGGAAGGGAAAGCTGGGAATGCCTATCTATGTTCCAGAAGTATGTGGAGTATTGTAGTAGGGATGCTAGCCAGCTATTCTCATGTCTACTTAGGATAAACCAGAAGGAAATGGCTTCAATTAAAGTAATGGCAAATTTAGGTCTGAAGGGAAATTGGGGAATCTTCAAAGGTCACTTAAAACTGGTTAGACACGCAATGCATCTGTGGTGGTTAAGGTACAGGTCTGAGAACTGCATCTCAGGGTACCGCTAAATGCTAATATCTGTATTGTCTTTATCAAGATACTCATTAAATGTCTCAAGAGGCATTAGATTTTACTGAACAGAACTGATTTTTCTGAATTAAAGGAGACAATTGAAAGAAAATTGTGACCATAATATGAGACACTAAGTAAGATCTTTAACCTCAGTGTTCTATTTTTAAAAGATGTTCCCTTCCATTCCCTGATGGAGCTAATGCAGAAAGATTGGAATGTTCCCTAAGCAACAGATTTGCACCACAAACCTGCCCTGAGTCTTTGCTAACACTATTCACATGACTGAAAAGCAGCAAGGTGCACACATATCGACCCTCAAAAAAGGCCTCTCTCTAATTTCAGTTCACATTCATTCAATCGCTCTATCCCTTCCCTCTCTACTTTCTGCCTGATGTCCACAGACAGCAGCTTGGCTTCGAATATCACAAAGTTACCGTACTGTACAGAGAGTAGCACTCCAGAGGGGCTCTACATTTTCCATAACACAGTTCATGTTTTAGGTGGTCCACAGGATTAATGCTGTCATAACCTGAAGGCTTCCAAGGTATTCTAGCAGTCAGCAGACAAACGTTGGGAATAGATTCTTCCAGAATCATCTAACACTATAAATAACTCCAGGGCCATGGCCTGCATTGCTGGAGTGTCTCTTTACCCAAAGGAAAAGATGAAAGTGCTGGCAACCTTTGGTGCGGGTCCAGATTTTTAGTCTGTTTGTTGCCTGGCTACTGTGCTTGCCTCTATCCCCTAACCACCTCGTGCAGCGACAGCATTGTTCCAGTACACAGATCGCCCAGAGAATAGGTGGATGGAGAAACTTTGGGAACTCTTCTAGCAATGTGCTCTCAAGCTGAATTTGTTTTCTTCCCTTCGGACTCAAAGATGGTTTTCTCTCTTTCTGATGGAGTCAAACCACGTGGAACTCGAAGGACAGACTAACATTAATATACTAAGCTCATCCTGGAAAAAAAAAAAAAACCAGAAAAGTCTTTTTCTTTCTATTTAGTTTAATAAATCCCCCAGCCATCTATATAACAAATCACACTGTCTCAAAATGTTATTTGTCTGAGGATTTATAACTTAGGGTTCATTTCAGAGAAATCTTAATCTGTAATAAAAAAGAAATGTTATCGTGATTCATGCATGGGAAGTTGAGAGCAATGGTCTCTGGGCTAGTCCATTTTATGCTGTTGCATGTGCCCTCTTGTGTTCATGTGTTTGTGTGTGTGTCCATGTGTGGGGGGAACAGTACTTAAAGGGGCAAGCATTCTATTTCTCATGGTCTCAGAAGTCTCAGGCTGGGGCTGGCTCTGTGACTTTTAGTCTGTGATGAGGCAGAAATCACGGTAGAAGGGAATGTAGAGAAGTGTGAAGGAGAGAGAGAATGAAAAGTGGGGGAAAAGAGAAGCGGGAAGGAAGGAGAGAAGATGCGGACACAGAAAGAGAGGAAAACAATAAGTTATACTCTTGGAAGGCAAGCGGACCCTCTGTGACCCACTTCTTCCAACGATGCCCCACCTTCTAACAGCCCACTCAGCTGTGAGCTCAACAGATTAACCCTGATGATGTCAGTGACCCCATGATCCAATCACTTGTCAATTGTGCCACCAGCTGGGGCCAAGGAACCAAAAAATCCAATACATGGTCCTTGAATCAGATTGACATTTCAGAACCAAACCGTAACAATTTTTTTGTAATTTACATTTATTTAGAATTTACTCGTTTGTAATTTGAGCTATTTGCTTGTAATCTGAGCTAAAAGCATGTGAATTATCTCAGACTCAGAGTTGAAAACAGCAGCAAAGCTATTGGAAAAAGGAATTATTTACACTTCAGAAGGGGAAGGTAGAGGTAGAATCCCTGAAATATTTTATGGGATGATTTTTATGGATCTCGTGAGTCACTACAGCCTGCACTCCAAATACCACACACATGTGGTTCCAAAGTATCCAACATCACAGATAAATAGTTACACAGATAAACAGCAGTTCTGTCTGGTCATTCCTCAAAGGAGCCTTTATATGTAAGATACAAGTGGCATCTATGAGACACAGGAAGACAGGAAAGAGCCTTAGAATATTAAATATGCAGAAAGGAAACAAAAATCACGCAGGTAAAAATCTGTGTGCAGAGTGGATTAAGATGAACATCCATCGTTAATTTTGTTTCCACGGATTAACTTTAAACTGAGAACTAAGCGAAGAGAAGGAGTTAGTGTAGCTGTAAGGAAAACACTTAAAGCACCACTCTCTGAACCCACCAAGTCTCAGATTAAAGAGTTTATGACAGCGGTATTTTGATACTTATAGACTAGGATGCCTTTGGCAAGGTTTATTCATCTGTTTTTGCTTAAATTTCTGTCATTTAAAACAAAAAAGATGGCCATGGCATGACTAAAGAGGGTGTGTCTATTCACTGGAAAGCAAGGCAAATGCTGGTAAGCCATCACTCACTGGGATGGCTGTGGAGCTCAGGGCACACATATCACATCTGGCAGAAACTGAAGTAGTGTTCTTTAGAACGGGAGGAACAACACCAAGGAGCTGAAATTATAGATACAAAGACATTCTATGTTCCTAGATGCCCTGTATTCCTGCCCCTTAAAGACGGCAAGTCTTGCTTTTTAGCCACCTAACTTAAGTTACCGTTGCGTGCGTGCATGTGCGTGCATGTGCGTGCATGCGCATACACACACACACACACACACACACCAGTAACAAATGACAATTATTCCTTAACTCCATTTAGTCAAGAAAGAGTGAAGGAAAAGCACTACAGCCGAGGGATAAGGAAGTACATTGATACTGTCAAATGGAGCAGGCAGACTTGTCTGCATTGAGTCTTGGCCAGTTCCAGCCTAGCAACTGCATCGACTGACAGGCTGCTGCTGTCTGCGTCGCTACCCCTACGGTTTCAGCAGTGAGGCAAAGCAATCAGAAGTAGAGGGGTAAGAATGTGCTGTCTCCAGAGAAAATACAGACTCACAGGCTGCTGAGTTCAGATAATACCAAGCTGAGACCAAAAAAAAATTGGAAAATGTCTTAATAAGCATCGAGGGAATCGATCAAGTGCTCCGCTTCTGTAGTAAGAGATTGATCACCTGTCTAGTACATGCCATCTTCTCACGAATTCTGAATGTGTTGTACATAATAAGTGTTTCTGGCTCACACTCCTTAAAATTCTAATCCTATGGAAATACAAAGTTTTGTTACAGTAGTTTTAAGTTCTAATACCTACTTGAAATTTTACATGTCACCGAGTTTACAGAAACGATACGTATATAAATAATATTTATAATCTCTAAAGCTTCATTACACTACCGTTTTATCACAAATATTTAAACTTGAGTGCCTACATGTATGTACATATATGATTCACTTACACTTTACAACACCTCAACATACCCTTTGCAGAATACTTTTAAACCACTAACAGATGTATGTTTTTACAGAAAATGTCCAAAAGGAAGCCTCAAAGAAAGTATTTAACACAGAAATAAATTAAAATTTATCTTCTTAGTCTAAGTATGAGCATATATTTTACCTAAAGGGGTGTACCTGTTTGAATGTAAATGAAATTCTGGCCTCAAAGCAAAATACGAAATGAAACTGAAATACATGGTCGTATTGGTTTATAATGAAATGGTCATTCGCCAAAGACACAGAAGAGCATTAAAAGAGTTTTTATGTCTTTCCATGAGAATAATGATCTAGCAACTTCCTTCTAATTATCATTGCACCAAAACAGACCTCACGGGGTCCCCAATAATTCATCATAGTGCCCGCTTGTCTTTAAATGCTTCATTCAGGGCACAAAGAATGCTACACTAAACATGTGCAAGGCAACGGATGTTTGTGATTTCTAATTTATCTCCAATTTGTAGTTTGAAAAAGTGACTGCCCTTTCCACTACATTAGTTTTCCCTTTCATTTGGCCTCTGAGGTTAAGAAGTGGGTGTTTGTCTTGGGGCAACAGAGTTGTGAGGAAGCCTTAACTTCTGATTTTAGAAACTCGTTATTTTACGTCAAGTTCTGGAAAATTCTTAAGTTGCAAGCATCATTTGGAGATGAAACTAACCATATATTCTCAGTCATTTGCACCTTTCTGTATAAACTTCTACAGTAGATGCAGGTAGTCACCAGTGCCTGGGAGGCATGAAGACACGTCGGCACACCCAACCACTCGTGTAAGCACATGCACACTCATACACAAAATTTAATTATGTGTCATCTCTGTGTGAGCTGAACCTGTGAAGGCAGTTACCCATGAAACTCAGAAGAGGACATCAGATCCCTTGGATATGGAATAAGTGGGGGTGGCATGCCACCTATTATGGGTGCTGGGAATGGAGCTCAGATCCTCTGCTGCTGCAGTCTGGGCATCTCTTTAGTCTCTCTCTCTCTCTCTCTCTCTCTCTCTCTCTCTCTCTCTCTCTCTCTCTCTCTCTCTCACACACACACACACACACACACACAAATTTTTTATAACATGCTTATGATTAAGTTCTCACAAAAGGTAAGGATTCAGTACGGCCTGAAACTGGAGTTACAAAACTATACTTCAACTGACCTTGTATTCCGTCACAAGCAAAAGAAAAATAAATCTTCACCTCCTAAGAGAGTATTGAGGGAAAGTCAAAGCCTTTTCATAAACACTTTAAATGACTGCATTAAATCTTTACATTCTAGCTTTAAATTAGTTAGAGGTGAGAAGTATGGAGTCTGTTTTGGCCAGGTTTTTAGTATTGGCTAAGAAACTGCTCATATGCTTAACTATGTTTTATTTCCATCTTAAACAACTGGTTTTTTTTTAACCAATTAAGCTTCCATCCTGTGGTTATGTAACTATGTTATTACAACTATGTGAAGGTGGTATTTGAGAACCAGGTAAGAGGATGATGATCCACATCATAGGTACTTACATTTCTGCCACATTACAGCAAGATCCAAAGTGCACATTAACATTTCACAACAAAGTTCAAAAAGATTTAATTAAAAGATGGTTCACACTTTAAAGAAAATCTAGCAGAATTGTTTTTCAAGCAAAACAGAATCAAGAGCTGGATATAAATACAACATTGGACAAAATCATAGTGTAAAATAAAATTGATTCTTTTTAATGGCAGTAAGCAATAGTGTCAAACATTAGGAAAAGCCAGGGAGGTCTAGATTCAAAATAAAAAAGTAACAGGTAACAATTTGAGAAAATGATGTGTTAACATTTATCCTGAAACAAGAAATGGACTGACAGAAAAATACAGGCTATACAAACTCCAACTGTTTCTGAATAATTAAAAAGATTACACAGACGTACACATCTGTCATCTCAGAATTTCACTGAAAATGATGCCCATTATTCCTTTTAAGTGAAATTTGTGGGAGACCATTGCTTTGGACTGAGTTCTCTACACTAGCTCCCAACAGAACACACTGCATCAAATGGAATTATTAATGCGAAAGCTCCATGTCAGGAAACCAAAACTAAGCTGTTATCCAACTTTCCCAGAATCAGGAGAGTGTGATCAACCAACTCCTGAATGAACAAGTCAGTGTCCCCGGCATGGGAAGGAAAGCAGCTCTGCTTGAACCCTCACAAGAAAACCACTTGATGTCACGCAGCTCACGTTGTTGTGTATTGTGTTGTGTATCCTGTGTCCTGCTCAATCTATCCTCCAGAAATTGGCCTTAGTTGGCTCAATGGATACAAGAAATGAAGTAGGTGTGTGCGTGCGTGCGTGCGTGCGTGCGTGTGTGTGTGTGTGTGTGCATGCTGAAAAGGGAGGGAGGGGGAGAGGAGGGGGTAAGGAAGAGAAGACAAACACACGATGGGAGCTTTATTCAGTTATAAAGAAGAATAAAATTATGTTCTCTGTAGAAAAATGAAACTGAAGATCACCATGTGACGTGCACTAAGTTTCAATATAAGTTTTAGGTGTTTTCTCTCATTTGAACTGAAAGTGGGGAAGAGGATGCAGAGATAAAGGGGGAGATATGGAAAAAAAAAGGAGGTGGATGTTATACAAAAAGGAAACGTGGGGTGAACATGACCAAAGTATAATTTATGCAAGTATAGAACTGTCACAATAAAACTCATTACTTTATACATCTGATATATACCAACCAACAAAAATGGAAAACAATAGTTCTCCCACTACCTTAAGATCATCTCTAAATTTTTCGATGAGCATGTACTAATGGCAAGTTTAGATCATTAAAGTAAATTTTTTGTCTTTTGACAATCTTGAAAGCAGTGCTTTGAAATAGGACAGGAAGCAACTTAAGTGGTGACTGACTAGTTAAATCCATGGCTCACAAAGTTTAACGCACTAGCTGAACATTTAAGGTCCCCTGGGGTTGATGTGGGAGAAAGAATTTTAGACAGCAGGGCATAGAAACTGCTGTCAATTTAACCAAAAGTACATTACTGCCTGAAAAGACTCATTTTGCTTTCTGTGGAATAAGCATTATAAACAAAAGAAAAGAATAACAATTCAGACAATAAAAATCATAGTTTCATCATCAACATTTTATTATTATTTCAAGCACATGCAAATAATTTTAGCAACTATGCTGATTTCAAAATATGTCATATTTTCAATATGTAATTCCATGAAAGAGAAATGATGACATTTATCTGACTTTATTTCTTCCAAACAGATATAGTGCCCGATTTTATCATAGGCCTATTTTTTATTGAATAAAATTTATTGCATCATATTAAATATAAGTGAATATTTTAAGTTTCTGGCAAGCTAGTGTAAAGCAAATGTTTAGTTGTATGAGGGCTACTTAGATAAAGTTAAATATCGACTGAGAAATACACATTTAAAGAACTGTAAATGTGGCTTAGTTGGTAGAGTCCTTGCCTAACACATACAAAGTCCCATGCTCAATCCTCAGAACCTCATAAAGCCTAGAACCTGGTATGGTGGCACAGGTTTCTCTCTGATCCTAGCAATCAGGAGGGAGAAGGAAAATCAGAAATTCAAGGTTATCCTCAGCTACTTAGCAACTTCTAGTCCAGTTCAAGCTAAATGAAATCCTGTATTTAAAAAGGAAGGAGGAGGATGAGGATGAGGATGAGGACGAGGAGGAGGAGGAGGAGGAGGAGGAGGGAGGAGGAGAAGGAGAAGGAGAAGGAGAAGGAGAAGGAGAAGGAGAAGGAGAAGGAGAAGGAGAAGGAGAAGGAGAAGGAGAAGGAGAAGGAGAAGAAGAAGAAGAAGAAGAAGAAGAAGAAGAAGAAGAAGAAGAAGAAGAAGAAGAAGGTATACACTTGCTTTAGTGAGTCTTCTATAAATATTATTACTGAGCAAGCAAGAAGAAATAAATCTAAGCAGTGCAACTAAGAAACCTATCAGGGAGAATTAGCTACCATGGTTTCTAACAGTAATCTAGAGAGCTCTTAAATTCAATTATCAATGAAACAGTGGTGTTGGGATCTGCTAAACAAAATTCTCCCTACCACGGTGAGACGTCCATGAACCCAATGTTCAAAGAATGGAAAATGACACTGTTCATAAAAACATCATGTTTATGCTTCTAACTCAGTCTGTAAGAACCTTATGTGGCATTCGGACAGCACAGAAAAAAAAAGAAAGAAAGAAACGAGGAAGAACGTTGAAGAATGCTACATTTGCTACATTCATGGGGCTGGACAAGGTGAAAGGACTTTTTAAAATCCTACTTGTGTTTCAAGACTTTTTTCTTTATGAGACGATGGACTGAATATTACTGATTTTCTTTGCTACAGCCATCTTTGGCAGAACAAGGAGATATGTATTAAATTCCCACTACTGAATCAGGTTTGCACTCCTTAGATTAACCCTCCTCATGTGTCCATTTTCTTACAATCTTGTATACTTTTCATGAGGATGGTTCATGTTTTAAGAAACTTCTTTTATAAAGTGAAACAGAAATTTTCTTCATTTCTAAGTCTTGAATTGCTTACACAGATCTGTGGGCTCCAAAGGCAAAATCATAACGTACCAGTTTGTTACAGAATTTTTCAAATATTTTTTCTTCATTGATTATTACTGGTATGTTCATTTTTACTAGTTACTGTGTCATTTTTACCTGGAAGTTGTGAGTGTAATTCAGAGAGTCACATACACATACAAAATATTTTCTTCATTACTATTATATTCTCTCTTCAGTTCCATTTCTAAATTTCACATTCTGCTAAAAATGAAGATAGAAGCAATCTTTAGCCACGTGCATTTCCATAATCCCAGTGTTTGAGTGGTAAAAAGCAGGAGAATAAGAAGTTCCAGACGAGGCTGGGCTACATGAGCTCATGTCCCAAAAGACAAGAAGAATTAACACAAAGCAAAGCAAAATGCAACCAAACAGTATTACAAGAAATAATTACACATCAGTAAACTCTTAAGGGCACGTACTCACATCCCGGCAGTGCCCGACCCAGGGCAGGAAGAACAAATAAAGTAAAATTAAATATCCCCGGTGACTGGTGTTTCTCTACTCTCCCTCACTCGGGCCGATCTGTGACTACCCCGGAGTTTCTCCTGTGACCTGTCTTTGTATAAGTTTTCCCTCTAGCTCTCCTTGTTTGGTTTCTGTTGCTCTAAAGCCTTACTGTAGAGTTAGGCACTATCGCAGTAACCTTCCAGGTTAATTAGCATAAACATTTTCAAGATTATGAGAGGTTTTCTTTTTACAACAGTCTTTTGTGTTTGTGACTCAGGTTTGGTCGATATTCTTTTGTAATTATTTTTTGCCTTAAATTTATTTTTATATAACCAATAAACTCTCCAAAGTACTCTGCATATGGCTGAGGTCACAGTCAGTCTGGGCTGCATGAAACCTTGTCTCAGAAACAAACAAACCAACAAACAAAAAAACTACTACACCACACAAAAAAGAACAGTGTGAGAATTCTGAAGCTACAAAGTGAAAGGGTTTCTGATTGAGAATCAAAACCTCACAGAAATCTAACTATCTGTACAAATTCTAGAAATTAATAGTGAGGTGATAAATGCCCACCACAATTCTGGAAGGAGATGCAAGTCACTGCTCACAGAAACAAAGAAAGCTATCTTTGCAGAGCAAAACAAGCTGGCGAAGAGTACTTCCTTTAAATTGGTGATCTTCACATGAGTATATAAACATCCAGCATATACATTAAATATGTACACCTGTACATTCGTTAAAGCTAATTTTCAAAAATCAACTTTTTTTGCCTTAACACTGTGGTGTTTTATTCATGGAAAGTAAATTAGTCATAATAATAAAAATGCATTTTAAAACATAAATTCTCCTCTAATTCAAATTCAAGTTGCCTAAAAAGGACCATATCCTCTCCCTCTCCCTTCCTCTCTCTAGCTAAGCCAACAAGGTGAAACAATGCTCTCTTGCCTTAAATAGCTTACAAGCAGCTTATAAAAGCTATGAATGGTGTTAATCTGCTTAGAATGAGTCCCTGTTAAATGTATCACATACACATCTAGAATGCCTTCAGAGTGCTGGACATGGGTTTTGGCAGTTGCATAGCTTGGAATTTAATTTTTTATGAAGCATTAATAGATACCAATGTCTTCTCAGTATAGATAAGACATTTCAACATAAGATTTTGATTATATAAAGTTTGAGAGGTTATAGCATCAACTCTTTCCCTTTCCTCTCTGAAGAACCCCGTGTGCTCTGTTTTCAAAATTTATCAAAATCCAACATTTCTCTTTCTAGAACACCTCCCTACTTCATAACAAATCACCATTGTCTCTTCTCTGGATTATTTTAATACCTCCCTTGGTCCACCTGGTAACTGCCTTTCCTCTGTGCCATTTATTTTCCACAGAGACATCAGAGTGAACAGAGGTGGAAACCGTGCAGGGAGAGGAGGGCGCACACGGGAAACACTCAACCCGCCCTGCTGCGTTTTACTCATTTCACTTTGAACCGGTCTACAACTCATCTGTCCATCAATGTGCATCCCACTTATAAGCGCACAGAACTACTAAAACCAAAATCATTGTGCCCTTTTTTTCACAGCATTACATGCTGTATTTTCAGAAGCCACTGAATTTTCTCATTTATATTAACAAAGTGAATCTAAATGCGTTAAGGAAAATTTTTAAAAAACTCAGTCCCCTGAGCTGTTTTCATGGACGCTGCTGATAGAAACAGTACACCCTTAGATCTCCAGTGCCTTCCCTGCTACATTCGCCAAATAAAAATCAAGCAGAAAAATGGACATACCAATAAAAACTCAATGTTCCTTAGGCAATAAAGAAATTCATAAAATGCACTTTATTTCAAAGGAAAGTTAACAAGGAATTTACAGGAATACAATGTGTGTACAACGTATTCACCGGCACACAGCTCTTCCCCCTCACACAAATACAGCATTCTTTTTCTATTTATTTCCCAGTATAGCTTTAGTTAATCCTTGTGCTTAACGCTCAGTTTTATTTGATAAAAAAACTGGTAAAAGTCTATCGCAGTGACTCTAACCTGTGAGTTGTGACACACTTCGGGTTCAATGGCTCTTTCTTTCACAGCGATGGCATATCAGACATCCTGCACCGCAGATATTTGCATTACGATTCCTAACAGCAGCAAATGGTCATGAAGTGCCAACAAAATAATTGTATGGTTGGGGGTCACCACCCATGAACTGTATTAAAGGGTTGCAGCGTTAGGAAGGTTGAGAACCACTGGTCTAAAGAGAACTCTACTTTATAATGCAAGTTGCGATAAAATGAAAAGCTATCGCTGATTATTATTGAAAGGCAGCCCCTGAGAAGCTGCACCACACTGAGGACAGTGAGCAGCTAGTATTTTTGAAAACCTCTGCCTGACACAGCTGTAGAGACATCGCATCTGCCTTCCACATGCACACTGCGGTGACTCTCAGGTTTTGTGGTGTCATGAATGTATCTGGGCTGATTTTCCCTAAAAATTCTTTATAACTGAAACAATATAAAAATGTTGAAAGTAAACCATGAGCATATAACACAAACCTCGAGAAAGAGAAACAAAGAACCCACAAAGCAGGCTAAGTGAGTTCCTTGAAGTGGTGATAGCTTGTCTATCGCAACGGGCTGATAAGGAGATCCGATGAAAATATTTGTTTAAAAGGTGGGTTTGCCTCCTGGAATTCTATCTTCCAACCCCACCCCCATAGCCAGTAAAGCTTTGGAAATGATTTCCTGACCTAGATGGGACACACACACCATCTGGCACACTCCAAGTTCCTTGGAAAAGAGCTCTGCAATGCTGGTTAGGGACATTTTAACCATGAAAATAAAATTGCGAAACTAAATAGGTTTGATTTAGAATCTGTGGCACAAATACTATCAGAATTTAGAAAAACATATATTTTCTGGGTCCTGTGGCACAGTTACAAAAAAAAAAAAAAAGCCAAGCTAAGCCTTATCTCAATATTATCAAAATTTACACAAACATGTTTAAGACATGGATCTGAACTCATATACATCCGTATCCTAGGCACAGAAAGTTTAATTTCATTAACAATGCATAATCTCATTGAAGTATTTGGTATTAATATCTAAAGAAATCTGTCACTGCAGCAAATACTTAATGCTTAACCAAAGACAAAACTCATTATATTCCATCCCCATGCATTTCTCCCTTGTTTGCCTTATTTTGTTCCTATCTCTGACTATACCTAGAAAGAAGGTCATTTACATTATGAATGAGCAACAATTATCAATTAGCCACACATTGCAAACAATGCATATAATTGATGTAACAAATTACTTTCTAAGGTGGAGATACTAAAATCTAGCTCTAGTGTAGGGATTAGAAATTAAAACAATACATAGTTTAATGTTAAAATAATACCAAGTATTATGGGTCCAAAATCATTCATCTCTGGCACAGATTTTTTTTAAGAATTGTGGAGCTCCATTATGCTAAGTTAACAGTAGTTTCAAGCCTAGCTAAAGGAGAAACAAGTCCTTTCTGTACAATGGACATTGGTGTCATACGATGCACACAGAGTTCCACACACAGGCATACAGAACAGTACTCTCTTCTTGGTAAGGAGGTAAGACTCAAAGTCAAAGCAGTATTTGAGAAACACAGCACCTTAGCAGATCCATTAAGCACGAGGCTGTGCAGGAGCATGAGGAAACAGGAGCACAGATGGACAGGGAGGAGCGACTGCGGTAGAACTCACCCTGGGACCGCGTTCTGAGCTTGCACCTCCCGCCAATCCCTGTGCTCAGTACCTGACACAGGGACTGACAGCATCCTGCAAGGCACACCTGTCACAGCTCCAAAGCTGACTGTTCAAAGACAAATGTTCCGGATCATTATTGCCACCGAAAAGCTCACAACCTGAAAGTTGTTGTTTTCAATAGCTCTGTTGCGCACTCCCCCTATGTTGAAAGAATGCAACCATGCTTGCCATTTAAAAGCCTTTCTGACTACGTTCTCCTAAATAAGTTCATTTCATATGTGGTTATTTATAATATTAATCATCATAAAGTGATTTATTATATAGTCAAATTAAACTATGAAAAGTCACGCATTACTAGAAAAGTACGTAGTAATAGTCAAAGAAATGTACAGTTTATGAAACAGTATTTCTTTTGACACAAGTGTTCCGTTGAAGGTCTAACTAGTCCTATTACTGCATGGAAGCAGAGCTTACCCACTTCTCCCTGGCAGTAGCAGGGAATCAGTGTTTCATTAAACAAATTTGAAAAAAGACCAGTTCCACATCTGAGGGAAGTAGGTAACTGATAATATAACCTAGGCTACTGAACAATGCAGATGAAACTACATCTCTACATCAGAATACTCAGTAAAACCTCAAAAATCATCCTGTGTTATTCCAACAAAAAATGTAACACATTATACCTTAGAGAAATTTATGATCGGTTCCTAAAAGTTGAATGAAAACACAAGAAGGTAGGATAGATCATACTAGCTTCAAAAAAGTGAATTTTTTTTTCACTACAGTGGACAAGACAAGGAAGTGATGGCATAAGGATGGACAAGTGACAAGCAATGTGTCGAAGCTGGTCAGCTGGCCTGGCAGGCAGCAAAACATCCTAATGGCGAAAAGAAAGCATCGACATAGACGACAGAACAACTGGATAGACATGGGAGAAAAAGATCCTTGCCCTTTACCTTCATTCACAGGGAAATGAATTCTAAATAAATCAAAGGTGCAAATACCAAGCCCAAGTGAAGGAAACCTGCCAAGAAAACACAAGAGAAAATACCTGGGACTCTGAGGCAGACCCAGGGCCCCTGACATCACTCGCTGTGAAGGCAGAGCTGAAAGATAGGCTGGCACTCATGAGAAACACTTCTGCTCATTGAAGACCACCACTAAGGCAAACCAGTATAAGGACACTGTTCATCTAACAAGAAGCAGTACTGGCAGTGCATGAGGAAGTCCTAGAAAAAGCTAACAAAAATCAAGGAATCCAAAATCACTAAAAGAATCTTGAACATTTCACACACACATACACACACACACACAAGAGAGAGAGAGAGAGAGAGAGAGAGAGAGAGAGAGAGAGAGAGAGAGAGAGATACACCAATGGCCAATAAATACATTGAAAGGTATCCAAAACCATATGTCTCTTGGGAAATGGGTATTCAAAACACAGTGAGATAACATTTCACATCCAAGAATGACTAAAATAAAGTATCAATGCCCAGTGTTGGTATGGGTGTGAACAGCTGTGGTGCACACACACTGCTGATGGGAAAGTAAGAAGGCACAGCACTCTACAGAGCGACTGGACAAGTTCCCCAAAAGGGAAGCACACAGCTGGCCTCACGCTCCAGTAATTCTGCTCTGAAGCATCAGCCCAGCAGAAATGGGACACAGCCTTGAACACAAACGCTCATAACAACTCCACACATAAAATATCTAGGGTTGGGACATATTTAAATGTCTCGACATATGAACAGATCTATATGAAATACTATATATGAGCAAGAAAAAACAAGCAACACATTAATTTCCAATTTATGTTTTGTTTTGTTTTGTTTTTATCCCACGTACACGAAATCCAAGAAAGGCAAAACCAACAAATGATGACATGAACTAAAAGTTCTCTATGGGGTAAAAGGGTTTGTGGGAGAACTCAGAGAAAATGAACCATGGAGCATTCTCCTGTGGCAGAAATAGTCTATATTTAGTTTGGGGAGGTAGCTAACAGGGATGTACAAATCCCAAAATTCATCAGATTATAGAGTTAACATCTGTGAATTTTTATATTTAAATTTTATCTCAACAAAGATACTCTATGGGTTTTTTTTTTATTAAAGCATTCTGTGATACCAGAAAGTACAACCTCTGGTTACATAATTTCTTTTTGTGACCTTGGAAAGTTCCTCAACTTCTCTGGAACAGCCCTATGCGACAGTATTGTAGTGACTAAGATAAAGAATAGAAAACACTACAGTGTATGGCATAGAGTCTGCTAAAATATTGTCACTACAATTATTAACTTATTACTAATCAAAGCTTTCCGAAGAACTCGCCTAGCACAATCACAGCTAAGTACGCATATGATTCTTCATCTAAAACTAATTTCTTGCCACAGTAAGTTACAACAAAAAGCCTCTCATGATACTATAGTTGTGGTTTTTAAAACAGTAATTATTGTAAAATTGCTTTTCAATGGACAATGGAAAATAAAGGATTTAATTTTGAAGCCACAGTAATTTTAGATTACTTTTTTTAAAAGCTGAACACGCAGCTAAGTCGGGGCTGCCATGTCTTCCTTGTAGCATTTCAGGATCTTGCAAAGTTTAACACTTAACTGAACTTGCTACAAGGCCTTTCCCTGACAGAGCCAGCTGTTGTATAAACATGATTTAAGCATGTTTTAGCCTGCTTAAATTACTTCAATGCCAAATACTATTTTTTTTTCTGAGAAGGCTCTCATTATGTAGCTCTAGCTGCCCGAGATCTCACTACACAGACTAGGATGACCTTGAACTCATTGAGAGTTCAAGCCTGCCTCTTCCTCCTGAAAGCTGAGATTAAAGGTGTGAGCCATCACATCTGGTTCCAAATACTGTTCAAAAAATACAACCCAGACTTCCTACCAAGAAAACCAAGGCTCTGCTTCTGTGGCTTCTATATGTGTGTGACGTCAATGAGTCTCTTCCTACCAGACTGACTTCACCTAAACGGGCATCAATCTTTTGTTTTAGATGGTAAAATCTGTCCTGCTCCCAGAAATTTCACCTGGACAGTTCTTGCTCTATGTGATTTTGTTGTCTTTTCCAGATTGAATGTTTGTTTCCTCAAAGTCCAGAGGTTTAAATCCTGGATGCCTAGAGGGATGATTCCTGGAGGGTTGATTAGGTCACATGAGTGTGACCTTCAAGAATGGGATCAATGCTTTTAGAAAAAGGGCCTCAGCAAGCCCCCTTGTCTTTTCTATCATGAGAGGACACTGGAAACAGCAGTCTGTCTGTGAAACAGAAAGTAGGCTCACTAGGCGCCCTGTCTACTGAAACTTAACCCTGAACTCTCTAGTACCTAAAGCAATGAGAAAGAAAGGGTATTGTTTATTAGATGCATCATGTGTGGTACTCTCTTATGGTGGTCCAAAAGTATGATTTTAAAACCTCTACACTTGTAATGTGTGTTTTATATCTTTTACCAATCTCTTTTATTCATCTATAGCATTCAACTTGAGGACAGTGAATGTTCATATAGATGTTGTTATAATAACCATATATACTGAAACAGGCAACATGGAAGGAAAGAGAGAAGGAAAGAAAGAAGGTAACCTCCTTTAGGACATACTTTTGTCAACTCTTTTTTCTAGGAATGTGCTTTATGGTTCTATTTATTTCTCATACATATCATCATCTGATTTGATGGGGAAGAGTTTCTTCGAAAATTGTGAAAAATTAAAAAGATAATTTTGACAGTAATTAAAAAGTCTTCCAAGATGAAAGGATCTCACATAAATGGCAGCAAATCATTTCTACATTTTAAAGATATTTTCCTGAGAAACTCACAAATGGCCAGAGCAAGCTAGGAGAATTAAAGCTACTGTGGGACAATGCTCTTGTACACTGTAAAGATTAGTCACTCATATTGGTTTAATAAAATATTGATTGGCCAGTAGCCAGCCAGGAAGTAAAATGGAGCAACCAAACTAGGAGAATTCTGGGAAGAGGAAAGGTAGAGACACAATCACAAGCCAGACGTAGAGGAAGCAAGATGAGAATGCCTTACTGAGAAAAGATACCACCAACCCACGTGGCTGAAAAAAGGCAAGAATTATGGGTTAATTTAAGTAGTAAGAGCTAGTTAGTAATAAGCCTGAGCAATAGGTCAAAGTGTTTATAATTAATAAAAGCTTCTGTGTGTTTGAGACTGAATAGCTACAGGACCAGAAGTGAGAGAAACTTCCATCTACACAAAACTAGTCTACAAACTTTCAAACTGTACAAGACTTTTACAATTTAATTGCTTCTGGCAGCCTTCAGTTCATACTAATAAAGTATATGAACTACTCTGTAACTGATACCACTGTAAACTAACACTTATGATTTGTTAAAAAGTTTTACTGAATCCAAGCAATCCAGCCTGTAACACTGGAAACATCAACGTAACACCCCATCTGGGGAGAACTTTGCTTATCCCTAGGAGTCTAGGCTCCACCACTGGGAGACAGACCAGAGAGGTAGAATGACCCCCTACCTTGTCATCCAGAGGATCAGAGGTAAGGATTAGGGCACACGCCTCTCATCATTTTCCCGTGTTATGGAAGAAATCCTGGGTCCCTAATGCCTTACATAAGCACTCTTCCTTTAGTTGGTATTTAAAGGTCTAGTCACAAATACCACAAAGGAAACATCAAAGGGGAACTAGATGCTGACTCAATGTAAAAACTAAAAACCCCTTCTCAGCAAATACAAATCCCTTTTAATTGCTAAACTCTCCCCTTTTCCTTCCTTTTTCAGCTATTTTTCACATGAAGACAAAAGTCAAAGTATTAGACGCGCAGAAGCCTGATACATCAATGCTTAAATTATTGGAAATTGATTTGCTACTTCATCTATTGAAAGTTCAGATACAATCCTAAAAGCAGAACTATGAGGGTGGGAAACTGTGCTTGTACATTCTCACAAAAAGAGAAAATGCCGCTTCATATTTTTAAATATAGGTGTATAAACCCTGCTCAACTACATGGTGTTTCCAGTACAGAATTCTATCCGTGGTATTTCCTCCATGAGTCTCCTCATAAAGTGATGAGTTTTACATAAACTCACTTTGTTCCTGACTCGACCACTGGTAAGCCAAGGGATCAGGCCTAAAATGTACAAAGGAGAGCAAATGTCTACTCTACCTTTACATGAAATAATAACTTTCATTTATTAAAAACAAGTGGTCTCACTGGAGTTCTTTAATACACAGAAAGCATAAGACTTCTTAAAACTCCCTGTTTATATTTTTAATATTTCAGTTTTTAGACAGGATAAAAAATAAAGTCTGGAAGCACAAGCCCACTAAAAAAGAAACACAGACAAATCAGTAAAGCTTAAACATCTTATTTGTATTATGAGTAACAATTATTAATTCACTCATTTCTAATTGTTTTTCTCTTAGCTTTAGGTAATAAAACTTTAAATGGGCATGTTAAAAACCCTCTGCTGATTCTTACTTAATGGCGCTTGGAGGGGACACTAGAGGGAAAGTTACAGAAGTGTGTATTGCAGAATGTCTTGAAAATTTGCAAAATGCTGCATCATGTTCTAATGGAGCAGAATATACTATGCTGTTCTTCTACTTTTCTGCAAAAATCTCACAGATTTGACCATTTCATAGTAATTTTTCCAAATACATGGCATAGATAGAGACTTAAAGAGTATGCAAAACAAATAGTGCCAATTGTCTAGGTCTCTGTGTTGATGGCGGATAGTGAGGAGCCCAAATATTAAAGCTGGAAGCAGCTTCCCATGTTAAGAACCAGCTGCAGCCCCGAAGGTTGGATACCTTCAGAATCAACACCGTAAAACAAACCTGAAAAGCGGCTGAAAAACAAACACATTCTTGTACGACCACATTTCTTTAAATGCAACCCTTGGGTTCATTTTGTACAAAAGGAAAATAAAGGGGGAAAAGACATAATACAACCACTCTTAAAAGTTAACATTTCCAAGTATCTCAAAAGAATTCTGTGGCCCAGTTTTGTTCCTAACAGTCTTAGAAAAGTGGAAAAAGGAACATGGTCATTGTCGTTCACAGCAAGGTTCTAAGTTACAGTTTATAAAGACCAAATTAATAAATTGGATTTCAAAACTTATCTAGAATAAGAACTAAACCACAGGTATAAAATGAAACCCCATTGGACTGTTACAGAAATTGTAGTGCCAACTGAGGGTCAGAAATGAGGAATGTAATGTAACTCTGCCTTTAAAAGAATGTGTGTTCTTACATGCAAATCTATCCAATTTGCAAACGAAAGAACACTAATTTCATTAGAAATAGCCAGGAAATATTTCTATTTTCTAAATACAGTTAAAATGAAAGGAAGGTAAAGAGACAAGACTGGACAGACTAAACCCTAATGTCATTAGAGAAAGCGCATTACATGCATGTTGCCCTCTTTGAACGGCAGCCCTGTGGCACAGAGGCAGCAGAACTGTGATATGATCCCTCACACATGTGAAAACTTAGAAACAGAGAAAAGAAAACTAGAACAAAACACAAACTTCACCTCAAGGGCTTTTCTCAAGTCTCCTTTCCCATTCAAACCTTGAAATCAGGTGAGATCTTGGCAGACGACTTAATTCTAGTCCAGCCTTTAAATAGCGTTCTCCAGCGCTTGTTTACCATGAATACAGATTTAGTGCACTAGTGTTAAACTGGAAAGACATAAGGACACCTGTTTAACCCTAAATGAATCCCCCAAAATAAAACTATTAGACACAACTAGCATTTAAAAACCATGTAAGAGCCGGGCGGTGGTGGCGCACGCCTTTAATCCCAGCACTCGGGAGGCAGAGGCAGGTGAATCCCTGTGAGTTCGAGGCCAGCCTGGTCTCCAAGAGCTAGTTCCAGGACAGGCACCAAAAACTACAGAGAAACCCTGTCTCGAAAAATCAAAATAAAATAAAATAAAATAAAATAAAATAAAATAAAATAAAAACCATGTAAGAAAAATTCATCAATTTTTCTTATGATGCAAAAATTCATCAGCTGGAGTCAAGCAAAGTTTGCTTTATTACTTTTAAAGCAAGTAAAACAAAGGAACAAAAGAGTAACGAAATCCCACGTATTCCATATGAATATTTTAAAAGTTGCACCTGAAAACATTTTAATAAAGTTTCAGAACTCCTTCCAGTCTGGACATTGGTAGAGTTTCCTACCACAGGCCAAGCCAGTTTCCACAACAGTACAACGTATTTTAGACTTGACAATATAGCAAACATGGCTGGTCTGCATGCACGTTAAAGCTGACATGATAAAATCAGTTAAAGTAAAACCATAAGGACTAAAGGAAAAATACAAATAGGGCAAGAATGTGATGGGTTTTACAAAAAGGGCAAAAAAAAAATATCTCTGACGTCTCCAGACGTACTAAACCACACCACCACATACTAAGAAGTCAAAACGAAAACGAGAGTTGAAAGCTGGCAAACCCAGCAGATCATCAAGTATGCAGATTAGGGAGAATCTCACCTTCCCTGGTAGGTAAATGATACATCAAGATGATTAGTCCAATCCCTCCTTCCGTGGGGTGGAGTACTAAAGGAAAGCAGTGGACGATGATATCTGGGGTAAAATGACCTAATACTTTCCTGTGTGCAAGAAATCAAAAGCGTGCAATATACAATTTATGTCCTTCACTGCCCGTTTCCCTTATTTCTCTCAATTACCATATTTAATTTAATAAACATATATGGCTTTTAAGACAGAACTCTGAAAATTCTTTACTGTTAACAAATACAAGAACATGGAAGAAATTGCTGCCTGCCACTGATAATCACTGGCAACAGGTCAATGATTAAGGAGTGTGAGGCAGAGTCATTGGGGCACCACTGTCCAGTCCTGGAAAGGGAGAGAAGTTTCGACATGTGCTACCACACGGAGGAAACTTGAGAGCATGTCACTGGTTAAATCACAAACAAGGAACTCTTGCTATGATACTACCTATACAAGGTGTCAAGAGGTGTCAAATGAAGAGACAAAAAGGAAAATGGTGGTTACTAGGGATTGAGGGAAAGAAGAATAGGAGTTAACAGTTAATGACCACAGGGGGCTGAGGGGACCAAGAGGGGAAGATGAATGCTCTCCATAGAGCAATAATAATGACAACGGTCCGACAAGGTAAGTTAATGCCACTGAACCACACTTACAAACAGTAATGGTAGGGTCAATAAGGTACACACACACACACACACACACACACACACACACACAATCTTTATTAATTGTATCTATCCTTCATTCTCCTTTACATTTTAGTTACAGCATTTCCCCCAATGAATTGGTAAATATTTCACGAAGTAAAGTTCTGTTTCTCATGAAGTAATATTTATTATAGTGAACTTGAAAAGAGATTTAAAAAAAAAAAACAAGACGTCAAGCCCTCTAATAAATGAGAATGTGCAATAGGAAACACTGCAGGGATGCTTTCATGCAGGACAATGAATTCAGGTAAAATATAAATATACTCTTCCATCACATCTCTCCATCTGAGAAGCCAATCATATGAAATATACATACGCTGAAAACGAAATAACTTCCAGTCTCCTCATTATTTTTCACAACCACAAATTAGGTCTTCTTCTTCTTTTTTTTTTTTATAGTAGCATACAAAGAAACAGACTTCATTACAGCACTTTCATATAAATGAGTCATTCCCCTCTGTTCAAACTCATCTCCTTCCCCATCGTGCACCATGATGCCGGCCCTCCATACACACACATACCATGCCCTCCTCTATGAATCTCCCCAGTTCTGACTGGTTCCCTTCCTTCCCCCAGGTAGTACTAATTTCTGCTTTCATCTCATGTGAATTCCAATAAACTAGCCTTCTGTAAATAGCAGTAACTTAAGCAAATTACCAAAGATTTTTGCTGATGTTAGAAATCAAAATTTCCAATTTTTTATGAAAAAAATAACAAATCCCAGCTTTTATTCATCACAAGAATGAGTAAAGCATCAAAGTATATCCTTGAAAATCACTACTGTACAGAGAAAAACCAGGCCACATGAAACAGTAAATTAAAGGAAGTCCATAAAAATCACTGTTAGTTGTCTAATCTGTTTCCCTAAAGTAGACCAGACTATTACTCAAAACGTTCTATGAATGCTCCCTTCCAGTTGATCCTCAGAAGTACTAGTTTCAGGTGAATTTTAAAAGATACCCATAGAAAAACCCATAGGGGAAAAGAATGTGGGGAATGTAGCGAGCCTCAGATTTCCAGTTCATTATTTTTTGTATGAAAAGACAGTATTATGGAAAAAAACAAACAACATACTAAACATTTTTATCATATCGTCATGCTTTTTAGTGGATACTGGCCAAAAAGAGTTGGTCCAAGTTATGAACTTTTTCCTTCTTAGAACTCTTATAAGTATGCATATGGATATACTTACTTTACATCATCTTGGCAAAAGTCATTAAGCAAAAGAGAACCTCGTTGAAAAAATTGCCCGCACCATATAGGTCTGTAGCAATCCTGTGGTAATTGATGATTGATGGGCGATGTCCCAGCTCACTGTGCATAGTGTCAACCCTGGGCTAGTGGTGCTGGACGGCATAAGAAAGCAGGCTGAGCAAGCCATAGGAGCAAGGCAAGGAGCAGCATCCCTCCATGGCCTCTGCAACAGTTCCTGCCTTGAGTTCCTGTCCTGATTTGCCTTCATGATAGACTACAGGCTGTAAAGCGAAATAAACCCTTTCCTCCCCAAGTCACTTTGGTCATGGTGTTTTACCACAGAAATAGAAATGCTAACTAAGACAGAAATTTGCATCAGATCATGGGATATTGCTTTGACAGACCAGACTGTGTGTTTTGGGAGGACAGTGGAACAATTTGAACTTTTAGCTGGAAAGGTTCTTGAGTGCTCAGAGCTTATGGGCCTGTTCTGCAGGAACTTAAAGACAGTGCTGAGAGCACAGCAGACAATGAAGAGCTGACTTGCGAAGTTTCAGAGCGAAGTTTTGAAAATCTCTCAAAGACACTATCAGGGTCACTCATCTGATATTAACAAAAAAAAACGCTAAAGTGAAACCTTGCTTTGCTGGCACAAATGATAGGATGCTGGCCATTTGAGGTTGCAGAAGCAGCTGTGATTAAGAAGAGACGAGCATCACTGAGGTGAAATCTTCTAGAAAGTGCTTCCTGCGGGTCAGAACACAGAAGTTGTAGTTCAGAGAGCACCATGGTTTGACCTGGCACTGGCAGTGAAACTTGGGAATGAGTAGGCATTTCCCAGGTGGCACTGGTTTTTAAGACATGAAGGCATCATAGAGAACAGCTAAGGCTTGGCCCCATGAGAGGCTGGAAGAGGCCACTGGTGAATGTGTACCTTCAACTGAAGTAGATGCTCCAGGACTGAGGGGTCATGGAGAGAAGAAGAGGAGGTACAGTACCATGTGGCAGGGTTAGAGTCCTCGAAGAGAGGCCAGGAGAGGCTTTATTGGTGAAAGTGCAGCCCAGTTGCAAGGCAGACCCCAACGTTTTGGAGAAGCCAATGCCACTGGATGGTTAACAAAGACAACTGCAGTTGTGAAGTGGAGCCAACGGAGTCTGGCCAAGCTGTGTGTGCTGTGGCAGGCTCTGTCTTTGGCGCTCAGAGGATGGTGAGTTCCAGGAGTCTAACCCTGAGCCCAGACTATTGGACAGGGTTTTGCCTGGATTTGATTGTGGTTGTGCTCTTGTTCTTCCTTCTTGGAGGAAGAAAGTATTTAACTTTTGTTTTCTTTTATTTTAATGGGAACTCAGAGTTATAAGACCTTGGGTATTTTGGAGAAAGTTTGCAATTTTAGGGAGACTTTAGAGTTTTAGAGAAACTTAGCAATTTGGAGAGACTGAATATTTTAAAGAGATTGAACTTCTTGAGTGAATTTTTAAGAACTTTTAAAGTTCTTAAAGTTATTAAGAGTTTTAGAATGGGACTTTTAAAGTTTTATATTGCACTATTAATATGAGATCTTGGGGTGAGTAAGAAACGAAAGGTTACAGTTAAAGAATAATATGTTTGTGTGTCAAGTTCAAAAGGGGTCAGTTGTGCTGGCTAGTTTTCTGCCAATTTGGCATAAGCTAAAGTCATTTAGGAAGAAAGATCCTCAAATGAGAAAATGACCCTACCCAACTGGCCTGTGGGCAGAACTATAGTGCATTTTCTTGTTTGATGATGGATATAAATTGGTCCAGCACATTGTGAGTGCTACCACCCCTGGGCTGATGGTCCTGGATGGTATAAGAAAGCAGGCTGAGTGAACTGTCAGTAAGCATCACCTCTCTATGACCTTGCATCAGTTTCTGATTCCAAGTTCCTACTGTAACTTTCTTCAGTAGATAAGCTGTAAGATGAAATAACCCCTCCCTCTCCAAGTCACTTTTGGTCTTTGTATTTTATCCCAGTTATAGACAATGGATCAACAGAAAACACACACACACAATGGTAAAATATAACAATAAAAGACATTTTCTATTCCATACATGTAATATGCAAATATAATGTTGTGGTGTGAATGGGACTGTTCCCATAGGTCCAGATGTTTGGATACTTGTACACTAGTTGGTGGTGCTATTTGGGGATGCTTAGGAGGTATGTTCTTGCTGGAGAAAGTACGTCACTGGGGTCATACTTTAAGGTTACAAAGACACAGGCCATTCCCTGTTCATCATCTCTGCTTCCTGCTTAGATTTCAAATGTGAGCTTACAGTTGTTTCCGATGCCATATCTGTAGCTTGTTTCCATGATTCTCAGCCATGACGGACTCTTAGTCCTCTGGAACTAAATAAACTCTTGGTTCTCTATAAATTGCCTTGGTCGTGATATTTTATCACAGTAACAGTAAAGTAACTAGGACAGTACACAACATGTGTGTGTGGTGACAGGGTCTTCTCACACATGCTAGGTCTGAGCTGGACAACTGAGCTGTATCCACAGACCCCGCTATTTCATGATGACAAACTTTTCCATATGAATGTCTCTGTGTCACCAATAAGTTACTGAGAAGAACCAATTCTGAGAATCTTTCAAGGTCTATTAAACCATTCTATTCTCTAAGACTAATTAAAGTATCTCCTGACGGACAGAACATGAAGAAACATACTGATTATTTGTCTTTGATAAAGTGCATCTAATTATAAGTATGTACAATACACAACCATTCCAAAAATATCCTGCCAATAGGACCAAGTTTTTAATTTTATAACAAACATTAGTTATGAATTAATATATCTACTTCTAACTATGTTTTTTTCTGTCTTCAAGCTGCTCATGGAAATCAGAACCACATTCCATGGAATGTTCCACAGATGTGTTAATCTCACTTTGTCAGGCCAACCATGAAAAGACAATGCAACAAAATAACTGAAATTCCTCAAGAATAAAACAGCAGTGTACTGTGTTATTGGGTCTTCAAGAAATCCGAAACTCACCCTTCAATTTCAACAATGAAAATGGAACTTTTTAAAAAATGATTTTCATACAAATCCCAAAGCCTGAGAGAAGGAAACTTCCACAGACTCTCAGCTGCTGCCACATCACGCCCCCAAACAGCTTCTGACTGTGAAGGCAAAAGTCTAGCAAATTTTATGCCAGTGTCAACAGGACTGTGAACCTCTGCTACAGCCAGCAGGCAATGTGCAGAGGCACACACTTCTCCAACACAATAAGAAAAGAAGGGGAGTCAGTCTAGAATGAGACTCTTAGGAAACTTCCCATTCAGTTTATAGAAAAGCAGGCATCTGCATCAACACTATAACAAAGAGCCAGGGCACAAAGGGGCTGTGCCAAATTCTTTCCAGTGAGAGCTGTCAGGGAAAGAAGAGTTGCTACAGGAATAGGCTAGATTGATGCATCCTTGACATTTGTGCTTTCACCTCTGGTCAGAGTTAATTTAAAATAATGACTAAATGAAGCCCTTCCTAAAGGATATACTCCCTTCTTATCCCAGGGGCACGGCCACACTTCATTCTCTTACTCCGGAACCCATTTCTTTCTCACATATCAAGCTGTGTAAACTGCAGAACTTTAACTGAATCTGGACACTGAATCAGGAGTGGTCACTAATTCCTATGATGTCCTGTAAGAAGCCTTCTACAGTATAAATTTGACTTTGATTTGTGCTGTTTCCCACTTAACTGTTTTGCTTTGCTTTGGTGTTTTGAGGTAAGCTCTAGCACCATAGCCAGCCCCAGGGGGGCCTGAAACTCACTATACTGATCAGATTGACCTCAGGTTTGCAGAGATCCTCCTGCTTCTGACTCCGGAAAACAGGGATTACAGGAGGGTGCCACCATGCCTGATTTATAAATGTCAGTATGTAAAATAGCCCCTCCATTTTTAGGTATATATACACAAGAAATAAAGACCCATGACTACAAGTGTACACAAGATGCGCATGACAGCGTTATACAGAGGGTGGGGTGGGGGATCAATTCAACGGCCCAGAGACTGACAGATAAACACACGAACGACTAAGCACATGAACAGAACAGAACAAGGTTTAACAATAAAGCATGCTACCTCGGTGAGTTGAAAGAACTATACTGAGCATGAAGAACACCAACCACCAAAAACTACATAACACATAATTCTAATCCATCAAGTCAGAAAACAGATCAGCAGTTCCCAGATTTGAGAGCAGAGAGGTAGCGATATGAAATCGCTCTCAGGGGGATGATGACATTCCGACTTAGCATGCCAGACTGCATTTCTGGTTGTCCATCTCAACCCAACTCTCTTCATTCCTCCATGTCAGTTACATATTGTGATAATTCCTTTACCTGTGAATCCTAGCCTCCTAAGGAAGCCTCGTGTTTCCTTTCCAACAGCTGGTCCTATTTTCTTCTTCCCAAAGTTACCCCATTTCCACTTGTGCCCTGGCATCTGCCATAGTACGAGCCTCTTGCCAGTCCGTCCTCTGCCTCCTGTTCAGCACAATCATGCTTCTCCTCCTGACTCAGCACACTTCAGCCATGCTCTCTTTCCTTCTACCCCTATGCAAGTTATGTGTCACCTTCATCCTTTGGTCCAGAATGACCTTCCCTTCTATTTTCTCATGTTTTATTCCCTCTCGTTATTAATGCTTCACCTTACATGCTACACCTCTGAGAGGCCAACCTAGACTATCTTCATATGAGTTACTATGGAGCTTAATAGGCCTGCTTATTTTCCTTAATAGCATTAAATAGGAGTTTTCTGCCCTAATGACTCACTGCTTCTCCCGACTCCTCTTTCATGAGAAATGGGTTATTACACGAAGCAAAATGTAGGCATAATTAGATGTTTAGCATCAATATAAACAGCAATGGGTAAAGAATGGTGATAGAACAGAAACCTTTTTAACTATTTTTGTAAAAAGAAAAAAATCAAACATATTTCAATCATAGCTCCAGCAATAAGAATCCTTGGTTGCTTCGGTTGTACTTTTTTTTTTGGGGGGGGGGGGGGAGGTTCCGAGACAGGGTTTCTCTGTACTTTTTAACACAAGCCTTTGTTAGTGAACTTGGAAAAGCAAAGTGGAAATGAACAAAGTGTCTTTAAGAGCCACTGAAGGTACCAAGAGGGCCGATAAAACTTCCTGAATCAAAAGTTGATATCATCACAATTATGGAACCAGAGGGTTAATTTAGAAAGGCCCAGGGGGCCCAGGAGACAGTCAATATGAATGAACAGTTTATAGGAGTCTATGGAACTAGAGTGACAGGCCCAGGATGAACCAGCTTCTATCTTTACAGTAGTTAAATATTATTCCTGATGTACAATCATTTTCCTCCACAAACAGTGCTTTCCTGCTGATGAAATTATGCACAGCCCTGGCCTATCAAAAGCTGCCTGCAGGGCCTTTGCTATGGAGAGAAGCTGAGTTGACGATGGGAACTGACTCATTTAGATAATGAACCAAAGATCTCCCCGGCTTTGTTTTCAGGTGGAGGCAGCAACTGTTTTTGTTCTTGTTCTCTCTTTAAATCCAAATGGCACCATTCTAACACTTCCTCTTGGGAAACATACTTTATTATTATTATTTTTTTAACCAGGGTTGATTTCACCTTTCTTGCTATTTCATCTCTCTTGCTAAGAGCATCCTGGAAATAACAGAAGAAAGCGTCCTTGTTGGGGGGAGGGGGGAAGAAAGCATCCTTGTGGGTGGAGGGGGGGTGCTACATTTCTGTTACCTGGTTTCCACTTAATTTCCAGCTCTTTCATTCTCACGAGCCATCCCAATTAACATAAATAATGTAAGACAGAAAACTAATGTTTTCTCAAAGTCTTTTAGGAGGAGGAGGAGGAGGAGAAGAGGAGGAGGAGGAGGAGGAGGAGGAGGAGGAGGAGGAGGAGGAGGAGGAGGAGGAGGAGAAGGAGAAGGAGAAGGAGAAGGAGAAGAAGAAGAAGAAGAAGAAGAAGAAGAAGAAGAAGAAGAAGAAGAAGAAGAAGAAGAAGAAGAAGAAGAAGGTCAGATTCCTTGCAGTTACCTTGCCAAGTCCTAAGTTGCAAGAGTCTCCTGGAACACTGGAACACTTTGGTACAAATCCTATTATCTTAGCCTAACCTTCTGTCATTCAGGTTGTTGTCACAGCTGTTTCTGGTAGACTTCTTTTAAGGTCCCACATAGCCACCCCAAGACTGCCCCCCAAACTCTCAACTTGGCTAATTTCAAATTCTTATACTCGCCTCCTCCAGGATTCTGTGCCATGATTTTTTTTTTGACATTGAAATACATTTTATTAATAAAGAATGTTGAAATGAGCATACCTCTTTATACAAAACACTTCTCAACTTGACAATCATTATATTAAAACAGATTTGCCAATCTTATTCACAGGTGTTAACAGTTTACAGGTCACTTAATTAATATTCCCTCTATTTATTCCTCCTCTTCCTCCCACTGCATGGCTTACACCTCTCTGCCTGTTAAACTGACGACCACGAACGCCTTGTCTCAGTGTTGTCTGAAGTCTTACTCTTCTGAAAGGCTTCGGCTGACTGCTGCTAGTATCCACAGAAGAGCTGGACGGAGGGTCCTGGCTGGTGGAGGGGAGATATGATTTTTTTCATCGTTTTCAAATAACATTTCTCCTTCCCATTCTTTTTCCTCTTCCAAATAACAAACTTTAGCTTTATTTGTCCCTGATGTTAGTTCCTCTGGCTTAGGAAATCACTGCTATTCATGCTCCCCACCCCAGCCACCATTTTCATAAATAAGTAAGCTTTTTACAGGCTATCACTTTATTACTTAATCTCAAAAAAAATAATAGTAGTATTTTTCATGCAGTGTACTATGTTCTCAGGATGAGAAGATGGAGTATGGTCCTGTGGTGGTTTGAAAAAAAATGATCCCCATAGGAAGTGGTACTATTAGGAGGTATGACTTTGTGAAGTAGGTTTGGCCTTGTTGGAGGAAGTGTGTCACTGTGGAGTGGGCTTTGAGGTTTCCTATGCTCAAGCTACACCTAGTGTGGAACACAGTTCACTTCCTGTTGCCTGCAGACCATGACCTAGAACTCTTAAGTTCCTTCTCCAGCACACCACCAAACTTCCCACCATAATGATAATGGACTAATTCTCTAAAACTATAAGCTAGCCTCAATTAATTCTTTTTCTGTATAAGAGGTCCTGAGGTCATGGTGTCTCTTTACAGCAACAGAAACCCTAACTAAGACAGGCTCAATCCACATGAACTTGTCCACAGAACTATTTTAGCTCTACTACATGGTAATGCAAAGCCTTTTCTTGGTCTTCACTCTAGGTGGGCTAGGCCCTTCGCCATCAATTAGCAAAGCAGGAAAATGCCTCACAGATTTGCCAATCTGAAGGAGCCAATTCCTCAATTGAGGCTTCTTCTTCCTAGGTGTCTCTGGTTTGCCTTAAGTGACAGAAACTAACTAACACTGCTAATGGCCATGTCAGAGGAGCAACAGGTGGAAATTGAAATTTGGGAGGTTGACCCACCAGGAAGCAAAGCCTGACAGGCAAGGTCCAGAGGGCTTCAGGCCCAGAATGTCTCTTGTTACTGATGTGTCTTTACATGTTTGCCCCTGCTGTTTTTCTCTAATATCTGAACAGATATCAGGGAGTCCCCACTGTCTTTAATGTTGTATGATTATCTAAAGGAAATATCCCATTCTGCCGGACACTTTTACCTATGGATGATTATGAAGATGATTTCCTCTTAAATTGTACTGATTAACTGAAGAAATGATTCTATACAATAATAGTGTTAGCTTAAATGGGATGTTGATGACTGAGGGTCTTTAATAGATATAGTAAGGAATTATGATAGAGGTTAGCTTAATGGGAAAATGAATATGTGAGTACCTATAGGTAAAAGCAAGATATGGTGGTGTCCACACCCCTGATATAGCAGGGGCTACAGAGGATAGAAAATAAGAACTAGGAAACGTCACTCAGCTAGTTTCTCTTGAGGAGCTATACAGACTGTGGCTTCGGTTAATGGTTAAGAAAAACAACAGAGTCCCAGAAGTAAGTTAGTTCAAATTATTTTTAATCTTAATGTTGAGAGATCTATTCATGGATTTTGGTATGCATCATAGCTAAAAAAAGACTTAAGTATAACTTAAGGTTAGGTTAAGATGTTTTTGTTAATGACTTTGAGGTAGAAAATCTTGGGAAACAATTTGAAGTTTAGAAAGGCATACTTTAATAGCTGAGCAAGGAACTCTTTGGAAACAGGAAACAGAAACAATGGTAGTTTGGCTACTGCTAGCTGGTGTGTCTTTCTTGCTAGGATAATTCAAAGGCAATCATTAATTCTTTGTATTCATTTATGCCCTCAGTTTCCGGATATGAGTTAATAAAAAAACTGTAGATGAATGGGTATGCACCCTGAGGATATAAAATAGAAATAACTGATTGGTTTTTTTTATATGTAGAGTTAAGGTTTGTGATTCTCTTAAGATTCTTTCTAAGATTACCTTTTGACATAAGGAATAAAATGATTGTTCCTTTCTTTGTAACCTCAAAATGCAGCCTGCCAGTAAAAGAACTGGCTGAGAAAAATGCCTCGCTTTCTCACACTCCGTTAATCCATAACAAGTTGCTTGGATATGAATGTATGTGGGTTCTTGAGATAATTTGTTTTTCATATAACTCTGTAATATGTAAGATGTTTAGTTATGTAAGGGAAATGAAAAAATAATTTTACTTGTATTCATTTTACTTGTATTCACTTAGAAAAAGAATGTAACCACATTATAATTTTCATTCTGCTTGAAAGACTTTGCTGGGATATATAGGCTGTAAGGGAAAAAATTAAGTTATCTAGAAGGAAGATATCAAGAGAGACAGGAATAAGAAATAAAGAACAGAAAAAGATAATAGAGAGGTATGTGTGTGTGTTTTCCCTTTTTCATAGCAAAGGTGTGTATGTGTTTTATCCCTTTTTCATCAGTTCCAGAGAGTTTTACTCTCTCAGATAGAAAAGTCAAGTCAACTGATTAGTTTGCAGAAGATGCTGTGGATCACCCTCAATTCCTGCACTGCTGAAGGCTGGTCTTCACAGCATTGATAGAGCACACTTACTAGCCTTTGTAACCCCTCCCTCGGAATGTGAAGTTCATGCTTGCCATTTTTTCTACCTTCCTGGCAAATCCTTACTTTCCTCAAACTAGTACCACTTCTTCATTTCATTCACTAAACACAGAATTAATCTACAGTATTCTCCAGCCAAGTGTATCATAATTGACAGCAGCTGAAGTGGCCACTCAAGTTCCATAGAGAAGACCAAGGCTTGGGGAGGTCAAGCGGTTTCCCCAAAGCCACAAGAAGGACAATGCAGTCTTGAATCTTGGTGAACAGATTTCAGAGTCAGCGTTAACTTATGTGTGCACTGCACAGCCTCCAAAATTCCTTTCTAAAGGACCACACCCAGTTTCTCATGTTCTTTTAGGAACTTCATTCTACAAATCTGGCGTTTATATCTCCAACACAATTCATTTTCCCTCGCCAAGATCAGCTGACACCTCTCAACTTGTTATATGAAAATTGCGGTCTCCCCAGCAGTCTTGACTTGAAACCCCACTTCTCATTTTGTGTTCACTGCTTGCTACCCCTTACTAAATTGAGCATTCTGGATCTCAGTGTCCTTCCCTGTCTGTGTCAGGCTACACTCCTGACTCCCTCCTGCTAAGTGATGTCTTCGATGCCCCCTTCAATGTATCTTCCAGACAATTAAAACAGTTGATTTGGGGGAGATAAAGTGGGCTATCAAGTATCTTTAGGCTAGAACATTTTTACAGAAATAAGATAATTGATCTGAAGACCAACGAGATCCCCATCAAGCTAACACTCTTGCTCCCATAATCCCTCTGTTGTTTCAGTAGGGAGCTATGTCATCTGTTCCTAGACCCTGGAAGAAATGTGGTGTGTTAGGATACAACTGCAACAAGTCCCTGAGGGGAGGCAGGCAGACAGCACTGGGCATAGGAATTCCCTAAGGGTTCTGCATCCCTGTTCCTTCCAGAAGAACTGTGGGTCTCAGCTAGAGGAGGTCTTAAGATCCCTGGGTGAAAGGTGCTCCTAATAAGCCCTAGTATGGGCATAAAGATTTCTCAAAGTCTTCTCACTTCCTCCTTCCCTTTTCCCCTAAGCTTATTATAGACAATCTGAATAAATCATTTACATGCAAGGAGAAAATGAAGGACATTCTCAAAGTTATGTGTTATTTTTAAAACTGACTCTGTGTGTGGCCATGGTATATTTCTAATACTGCTGTTTCTAGGTGTGTGGTTATTTGATTTGGATATTTCAAAATATACTTTAAAACCCTCTATGTGCAAAATAATGAGTTCCAGTTTTTAAAATTGTTATCAGTTAAAGCGTAGCGATTTCTGTTCCATGAGCCATCCTTACCCATGCTAGTGCCGTCTCCATTTGCCATTAGAGAACTACAGGCATTAGGATTATCACAGCGAGTAGAAGGAACGGGGCTGTCTCAGAACTAGTTGTCTGCCAGGGTAAAGCATTACAAACGTTTTTCTTTCAAACAGAATTAAATAAAATTAGGTTAGATTCCACTTTGCTTTTTCCTGCTCATATAATGGACAAATGGGGAGCAACGGTCAAAGTTAAACAAGAAAGCTATTTCCAAAACTTGTTTCCAAAATTAAAAGATAGTGGGTCTTGATTCTACTTAAGTGCGGAGGGTGCTGTTAGCCGTTCACGGGCCAACACTACTTGTGGAAATACAATTTCTTCAGTCTTTCCATTGACTATGTAAATCTTGAGTCACTGTGCTTTCAGTCAATAGACGATTTTCTGCTCTATACCCAAAGCTCCTACTTCAACTTAAAAAAATGTTGAATTATTATTAATTACATATTTGTATTGCATAAAACAAAGATCTTTCATTCCCCTTTAACTAAAACCATGAAAACCTTAATGTAAATAAAACTCAGAGCTCTTACTTATTCACTTTTTTATTATTTTTAAGGCAGAGGAAAATAACATGGCTGAGCCAACCAAGGGAGGTTAAATGTTTAAACTGAAGTCGTCTAAGTGAATGAATGATTTTTTTTCTCATTATTTAAGTGGTGGAAATAAGGAAAAAAGTTCCTATTTTCCAACCAGTTTGCTAAATTCAAAACTGTGGGGGAAAAATTGTCCTCACTGTGTAGTAGCCCACATCTGAGGGGTAGGGGGAAAAGGAGGAGAAAGAAGAGGATGAGGAAGAGGAAGAAGGTGGCAGTTAAGTATAGTATATACAAAGCTAAAAGAAAAAGCTCTGGGCCCATAAACGTGTACTAACAAGACTATAAGAGAACAGACTTCGGGAGGCATTTACTCCTCCGTCAGACCGGTATAGACCAGTGCACGGCCTTCTGGACACAGTTTTAGATGACTTAGGCACGTCTGGCTTTAAGAAGAGTCCTCCAACAATTCTCACACCGGACACAGAATACACTTGAAACTGCAGACTAGTTTTCCACATGTATAAAGACAAACAGAATTTTCTCTTGGGCTCTCTTATGACGCTTCATTTAAAATAAAAAAAATCTAATTATTTTCAGTTCTCTGTGTTTTACTTAGTTGCTCCTACTGTTTTCTGTATTTTGCCCCACGGCTAAATAAATCAGAATGTGAGGTTGATAAGAAGTTAGTTGTGGCTCCCTTATCAGCTGTTCATCCCTAATGACTCAGGGCTATAAAATCTCATGATGCCCCCCCCCCAACTTCATCCTTCCCAGGGAGCTTGCCAGTTCAGGAGTTACAGAGGGTGAAAAAAATTCCACTTCCTGTTATCGGGCTCTGCATGCTTTCATGAAAGCTAAATCCTTCGCTGGGGCTTTCGGATTTGATTCTTTCTCACAAATATTTTCTCATAATTTCTCATCCGCTTGTTTTCCTAGCTATTCGAAACTGATTATTTTCAAAGCCTGGAGCAGGTACCAGCTCCTCAAAGAAGTCTCCATGACCGTTCATCAGTCCAACAATGATCTCTGAGGAGCTAGGAGCCCAGAAGACACCTTGGCGATAGAGTGCACTCTGCGTCCATTCACCTCCAGAGGACTTTGCCCAGGCCTTTATTTACTTCCTACCTACCAGAGGGAGTGGGACTTGGCAAGAACTTCTTTTTTTCAAATTCAATTTAGTTAGCACAACTGCAATTAAATGTCCTCCAGGGAAATGGACAAGGCCTTCATGAAGCAACAGGACAGTATCATCAAGGATTCTGAAAACAGTTAACCCCTGTCTCACCACTTCTCTGTGAATACTCCTGAAAAAGCATAAGGATGAAAATTTTTACAAAGCCATAGCTTAGGCTGTATCCATTGTCCACACAGTAAAGAGCACAGGTTACGGGAGAAGAGTAAACAATGATATCAAATAATGAACTGCTGTTCTGTTCACTCACTCGGTGAAGCATAGTTCAGTTATTAAGAATTGAAAGGGATTGCCACAATCCAGGGTCACGTCATAATTTTAAGTAAAAATGCAGACCGGAATGTCTAGTTTTAAAGGAAGGAAGGAAGGAAGGAAGGAAGGAAGGAAGGAAGGAAGGAAGGAAGGAAGGAAGGAGAAAACGAAGAAAGGAAGTGCTTAGGGGAAGGTCAGGGTCAGCTGAGTTGGCTCAGTGGATTAATGAACTTCTACTCTGATGATCTGAGTTCAATCCTAAACCAGGACTGCTGCAGACTTCCTCTAACCTCTATATACAGCAATGTCATTTGCACATATGCAACACAAAATAAATAAATGTAATTAATTTTGTAATAAAAATAATAACTTTGAAAAGAAATAAATAAAAATATTATAGTGCTTGTTTGCAAAGACATAAATAGGTCCCTTTTTAGTTTTTCTAGATTTTTCTAAATTCTACATAAGGATATGCATTCTATGCTATAATTAATTTTAAATGTATTTATAAGAATTAATAATTTCTTTCAGAAGTTTATAATTATCTACTTAACAAATATTAATATATATCTAATATAAAAATGTATCATTTGATTAATATAATAAAGGCTTCAGTCTAGATAGTATCTAAGAAATGCTTAAAACATTCATTCGCCTAAACTAATTTCTGAAATTTCCCCATGACTGTAGTCACTAAGTCACCATCTAAAAACATTATTGAAATATTCCTATGAAAGTATTTTTATTCTCTATAATATGCAACAGGATATAACATATAATTTATATGATAATATATTAGGCTTGTACTTTAATCTAATTTTCATGCATAAATACACAATAGACTCTCGTTGTGTTACAACATATATGGAAGACAAATGTTAGCCAACACACAGCTGTTTCCAGGGCCAACAACATGGAAACAAGGCCATTTTCCTTTCATCACATTTCTGAAGTGACAGACAAGTCACTGCACCAGCTGGCCTCTCACTGCCATTAGTAAAATTTAAAAAAAAAATTAAAATTAAAAAAAAAAAGGCTTTAAGTAAACAACATCCAGGGTTTGGGGATCAACAAAAGGCTTTCACAATGAGTTTCAAGAATAAATGGAGAAGTAAGTATTTACTGGTCTTTGTGGAATGGATCAAAAATTTACAAGCTCATACGTTTTAAAATAATGCAATGATGGCATGAGTCTGGCAGTACTAACATGGGGCTCAAGGCATCAAAGCGCTCCACACTCCCAACTAACAGACATGTAGAGTAGAGCAAGAGGGAAACACCAGTGAGAAACTTCAAGGAGTTTGCTCAAAAATTACAAGATTAGACAAAACTGTGGGATTTGTATTTGTAACCAGAGAATTGAGGAAATAATTCGTGAGTCAGCAGTTAAATTTTGAAATAACTGGGCTTCATCTGACATGAAGCACCAGCTCCATTGCTCCTTGCTTATCATCTCTCTCTGAGGTCTATTCTAAGAGGCAGAGTTTTATTGATTCTTTCCCCCTTTTTTCTCCATTCAACAGTGCAAGTTCTTACAATCTTACAGTAACCACAGCAGGCACACGCTAAGATTCATGAAGAAATCTCCACAAGGTGCCTCAAAACTACAGCATAGATGATTGCAATAAAAGGTGAGGCACTATAAACAATGCAAAATCCAACAGTCTGAAAGGAGGGGGCAAAGGCACTTCTGGCCAGAGCTAGGAAGGCGAGGAAGTGAGAGGTGATCCTGGAGGTGATGCTGTAGGGGAGGCAGCAGCTGGGCTTGGAAAGGAAAGACTTCAGAGCTCTTTGGAAGGCTCACACTCCAACCTTAGGGTGGGACCGGCTTTCTTGTTCCTCTATGTGGGCTTCCTTTCCTGTCCTTATCTTAACTCTAAGCACAATTTCCCCAAAGGCCTGGCCTCCTAACAGCCCTCTCTCAATTCTGTATTCTCCGGGCTGATGTCCACCCCCAATAGACCAGGAAATACTAGAGGACAGAAACTCTCTACTCCTAATAGCAAGAACTAATCAAGATGCCCACAGCTAAGTCGCTGCTGAAAGGTGTAAAAAGGAACTGACTAACAGTGTAACAACAACTGTCAACCAGAAAACCTGTTTGGGAAACTACTGAAGAGGGCTGTAGCAAGAAGGACACTGAGCTCCAGTTGAGATGAATCCCTACAAACACCAAAGTGTGTTGAGATGGGGCCAGGAAAAGACAACCCAGCTTGAGATGCTGGAGGAAATTCAGGTACCATTCAGGGAAGAAAGATGACCCCTTCACAGTTTGAGGATGAAATAGTACTGAAGCACAATTCTCCAAATATCACACATTGTTTAGTTCCCCCATCAAAACTTAAAATTTTAACTTAAACACACATAGTGTAACATGGCATAACTCAACTTTGCACAGACTTTAAAGAACAGTATGATATTTTAATAAATTTGCTCCAGCTCTATTACTATAGAAATAGTCTATATTCTGTAGAAATATTTAATTTTTATTTCTGTGTATGTGCATGTCTGCATACGTGCATGTGGGTACCATGGGGTCTAGGAGTCACCCTCAAATCCTCTGAGCTGAAGTTACAGGAAGGTGCTAACCATCCAAAGTGGAACACTGGAACCTGAACTCCAGTCCTCTGCAAGAGCAGTGACTGCTCCTAACTGCTGATACGGCTCTCCAGCCCTAATATTTAACAAATCCATTTAATATAAATTATTCTTAATGTTTCAATGTGTATTCATCATATTAATAAAGTTTCTGCAAAAAATAGAAAAAATAGAATTTACTAAAAAAAAATTCCAAATACTTTGCATCTTTTGAAGACCTTGAGGAAAAGGTTAAATGGTATTTTATTATTATTATATGTGTGTGAAGGTCAGAAGACAACTCTGTGCATTTGTTTCTATTCATTCACCTGGAGTCAAGGGATTAGATCCAACGTAAGTTTCCAGGCTTGTGGGATGGGCACCTTTAACTACCCAAGCATCTTACCAGGCCAAAATGATAAATTAACACATAAAAAGATGCCTTTTATTTTATGAGTCTATATTATACAACACAAAACAAAGTGCAATTAACCTGTATCTTGAGTGTGTAAGTTTTCCATTATTGAAGATCTTCCAGTTAATTAAAAATCAAATGGAAGGCTGATAGGGGTTTCTCTCCTAAAATCACAAGGGACAGTAACTGATGCTGGACAGCGAAGGGATAAAAGATGAGCACGGAGCTAATAGACGGCCTCAAAAGAACAGGACACAGCCCAGTCAGAGTCAACTAGAGACTTTTGAGCCCTGGATAATTGTCTCATATCCATATATGCCAACGTTTATGGAATAAAACATTTAAAGCCCTATGTAATCTGAAAACAGCTGAGCACCTTCAGTAGAAGATTAACTGTTAACCAGCAGTATCATCACGGGGCATCTGGACACCTGTACTGTTCCCTGCTACACCTATTTTTACAATGCATACTGAATACAATGTTTTATTTCCTTTTAATTGCTCCATTCTTTTTGTATGAGTCTGACACACTCAATACTACTGCTGAGAAAGAAACTGCAAAATAACAAAACTGTCTTCCTTTCCTCACTGGTTAAAGAAAATGAACCAGAGAACTAGAATGTCTTCCTAAGTACATGTCTCCTAGTCTACCTTTGGTTAAATGGTTGGTTTTCTCTGCAGACAAAGGTACCTTGTTCAGAAGTGATCCTAGGAATGCATTGCTGGGCATCAGGAACTCTTCTGCAATCACTTGCCTAGCATTTGACAACATTCCCACTGCATTATTTTTTCTTCTCGAAAGGACCACACAGTCATCTGAAACTTCAACTGGATCTGACGTTACCATAGCGATCAAAATGCTATCTTTTCTCACAAGTTGGAATTCTAAATGTATTCTCCAAAAAAGTATGACTCAAGGCCCTCACTTCAACAGAAATGTAAAAAGGTGTAAGACGTGGTGCTTTGCATACAGCCAAGCACGTACCAGCGAATACAGAAGGCTTAAGTTCTGGGTACCAGCAGTCCATGGGGTAGGACAATGAAAAGAGTCAGCCTCCAGAGCAAGAGGAACTGGCTTGAAATTCTCACTCTAGCACTTGCTATTTTTTTTTTTAAGACAAGATCCCATTCACGTAGCCCAGGCTGACCTCAAATTCTCAAGTCCATTAAAGAGACAAGGATGGCCTTGCACTTTAGATCCTTCTGCCCCACCTCTCAAGTCCTGGAATTGCAGGCCTCTACTGTCACAGCTGGTTTATCCCTGCACTTCCTGCATGTTAGGCAAGCACTGTACCAAATGAGCAACGGCCCAGCTTATTACCTTTAGGCCTTATGCAACAGGTTCAGCTTCCAATTTAAAAAAAAAACAAAAAACTGAGATAATAGTATGCTTCTAGTAGTCTGCAATATAGACTGAACAAAACGAAACCAAGTGTTATTTAAAGAGTGCCTTGTAGGTGTCATGGATGTGCCACCTACAAGGCACTCTTTAAATAACAGCTAAGACCATTTCATTTTTTTCTAAATCGTTATTGATGAAGACAACATTATTGACTGGGAGAGTATCAGAATAGTGCAGGCTGCAGCTGAATGCAAAAACTAATAGGATTTCCTGCATTTGTATACAATTACAGAACATATCTGAACCGGGATCAGAACAGTTCTGTCAGCTGAGAACTGCCCTGCTTTGCTTCAAACAATTTCATCCCAAAATGCTGAGTTACAGCTCAGTGTAGAGCTTTTCTGGCTTAGTGTGTTTAAGGCCCCTGGTTCTGTCCCCAGCAGCATAATAAAATAAATAAAATAGCTGGTGTGGGGTTCATAGTTATCTTCCCTGCACTGAGAGGACTGCCAAAAGTTTGAAGTTACCCTGAGCCATGTGCTGAATTTCGAGTCAGCCTGGGCATCAGAGTAAAATCCTGACTCAAAATCCCCCAAAAGCAAAAAGTAAACTAAACTAAGAACAGATCGTATTAAAAAAAAAAAAGTATATGTATGGATAATTTCAATAAATCTACTGCAGTAATACAATGCCATTTTCTTTCTAATCAGATATTTCAGCACTCTCAACAACTTCCTCAAATTGCAGAGCTGGGCTTCGCGGTGGGGCGTTGTGACTTTAAGCCCTTTAAATCTACACTAGGAGAAACAGTTTCCCTTGATGTTCCCAGGAAGAAATCATCTTTTCTTCTTTAAAAGCCCTATAGTATGTTATTCTCACTGGATTGGAATGCATTGTATCTTCTATGAAGTCTGTTTGTGTAATCTTTAGTTTCCTAAGCTGTAATCACGCTCAAAACATATCCAACGCTTGCTTAAGCAAATCATGTGAACACGTTTAATAACCTGTAAAAGGAAGTGAACTATAAGTTGTCAATAGATAGACAGGTGCTAAGTATTAAGAGCCTGCTAATACTCCATCTATTCAGGGTGTTTCAGGGCATTTCACTAAATGTCTTATAGCAAAGTGTTTAACATACATCCCTATGTAAACAACCATTAATTAATTGTCAGTGAAATACAAAACACATTGTAAAATATACTACACCCTAATAAAATGGACAGGAAGGGAAAATCTAGGGCACTATGCATTGGCTCAAGGCAAAACTTTTAAAGATAAGATGTAGGGGAAATCGCAATATGATTGCTAGTATATCATGGTCAACATAAAAGGGATTCATAAGGAATTACTTATAAGTTGGAGAAATGGCTTATTGGGTCAAGATGCCTGCCACCAAGCCTTATGACCTGAGTTCAACACGTAGGAACTACCTTGCAGGAGAGAACCCACTCCTGAGTGTTTGATTTACACAAGCACCCACATGCTTGTAGGTGAACCATCTGCTGCTACTTGTGGAAGAACTCTCTCTCTCTCATGTACACATAATAAATACAATATTTTTAAAGGTAAAATGTTATTATTTTATTTGTTGATAAAATAAATTTGATTTTATTTAATATTTCAATGAAAATGGGAGTGTTCACCTAAATGTATGGACAAAGGTATTTTGTTCATACACCAAAAGACAGTGTCACTATTTTTAGTATCACAGGGAGGTACCTAATGTTTATTAAATCTCTCTTATTCTTGGAAAGCAGAAAACCTGGATATAGTTTAAAATATTTTAATCATTTAAAATAGTTTGACTGTCAACAGTAATCTAATTCACTTACTGAAGAAAATAGATGTCCAATATTAAGGCCCACATAACGATATATATGTTCATATATTGTTATATATTCATATAGTGTTACAAATCGTGATGCATATATGAACTCAATGACTGGCAGCATGCACAGGGCCACAGGCTCAAGCCAGACGGGGTTCCAGTACCAAGAGGGAGAAATGGACACAGGCTCCCACCCCTAACCAAGAAGTTACCTGCAATGGACACCTGCTTGAAAAAGAAAAACTTAGTTTTCTTCAACGGAGTTTCACTGGGTGATAAACCATACTTAAAGGCAGGCCCCATGCCTAGCAGTAGACAGCCAACACAAAATGAACTCAATGGTATTTTTATAGACTTTTATAGACTTTTATAGACTTTTATGAGGAATATGACTTTGTTTGGACATTTTTCATCTTACTAGTTTGTGCTTGTAAAGAAGCTTCTTATTTTGCTGTTTTTATGTGTTTTAGTTGAGAGGGGTTGTGTGTTTGGTCGTGTGTGTGTTTGTGTGTGTGTGTGTGTGTGTGTGCTTTATTCTAGTTTGTTTATGGTTTTTGATTGTTTGTTTTCTGAAGAAAGAAAAAGGTAGGAGCTGGGTGGATGGGGAGGTGGAGGGTCAGGGAGGAGCTGGAGAAAGGAAAGCATGATCTGAATATATCGTATGAAAACAGTTTCAGTATAAAAAAGGCTACGGGGCTGGAGAGGTGATCTAGCAGGTGAGAGCACTTGGTGCTCAAAGGACCTGTGTTCAGTTCCCAGCACCCACTCAGTGGTTCACAAACATCTCCAGCTTCAAGAAAAGGTTGAGGCCTTTTGCATCAGATAGGCATGTGATTTACACACACACACACACACACACACACACACACACACACACACACACATACACAGAGAGAGAGAGAGAAACACACATTAAAAAAAAAATCTTTCCAAACACGAAAGTTAAGTATGACTAACCATAGGAACAAGATGCAAAGTAATGCTAATAGCACACACTATTTTCAGGCCCACATACAGAACAAAAACTACTTTTAATGCTTTCTTAAAACATTATTTTCAGTATTTTGTTATTGTTGTTGTTGTTCAATTGGTTCCAAAGATAGAACTGGAGCGTCATTCAATGTATCTATCTGGTGAGGGAGAATTATCTGTATTCTGTCAATCATGTATTTTAATAAAACGCTGATTGGCCAGGCAGGAAGTATAGGCGGGAAACCAGACAGGAAGTAGAGGTGATGCAATGAGAACAGGAGAATTCTGGGAAGCAGGGAGGTTCCTCTGCCAGTTCTGCCCAGACCACCATAGAGGAAAGATGTAAGCTGCCCCACTGGAAAAGGTACTGAGCCGTGTGGCTAATGTAGATAAGGATAATGGGGTAACATAAGTTATAAGAGCTAATAAGTAGCCTGACCTAATGGGCCAATCAGTTTATAATCTTATAGAGATCTCTGTGTGATTGATTTTCTCTGGGACTTGCCGGCTGTGGGGTACCGGGCAGGAACAGATACACCAACAAGCCGGCCCCCTCATTTTACATCTATCTATCTCAATCTTACTTGCAATTCAAGAAAGTAGGCATAAAACTGAGACTAAGATAATTTCTTAACTGTTTAGATGTTAAAAACAAAAGCAGCAAGCCTCAGTTTTTGACATCTTTCTTAAAACAAACAAAAAGAAATATTAATTGGGGTATAGATACAACACTGAATTCACATACATGGTCAACTAGCTTCCTAGGGTCCTGATTTGTGTTCCACCTAATACTATGAAATTAGGAACTAACAGAATTAGGATAATAAAATTGATTTACTAAATTATAGAAACATAACTTGCCAATTTTAGTAATGGAGTAAATGTAAAAGAAACTTCTATTTCATTTGTTACTTCAAGCTTATAATTAATTTTCCTTTTGTAAAAGCAGTAACTATGACGTGCCTGGCTATATATATATTGTAGTGAGGGCTTTCTAAGGATAAAAGCACGTACTAGGAAATGAACATCAAGAAATCATCACCACGACTGAAGAGTTTTAAAATGCACCATCTACCACATGGACTGTCCCTGAAGCCTCTTGGGGTTGGCACCATCAGCCGACTGGGGCGTACACCACTGTCTTCCCATCACCTAGTAACAGCTCACAGCCCTAAACATGCCCAGATGATGGACAAAATATCTACACTGCAACAAGTTAGCGTTTGATAGATACTAACCTAATGACTTGGATCAAAATGTCAGCATAACCTGTTCCTATGATGAAAAACTAAGACACATTCTACCATCACTACTCACTACTTACTAAATATCCCTATGTAAAACAACTTTTCAGAATTTGGCAGCCACATATGAGGGTATCATATGTGGACTATGCTTAGGAGCTTCTCAAAGAAGTTTTTAACAAGCAACCAAATGAGTATTCTGAGCCCACTGACCTACATCCTCAATAACACTCACACTCAATGTCCTGTGCACATAGGCAGATGAAAACACAAAGAAATTCTTCAACCGACTCTGGGTCTCCCAAACGCGGCATGTGTGACGAATGGTGAGAGAAGATGTAACTAAAACTGTCTGCTGAAAACCCAGGATGGTCTCCGCACAGCACAAGGCCTGAGTGACAGCAGAGAGGGATGTACACATTTGTGCAGGAACCCGGCCAAATGTTTGGCAATTTCCCTCATAGTCCTGGATTTATTGACAAGTGGCACTTTCTCTTTCTGTCTGTTACAGCTAGCGAGCATTAGTTGAGAGCAGATAACACAGCTCAAGGGTAGTGTGTTTGCCTAGCATGTGTGAGGCCCCAGGTTAAATTCCCAGCACAAAAGGAATTAAAAAAACATAGTTGAGTGGTAGAAAGATCCTTGTCTTTAAAACGCACAGCCTTAAGGATTAGGTTTACAAAGGCATGCTATATCAAATAATATAAACAAAAAGTTGCACAAAAAATTGTCCATTTCACAAAAGTGTCTGATAGAGTTCCCCAAAAATTATTTTCTTGGAAAAAATTAAACATACTATATTGCACTGAATTCTATATTTGCCTTTGAATGTTTCTCACTGTTAAAATTTCCTGCAAAAAAAACCCATATATACTAGATTATTGTAACAGGAGTGTTATTAAAAGAAAATTTAGGCTGTGTATTTTTAATATTCATTTTTATGTGTGTAGATGTTTTTCCTGCATGTAAGTCTGTGCACCATGTATGCACTGTTCACAGAGATCAGAAGAGGGCCTCAGATCTCCTGGAACTGGAATTATAGACAGTTCTTAGCCACCATGTGGACGCTGGGAATCAAACCCAGGATCCTCTGTGAGAGCAGTCACTGTGAGAGCTCTTAACTGCTGAGTTATCATTCCAGCTTCCAAAATTTGTCTTTTAAAACACAGTCGCTGGATATACTTGACAGATTTCAGTACGTGCTTGTTCTCAGAAATGAACAAAGTACTTAACGACTTTACAAATAATGGAAGCACACTTCATTCCAGTTGCTTTGTCCTGAAGCGCCTCAATGTCTTCAAAGCCACACACTTGAGTGTTAAGTCAAAGGTAAAAGCATGGCATTTTCCTTCAAATAATCTGTAATTCAATATGAAAACAATTCAAACAAATATATACAGTGCAAAATAAAACTACGTTGTCACCACCTTCAATTATATGCGGGTATAAAATAAAGTAGCAGAGTATTTTATAAGAAATGACTAAATTCTTTACATATGAGTGTAATAAGTCAAACCGGCAAGACACTTTCCAATTTAAGATACAGTTCTCACAAAATTCACTAACTGCCTGAAACACCCCCATGGGACTCATTGTATAAGTTTTACCGTTTTATTGATGAAGAATCTGAGATCTTAGAAAAGTACATATCTGGATCAAATTTACACGCTAGGCAACTGAGTCACTATTTCAAGTGGGCCGTATCAGAACAGTCATCATAACAGCCATGAGATCGACAATTCTCAAGTGCTTTCACTTTAAATAAGATCTTTCAAAAAAAAGTAAAGCAATTTAATCATTACTACACTCCTATCATATAATAGCAGCGGTTGATACTCCCTAAGCGCATACGCTATAATAGGCACCACTCTGCACTATACATTAAGGCAATCAGATCAATCAAAACCCTGTAAGAAAGGGCTCTATCTCACCCCATTTTGCAGATGAAAACACTGAGGCTCAGATTAAAATGGATAAACTTCCTAAGATCACACGGCTAACAGCTACAGGAATCAGGACTGAGGCCCAGAGCACGTCATTCCTGGACAGATGATGTTCTTGGGAGGGGAAGAAAATGCAGAGGCAGAGGCTGGAGAAGGCTCGGCAGATAAAGGATCGTCCTGTTCCAACAGGGAGTAGGAGCTTAGTTCCTACTATTCATGCTTGAGGGTTCTCAGCTATGGGAATCAGACGTCTCTGGTCTCCAGGGCACCTACACTCACGCATGTGTGCATACACACACACACACAACTAAAAAAGAATAAAAAATAACTAAAGAGTAGCAAAGGAAGATAGGAAAAATGTCTCCTGGGTCAGGAAGGAGATGCGAACAAGCTCAGCTTGAGCAGATGAGGGAAGGAATGGCATTCTACAGGTAGAATGGCACAGAGAGGAAAGAGGAGGAGCCAATCAGTCCGGGGCACTCCTCTCCCATAGAGGAGAAGAGAGTGAACAAGACAGCCAGTCTGATATAGGGAGTATGGGATACTTCAGGATAAAAAGTGTTGACTCTAATTAATAAAGTTAGTAAAAGTGACTACTCATCCTTTTTGGTCCTGAGGTGAAACTTAAAGTCATTAAAAGACTTGGAATAGGCATGGTAACACCTCCCAAACGTGATAGTCCACCACTGGCAAAGTACCTATCACATCAGAGATAATAACACAATCACCAGGAAAAGTCTGGCTGGTTTCAGTCTTCTTCTTTCCCTTAAGCTGCCATTTACACTTCTGTACCCCTTGTCATTCTTTTCAAACCTTCCAATGGAGTGGAGACTGGAAGGGGAAATGTAATTAGCATAGCTTGCTCCTCATCTGTTTGCATACCAGGATTCCATAGTGCTCGCAGGTAGTTTAGCATATACCTTTCTCAGAACTATAGCAAATCAGAAGAAGATAATAGATACACTGAACCCTACAGTGCATCTTAAAAGTAGAATTTGTAAGTTCATTTACCTCAGCACAGGACAAGAGCAATGATATCCAGACATCCTTAAGTGGCAGGTCTTAAAAGATATATTCAGTGAGGAAAACTCGCTCTAATGGAATTTCCTCTCATTACTTAAAATAAACCAGGTCACTGAGATGGGATGCAGAATGGTATTCTGTTCACTTTGATTTCACTTTAATTCCATCAAACCATAAATCCTCATGGAAATACCTTAGGCACATGCCTGCAGACACTGCTATGCCCAGCATTTCAGCATGCATGTGTTAGCACGATTTCAAACAAAATAATTTTTTAAAAAAAACTTATGTCAACAGCTTTAAGTATGAATTATCTCCATGGCTATAAACTGCAGGTGTAAAATACATCACATGTTCTGGTGGGAAATTTAATTCAGAAGGCCACATTAAAGGCCTAACCTACGCACATCAAAATTAAGCTAACTTCCTAGATTACAGCAATGGTCTTTTTTTATCTTCCCAAAGCCACTGAAGTTAAATATACCTCAATGTATTAGGTTCAGCTGTAACTACAACTGCAATATACATTCAACTGAACCATGACCTGTTTTCCATCTCAGAAGTGAAAGGGAATTATGTCAGTTATGAGACTTACATTTTTTCCATTCTAAGATCCTTCTGAAAGCTATTTCACACTAGAACTAAAAGCAAAATGCACTTCATGGCATTTACTTGCTTTGCAAAATATTTATTTATGTTACTGCTCATAAGACAGCGTTTCAATCAGTCGCTAAGAACAATTATATGTTTTTTCTTTTACTTTCAAAGTGCACAGACCCAGAGACATTTGGCAAAGAAAAAATATCAGTATGGAATATGATACCTAAGCTTAAAATTCAGTTATAACTACATGTTATATTGACTTACAACACCGATCCACACAACAAATACAAAATTAACATGCGTAAATAAATGTGGTTTAAAATACCCACCCCTAGCAGAAAGCTTTTTGGTGTTGATAATTTTGGCAGCATACTCCTGTCCCGTCGGGATCTTCATACATCTTCTCACCACTGAGAATGCCCCCCTAGAAACCAACAATTAGCAAGTCAGCAGTAGAATCATATCGAGTATCCACTTAGAAACTTACAAACCTGAGCATATTTATGAGTCTTGAGCAGTCTGTGAAATATCAGAATAATAAAAGCATTATCTAGAAAATGAACAATTATTTCTAAATGTTGAGGAATAAAAAGTAATTTTTAATTGACTGAAAACACACATGATTAATCAACAAAATCAAACGAAATGCCAATTATGACCACTCTTGTTTGCACATGAAATTCGAAAACATTTCATTTTCACACTCACAAAACACCAAATGCTCAGAGCAAGCCCTGCAAAGAGCAGAGCTGGAAACAGGGAAGGAAAAAAAAAAATCTGCTGCCTGTTTATTTCGGTAGGAAAAATAATTAACGTGGCTCCAAGTAAGTAAATATGGCGATTGTTTTCATTAAAACATAAATCTGGGGCTCACTGGTGCTTTACCAGATCCTGGGGTAAGGTGATTTCTCTGCCTGGTTGGGCTGGGGGAGGGGAGAGATTTGAATTAAGCTGCTCTTCCGACATGTCTCCATGTTTCAACAGCAGATCATCTATAAAGATATCATTTTCATTCCATTAAAAATGCTTACACTTCCTTTTGTGCAACTGTAGGAACCCATGGCACACACAGAAATGCATCTTGTCCCTAATTGTCGAAATTAGCGATAGAAGAACTGGTTTGAGGTTGGATGCTTGGTAAATCAGCATTCCTGGCTGGATCTCTGTACAGATCGTCTGTAGGTACCCTGTCACTCCTTAACAAGAAGTTCTGGCACTTAAGTGGAGGAGGTCGTTTTACGCAACCACAAGGCTAGGCTACCTTGGGAAGCGCTTTCCTGAGCTCTAGAGATGGGGTTTTTCCTCTGCCTCAATAAATAAATCGCCGAAAAGATGTGCGCATACTTAATCCTATAAGAACGATGGTGAGCGAATCCTTTAGTGCAAAGAATAGCGGATATGGGGCAGGGGCGTGGGTTCTGTAGGGTGGCCCTTTTCCTGGACAGAACAACTATTTGGATGCCGAACCAGACTCTCCACCAAGCCAAGTTGAACTTTCGGCATCGATAAATATGGCACCATCTCTGAGAGTCAGTGCTCATCAGCTCATCCGAACCTGGGTCAGACGGCAGACACCGACCGCGGGCTGAGCAGGAGACATCTATTTACCGAAAATGTGATAAATGTTGCGTTTTTTGCATGCATCTCCTTTCCTCTCCGAAGATACGCGCGCACACGCACACACACACACACACACACACACACACACACACACACACACACTCGCGTGAGCGCACACTTCCCAGGATGACAGCTACAACTGCAGAGATCGTAAATTCACTAAGTCTCCGGTGGAGAGGTAGAGGACCCGAGGAGGTGGGCTGGGGATTCGGGGCACCCACCACAGTGGGGCAGGGATCTCCTCCCCTCTGTGCCCCACCCGCACCAAGTCAGGGGTCCGTCACCCCGCTTCGGCCTGCGGGCTCCCTCTCCCCCCACGGGGAACACGGGGGTCGCGGGAGGAGATGCCAGGCAAGGACGCTTACTTTCCGAGCTCCTCGAAGAGCTGATACTCGTCGGTGAACCGGGTGCAGGTGGTGGTCGAAGCCATGGCGGGGTCTGGGCAGTGTGCCGCTGGCAGCGCGACGGGCGACACGCGAACAGACGCGGCTTCCCGGGACTGGCGCCGCCGCGCTGTCACCCGGGGCCGCCCTCACTTTCCTTGTCCGAAAGTAGCTCGCCCGCGAGGGAGTGCGCGCAGGGGCGGGGCACGGGGCGAGGTGGCCAGACCAACCCGCGCCGCCCGCGATCCCTCCTCCTCCTCCTCCTGCCGCCGCGGCCGCGGGGCAGAGTGCTCCAGTAAGGGGTCGAGGGGGGACCCGCAGGAGGGGTGACCGCTGACACCGAGGCTCGCACAGCAGCTCGGCGCAGCGCCCGGGTTGGCGGACGAGCGAGAGCGTAGAGCCGGCCGGCTGCTCCTGCGGGCGGAGGCGGCGCTGGTGGCCCGCGCTCCCCACGGGGCCGCAAGGCTGGGAACCCGCGCGGCGACAGAGTGCGCTCGGCTCGGGCGGGCGAAGCTGGCGGCCGCAGCTCCTCCCCGGCGCCTCCTCCCGCCTCTCCCCGCCCCGCGAAGCCCCCTCCTCGCCGGCCCTACACCTCCCTCTAGCGACTTCAGCAGAGTCCCTCCGGGCTGCTCTCCCGCAGCCGTCTAGGGAGATCGCAGGGAGGGGATGTGCGGAGCGGCGGGAGAGCGCACTTAGGGGACGGGGTGCACCGGGATGTCGCAGTGACCCACGAGGGGTCGGGAAGATGAGGGACGTCTCTAGGCCGGCCACTCAGCCGCGGTGCCGGGGAAGCCGAGGGAGGGATGCAGCGTTGCATCAGGGCGCGGTTGGCGTTTACTGCTCCCCAGACCCGGGTCCCACGTCCCACCCAGGTTGCAGCGATGCCAGCCCAGGCCACCTCTGCTGAGGGCCCCGCTGTCCCTCAGCTAGGGGCGAGGATAGCCCGGGCGCCACGTTTCACTTCAGGTTTTACTGTCCCCTCCTCGCCCTGCTCTCCGGTTGTTTTCCTGACTGGGGCAAGCCCCATAAGCCCTTGCTTGGCCATAAATCCTAATATAATGAAAGCAGAAAGTCCAGCACTCTGCCACACCTTCCTGCCTCTCCCGAGTAAACTCCCCGGTAACCTCAGCAAGTTCTGATAGTAAGCAGGGCTCTCGCGAGACGTCCCACTCGGCTGCCGAGGGGGTGGGGCCCTTGGAAGGTTGGCTGCGGGTCACGCGACCCAGTGGGGGCTGACGTCATTGGCGTCACGTGAGCGTGGCCAGCCTGTTTCGCTTTGCTAGGGGAGAAGGGAAAAGAAGGGACTTCGTGAGTTCTTTGCTTCACGTTCTCACAGAGCACGCCAGGTAGGGCCCCAGGAAAGCACACCGTCAATGGCTATCCAGAAAGCCACCAAAGAGTTCCAAGGTGCCTGCTCTTGGGCAGATCTGCCACTGTTGTTCAAAAATTAGCCTGGAGAAAACACTATCTTGTAAGATAGGTAAGTTGTCACTGGTTGCTAAGACAATTTCTGGGTCTTTAATAAACGTGGCAATTGAAGCGTTAGAGGCCCACAGAAAACAGAAGCATCATGAGTTTTTTTTGTTTTTTGGGTTTTTTTTGCTTTTTCTTTTTTCTCTTCTTATTTCTGCTTTTTGTTCTACAAAATACCATAAAATCCTGCATTCCTATTGCTAATTTGGTCGTTCTTAGAATTACATCAGGCACTTAAAATTTCACAGCAGAAAGGTGATAGATAACTTTCAGTTATGGCGACTGTATATACTTTGTCTCCTGTTCTGAGACGCTCTTTGCTTACTGTCATACATGTTCCTAATTCTTTGATTTCCTGTTTTAAAGAATGCTATTCCGCCTGAACTCAAGTACTCAAGCTAGTCATAAAATCTTTAAATGCTCTTCTGTTGTAGGTTTTTCAAATATTGCTCATACTTCCGCTAGACCTCTCCCCCTCAACACCACAAGAAAATAGTTTTTGCGTTTAGTCATCATTCAATGTCTGCATTGTTCTGCCCATGGAAATGTCGTTTGCTGGCCTGTTTTACTATAACTTTCCCCTCGGGTTTACTTGTATCTTTTGGTATTCTTCCCACGCATTAGATTCCTACTGCGGATTTCCGAAATTGCCAAGCACATGGGGTCTACACATGTCCCGTCTATTCTGTATCCTACCTGGAGACCTCTGCCCTTCAAGCTGTCATTGTGGAACACCAGTGGAGAATTCTTGGAAATTCTGATTTTTATGTAACTTTGATTCTTTTGGTTTTTTGTTTTATTTTAAACAAATGTTGTCTTTTACGTCCTTAAATTTGAACACTTATATCTGTTTGGGGCGCGGGGGAGGGGGTCTCTTAGATGGCGTGTAACTCACTATGTAGACCAGGCTGGACTTCAAACTCAGAGGTCTCCCTGCCTCTGCCACCTCAGCCTTGAAATTAAAGGCATGCACCAACACATCTGGCTAAACTTGAACATTTTTAATAACAAAGTCAAAATGCGTTTGGGTCTTAAATCCTGGCCATTAAAGTCAAGGATCGCCTGTATAAATGTAACAATATAGAAAAAAAGATGATACAATAAATAAATAAATAAACAGATGGAGTATTAATAATTAAGCTAAAAATTGAAAGAAAGAATAATTTGGTCTTGGCTCAACATTTTAAATATGTAGCTTAAATAGATGGCTCTAGGTTATAATGTAACAATTTAATATTCCTCCCTTGGATCTAAAAGTGAAAGGAAAAAAATTTAAAATGAACATATTAAAATTTTTCCAACTAGGAAGACAGTTGTTACTTAAGTACCAATTCAGTGAAGTGTACATACATACAGACAGTTATTTAAATACTAATTTGGTGAAGTCTATATGTGTACATCCAGTTATTTAAATACTAACTCAGTGAAGTCTACATACGTACATACAGTTATTTAAATACTGACTCAGTGAAGTTAATTTATGTACATACAGTTCTTAAAATATGAATTCAGGGACATCTACGTATGTATATACAGTTATTTAAATACCAACTAAGTGAAGTCTACGAATGTGCATATAGTTATTTAAATTCTGATTCAGTGAAGTCTAGATACATACAGTTATATAAATTACCTCAGCTATTTATAAAACGGCAACTTTAAATGGTTAGAATATTTTTAGCACAACTAAAAAGGTAACTACATTAGCTATATCAGTAACAAATTAGTATTATTAGATAATGAACTTTTACATTTTTATACAAATAGTGTTTAATCTATATTTGTTTCATTTTTTTGATCTGCATTGTGGTCTCATTCAAATGTTCCTCTTATTTAATTTTATTTCAGTTATTTCTGAAGTTCAGACCTCCTTAAGACACCAGTCAGATTGACTTTATTTTCTCTTAATTCTACTTTAGCACTTTAGGAATAGTTGCAAAACAGAGTTAAGTTTTTAGAAGATATACTTCTAAACGGAGTGACCCTGGAGGTTATTACATTCAGTCAAACATCCTTACCTGACTATTCCAGTGAACAAAGGGGAGTGGAAGAGTAACAGAAAAAATAAGGTGTTAACCAAAAAGATAATTCCCAAAGCTTGTTGTCTTAGTTAGAGTTTCCATTGCTGGGATGAAATACCATGACCAAAAGCAAGTAGAGGAGGAAAAGGGATTGTGGGATATTTGTACACTGTAGATATATTTGTACACTGAAGATATATTGCTGTGAAGGTTTACTAAAAAGTCGAATCGGGGTGGTGATGCGTGCATTTAATGCCAGTACTTGGGAGGCAGAGACAGGCAGATCTCAGTGGTCTATAGAGCCAAGTTCCAGGACATGCAGGACTGTTACACAGAGAAACAGTGTCTTACAAACCAAACCAAAAGAACTGAATGGCTGATAGTTAGGCAGGAGGGACTTCTGGGCAGAGAGAGGAAATGGGAGGAGAACATAGTTGTGAGTGAAATACCAAGAGACACAGAGAGGAAGCAGGAGGTACAAGATGAAAGAAAGGTAAAAAGCCACATGGTAAAATGTAGACTAATAAAAGCAGGTTGATTAAAGTTCTAAGAGCTGGTGGAACAAACCTAAGCTAAGGCTGAGATTTCATAATTAGTAATAAGTCTCTGTTGGTATTTGGGAGCTGGCTGGTGGGACAGAAAAAAACTCATGACAAAAGAGTTTATTTGGCTTACAGTTCAGAATTGCTCTTCGTCTCCAAAGAAAATCAAGACAGGAACCCAAACAAAGCAGGAACCTGGGAACAGGAGCTGAGGTAGATGCCATGGACAGGTACTGCTTACTGGCTTGCTTCTGCTGACTTGCTCAACCTGATTTCTTATAGACCTCAGGACCACTAGCCCATGGTTGTCCCTAGCTACAATAAATCAATGGGGTGGGCCCTTCCCCATTGATCACTAATTGAGAAAATGCATTATAGCTAGGTCTCCTAGAGGCATTTCCTCAACTGAAACTCTTTCCTCTATACCTTTAGCTTGTTTCGACTTGACACACAAAACCAGCCAGTACAACTAACCCCCTGTCAACATGACATACAAACATATAGCTATTAAGCCATACCCTTCCTTTCTTATTCATTCCAAAGATATCAAATTAAAATCATAAATAATTTTAAAAGTACCAATCTTTACAGATTCAAACACATTAAAGTTGTAGTCTTTTTTAAAATATCCAATATCTCTAAAAATCCAAAATCTCTTTAAAAAGTTAAAGTCTTTCAACTGAAGTGATGTAGGAAGTCCTTTTGTGTATTTGTTTCTTTTATTGGTTAATGAATAAAGAGTCTGGCTTGGTCTGTGATAGGGTAGAGTAGAGCTAGGTGGAGAAAACTAAACTGAATGCTCGTAGAAAGAAGGCAGAGTCAATGAGAAACCATGAAGCCACTAATGGAGACAGATGCAAGCTACCAGCCAGAGCCTTGCTGGTATACCACAAGCCTTGTGGTAAAATTTAAAAACAAAAAAACATGGAGAAGAGTTAATTGTAGATGTGAGAGCTAGCTAGCAGTATGCTTAAGCTATTGGTCAAACAATATTGCAAATAATATAGTTTCTGAGTCTGGGCATTCAGGAAAGGAACAAGTGGCCTTCTTACAACAAATTGGCACCCAATGTAGGGCTTAAACCCACGACCCTAATATTAACAGTCTCATGTTCTACTGACTGATGATTTTGTATCCTGTAAAGATTTGTCAGTTGTATTGCTTTAATAAAACACTGATTGGCCAGTAGCCAGGCAGGAAGTATAGGTGGGGTGACAAGACAAAAAGAATTCTGGGAAGAGGAAAGACTCTGCATTCGGCAGAGAGGAAGCAAGTTGAGAATGCCTCACTGATAAAAGGTATCAAGCCATGTGGCTAACACAAACAAGAATTAGAAGATAATTTAGGATGTAAGAGTTAATAAGAAATCTGAGCTAATAGGCCAACCAGTTTATAATTAATGTAGACCTCTGTGTGTTTCTTTCGGGCTGAATAGCTGTAGACCAGGTGGGACAGAAACCTCTGTAAACAAATGGTGCCAATGTGGACAGATAAATCCATTTAAAACCTGAGAGAGCTTGGGAAGTAATTCTAGACACAAAAGAACAGAGTTAAACATTTTTTTTTGGTAGCAGCATTTTTTCAGGTGCGATATGTTTGCTAGAGACTAATGTGTTTCATTTAAGAGAGATTGCCTGACTCAACTGTAGCTGCAAAAACCTTGCAGCTCTTTTAAAAGTCCTCCTACTACAAAACACCTAAATGATGCTGATGAATAGCAGACTGTATCCTTTATGGTGGTGGCAGGAACCTTGAAACTCCATAGCATTGTGGCAATAAACATGGCTTTGTACAGTACCTCCACCATGAAGTTAGACTCTCAGAAAGCTAAGGAATGGGTGGATCCAGCCGTCAAAGCCACAACTTTAATCCTAGCCATATTGCTTAGCAAATTAAAGACTCATGTGGTCAGAAAAAGAGGGATATACAGTAAAGATAGATTCAGACAAAAAAAAAACCTCTAAGTGGTTTATAGTGTGTTTAAAAATATATGGAAGTTTGTGAGAGAAAAGAAAAGGATAAAGTCCTTTAAAAAAAACAAAAGAGATTAGTTGGGTCTGGTAGCACACACCTTTAATCCAAACACTTGGAAGACAGAGGAAGGCAGATCTCTGTGAGTTCAAGGACAGCCTGATCTACAGAGCAAGTTCTAGGACAGCTAAATATGCACAGAGAAACCCTGTCTCAAAAAGCCAAAAAAAAATTAAAAATTAAAAGAAATAGAGTTTAAATAAAGATGGAAAATACACAGAGAGTCTGTATATTATTGTGTTGTCTTTGAATTGTATGACTGCTAAGGAAAGAACAACAGCTGCTAAAAGACATTTGTGTATAAAGGCTGCTGGATTAATCCAACATATATATTTTGAAAATGCCTTGAATTCAAAATTTAAGCCGAAAAGTATGTAACTTTGGAGAAGAAGTTTTGCTTTTGTTTCCACAGGAAATGAGAGACTGTGAATTCATTCTGGGGAAAAAAAAAACCACATCAGGTTTGATCAAGGACAACCCCCTGAGGAGTCTTCGCTAGGAGCAGATGGCCCAAATGTCTGAGCTGTACATACAGAACAACCTCAAGACTGCTGGCTGAGATGAACTAGTCTCACAGAATAATCTAGTCAGGACTTGATCATAATTCAAATTTTTCTTTAGGTCCCCATAAGATTATCAACACTCCCAATCAGCAGGAAGTAGCCTGGAAAACTACTACGTCCGCATTCCCAAAAAAATGGATTGTGGATGTTTTTCTTTGTTTAGAGTATTGGTTACAAGTTGTTATTGACAATGATCAGGAAGAAAGCTAAACAAAGGAGATTAGATTCAGAGTTCTTATTTTGACGAAAAGGGAAGGAAGTGCTGTGGGACAATGAGCTTGTACCCTGTAAAGATTTGTAGGTTGTATTGCTGTAGTAAAACACTGATTGGCCAGTAGCCAGTCAGTAAGTATAGGCAGGGTGACCAGGCAGGAAGTATAGGAGGGGTGATGAGAAGAGGAGAATTCTGAAAAGAGGAAAGACTCAGTTTGCAGTTGTCACAGAGAAAGCCAGACATAGAGGAAGTAAGATGAGAACACCTCACTGATAAAAGTTACCGAGGCACACAGCTAACACTTCCCAAAAGATTTCACCTCAGTGATGCTGGTGTCTTCTTCATCACCGCTAACTGCTTAGCTCCAGCTGACCAGCATCAAGTGTCCCAGTCATGTGAAGGTTTCACTTTGACATTTCTGTTATTGTTGATCACAGCTGATTCTTCAGTCCCAGCCAACCAGAACGACAGACTCTTAATTCAAAATAACAAATGACCCTGATAGAGTCTTTAAACTTCCCTCTGAAACTTCACCAGCCAGGCCTCTATCCTCTGCCTGCTCTCAACATTCTTATCTTCCAAGTTCCCACAGAACATCCCACAGAGCTCTTAACACTTGGGTTCATCTAGTGCAAACTTCCAAAGTCTTTCTGTAATCCTCTCAAAAGAATGATCAGGTCTGTCCCAGTAATATCCCACTGCATTGGTATTAAAATGGTAAGATATTTTATTCAAACTGGACCATGGTGTAACCTAATCTTTCAACTCTGATTCAAAAGATGCCAAGCAGAGATTTATAACCAAGGAGGATAGTGGAGACCAGGAAGTATAAATACTGGGCATTTTCTTCCGCTCCTCTCATTTGGTACTTAGAATTAAAAACTGCAATGCTTCAGTACTCACAGAATGGACAAGTGTTGAATGTACTTAGTATAATAAGACTTAGCATTCATTAATTATTCTTCATACAAACTTTCCAAGAAACACAACTCTTACCTCAAAGAGTTTATTCTGGAGCCAAATATGGGTGACCATTGCTCAGGAGTGCAGGTTACCCAAATTCCATATTCCAATGTAGTAGTAACAGTTTAATGAAGTTTTATGGTAACAGAACAAAGTAAGTCATAAATAAAGACATTTTCCAAGGACATTGATGGAACACATCATGTAGGCAGATAACAGAAAATAGGAAAATCTCAGTTCTGAGCCTCAGATACTGCCTGGTGTCATTCTTAGCCTTTTGATTGACAGAAACAAAGGTTCTGCTTGTACATTCTCAAAGATTCATCAAATAGTCACAAAGATATTAGGTCACACACAGAGGTGCATGACAAATGGCTATTGAGGGCCAACATAGCCCAAGATGATGTGTAATTAGGCCCTGGCCTTCACCATTCCAACCTCTCCACAATCACTAAAGTTCTAATCATTTTCTGGCCAGGCAAGCAGAGGTGAGAAAGCATGCTGGATTTGTCTTTCTGAGCCTGGGTTACATCAATATATTGTACTAGTTTAGAGTTCCATCCATTTTCCTGAGAATTTTATTGGAGATCTTAGAATTTAGAATTGAATTCTTCACCTTATTTTTATGATTAGGTTTGTACTTTTTTTGAGGGTGATCCTGTAGGTTTTCATGGCAGTGAAGCAAATGACAAAGAAGTAAGAATAAAAACTCAGTTAGATTGACTTTATCAACATGGATCAAGACTTTCAAGGAGTCTTATCTTAGGTAGTTTTTACCCAACAAATTCAAATATAGTATAATTTGGAGAAAAGTTTCCTATTGTAATATAATCCCCAGTGTACAAGGAAGCATTATTACATCGAAACTCAACACAGCGTTTATGTCATTACTTCCAAGAGTATGGGTTCCAGAGATAGACTACCAGTACTAGCTTACAGGCCTAGGAAGGGACTGGTCTAGGTCATACAGATATTGTAGAGTTCATTTGGGCTATTAGCCAACTCTAGTCCTGGTTGTGGGAGCATGGGGAGCCCCTGTTTATAAGGGTCATTAATATTACTAGCTAATTTTGGTCCTGGTTGTAGGAGCTTCTTATTGCCTGGCCCAACAGGTAACAGAAATCATGAGACTATTAATTATTTCTAATTCCCAGCTTTCTGAATGAAAAAACTGGGTTTTTAATCTTTTCTATTGTAAAGATAATCGTGCATGCTTAACATTTCTCCTTCTCTGGTGATCGGTGGGAACAAGAACTTTGCTGGATACTCCAAACGCTTTATATAATGTCCTGAATATCGTGAAAAATACCTAAATACCGTGATTATTCCTTATCTGTTCATGATACTGTCTGAATGTCCCAACTCTTCTACCTTGTCTTGAAGCTTGAATACTCTGTCCTCATCTTGACCCATTCTGCTGATGAGGCCTTCCACAGAGTTTTAGTTTGACTTAGCATGTTCATTTCTAGTCTTTCAGTTTGGTAATTCCTCACCACCATCCCCAGTTGTGCATGTATGGATATTTTTCCTGAATGTATAATGTCTGTGCACGGCATGTGTGCAGTGCCCACAGATGCCAAAAGAGGTATGTCTTCTACAACTGGAGTTATAGATGCTTGCGAGCTGCCATTTGTGTGAAACTGCAAAGAGCAGGCAGTACCCTTAACTGCTAAGCCACCTCCCCAGACATTTCTCTTTTAGAACTTTTCTTCCCTGTCTTACCAACATTTTATTTCACTTAACAATTCATGTTCTCTTGGGATTTATTCAGAAGTTTATTTTCTTTTCTGATTTCTGTGAACAAACTCACATTCTCTCCTTGGGATTCATTTTCTCCTTGAAATTTCACTGGATACCATTACCTCAGAATTGGTACTCTTGTACGAATTATGTTGCCTTGACTTTTCCTGTCACTTTTGTGTTACCCCTGGACTTGGAGCTAGATTGTTGTTTGCACTTCTTTTAGTCTTTAATTTCCATTTACTTTTGTTCCTTTTTTTCTTTCAGTGTTTTCCCTATTCAAGAGGGACTAGGTTGTTACAAGTCAGTGGTTCTCAACCTTCCTAATGCTGCAACCCTTGAATACAGTTCCTCATGTTGTGGTGACCCCAACCATAAAGCTGTCTTCATTTGCTTCTTCATCATAACTGCAATTTTGCCACTATTATGAATCGTAATGTAAATATCTGATATGTTACTACTGTGAAAGAGTCATTCGGCCCCAAAGGGTCATGACTAACAGATTGAGAACCACTTTTATAAGTTCACTGTGTTGTTCCCCTCTGCTAGGCTAGCGTTCACCATTCTAGAATCCTATTATCTCTGAGTTTCCTTTTCACCAGCACCAGGCTGGGCTCACAAGAGCAAGAGTAATATTAAAGGAGAACATTTAACTTAATGACACTTTCTACAATACAGTAAGAAAGACATCACAATGAGTATATGAATTAGTGCAGAGGGGGAGAGTGAGCAATTCCCAATTTAAAAAAGAAAGGAAGGGAAGGAGGGAGAGAGAGAGAGAGAAAGAGAGAGAGAGAGAGAGAGAGAGAGAGAGAGAGAGAGAGAGAGAGAGAGAGAGAGCAAAAGCATCTGCCTGATAGAGAGCACGAGGGATCGTTGCTGAGAAGAAACATCAGGATCAGCAAGCATGCTGGTGGTGTCCTGACCTCAGAGGATTCTTGTGGGAGAAGGCTGGGCTTGGAAGATGGACACAGAAATCTCAAGTCAACAGCAGAGAAGAAGGTTGGAAGGAAACCAAATAAAATTCAAAGAGAGACTGTGAGCAAAGCTGCCCAGGAAACTGCACAGAAGTGAAACAGCTCTTCAGAGCTTCAAGTGCTGTCAAGCAAAGAGCCAGCGCCCGCCTCGTCTTAAGGACTCTTAGGAAGATAAAGCGTGCCTCATGTTATTCTTGGGATGCAAGGGACTCCAGATCCTGTCCGTCAGTCATTGGTTGCCAGCTCTGAGGACTTGAAGAAGAAGAGTGTTCACTGTTGCAATATCAGAGCCAGACCCTCACTTTATCCAGGCTGATTACGTATAGTAGCCCCAGGATTTGCTACCCTAAGATGTAAGCAAAGCCTCTAGAATTAGGATGTGAACACAGGACAGCGGTGTGAGCCCAGAACTGGTATGTGGTCCTTGAACTCTGTTCTGGAGATTGGGGAGGGCAGCAGCAACCGAGTGGCAGACAGCCACGTGCTTGTGGCCTTGAAGTTGATACCTCAGCTCCCATATCTCCCTGCGCTCCAGTCCTGTGTTCACTCGCTGCTGGAAATTTCCTCTTCGATATTCTGCCTCTGGTGAAACACATCCCAAACAAACAAACATGACTTACTTTTTCATTAGCTCAGTGAAAGTGCAGGTCTCTGTCTTCCACGTTCCTATAATTTCTCACAAGACTATTTCACATATTCCTGCTTAAATTCAGACATATAGAGGTCAACCTTTCCCCAGGAGTTTTTACTAAGGAAACCTAACGTGCCCCCATCTCATTGTAGGTAGCATTGTTGGCTCCTTTAGGAACGTAATCCAAATTTCTTTAGTACATCACCCAAGCATTTAGAGGTCTGAGCCCTGCTTTGTTTCATACTCCTCTCCTGTCTCCACCCCATCCCCGATTCCTCGAGGTTTCTAGGTTGTGTAACTACTCTCCATTTCTCTGCCTACCCAGTTTCTAGGAGCAGCGTCTGAACCGCACTAATCCTTGTACATATTCCCAGTTCCTACGCACAACTGAGACTCTGGTCTTCTGAAATATTGAAGCATTGCACACACCTCTTTGATGATCTTAACATGGAAACTAAAATCTTTCCTAGTTCAAAAAGCCTTACGTGAGCTGTCTGTCCCTTATGTTGTTTAAGGCGTTCCAAATCCCCAAAGCCATAAAAACGTTCTCCTTTAACGTTAGACTGACTGTGGTTAGACTTTAAACCTGCCTGCGGTTTTTGTGTGTGAATGATGTAAGGATCTACTTTCCTTTTTCCCTTAAATGGGTAATGCTCTGGGCAAGTTTGGTTGTCTCCTGGGCCTGTGAAGGCAACTGGGAGCTTAAGTAGGTTTCACTTTCTCTCTCTCTCTCTCTCTCTCTCTCTCTCTCTCTCTCTCTCTCTCTCTCTCTCATCTCACTGTGTAGTCTTGGCTGCTCTAGAATTTGCTGTATAGAACAGGCTGGCCTCCAAATCACAGAGATCTGCTTGTGAGTGTCAGGATTAAAGGCATGTGCTGCCATACCCAGTGCAGGTCTCCACAGCCTTCAACTGTGGGAATCCAGCCTTCAACCTGTGGGATTTGTTGTCATTTGGTGACAGCATCACAGCACTACCAATACATTAAGTAAGCAGCCCATCATTATTACTGGAAAGACACTTTCAGGAAATCATGCATTGATTTGTGCCCTAGACTGATTCAGTGCTCAATTATGTTCTTTTTGTTTGCTTCTATACTCTTGTGACAAATTCTTACTGATTTACAGAAGCATGACTGTTGATGTTTAAAAATTAACTTCAAAGGAAATAACTTAAAATTTCATGAAAAGATCATTTCGGGGAGTGACAAATGACTCGACTGTTAAGATCACTTGTTGCTCTTCTAGAGGATTCCACACACAGCCAACGATAACTCCATTTTCAGGGGATCTCACTCCTTCTTGCCTCCATGAGTACCGGGCATACCTGTGGTGTACAAACATGCAGGTAGGCAAAATACCTATACACATAAAATAAAAATAGGTAAACCTAAAAAAGAAAAGAAAGAACGAAAGAGAGAAAGAAAGAAAGAAAGAAAGAGAGAAAGAAAGAAAGAAAGAAAGAAAGAAAGAAGGAAAGAAAGAAAGAAAGTTAGAAGCTGAGGTTTTCTTTTGCATCATACCAATGACCAGAATTGGCTGGATGCTCTGTTTCAAGCAGATAATTCAAACAGGATCGAGAATAGGCCTTAGTTAGGTGTGTGCTAGTTGGCTTTAAGAGTCAGCCAGTCACACTCTCCAGCTATCTGAGAAGCAAATCTCAAGTAACTCATTACCTGGAATATATTGACCTGAGGGCATGACTGTGGGGGATTGTCTTGTTCAGTAATGTAAGAGGGCCCATGTCACTGTGCACAGGACCATGTCCTAGGCTGGCTATAGGCTCTATAAGTGAGGTAATTAGGCATGAGCCGACTCCAGCCACCTGGCAGCATTCTTCCATGGTTTCTGCTGTTCTCCCTTGGTTGTGAGTTCTCTGGTCAGAAACAATTTTGCATGGAATACATGGCAGGCTTGCCTGCCTTTGAAGTTCCTGCTGGAGTTTTTGCTTGGCCACCCCTAGTGGTGGACTCTTGCCTGGAAAAGTAATCGAGTAAGTCCTTCCCTTCTCGAAGCTATTTAGGTCATGCTGTTTGTCCCCGCCACATAATGAAACTAAAACAAGACCTATTTCTTCATCTGGTCTCACCAAACCTATATAATTATGGCAAACCTATCCCATTCGCATATTGAGAAATCCAGCTAACTTACTATTGCTCAGGTTCTATGTATTACTTTCCTAGATCATCAAGGTGCTGATGTTTCTTATTCTTGGGTTTTGGGGTTTTCCAACATTGGTTGTATAATTATACTTTCGTTCCTTCAAAAACCAGAAAAATTTCAAAATCTGTTTGCCTCATCACACAACACATGTTACTAAACCATTCACCAAGATGTGCTCCATCCCACTACAGAAATAGGTCTGGAGTTTCATACTTAGCTGGAATATATATCCATAGCAGAGATCTCTGAGTTGAGGGTGTATTTTTGGCAAACGTGTAAGAACAGAAGTAATCCTGCACTTCCAGACCTGGCCCGTGGAAACATCCCATTCATGGTTTTGCTGTTCCTGACAGATTCTCAATCACTGGTGTGATAAAGCCAAAGGTAGTCTTATAAGAAGCCCATTGAGGATGGAAAAGTAGCTGCCAGTCTGGGCAAAGACTTCATAGAGCGAAGCTGCAAACGCAGAAGCTCTGCTCTGGGCCAAAGTCATAAAGTTGTTCTTTAAGGAATTGAAACTCGAGTGTCCTAGGCGACTTGAGGTTACCAGATCTAAAATAGCAGGAGGTGCGGTGGGGGTTTATATCAAAAATCTGGACAAATGCGTTATCATTCTAACTCAAAATTTAGGGATAAAATCGCAGCCAAAACCTGGAAAGATGTATGTGTTTGGATTATGTCCATGTTGCATGTTTTTTCATACTATGCCTGTTTCCTTTGGCATGCCATTTGAGAGCTGGCTGTTCTGTTGGAGAATGACCCAACTCCGGTCAGAAGAAATCCGCATGCAGCTCAAGTTAAAGGAAGAATCAGTTTATATTTCTCACTGCCTATGCTTTCCCTCTGTACTGTCCATGCAAAGATTGCTGTGCAGTAGAAATCACGGGTACTTAGTGGGTCCAGAAGTGATGACAATACCCTGAAAAGGGCCAAGCACATTAACTTTAAATTGAGTTCATTTGTAATGTTCTTCTATTTCTCTTATTACATCTGCAGGAAAGTGAGAGCGCTCAATTAGTAGCTATTTGTGAACAACATCGCTCTTCACAACTGCCTGACAGAAAGAGGAAGGTGTGCTCTTAACTCAGTATGAAAAGGTGTTTTTGAATGGGAAGGCAACTTATCTGGGTGGGGGGTGGGGTGGGGTTTGCCAAGGAGCCCAACGGTGGAAAACAAACGAGTGCCCTGGAGCTTAAACGTGAAGAAGAGAGTCATTAGTTTTGCAGGAGGTTTCTGTGGTATATGTGTGCCTGTACTTGGGTTATGAAGCTAAGCACTCTAAGAATATGGTATCCAGACAAATAGATAGCTCAGTTTTACAGGATTTACTTTCAAGTTAGGCAAATGGGTATGACACCGTTTTTAATACAATAAATTTAAGTAATATAGGGGAGAACCTAAGATCTATAAGAACGGAGAAGGGGCTGGAGAGATGACTCAACATTTGAATAGGGGAAGTTTGCATAGCTTCTAACAAATTCAGTTCTCAGCACCCACGGTGAGTGGCTTACAACTGCCTATAAGTCTAGCTCCAGGAGATCTGATGTCCTCCTCTGCCCATGTAGGTATCCGCACACATGTGACAGATACACATGCACATGCTTGTGTACGCACACACATATACACAAATGCACACATACATGCATGCATGCACACACAAACACACTCTTTAATAAACATAAATCTTTTTAAAGTATGCATAGCATTTTCTGCTGAAACAGGCACAGAAGTGTATTCTGAGAAAGGATGAGCAAAATTAGATCTAGAGGGCGAGTAGGAAATAACTAGGTGAGGTGTTAAAAAAAATATCATTCTAGGAGATGCAACATATCAATTCAGAAACTCAAGGAATGGAAGGAGGCCCAGTGTGGCTAAGGTACAAAGAGGAGAATGAGTCACTGGAGTAGGCAGGAGAGGATCTTGGGGAACCCTTTAAATAGTACAAGCAATGATGTGGGGATAGAGAAACTACTCAAGAATGGCTGAATTTGATGTTTCTGAATCATATTGCATTATGGATGTTCTGAATTTTATTGATCTATGGTGATTGACTTGAAAATAAGGAAAGAAAAATTATAGCTTGATTTCAGGTGGTAGGGGCAACAATAAAAATAAATATATAAAAATAGTCAGATAAATAAACTTGGAAAGGAACATTGAAATGGTAAATGATTTGGTATCTGATATTGTTTGTAGTAATAGAAACTAGATACACTATGTAAACCACCTATGTAAGCATGACTTAAATTTTTGGTTTCTACATTTTACTTAGGAAACACAAGATAATGAATATCATTTTGCTCAAAAAATTTGTCACCTGGAAAAATATCTTGTTTATCAGTTTAGTTATCAAAATTTATTTGACTGTTTTCCCCACTTTTAAACCATCACAACATTTTTTTTTTCTTACTTTCAGTCAGTCCACTTTCTTGAAAGACTTTGTTAAGCTGCTTGAGGCTAGAGTCCAAATCTGACCTCAGGCTCCTTCTGAAACAGGAAGACTGTCCAGATGAGAGCTTCACGTTCTTAGGGCGTGCAGTGCAATATAAGTGCAGTGAGATTGTGCAACTTCAGCAGGTCAGCTGAGGACATTTAAAATAGTTCAATAATGGGAATGCCTGATTTTATTTCACAAAATAGGTATAACTACACAGTGAAGTAATAGAAGTATTTGAGTGTTACTGCATTAAATTCTGTGAGGATTAATCTTGGCTGTCAACTTGATTAGACTGAAAACTGCCTAGGAAACTAATAAAGCACACCTCTGGGCTGTCTACGGTGGCACTTTCAGAGAGGGTTCACTGAGAGGACAGATCTGCCCTGATGGTGGGCAGCACCAACCTGCTGACTAGAACCCCAGATGGAATAAATACCATATGAGTTCCCTTCCCTGCCCCACCCTGCCCACCATCATGGACTGAATCTTCTGGAAACATGAGCCAAATTAATCTTTCCTCCCTCAACTTAATATTCTCAGATATTTAGTAACAGAATTATTCCACAGAAAGTATTTGCATAGAGAAATGGTGCAATGTGTTGACCAAAACTTAAAGTTATTGGATGATGTATACATTTTTAAGCCCATTTTTATCTGTTTGACTGTTTGGAGGAAGGTGTGGGTAGATGTAGATATTCAGTTCTCTAAGTAAACATTCCAATGATGATGTGCAGAGGCAGAAGTGTGAATGAAGCTTCCTAGCATTTTCTGAACTCTCTTTACTAACTACATTTTACTTGTAGAATAAAAGCAATGAGTAGGGAAAGAGGATAAAACTTCTGAGTTTTTAGGTATTCCAGCAGAAGTTTAAAATCTGTTACCTCCATAGGTTCTCCCATGATACTTAACACCAGGTGACCATTAATGTTCACTGTAGGGCTCACCACACTTGAGGTCATTCTCTATAGTCTTCATTTTCCTTCTCTATAGCCTTCATTAACAGGCACTCAGTCCAAAGAAAGGGACTGACTTGAAAGCGTGTGTGTGTGTGTGTGTGTGTGTGTGTGTGTGAGCTGGAGAACAACCTCAGATGTTTTTGAGACAAGGTTTCATTGACCTGGAACTCACTGACAGGGAAAGTTGGCTGGAACAAGCACCAGAGATCTAACTACCTCCCCAGTGGTGGGTTTGCAAGTCCATGACCCCGTGCCTAACTTTTTTTACATGACTCTGCAGATGCAACCTAGGTCCTCCTGCTTGTAGAACAAGCACATTACAAACTGAAGTATCTTTCCAGTCCCTAGAACCTGTATTTTCAGTAACTTTATTGTCTTCATATTCTATTCATATATCTATGCTGTCTTAACTTGTTTTCTATTGCTATGACAAAACAAAAATCTTGGTAAGAAAGGGTTTATTTGACTTACAGATTATAGTACATAATTGGGGAGACGAGGAAGCCAAGGCAGGAATTCAGAGCAGGAACTTGGAGGTATGAATGGAAGCAGAGATCACTGAGGCATGTGTCTTGCTGTATTGTTCTCATGACTTTCTTATCATGCTGTGTTTTTTTTAAGGTTTATTTGTGTATTATGTACACAGTATTCTCCCTGCTCACATGTCTGCATGACAGAAGAGAGCACCAGATTTCATAGTAGATGGTTGTGAGCCACCATATGGTTCCTGGGAATTGAACCTAGGACCTCTGAAAGATCACCAAGTGCTTTAAACCTTTGAGTCATCTCTGCAGTTCTCACTGTGCTGTGTTATACAGCCCAGGAGACTCTACAGAGGTGACACAACCCCCCATGGCCTGGGTTCTCTGGCATTAATCATTAATCAATAAAATATGCCCTGCAGACTTGTCAACAGGCCAATCTGACGGCGGCATTTTCTCAATTAAGATTCCCTCTTCCCGGATGACCCAGTTTGTGACAAGTTGTCAAAAACTAACCCAGAACATATGCCAAAGCTTGATACTCACAAACACACTATACTTTTCAGGTGTGTAATGCTGAAAATACTGATTATTTAGGGGGAGCTGCTCTTTGCAGGAGGAGCAATTTCAAGTGAACAAATACACGTTCCTGAAGTATAATAATTTGTCTCCAGGGGAAATTCAACTATATTTCCTTCCTCATTAATGGCCTACCCTACTCCCTCAGTGTCAAATAATATTATCTAGTCAACAACTGTTTTTCCAGAGAGGCCAGATGTGTTTTCTGAACAGAATGTGTCTGTACCAATCACTGCTTGCTCTGTTGATTTGCCGAAGCAAATTTGCCTCAGATAACTTCCTAACGCCTACAATATGGACTCTCAGCTACAGCTGCAACACCGTGTCTGCTTTTATGCCACCCTGTCACACCATGATGATGATGGGCTAAACTTCCAAGCTGTAAGCAAGCCACTCCAATAAGTGTTTTCCTTTATAAGAGTTGTCCTGGTCATGGTATCTCTTAAGAGCATTAAAACCATAACTAAGACAAGCAAAAAAAAAATTAGTCCATTGTGGGTAGTGCACATGTCTGGGCAGGTAGTCCAGGGAGGTATATAAAAGCAGGTTGAGCAATGGAGAGAAAGCCAGTAAGAAGCACCCATCCATGACCTTTGTATCAGCTTCTGCCTCCATGTTCCTGCCCTGTTTGAGTTACTGTCTTGAATTCGCTCCGTGATAGATTGTGGTGTGGAGTGTAAGCAGAAATAAACCCTTTCCTCACCAAATTGCTTTTGGTCATAATGGAAACCCTAAGACAAAGTATGCTCAGGGGCTACATTGTCACCATTATGTTCCATTTACTGGGTTCCCTCCTTCAAAACACCAACTCAGTTCTCTAGCCTTCTACAAATTATATTAGTTGCTTTCTATGTTGAAAATGAGATTACATTAAGAAATGAAGCTATAGATAGCTCATCCATAGTAACTATTTTTTAGCATTTGTTAAACATGTTGCTAGCAATATTCCCATTAATCTCTGTTTTTAACTGTTTATTTGTTTTTAAATGATCTTTTTTCTGATTGCCTTGAAAAGTAAAGTTTATTTTATCACTTGTATAGTTGAGCAAACTGACTTTGCTCAGTGGTATTTTTGTTTTCATGTGGCCATACTAGAATGTTGCCTGCCTCTTAATTCAAGGTCCATTATTCTGAGATTGTATATGTGTGTGTGCGTATGAATGCATATATAGTGTATAATAGTTATATATAATCTCAGAAACACATGTAAGACAAATGTTATTTAATTAAATGAAATTATTTGTTTTTATGCTTCTATATTAGAAAAACATAGAAACTCAGTCTGAGATGATTGAAGTCTTTCCGATAAGGGATGGTTAATCAGGTACTGGGAAAGAGCATTGTAGGAATCACATAGGCTCACATGCAGAGCACACATGCAATTCCTACCCCCACTTAAAGATATAACAGTTACACAGATAACATATATCCTAATAACCTTAGGCGTCAAAGAAACCTAGGACAAATGGCTGAAGTGCCTATTAACATATCAAAGCTATCCTGGCTGCCAGGCTTTCTCAGCAGGTACTGGTGTGGGACAATGGTTTATATTCTGTCAATTATATTTTAAATAAATGCTGATTGACCAATAGCCAGGCAGGAAGTATAGGCAGGACAACCAGGCAGAAAGTAGAGGCAAGGCCACAAGAACAGGAGAATTCTGGGAAGAGGACACAGTTCTTTCCCCACCACAGAAGAAGCAAGATGTGACCACCCCACTGAATAAGGTACAAAGCCATGTGGCTAACATATATAAGAATAATGGGTTACTATAAGAGTTAATAAGAAGTCTGAGCTAAAGGGTCAATCAGTTTATGATTCATGTAGACCTCTGAGTGATTTTTCTCTGGGTCTAAACTACTGGGAGACCTGGTGGGACAGAAATCCCAACAACAAGGTACCTGTTCCAGAGTCCTGGCTCTTCTCAGCTCATCTCACTACCCCTAGCCCACACCCCCTTAAACCTCTCCAGACTGTCCCTTTCTATGGCTCCTGATGCCTATGTAACCCAGCCATTTTGGCTATGTGCTCTTTTGGCACTTCCCTGACTTCTTGGTTCTCTTTTGCCTTCTTGACTTGCTCTTAGCTCTTGGTTCCTTCTCTCATACCCTCTCTCTCTTCTCTTGAGCCTGGCTCCTCTTCCCAGGAGCTGGTTCATGCTGCTGGCCATTTTCAGTCTAGATTCTTCAAGATGCCTCTGACTCTTTTCTCCTTCATAACTATAATTAAAAAAAAACCTTCTCAACTATACCTTGGACAAGCCACATACTCATTTTCATTCAACGAACACATGTTTCAACAGAGCCAGCCTCCCCCCAAACCTATCTTACTCTAGAAGCCGAGATGAACTGCCCATCATTAAGCTCATTGACCATTATGTGAACTTGAATCTGCTACTGCATAGAGGACCTGATGTTAGCCTTTGGAGCTAGACTCTCTTTGCAAGTTTGAACTCCTTGATTGCATAAAGGAGCAGGATGGAAACTTTTGATGAGGATCTCTCCTGCATCCCCCTCTTCTCTATCTTTGCTTGGGAGACTGCTCACCTGATTTGCTCGTGATCAGAGTTCTATCTCCATCTCTAGCTGACTGTCTACTATTCTGGACCTTAAGAAATCAGCTCCTGGAACAAAATTAAGGAGGCTAGAATAGTCACTCCATAGGGACTTTTGTTGTTAGGGTGATGTGGAATTCCCTAACATGCTGTGAATATGTTTTATTGCCATTGGTTAATAAAGAAACTCCTTGGCCTATGACAAAGCAGAACAGAGCTAGGCAGGAAAACTAAACTGAATGCAGGGAGAAAGACATAATCATGGACATGGCATGTAGTTGCCAAAGGAGAAAGATACCAGAACTTTACTGTAGCTGCAGAACCTCATGGTGAAACACAGATGAATAGAAATGGGTTAATTTTAGATGTAAGAGCTAGTTAGGAATACACCTAAGCTATTGGCCGAACAGTGTTGTAATTAATATCGCTTCTATGTGATTATTTGGGTCTGGGCAGTCAGGAAATGAAGGTACAGTCTCTGTTTACAAAATGGTGCCCATGTGAGGTAATGTACATTCACATAAAACCGGAAAGAACTAGAGAAGGGATTCTAAATAGAAAAGAACAGAGTCTAGCATCACTTCTTGGTAGAAGAATTTTCATAGGTGGACGCAGTTTTCTAGAGGCAAGTAGAGGCACAGCTCCTTTAAGAGAGGCTTCTTGACTCAGTGTTAGCAACAAAAATCTCACAGCTCTTTTAAGTGGCTTTGCCACCAAACACTAAATGGTATTTATCCGAGGTTGCTGTGGGATAATACATTGTATTCTGTGAAGATTTATCACTTGTATTCGTTTAGTAAAATGCTGATTGGCCAATAGCTAGGCAGGAAATACAGGTGGGATGAGCAGACTAGGAGAATTTTGGGAAGAAGAAAGACTCAGTCTGCAGTCACCAGTCAGATGCAGAGGAAGCAAGATGAGAATGCCCCACTGAGTAAGATACCAAACCACGTGGCTAAACATAGATAAGAATTATGAGCTAATTTAACTTGTAAGAGCTAGTTAATAATCCTGATAATAATCCTGAGCTAATAGGCCAAACAGTTTATAATTGATATAAGCCTCTGTGTGTTTTGTTGGGACTGAATGGCTGTGGATCAAGGTGGGACAGAAACTTCCATCAACGCCAGAGAATAAAATTAAATGTTAATATAAAAATATGGGTATTAGTGCTCTAATCTAGTCTAAATCTATTAGATCAGATTCAAGAGATGGTCATTTCTAGGTCACCAAGAGTTTATTGAGATGTAAATGTGATGACAACTGTAAGAAAGAAAACCAACTTAGCGCATGGCAAACAGTGGCAGGGGCAGCCTCTGGGAGTTGTCATGTAAAATGGATGCTTGTAAACACATAAGTGCAAAAGACATTCTAGCGAACTATATACTCAAGTGAGCTGGTCCCTTGTGCACTGTGACAAAGAAAATAAGAGACAACTTGCTATTCCTTCAGCTGGATAGGAAAGTAAATGTACAGAAAGATGACTCTTCAAATACCTGGGATGCCACCGATTAACAAAAAGGAAAGCTTTCACTACAATCATAGAAGTAAAATAAAATATTGCAAACAAAGCAAGCTTCAGAAATTAAAAACACAAAGTCCCAAACCATTGCCCAGGCAGGGATTTTCAACATTGAATCATTCTATCATAAATGCTTGTCTATCCCGTAGCCTCCAGCTTTGCTTCTTCCTGTTAGACTGTGTTGTTCTGGAAACTTCTTGTCCCTTGTTTTTATACCACCTCTTCAATTCTACATTTGCAAAGTTTTCTGAAGAAAGAAAGAACATTTTATACTAAACAAGGAGGCTTATTGTCCTTCTTGAAGAACCCATTATACACAAGAAGTGGGTGAAAGTTAAATTTATTCTGTGTAGTAGAAGGCAATCCTTTGTGTTCCATGTCTTCCAGAGAGATTTGTCAGTTCTGAAACCATAAGAGATGTAGAACCTGAAAGACATTTCAAAAGCCCAACATAGTTGCAGAAGAAAGGCACTTTGGTATATGCAAATGTCAATTCAATATATGTGTTATTACTGGAATCTTACCAGGCTTTTCTAGTGAATCCTAAGACATTACTTTAAAGTCAGTGTTTACATAACTACAATCATTTTTTTTTCCTCTCAAGTGACAGGAATGTGCTAAAACTACCTTCAGCAAAACCAAAGAACTTTTTATAAGGACTCAAGATTGCTTGATATAAGCAAACATTAGGAGCAATAACTTTTGTCTCAAAAAAGTTTCTGGTTTGGAACTGGAAGAGCATCGAAGAGCTAAGAATTCACCAGCATTCTCATGCTTGTGCTTCATCCCAGGCTTGACATTTTGTTTTTCATGGCGTCAAATGGGAAGTTGTCCCTTAAGGTTATACAGGTCGCTCACTTACAGCAAAAGGATGTCCAGCTGAGGGAGTTAAACATAATCCTCCTTCTGCCAGCTAAACTCTAACCCTCTAGGCTGAGCTGACCTAGAAAGGGCTCTTCTCCCAGTTTCTAAAAGGAAGCAATATGGCAAAGTGGAGTCCCCATCAGACTGTCATGGATCTGTATATTTAAGTCTAAATCATGCCCTTACCCTCATATAAATAAGCTTCAAAATTTAACCCTCCCAAGAGAGTTTGTTTGAATGTGTAACTCCTTCTGTTTAGAAGGTATGGGTATTTGAGTTTGTTGGGTTTTGGTTGCAAATTGTATAGATTTTGAAGGAAAGTTTAGTTATTCAGAACAATTTCAGTTTGCTCTCTAATGTAGATGCTTCTAGCACTCAATTACTTGTGCCGTTTATGTCGGGTGGGAAGTATGCCAAAAGCTTTGAAAATGATGTAAATCTGGAGGAAGTGCTTTTTCTATGTGCAGAAAATTCTTTATAGGTTAGCCATACATTTTTGAGGGACTCAGAGGTCCATCCATTTTTTTGATTAATCACGGTGTAATTGGTTAAAAATATTTAGTTTAGGTTTCTCTTCAAAATAATTTTAAAATTCTTTATGAACTTATTAAATTTGTCAAATAAAATTTCAGGGCTCCCAGCTTAATTTGAGTTTCATATAAATGACGAGTGTAACTGTGTAGAGTTCAACTTACGTACATATTTTTAAAAAGCCAGTAATTCTGTCAGGTAAAATGAAATATCCCCAGTCACAGAGAATAGTCAACTATGTATGCAAATGTGTTCCATGCAGTATATCACAGCTACATTCTTGCACCATCTTTCTGAGATACACAATCTCTCTGCATGTCTGCCACACACATATGAAGTAGACATATTGTTTTTCTTGTTTATTTTTCTCTAGTTAATCTGTCCTTAGGTTCAGAGGTTCAATCCAATTAAGAATCCATAGTTGTGGTACCAGAAGATACAATGGAGGGATCCTTCATCCGACGATGGATGGCGATACAGACGGAGACCCACATTGGAGCACCGGACCGAGCCCCCCAAGGTCCAAATGAGGAGCAGAAGGACGAAGAAAATGAAAAAGGAAATAAGGACTGCGAGGGATGCTATCACCCACTGATACAAGGGGACGGATCTAATGAGAGTTTACCAAGGCCAGTTGGACTGGGACTGAACGAGGACGTGATCCAACCAGATTCTCTGAATGTGGCCGGATTCTCTGGATGTGGCTGGCCCGGAGTCTTTCTGAAAAGCCATTGACAATGACACTGGGACTTGTTTCCTCTGCATATACTGGATTTTGGGGATCCAGTCTGTTTGGATACTCACCTTCCTGGACCTGGAGGGAGGGGGGAGGAACTTGAACTTCCCACAGGGCAGGAAACCCTGACTGCCCTTAGGGACGAAGAGGGAGGAGGAGAGGGAGTGGGGGGAGTGGGAGGGTGTTGGGAAGAGGGGCGTAAATGGAAACTTTAATAATTTAATAAAATTACTTTCAAAAAAAAACGAAAAGAATCCATAGTTGTTAAAGAAGATACTGTGGTCCTCTTTGAAACACTTCCAGATCCAGCTTAAGTTGGAAGATGTAGTCAAGAAATAAAAACAGACACATAAAAGTCATTAATTGGTGACTTAATTTAAAATAGGATATGGAGTTATTCCATATGAATATAAAAGGTCCCTAGATTTTCTTTAAATAAAATGAGAGAAGAACAACGTGTTACTTTGTTTTCATAGTACTATATATGGTTTCAATAATAGTGAGAGAATAATGTTTTATTTTTAAATATGATTAAATAACTTGAGCTAACTTCCTTTTCAGAGTGGAAAGAAGGTGATGTGGGATTTCCCTCTGTATTCTGTGGTTACCATTGATGAATAAAGAAACTGCTTTGGACCTATAGCAGGGCAGAACTTAGGTAGGCAGGAAAAACTAAATAGAATGCTGAGAGAAAGGAGGGCAGAGTCAGAGAGAAGCCATGTAGCCTGCCTGAGACAGACACTGGAAACTTTACCTGGTAAGCCACAGTCACATGGTGATACATTGATTAAAGGAAAAGAGGTTTTTCTTTTGTTTCCACAGAGGATGAGAACCTATGGAATCCTTACAGACGGATGTAGTTTTATGGGAAACATCAGAGAACTTTAGAGTACTTGGGCATACAAGTACCCAGCAGAAGACTGGAAGAGATTCTGTTGCAGAGAAACTATAGCAAAGGAAAAAAATAAATCAATAACAACACATTCAGTATCCCCTCTTGGATGGATAGCAAATGCTTGGTAATATGAATCCAGGAGCTGAGAATGTGCTAAATAATAATTATTATGGATATGACCTTTAGAGGATGCTTAATACATTCCAGAACTTTTCAACTGTGCAATTTATTATATCACAACAACTTTTTGATAAAGCAGATAGTTTCTTCAAAAGAATTGAAATTTGGAATTTACTGGCATTAAAAATCTGGAAAAAGCAAAAGCCACAGAGGCGACTGCATTACTCATAGGTAATGAGATCAGTGTATTTGACATCTAATAGGAAATTAAATACCATTTGATAACAACTGATTGTTGGGGAGAGGAAGTGGGGATAAACCTCTGTGAAACTGAGTTCCTGGAGAAACCCGTGTTTCCGATGGTATTACCTGGTACTGGAAGCACCATGAGCTTTGCTTTGGAAACCACATAATATTCTTGTGCAGTGGTGTAGATAGCTGTTGTTGTCTACAGCTGGAGCAAGAGCAGTGGGAAGGAGGTGGTCTCATCCCTGAGATGCCAGAGCAAGAGATGTGTGGAAATCTTGGTCTCACAGGCCAGAGAATGAATGCCACCCAGTGACCTTTCCTTTCTATCAAGGGTCTTTTCAGTGACTCTAGTAACTGGAAAATCTCTCCCAGAACCTTTAAACCCTGAAGTCCCTTGTTCTACGACCCCTTTGCAGATCTGTTCGCCCCACAGTCTTCCCTCTACAATTTGAAGCTTTGTACACAAAGAGCTCTCAACTGGGGTGGCATTTACATGCCATTATTACTTATCTGACTTTTCTGTTATGCACTGACTCACTCAATCCCAGAATGTGGCTTAGATTTTCCTGTGGCACAGAGTGGACTGTGTCTATGAACTGGGTCACAAACTCAGGACCTATGAGGTAGTTACTAGTGTTTGAGGAGTGACTGAACAAAGACCATATCAACTATATCAATATTAGTGCTAGTTGTTGAGAGTTTCCTCTGAGTGACCATTTTGGTAGGTGCTGTACCTATATAAATCTGGTTGTGTAGGTGTTACCTTAACTCTGTTCATGTTTTCATTCTAAAAGACACGAGTGTCATTGAAATTGTAGAGTAAATGTAGAAAATGAATGTACAGTGTTAATTCCATTGTCTTTAATCATTCATCCATCCATTCATTCATTCGTTTGTTTGTTTATTTAAAGTGTATGGAAATTTTTCCACATGTATTCCTGTATACCATGTGCATACGGTGCCTTTAGAGGTCAGAAAAGTGTTTCAGAATCTCAGGAATTAGGGTTACAGTCAGTTGTAAGTCACCATGTGAGTGCTGGGAATTGAACCCCAGTCCTCTAGAGGAGCAATAAGTAAACTTAACTACTAAGCTATCTCTCAAGTCTCATTTATTAAGGTAACTATTAAAACAAAGATGCCTTTCTAGAATTAATGAGAAAAATGGCTAGAATATAATCAAATTTTATTTTGGTTTGTAGAAAAAATGTGGAAAGTATATTGTTTTATTATAAACCTGTTTATGAATAGTCAAAGAACTCTCGAATATTAGTTCCAAAGAAATATGCACATACCTTTAATTGTCATGAAGTTTGCAGAAAATTTTAATTAAGCAGTAAAATTAGAAGCTCTGCTCTGCATTTAAGTCCTTAAAATTGCAACACTTTCCCAGCTAAGACCCTAAGCAATAGTGCAGAGGGTGCCTGAACTGGCCTTGCCCTGTGGTCAGATTGATGATTATCCTAATTGTCATCATTGAACCTCCATCTAGCAACTGATGGAAACAGATGCAAAGATCCACAGCAAAGCACCGGGGTGAGCTCCCAAAGCTTTGTTGAAGACTGGAAAGAGTAAGAATACAAGCAAAGATGTCATAAGGAGGCCACTTGTCTATTTCCTGGCCTCCCAGACTCCTGAAATAATCACACAGAAACTATATTAATTAAATAACTGCTTGGCCCATTAGCTCTAGTTTCTTATTGGCTAACTCTTATATCTTAATGTAACCCATTTCTAGTAATCTGCATATCGCCACATGGCTGTGGCTTACCGGGAAAAATTTCATCTGGCTCCAGTGGGGCTACTTGGCTTCTCTCTAACTCCACCTCTTCCTCCCAGCATTCAGTTTAGTTTTCCCAGCCTAGCTAAGTTCTGCCTTGCTATAGACCCAAAGCAGTTTCTTTATTAATCAATGGTGATCACAGCATACAGAGGGAAATCCCACATCACAAAGAGGTCAAGATCAAGATAGGGACACTCACTGAAATAATTTACCTGAGTTAATGGGATCCCACCTACTCTGACCTGACACTGAGGGAACCAGCATAGGACCAAACTAGACCCTCTGAATGTGGGTGACAGTTGTACGGCTGGGGCAGACTGTGGGGCCACTGGCAGTGAGACCAGGATTTATCCCTAGTGCTTGTTCTAGCTTTTTGGGAATCTATTCTCTTTGGATGGACACTTTGCTCAGCCTAGATATAGTAGGGAGAGCCTTGGACCTTCCCCCAAAGCAATGTGCCTTACCCTCTCTGAGGAGTGGATGGGGGGGTGGGCTGCCTTACCCTCTCTGAAGAGTGGATGGCGGTCGTGTGAGGGGGAAGGTGGAGGAATGTGAGGAGGGGAGGGGGTGGAAATTGGGATTGGTATGTAAAATTTAAAAAAAAAAAGATAGTTTGTTTTCTTCTTTAAAAAGGAAAAAAAAAAAAGGAAAAAATTGCTACACTTTTTCCCCCAATGAAACCAGCTAGCTTCAGGTGCTTTTAAGTTTGCAACACTTTTTACCCTAAAGAAAATTACCATGAAATGACCAGGGTCCATGCAGAACTTGTCTGGAGCAGAATCCTAGAGGACCACTGTTGTTACTCATCTCTTCTCATCTGCAGAAGGAATCCTAGCAAGTTCTTCCTCTGGTAGCACCTCACATACATAAGGTCTGAGAAGACAACTCTTTGACCTTTTGGAGGGAGGAAAAAGTTCAGCAAATCTTCAAATCTTAGAAACAATGAAGAATATTATTTGTTTATCTTCCAGGGCATTGACAGAAGAATCACATCCAGTCTGGAACAAACAAAAGTACCCCAAATAGTGAGAAAAACGCTGACTGGCATCAGTTCTGTGACAGTGTGGTGATTCTCCCTGGGGTGCCAGTAGAAATAGCATCAACAGCAAGTATGTTCGTGGAATTAAAAATGCTATTAGAGTTAAGATTAAATAAATGTATTATGTATTTAAGTAACTTGATTGAAGTGGCCAGCTAAGCCAAATAATTCAAGGAAACAACTAAAGTCCATAAAACACCAAGTTCTGAATTACATGACCTGATTGTCAGCATTCAGATAGTCAGAAAATTGGGAAATCTTCACTCCATTTGTGACTGCATAAGCATCTTGGGGTTTACAGGAAAACAGGGCAGTGGTAGGTTGATTATAAGTTAAGTGGCTCTCAGAGAGGTCGGGCTGATGAAATTAGTATTTAACTGTGTGGATAAGAGTGTTCTGAAAGAACAGTACTTACTGCTCATTGACTAATCTACCCAAACTGCTGGACTCTCAACCTTCAGATGTGCTTAGCTGAACTGTTTGAATAGCCCATAATTGCAGTGTAGAACAAATCAGATGAGGCATACATGCAAACAGAAAGCTAGACAAATCTCAGTAGAATTCATTTTTGAATATCACAAGTTTTTTTTTACAAAAACAACAAAAAAAGAGACATGGACTGTTCACAGCTTATTAACCTTATCAATGATATTCTCAGAGGTCTTTGATTACTTCAGAGTTAGTTATGGAATCTGTTCACGAGAGCTTTAGATCACTTCCTAAAATCAGCTATCCTAATTAGCTGGCTCCTGAATGTACAGAGTCTATTGGAATAGGATGAAATTTGAGTTGGCTGGATAGGAATAAAGTTGGACAATAGGTTAACAGAAATGCAAACTACTATGTATAGGGGACAACTTGGAATCAAAAGGACAGTACAAAAACATTAAGTGTTTAGAACTGCTATATTGTAGAACTAATACATCATACTGAAATGTTGAGGGCAAAATGGTGAGATCTAGTCAGGGTGAGAATGTAGAAGAGTCAAGTACTTCAACTCACATGTAGTAGGGGCCAGAGTCTAAAGTGTCACCTAAATAGTTATAAAACATTATCATGAGTAATAATTATTTGTAGCAGTTTTATTATTTTAAAGAAGATGTATAAGCCAGATGCAGGGGGACTTGTTGGGTAGAGAGAATCTTTTTCTATTTCTGTGAAGAGATACTAGAACCAAGGGAACTTATAAAAAAAACATTTAATTGGGGCTTGCTTACAGTTTCAGGGGGTTAGTCCATGGCCATCATAGTGGAAATCATAATAACAGGCAGGCAGACATGGTACTGGGCAGTAGTTAAGAGATAACATCCAAATTGGTAGAGAGAGAGAGAGAGAGAGAGAGAGAGAGAGAGAGAGAGAGAGAGAGAAAGAAACTGGACCTGGGCTTGGCTTGGGCTTTTGAAATCTCAAGGCCCATTCCCAGAAGCACTCCTCTCCCAAGAAGACCAGACCTCCTAATCCTTTCCAAATAGTTCTCCCAACTGAGAACCAAACATTAAACTATATGAGACTATGAGGTGGGGAGGGTTCATTCTTATTCAAACCACTGCGAAGAGTCAGACAGTTCCCTACACATAGGAATCCCAAAAGAATTCTGATCTGGGTGTTTGTGGCACATGTCAATAGCCCCAGCACTTCAGAGGTAGAATCAGGAAGATAGAGTTCAAGAACAACATCTTCAGCTCCTTAGTGAGGACTGGAGGCTAGCATGGGTTACATGAGACCCTATCACAGAAAGGAAAGGAAGAAAGAAAGAAACAAAGAAAAAAAACAAAGAAAGACAATAAAAAGAAAGAGATTCTTAGGTTTTTATTTTATTTCCATCATATACTACGTGAATGATTAAATTATGTTTATTTAGTTACTCTTATAATATTTAATATTTAGGGTTACTGTGATAACAGTGAAATGTGTGTCTGGTTCCACCTAGGAGTCACAGCAGTCTCTTAAGAAGAGATAACCTCCATTCTTCCTCAACAGTCAGTTAAGCATGCCTCAATTTGCATATTAAATGCATTCTATGTTCCTTAAAGGATGCAAAGCTCCAGGAACAGGGCAGGTGTGAAACTGACTCTCCTTCAGAACATTGAGAACATAAAGGGACAAACTTGGAACTTCAGACATTCAAAATTTGATCAAGAAGTTAGACACCAACCACACTTGTCCTTCCATTTGTTTTTCCCAGGGCACATGTCAGTGTTACTGAGGGAAAATTGATGGAACTTTCTAGGGTAGGAATCAGAAACTAGGCCAACTCCAAAACCTAGGTACAGACAGTTTAAATATTAGCTACTTATTTTTCTGCTCTTTCCCGCACACACAAACTGTGCTAATTGTGCTAAGAAAGACATAACAACCCCAGTTGCTGGCTAGTTGCGAACCCCCTCTGGGGCAGTAGGAATGTGAACAAATACGAGAGCATGGCTTGGATTGGCAGTGGTTCTTGGGTGTGGCCTAACACCAGGGTCTTGGTGTAGAGTGTACTCAGCATGCAGAGTACATGTCTTTATGCATCTTTTTTGTCATTAGTCTTTCTAGACATTCTGTCAGCAGAATCTTAACACCCTTAAAAGACCAAATCTAACTGACAATAGAGCCAAAGGAATAAATTCAAATATGCTGTTGCTCAAGGTGCTCACAATGTATATTCCCATTTCCTGGTATTTTACCATGATGGTAGTAATGGCAAAGGGCATTTGCAGGGAGGAAGAAGGCTTTATAATAATATGCAGTGTGAATTAAAATTTACTAATGCTCTCACAACAGCAACAGGGACAACACATAGCCAGAGATAAGAGAAAGAGAGAGAAAAGAAATTATAGCACGCTTTCAGAAACTTGAGTTTGGTGGGTAGGAGTTACATGGCAGGGTCCAGTCCTCAACAAAACTGTAGACTACTCCAGACCATATTCACTTCCATACACTAAAGCATCACACCCTTCTCACCACATTGGATTTTTACCCTGTTGGATTATCTGGACCACGTTGGATGATATCACTTGCCTTAACAGACCTCACCCGCTTTTCACATCTCTTCTGTGCTTTACTCCATTCTAAGAAACATTCAAGGAGAAGTTGTCTATTCTGATTCTCTCTATTTTCATCTTCTCTTGAATCTGCTCTCCGAGTTTACTTTCCCTGTTCCACTAGAATCTTCTCCAGTGTCTGACTCAATGTCCACCTTTCTGACCATTATTTTTCCATCTTCTGATTGCCTGATCTGTATAATCAGAATTACCATTAATTAGCTTCTCTCATCTGAACTCCTGTTCTTGAACATTGAAACACCCATTTTCTCTCTCATTCAGCCTTTGTTATTCCCTGTCTCTATAAAGGCTCTTCTTCATTTTTTTTTTCAGTCTTTTGATTTGAAATTTCCTGAATCTCGATCTTGGCAACAGTCCTCTTCTCTACACTCACTTCCTATATAATGCCAATATCATTTTGTGTTTTAAATGACACAGATTCTAAAACTCAAAGCTCCATCTTACATCTCCCCTTTCAACGTAAGTCTTCCATGTCCAGATATCAGCTTGGTGCTTCTGTTTGTACATGAGCTGGGCTTCTCACACTTCACATTTCAGCAGAGCCCTGACCCCATTCCCCAGGATTTCCTAGTCCTCTTCAATGCTACTGTAAGGTCAGTGAAAACCCTCATCTTCTCAATTGATCTTAGCAAAATTCTAAACTCATTCTTTATTCCTCCATCAATAAATTTTATCAACCATATATCATCTCCTTTTTTTTTTCAGTTTCCGTCAATACCTCATCAACTTTTGGGTGACTTTAAGGCTGTCTACTTATATCTGCCCTAAATGCTTGCAATTTACTTTCTCCAATAATGTGAATCTTTCAGTACATTCAGATAATGCCTCCCCCGCCCTGGCCCAGCAAAGTCTTTCATCCTTCAAGTCTTCTCTGCTCCTGAACTTCTCTGAGCTCATGAGTGCCTACTTTCCATTCCGTGCTTCAGCATTGCTGGCTTTTGCCATCTGTTTCTCACCAAATGCTTACCAAATTACACTTATCATTTCCTCTCCCTAGAATATAGATGGTCAGGGCACGATTTCCTTCTCCATTTCCTCCTTATTTCTATTTAAATGCCACTTTATTGAGAAGCATTCATGTCCTTCCTAGATCTGTGTATCTGAGAAACTCCCTAAGGGACCGGACCGTGGTGACTTCTGGCTTGCTGGCTTAGGTCCCAGGCCTCAGAAGCTGGTCCAGTGGCTATGCTGACTTCAGTGTCTTCCCTGACTCCAGATAACGTCGTTGACTAGTTGCCAGCCTTCTGTTTGATCCAACTTGATTTATATCATAATTAAACCATCTGGAACGGTCCCTTACACGCACTGCTCAGTTCTCTGGCCTGTTTCCTCAGGTTGTTCTGGCTGTTACTGTCCTGTTGATGGTAAAAAAGAAGTCTGTTGAGGTTGTAGGACAGACACAGAAACAGCTGTCCTGGCTGAACAGGCTTTACTTCATAACATCCTTGGACAGACTCTATTTGCCTAGAATTTCCTTGGCAATTCAAATAAATTATGCTGTGCCCAAAATTATTTATTTTAACAAAACTCAAATATTTCCTCTAAGTATGATTAAAAATCTGTCATACCAGGAGTCAGATACAAAGAGAAGACGGATGTCAAGGAGAAGAGAATTACATCAATGTCAATAGACACTAAATGAATGCATTCTGGTTTCTATTGGTGTTTCCACATTATATAGACTTATACATAGTACAGATAGATGTATAAAAAGTGTTGGAAGGAGAGGAGAATCTGTAGATGTTCATCATTATTTTGAGATTAAACACAGGAACCAAATGGAAACTCAAAATAATGCATATTTAGCAAAAGGTATAGGTTACTGGTTAGAAAAAGGTGGTTTCAGGAATTAAATGAAAAAAATTCAGATGGATTTCTGCCTAAAATATCATTACCATTGTTATTTGAATATCTGTTTAAATGGTTGTTTTAGTTAGTGTTCTATTGCTGTGAAAAGACACCATGACCATGGCAACTTTTTCAAAGGAAAGCATTTAACCATGGCTTGCTTACAGTTTCAGAGGTTTAGCCCATGCTTTTCATGGCAGGGAACATAGCGGCTTGTAAGCAGACATGGCACTGGAGAAGTAAGTTCTACATCTGGATCTGCAGATAGCTGGTATGGCAGCTCCTTCTGTATATGCGTTGATTTTTGTTGGTTAATGAATAAAGAGGCTGCTTTTGCCTGTGATAGGACAGAGTAGAGCTAGGCAGGAAAACTAAACTGAATGCTGGGAGAAAGAAAGCGAATCAGGAAGAAGCCATGTAGCCGTCAGAGGGCAAAGACGCAAGTCACCAACTGGAACCTTGCTGGTAGGCCACAAGACTTGTGGTAAAATATAAAATAATAGAAATGGGTTAATTTAAGATGTAAGAGCTAACCAGAAATACCCTTAAGTTATTGGTCAAACTTAATCTAGTTTCAGTGTGATTATTTTTAGTTAGGGCAGCTGGGAAAGGAACGAGCAGCCTCCAACAACAGACAGCAAGAAGAGAGACTCTGGCCTTAGAATGCACTTTTTGAAATTTCAAAGCCCACCCTCAGTGACACATTCTCCCCACAAAGGCCACACCTCCTAAGCCTTTCAAATAGTCCACTCCCTGGTGAGCAAGCATTTGAATCTGTGAATTTATGGGAACAAGACTCATTGAGACCACCACAATGATCTCTTCTGTTTTCTTTATGTGATTCCCTTGTTCCTGTATGTAAGTTGCCAATTTTTGACACATGCTGCTGCCGTTTTTAAAAAATATGTATTGCTCTCCAGATCTTAAAGATCCAAGTTCAGCAGCATGGAAGCTGTTTCTTTTTAAGATCCACCCAAGTCAACCTGTCTTTAGCTATAAAATAAGGGTTCTGCACGGAATCAGGCCTTTGCTTCTCTAGGCCTTTGGCTCTGTTACTTTTCTTTCCAGGAAAGCCTTTCTTGGCAGATGGAATAGTACATGTTCTTTAAGGCCTGCTCAAAAGTCACTGCCTTTGGAGAGCTGTTACTTTCATTTAAGCAAGACTTTAGAAACCTCTGTCCAAGGAATAAAGATAGTCATACCTTCAGGCTAGAACTTGCAACATAAAGGCAAATGGAAACATGGTCTCATTAGAGCTTTTCAATTTGAACATTTAAGTCAAGTGGTAAATATAAAGAGTAAATTATCTGTGTTCCAAGTGTTAAGGTTTGAAGGTTTGTCGTTTTCAACACGGTGAAATTTATCTAACATTGTAACCATGTTACCTAACACTCTAACCACTTTAAGAAGTGGTTGTGTTTTAAGGTTCTACCCTACTGGGGAGAACAATGCCATTATAAAAGTTCAGTTCAGACCTTTCCTGCATACTCTTTCCCCTTTCACCTTCCACCATGTGATGGAGACTAGTTAGCATGCTTTTAGCAATAAGGGCAGGACCCACAGTAGATTATGTGCTAGTCACACATCCTGTGTGATGACTGGAGGTTGGACTGAGAAAGCATGCATAGTATCTTTGAACTGCTTACTTGTTCAGCTGTGATGCACTCAAAAACTGACCAGTCCCATCTTGGAGATAGCTCAGTAGAAGAGTGGTTGACTAGTTTACACAGTCCCAAATATTACCATGACAAACAAGCAAACAAACAAAGAAACAGACAATCCCAATACAGCTGATTTTTGTCTCCATTTAGTTCCCACCATGAGTCCCACAGATGACCTCTGGTCAATGCCGCACATCAGTGTCTCCTAGACCCTGCCAGTCTCAGGAGGCTTCTGCATGTTCCGTAGATAAATCTACGATTCCTCTGATTACTTTTCATTCCTTGCTATTCTTGAGTATGAGACGATGAACTTGGAAGCCACTGTCTCTGGGTGACTTTGGTGACCATAATCATCCAGCACCTTAACCCTCAGGCTATATTTACCAAGAGTAGAGAAAGTCTCTGTAGCTCTCAAATAATTCACAGCATGACATAGTCCGAATGTCGTTGTTAGATACTAGCCTCAAGAGGTGTGACCCACCCAACACTATTCTCTTCACTGTGAGTATTCAGTCTGCAGCATTGCTATTTCAACACAAATTGGATGAAGGAATGCGGGGGGCCATCCTGACCAGCAGGAATGAACGCCACCAAAAACGAGAATTCCTTCTCTGGTCACATCTTTATTTGGAGCATTCCGTTGAGGAAAATTGGGGGAAGGGAAGATAGAGCAGGGAGGAGAGAAAGCTTAGAGAGAGAGAGTTGGGCCCCGAGGCAGCTGCTTTTAAACGGTGGAGCGGCTTGAATGCTGTCCTGATTGGTTAATGCCATTCTGCTGGTCTCTGAGGCGCGGCCCACCGTGGCGCGCTCCGCATGGCCCAAAGGCATGGCCCCGCCCCGGGCTGTGCGCGGGCTCGCTGTTTATCCTGTACCTGCGAACTGTGCACGCTGCCTCACCTCAGGCATTGAACTCGTGAGCCTTTTCCAAGCTCCGGCGAGGGGGGGCATCCGCCCACCCGTGGAGGGCCCGGTCTGCCCGCGCGCGGAGCCCCGTTCTCTGGGAACTCATCTCCGCCCACCCATGTTGCTATGGAAACACAGTTCAGAGTTTGGCCCCTCTCCATCTTTAGGTCTTTAGCGGCGCTGCTGCTCACCATGCAGCTTCCGCCTCTGCCTCCCGAGTGCTGGGATTAAAGGCGTGCGCCACCACCGCTGGCTACTTCCTCAAACAAAAATTAAGTTTTCTGTACGTGAGAGCCAGAGACTGAGCTCTCTTAACAAAATTAGGCGAAAATCACCTCCAAAAGCTCTGTGGCTCTTTAAGAATAGGGAAGGCAGTCTTAGAACACGATCAACTCGCCTCCCTACGAGACTGTTGCCTCCGAGTCTCTTATCAGCGAGTACGCAGGTGGACGGAGAGGGAGCGGAAGCCGCGGTCTCCCGTACCCCATCGTCCTCATAGTCCCGCCTTAGTTACCTCGCCTTTTTTGCTGCTGTTCACATTCCTCCTGCACTGAACTTAAGGAATTTTTCTTCCCCGTTGCTTTCTGTACCTTCTTTCAGATACCTTAACTTTGATTTTTTTTTGTATTTTCTTTTCTTTTTAGGCCTATCCTTTGAAATTCTTTTTCCTCCCCTTTTTGGGGGAATTCAACTGACGTCACTCACCGCTCCACGTTCTCAGAGTTCTGAAATTCACGGCTCTCTGTCCTGGTGTCTGATTTCAGCTTTTTCTCCCGGGCTTTCAGCACGTTGCTGGGCACTTCCTTCTCAGAGTCCCCCGGCGTAGTTGTCAGGGTCCCTCAGCGTCCCGGGGTTTCGAGCACCAGTTGCGGGGGGCCATCCTGACCAGCAGGAATGAACGCCACCAAAAACGAGAATTCCTTCCCTGGTCACGTCTTTATTCGGAGCATTTGATTGAGGAAAATTGGGGGAAGGGAAGATAGAGCAGGGACGAGAGAAAGCTTAGAGAGAGAGAGTTGGGCCCCGAGGCAGCTGCTTTTAAACGGTGGAGCGGCTTGAATGCTGTCCTGATTGGTTAATGCCATTCTGCTGGTCTGAGCATGTGCAAGCAAGGGTGCAGGCAAGGGTGCTCAGTCCCACATGGCTACCTCCAAACTGCAGGACCACCTGTGCCTCCAGGTGGCTCCCAACAAAGGAAGTAGGAAAAAATGAAATTAAGTGTGATGATATTGAGGCAGGGAAGATTATAGGTGTTAGGACCAAAGCAGGTACCCAAAAATGTCAGTGCTGTTGACAATGTCCTAAGATTATGACCTGGAACTAATCCAGGCAGGACCCTGACTGGCTAAAGGGATGGATTTTTGTTAGGTAAACAGAACATTAAACTCAGATATTCCTCAGGGATCTTGTAAGGTAGGTTTCTGCTTACTATGAAAGCCACTACTCACTCTCCTAATTAGCTCACAGTTATCATCTAGATTCTGGTTAACCCAAACAGCTTACGACAGATCAAAGTCTCAGTTCTGACCATGCTCTTCTGGTCCACATGCCTGCTTCTGCCACTATTGTCTTCCCGATAAAACTACCCAGGTCTCTGTTCTCCACATCCTGAGTTAGCTGGGAGGTTTGTTCCCCAAATAAATGTTTCTTTCTAACCACAGAAAGGGCTAGTTATGTGATTTCCCTTCACCCTTGCTTCCATGGGAACTCGGGACTAGAAATGGGTCTGAGGTCTCAGGAAAACAAAGCCACACTTGGGAGTTTTTTTTTTTTTTTTTTTTTTTTTTTTTTTTTTTTTTTTTTTTTTGCAAGGCAACAAGTTTTTCTTCCATAGAAAGGTGCAACTGTGAAATTTTGGGCAAGCAAGCACATCTAGCAGAAAATCTGCTGGGTTTTTTAACTGATGCAATGGCCTATGCCTTCCTTAAGTGATCAGAACTCAGCCTTATGTTTTTGCACCATGAGCTAATACAGAACGATATAGTTTCTGTGAAGAGCTAAAACCTCAGCATGTATTTTGATTTCAGAAACTGCTGACTCAATGGGGACTTTTACCAAATGGTGTCTTTTTTAAAATAGCGGAGAGGCCCTTTCTTGATTTAACTCTTTGTTCGAGAAGACAATACATTTTAGTTTCTGTTTCTCACAACTGGGAGGAACAGAGCCTTTCACCATTGTGTTAGGCAGTTAGACAGGCGTCAGCAGGTTCAGAGAGCACTGAGGATGGACAAGTCCTCCTCTAATCAGCTTGGGGCCTGATCTCCCACTTACCGTAGAAAGGCTTAGGAATTTACTGAGGCTGTTGGAGGGGAAACTGCTTCCTTCTGGTCAAATCAATGGAATATGAATTCTACTTCTGGCCTTATCTGGGTAGAAAAATGACATTTTGATCTGTCCAAAGATTAGAATATCACATACTACTGTTTCCTCCCTTAATAGTTAATGCAACTGTGCCAGGGCGATCATCTGCCTGTGAGACCATTCCTCAGGAAGGCTGATTCACCTGAAGATATGCTAAAGCAACAAGAGGAATAATTGTCTCCTAAAGAGATAAGCTATGGTGTCAGAACCCTCGCTGGAGGCGGTTGTTTGCTGATCTTCACTGCTAAATTTGTCTACTTTTCTGAACTCTCATTTGAAAATGTGACTTTCCCTGTTTTGTTTCTTCTTTTAATGCTAACCGAAACCTTCAGCCTGCTGGCCCTGAGACCATGGGCTTTTCTTAGGAATCTGCTTGATTGCAAACCTCCATTGCTGATCAAAACTCAAAGGCATAGCGTTTTCTTTTCCATATCTACATTCCTCACAGCTTGCTTGCTGTGTGCTTTTGCTGGAAAACTTTAATAATTGGCCATTAAGTTTTTGAGTTTCTTTTTAAATTCTTTTATCAAAGAGACAAAGAATGTGTGGAAGATAATTCCAGTTCCTTGGTAACAGGTCTTGCATAGTTTTCAAGACACAAAGAACCTAATGTCTCATCTGACATCCTAAAACCCCCTTTGGTAACATCTGAGAAGCCAGAATTGCAACACGGTTAACATTTGCTGTGAAAGTCACTGATACCGTTTCTTTCTTAGACACACATTTTATTTCTAACAGCAATGGCCCAGGCTTAGGAATAAATGACCTTGGGTATGACCATAATTCTTTCCCGAGAAATACTCTGGGAATCCTCAAACAAGACTGCTAACTCTTAGAGTAAGATCTCCTACCTTTTAGCAGCCTTGTGATCCCGACTTTGACCTTATAAATTATAATCCTGTCAGGTGCCCCTCGGGAATGATACTATGATATTATCTAGGTTCCTGAATTACCCTCCTTGAAGAGAATAGCTTCAAACGCATCAATATCTTATATATGGCTTTTCTAAAGAAAATGTAATGTCGGACTCTCAGAGAAGCTCACGCCCACTCTCAGCCTTTGTACTTAACTCACATGCTTAAAATTATTAAAAGTGTCTTCCCATAAACCCCAACTGTTTTTTCACACTGGGATGCCTTGAAATTTTTTCTGCAGCAAAGCTGTGGATCCCAGTTTGTACTGAGTTGCAGCGGTTCCTAAAAGATTAGGGGAACTCCTCCAGCTGCTGTAGTGGACAGAGAGCGCCGTGCTTCCTGCCTCTGCCAGTCTAGACATCAAGACCAAAACAACAGCAGCTCCTGGGAGTGCATTATTCATACCTGGAGGTTTGCAAAGGCTGGAAGTGAGGTAAGGCGCTGAAGGCATCCCTTGCTGTCGGAAAGGTTCACAGACACTGAAAAGATGCATTTAATTATTGACAGTTATTTTCTTAAGTGACCTCAGGTAGCTAATTTTTTTTTTTTTAAGTATCACATTGCTAAGACTCGTTGCTAGAACTGGGAAGTTATATTTCTCCCTTCCTTTCAACCTGACTGTTGTTGGCCTGATCAGACTCGATGAGGCCAGGTAGTTCCTGGAATAGCTGGGTGATAAATCCAGTAGCCAACACATTTTTTTTTTCAGTGTTCTGTTGATGATTCCTATTTGCCAGTTGAGTAAAATGGCCAGCCAAACTCCCTAACAATCTGCCTACTTTGGGCAAACACTTTTGGACTGGCTGGCTAGCAGTCTGACTCTCTGATGACATTGAGTCCTCTTGTTCTACAAAAGGAAAATATTGATATCTCGCTCATAGGTTTTGATTCAGAAAGTTTCGTAGTCATGGTGGTTGTGCTTTTAAATTTATGCGAGCACTGGAGATAGCTAATTAAAAAACTGCTGTTTGTGAAGACTCCAAAATGAAATATGTATTTTATGGCATTTGTTAGCAGAGACATACCACTTGTTTATCTGCACTTCTCTTGCTCAGAGAAAAGCCTCATCAGCTAAGATTGTGACAGAGAAAAGGAAACCCTTATGTGAATTTATGAACATTTTGGTAGTTTTAATTTCACATGATATTTTTTACAACAATTATGAAAAATATAAGAAAACATATAGAGCTTTAGGGAAGATTATTTTTCATTAAAGTAGTTTTATTATTTGAAATAGTGTATTAGGTAGCTCTAAAATTAAGGCTGGATCTCTCATTCATAGTTAGCTTTGGACTCTGACTCCTAAGTCTCTTGTAACACATCAAATTTAAGTATGAGGCAGTACCATAGTCCTTCAGATTTCTAGCAGGACTTTGTTGACATATAAAAGGAAAACTAGCTCCTCCTGGTAAACTAAAGCTTAGTTTGTTTGCTGTTGTTTTTTTTGTTTGTTTGTTTGTGGGGGATTCACAGAAGTTGGGGGTGGACCTAGAAAGACTGGGAAGTGAATATAATTGGTGTTCATTATGCAAAACTCCCAAATAATCATAAATATATATATTAAAATATTTATTTATTTATTTATTAAGTATACAATATTCTGTCTGTGTGTATGCCTGCAAGCCAGAAGAGGGCACCAGACCTCATTACAGATGGTTGTAAGCCACCATGTGGTTGATGGGAATTGAACTCAGGACCTTTCGAAGAGCAGGCAATGCTCTTACCCTCTGAGCAATCTCTCGAGCCCATCATAAGAAATATTATGTTGGGAAAAAAAGATGTATGTCACCATCCCCAGATTTTAAAATTCTTTTAAGTCAACTCTTTTACATGAGCTTTGGTCAAAAGAACAGGAGTTGTCGTGTGGCCGGCCTTGGAGAGAATATATGGCAGTTCAAACTATCCAAACAGGTCACAGATTGCCGTTCATTTAGCAGAGGATTTCTGGCAAACAAACAAAAAATAAATAAATAAACAATGAAGACATTTTGTCAGTGCCCATGAGGTACACACCAGAGACACAGGTATACATTGCTGCCCAAAGCAGCCTCAAGAGCGAAGTCAAGAATCCCAGATTTGCTAGCATGGAGCTGTTTAGGGTAAAACCCCGAATCACAAAAAGTTGCAGAAAAAGGTAAAACAAAAGTGAATAGTCTTGTGACATTCACAGATAATGGAAAGGTTTGTATCTGGAAAAGGAATCAAATCCTATGTGTTTAGGTCTTAAGCACAGTTCTTTGCTATTTCAGTACTCTCGTTTGAAAACATGTCCGTAAAAAGGAAATATTATCTCTATGAAGGCAACGTCAATAGAATTTTGTTAACTCTGCAGAATTTTTAACTCTCAGGAGGTGAGAAACTTCAGTCAGATGCAGGAGTGAAGAACCCTTTACCTGCATCTTCTCTCTTTTCCACTTTATATCCTGGCTCAATACTGCCCTCCCTTAAGAGTTAACCCAATTGGTTGCCAATCACGTAGATGGGGAAACTGTCACTTAAGAGAGTAAACTGCTCCAGAAACTTTAAGACTATTGCAACATCTACATCAGCAAGTAGGCTGGCACAGTGGTTCCTTTGGTTACTGTCCACTCTCCCTCTGGGAGAGAGCTTATCTCTGTTCCTCTATTGTCCACTCAGGAGAGTGTTCTCCTCTGCAGTGACCCCTGTCACTATTTCCTATTCTCATAATTGAGTGTTTTAGATGATGTCCAATAGATACTTCCCTCCACTATGTTATGGCTGTTGCTATTTTGAACTCACAGTGGCTGTGGCAACTGACAGGAGAGCTTCAGAAGATTGGGCCCATTAATACTCCGTGGTGAAGGAGGAAGGGACTCCTGAGGCTATGTGGATGGCTAAGAATTGATGTGTGTCTCTTGCTGTTGCTGCAATAAAATACCCGGATAAGAACAACCTAAAGGAGAAAGGTTTTCAGTTTAAGATAAAGTTCATCACATATTGTAGACAAAACAGCAGGAGCTTGAAGCAGCTGGTCCTTGGGTCCGGGGTCAGGAAGAAGGGTGCAATGTTGGTGCCCAGCTAGCTTTTACTATTTTACACAGTCAAGAACCCAAACCTAGGGAATCGTACCACCTGCTCTTACAATGGATCTTCCCACTTCCATTGGCCAAATTAACATAATTTCTCAAAAGGATGCCCAGAGGACAAATAATAACTCACAGGAATGTCTGTAGTTATGTCCTAGAGGGTTCTAGATCCTGTCAGAATGACAATACTAATCACGTTGAGAGAATATTTTTTCCATAGTTCAGTCATCCATTCATTTCTCATGGTAGTTTTAATTTCACATGATTTTCACATGGGTAGCTCTTTACCCATGCTCTTGGAAATAACCACAATAAAATTTATTGAATCACCGAGCTACAATTTGATGGAGCAGTTCCTTTGTTTCTGCTATTGGTGTCTTGTTGTTTTATATAGTCCAGGAAGTGATCTATGTTAACCACACCTAGTTTTGAATGAGTGATCTTATTAAGTAAATAATAAGTCAAAAAAATAATAAACAGCAAGCAATGGAGAGAAGGGATGGATGGATAGATAGATAGATAGATAGATAGATAGATAGATAGATAGATAGTAAATATCAAATTGGGTTCTCAAAGAAGCCATAAAAATTAATGAGGGAAGTCTTTCTAAGTCAGTCAGCTGGAGTCCTGGGGAAATCAGAATATTTGATTTTGTGAGGCTTTCAAGTAAAAGAACACAGAGAGATGACATCCTCTAATTGAATACTTACAACTCAACAGAAATCAATTTGGGAACTTCAGGCAGTCAGGTGGAATTCTTGATTGAGCTTTCTGTTGGTGGCTGAGCTTCCCATGATTGAACTGGCTTCTCTTTCCATAACAGGTCGTTTATATCATGGACTGGATAATATTAACCCTTTTTTTTTAAATTCTTTGTGGGCCTACCACTCAGCTCTCAAATAAATACACGACACACCGAGTCTCTTATTCTTACTTATATATGCTCAGCCTTAGCTTGGCTTGTTTCTAACTGAAATTATCCTGTTTCTCTTTTAACTACATTTTTGCCTCTGGGCTTTCTACCTTTCTATATTCTATATATCTTTCTTTCTTCCTAACTCCGTGGCTGGCTGTGTGCCTGGGTGGCTTGCCCCTAGTGTCCTCCTCTCCTCTTTTTCTCATTCCTCCCCCTTTCTTCTCCTGAGCCTAGGTTTCTCCTCCTATTTATTCTCTCTGCCCACCAGCCCCACCTATTTCTCTCTCCTGCCTTTCTATAAACCATTCAACAACTCTTTATTATGCCAATCAGGAGTTTTAGACAGGCAAAGTAGCACAGCTTTATAGAGTAAACAAATGCAACATGAAAGAATGCAACACATCTTTGAATCATTAAAGTACTATCTCACAACTAACTTCTGTTGGAAAAGACTGTTCACCCTCTAGCTGTTCTCAAGGGCAGAGTGTTTTATTCTTGGGCTGGTTCACTGTTCTCTTCCCTCCCTGTCATAGGGTTAGTGGGGCTAGGTCCCCATAACCCCAGAAAAGGGGCCTAAAGGACACTTGGAGGCAGACATGCTTGGGTGTGAAATGGTGGAGGAAACCCCCTCTGGAGGTAGTTTCTCTGTGAGATCAAACAACGCAAAGTAATTTATCCATATAACATCCCCTCCATCTGTCTGTGGTGTGTAGAGGTTTGCAGCTATCTCCTCATAAAAGGAAAAAAAAACTCACATCACTGCCTTCTGCACTCTATTCTGAATCAGGTCTGAGCCCATTTGACAAAGAACAGAGATCTGAGTACCAAGGGAGGCCAGACTGAGATCCTGGTCTGATATGAATCTTAACCACTGCAATAAATATTGGTAAGGTCATGGAGTATAATTTATTTTTTATTCCCAGTTTTATTCACACTCTGTTATTCTTGGGAATGATGTGCGGTTATTAATATTCAAAGTAATCTTACATACCCTACATAGTTTAAATACTATCATGTATCAATGTTATTTTAAAACTATAAGTAAAAATAATAATTTCATAATCAATAATTCAATAATCAATGAAACTGTGTATTTAGGCATAATAATAGTTTAAGATATGTTCTCCTAGAAAGGTTGTTTAGAGAAGGCAAAACATATATAAAAACATGAAAGGTCAAAGTGCTTTGGGCAGGCATGATAGAAAGGAGCCCCAATTTGTATGTAATAAATGCAATTAATATTAAATTGCAATAGTCAACGGCTTGGTGGAAAAATAACAATAGCATTTGTATGTATAGCCTTAAGGATCAATGAGTTTCTATTTTTACAATGATTATCAATCAGGCTTTATAGTGGAGTCATGGTTGGTGCATTTGGCTTCTGCAATTGATTTGTGCAGTGCAATTCAACAATCAATCCCTTCGCAGCTTAATCTTAAGAGAAATTATTCTTTCCTAGAGGGAATTATGTTAAAATACAACAACCAAATGGATTCGGTGGTGAGATTATTAGGGTTGTCGTCTACAGCTGACACAGTAACCTGCTCCCTTACAATTAATAAAATTTTTTTCATCTTAGTGTTCCAGTTTAATTTCCATTGCCGGGATAAATGCCACTAACAAAAACGACTTGACAAGGGAAGGATTTATTTTATTGTACACGTACACTCCACAGTCCATCATTTAGGGAGGCTGGGGCAGGAGTTCAAGCAGAAACCTACCCAGGAACTGAAGTAGAGACCGTAGAGGAGTGCTGCATCCTCGCCAGGCTTGTTCAGGTCACATGACCCAAGACCACCTTCCCAGAGGTGACACCATCCACAATGAAGTGGGGCCTGCCACACCAGTCGTTAATCAAGAAAATGCTTAGAGGCTTGCTTCCAGGCCAATTCGATGGAGCTATTTTCTCACTTGAGTTTTCACCTTCCTAGGTGACTCTGACTTGAGTCAAGTCGACAAGAGGCTAAGCAGGCCTCTTTATATTTCTGGTTCTTCTAGTGTTTGAAATGTAAACATAGGAACCTCAGCATTCCCAGAAGGTTAGATGTATCAACCAAGTATGTGAAGCATCTCTACTATAACCTACATGAGTAGGAACTGTTCATTGATCAAAAAACTAGAAATATGAATTACCTGTGGAAGATAATATTGCCTGTGGTGGATATAGTCTGTATGAGTTTTCTATTATGTGTGTACTGGGTTGATGAATCCGAAGACTCTATATTGTAAATAATCTAATTGTTTCCCAATTATTTTGAAGATCAAATGCTTTCCAAATCTTGAGCCCAGTGCCTTATGAGATTGTGTGTATGCAAGTTGATCATCTGCAATACAACTTGAAAAAGTTCCACAATGTCTCCAAAAGAAGCAGATAATGTTTCAGGGATTATATATTATATCAACTTCTGAAGCTATGATGGGGTATTGGTGCAAAGTTATGTAAGTTAAGAATAAACCAAAAAAGCAGAACATTGTCACCTGATTTTTAATAATGGTAAAAGTTCAGATCAATGGATGAAGGACTATGTTTTAGAAACCACTAATTTGAAACATGTATAGAGCAAACTCCTATTACATAAAATACCAATTTTTATATATACCTATAAGTGACAATCCTACAGATAAAAGCACATGTAAATATCTTTATGATTTGCATGAGGCAACTATTTATTTCAAGGGACATCGAAGCATCATAAAGGAAATATTGCCATGTTAGACAGTGATAAAAGAAAAACATTTTTTAACCAAGACACTATTAAGAAATGAGAGGCGAAGAAGGTATTTACTGTTTTGCAACTGAAAAAATGCCTTATGTCCTGAATCTGCAATGAACTACCTAAGAATACATATGGGATCAAAAAGCATCAATTAAAACATCATACTGGCAAATTGAACATAGCTTCACAAGTCAGTATTTTCATGGTGGCTAGAGAGAAAAAGGAGATAAGCCTTATTAGTAGTCAGAAAAGGCAACATAGAGCTATGATGTCACAGAAACACACACCAATAGAATGCTTACAATGAAACAAAATTAAACTGGTAATCTAAAGCATTGACAATTTGTAAGATGAATTAGTGAGATTATACTTTAGTAAATCACTTTTTAAAATGCTTAGACATTACTTATTAACCATGAACACATTATTCAGTGACTCAGAAATCCTATGAAATGCAACATGTTGAAATAAATACTGAAGGATATTCATATTGGAATGACTTTAGTACTTCAAACTGGAAGCAATTCATGGCTACCAATAGAAGTATGGGCATAACATACAATATGGCAGCAACAACAACAACAACGAAAGAATAAGCTATGACAGAGCAGTTTTAAGAGCCAGAGGATCAGGGAGTTTGCTGTGAGATTTTGTCTTCTGGTAATGTTGAATCCATGGAATGTCACCAACATGAATGTCTAGAGCATGATCTGAACAAGAAAAACAGCAGAGGACATGCTGGAGTTGACTGGGGATGGAGTGGGGGACCCATGGGTCCTACTTTGGATAGTGTAGGCAACTGAGGAGTGCTGAGAGTGGGAGAGAGACAGTCTTCCCCAGGGAAGAGCATACCAGCTGGTTATCCAATACCAAATAGTCAGCCCTGAAAACACATCCAGGTAACATTATATAGACTGAACAAGTTTTAAGACCTAAATAACCTCCTCTGTGTGTGTGTGTGTGTGCGTGTGTGTGTAATAATCAATGAAAAAAGAGGCTATGGATTTTGAAGAACAAGGAGAAATATATGGGAGGGTTTAGAGGGAAGGAAAGGAAGGGTAAAACGATGTATTATAATCTTGAAAATAAAAGAAAAAATGTCTGAAAAAAGAATAAACTGTGGATACTCAAAGTAATCGTTGATAACTACAAACACCATTTTGAGTGGCACATGTGACGCATACATAGAATATTGTGAACAATTTCCCAGGCTTCAAAAAGAGACCAAAAACACATCTCTGGTTGCAGAAGTCAGAATAGTGAAAACCTGCGGAGGAAGAGGCACCAGTGGGCTTTGAGAACTTCTGAGATGTTCTGTTTCTTCTCCATAGTTTCATGGTTGTATTTACAAAGTTATAATTTATTTAGGCAAGAGTTTAAGATCTATTGCTAATGTGCTGGAACCCTACTGCAGCCAGAGACTTTCTGGATCTATCCCTGTGGTTTAGAACATTAGCTGAATGGAGGACCAAGTAGTACCTGTTTCTCTGGTAAGTTCCTGTGTGATCATCTTATTGGTATCCTAAAGCTAATAACTGAATAACCTCCAGCTTCAGTCCACATTGGGAGAAAGAAAATTCACTCAGAGGACAACTTGTACGAGTTTGTTTTCTTTTTTTCCCATGTAGATCCCAAGGTGATCTCAGGTCATTGGTTGTTGGTAAGCATCTTTACCACGGACACATCCCACAAAGCCTAGTCTTTTTCAATGGAATATATTAATTTTGAGGAAGTAAAAAACAACTAGAATTTAAGAAGCATGATTTTTTAAAAACTGCATTTTAATGATTTCTAATACTGAAGGCAATTTCAAGTGATAGCTTAAGTGGAAAACAGGTTTTTTTTTCCTATAATTCTGTTAGGTAAGACAGATGCATGTGCTTCAAGTACCCATTTCCGTTTGAACTCAGGATAAATAAAACCTAGAATGATGTTTAAGGGTGACAGAAAACACCAGTCCAAAATATGCAGGTTTGGCATGTGGAGGATGTTGCGTTAACATCACACAGAAAAGAACAGCAGGCAAGACAAAGGCACTGTGACCTTCAGGGCTTTCTGAAAGCAGAAGATAAAATACCTTATGGAAGACACTCTGTTTCATTACTGAGAGGAAAGTTGCATCATTAGCACCAGGGAATGGGGGATGAGGCCGAGAAAAATCTGCATAACGATGCCTTATAAAACTAATCTCAAAACGCTACACACATTCACATAGACACACACACACACACACACACACACACACACACACACATCTGAATCCTAGCACCACATGGCACCTGGTAGTCATCTGTAACTTCATTTCCAGGTAATCAAATACCTAGGGTACACTAGGCTTTGCATTCTGGCAAAACATGTACATAAAATTAAAATAAATAAATATTTTAAAAATCCTAATCTCTGGGGCTGGAGAGATGGTTCAGAGGTTAAGAGCACTGGCTGCTCTTCCAGAGGTCCTGAGTTCAATTCCCAGCAACCACATGGTGGCTCACAACCATCCATGATGAAATCTAGTGCTCTCTTCTGGTGTGCAGGCAGACATGCAGGCAGAATGCTATATACATAATAAATAAATAAATCTTTAAAAAAAAATCCTAATCTCATCTTTTTAGCTGCTGTTACTCCAGTAACTCTTCTGAGTTAAGTCTCTTTCTCTTGTCAGTTTTTCAATTTGCTACTCTGTATAATTGGATAGGTGTGCTTCCCCTTTCACCTGATTCCTTGGTATTAATTTCCATTCTTTTTAGCCTTTAAAAATATGTATATGAATGAGTGCTTTGTCTTTATGTGCATCTGTGCACCACCTTCATTCAGGGTCTTTGTAGGCCAGAAGAAGGTTTCCAACCCCCTGGGACTGGAGTTACACATGATTATAAATGACCATATGGATGTTGGGAATCAAGCTAGGAACCTCTCCCTGGAAGAGCAGCCAGTACGCTTCACCTCTGAGCCGTTTCCCCAGCCCCGAGTCACTTATTTATCAAGGCTCCCATCACATAGAACCTGCAAAACATATCTCTCTATCTGTTTCTTCTCTAATGCCTTATGTTAGTTTTGTCATCAGTTCAAGATAAAAATGCTAAGGATGCAGAGATAAACTGTGTCTTCTTTACACCATGTCCCCTTGTATGATATCTGTACTTGAAAACAAAAACCTAAACCCAAAATAAACAGACAAACACAAAAATTAAGATGGTGGCGTGTACTATGATTTTGAGGAAACCTAACTCCAAATTTTCTAACTTACAGAATATTTCTTTCTCAAAGCTACTAGCTGTGGAATATTCCTTTACATTCGGTGATTATATGTCACCGTGATTGGTTTAATTAAAAAAAAAAGGTAAATGGCAAGTAGCTGGGCAGGATTTTTGGAGCAGAGAGAATTCTGGGAAGAAGAGGTGAAGTCTGGGGGTCTCTAGCCAGACAGGAAGTACCAGCATGGGAAGCACACAGATGAGGTAAATGAACCTCAGGGCATCACATAAATAAATGAAAATGGGTTGATTTAAGTTATAAGCACTAGTTGAAACCAGACCTGGGCTATTGGATGAGCTTTCATGATTGATAATGGGTCTCTGTGTGATTATTTGGGAGCTGGAATTCCCGGCAACAGACTGCCTACAACTAGCTATCGGCTATGACAATATTTTCCTCTCTTCATGAGATGCCCTTGAAAATGGAGCTCTCGGGCTGGAGAGATGGCTCAGTGGTTAAGAGCATTGCCTGCTCTTCCAAAGGTCCTGAGTTCAATTCCCAGCAACCACATGGTGGCTCACAACCATCTGTAATGAGGTCTGGTTCCCTCTTCTGACATGCAGGCATACACACAAAATATTGTATACATAATAAATAAATATTTTAAGAAAAAAGAAAATGGAACTCTCAAAAAGCCTTAGCAGAAAGAAGAAAGGTCCCTGCTACAGGCTGTGATCTCAGGCACCTCTGACTCTTCCCATTCTGAATAATACATCATGGCAGACAGGCTTAGAGTAGTTCATACTGTTGCCAGAGTGCCTGCCCATGTACAGTTCTCTCCCCAATTTCCCATGCTGAGAATCTTCCCCAATACCCAAACTACACACTCCTAAGCAGTCCCTGCCAAGTGTCTCATCTGCTAGAGGCTGTAATTCCCACCACCCACAATCTCCAAGGTGGTCCTTTGTGAGGGACTAGTAATTTTGCATCTCCAACAAGCATAGTCTGTCAAGAAATTCTTTTTCACTTGATTAATTTTTTTTTAATCTTTTAAGTGATCCTGAGCCCTTTATTGTTGTCAATTTGAGGACTGGTCTGACATGGGGCTGATAAGGAAAAAACTAACCAGAGTTTGATGTACGACACCAGCCTCAAACTCACTGTTCGTACTGTTAGAAGTTCCATTTTACAACTCATTAATGAGTCAATGTCAAGGGCTCTAGGGTCATGGAAAGTTAAATCTGGAAAGACTCAGGACAACTGTCCAGTCGACTCCATCACCCAAAGTGAAAGATTCTTGGTCTTGGTTACATTCTCAAGATAATCATGAAAGGGTAAAAGCGAGATTGTGGTGGACCGCCTCTGGTTCACTGTCCCTCCAATCACTAAATGCTGCTGTTGTTCATCAAAAATAACATCTTAAGATGGGCGATGAGTACTAAAGTCCCTTAGGATAAATTTTAATGTAAATCCAAACTTGAATACCATGTCTGGATTGCTATTGCATTATTGTTGTTATAGAAACCAAGGTTTAAAATAAATTCTAATCTATCTTTAATTTTTTTTGATAGAATTCTTTATGTCTTATTATGTTTTGCAAAAAGGGAAAAGAAGAAGACTCTTTAGGCTTTTTACTGTAGAGTAATGTGTAACCAAAAAAAAAATCTCATACATTTGAATAATGGGAAGCACAAAACCCAAATTATTGCAGGCCTCATTATAATGGCGCTAAAGAATCACCTCATTAGTGGTGATTATCTGGATATTAATAGAAGTTCCTGACCCATGGTTTCCTTTTGCAAGTGTTCAGTATGATTTGTAGCATCATGATGTGGTAGGGAAGGACACACTTAAAAATATTCATCTTAGTACTGAAGGAGAAAGTTGCATGAAGATTTATGACGTATTGAATGATGGAAATATGTTATTTATTGATTGCCAGAAATCTTATTTCCAAAATTCACGGCACCTTTCCTTCTGAAGTCATTGATTTCTACTCCAATTAAGTGTGTGTGTGTCATTTTTAATTTATTTTTTATACTGTGTATTATTGTTCAGTGAAGTGGGATGCATCCTGAAGTTGAATATTAACCTTAGAGAAACCACTGACTTTTAGTGCTGGTGGAATCTGCATGGTCAAAGGCAGCTGTAATGGTATTAAGAAAGAGTGTTCCCATACTTTTAGTTGATCAAATATTGAAAGTTCAAATTTCTTTTCCTCTCATTTTCCATTGTTCTTACACTTGCTTTCCGCTAAAAGGCTGGGAAGTGATAACTATTTTGTGTTTTTTTAAACCCTGACTTATGCAGTTCCTCCCCTTATTAAGGAAACTTCTTATTGTAGCAGACAAATCATTATGGAAAACCATAATCAATCAAAATGCAGAGTTGTGGAGACAAATCTCAACAGATACATAAACAATAGAATTCCATCATCTACACCTAGGCCTGCCACGGACCTGCTCAGGGGAGCCACTCAGACCGTGGGAGAAGCAAGGTCTTAGTACACAGGAAGGCCCAAGTTCAGTGAATGACAGACAGACACAACACACAAGAGAGTGGTTGGAATCTGCTGCAATTTTACTGAATTCATGTTTTCATTATATAGTATTCAAACAAAGAACAAATCAGAAGGTCATATATCATCAGTTGGCACAGTATGAAAGTTTCTTTTAGTTACATCAGCGATTTTTAAGAAAAGTATATTATCAGGAACAGGTGTTAGACATAAAGCATCCTTAGAAGAGGAAATCTTGTCCTTGGGAGCGTAAATCTCAGACAAGTAGCTTCTTCTTATGAATAGAAAGTTTCTGTCTCATTATCGCTATCATGGCCTTTCCTCTTTCTGACCCTTTCTTTATTTCATCTAGTGACCAAATATGACTAATCAGTTCTCTGAACCTGCTGAAATATATTTTTGTACTTTCTAATGCAGCAGACACCATGGGGGTTGGGATCTAGTAAGCCTATCCATAAAGTTCAATAATATAACACTCTTTGTCCATCAACATTAACCCATCTATTTCCTTACTCATCATACACCCCATGTATAAGGGTTCTGCTGTAGTCTTATACATTCCCATACTGTGCTTCCCTATCTCAGAGCTGTTCCTGAAGAGATAATCCTTGTCTTGTATATATAAAGACTATCATTATTATAAAAGAGATTGGGCAAAGCCCATATCCCACATAGCCAGCTAATCGAGAAACCCTTCTATGCCTCAGCGTGACTAATACCACGCCATCTGCCATTGACCTCCAGAAAGCCTAGTCCCCATAGGACATGTAGCTCCTGTCCGGCAGAATGACGTATGTCATGTCACACAGACAACACTGGAGTTGGTGTGGTATTGGCCCAAGAATGTAAAAGAGGACGAGAAAAGATTGTAAGTCAGAAGATCGGGGAGTCTGCTGTGAGAGGATGTCTTCTAGGGATGTCAGAAGCTACACCCACCCAGTCTCACCAACACGACTCTCCAAGCATGAGTTGGTCAAGAACAACACCACTACATATTGTTCTATACGGCAGTGCTACATATAACAGCAATACATATGCTAAGACAAATAGAGGCCTCAATCTTGCACCAAGAACGACAGGCAACTAAGGAATGTGGAGAGTGGGAGAAGTAGTCTTCCCCAGGGGAGAGCACACCAAATGGCTATCCAGTGTCAAGTGGTCAGTCCTGAAATGACACATACAAGAGACATCATACAGACTGAGCATTTTGTACTTATATATTTAGGAATGTATATGTCTATATGTATGTGCATGTAATGATAGTGAAAAAAGTGGTCATGAATTTGAAAGAGAACAAGGAGAAGTGTATGGGAGGCTTTTGGAGGAGGGAAGGGAATGGGGAATGTTGTAATTATACTATAATCTCAACGAATAAGAAAAATAAAAGAACCCTCACTTCAGTAATTTAAACTTTTGATTATTGCCTTGTTAGAAATAATTTGGAGAAGAACCAACATTTTCTGTACTAAATATATTTCCTGTTTGGGCAAACATTCATTTTCTTAATGTATAATATTCATTTTAACTCAGTACTTCAAAAAATAATTTGAAGATACCAAAGGTACCACTAAGGGGTGTGGCCCCATGGTCCAGTACTGTCCCAGCATGTGTGAGATCTGCAATTCAAATGAAAGGTAAATGTGAACCAGCACTAGAAACAATTTCCTTGATTGATTTCCTCCCTTCTGCTCAGAAAACATGGCCCCTTTGCCTTGCCCAGCAACTGTATATGCTTCTTTGTTATGCTGTTATTTATAGAAAGAATTTAGCAAGCAATTCCCAAGAAGAAAGAACCCCTGGAGCTTTAGATTTTGAGTTGCCACGTTCCTGATGCCTTTTAAACATGCTGTTTGCTAGAAATGAAAGTCACGAATCAAATCCTTATTCTTTGAAAGTTGCTCAAATAAGGGGTGAGTCAAATGGGAGCTTTGGAAAGAAGCCTGGGCTGATGACCTCATACCTATACTGCAGAGCCATCCCAGAATTAGCTGAAATGAGTACTGACTGTGGGGAAAGGATTTGGGAACAAAAGTGTCAGGGAACTGCTTCAGGGAAAGAGAGAGCTGGCAAAGGCATTTAGCATCATATAATCAAGATTTCTTAAATGTATTTTTATTCAACCAAGTATATCACATAAAATCTAAAATTGTCTTTTTGTAGAAACAATTCATTATATTTCTGCTTGCAGTTCCTTTGGATCCGAGATGACAAGACTATCAAAATTCTCCCAAATGCCTGGCAGCAAATCTCAGAATCAGCCCTTGATGTGGCTTCACTGAAGATGAGGGTAGTGTTTTGCTTGCTCTAGAAGTCAAAGCAGCTTGGGGATGTCCTTGCGCCTCAGCAGTCTTTATGTGTGACGGCAGAGTTCTTTCTCTGAGTTTCCCTCTCATATTTTCTGCTCCGTAGCTTCTGGTGACATTTCTTTGGGGAAAAAACTGGCAAGAGTAAAGTTCAACATGAGACATCTCCATGATGAATGTTTGAGAGTCATTTAGGCATGGACCAACACTCCCTTCTGGAGGAAGACTCCTTCCGTGCAGTTGTCGACAACATGTCGTGAACTGTTTTCCTTCATCCCAAGGGTGATGGAAATATGAACACATTCTGGTAGCATTTCAGGAATGGTTTGCACACACCAAGCTGTGTACATGTTTTGTTTCATCAAGGGAGGATTTACAATAAAAGGGAGAGTTTAAAGCAGAGGAGAGTCAAACAGTGGCAGAGGTTTCTCTATGCGTTGATTTTTCACACACTGCTTGGAAAGCAGCCGGAGAACAAGGAGGCCTGTCTGTTAGGCCCACTTATAAGTTAGGTTGAATCACAATCCTTTTGATGAGGACATTTTGTCAGCATTTAAAGATTAAGACATTTCACACGTCAGTAATAAAGACACACGTTGCACCCTCTGAAGTGGAAAGTTACAGCTTCTGATCATTGATTTTCTGCCTCTTCTGGAGACCCAGGGGCACTGCATTAAAACATTTGCTCTCACAATGCCTGCTCAGTTTCTGCAAAGGGTGAGCATCTTTCATTCCAGGCTTTATTTGAATTGCCCAGATATTGTAGATTAAACATGTGCTCAAGTCTTCGTCTTGGTATGGCGGATTGAGTGGAAGCCACACAGTGGGTCAGCGTTCTCTGAAGAAAGTGGACAAGCAGAGGAGCGCCCTGCGCGTTGCGTTGAGTGGCTGACTGGAAGATACGCTGTGAGTCTCTGGGCTTCCTCAGTTAGTTGTTCTAGTACTCTTTCTCTCTCTCTCTCTCTCTCTCTCTCTCTCTCTCTCTCTCTCTCTCTGTGTGTGTGTGTGTGTATGTGTTTTCAGAAACACTGAATAAACACAAAGAAGTGCTGCAGAAGCACACAACCCCAAACTCTGCTTAACCCACACTGTTTCTCAGTTCAGTGTTTTATTCTTGGTCATGAGAGCACCATGGAACACATTTCCTTTGTGGGGCAAACTGATAAGTGGGCATGGAGACCAAGGGAGCAGTAGTGCCTCTGCTGTGATCTTAGGTATGTTTCATAAGATTATGGTATCCCTTCAGAGCATAAAAACAATTCATAGAAAAACTAGAGTTTTGATCCATAGAATTAAAATTTATGTGTTTTGTGTGTTGCTAAGAATGCTGCTGTAAAATACAAGTATTTACACTTTAAAAATAAAAATATTTGAAAAGAGAAGCAAAACTTAAATATGACTTAGCATTTCTTTCATTTTACATATGAGGAAAAATGAGTCATCTCTGGACATCCATTCTTAGCAAGAGAAGTTATAACATATTCATGCCTTAAGACTCAGAACACTTACTGAAGGAAAACAAACAAACCCAACCTTCTATCTCCTCACCCACTCACCGAACCAATAGACCAATCGGTCAGCTAAAGCTAGATGAACGAACAAAACATAGAAAGGCTCTTTGTGAAGATCTTAAAATGTGTATTTATGGATGGTGTTAACATTATAAAAATGAATTTCACCCCCAAGAGCACAGATTCTTTATTTCTGAAAAATAGAAGCAAGTGACTTGGTTCTGTCTCATTGGGTCACTGTAAGGGTTAAGCGAGATAAAGGTTGTCTAAAGTAATGTGGGTCTTGTACATTAGAGGTTGAAAGCTTGTGTTCCTTTGAAATCATTGATTGGGATGCTAATACTGAAATGATGACGCTGGGATATTAGACCTCCGGGAGATGATCACTGACACAGTGTTATGAAGGTGGGACTTACTGGTCGGATCAGTGCTCCTCAAAGGAGAAACACCAGACAGCTTTCTCTGCACCTTTGAACACACAGAGAAATGGCTGTTACCTACCAAGAGAAGGAAGTATAGAATAAAGCACAAAACCGCTGGCAATGTAGTCTTAATGGATCCTAAAATTATACTTCAATATGCAATTGTGTGAGCTGACTACCTTTCTTGGAGGGCTTCCTTTATCACCTACCCACAGCTTTGTTCTATTTATATTGGGCTGTTATCCTAGCCATACTTCCTTACAGATTCTGTGCTAATTTTTACATCAATTTTTGTTGGCATCATGTTTGTGTACCATACTTTCTTTTGTGTGAGTATGTGCAAAGAATTTTAACCTATTTGTTTGGAAACAAAAACCCAAACCAAAATTCAGATCTGTGCTCTTTTGTGGGGGAGCAATGTGAGGAGCTGCAGACATCCGGATGGGAATTGATGCTCTGTCACACGCGGGCCCTGGCTGAGGAGATGTTTATTATTTTCATGATTTCAATCTACCCACAAAGCTGATTAAATCTGAATAATTAAAGAATAAATATTGTAAATATTTTATTAACTTCTAGGTATGCAAAGTACGGAAATGTTAAAAGTATGACATACCTATAGTGTAGGTCTGGCAGTAGCAACAAAAATAAATGATTTAAAAGTGCCATTTTATGTAAGAACTGGTGTGCCTACAAATAACTCTCACAGTAGACCATGAAGGATACTGTTTTTACAGCGAACCTAATTATTGCTGAAGTAAGTGCCCCATTTCTTCTGTTCTTCTTTTTCTCGTTACTAACACCTGCTAAGTCCAACAAAATTCTTGGTGAAGAAAGAGCATTGCAGAATGGGCCCCACCTGAATTCTCACTTATGGATACACAGGAATTAAGATTTTATTAACAATAATCATAACTACAAAGATGAACTTTATTATATTTTTTTCTGTGAACAAAACAGAATTCTTTAAGGAAACAAATTTTATTTTTATAGCATTTCAATGACATTATCCATAGTTATACACCGAGAGTGTGAAGGATATGGAGTTAAGTTCCTCACTCAACTGAGGCTGTTCAAAGTATCGATGAGCTTCACCCTGGCCTGCGTGTTTATAAACCCTATCCACAAAGAGCAATACGACTGGGAGATGGTGGTAAATTATTCACATATGTCCAGAGGGTGTACCATCTCTGACGCTGAGAATAATCACTACCAGGCTTGCCCAACCTTCAACTCCAGTCCGCCGTCATTTCAGGGTAGCTATGGATGCAGCCCAACCCAACCTTTTCCCCTTCTTTTTATTTATTTATTTTTTCATACAATACATCCTGATCATAGTTTCCACTCCCTCCACTCTTCCCAATACTTCTTTCCCCTACCTCTCTTCTCCCCTCCAGAACCACAGCTCCTCAATTTCACTTCAGAAAAGGGCAAGCATCTCAGGGATATTAACCAAACACACCATAAAAAGATACAATAAGACTAGGCATAAACCTTTATATCAAAACTGAATGAGGCAACACAGTAGGAAGAAAAGAGACTCAAGAGCAGGTCAAAGAGTCAGAGACACTCCCACTTTCACTTTTTGAAGTTCTACAAGAACCCTAAGCTAAATAACCAAGTCATATATGCAGAAGAACTAGCACAGGTCCATGAAGGCTCTGTGAACCCCTATGAACCCTGCTTAGTTGATTCTGCGGGCTGTGTTTTCATGGTGTCCTTAACCCCTCTGGCTCCTACAAAATTTCCTCCTCCTCTTTAGGGGTTCCCAGAGCTCTACCTAATATTTGTCTGTGAGTCTCTGCATCTGTTCCCATCTGTTGCCAGAGAAAACCTCTCTGATGATGATTGAACTAGGCACTGATCTGTGAGTGTAGCAGAAAATCACTAGAATAATTGAATTGACTTTCTTTTCCTTTTGGCTAGTTGTGTTTGATTTTCCCCTAGGTAGGTCTCTTTGTCATACAGCTTCTGGTTCCTGACCTCCAGGCAGTGTCAAGGCCCAAAAGAATTCTTTAAAACATTCTGAGAATTCTTTCCTCATCACAGAATTCTATAGCATGAACTATATATAGAAAATATATCATTCAACAATGTTAAAATGTTGGACAGGTCTGATAGGCTATTAATACTGGGGTGGACAATAATATTTATATGTATTGGTACTTTGTGTATACATATCTATGTATGTTACTACATGTCTGTCTTGTATTCACAGAAACCAGAAGTAACGGTCAGATGCCCTGGAATGTAAGTTACAGATGGTTGTAGTCTGCCATATGAGTGCCAGGAACCAAACATAAGTCCTCTTGAAAGACTCCCGTGGGCGTCTTCCCTCGGGAGAGACCCCGTACCCAAAGATCAGTCGAAAACACGCAGCCGGATGCAATCAGCAAGAGGTTTATTGGATAGGATACGCAGGTACCTGGGGCGGCAGAGTCTCTCGGAAGACTTGCGCGCCCCGCAGGTTGGGGGTGAGGGGTTCTTATAGGAGAGCAAAAAGTGAGGTTTACAGAAGCAAGATGCAGGGTGGTTACGGGGATTCATTTCATTGGTCAATTTAAATAAGGCTAAGCTGAGTGGCACATTCTTGACCTTTTACCTAAATACCAAGGAGGGGGTTGTCCAGACCCACCTGGATACCAAGGAGGGGGTTGTGCTACCTGTTTTTCTTATCTCTTTCTGCCTTCCTGGCTGGCGACCAGATGTCTGATTGCACAACCTCTGACTCGTGACGAGCCCCGTGACTCAGGCTTCGCAATCCTCTCTTCCTTTGTTTCTATGGCCAGTTCATAAATCTCCTGTCTCGCAGCCAGATAAGGCTGTCCTTGCTCTAACCTCAGGTATCTTTGGAGGCCCTGAATTCCAGAGGCCCTTAATTAAGCCTGTTGTTTGCTCAGCATTCCGGAGGTCCTGAGCTCCGGAGGCCTTTAACTAAGCTTGCTATCTGAAAACCTTTGCAAAATGTTATAACTGTGGTTAAAACAAGTTGGGGTTCTTCACTCTCTACAAAAGTATCAAGTGCTCTGAACCATCAAACCACCTCTTCAGCCTCCCTCTTTTCTCTTTCTCAGTATGCATAACAAGGTTAGGAAGAGAATATTTATTTAGTAAATTCTTGGATTATTCAACAAGATGAAACAACAGCCTACAGAATGGGAAAAGATCTTCACTTACCCCACATCAGACAGAGGTCTGATCTCCAAAATACATAAAGAACCCAAGAAATTGGTCATCAAAAGAACACATAATTCAATAATAAAATGGAGTACAGACCTAAACAGAGAACTCTCAACAGAGGAATCTAAATTGGCTGAGAAACACTTAAGGAAATGCTCAACATCCTTAGCCATCAGTGAAATGCAAATTAAAACAACTCTGAGATTCCATCTTACACCTGTAAGAATGGCAAAGATGAAATATGTTCTTTATGACATTTTATCTGATGACAATTTATGCTGGAGAGGTTGTGGGGTAAAGGGAGCACTCCTGCATTGCTGGTGGGAGTGCAAGCTGATACAGCCCCTTTGAACATCAGTGCAGCAATTTCTCAGAAAATTAGGAAATTGCCTTCCTCAAGACCCAGTAATACCACTTTTGGGTATATATTCAAAGGATTTGTAGGCCCATATTTCAAACAAAATATTTGCAGCCAGGTTCTCTGGCCATGCTTAATTTCCAAGGCAGCTGCAATCCTGCCAGACCACTGGAGCCACTGAACAAAAGACTCAGGATGTACTCCTCCTTCCCTTTTGTTAATATGTAGATCACCTGGGGAGAGGTGTGGATTCCAAGCTGGTGACTTAAGTTGCAGGTGTTTTGGTATTCCTGTGTCCCCTGGAAAGAGAATATTAATGAGTTTCCACCTTGGTTTACCTGGGGGATAAAAGGTGTTTGAATAATAAAAACAGGAGATCTTCAGGAATGGACGAAACCTGAAATGCCCTTCCGATATTGCTATGTGAACTGTGTCTCATTATTTCCTGAGTCTCTGTACTGGTCCAGTTAGAGAGTAGTAGTTTTTATGATGGGGCCATGGACCCTGACAGGATGCTCAATTGTACCACAAGGATATATGCTCAGTTATGTTCATAGCAGCATTGTTTGTCATAGCCAGAACCTGGAAACAACCTAAATGCCCCTCAACCAAAAAATGGATAAGGAAAATGTGGTATATTTACACAATGGAGTACTACACAGCAGAAAAAAAGACATCTTGAATTTTGTAGGCAAATGGATGCAGCTAGAAAATATCATTTTGAGTGAGGTAATCCAGACTCAGAAAGACAATTATCACATGTACTCATTCATATGGCTTTTAAACATAAAGCAAAAAAAATGCAGCCCACAAATCACAATTTCAGAGAACCTAGACAACAATGAGGACCCTAAGAGAGACATACATAGATCTAATCTACATGGGAAGTAGAAAAAGACAAGATCTCCTGAGTATATTTGGAGCATGGGAACCTTGGGAGAGGGTTGAAAGGGAGGGGAGAGGCAGGGAGGGGAGCAGAGAAAAATGTAGAGATCAATAAAAATCAATAAAAAGGGAAAAAATTCTTGGACTATATGCAAAATTTATTTCTCTTATAGAAATCTCAGTGTGCAGAGGATTAAAAATAGTGATTAAGAATTTGATGTTAGAAGTCAGTCAGCTACATATTAGCTGTGAAACCTTATGCAAGTTATTTAACGTCTATTTGTAGGTGGAGACCGCTTGTTTATTTCCTTGCTGTCCAGACCTGAAATAATCACCCAAAAATAGTATTAATTAAAACATTGCTTGGCCTATTTGCCCAGAATTCTTGTTAACTAACTCTTACATCTTAAATTAACCCATTCATATTATTTTATATTTTACCATGAGGCTTGTGGTTTACCAGTAAGGTTCTGGTTGGCAGCTCGTGTCTTTCTCCTTCAGTGACTACATGTAATCTCCCTGACTCTCCCTTCTCTTCTTCTCTATCTCTGCTTGGAATTCCCATCTTGCTTTATTCTACCTCCCTTAGGCCCAAAGCAGCTTTTTTGTTAACCAATGGTAATAAAACATATTTACAGCAAACAGAGGGAAATCCCACATTACCTCCCCCTTTCTGTTTAAATAGAGAGGTTTTCACTTTAATATAGTAAAATTACAGACAACAAAACAGGTATCAAGCAAGAATTACAGGAACAATACTTATGTCTACTTTATCTTTTATCATAACTAAGGAAAACTATAATTATAACTATCTATTCTTAAACATCATTACAGACTCCAGAAGGATATAATATTACATAAGTAAATAGAAAGTGCATTGTAAGCAACTTCCCAAACTCTAGAATTAACAGAGATATATTGCTGCCTAGACAGTCACACGAATTTCTTTTGTAACACCTTCAGCCTACAGGTCCATAGTATCTGGAAAAATTTTCTATGAAGAGGAAATTTGAAGATCTGTTCTGTCTTGTAATGACAAAGTCCATCAGTTGCTTTCTTCTGTGTCCTGCAGGATGTCTGGCAATTTCTTCTGTGACGCATGAACCCTGAAGGACTCTCTCATCTTTTGGACTGTTCAGCAGTCACTTTTCTGTGGGTCCTACATGTCTAGTTCATACAGTATACCATCAAGCAGTTCAAGCAAGAGCAGTTTCTTGCCCAAATGGCTAGCCTTGTCACATTGAAGGCAAATTCCATAATGAGTTTCTTCAGTGACCGTCAAACACTCTGAAACATTTGATGCTGCCAGAAACAAACACATCTCATTGTTATGAATAGTCCTAAGTTCCTAAAACATTTTAAATGCCATATCCTGTTAGTCTTTGATAGGTTTGAAGATTATCTATCTATCTGAAATATATTTCTGTACATCTAGAAAACCTAACTATCATAACTACAAGTTTGGCAATATAGATGTCTATTTATTAACCTATATTTCTTATTATACATCACATCTTTAAATTAGCTGAACAAACATAATACCTTAATTGAGAGCAGAAATATACATATAACAAAATTGACTTTAAATTTATATCAATAAATCAAAATCCAAAAAGATGCAAAGCACTCATCTTTAAATCATATTCCCCTTTAAATGTAAATAAACATTTATAAACAATATTTGGAAATTTGGGTGTAGTTCTCTTCAAACTGCTTTTTGCTTTTTGTTGGGCAAAGTAATTTTGGGGTTTGTGGAGATCTTTCAAGGGGTCTTGGCCTATCAAAACCACATTAGCCTGGAAGGAATCCACAGGTTCTCATCTTCTATGAAAACAAAGGTTGAGCCTCTTTTCCAAAGAAACATATCCTTAGAGTCAAAATTTTAAGTCGAGATACCTTTAAAACATATACGGTTTAGCTTAGCAGTCTGTACAATGAAATATCTTTCTGTACTTATCTCATTCATAGTCAAAAAGTTCAAAGAAAATACAATAAATATTCTTGATCCAGACTCTCTGTGTATTTTCCATCTGTATGTGGCTTATTTTTCTTTACTCCTTAATCTATGACTGCCTATACTCAGTCTCTTTAAAAAAAAAAGATTTACTTCTTCTAATAACTGTTTCTTCTCTCTCCCAAGCCTATGTACATTTATTCAAAACTGTGACCCAGTTTGAGGTCTTTTTCATCTGCATTTGTCTTTGTTGCTTATCTGTAATAATTTTCTGACCAGAAACACCTTCTTTAAAAAAAAAATGCGGGCATACGATGTCAAGTGTGGGTCTCCAGCACCCATATGAAAAGTCATGTTGGTATGCTCCTGCTGTGTGAGCAGACGGTTCCAAATGTGGGTCCCCAGCACCCATGTGAAAAGTCATGTTAGTATGCGCCTGCTGTGCGAGCATACAGTCCCATGTGGGTTCCAGCATGGATAGCGGTCTCATTTCAAAAGTGGGACTGGTCACACCCGTGAAGCAGCTTGAAGTTTTTAGTTTATTTGGCGCCTTTGTCCTGTATGTCTGTGTAATGTGTGTTGTGCTTTTGTCCTGACTTAGACTGACGCTGACCACTCAAATAATGACTTCTTTGACTTTGATATTGTGACCACTTACAAGACTTTAGAGATACGGCCATAAGCATAGGGGTATATTTCATAAAAAAACGAGTCAGCCTCAGCCCCAAGCACGTGACTGCGGGGCAGCATGCTTGTATGGATGGCTGGGCCATTCAGCTTTGCTGTTACAAGGCATTGAGGCTGCCAGACACAGTTGTAGAAGGTGGATGTACCCCAACAGGATTTCAAACACCAAACAAAAAAAATCTGAGGATAATTGCTATGACCTAAAGAGGTTAACAATCTTTTTTCCTCAGTGCTGTGTGCCACCCTGCCCCCCCCCATGCTGATGGATGAGTTCCCTCTGTCTGCCCTGTGCACCTCAAACCTTTGGTCAAAGCTGGCCAAGGCTTAACTTCACCTGCGAAGAACTCTTTCAGATCCTATGGGTTATAAATATTATAAGTATCTGTCATCATTTATAGAGGCTGATTACAAATTATTGTTGGTTAATGTTAAAAAAATTGCTGGTCTCAAATGTTTCACACTGGTACAGGATTTTATGTGCTGTTCTTGTTTAAAGTATAGCCATATATCCCCACTGAGAAAAACCACAAGAAAGACTTTGGTAAAAGTTTTTATGTTGTCTAAAAAGCAAGAGAAATTTTTGATGTGTTGTCTAAAAAGCAAAAGAAATTTTTGATGTGTTATCTAAAAAGCAAGAGAAATTTTGGTTAAAAAAATATGTAAACAGATATGGGCCTTAACTAGTTCCCTGTGTATGTTTTTAAGGTCAAACTTAAAGCAGGTAGGGATCAGCTGACAGTGTATCACCGCAGGGCTCTGCCATCTGTGTTTCTTGAGCATTTAAAGGAGACTTATAGGCATTATACTCCTTTGACCCAACCTCTGAGGGTCAGTGGTAGCTATGGCCTTTATAGGACAGTCAGCATCAGATATTAAGAAAAGTTACAATGGTTAAAAGGGTTGCAGGATTATATCTTGCAGGATTTGGTTAAGGAGGCAGAGAAAGTGTTTTATAAGCGAGAAACTGAGGAAGAGAAGGGAGAGAGAGAGAGAGAGAGAGAGGTGGGAGGCAGAGGAAAGAGGACTGGAGGGATCATAGACAAAAGAGAAATTTGATAGAATTTTGGCCGCAGTGGTAGGAGAGAAAGGGAAGATAGGACCTAGACAGATAGGGAACCTGGGCAACAGAAGACCAAAGATGAACATGGACAGGCACCCCTTGGACAAAGAATGATGTGCTTATTGCAAAGAAAAAGGACATTGGGCAAGAGAATGCCCAAAGAAGAAAGGAAGGGACTCTAAGGTACTGACCCTAGAAGAAGATGATTAGAGGGGACGGGGCTCAGACCCCTTCCCCTGAGCCTAGTGTAACCCTGACTATGGAGGGGACCCCTATGGATTTTCTAGTGGACATAGGGGCTGAGCACTCTGTGTTGTAACAACCATTGGGAAAGCTAAAGAATAAAAAGGCTATAGTAATTGGAGCAACTGGACAGAAACAATATCTGTGGACCACCTTACGAACTGTAGATTTGGGGAGAGGACAAGTGACTCATTCCTTCCTGGTTATTCCCAAGTGTCCTATGTCTTTATTAAAAAGAGACTTGTTAACAAAGTTGAAGGCCCAGATCAGGTTTACTCGAACCAGGCCGGAGGTGATTAAAGACTTTCGTTGACTGAACCAGTGACCTTCGCTTTCCCTGCTGTCCTCAATTCCGCTACCCTACTGCCTGAGACTGATGACACCTCATCTACTCATCACTGCGCTGACATTTTGGCAGAAGAAGCTTGTACCCGAAATGATCTGAAGGATCAGCCTTATCCTGGGAGTCCGAGCTGGTATACGGACGGCAGCTGTTTTGTGGTTGAAGGTAAGCGGAAGGCGGGGACAGCAGTGGTGGATGGGAAGCAGCAAGTACTCCTCCCTGAAGGACGTTGGCACAGAAAGCCGAACTTGTGGCTTTGATACCAGCTCTACGAATGGCAGAGGGAAAAGTCTCAGCATCTACACTGATGGCAGGTATGCTTTTGCCACTGCCCATATTCACAGAGCAATATACAGACAAAGAGGACTGTTAACATCTGCAGGAAAAGACATAGACTTGTCCAAGACACCAAAAAGCTTGAGATGCTGTGGCTGAAGGAAATCAGATGGCAGACCTAACTGCTAAACAGGCAGCCCAGGGAGCAATGATCCTGGCAGTCAAAGAGCCTAAAGATTATCATGATGACAGCGAAACCAACTTTAGATACACCCCCGAGGACTATCAAGTTATGGGCAAGTTAGGACTGGTAAAGAACCCCATAGGGGGCAGTAGAGACAGAAGGGGGAAAACTAGTCCTCCCACAAGAAGAAGGGCACAAGTGTGTTACCAACTTACATGGCTTGACCCACTTGGGGGCCAAGAAACTAAAAGATGTGGCTAGGTCCTCTGGCTATTATGTTATAGGACTCACTGACTTGGCAGAAGAAGTAGTCAAAAGCCGCAAGGCCTGTGCTATGATTGATGCAGGACACTCCATATATGCTCCTGGGAAGAGGCTCAGGGGCGATCGGCCTGGTGCCTACTGGGAAGTACATTTTATAGAAATTCAGCCAGCCAGATAAGGCAACGAGTACTTATTAGTTTTTATAGGATACCTTTTCAGGCTGGGTAGAAGCTTTTCCTACCTGGACTGAGACAGCCAATGCGGTGGCTAAGAAGATCCATAGAAGAAACCTTCCCAAGGTTTAGGATACCCAAGGTAATTGGGTCTGATAATGGACCTGCCTTTGTTGCCCAGGTAAGTCAGGGACTGGCCGCCCAATTGGGGATCAATTGGAAATTACATTGTGCTTACCGACCCCAGAGTCAGGACAGGCAGAAAGGATGAATAGAATTCTAAAAGAGACCTGCGGGAATGACTGGACAGCCCTCCTTCCCTTTGACCTGTTCCAGGTTTGGAATACCCCAGGGCGATTTAAACTCATCCCTTATGAGATTCTATGTGGAGAACCGCCACTGTTCACTGAGTCGGATGGAATGTATAATCCTGATGCTATTCTTTCTAGACCTTTATTTTCCCCGTCTAAAGCTCCTTGAAGTGGTGAGACGTCAGATCTGGGAACAACTAAAAGAAGTATGCATCTCTGCCTGGATCCACGCCTCCCACATGAGGCGAGCTCCTGAACTACCCAAATTACAGTATCTGGGGCTTTTGACAACACTACCAGTCAAGAGGCTTCTGTTTGGAGGACTAATCATAGACGGACTCTTACTGAGGTTATGTAATGAGACTCTTAAGAGCCCTAAGACTCCTGACACCGGGTACTTAGTTCCTGGTTTAGGTAGATGATGGACTTGTAATACAGGCTTGACGCCTAGCGTGTCAACATTAATTTTTGATGATACCAAAGATTACTGTGTGCTTGTACAACTGGTGCCTAGAGTCTTTTATCATCCAGCTAACACACTTGAAGATGAGTTTGACAGGCACCCAACTCGTTTTCGACGAGAACCTATTTCTCTGACACTAGCAGTAATCCTGGGCCTTGGAGTAGCTGCCGGTGTTGGGACAGGTACTGCTGCCCTAATACAGGCCCCTCAGTTCTTCAACGAATTAAGAATGGCCATGAACGAAGATTTGAGGGCTCTAGAAAAATCTGTTCCTAAACTCGAAGAGTCATTGACTTCCCTCTTAGAAGTGGTCCTACAGAATAGAAGGGGATTAGATTTGTTATTCTTAAAGGATGGAGGATTATGCGCTGCTCTCAAAGAGAAATGTTGCTTCTATGTGGACCATTCAGGAGTAATTAAAGATTCCATGAGCAAACTTAGAGAAAAATTAGACAAAAGACAGAGAGACAGAGAAATACATCAGGGATGGTTTGAGAGCTGGTTTAATAGCTCTCCCTGGATGACTACTTTGATATTCTCCCTTATGGGACCGCTCCTAATTTTGCTTCTGCTACTGATTTTAGGTCCATGTATATTAAATAGACTAATTACCTTTATTAGAGAAAGAATAAGTGCTGTTCAGATTTTGATGTTACGCCACCAATATAGTGCTTTACAACGTCAAGAAGATGCTGAAATCTAGTTCTATGATTAGAACTAGGCACTAGAAGAAGTGGGGAGATGAAAGACCTGGATAAATCCAGATCCCCCTAACAGGAAAATAGAGCCAAAAATCTAGCAGGAAGAGAAGAATCAGAAATCTAAGGTTAACCAGTTCCAGGGTTCCAGGAACTAGCTGAAGATAAAGGTGGATTGTAATCTTGAGAGTAATCTTGAGAGACAAAGAGATTCCTCCTAGTAATTGTCACCCCCTAGTAATTATCACCGGAATAGAAACTAGCTAATTAGGACCTTTGAGAATGATCTTGAGAGGCAGGGAATTGCCCCTTTGTAATCATCACTGGAATTTTCGGACATCCTCCCTGCCCCCCCTTTCGGATTACTGGGCTATGTGGTTTCTTCCTATAAAAACTACTTCTCCCCGTCACTCGAGGTCGAACTCTTCCCCTGCGTGGGTTCTGAGTCTCGGCCCCAGTGCACTGGTCCCTGTCTTGTCGTCTTGTCGTCTTGATTAAACCTCGTGTGATTGAAAAAAAAAATGCTAAGTGGTCACTAAGACTAACTCTGCAGCTCTACCTGTTTGCTTCAACCACTCCAACATGGTGGAGGCATCTTCACCACCTCTGTGACCATGCTCACTGCCTCAGCTCCAGGAATACAGCAGGTCTATGCCACCTTGAAGCAATTTATAACATGCTGCTTATAGATCCCATTTAAATGCATGACTTTCTGAAAGAGCCAGAGTTCATTCTGCTAGCATGAACCAGAAAACTGGATCTTAAAGAAGCAATGCATTTTATTTTGCCACTAACACTGAGTCAAGAAGACTTTTTTTTTTAATCATGTAGAGGTTTACACAAGACTTTTCTTAAATGAGCCATGCTTCTACTTGCCGCCAGCAAACAGTCTATGTGACAAAATCAAAATGCAACTACTAAGAAGCTGTGTTTGGCCCCCATTTTTGTGGTTCTAAGCTTTTTAGGTCTTATGTGGATCCATGCTCCACACGGTGGGTTCATTTTGTAGGTAGAGACTGCTTGTGTGCTTCCTGATGGCCCAGACCTGAAATAATCACAGAAACTGCATTAATTAAAACACTATTCAGCCTATTTGTCCAGCCTTCTTATTAACTAACTCTTACATCTTAAATTAACCCATTCCTATTATTTATATTTTACCACAAGTCTCATGGTTTATCTGTAAAGTTCTGGCTGGTGGCTCATGCCTTTCTCCTTCAGCAACTATATGATGTCCTCCTGACTTTGCCTTCTTTTCTCCTCTGTCTCTACTTGGAATTCTTACCTTGCTCTATTCTGCCTTCCATAGGCCCAAAGTGACTTCTTTGTTAACCAATGGTAATAAAACATATTCACAGCATACAGAGGGGAATCCTACATCATCTATGGACATCAGTGTTCTAATCTATATTATGGATATAGCAGCTGTATAGAGTTTTTTCAGAATTAAATGAGGCTATAATATTTACAAAATTTTGGCACATTGCTCATCAGATTGCCTACATTAAGTTATGCTTTTGTTGTCTACATAAGATAGAGATAGGTAATAGTCTTTTTATTTTTAGTACTTCTTCAAATTTGTACGAAAACATAGCAGATACTCTTTTTTGACTTCTAAAATGAATATTAGTCACTTTGCTTTTCATTTTAATGTCCATTTAAAAAAAATAGAGTGAACACAGGTTTATGAAGGAAAAACAAAAAGGAGCTGAGTGGAAGGGGCTGAAAAACAGAGAGTTCCCATGGCTCATTTCTTTTTCTAGGTGATATCAGTATCCTGCCTTCCTGTTTGCCACTGACCCATCCTTTCTCCGTCTTCCTTAGGGAAAAACAACCCAGCAACAGCCACAACAAAACTGTCTTTTCCTGCTGCTCCCTTTTTCCCAAACTCCCAATTCACAAGCCTGCTCACCTTCCTTCGTCCTTCCCCTCAGACTCCCAACACGGAAGTCCTGCTAACAAACAAAGGCCCATGGGAAGTCCCATAAAGTGTCAAGGAAATACATGTTTACAGGTGGAAACGCTGAAGTGAAGGTGATGGGTATGAGCAAAGGTGGAAAGAAGAGCCTTGTGGGAAATGGGAACAGCCAAGGTAAGTGCACAGAAGCCCCCTTCACTGGTGACAGTTTGTGGAAACTTTACTAGGAAAACAAGGGAAATTCCTCAACTTTTGTGGTCCACTTGCCTTCTAGAAATACACGGAGAGATGATATGTTATCTTATGGTAATTGCACAAATTCCTGTTGTATCAACTCAGGACAGTTTCAGCCCTTGACACTTGGTAAACAGACACAGTTTTTACTATGAATATCAGTTACTGCTAAGGGCTGTGCTCTGCACAACATTAACATTTCCCCTTCCAACTGCTAAAGATCTCATGTAGCATACCATTTCTTCTTTACATAAGCCTATGAGGAAAGGTATCATAAATGCTGTTGTTTTTCATTCATAATGAGAAAGTAGAAAGCCATTTACTTAATTGATTGCCACAAGTTGAAGGTTTCTGCTAGAAATTCATGAATTCAGGCCTCGGTCACATGATTCTGTAATTTCTCCAGACAAAGCTGCCATGGAAGAGCTTGGTATCTTGCCACACAGACTCACTGAGTGTTTATGGAACCCTATAATCCTCAGATGCTATACTAGCTATTAGGCTGGGGCAGGGACAAAGGCATAAAGATAAGAAAAAGGAAATTAATAGGATGCTTATAGATTTTGGTGTTTCTTGTGAAGAAGATAACTGGATGTAGGGGCTATGAGCCTCCTATAGCTATTTGTTTTAACAGTTGGGAGCAGACTGTGTCACTGTGTAAAAGGCAAATGTGAATTCTGGACAGGATAGAAACTAGAAAGGCTTGTGTAGTCAAAAAGCTGTTGTTTTCAAGGGATAAAACAGTGAAATATTGTGACTGGAAATTGGAAAGGAAGCCAGGAGACAGATTGTGAAGTATGTACAATGGGACATCTTAGAGAGCCAGCCAACCTCACAAGGACATTCTTAGCTGACTCCCAGACACAAACCACAAGGGTATTACCATGTTTATATATAAATGGACTTCCACAGTTTTCACGAATGTACTGAAACTCGACATGTGCACTGTGCAATAATTAGCAAAACACATGAAGCTGTAGTTCTTGTGGAGTTTCACATTTCAGTGTGAGTGTGCTCAGAGCATAGTGGAATCAGTTGGAATGTCCAATTTAGGAGTGTGGGATGTGGAACTAGAGAAGAATCCATATGTTATACAACCAGAGTCAGAACACATAAAGTCAGGGTTGTTGACAGCTAAATTCTCTACTATCGATTAGAAGTCCTGGAAATCTGCCTTGCAAGGGAACGAGAATGAGGCGCACAAAGGTAGCATTCTTATGATTCACACAATTGCTTAGCTTTTCTGGGCTCTATTTCTAAAATCTGGGCTACATTCTGTCTTGTTCTTAAAGATACTCTTATAACATTGTTATTCTCCTGTGTTCTGAGATACTTTGCTGTAGCTGTTTTCAAAAACTAAACTTAATTTATAGTCTCAGCTTACTGCTGCAGGATGAGCTTGGTAAAAATCATCTATAAGACCTAAGCATGTCTGAGAACTGAGAGCAAGATAAGATAATTTTAGAGGAAGAAGGACATTTTTAGAAGATTACTAAAAACCCAGGACATTGGACAAAGGAAAATAATATTCAGAGGCCTGGATAAAGCGGTCCATAAATGAAGTTTGCGTAGGTGATGAGCAAATGGCATGCAATGAGACTCTTCCCTCTGCCAGACAGGAAGAAACATACTGCTGTCATTGAAACATCTTTTTCAATACAATTATATTCTCATTTTTATACACAAATGGTGTAGGAGTATCTTCTTTATATGTGTTTCTTTTATTGGTGAATGAATGAATAAGCTGCTTTCAGCCAGTGGCTTAGCAGAATACAGCAAGGCTGGAAGAGAGATATAGAGAGAGTAGGCAGAGTCAAGGAGACGCCATGAAGCCGCCAGAGGAGAAAGATGTGAGCTGTCAGCTGGAACCTTGCCAGTAGGCCACTGGCATCATAGTAAAATATAAAATAATAGAAATGAGTTAATTCTAGATGTAAAATCTAGCCAATAAGAAGCTGGAGCTAATAGGCCAAGCAGTGATTTAATTAATACAGTTTCTGTATTTGGGTCTGGGAAGCCAGGAACAAGCAAGCAGCCTCTCCCAACGCAAAAACACAGGTGCAATGTGGGAATTTTTGAGAACTATATATAAAAACAACCCATTTCTTACAACCGATGAGATTCTTCATTTTTTTTTGTTGTTGTAATTTTAGTTTGTTTTTGAGACATGGTCTCACTATATAATCCTGACTGGCCTAAAACTCTCTTCATAGATCTGTCTGGCCTCAAACTTACATCAATCCTCCTGCCTCTTCCTGTTAAGTGCTGTCCTTCTGGACATGTGCCATCATAGCCTGCAAGTTTATTCATTCATAGAGAAAATGATAGGTCATATTTTATTGTTTGGCCAGAATTACTCTTAGACATACCAATGCATAGGCATATTATTGACATCAATCACAAAGAAGATGAAAACAGTCATTGCTTCTGCCTTGTGGCTTTGGATATGATGGGATCTAGATACTGTGCCTAATCCTTTAGTCTAGGTTCTCTAATGGTCATCATACCTGCTCGGTGTCAGCGTTAACATTCTTGTTTTCCAGAGCCCTTGCCTTATCATATAAGGAAGTTGCTAATGACTAAAATGGAAATAAAAGGCAAAGGCAGAAGGCTGCTTTAGTTCTAGGCTTTTCTTAAGCCCCTGCCTTTTCCAGTTACATTGTTCATGCTTTTCAAGCAGGATATGGAAACACTTAGCTGCCCAGTGTGACAACTGCTTCTGCTGCTAGAATAAGGAACTGGATGGCTCCGTAAAGAGCATGGCTGGTAAGCCCAGCCTAGGTACCACGCACATCTGCACCACTGGGTTCTTCTGTAAAATATTAAACATCTGCATAAGAAACTTTGCTAGCAACAGCAAGCCATGGGAAACCAGAAACAACCTCCTCCTCGTCTCTGCCTTCCAAACTGTACAAGGGCATCTTACTGCCAGTGCCTGGTTTCTTCTAACTGCCAAGGAATCTGAGAAATCCAGAGACTTCTAACCTCTGAATGTTTTCCACCAGGAGGACAGAATAAAATCTTGGCAATCTAGTTATTAGTGTGTATTCCTCCAGTTGCCTTTTGTACCTGATGCCAGAATACTTGCTCAGGGAGAGAATTCTTCGTACTGGTACATTTGAACATGGACAGGTTGTTTGGAATTACCGCAGCTTTTTCTGGGGCTTGTCCTACATTAAATTTCAGAGGCAACAGTGTGTATTAATTTAAAGTGAAGCAGCCTTAACAAACAGACACATAAGCAGAGCTGAGAAAGGATGAACTATTTAAGAGTCGGAAACTTGAAGTTAGTGTGCACTAAAAAAAATTCCCCTCTGGGCTCTAAATAACTGTATGTCACCTTCAGCAAGATAGCTAGCCTCTCTGGGTTCTTCAGTGTTTTCTCCACTATAACAAGAATAATGGCTCTCGTCACTTCCTTGCCTCCAGGGATATTGTCAGAATTAATGAGCCACCAGGGTGAAGGGTTTTGCACTCTTCTCCCTCTGAGAATGCTGGAATACAAACAAAGTAATGTCTCTATGTTGTGAACTCTCTTTCTGCATGACTTGGTAGCACTCAGAAAAGAGCTCACAGAGTTTTTGAAGCAGCAGCAATTACCGTAGGTGTTACATATTATAAGGCAAACTGTATCTGCCAGGAAAAACAAAGGGGGAACCAAAACTCCAGTCAGAGAAGTTCTGCTTACTCTTTAAGGCAATCAGTGGGAGGCATAGGATAATTGCAAGTAAAATATTACCGAGCACGGAGTCGATGATGGTAGGAGGTGAAACTACCTAATTAAAGTTGTCATCCTGAAAGAAGAGAGAAAAGCGAGGCATCGGCTGCTGACACATTGCTCAAATGTTCTTAGACATGCTGGAGAGAGACGATGGAAGTTGGAGGTCAAATGTTTGTGCCTTTACAGGGAACTGCTCCAAGAAATTAGAACTATACTACTGATAATTAGAACAAACTGAAAGTTACACCTTAATTGGTTAAAAATGTTCTCAACAATTCCTTTAATTAACCAATAAATTCTCTATTAATCTAGGCAAAAGGTAGTTTTGCTGGTTCTATTACTTCAACGGAAATACAATCCTCCTGATGCTAATAGGTTGTAATTCTATAACATAACTACCTAGGAAAAGAGATGTCATCCACTAGAGTGCATTTCTATCACACACAGTACAAACACCAACCATGTGTGTGTGTAATATATATTATTTAATATACATGCAATCTCAATAAATTTTATTTTTGTCATCATTAGATGAAACTGAATTTCTAAATAAAGTTATTCTCAGGGCTAGAGGACATGATCCATCCTCTCTGGTGATTGTAGTCCTGTCCGTATTTATAACACAACTACTTTTGGACAGACTACTTCATTTCAGAATGTTGACTGCTAAGAAAAATATCATGGAGGAGTATTAATGTTCTGAAGAACTAAGTACAGCTGCTGGGGATGAGCCAGTATCAAAGAGCAGATTGGAAACAGATTAAAAATTCTGTGTCCTCATCCACAAGCCACACCGCCAATCATTGGTTCTTTAAATGTATCCTTATGGTTTTTTTCCTTAAGTACTTAATTCCACTTTAGAAGATGTATTTTTTTTATAGGTGACTTACTCATTCATTGAGTGAAGGGCCTGTGAATTGTTTCTTGCTTCTGAAGCTTGTGAGTAAAACTAGTGTGTGCATGTGTGCATGTGTGTGCACTAATGAACCCACCAATGACTATAATTAGGGGTGTTTATAGGAGCATGGATTAAGGATTATTTGCCTAGGCACTGACAATTTGCCTGCTCTGAAAGTCCAAGAGATCTCTGCCAGTCCTGCCAGTCCTGAACCATTGCTGAGAAGAGCAATCCAGTGTTCTGGTTCATGAGGTCAAAAGGGTGCCCTCAGCTGCCTCAGAGGGAGTGCAGGCACTCAATCCTTCCCAATTAGCCCATTCTAAGAATCTGTATTTAATCAGCTAACTAAGTGCATCAATAAAAAAAGTTGGAGTGGAATCAACTTTAACATCTTGCGTGCTCTATTACTGTGAATATTCAAACTGGCTGCAGAAAAGGCAAAAGAAAAATCATTGAGATGTTTTTTTATTGTTTGTCTTTTTGTTTTCCAGCTTGGAGCAGAATCTAGGGGTGCCAGTTTGGAGCACCCGCACTAGATGGCTGTTGCTTATTACACAATGCATGGCTTGTTCAAGCCTGAAATAGTCCATGTTTAGACACCATGTGTGCTGTTATTCTTGCCAGGACCCAGTGCTGTGTGTGACTGTCTACTGAATCCTATGCTGGTGATCTCCAAATAGCACATTGTTTTTTTTTTTTTTTTTTTATCTGTTTCAAAGGTCTTTATGTATCGGTTTTGTTCCATTTTGGCTTACAGTGTCTGCAAAGATTATTTAGTGGAGTACTGTAAAATACTGTTAATTGTAAAATGACTAGCTAACATTGTAATGCAAACACTGTAATTGTAAACTCTATGCCAGTGTTTCCCATAGCTAGGAATGCATAGGCAATAGCAGGCATGGTGGCTCTTACTTGTAATCCAGCTTGTGAAAGGTGAAGCTAGGAGGGCCAAGAATTTAAGGCCATCCTTGGCTACATTAATTAATTAATTGACTACACACCAAGTCATAATTATTCTGAGATACCTGAGAGCCTGTCTCCATAGGCAACAGCAGAAAGAGTGACTACAGTGATCTAGTTGCTTATTCTCGATGACTTTTCACTCTCTCTTACACCACCATCATTTATTTTCATCTTTCATTCATATAAAAAAACCTTTATTGTGTGCTTACTAAATGTTAGACAGTAGTCTACATAACTGAATACGAAGGGTACATAGTTCTTCTGTGGTATTAGTCTGAGATGGACAGAGACACACACTAATCAAATAATTATCGACAAATGTAAAAACCACAGTTCTTCCAAGTACACCCCAGTCAACATTCTAGAGTGGGCTTTTCCAAGTCCTGGATATGGCTGCTTGGTGGTGACTGTGGGCCCTCTGTGATGCTAAGAGCCAAAAGTCCCCTTGATCAGCGTTTTCTCCCGCTCAGTGTTGACCCATTCCACCCTCACAAGTGTTTGACAGATCTCATCTACTCCTCAGAAGCTTTCATTTCTCCACGTCTTTCTCTCTACTCTGAGATGCCTGTTGGTCTAGTTTGGTTTCTGTTGCTGTGATAAACACCATGACCCAAATGCAACTTGGTGAGGAAAGGGGTTTATTTCATCTTACGCTTTAATAGTTCCTCGTTCAGCAAAGCCATGGTAGAAGCTCAAGGCAGGAACTGAAGAAGCAACCATGGAGGAATGTGAGGTCTTACTGACTTGCTCGTGAATAGGGTGGTGATTGAAGTGACCAATATATCTGAGATGATATAGATTTGTGGCATGAAAAAAAAATCAAGACAATAACAAGATGGATCTACAAGTACATTACCGAGCTTGGTGAGTAGTTTTGTGTAAAAAGAACACATCACAGCGTGATTAGCTGCCCCTTAGCAGCCTTTTCTATTACCTGTGGCAGGTGCAGCAGTGTACCATCCCCTCACAAGAGGCAGGATGAGGGCAGGACAATGCCGAGAGACCATAACCAACTTCCATAATTGTCTGTACTTTAAAGAATCCACTGTGGGTTAAGACTGTCCTCTGTGAACGTATCTGTAGATATGCCTCAGTGACTAGACTGAAGCCCAGACACCTACAGAAAGCTCATCAAATGCCTATAATAGCAGGTATTGAATATAATTACATCCTTTGGACTAAAAGTAAGCCTATATCGTCTTACACTTTTTATCTGGATGAAGGCAGATGTTATAATTGTCTTCAAGTCAATAACATTCCACTAAGTAGCCTTAGGTCTTTAGTCTAAAATACTGGTTAGAATTTTGTCAAATAATTTTTGGCAGTGGCTTCTGTGGTGGTTTGAAAGAAAATGGCTGTTAAAGGGAGTGGCCCTATTAGGAGGTATGGCCTTATTTGAGTAGGTGTGGTCTTGTATGAGGAAGTGTATTCTGGTAGGGTGGGCTTTGAGGTCTTTTACTCAAGCTTTACCCATTGTGACAATCAGTCAACTTCCTGTTGCCTCTGCGTCATGGTGTAAGAGCTGTCAGCTCCAGTATTGCCCACCCGCCATCATGCTCCCTGCCATGATGCTAACGGACTGAACCTCTGAAACTGTAAGTGAGCCACCCCAAATAAATGTTTCCTTTATAAGAGTTCCTGTGGTGATGATGTCTCCTTTAAGCAATGAAAAAATCTAAGACAGCTTCTGTATAAAAATAGAATTGATTACCTTGTGAGGTACCTTGTGAGGAAAGCAATGGAGACTTTTTGGCCTTCTGCTATGCATCAACAGAAATTCATGCATCAGCAACAAGCTTGAAATGGCCTCTTAACTTGCCTCCTGCTTCATTACTCAAAGAATTTCTGAACAGTTCCAACCAAAGGCTTAGGATGCTGTCTGCTTATTTTTTCATATAAAATAACTCATCTAATAAATGGATCCATAAAATATTTAAGGTCCAAAGCAGAATGTGGCACTCATCCTAGTTTTAAGTTGTGATGGATTGCTCAGGTTTTACATTGAACATGGTTGAGGCCATCAAGATGGCTCAGCAGATAAAAGGAATTGCCTCCATTCAACTCTGGAACCAATGTGGTGGAAGGAGACAACTGGACCCCGCAGATTGTCACCCAGCCTTCATGAGGGTGCTGTGGCACACATCACTCCCCCATAAAGAAACAAATATAATAAAAATTATATTGAGCAGGTTGGTATGTCTCAGAAATGGTGTTGGAAGACTGAATAAAGAAGTAGACAGTCATCTATTTTTAACATTTTAGCATTTCCAAATGCTATTTTTGGGCATTGGAATTCACAGCAGTTTAGTTCTCAACTGTATTATAAGCCAAATAATTCAGTTTGTCATTTTGCACAAAATAACCATCATACTTTTTAATTTTTTTCCTTTTGCTTTTTGGTATGTAGCATCGTTGTATTAGGTAATGTAATACAAAGACTTGGAAATAGTCACTTCACTTTCTTTCCAATGTTGACTGTCAGAGAGCCAAAGTTTAATTAAGACAAGATCTCTAAAACAATGTCCCTTCTGCTTGAGATGTAGCTTCTGGAAGGTAGACAGTTGGATGTGGTTGCTGATGACTAATATATACTGTGATGCATGGCACAGTACACACCCAGCACACAGCACCATCCACTTCATAAATTGCTTGTTTGTGTGATGTATAAGGCGCCTTTCTGAAGATATGCTTCAAAGCTGAGTTTCTTTTTTTATCTACACAGGCAGCACTCAGTGTGCAAAACAGCGTTAGGACCATGAGACATGCAGTACTATAGAAAACAAACTGTTTCCCTACATAATGACCATGGTACTAGAACAGCCAATGAGGTAACTACAGAGAGCCAGAACTCAAAGGCATGCCTGATAAACACATTCAGAAGATTATAAATAAAAAAGTCATGAAATCAGAGAAGTGAATTTTGTGGTAAGATTCTATTGGGCTTCAAGGAGGAAACAGCTTTGGCTAGGGCTGTAGCTAGTGGGAGGGATTTCGTTGTAAAGTGGGGTGTTGCAGCTTACTTTTGAGTGCATTTTGGTATGCAGCCCATGTGGCCTTGAACTCACATCCTTTTGCATTTGTCTCTCATGTGCTGGAGTTACAGGTGTTTGAGTAATCCAGTGCTGCATGTCGTTAGATTTTGATGGCGTGAAAAAGGGGAGAAGTAAGAACGGAATACTCTGTTGTGATTAGATGCGCTCAGCTGAGTTTCTTGCAGAGGAACCCTGTGGATCAAGTCTGCTGGCAGATCGAGCACGTGCTGATGGCAGCAGTGTAGGAGCCTGGGTGTGAATATCTTGAAGAGGATGATGGAAACATTCTGAGAATTGTATCTAGCAGAAGAGATGTGAGACATGGGGAGCTCCAGGAAGGATACAGATGCTGTATAACCACAGGGATCAGCATCCCAGGCATGGGCTGGGATGCCAAAACCAGCCTTTTCAGGCTTCCCTGGAAGTCAGTAAATGTGAATTATCAGGCAGCTTTACCTTCTGAGCCGTCTTCCCAGACCTACAGTGAAAATGTTAATACACTGAGGGAAATAATTGATTTTAAAGGTTGAAAATTCCTCCCAGACCTTGGGTTAATAGAATTAATATGAAAACAGCTATGTTACCAACTAAAGGTGACCTATAGACTCAACACAATACCCATCAAAATTCTAACATTATTCACAAACATAGGAAAATATTCTAAAATTTGAAACAAAGTAAAAAAAAAAGCCCACTAACAACTAAAGCACTGTTAAGAAAAAGAACAATAGCTGAGGTATCATAACTTCTCACCTTAAACTATACTACAGAGCTACGGTAGCAAAAACAGCATGGCACTGGAGCAAAAGCAGATGTGTAGACCAATAAGATAGAATACAGGACCCTGATAAATCCACATAGCTACAGTTGCCTAAATTTTGACAGATGTGATAAAAACAGACATTGCAGAGTAGAAAAGACATCCACCCTTATAAACAGCCCTGAGAAAACTGGATTATCTACATGTATAAGAGTGAAGTAGGATCATTATTTTTCTTCTCTTCTTTTTCATTTTTTCCTTTTTTTTTTTTGTTTTTGAGACAGGGTGACAGGGTTTCTCTGTGTAGCTTTGGCGCCTATCCTGGAATTCACTCTGTAGGAAAGGCCTGCCTTGAACTCACAGAGATCTGTCTCCCTTGTCTCCTCCTGAGTGCTGAGATTAAAGGTATGTGCCACTACCACCCAGCTCGTTCTTTCTTTATTTTCTTATATAAAAGTCATTTTTAAAAAGTATTGAAGGCCTTAATATAAGACCTGAAATGTTGAAATTGTCAGAGGAAAATAAACAGAAAATATTTCAAAATGTAGGTATAGGCCATTCTGAAAAGGGCTCAAAAAATAAAAACTTCAGAAAATAATACTAAGAATCGACAAATGCATTGCATAAAATGAAGACTTTTCTGATCAGGAAAGGTAGCAATTCTTTGAGGGGAGGACCAACCTTGCAAATATGAGAAAGTTTTTGCTAGCTCTACCTTCTGGGAGAGGATTGTTATCTAGAATGTATAAAAAAAAACCCTTAAAATCTAAATTAAAAACTCCTAATTACCCCCATCAATAATTGCACTAATAAAATGGGCAGACAGCTTTTAAAGGATGAGGTACAAATAGCAATAAAACATGTCATCAGGGAAAGGCTAATGGAGACAACATTGAGGATCTGTCTCACTCCAATCAGAATAGCTATTATTAAGAAAACAAAGCCCAACAAATGTTGGTGAGAATGTGTTTAAGAATATAAATTAGGTCAGCCACTAAGGGACTCAGTGTGGAGCTTCCTCAGAAAACTTACCACGAACCCCACATGACCCAACTTTACTCTCTGGGTTTGTATGTGCAGGTCTCTAAGTCAGTGTGAACTGAGAGCACAGCACAAGGGTCCTTGAGCCCCGAGAAACCAAGAATGTTAAGCATACAATATTGTCTTTCCAATGGGAAGGATGAAAAATCCATTCTTCCACCCAGAAAGCTGTGCATTGGAAGTGATTAACAGCCTGGTGGTCTGTGTTATCTCTTGGGCCAAGCCCTTTCAAGCTCCTACAACCAGGATTGGACATGGCTAGTAATCTAAGCGGTTCTGATAGCCAGAGACTCACCCAGTCTCCCACAACCAGGACCAGAGGTGGCTAACAGCCCAAAGGACTTCTATGCTATCTGTATGACAGAAACTAGGCCAGACCTTTGAAGCTAGGTAGCCTATCTTTAGAACCCATCTTCTCAAAAGAAATGACATGTACCTTGAGTTGAGTTTCATGTAATTATAATTCCTTCTGCAATGGGGATTGTAATACACCAGGAATTTTTTTTTTCAAACTATACTGGGCTTAAATACTTTGGAAGTAAATCACCTGCTATTAGACTCCTTAAAGCCTGATCCAGGTTAATGAAGTCAATCTGCAACCCATTTTTATTCTTATCTGTTTGAGTGCTTTGTTTCCCTATATGACAACTGCAGGGACCCCCCTCAAGTGTGCCACAGATGTACTTGCATGTCCATATTTATCACAGCACTATCGACAACAGCAAGTTCTAGAATCAGCCTAGATGTCTGTCAACAGGATCAGCAAACAAAGAAAATGTGATATGTCTGTACTGTGGAGTTGAGTCAACCACAAGGAAGAGTGAAGTTATGCAAATTTCATAACAACTGATGTAGCTGGTGATCATCACATTGAGTGAAATGAGCCTTTTTTCTCCTATATTGGTCCTGGATTTGAGATGTATATGTTTCTTATACGTGTGGATAAGACAGGAAAGCAGAAGAAAGAAAAGGGACTATCTAGAAGAAACAAGGATCAAGAAATGAAGAGAAGGGAGCCGGTGGGTGTTGAATATGGTTAAACTGATCGATATGATTTGATGACAATGTAGACATCTTTACGGAATATATGACAATAAATAAAACTGGGCAATTTGTAAAAAAAATTAACAGAAATAGGGCAACCTCTTTGCTTTAGATGTTTGAATTTAGGTGTTTTGATTTTGAGATGCTTTCAGTGATTCAGAGAAAAAAATCAGAAAAGAAGAAATGTTACTTATAGGCACAAGGAGACTCAGGCTTGATTACTCCCCACCACACATTTGGGAAAATTTCCTCATCTCTCTAGCCTTAGGGTCCTTGGCTGTAGAATGGAGACTGTTGTGGTACTGAAATATAATTGTATGGGTTAAATGAGATAGTATGGATGAAGCTCCCTCAGAGTGCTGTGGCTCATTGGCAGTCAGCTATTTTTGTTTTTAATAGTATTGTTAGTGAGCAGGGAGAAGTCTAAGTTTAGGACTTGCAGATGAAGGTAGGGGTCTCAGTACGGTTTTGCCTGGAATTGAAGCAAAACAGGCACCAGTGGAAGTTGGCACATTTAAGACACAGCAAACAAGATCCTTTAAAGGTGTTGGAGAATGAGGAGCCGGAGCCACGGGTGGAAAGCTGTTGCAGCTAATGACTTAACACCGTGTGTTTTATTGCTGCTGACAGAGTAAATTGATAAAGTTCTCAGCTCCAAATACACAAAGCCATTGAAGAGAAGGGTGCTGCTAAGCTTGATCTATTCACTGCCTGTTGGGTTCTAAAATGCACCACTTTGTTTCCCATAGCAAAATAAGTAAATTAATAAAAGTAAAGGCATACAAATTGTCCTAATTAGGGCTATTATTGCTGTGGTGACAGCACATGACCACAAGCAACTTGGGGAGGAAAAGGTTTATTTTGCTCTTGTTTCCACCGCACCGTTTATCACGGAAGGTTGGAACTCAAACAGAGCAGGAACCTGGAGGCAGGAGCTGATGCAGAGGCTATGGAGGAGTGCTGCTTACTGGCTTGCTCCACATGGCTTGCTCAGTCTGCTTACTTATAGAATCCAGGACCACCAGCCCAAAGGTGGCATCAGTCACCTTGATGACTGGGCTCTCTCACATCAATTACTAATTAAGAAAATTCTCTACAGGCTTGTGTCCAGCCAGATCTTATGAAGGCATGTTCTCAATCAAGTTTCCCTCCTTGAAGATGACTATAGCGTGTGTCAAGTTAACATAAAACTAGCCAACACACGAAGGATGGCTTATTCGATAGAAATTACAATGCAAACTTGGTAACGTTTACTCTATACTTGTCATTACAATTTTTCAGAAAAAAATAAATTAGTAAATACTACATAGTACATTTCAAATGGAACTGGGAAACAGGGTTCGCCAGAGTTTGCTAAAATCTCAAGGAGGAAGAGATGCTGAGAGAAGATATTGAGGACACCGATACTGTTGGGAGGCATTTCTGTCAGGTAAGCATTTCTGGGATTTTGCCTTTGGCAAGACTTTGCTGAAAGTGCTTAATTGGTGATGTGCCATCCCTTTGTATCATTTATGCTGCTCCTTCTTCACCTTTCACCTGGATATCTTAAGCATTAAGATGACCTGTATTACAGATTGGGGATTTCTAGACCCTTCTACAAACCCTCAAGACCTTTTGAGACCTTATCAGAGACCTTATCAGAGACCCTTTTGTGTAGTCACCGTTTTTAAAGCAGATGTAAGACTCTCTTTTAAGGCAGATGTAATACTAATGCTTGGTACTTTTTATTTTAATTCAGGAATACTTGGTTAATTAACCTAGCTATTTTATCCCTTTAACCATCTGACTATCAAGAAGCTTTGTGGTGTACTGTGGTATATGCAAATGTAAAACTCTTCCAATATTAAAAAATGAGTAAGTGAAACGTCTAGGTGCTTGAATTTAACATAGAATTTCCATCCAGATATGCATCAGTCCATACATATCTTTACTCGTCATATTTCCTTTTTAAAAATCTTTATGAAAATCTTTTCTTTTTTCTAATGCTTCTTAGTTATTCTTATGCTGGAGATGTATGCCTAAGTTATATTATTTATATGACATTAAAAGGACAGTAAATTGTTTATGTAAATCTGATTTTGTCTCTGATGAAGAAAAGACAGATATGGAGGGACAAGGGGAGGGACAGAAAGAGAGACAGAGAGACAGAGAGAGAGAGAGAAGAGAGAGACAGAGAGAGACTCCCAAACTGTGATTAGAGGTTTAGCAGAATCAGCAAATCGTCTTGGTTTCCATGGAGACCACTAAACCACTGCTTTATATGCAGACAATGTGCCACAGGATAGGTAAGATTAGATGCAGATGTTGTTCAGTATGGTAAAAAAAAGGTAGCAATAAAAAGGCACTGGTCTTCTTAAGGAGAAACGGGTAATAATTTGGACCCAGAGGTTGAGGTGAGGGTTTGGGCTTGAAAGGCCAGTCTTGCAATATCTTTATGTGATAATCTTCATATCTGTTTGCCAATTATTTCTAGGGGCTGTGGCCATAGCACAGTGCTTGTCTAGCAAGCGTGAAGCCCTAGGTTTGATCCTCAATACTGCAAAAAACAAACCGCAAAACCCAAGAAATATTCGAGGCTTTCTGGGTCTCTTTATTTTAAGTTCATGACAAGACTAACGATTCTGGCATTTTCTGGAGGATGGTGTTGGGAGAGACACTGGCTTAGTTTGTAGGGATGAACTGTGAGCAGAAATGACATGTATATTTTCCAGGTCCAACATGTAGCTATTGGTCCAAGACTTCACACAATTCTGGTATCTATTATCTCAATGATTGGTAGTGCCAATTAGTTGAGTCCTTGATTAACCAGAATGAGGTGAGCCTTCCCATTGACCTACCTTGTATTTGCAGTATAAGTCATTTTAAGTAATCTGAGATATAATCTTTTGTTATTTGAATTAATGGAGTAGTTTTGTTAAAAATCACCTAGACTGCTGGCTGCTGGTTTCTCCTCAGCTACCTAGCCTGTTCTGAGCAACACTTTAAATAAACTGTAAAGGTAAAGATATCATGGCATATGTAAAATCTTTCCCCAGTTACTCATAAAATGAATATTTAGTGGCATGAATGATACTGTGCTTTTGTCTACATGGGCCAGCAATTCTGAAGTGTAAAATGGGAGTGGCGACCCTGGTTCCCAGTGGGGGTGGCTCTAGAATCGCATCTGTCAAAATCATTTCAGCTGCCTTCTTGCACACCACACTCTTGAGCTAAAATACCTAAAAAGCAAGCTGAGTACAGTCTGTGCCTGAGGACCTCTATATCCATGTGCTTTTCAAAGCATTCTAGCCAAAATCCCAGGGAAGGCATCCTGGCAGAATGGATTGTTATAGATGGATTATTCATAGGATAAGACGTGAGAATGGCAGGAGGCCAAAGATTCTGGTTCTGGGGGCAGGTAAGGTCAGAGTTAGACTCCATTTCTCCACACGACCTGTCAAAATTTTTGCAGCTACTTCCTTCCACGGCAACATCAAAGTATGGTAAAGTTTACACGCTTGTGGAGGAAAGCAATTGTGCAACATGGCCAGAACACAGTTTATTCCATAACAAAGTTATTCTTTGTTGAGTTCTGGAGTCTCCATCATGTATCTTTACGTCCCTTATCTTACGTGATTTCCCCTAACACTCCCATGATGAAATGCAGTCTTTGGTGTCCCTGGAATACAAAGAAAGAAGAGAAATTCCTGGGAACCTGAACTAACTGAACACTACACCACTTGATACATATATGAACTTTTACATTTATCTTTCAATATTTTAATTGACAACCTATACCTTGGTATGGACCAAACAAATACCAGATGCTCAATTATCGTTGATATACAAAGGCTACTTAAATATCTCTGTAATGTACTTGTAAATACGTATGTATAAGCAGGAATCAAAAAAAAAAAACAGGCAGAAAAGTACAGGACCAATGACAAGGACATGTGGAGGAAAGGATGCTTAGTTCAGGTGTTGAACACGTAGAAGTTAAACCGAGCTTCAAAGAATAAGGAATTATAAGGTTGGTAAAGAGGCCCAGGCATCTTCAGCATAATCAGATGTTAACACATTCAGAGTTTATTCTGATTGAAGAAGAAAGTGTGGTTGGATCTGAGGCTATGAGGGGTTACATGAGAGGTAATGGGCTAGGTAGAGAAATAGAGATAGATCAATAGCAATATACAAATACTGGAGTCAAAAGATAGATGCTAGAGAAAGAGAAAAATGACAGGCAATAGAGAGCTGATGCTGTGTCTTTGTTCACTTTGAATCATTTTAAGCCTACCTATGAGCTCATTATTTTGAAAGCTGTATAGCAAAACACTTCAAATAATTTTCACGTGGGAACAGTTTCCCATTCTTGAAGTCGAGCCACTGCTACCACTACCAGTCTTTCTAAGATCTCGTCTGTTTCCTCAAAACCATCTTAGTTCGTGGCTTCTTCATTCTCATTGCTGCTCACAAAATGCTTGTCATTAGACACATTCACGAGCTAAGTGTGCCAGAATTAATAATGATGTGTAAGATCTTGAAATTTAAAAACATTTTTGAAGGAAGAAAGAATTAATAAAGGAACAGTGGTGGGATATTTGTACGCTGTATGAGGACATATTGCTGCGTTTGATGTAATCAAAAGCTAAATGACCAATAGCTGGGCAGGTGGCATAGGCAGGATTTCTGGGAAGAGAAAGGAAGAGGAGGAGGAATCTAGGTGTGCAGGAAACGCCAGGAGACATGGAGAAGAAACAGGAAGTGCAAAATGGAAGAGAGGTAATGTCACATGATAGAACAGAGATGAACATAAATGGGTTAATTCAAATTATAATTGCTAGTTAGGTACAAGCCTAAGCTATTGGTTGAGCTAAGCCGCTAGAGGCCAGGGCATGGTGGCACAGACCTTTAATCCCAGCACTCTGGAGACAGAGGCAGATGAATCTCCAGTAGTTCAAATCTACCCTGGGCTACAGGAGATTACATCTGTCTAAAAGAGAAACTGAGCTCACACAAAGGTGATCCCAGCACTTGGGATCCATGCCTTTAAACCCAGCATGAGGGAGATTGAGACAGGAGTGATACATTGGGTGAAGAGAGGAATATAAGGCAGGCGGGGCGGGGTGGGGGAAGACTAGAGCTCAAGGCAGTCTGAGGATTCATAGAAACAGATGCAATCTGAGAATTCAGTCTGAGGTTTCGTAGGGACAAGATTGCCACTTTGGTCTGAGCATTGGTAGAGGTAAGAACTCTATTTGCAGACTGCTCTGCTTCTCTGATCCTTCAGCTTCCCGACAATTGACACTGATTTTTTTTATTATAAAGACCAGTTGGAATTTATGACACACACACACACACACACACACACACACACACACACACACACCCCTTCTAGTTTGGTTTAGTAAGGTTCACTTTTGTTTCCTCAAAAGTCACCCTTTTTTCCTCCTTCTTCTAGCCTCTTCTCCCTCAGATTCCTCAAAATCCATTACTTGCTTCCTGCACTTGCCATCACGTGTCCCCCGGTTGCAGCAGGAGGGATTAAGAGCTTTACACTTAACATTAAAATATTATCTCACCAGGATTATGCCTTGTAACAGTTCCTGCTCACAAGGAGAAGGCAAGCATGAAATGATCCAACAGAAATGTCTTTGAACTGTTGTTGCCGGGAGTGGGTAACACGTGCATCGCAAGTCTGATGGCATCCAGCATATGGATCTGGTTTCATTTCGTGCTCCGAACAGGAAATCACTTTCTTGCCTAGAGGCATTTAAACTTTTGTGAAGTTTATATACATGGAAAGAGCATGGGAAAGAAAAGTGGCCCTGCCAAGAGAAAGAGATGATTTAGCGGATGTCAGACTATGGTGCAAACAAGGCTTGCAGGTTAGGGTGTATCAAGAGAGCAATAAATCTGTTGACTCTGCAGATATTGGTGCATACAATATTTGGTGCATAGCAGGGCTAAGTAAATATCTGTTAAAGAAAGTCCAATGTTGCTTGTGAGAGTCTATGTTTGTTTATATACACATATTTCTGTAGTTGCATGTGTACATGTACATAGGCCAGAGATGAGTGTCCTGTGGGGGATCCAAGTTGTCGTGTGGGGGAGCCCAGGTATCCTTTGAGGAGCATCAACATGAAGTGTTTTGAGACAGAACTCTCATTGACTGTGGATCACGTAGACATAGATCAGCAAGCCCCAGGAAACCTCCTCTCTCTGCCTCCCAGCGCTGGTATGCACACACATTTGCCCCCATCTTTTTTCAAAGGTAGCCAAAGTCTGGCTTCAGGTATTCATGCTGACTTGGCAAGCATATTACTAATTGAGCCATTTCACCAGCTTGCCCCTCAAAATTATAATTCGATAAAGAATAAACAGACTAACAACAGCCTATTAATTAGAAGACTCTGGAAGAAGGAAGCAGATACATTAGATCTAATCTAGTTGGTTAGTGAACCATAACACAAGCATAGAAATATAAGCTCTTAGTGAAAACATCAGCAAATCCTTCAGGGAATGTACTGATATATCCTCCAAGGATCACCTATTTAAGGTTATATAGAAAGGTTAGTATATTTTTCATTATGGAATGTGGGCACAGTTAATTTGAATAATTTTTTTAACATTTTCATGTAATTTCTAGTGAACTGAACCTTAGAAATTATGGAGGTTTGAATGAAAATAGCCACAAAGGCTCTTAGGGATTGGCACTATTAGGAGGTGTGGCCTTGTAGGAGTAGGTGTGGCCTTGTTGGAATAGGTGTGGCCTTGTAGGAAAATGTACACCACTGGGATTGAGCTTTGATATCTCAGAAGCTCAAACTAGACCTAGTGGCTCACTTAGTCACTTCCTGTTACCTGCACATAAATATATGGGACTATCAGTTACCTCTCTGCCATGTCTGCTTACATGCTGCCTTGCTTCCCGCCATGATAAAAATGGATAAAACTTCTGAAACAGTAAGCCACCCCCAACTAAATGCTTTCCTTTATAATAATTTCCATGGTCAAGGTGTTTCTTCATATCACTAAAACCTAAGGCAGAAATCTTGTTAGATAAAGATTTTTACATGAAATTGAAAAGAATGAGCAAATGCCGTAACAGGCTGTTCAGCCTTCTCTAGGAGATCCAGGCCTCCATTTCAGTTTCCTGAGTCTGAACAAGCAGTTTCTGAGGAAGAGGGATGAATAAAGGACAGTCAGTGTCCAACATCCCCAACAGCAAGGAGGAGACTTGGTACATGCAGCACTAGACCAGGCCAGGCCTGAGCCAGCCTCCATAATCAATAAGCTCAAGGTGAGCAGTAAATAAGGACAAAGCCTGGCACTTGCCCAGACCTGCCCCAAAATGAAAAACTGTAACCCTGACCAGCCCCTAACTAGCCCAAGCCAATTAGAGTGTACTGATATGATTGTCACTTGCTTGAGCCAATCATATTCAAAATAACCTTGATGTAGGATTTGCCACCTGTATGCTGTGAATATCATTGGTTAATAAAGGAGCTGCTTTCAACCTATAACAGAACTACAAGGGAACAGAGCTGGATGGGGAAAACTAAACTGAATGCTGGGAGAAAGAAGGGCGGAGTCAAAGCTAGAGCTAATGAGCCAAGCAGTGATTTAAATAATATAGTTTCTATGTAATTATTTTGGGACTGAGCAGCCTCCTTTCATCACAACCTGTCTTATGACCTCCCCTTGACTGTGCTTAAAATGAGCCTGTGAGTTCCTTTGGGGGTTGTCACCATCTTGCCTTTGTGTAGGATGGTTGGCCCCAGCGCATTGCAAAAATAAACGGTCTCGCTGATCACATATGTGGATGGTGGGACTTTTCCAGGACCCTGACAGAAATGACACACATCTTATAGTTAAAATCGTGGTACTTTGACTGGCAAAAACCAGGGGAAAGGTAGGCAGCAGAATTAGGTAACAGAATTACAAAACAGCTGGCACATTTCCTATGTGCTTCTGGAGATGGAAAGAGCACAAGTACTTGACCAATGATACCCATAGAGGAATGAAGAACCAGTATTCCGATGTAGGTTTATCTGGCTGTAAAGACCAGGCTTTTCTATGACTCACTGTTGTTGAAGCCTATGTCTCACCTTATGCCTTTAACTTGGGTCTGTTGTAAGGCATCTATCTGTGTGTGACTCTGTTGTCGGAGAGATGTGAACAAATGCCTACTCACCCCAGATAATGAATTAACAAGAAACTGAAGTACAGATACCACCAAATCCAACTTGCTGGATTTTATTTTATTGGGGTTACTTACAGGACCATGGCTGAAGAGTTACTTGAGAGAAATGACTCGAAGACAGCCACATCATCAACTCTCAACCTAGCATGGATGATAGCTCACAAAAGCTGGAAACCTAGAACATGTTGCACAACCTGCAGACAGCTCAACCGTTTAGAGAGTGTCCTTTTTGGGCAACTCATTTGGTCTGGGTATCTTTCAGGGAGATTTGCTGGTATCTCTTTCATGCAGTTCAGTTTGTCTGAGAGTGTCTCTTAAGAGTCCTCACAGCTCATATATGCTACGAAGAAAGGATCCTAGTGAATCTTGTTAGCTTCAGGGACTTCCTATAATGATTGTGAGTTGTTTACTTTTAGACTTTGCTTGCTGGATGGACTGCTCCACCTTCCCATAAAGCATCCTATTATTTCACCTCTCTTCAAATGTCCTGTATCTTAATTAGCCTCCTCCTTAGATGAAAGGTTTTAATCTCAGAAAAAAAATTGTTACACAGCACAATCACTCACAACTGCTGGGACAGACAGTATTTACCCTTTGAATAGTTTTGCTCTGGACATTGAAACCCTGTGACAATTAATTCTAATGTAAATGTCATGGTGTGTTGGTTAGTTTTGATTGTTAACTTGACACATACTAGAGTCACCTGGGAAGAGGGAACATCAATGGAAGGATAGATTACATTGGCATTTGGGCATGCCTATTGGGTATGGTCTTCATGGCTAATTGATGTAGGGGTATCCAGCCCAATGTGAACAATATCATCCCTCAGCAGGTGGTCCTGAAGTGTATAAGCAAGCTAACTGAGCATAAGCCAGTAAGTAAGCCAGAAAATAGTGCCCCTTCACGGTTGGTGGAGGCCACTTGTTTGTTTTCTGACTGTATAAACTCCCAAAATAATTACACAGAAACTACATTATTTAAATCACTGCTTGGCCTATTAGCTCTAGCTTCTTATTGGCTAGCCCTTACATCTTAAATTAGCCAATTTCTATTAATCTGTATACTGCTATGTGACTGTGTGTAACATGAAGAGGTCGGGCCTGCTTGTTTGTGGGTTTTTCTGTCCTCCCACCAGGTCCCCACAATTATTTAGTCCCAGAGAAAATCACCCACACAGGACTCAGTAAGTTATAATGCTGATTGGCTCATTAGGTCAGGCTTCCCACTGGCTAACTCTCATATCTTGATTAACCCATTTTTCTGATCTATTTTAGCCATGTGGCTCAGTACCTTTTTCAGTGGGGCAGCTCACATCCTGCTGCTTTGGTGATCTGGGCAGGAGTGGGAGGAATCAACTTCCTCCTCCCCAGAATTCTTCTGCTCTCCTTGCATCATTTCCACTTCCTGTCTGGCTTTCCCGCCTACACCTCCTGACTGGCCAATCAGTGTTTATTTAAAACATGATTGACAGAATATAGACAATTTTCCCACAGCTGTGACTTACTGGTAAAGTTCTAGTGCATATGTCTTCTATGGGTGGCTACATGACATCTCACCACCCCACCTTATTTCTCCCAACATTCAGTTTAGTTTTCCCCACCTAGTTCTGTTCTACCCTATCACAGACCAATGCAGTTTCTTTATTCATTAACCAATAAAAGCAACACATATACAGAAGGACCTCCAACACCACTCCAGGGTTTGTTCTTCAAGCTGCCTGACATTCCTCAATAATAGATTATGACCTAGAAGCATAAGGTAAATAAACCCCTTTCTTCTCTAAGTTGTTGTTTTGTCAATGTTTTAGCATACCAATATAAAGCAAACTAGAACACATAGTGCTATTTTTCTTCATTTATATTCTCAATGGTGAGACTTAGATATACATGACATTGCTAAAAATCACAATTTTTCATTTTAATGTGAAAAGTATGCAATTGATATAAATTGATATATATCAGAAATCTTTGAACTTTCCTGTCTGGTTAAGTTAAAAGTCTTTTGATGAATGTATTAGTGAAAAATGATATTCTGGATGAATATTGGTGGTCGTCTTAGTTAGGGTTTCTATTGTTGTTAAGAGACACTATGACCATAGCAACTCTTATAAAGGAAAGCATTTAATTAGGGTAGGCTTATAGTTTCAGAGGTTTAGTGCATTCTATGATGGTGAGAAGCATGGAGGCATGCAGGCAAACATGGTGCTGACGAAGGAGCTGAGAGTTCTATATCCACATAGGCAATTAGCAGGAAAAAAATTGACATACTGCGCAAGACTTGAGCTTCTGATACCCCAAAGACCACCCCCAGTGACACACTTTCTCTATCAAGGCCTTATCTACTCCAATAAGGTCATATCTCCTGTTAGTGCCACTCTCTAAGCACCAAGCATTCAAACCCATGAGTCTATGGGGGCATGCATTCCTACTCAAAGCATATTAGTCATTGTAGTAATCTACCTCTGAAAGGTCATTCTGGTCCAGAGGTGACAGTGTATTGGAAAATGATTGCATAACTATGCCAAAGTGCATTTGTAAGAGTAAATAGATAATTATTGCTACACCTTCACAGTATGACTACAAAATGTGCGACTCAGGGCCTCTCCTACTCCTGAAAACTATAAATTCTAATGTTGGAAAGCTGTTTTGAACAGTTAGCCCTTTCAGAACTTAACTTTATTTACTCTGTTCATACCAAAGTTAATTACACATTGGAAGCTTAAAGGAAGGATTTCTTTCTTTTTTTTAATAGAATCTTACATTAGGGATACAATACAGACTACATTGACATCTACAAAAACAAAAAAGAAGTCATCTTAAGGTCAAGAACCTCTCTCATGTTTGACAGCACCTGATTTATGCCTTATGTTTAGTATCTTGTCAATGATTCACTCTTTGCCACAAGTATGCATATAAATAATGTTAAGTAGTTTTAAGGGCATTTTCTAATGCTTTGCCTCTATTGTTGTGAGACTGCTCTTCTACATAAGCACAATGATAAGATGCAGGCTGATTTCAAGGACCCTTGGGTCATTAACAGCAGAGCAGACACAGCTAATTGAAAGCATTTTGAAGTTAGCAGAGTAAATGGATGTAACTGCATTACTTTGCCCAGTTTCATGTAGTTACCTCAAAATATAATGACTTAAGGATAAAAATTCCCAAATAAAGCCTGGAGAGATAGCTCAGCAGTTAAAAACCAATGCTTCTCATGCAGAGGACTGAAGCTCAGTACCCATGTCAGGTTGCCTATAAGTCCAGCTCCAAGGGATCTGATATTCTCTCTGGCCTCCACAAGCTTTACACTCAAGCATCTATCTATATGCAGAGACACACATATACACAAAATTTTAAATAAAATGAAATAACCAAAGTTTCCAAAATATTAAACAATGCAGATGGGCAATATCTGTGGGCTTAGGAATGTATCATTTAAACAGGTAAATATAATATAAATAAAAGAGAAGAAGACATTAAGACATTATGATGAGGATAGCAAATAAACTTTAATACTCAATATACTGCACATACATATTTATAGATCCGAATATATTTTATTAGATTTATTTATTAAAACATATAAGATAAAATTATAATTCATATATCTATGAGAATATACCCACATGAAAATCTGATAAATGATAACATACTGAACTATTTTTAACTAAAACACAAATTCTAGATTCACTTGGCTGGATCAGTACTGAAACTGACACTAGTTTTACAGAACAATGGACAGGAGAGAGGAAGCTGGGACGAATCAAATGAAGATGTCCTGGGGCACTGCTTCCTTTTCCTCCCCCTTTCTCATATCTTTGGGTAGCTGGGTTCATAACAGAAGGGATAGCCAGCACTCCTCACTTCTGTCTACAGCAGTGGTTCCCAACCTTCCTAATGCTGTGACCCTTTAATACAAGTCTTCCTGTTGCGGTGACCAATTATTTTCACTGCCATTTCATAACTGTAATCTTGCTAACATTATGAATAATAATGATGCAAATATCTGGCAGGAAAGATATCTGATTGGAGGGTCATTCGACCCTCAACGGGGTTCCCTCCCACAGATTGAAAACCACTGGTCTAGGCCCGGCTGTGGTGGGACATGCCTTTAAACCCAGCACTTGGGAGACAAAGGCAGGTGAATCTCTGTGAGTTCGAGGCCAGCCTGGTCTACAAAGCTACAAAGGACAGGACCCAAAGCTACAAAAAAACCCTGTCTTGAAAAAAAATATAAAAATCACTGGTCTACAGGGAAATGAGCGAAGTTGGTGAGGCCAAGCAGTGTAGGACAGTGTGTGTGGTAGGGGGCCAGTTGGTCTTTCCTAAGCCAGGATTTCAGAGCAGGAAATGCAGTCCCTAAGAATCGAGTCAGAGCCTTCCTGTTATAGTCTAAACAGGCAATATTGTTCCTGACTTCTAATTGTAAAACTGAAGTTTCGATTTGGGTCTCACTAAGATTTGGATTATAACATGGTTTGGCTATGATCTCCTCCTTTTCAGTGACTTCTTTATACTTAACTCTTTAAACCTCAATTTTTCACTAATCCTTCGTGGTGTTAAAGACACCTCAATTTTTTTGGGGGGGGGAGTTTGTAGAATTAAGAGGTCACACATGAGATTCCTTGGGTGTGGATATTAGTTTCTGCTTTTAGGCCATTCTAATTGACATGTTTGCCTCAGGTTTTGCATCTCTTTGAAGGAAATATTAAATTATCCCACCCTTTTATTGCTTTAAAGTGTTTTTTTTTTCCGATGATGACTTATACGTAAGTGCAGCCCAGGAACCTAACTATCATCTTTAAGAGTATATAAAAACACAACAGAAGTGTTATGATGCTATCATTTATTGCATCCTTGCCTGAGTCCCTAAACCTTAACCAGAGGTTGTGAGGAAATGAAGAAAGGATAGACGCACGTTTAGACAAAGAAATCTGGGATTGGATCGACTGGGCTCTGGGGTGGAGAAACGCAGACATAGTTTATTACATACAGATTAACAAAGAGATGAGTTTAGTTGATTTTGGTTGGAGCTATTTCTATAGGAAAGACCATTATTCCAGAAGGAGAAGCTATGGTGGACATTCTCCACACACTATCAATATCCACTCGTGGATCCAAGGAAGGCTTTGCCATTCCTCTAAGCATCACTCAGCCAAGGCTTTGCCACCCAATGGGACTGAGACAGTGGGGTTCTTTGTGTGGCTTTGCGCATGTCAACAGCACACATCACTCAGGACTTCTTTCACTTACTATTCTTGTTTTTGTTGCAGAGACAGGCTAAACATGATGATTAGGAACTGTGATGATCAGGAAGCAAGACTTATGTCGGCTTCATTAGCTTTGTTGGTGGAATCTGCCCGGTGGTAGGAGGTTGCTATTACCAAGCATGACTCATCACTGAGCCGTTAGGGTCACTGCTAAATGAGAGAGCTGACTTGAGTCAACTAAGAAAACACAAACATATAATGTGATCAACAGAATATGATTAAAGACAAAAAACAGATGTGTCTGCTAAGAATTTTGTTATGCCTTCGCCAGAGTCATCACATTACCCTGCCTTGTCCTGTTCTGTTACCAGGCTGGTGCCATTTCAGAAAAGATCATTCCTTACTGGGGCCCTATCATTGTTATATTGTTTTGTATTTACATTAAAAACAATACTGGACAGTAGACTTCACAGTGTCTTTGTTTCCTTAGGTATACAGCAAAAGGACTGAATGATGAATTCTGCACTAGTTTTAAATTTATATAGCATATGATTCTATGATGGTCTTGTATTTCTTTAGAATGCCACCTTCAGAGATGAAGACTATGACAGTTATAATCATATTTTAATAAAGCATTATGGAAATTTAAATAACCAAAACCTTTGGATTGATTCCAAAGGTGCTAAGAAACATTGTGGGTTATTGTGAACAGTGTTTCTATTCATTAGAGATTTCAGTTTATAACACTAGCACATTAAGCATAGTAATTTATAATGAACTAAAGCTCTGGAAAACACTATTTTTCAATGTGTTCTTTTCTTACCATTTACTAGTCGGTCTAGAATTACCTAGAAAGGAAGTTGTAGGGGAATGTACATTTTGATTCATATTGGAAGCTTCTCTTTCACTCTATTGAAGTTAAAGCTTATTGCTGTTCTGAGTTCTGGGCCAGGTGAATGCTCAGTGCTCTCAGCTACGGCAATATCCTCTTCCTCAATAACTATAAGTGCTTCTTTGAGAACTCTGCTTTTTTCTTCTGTGATTAACGAGGTGACAGGAACAGCTGATACACCCTGGTTGTTAAATGTGAAAAGTTTGTTCTCATTGTACTTCCTGTACTGTCCCATTTCCTCCCCACAGGAAACCCGAGAGGCAGGTGCTAACACCCCTTCCATACCCCAGACGAGCAAGACAAGACTCTGACTGCTTTTCAAGTGGCGGAACTAGGTCTTTGGACACTGATTGCACATTTTCAGTTGCTCACTTTCTAGGTGACACGAGGGAGGAGGTGACAATGAGGATGGGAGAACTTCTCTGAATTTAAATAAATCCCCTTCACCAGTGAAAAAACTTGTGGAGCAGGACAGCCATTTCCACAGTTAAAGAGCTCTTACAGTTCTGCCAGAGTCTGGACTCCAGCAGCCTTGTTAGGTGGTTCACAAATGTGTGTAACTCCAGTTCCAAAAGGTCAGACAACCCCTTTCAGCCCCTGTGATAGCCACTCATACATGTGTGCAAGCCACACATGCAGTCACCTAGACACAAACATAAATAAAATAAATTCTAAAAAGGGAAGAAAAACTCTGGTTTTCAAGTGCACTTAATCAGACCATTCTAACTGTTTTTAAGAACTTAAGAATGTTTTTGTTATGTTAAGTATTTTACTTTTGAGAAGTCTTGCCACTGTAATTTTTTTTCTTTTTTAAAGTTTTGTTATATTTATTATGTACACAGTGTTCTGTCTGCATGTATGCCTGTATCCAGGAGAGAGGGTATCAGATCTCATTACAGATAGTTACGAGCCACCATGTGGTTGCCGGGAATTGAACTCTGGACCTCTGGAAGAGCAGTCAATGCTCTTAACCTCTCAGCCATCTCTCCAGCTCTATCAACTCTATTTTTTTTTCAGTTGGACAAATCTATTAACATTGTTTTTCTTCTTTTTTAATCAAGACTAATAATATCCATGCTTTCAAAAAGTTTGGCAATTATTTCTTTTTGGCAACAACTGATAAAATTTCCCTGGAGTGTCCTTACTTTTTATGGTTTTTAAAAAAGTTAATTATCTTCAGTTCTGTTTGTCTTTATAAAAAAAATAAAGAGATGTTATTACTGAATCTTTAGCACCATGAGTAGACCAAGGGGTAAGAGGCTTTTATTGATAGGGCTTATTAAAATTTTCATAGCTAGAATTTTGAGATGCATTTCCTGCTTCATGTAACCTGGCGTGTGTATATTTTGATCTCTTTAAAGATAATTTTCCTAAGTATAAAAAAGTGTTATTTCATATAAATAGACTGCATGCTTTGGTTTCAGTGTATAGTGGGAGATAAGAAGAGGGTACTTGCTAGAGATAGTTTTATCACAGACTGTACCCTGCTGACAATTTTGAGATGGTTAGCTGAGATGACCCAGTTTTACAATTCTAACCAGGACCTGAGATAAGTCCTGCACTTTTCTATTACGCAAAGACTGGACAACAAATGATAGAGCTACCTCTCCCAGACTTGGCAATTAATCCAAATTTTTATTTTTAGGATCCCCAAAAGTTTCTGTGTCCCCACTCCAGACAGGAGGAAGTAAATTTAATGTAACTTGATACCTACATTCCCAAGAGGTGTGATGAGTGGATTTTGGTTGCTCAATAGGTTATGAGTATTTGTCATTGTTTAAGGGGGTTGGTTACAAGTTGTTATTGGTTAAGTCAGGAAGAAAGCTGAACAAAGGAGATTAGATTTAGAGTTCTTGTTTTGAAAAAAAAAACCAAAAAAGCGGATATAGATATGATAGGATATAAGGGTAGTTTATTGAATCAACTATGAAAAGAAATAAGGGTGAGATATAAAAATAGGATTAAAAGGTAGATTATTGAATCTTCTTTTAAACAAAATAAGCAATTATTAGTTTTGAACATTTTATATTGCCTTGGATTTTTGTATATTGATATAAATTTGAGATTATTTTTGTTAGAACATATTGTACATACATTTCTAATCTTGTTCAAGGTATGATTCCTTTGCAGCTTATTTTTACAATGTAATACAAATTTCTAGCTCTTACAAGTTATTATTACCCAACAATTTACGATAATAAGGAAATGCAGGTTAGCAATTAGTCACTAATTACAGTGGAATTTGTAGTCATATTAGGAATGTTTTCAAGGTTAAATAGAGAAACATTTTAGATAGACATGCCATCTTCAAACACTTCAGAAGTCTACAGAATATAACATTTAGAATGTTTTCATAACATAGGTTCTTTTCTTCTTCTTCTTCTTTTTTTAATGATAATGAGACATGTCTGCTCCTGGCAGTACAATCAACTTCAGAGAAGATGATGGGCCTTGATGAAACTCCTAATGGAGTTTACTTTCTTTGTGGAAAAGTTAGCCTCTGGGAAAGAAAGTGCTCTTACCTCAATTTCTGAGAGTATGCTGTCCAAATTGCACAAGAAGGACACAGAAGAAAAGATTATTGAACTTTGCCAAGACAATGTAGGATAACCCTTCAGAATATCCTGTTTCACAGAAAAGTCTGTAAGATATAATAGGCCTATCTAGAGACTGGAAATGGATGCCCCAATGTTGCAGAGGAAACTTGGGTAACTGTCCAGGCAGCCTTCTGTTTCTGTCATTTTTCACATATTTTGGAAGTCGTTTGCTAGCACTTCTTGTTTACTCAGGTAATATAATTTTCTTCTCAGGTCTTTGATGGAGTTGAAGATGTTATAGTTATAGTTTTACTTGTTACCAGATTCAGAAAAAAAATTCACCAAAGAAATGTAAAGTGTATAAGATTGAGAGACACAAAAAGATAATATTTGTAATGCAAGTTAGAATAGAAAGTGAGTTAGGTATAACTTTTGAACTCACCAATACAGGATAGAAATGGAGTACTTCTCTGAATTTGCCAATTGCTAATGGACTAGACACTGTTGATGTATTTTTTGCCTGTATGTATTGTATATAGTTAACTCTTATTGTGTGTACATTTTATTATATTATTTATAACCTTTTTTAAAAAATTTTTAGATAAAAAGGGGAAAAGTGGTGATATCTTATTTGTACAAATAAAGCTTGTCTGAAGATCAGTGAGCAGAAACTAGCCACTAGCTAACCATAACGGTCTGGAGATCTGTACAGATAGAAAGAAAGTGATATGATTGGGTGGAGAGAGGAAGTGATAAGGAGGAAGAAAACAAAAACTCAGTCTTTTTTCAGCTGGAAAGTTGAGCATATAAGGTGGCTGTGGTTTTTTGCTTCTTCATTTCTCTGATCTTACAGCCTTTTTCTATATATCTGACTCTGGGTTTTTATTAATAAGATCTCTTAGAATTTGTGCTACGGTATCCAGCCTCCATTTGCTAGAGTTATGATATTGAAATAGCTAAAAGGAAACATAAACATATAGATTAAGGAAATGAGCACAGGGCTAGAGATGTATCCTGCTTTACGTAAGGTTTCTATTGCTCTGAAAAGACACAATGACCATGATAGCTCTTATAAAGGAAAATATCTAATTGGGGCTGGTTTATTGTTTTAAAGGTTTAGTCCATTATCATCATGATTGGGATTTTGGTGGCACATAGGGAAGATGTGGTGCTGGAGAAGGAGCTGAGAGTTCTACATGATCTGAAGGCAGCAGGAAGTGATCTATGTGTCCCACACTGGGTGTAGCTTGAGCATACAAGACCTCAAAGTCTTACATGTGCCTCCACAGTGACATACTTCCCCCAGCATTACCACACTTCCTACAACAAGGCTACACCTCCTAACAGTGCCCCTCCCTATGGGAATTCTAAGACATAAGTCTATGGGAGTCAAACTTTTTCAAACCACCACTTAGCTCAAGAGTAAAGAGCTTGTTTGGCATCTCTCAGAGCTGGTGATCAATTTTCAATAACAGAAAAATGAATGAATAAAAATTAATAGTATTAAAGCATTTTATTTTTCAGAGTCCAAGAATGAGTTTGTAATTTAATAATTGATATGACACTGAACAAACTGTCTTCACACCCTGTGTTCCTCACTTGAAAACTACAGACAGAATAATGGTTGTGCTCTGGAAGGCACAGATGTATTAATAGATGAAAAGTGCTTTGAAACAGCAAGTTCACTTTGAGGAATACATTACATAGGTATAAATATACTAGGAAATAAGGATCTGCATTTAAGGTTATACACTGTAGTATTGTGATGGTGCAAACATAAAATTAGTATATAAGCATCTGCTCAAAGTGTATGGTTAAACAAATATGATACATGAAATTTTATGGACATGATTGTTTTACACATCTTTTGGGCATCATCTCACATCCTCTCAGTCCATATTGCTCTCTAGCTGTTGCTATAGCAACCAACTGCATGTAGGTATAATTGACAATACTTTGCTTCAGCTGCATCGTATCTTTCGCTGTGCAGTGAGATACTCAGTCAACTTGTGACATGTGTAGGAGGGACTTCAGCTTTTCCAGTATACATGGGAACCTGAAATTGCAAAGGGTACAAGTAATGCCCTGACCACCAGGGAGTAGGGGTCATATCAAAGTTGAATTTTGTTTGTCTCTTGTTTGGGAAATTTGGAACTGTTCTATGTCTGTTTCTCACATGCCATACTACTTATAGTTATGGTCATCTTGGCAGTCACCACTGGATGACTTTCTGCCTCACTTGACTCCGTCCTCTACTTCTTGGCCTAGGACTTCTTTTCCAAAATGAACTGACCATGGAAACCTCTTGACTCTGGATCTTTATAGGGACTCAGGATAAAATACTAGCTGTGTGTGTGTGTGTGTGTGTGTGTGTGTGTGTGTGTGTGTGTGTATTAACCTATAGGGGTTTTCAGAGAGAACTGTTAAATGAGGAAAAGTAAATTTTGAATTAGTGTATTCTGAGTCATTCATAAAATTAAGCAACTGTAGAATACCTTTGTGCCTTGACCTCACCTTAGGAAAAGTTAGTTGATGCACATCTATTTCTTGATGTTAGTCTCCTCAAGGAAGTATGAGAAGTGATTAGCTTTCTCCTAATACATTTCCTTTGTGTCACTAGCTACAGTGGATATATGAAATTCACAGTTAAAAATATTTTGAAAAAAAAATGATGTTTAAAATTAACACCAATATCCCAGATAAAAGAACTTTTTCTCAGTAGCAAGTCAGAAATAACTATGCTGTTGGACTCGAAGTGCAAATTACTCTATGCCTTAGTATTAACCTAGATTAAGAAAATAATTTGCCTTTGTAGGACAAATACCCAAAGCTAATCTCAAAACTAGGGTACTGTCTGGGACTGACAGATTCTCCAGAGATCCTTATAAGAATTAGGATGCCGCATGATGAGTAAAGAGATGAAAGGTCCTTTCTTCAGAACTTCCAGAGGTGTAGCTGCCCTAGACTCTGCTAGTGAATGCCAACAATGGCTTTCACCAAAGAGCTAAGGAGAATTAAAGATCCCACAGAAGAAAGCATGGCAGATATTCCATCGTCTGCAGTAGGAACCTCTCTGCCTTTGCCCAGAGGCAGACAGTAATATTGTATGCAAGACATCATGAAGTGGTGAAATCTAATCTGAATGGAAGTCCATTTGTGTGCATCCTCAAGTGGGTTCAATATGAATTACTTTGAGGGGAAGAACATTGACTATCTGGATGTGTTTTAAGGAGATGCTTTTGAAATCTCCCCAGAAAGCTGTACTTCAAGTTCAGCAACCACTAGATAAATATGCATGGAGTGAGGAAAATAGTGCTTTAAAACAACAAAAGGCAGAGAATGAAGGGAACATTCTAAAAGGCACACACAGTTAAACAGATGATTTGTGGCAAGCAATTATATTTCTCTATAGTATTAAATCAGGAGTACAAGCAGAACTCCGTGTTACAAAGGCTAAAGTGATTCACCACCGTGACTATTAATTTTATGCTACCTTGATTAAACTAAAAGCCCCAAATACTTGGTCAAAGAACTTGCATGCAAACAGTCAGTGGTAGTACACCACCAGGGGAGTAGTGTTTCCAAGCCCTTTACAAAATAACAGAGCCCATGTTCATTAGTATACCTAATGCTTTAAAAGACAGCAAGGGAGACAGTTCTTAGGCAGGCAATGAAATGGGCATGTTGTAGAATGTGTGTTTGAGTCCAGATTAGGGCCGTCACTGGAAACAAAGTAATTGAACTTGGTGGCAATTTCTGGGAATCTCGAAGTAATGGCAGCCCATCTTCTCTTCATTACTTGGTACTTGGTACTAAGATGATCTTCAAGTAGGAGAAAGGTCATTTGCAACCCAGAAAAAAAAATAATCACAACACGGATAGTCATGTTGTGACGGAGATGACCAACCTAAATATCTTCTAGTCCATTCAATTTACTCAGGACTGTATTTGTTCTCTGGGCTATTAACAGCTGTAAGAACAAATATCTCATGGATAATATAAAACTTCATTCTTTGATAAAATAAACCAAATTGTTGGGTTCTTTACTTAGAGTCTCAGATTTGACTAGACTAAATTTCTTACTTGAAGAATTGGGGAAGATAGCTTCCAAGACTACCCGGGTTACTGGCTGTCTTGTCTCCCTTCTGGTTGCAGGTCTAATGTCTATATTTTGGCTGGCTGTCAATCTTTTCTCCTTGGACTGCATGCATTTTTCCCTTGTGTTCTTTGCAGGTCTCTCTCTCTTCTCTCTTTTTTCCCCAGATGTCTCTGATTCTAGCCAAAGTAAGCTCTCTACTTTTAAGAATTTGTGTCATGAGATTCCATTAATCTGTGTAATTCATGATAACTCTTGTATTGAAATGTTCCTTTTCTTGTGTGATGTAGCATATTCTAATTAAAAAATTACAGTAAGGATCTCTTTGGGAGTCCATCTTCTTATCACATAAGTGACTATGGGATGAATGAAATGTTAAGGATAATTTTGAGGAAGGGAATGACAGTGTTGCCTAGAAAAAGGTAGCACAGAGAGACGCTTCATCAAAGAAATAACTTGGCTTGTTAAACACAATTGTGTTTCTAAGGAAGAATGCAACTGCACCAGACAAGGTGGGTGTAGAAAGGTTATTTTAAGCAAGTACAAAGTCAGGAAGACATGAAAACACTTGGCTATGTTTGGTACTGGCAAGTGGTTTAGTGCATTAAATATGTCTGGATTTAAATAAAAGTTATGCTGTATTACTAGCTGTGTTATCATGGACAGATACCTTAATCTGTTAGCACTGATTTATTTCTCTGTTACTTTGGGCCAATCACAGTGCCATTTCTATAAAGCATTGGCGCCCAACGTGGATAACTGAATCCACAGAAAGTTTGAGAAAGCTTGGGAAAGAATAGAGTAAAGCATGTTTTGTTGGTAGCAGCAATTTCTCAAGTCTGCTCTGTTTGCTAGAGGCAAGCAATCACTCTCATCTAATAGAGGCTTCCTGACTCAGCTTTAGTTGCAAAACTTTGTAGCTCATTAAGAGGTCCTACCATGAAACACTTAAGCGGTGTTGATGAAAAGCTGAAGGCATGCTTTTCGGGTTTTCAGCCGTGACAGGAAAAAAGCTGTGCTGTTTTAAAATTCTGGCTTTCTGGGCTGTCCTGCCAAGGCAATCTCTGACTCTTTCAGGCAGGCAGTCCGACTGAGTGTGGTCTGTGAGCAGAATGCTGCAGCTTGCTTGCTAGCAAGGACCTTGAAACGCCATAGAGTTGTGGCAGTAAAAGGCTCCAGTGGTACCTCTACCATGAGGCTGAAAAGCTAAGAAATGGGATGGATCTAGCCATCAAAGCCACGGCTCTCCATATTGCTTAGTAAATTAAAGACTCATGTGGTCAGAAAAAAAGGAGAGATATACAGCAACGAGAACGTCAAAGATGAAGAAAACCTCTAAATGGTTTACTATGTGTTAAAAAGATATGCAGGCTAAAAGTTAAAGTTCTTAAAGTTAAAAGAAAAGAAAGAGAGTAGTTGGGTGTGGTGGTACACACCTTTAATCCCAATGCCTGGGAGGCAGAGGCATATTGACCTCTGTGACTTCAAGGGTCAGAGGTAAGATTGACCTCTGTGACTTCAAGGTGTGGTAGCACACACCTTTAACCCCAATGCCTGGGAGGCAGAGACAGACAGATCTCTGTGAGTTCAATGTGGTAGCACACGCCTTTAATCTCAGCACTGGGGAGGAAGAGACAGACAGATCTCTGTGAGTTCAAGGATAGCCTGGTCTACAGAGTTAGTCCAGGACAAAGATATACAGAGAACCTGTCTCTAAAAGTAAAAGTAAAAATAAAAGAAATAGAGGTTAAAATAAAGCTGCATAAAGATGGAAAATACACAGAGAATCTTGTTACTGTATGCTATTATGCTCTCTTTGAATTGTTTGAATGCTGAGGAAGGAGCAACTGCTGCTAAAAGATATTTGTTTATAAATGCTGCTGAACTAATCCAAGATAGATATTTTGAAAATACCTTGACTTCAGAATTTGGATCTAAGGATATGATACTTTGGAAAGGAGGTTCTTCTTTTGTTTTCACAGAGGATGAGACCCTGTGGATTGCTTCTATCCCAATATGGTATGACAGACCATGCCCTCCTGAAAGGTTGCTGTGAACACCCTCAAAAAATTACTTCATTCAACTGTCAACTGAGATGAAGCTAGCAAACAGGTTTACTGTGAAAGACCTGATTAACAGCACCCCTATTCAGCAGGAAGAAGTTTGGAGAGAAATAACTACGTCCATATTCCCAGATATTGTTTATAAATGTTCTTTTACATTTAAAGGGGGATATGGTATAGATATGAATAATTTTCTTTGTTGTGGATTTTAAGGTCAATTTTGTTATATGTATATATATATTTCTGATCTTGATTGATGTGTTGTGATTGTGTAGTTCATTTTAAAAATGTAATGTATAATTAGAAAATATAGGTTGTTAATGGATAATTATTGATAATAGTCAAGCTTGTAGTAATGTTAGTTTGGTTTTCTAGAGGTGCATAGATATATTTCAGATATGCATTTTTCATATCTTTCAAAGACTACAGAACATGGCATTTAATGTTTTAATAACTTAGGACTTTTCATGACAATGAGACACGTCTGCTCCTGGCAGCACCAATCTACTTCAAGAGGAAGAAGGGCACCACTCCTTATGGAGTTGGTTAGCCATTTGGGCAAGAAACTGTTCTTGCCTGGACTGTTGTATAAACTGGACACAGAGAACCCACAGAGAGAGGACTGCTGAACTTGCCTAAAGGTGAGATGATCTTTCAGGGTTCCTGATTCATGAAGGAGTCTGCGAGACATTCTGCAGGACACAGCAGATAGTGACTGAACTGTCTTTAAAAGTTCCTGCTTCATGGAAATGTCTGCTGGATATTATGGGCCTGAAGGCCGAAAATGGATGCCCCAACGATACAGAGGAACTCTGGGTCACTGTCCAGGCAGCGAGATGTCTCTGTCATTTCTAGAGTTTTGGAAGTTGCTTACTTCTTGTTTACTTATGTAATATATCCTTCTGGAGTCTTTGATGGAGTTGAAGAATGGATAGTCATGGTTATAGTTTTCCATTATTATGATAAAGATATAGTTATAAATATTGTGACTGTAATTCTTGCTTGATAACTGTTTTGTTATATGTAATTTTACTATGTTAAAATGAAAGCCTTTCTTTTTTGTTTAAACAGAAAAAGGGGAAATGATGGAGGAGGGTTATCTGTCTATTGTGCTATTTTCATTGGTCAATAAAGAGACTGCCTTGGCCCCTTGATAGGACAGAAAATTAGGTAGGCGGAGTAAACAGAACAGAATGCTGGGAAGAGGGCTATGAGGCAGACTCCATGGAGTCAGCCACCAGGTTGACTGAATCCAGTCATGCTGAATCTTTCCTGGTAAGCCACCACCTTGTGGTAATACACAGATTATTAGAAATTGGTTAATCAAGATGTGAGAGTTAGCCAGTAACTAACTCTCTAGAGATAATGGGCTGGGCAGTGTTTAAATGAATACAATTTGTGTGTTGTTAGTTCTGGGGCTAAGCTAGCCGTGCAGGAGCTGTGTGGGACGAAAAGCAGGCCTGCCTGCAGCCCCTCACTACAATAAAGCATAAGCTAAATATGAGCTAAATATCAAGGCACAAAACTTTTCTTTACATTGTCGTAGGAAAAGCCACTAAGCTATTACTATTAGTGTTCTTCTTATTGATATCACAAGGGCTGACGAGTACAGGGAAAGAGGAGAGAAACCATGAGTATTTGAGGCTGAGCAGGTGGCTGGGGCCGAGTGCATACCAGAGTGAATCTTAGTCACTGTCCTTTGGAATGGTTTTCCTCTTTTGACTTTTCCAATATTCTCTACCTATGGGCTTAATCTTAATTTTCTTCTGCTAGTTATATTCTAGACACTTTTCTTAAATTCTTGCTTTAAACGACTTGGCTGACTTCAGGTTAATGGCAGTATCACTCTTCTTACTCTCAGTCTCTCATATGAGACCTGCTCTCAGGCATGTCACCATAGACATTATCACTTTCTGACCCTCTGTTCTTGTGTCTTCACTATTCCCTGTTTGAGGATCTTGGTTCCTAACATCACACCCAAGAATGACTGGCATTCCATTGTTTACTGGCTCAAATATTGATGTAAATATGCTCAACACAAAAGGAGTTGCAACAGGCAGTTTCTGGAATTTTGTTTTTAATATTATTCACTATCCCTTTCTATTTCCTTTGTTTGGCATACTTGCCTGAAGCTTAGATATATTTCCATTTTGAAGTTCCCCAAACAAGTGATAGTGTCCTGTTCAATGCTATCTCTGTAAACTGGGCATAGTATTTAAGATACAGATATTCCACTCTATTGTAAGTGGTTGCTGATGGCTTTGATCCTTCTAATCAGTGCACTGTGGCTCTCATAACAGTCCATGACTTGTTACTTTATATTTACTAGACTTAATAGACTGTGTGTAGTATGTACTTAAACACATGGCTGTTAAACTGGCCTTTTCCAATGTGGAATCCATAAAGATAGTTTTTAAGTAAGTCAATGGCATTTTCAAATATGTTTCAATATGATACTTCTGGCAGGTTGAAGAGGAATGTGAGATGGGTGGAAGAAAATTTATTCAGGAGATTTCTTTCTAATCCAATGAGACATGATGAAAATCTAGAACTGACTACAGGGATTTAAAGACAATGCAGTTGAGAGATTCTTAGAGACAGAATTTTCCAGAATTTATTGAGCAACTGGATAATGGATATTGGCAATAGAAAATGCAGCAAGTTTTGGGTTGCCTGACAAGGTGATGTGAAGGTTGAGGTAGCAATCTTAGAAATGTGTTCATGGGGGAAATACTAGCTCTGATTTGATGGAGGTTCTGATGGACATGACGTTAGAGATTTCTAATAAGTTATTGGAGGCAGAGATCATATAAAATCATGTATATTTTAAAGCATCAATATTTGTTTTGCCATATGTGTTCTTTAATTTATGAACTTTCTTATCCTTTACTTTCAAACACAGTAGTTTCTTTCTCCTTTACTATTTTGTTACTAGCTTTTTGTCAGTGATAATAAACTTTCTGAAACAACCAGCTAATAAGGGCATATGATTTAGTGAACCCATAAATTTTGGAGGTTCGAGGGCTCTTGCATGATGGCATCTGATGAGGACCTTCCCAGGAGTGTCACACTGTAATGAGTGATAGTGGCACAAGGACCTGTTGTTCCCTAGGAAACAAAAGACAGACAGAGGCAGACTTTAATAAAAAGTAAAAGGTCCCACGGATATGCTAATCCCTTCCAAGGTTTATTCCAAGGTCACCTCAATGACCTAAGGATACCCTCAGGGAGACTCTATCTATTAAACATTCCAAAGCACCGCCTATCATCTCACTGGAGACTGTCTCAACTTGTGGACACTTTGGGAACAAAAGACCTGAAATTATTACCATTATTTAACTACAGCATGGTCAGCACTACATATGAAGGATCAGGAGTGAGAAAGTTAAGTTCACATGTTCCTTGTCCCTATTTTGCTGAACGCTCATCATTGAGGAGGCGTGTATACAACTCTCCAGACAGAAGCAATAGGGACACAGAGTCAAGAATGGAAATTTGCTCCAGGTATTATGGGAATTCATAATGGGACTGAGGTACATTTTCTGATTTCTCACAGTTTTATATATAGTTTCTGGTTCTCCAAAGATTTTGAAGAATCTACCTCTGCACTCCCATCTAGAGTTTAAGAAGATGTGTTGCTGGCATTATTTTCCAGGGAATATCATGAAATCAATTCTTTATCTAGATGCTAATGCTTCTAGTTGAGACATTTAGAGCCACATGTCCTTTGTGAATTTGAATTAACTAGAGAAACAAATAGTGATATGTGTTTCCCCAAGCATGGAGAAGATTATGAAGTACATGGCAGGGGGATGTAATTTCCTTGAAGAATATGATTGGATCATGCAAGTTCTGTGCCTGTATGGTTCCGAATGTATGTTTAATTGTCATATGATAGCAAGCTCACATTTACCAAAATGCAAGAACAGGCAACAGCCTGCTCACCAGTAGGCAATCTTATTTACCTAGCAATTACTGGCTCCATAAAAAAACAGAAAACAATTCTCTCCTTTTTGCAAGGCTTCTTAAAACACAGGAAACACAGTCCCACAGGTAACAAACAGTTCTAAACTCCTTCCTGAGAGATTTCTCTCTAATTTCTGTGCCAAAATGTAATTTATTTCAAGTACTCTAGAGTTTCTCAGGACTTTAATGAGTTTAATGGATTGTTTGGCTGTCTTTTCTAACATTGGTACTGTCTATTTTGAATAGCCAAGAGCTTTGGGGAACTAGTTCTTTGTTCCATTTCACTAGACTAACTCTTTTTCTGACTAGAAGTTGGACATTATGTATTTTAAACTTGATTCTGAACGTTATAAAGTACAGCCATGTGTCAGTTAGGGGGGTCTATTGCTATGAAGAGACACCATGACCATCATAACTCTTATAAAGGAAATTCTTATAACTGGACCTGGTGCACAGTAGAGGTTTAGCCTATTGTTATCATAGCAGAAAGAATGGTGGCACACAGGCAGGCATGGTGTTGGAGACATTGCTGGGAATTCTACACTCAGCAGGCAGCCAGAAGAGAGACTTGAGCTTCTAAAATCCCCAAATTCACCCCCACTGATATACTTTTCCCAGCAAATCCACACCTACTCCAACAAGGCCACACCTTCCAATAGTACCGCTCCCTCTGTGCCTCTGGGGGCCACTTTCATTCAAACCACCACAAGCAGTAAAACACAGCTTAATATACTGTGTTGCAACCTGGTCATCAGAATTAAGCAATAATTTAACCAACCATCTTCCTTAATCTGAACTCTTCAGAGAGGAGGAACTCAGATGTCTGTGAAGACAATTGTGGATAGTCATGGGAGCACCCAATATGGTCCTATCCATGTGAGGTGGAATATAATGTAGGGCAAAGCATCCTTCAGGTTGTGGGAGCTAAAGGCTAAGAATTTATGATATGAACAAGAGATCACAAATCATGGAAACTACGTCAATTCATTTGTCATCTGGTGAAGAAGGATTTGAACTGAGTGTGCATTATGCATATGAGAGGCAGTGGTTCTGGCAAGCTGAGTGGAGGCTTGCTCTCTGGGAACAAAAGGAGCTTGAGACTCCAGAGACTACCTTGACTGAGAGCCAGGAGGAAGAGTAGCAGAGACTGACCAGATGGCCTTTAAGGTTCTGGTGTTGTCTGACATGGGCTGGGAGAGAGGAGAGAGGTCTGAGGCAATGCCTTAGCCATGAAGGAGTGACGTACACTGGCTGGGTACATTGCAGGGATTTATTCAGCTGAGAAGAGAGACATGCTGTACTCCCGTTAGAGGGCCCGAGGACAGATCAACAGCAGAAAATCCCCTGCACAAAATGCAAAAATGGAAAAACAGAATTATTTGCCTCAAAGATAATTATATGTCAAAGCTGAGCGCCTGAATTAGATATTCTTAGTTTTTAAAGGCAGTTACAAAGTTTGTTGTGTGATGTTGACAAAAGCAACCTATTCAGCTTAGGAGTTTTCAGAACTATTTGGTTTCCACCTGGCTGCTTAAAGAGAATCGCTTGGCTGCCATAGCAACTGTGTCCCTGGATATATGGTAGTTGACAAAAACACTCTTTATGTGCTGATTTTTATGCTTAGAAACGTAGGACGGGCTGGTGGGATGGAGGAATAGCAAGCTGGATGAGAGCATGTCTGGAAGGCAGCATTATGACGCTCCCTTAATTCCCTCCTGCCCTCTCCGGTCTCCATTACTAACAAATCCCACCAGCTCCATTGCTCTTCCCATGGCCAAAACCACTACCAAGTCTCATTCTGACCTTTTAGCAGTCCCCACACCATGCTACTCCCCCACTTGTCTTCCTTTTGTTATAGAGTTCTATAACAGCAGTTCATAATAGATTTTGAAAACTATAACCTGGAGTACCTTATTCCTTTGGTTAAAACTCTCCTGTGGTGTGCCAGTCAGCTCTTGCTCCAGCAAGAATGCCTAACATCCTAACCTTCAGAGGTTTATTTATTTATTTATGCATGTATGTACATAGTAAGAATTGACAGCTGGGCTGTCTCCGCTTTCGGTATTCCCACGGATCTGTTGTGCACCATGGGTCTGACTCTGAGCCTTGGCTGAAGAGGCAGTGAGTATCTGCAGTTTAATCTCTAGTAGTCATCGGACTAATATCCCCAGAAACCTAGACGACTAATGTGAGCATATTTAAGGTCTCCATGTCACATTTGATAATATTCTCTTCATCAAAGTAAATTTTATTCATTGAATATGGGGAGAATCTGTTCTAAACTTATGGAAGGACACTGTAAAAAAAAGATGTAGTCAAGAGTTTAAGTGTATAGTTGTGTTACATGTAAGTGAAATATTGGGCTCTATAATTAAGTCTCCAGAAAATGTCTTCCTCTGGCACTTAAGGGAAAACACAACATTACTAGAGCTGACAAAAAGATTATTTTTCAAGATCTCCTGTGTAAATTGGGAGCATGGGGACCTTGGAAGAGGGTTGAAGGGGAGGGGAGAGTCAGGGAGGTGAGCAGAGAAAAATGTAGAGCTCAATAAAAATCAATTTAAAAAAGATACTTTCCAAGTAAATTTCTTGTCAGCTTTCAATGTTCACTGTTTATGGCATGTCCTGCTTCTCTTTGTATGGTGCTCGAATCTATTAGCACATTCTTAAGGGGCATTTGGCATTCCTCCTTCCTTCTGCCAGAGTGTCCCCTCATATGTCCCTAAAGTTTTGCCTGATTCTGTCCACACTCAATGTTATCTGCTAAGAAATATGTTCTTAGTCTAGGGATGCAGCTCAGATATTGGAGAGCTTGCCTGGAGAGCAGAGAGCCTTGTGTTTGATCTCCAGCACCTCATAACAGTCAAGGAAGGGGTGCACCTTTGTAATCACAGAACACCAGGAGTTCAACATCTCTCTGGTTTAGTGAGTTTGAGGTCAGCTGTTACACAAACGGCCCTGTCTCAAAACCAAAGAAGAAGACACAGAGAGAAAAATAAAGAGAAAGGCAGACAGGCATCCCCCACATACAATGTATAATAGACTAGCATGTGTGACATTCCTTTTTAATCTGTTTTGCTTACTTTTTTTCCTCAGCACTTAACACAACTTACCTTGTGTTCTAAACTTAGTTATATGCCTCTTGTCTGTCTTCTCCGTAACATTACAAGCTGCAGGAAGGTAGCGACCTTGATGTTCCCAGTACACAGTGAAAGCTTAAAATATAATTGCCGTGAAAGAGCAAACTGCATGATTTTCAGGTTCTGCTCGCTGCCTGCTGCTCCACGTGGCCTCTAGAGCCTAGGGAATAGAACAGCCATGGAAGGAGGTAAACACCAGCCCAGGACCAGGTTTTTCTCCTTCACTCTCTATCCTCTGCAGATGAAAAGTATTGATTTCAGAATTTTTTCTCGTATTTTCCCTTCTGTGTAGGTCTTGTCTGGTTTTTAAATTGAAGAATGAAGGCTTAGAGATTTTTTTCTAGGAGTCTCTATCAATTATTGCTGGGTCAATGTTCTGAATTGTTTGTGTATTTGAGCACAAAAATGATTGGCAAGCTTCTAGTATTGAGTGTTGCCAAGTTTCCAAATCCTGTTCTTTTTTTTTTTCTTTAAGTATTTTCTGAGGTGAACAAGTTCACGATCTTGAATGAGGTGGTATCTGCTTGAATGTGTGACGGTTCTTACTCTCAGGGTCAGTCGGTGATTTGGACAGAAAGTAGGTGACCTGGAATCTGAGAGGGATAGTGAATTAATCTGGGCACTCACAGAAACAGGATCTCTGTAACGAGTAGTGCCTGGGAAGGCCTGGAGATGGTCAGATGGCCAGTTTCTACAACATGGAGGCCACCAGCGGGGAAGGATAACCAGCTGCGACTATGCCAAGGCAACAATATCTCATGAGTCAGCCTTGATGAAATATTAGCCACAAGGAAAACAGCACATGCTGATGAAGGGCTGGGGCCGTTTACACAAAAGAGTTCATTGTTGGTTAATACTTTCCAGTGAAGTTGGGAGGAAGAGCTAGGGTTCCAAATCCCGCAGTGAAGGCCAAAGCCGGGAACTGGAATGGCAGCCAAACTATGTCCGGCTGGGAAGTAAGGGAGCCAAGGAGCAGGAGAGCCTGGGGACCATTCTGTACTCATCACCCCAGTGCACATGGAAAGCATGTGTTTCTCTCCGGCACAAAGCATGATTAAGCTGCACATGCTACCGACTTTAGATGTATTGTATTTTAACGCACTGACTGATGTGAAGACTGCTATTGTTTAGGTAGAAAGAACAATCACAAAGTGAGCAGAGATGTGCGGGGTTCAGTCTTAGAGGCAATCTGAGCCACATCTGAACCATATGCAAATGTGCTAATGCTGTTCTGCTAGCTTGGTAATCAGGAGTGAAAACCATGCAAGCTCATGTCAGAGGTGTGTGAGACTGTTCAAGAATAAAAATAAATTAAAAATTCCAATATCTTAAATCTTTTGCCCCATGAACATTAGGTCCAAATTAAAAATCTCCCTTCCCCCAGTGGTGTTCAAGGGTTCCTTTTCTCCTTACCCTTCTCAGTGCTTTTCTTCTGTCCTTTTGAAAACAGCCATTAAAGAGTGTGTAATAAAATTCCATGTGGTTCAAATTGTGTTCAGTGATGTTCAGTAGAGACGAACATGCTTTCATACACCTAATAGATATTCGTCTTCTTTTGAGAAGTATCTATTTAGGTCTTTGGTGCATTTTAAAATCAGACTACTTGCCATTTGGTTTTTTAAACTATTGAGTTAAATTGGTCTCTGTTTAGACCCCCTTATCAGATAGATTACATACTTATATGCACACTATATTTTCAAATATTCTCCCATTCCTTTGTTTGCCTCTTTAAGCTGCTGATTGTTGTTGCCTTGGCTGTGCAGAAACATTTTGGTTTGATATTATTCTATTTGTCTATTTTTGTCTATGGCTCTGGGGTTCTCTCTATAACACTGACACAAGAATTTCCTTTGTCCCTTATGTCTTGTGGTGAAAGTAAATGTCTAGATACTGCATTTATAACTTTAACCCATTTTGGTTGCTTTCTTATGTTGTAAAATGAGGAGTATAATTTCACTCTTCTATTCATGGATATCTAGTTTTCCAAATAATAGTTATCAGAGAGATTTTCCTTTTCCCACAATGTATTCTTACCAAGTTGGTCTCAAACCAGCTGATTTTAACTGTGTGGGTCTGTTTCTCAATGTCTATTCTGTTTCCTTGGTTGATGTGTCTGATTTTATGCCTCTACCGTGGTACTCTGATTATGACATCTTTGTGTTGATTTTGAAATTTTGACACTTTGTTTTATTCTTTTTCTTCGAGATTGATCTGGCTATTTAGAATTATTTTTGGTTTCATGCAAATTGTAAGATTTATTTTTCTATTTCTAGGAAACATGGCACTAATGTCTGAAGGGGTGGCTCAGTAGTTAAGAGCACTCTCCAGTTCCAGAGAATCTGACTGCCCTTCTGGCTTCTGAGGACACTGTATACATATGATGCATGGACATACATTTAGTCAAAACATCAACACACAAAAAATAAGTTAAAAAATCATTTGAATATTGAGAGGTTCCCACAGGAGCTGTAGTATGTAGTATATGATAGTATGAACATTCTGGCAATATTTTTTTTAGTCCTTAAACTCAAGCTACTTTTCTATATTCATTATCTTTTAAGCACAGTCTACATGATGGGCATTTTCCTAAGGAGCTTAAGGGATTAAACATACTGAGCAAAGGGCTGGAGAGATAGCTCAAAAATAATGAGCACTGACTGTTCTTTCAGAGGACTCAGTCTTGATTTCCAGGTACATGTGTGGTCCACAGAGCTGTATGTCAGGAAAACATCCATATACATAAAAGAAAATAATAAATTTGAAAATTATACCAAGCAAGACATGACTGGTATTACAGGTGTGAGAATAATATCCACTTGCCTATGTTTGCTTTTTTATTTACTTTTTAAGACATACTTATTTTTTATCCGTGTGTATGCATGTAATCCTGAATGAGAAGATGAGCATCCCATGTACACAGGAGCCCAAGAAGGCCAGTTCAGGGTGTTGGATCTGTGGGAACTGGATCCTACAAGCCAGCTGTGAACTGCTTTGTGTGTTCTTGAAAATGACCCTGAGTCATCTGTTAGAATAGTAGCAAGTTTTCTTAACCATGGAACTATCTCTCTGGGCCCGTTTTGCTCATTTTCTTTTTGAGATAGCATTTCAGGTATCCCAGAATGGTCTTGAATTTGCTATATTCCTCCTGCTGGTCTTAAACTTCTTAACCTCCTCTCTCTGCCTCCTGAGTACTGTAACTGTCTATGTTTTTTTTTTAATAAGAAAGATAATTCTTTCAATAAGGAAGATAATTATGACCTTTTCTTACTGAAGTAGGCAGAAAAATATTTCACCCCCATTTTATGGATCTGTATGTGAGAGTTAAATAATTTGGTCTAAATTGAAGGTTGATGGTTGGCTAACTCTGACTTCAGTATGCTTTTATCAGACAAAGTGTATCTTCTGTGGATAAGAGATAATACACAGTATACAGCCAATGCTCAAAGTACCCTCTGATTAGAAAGCTGGAACCCTGCTTGCTAAAATTCAATAAGAATGTTTAAATGCCAAGTGCTGAAATATAAACATTGCTCTGGAATTCAAACATAAAATATGATTTTTCTTTATAAAAATATCTTTTCTCATACAATATACCTGGATTATAGTTTCTCCTCCTCTCATTCTCCCAGTTCCTTTCACCTCTCCTTGTGATCCACTTCTCTTCTCTCTCTCATTATAAAAGAATAAGTTTCTAAGAAATAGCAACCAAAGAGGACAAAAAAATACAAGATGAAACAAAAAGTTATATATCAAAGTTGGACATGGCAAGCCAACACGAGGAAAAGAGTCCCCAAAACAGGCACAGGAGTCAGAGATGTGATCAAACTGGACTCTCTGAATGTTGCCAACAGTGGGGTCTGACTGAGAAGCCAATGATAATGGCACTGGGATTTGTCTTTACTGCATGTACTGACCTTTTGGGATCCGAGTCTATTTGGATGCACACCTTCTTAAGCCTGTAGGGAGGAAGGTCTTGGACTTCCCATAGGGCAGGGTACTCTGCCCTCTCTTAGGACTGGAGTGGGAGGGAGGAGCAGGAAGGAAATGGGAGGAGGGAAGGAAGTAGAAATTTTGAATGGTATTATTTATAAAGCAATAAAAATTAAAAAACAAAGAAGTCAGCGATCCACTTGTTCTCACAGCCAGGAATCCTATAAAACACTAAACTAATACCTAGAATATATACACAGATGACCAGGGACAGACACATGTAGGCCCTGTGCTCGTTGTTTTAGTCTCTGTGTGTTCAGATGCACTTGGTTTAGTTGATTCAGAGGGCCTTGGTTTTCTGGTATCCTCTATCTCCTTTGGCTCTTAAAATCCTTCAGTCTCCTTTTTCTCAAGATTCCCTGAGCTCTGAGGGGAGGGATCTGATGGAGACCTCACATTTAGACTCTCTCTCTCTCTCTCTCTCTCTCTCTCTCTCTCTCTCTCTCTGTAATGTCTTGTATGTCTCTCTGCATCTGTTCCCATCTGTTGCCAGAGGAAGCCTCTCTTATAAAGACTGGATTAGGAACAGATTTATGCATATAGCAGAATATCATTAGGAGACAATTTATTGATATATATTTAAATTTATCTATATCATCTATCTATCATCTCTCTCTCTCTCTCTCTCTCTCTATCTATCTATCTATCTATCGATCATCTATCATCTATCTATCTACCATCTATCTGTCTATATATCAGTTGTGTATGTATTTACCCTAGGTCTCTGGTCCTTTGTCACCCAAGCAGTATGTGGAATAGCTTCCAGACAATGCAAACCCTGCTGTGAATTTGTGGAGATCAACGCTTTGTCTTAGTGTTAGACTGGGTTGTTTGGGGATTCTCTTGGAATCCCCCCACTTCTCGGCCAACAACTCAGTTGAATTCAACACAGTTCAGCCACTGGAAGCCTCACATGACTAGAACAAATAACCAGTAGCAACTCCTTATCTCCTATTTCTCGGAACCCTCATTAGCCTCACCTTTATAGATTCCCAAAAGTTTCTACTGCAGTAAGTTCCCACACCACTATTCCTGCTGTCTCTCACTCCATCTACCTCATCTCTCCACATAAATAATCATCCCATCCACACTCATCCACAGTCCACCCATAAAGTCTATTCTATTTTGTCCTCCCAGGCAGATCCAATTGTCTCCCTAGACCACTCCTCTTTGCTTAACCTTTCTAAGTCTATGAATTGTAGCTTGGTTATCATTTCTTAATGGCCAATATTCACATGTAAGTGAATACATATCAAATTTTTCTTTCGGGTCAAGGTTATCTCACTCAGGATGATTTTTTTCTAGTTCTACCCATTTGCTGCAAATCTCATGATTTAAGGTTTTTTTTTGTTTGTTTGTTTGTTTTTTAAGAGCAGTATGCCATTGAGTAAATGTACCACATTTTCTTTATCTGTTCTTCAGTTCAGGGACATCTGTTGACCAGGATTTCTGTCCAACCAGGTCTCATAGTCATTAAGTCCCAAAGAAACACACAGAGGTCTACATTAATTATAAACTCACAGGCTATTAGCCCAGGCTTCTTATTAACTCTTATAACTTATATTGTCTTATAACTCTTGTTTGTGTTAGCCGCATCGCTTGGTACCTTTTTTGGCGAGCCAGTCACATCTGTCTTGCTTTATGTCTGACCTCCTCTCTATTTGGTTGATGACTGCAGACTGAAACTTACCTCTTTCCAGAATTCTTATTGCTCCACTCTACTTCCTACCCAGTTGTCCCACCTATACTTTCTGCCTGGCTACTGGCCAATCAGTGTTTATTTAAAATCCAGTGACAGGGTACAGACAATTGTTCCACAGTAGACATCTAGATTGTTTCCAGTTTCTGGCTATTATGGATAGAGTCACATTGAACATGATTAAGCAAGTATCCCAGTGGTAGTATGGAAGATACTTTGGGTATGTGCCCAAGAGTGATATAGTTGAGTCTTGAGGTAGAATGATTCCCAATTTTTCTGAGAAAACAACATATTGGTTTCTATAATAGCCATGCAAGTTTGCTCTCCCACCACCAATGGAGGAATGTTTCCCTTGCTCAACAGCTGTCACTTGTGTTATTGATTTTTGCCATTCTGACAGTTGTCAGATGGAATCTCAGAGTTATTTCTCTAATGTTCCAGGATGTTGAACATTTCTTTAAGTGCTTCTCAGCCACTTGAAGTTTATCTCTTGAGAATACTTTGTTTAAATCTGTACTTAATTTTTTTAAAATTGGATTATTTGACTTGTTGATTTCTAGTTTATTCAGTAATTTATATAGTTTGGATTATAGTCCACTATCAAACTTGAAGTTGGTGAAACATTATTTTCAATTCTGTAGGTTGACATTTTGTCCTGTTGATGCTGTCTTCTGCCTTAGAGATTTTCAGTTTCATGAGGTCCCATTTATTAATTGTTGATCTCAGTGCCTGTGCTATCAGTTCTCTGTTCAGGAAACTGTCTTCTGTGCCAATGCATTCAAAGTTATTCTCCACTTTTCCTTCTTCTAGATTCAGGGTATCTAGTTTTGTGTTGAGGACTTTTATTCACTTGAATTTCTGTTTTGTGCACGGTAATAAATATGGGTTTATTTGCAGTCTTCTACATACCGACATGTAATTTGACAAACACCATTTGATAAAGATGCCGTCTTTTTTCCAATGTGTATTTTTGGCTTCTGTATAAAAAAATTAGGTTTCCATAGGTGTGTGGATTTATATGTCAGTTCTCAATTCCATCCCATTGATCAACATGTCTGGTTTTATGGCAATACCCTGCAGATTTTTATTACTATAGCTCCATAGTACAACCTGAAATTGGTAATTAGGAGATCTCCAGAAGCTCTTTCGTTGTTCAGGACTACTTTGACTATCCTGGAGTTTTTGTTGTTCCATGTGAAGTTGAGAATTGTCTTTTCAATGTCTGTGAAATTATGTTGGAATTTTGATGGGGATTGCATTGAATCTGTAGATTGCTTTTGTTAGGATGGTCATTATTACTATTTTAATTTTACCAATCCATGAGCATAGAAGATTTTTTTTTTACCTTCTAATACTTTCTTCAATTTCTTACTTCAAAGACTTAGAGTTTTAATTATGTGTCTTTCACTTGCTTGCTTAGAGTTACCCCATATATATCTTGTTTATATTATTTGTGGCTATTGTCCTTGATTTCTTTCTCAACCTGTTTTTCATTTGTATATAGGAGAGCTACTAATTTTTTCGAGTTACTCTTATATTCAGCTACTTTGCTAAAAGTGTTGATCAGTTGTGGGAGTTCTCTGGTGGAATTTGTTAAGGCCACTTATGTATAATTTCATGTCATCTGCAAATAACAGTACTTGTTTCTTCCTTTCCAATTTGTATCCCCTTGATCTCCTTCAGTTGTTTTATTACTCTAGCTAAAACTTCAAGCGCTATTTCCAATAGATTCGGAGAGAGTTAGCAAATTTGTCTTGTTTCTGATTTTGGTGGAATTGCTTTGAGTTTTTCACCTTTTAATTTGACATGGGATATAGGTTTTCTGTAAATTACCTTTCTTATATTTAGGTATGTTCCATATACCCTTAATCTCTCCAGGAAATTAATAATAAAGGGGTGTTGGATTTTATCAAAGGCCATTATTTTGCATTTAATGAGCTGATCTTGCAGGTTTTTTCTTTCACTTTGTTAATATGGTGGATTATATTGTCTAATTTTCATATGTTGAAGCATCCCTACATACAGGTGGAATAAAGCCTACTTGATCACAGGGGATGATCTTTTTGATGTGCTCTTGGATTTGTTTTCTATTTTGTTTAGTATTTTTTCATCAATGTTCATGAGAGAAGTTGGTCAGTAATTCTCTTTCTCTATTGAATTTTTGTGTGGCTTCAGTTTCAGGGTGACTGAGGTATTATAAAATGAATTGAGCAGTGTTCCTTTTGTTTCTGTTTTGTGGAATAATTTGAGGAGTATAACTGTTAACTCTTCTTTGAAAGTATAGTAGAATTCTTTGCTAAAACCATGTGGCCCTGGGCTTTATTTTTAGGTGGGAGACTTTTAATGCTTTTAATGACTACTTCGGTTTCACTTCTCTAAATGACACAAGTATATTTAAGTTCTTTATCTGATCTTGATTTAACTTTGGTAAATGGTACTTATTGAGAAAATTATTTCTTTCAGATTTTCCAATTTGGTCGAGTACAGGTTTGTTTTTGTTTTTTGCTTGTTTGTTTGTTTTGAGACACAGTTGTCCTTTGTGTCTCTGGCTATCCCAGAGCTTGTTTAGCAGGCTGGCCTCCTACTCACAGAGCTGCCTCTAGAGAGCTAGGATTAAAGGCATAGGCCACCGCTGCCTGGAGAGTACCGGTTTTTAAAGTATGTCCTTAAGATTGTCTGGATTGCCTCAGTATCTGTTATTATGTTTCCCCCTTTTGTTTCTTCTTTTGTTAGTTTGGATAAAAGTCTTTCTGTCTTGTCCCTTTTCTCAAAGAGCCAATTGTTTGTTTTATTGATTCTTTGAATTATTCTCTTGGTTTCTATTTTATTGATTTCAGCCCTCAGTTTCATTATTTCTCCTCATTTTCTCCTCTTGGGTTTGCTTATATCTTTTTGCTCTAGAGCTTTCAGGTGTGCTGTTAAGTTGCTAGCATGAGATCACTCAATTTTGTTGTTGGTGTTTTTGGTTTTTCAAGACCGAGTTTCTCTGTGTGACAGCCCTAGCTGTCCATCCTGGAACTAGCTCTGTAGACCAAGCTGGCCTTGAACTTTCAGAGTTCCTCCTGCCTCTGCCTCCTAAGTGCTGGGATTAACGGCCCATGTCACCACAGCCCAGCTTTTTTTTTTTTTTAAATGTAAGCACTTAGTGCTAAACTTTTCTCTTAACACTGTTTTCATTGTGTCCCATAAATTTGGGTATGTTGTGTATTCATTGAATTCAAGAAAGTCTTTAACTTGTTTCTTATTTGTGCATTGACTCATTTTTTCATTCTGTAGGAGTTCAGTTTTCACGAGTTTTGTAAGCTTTCTGCTGTTTCTGTTGTTGATATCCAGTTTCGACCCATGATCATTTGATAAGATGCAAGGGCTTATTTTACTTTTTCTGTATCTGCTGAGACTTACTTTGTGACTGAGTATTTGGTTAACTTTGGAGAAAGTTCCATGAGGTACAGAGAGGAAGATATGTATGTGTTTTGTTGAAATGTTCTGTAAATATCTGTTCGGTCTATTTTGTTTGCAATGTCTGTTAGCACCAGTATCTCTGTTTAGTTTTTGTCTGGATGACCTGCCCATTAGTGAGAGTGAGATATTGAAGTCTCCAAATATCAGTGCGTGAGAGTCAAAATGTAATTTGAACTGTAATAGTGCTTAAAAAAAAAATTGGGTACCTTTGTGTTTGAGTCATAGATGTTAAGAATTGAAATATCATCTTGTTGGATTTTTCCTTTCATGAGTATGAAGTGTTCCTTCCTATCTCTTTCTACTAGTTTTGGTTTGAAGTTTATTTTGTTAGATATTACAGTAGCTACAACAACTTACTTCTTAGGTTCATTTGCTTGGAAATTTTTCTAACCTTTTATCTTGAGGTAATGCTTATCCTTGATGTTGAGGAATGTTTCTTATATGCAGCATTAGGATAAATCCTGTTTTATTTAAATCTATTCTATTAGTCTATGTCTTTTTTTTCTGGGGAATTGAGACCATTGATATTGAGAGATATCAGTGACTAGTGACTTGATTCATTTGCTCTTGGTGGTGCTAGCGGCTTGTGTATGTGTGTGTGTGTGTGTGTGTTTGTGTGCACACATACTTTCTCCTTTTAATTTTGCTACTGTGAGATTTTTTTATTTCTTGTGTTTCTGTGGGTGTAGTAAACCTCCTTAGATCGGAGTTTTCATTCTAGAACTTTCTGTGGAACTGGATTTGTAGATATTGTATGATAAGCTAAGTATGGGCAGGTCACCCAAAGGAAGTTCTTTACTTCCAGCCATTATCACCTGCGAGAGTAGAACTTGGCCATCAGTAAATCTAATAAGAGGCCTGAGTCCCAGTAGTTTACCCTGAGGCAATACCTGGTTGCAGGAGGAACCACAAGCTGAGATTACCTAACACCACTCAAAAACAGATTAGCCAAATGAAATGCCTAACATTCCAACTGCTGTAGATAGGACCACCTACCAGTACACCCTCACAAGGACACCCCTAGACAAATGTCAGCCAATCAGGGGTTCTAAAACCTCAGAAACCCCTCACCCTCACCTTTACTACTATAAAAATCCAATTCTAATTGAGCTCAGGGCTCTCTGCTTATTCCAATATGTTGGACATGCGGAGAGACCGAGTTTGCAAACTTGATTAAAATAAAGGCTCTTTGCTTTTACATACGGGACTTGGTCTCTTTGTTGGCTTTTGCAGGGACTTCGTGGATTTGGGCATAACAGATACATAGTGTTTAAATTTGACTTTTTCATGGGATATCTTATTTTCTCCAGCTATGGTGACTGAATGTTTTGTTTTATATAGCAGTTTGAGCTGGCATCTGTGGTCTCTTAGAGTCTGTAGTACATCTTTTCAGGCCCTGCTGGCTTTTAGAGTCACCATTGAGAAGTGAGGTATAATTCTAACAGATCTGCCTTTATATGTTATTTGTTCTTTTTACCTTGAAGGCTTTAATATTCTGTAATAATTACCTAAATTATTCTATTATAAACAAAAACTTGGGAGTCAGAAAGCGGGTTAAAATCTGTTGATCAAAGAAGTAACAGAGAAGCGACCAGTGACCTTCTCTCTCTCTTTCTTGGATTCAAACTCCTCATGAATTTTTCTAAGCCCCTCCCAACTATTGCTGTGTGTCTCTATATGTCCTGGGTCTTCCAAAATCTCTATGATTGATTTTGGTCAACTAGTAGTTATTTTCTCCCTGTGATTCAAGGTAAATATTACTGGCTGTCTCTGGAGTGTCAAAGTGTGATAAAAATTTCTCACAAAATATTGTTCTGTATGTTTAGTGTTTTAATTATCATGTGGTGTGTGGACTTCTTTTCTGGCCTCATCTATTTGGTGTTCTGTATGTGTCTTGTTCCTTTATAGGTCTCCTCTTATTTATGTTAGGAAAATTTTCTATAATTTATAAAAAAATATTTTCTGGGTATTTGATCTGGGATTCTTGTCCTTCTTATTATTCTTAGGTTTGGTCTTTCCATAGTGTTCGAATTTTCCTGGAGGTTTTGTGTCAGGAATATTTTAGGTTTAACATGTCCTTTGTCCTATGTATCCATTTCTTCTATCATGTCTTCAATACCTGAGAGTCTCTCTTCCATCTCTTATATTCTTTTTGTTGATGCTTGCCTCTATAGTGCCTGCTCAAATACCTGAATTTTCATTTCCAGAATCCCCTTAGTTTGCATTTTCTTTATTGATTCTATTTTCAATTTCAGGTCCTGAACAATTTTATTCTCTTCCTTCAGCTGTGGGCTTGTGTTTTCCTGGATTTCTTTAAGGGATTTATTCAGGTCCTTTCTAAGGACCTGTATCATATCCATGAAATTTGTTTTAAGGTCTTTTTGCTCTGTTTCAGCTATGTTGAAATATCCTGGACTTGCTGCATGAGGATATCTTGGCTCTAGTGGAGACATATTGCCCTGGGTGCTATTGCATGTTTTGACTCTGGCATCTGGGTTGGAGATGATTCCAGTTGTAGGTGTTGATATCTGGATTTGTTGGGTGGATGCTTTGTTCCTTGCCTTCTGTTTCGTCTCTGGATTTATGGAGAGTGTGATGGGTGTGTGTTATCTGCTTTTCTGAACTGCTTAGCTGGTGTGTCCACAGGGTCTGCTCATCTTGGAGGCTGGGACATTGTGTGGAGCACCGCAGTTTCTGCCATGACAGACTAGAAGCTAAGAGACAGACAGAAAGGGACCTGTTGCATGATATAGACAAATGCACTCCTGACACACACTAACTTCTCCCAGCTAGATCACACTTCTGAGGTTTTTACCACATTTTAAAATAATGCCTAAAGCTGGAAACCAAACCTCCACTCCACTGACCTTTTGCAAAGACATTTCATATTTAAACCATAATATTAATCTCAAATGAAAAATACATCTAGGTCATAACCAAGATGTATCAAAAATTCCACCTTTGTCTGAAAGTCTATGGTCAAAGACTGCCCTAAAACAAGTTAAACCCTTAACGGTAAACCCCTTCAAACCTAAAAAGTAAGTTAAATTCCTCCACCGGACAATGACACTAAGTATCCATGTGCAAGAAGGGAGGAACACGAGAAGAGTCATGGCTGAATCAAAGCTGAATTAGAAGGACAAACACTAAATCCTATGGCTCCATGACTGTCCTCTGGGCCATGTGACACATGATGAGAATTTCCAAGGTTTAGGAAGCCCCATTCCTCTACCCTTGATGGTTTTTGTAGTGTGTGTTCCAAATTTCTGTCATTTTCACCTCTTAGATTCTCGATCATGTCTAGAATTTCACCCTCACGGCTCCACACATTGTCTTCTTAGGAATCTCCTGCAGGAACCAGAAGCTATCCCACATTGTACTATCTCTCACATTTTCCTTTAAAATTTTAGTTTAAGTCTCCATGACTCCACAGCTGAATTTTAGTATGGGTGCAAAACTGGCATCAGTGGTAGATATCAGAGTTTGTGGACTGTCACTCTGGACCATGGTTGTTTTGTCGACAAGAGTTCTGGGGTGGAAACTGTTGCAGGGGATCAGGCTAATTCCTGAGATGCCTTCAAAGCATCTCTCCTATTGTAATAACACCAAGAACTTGGTTGCTTTGTGCTGGTGTAGATCTTTTCAGAAACTTTGCCTTCCATAGCCTGAATTTTATATCAGCTTTCTGACCAGACTTCATATTTTAAGTTTTTTTTCCCCTCTGCTTAAAAAGCTTCTCACTTTGATTGTAAGTGAGCCAGTCTTACAATACTTAGCAAAGCATGTCATAGCTTAAAAGTCTTGGAATTTCTTGTACTTACTTAATTATCCACCTTTAAATTCAGCCTTCCCTAGTGTCTCAGGACCTTGATGTAATGCCTCTTGCCAGAATATAAAATGAAGGATCTCTCATCCAGGTACATGAAGATTCCTTGTTCCTGTCTGAAACCTCATGAACTTCACCTCACTGCCTGTATTTTCATCAGCATTTTGATCTTCTGTGCCCACACCAGTATCACTGCTTAAGCTGTGCTATAGCTAACTAAGTCTGTATAACCCATATCTCTAAAGCTGTTTCAGAGGCTGCTGGACCAAGTGGTCAGGTAGTCATAGCAATGACTCATGTATCTGTTGTCAATTTTCTGTATTAGTCATGTTTTGCATTCCTATGACAAAACAGTACACATAAACCACTCGAGGGGAGAGGGATTTGTTTGGATTGTAACTTAGGCAGAACATTGTATGGCTATGGGAGTGTGTGGTAGAAGTTTTTAAAGTCAAGATAGACAGAAGCGGGGGAAAAGATAGGGAGGGAGAGAGGGAGAGAGAGGCAGGCAGATACAGAGAGGGACAGAGAGATATAGAGACAGAGAGACATAGACAGACAGACAGACAGACAGACAGGAACTAGGGACTGTATGTCTCAGTAAATGTCCCATTGATGTGAAGAGAAACCATGACCACAGTGACTCTTATAAAGGAAACCATTTAAATGAGGTTTGCTTACATTTCAGAGATTTATTCCATTATCATCATGTCTGGAAGCATGGTGTTACTCAGGCAGACATGGTACAAAAGAAGGAGCCAAGAGTCTTACATCTGAATCAGCACACAGCAGGAATGAGAGAGATTCTGGAACAAGCTTGAGCAATAAATTCTTCAAAGCCCCTTAGTGACACACTTCCCTCAACAAGGCCTTATCTTCTCATAGTGCAGTTCCTGATGACCAAGCATTCAAATCTATCAGCCTATGAGGGGCCATTTCTATTCATGTCACCATACTATGTGTAGCCCTCCAAAGCTCAAAATCAACTTCTTCCAGTTAATCTTCACTTCCTGAAGTTTGTATCACTTCCCACTTCCTGCCACTAACAAGGATCAAATATCCAATGCATTATCCTATTGGGGAAATTTAATTTGCAAACCACGATAATCTCCATATTAAATGCCCAAAACAAATAAACAGGTTGTTAAGTGTGACTGAAACAGAATTTAATCCCCTCATCATTTATGCTTTATTGCTCATATTTTTTCTTCTCGGACTCATCTTATTTATCCAATTTCCCCTTATCAAAAGATATCATCCCTCAGAAGATAGAGAAATGAGCTTCAAAGAATAAGAGAGTGTCAGTTTCAAGATTTCTTGAGATACACCTTTCTGGAGGCTATTCACTTCCTGTTCACGCACTGGAATCAGAGCATGTTATTAGGTAGTTTCATTTAAATGGAACTCTTCACATTATGAATATATGGGACTATAACAGTATTAAATGCAACTTATATACTTGTATTCCATAAGGTTTGAAATAATAATATCTCTAGTTTAACATTAAATCTAAAAAATATCACTTTCTCTGGAGATAAAGAAATGGTATCCTAAGTCCAAGGGGAAATTACTTTATAGAGCTATGTAATTTAATTGGATTTATTTTTTTATAATGTGTGACACAAAAGGTTAATATTAAGAACTGAATTCCTTGGAGAATTCACTAATGATTAGTTTTACTTTACAAATTATTTTGCCATACTGTGTTCTTTTCCAGGGGCTAGTTAGAGATGAAATTTAGACATAAGAATGAGAAAAAGTAATATCACTTAATGTGTAATAAAATACCCATATTTAAATGTTATTGGAGGCATAAACGAAACCATTATTTTATGTATTTTATGTCTTCTGTTTTAATACATTTCCTAAGTTTCAGAACGTTTTCAAGTTCTAGTGCCCTGAAGCCCACATTCAACTTTGAAAGTGTTACTGACAGCAATGACAACTCATGTGGTCTCCTTTGACATGAAGGCGTACAGTTAAATGAAATATTTGAGACATATCATCTCACAACAACGGTATTAATTGACATTTATTCTTCAAGCATTTTAGCTTGTTTTGTGGGTTATAGAAAGAGGCAAAAGTCCTCCAAGGTGTTTTTTTGTTCCAAGCAAAGAGATGAGAATTCAAAATATTGTATGCTATTGGGAAACAAAGTAGAAGTCAATTTCACATGACAGGAGATCTTAATTATTGATAAATTTTACCCAAGGATGTTTCGTGAGCATTGATATAGGAAAAAATGTTGGACATAGAAGGACAGAGGCTGAATCCAGGAATTGGTTATGTGAATAGATGAAGAATATCCACATGAATGTGCAAATTGACATTAGTGTCCAAAATTCTCATTAAAGGTAGACCCTGAGTGTATAGTGTATAGTGTATAGAAATATTGCACACTGAACTGCCTACATTTAAATCCTTCTGGTCCAACAGTACTATGTATGTGACCTTGGTCATGTTATCAAATGTCTGTTCTTCAGCTTCCTGTACAATAAAACTGAAATAACAGTAATATTTATTAATAATAAACTGAAATGTTTCAATAATTAGTTAATATATAAATAAAGGGCATGAAAATGATTTGAGTACACAGTATTGTAAGTGTGTATACTATTTATATAATATATACATGGATTTGCATATTTAAAACTAAGAAATAAGCATGTGAGTATATAAGAATTAATACCCTATATGTACATGTATTAATTCTCTATATACATGCATTATATAAAGAATGTTTCAAGTGTTAAGTTGTAGCTCTCTAATAATTATAGTCAATGCTTTTTCAGCCCTAGGATGATGAATATTCAGGGTGAACGACAATGGTGCATGAATGCATGTGTAAATGTGCACATACTCATATGAACACAGTTGAAACATAGACTCACACACACAGACACACACACAAATGCAGACAAAAGGAAAATTTAATGCTGAAAACTGCTCTGAGATTCTTCCTGTTTTGGTCTTGAAAGCCACCCAATGGCTTATATATCTTTTCATATTTCTAGAATTTCTGAAAGCGAGTTCCACAGTCACTGAAAAGACTGAGTCATCAGCTGGTGGGATGCCAGGTTCTGCTCTCTAAGAGATTCTTTCTGTTTTATTGCTGTCTGTGAGCTTTGCCATCTTTCCGAAGTTATTCCTCTCCAGCTTGTGTTAGTTTCGACTAAACTAGGCTATAGAGTTTAAAATAGCAAGTACTTATTTCATATCAGGCTGGATTCATTGTGCAGAGTGAAAACTAATTTAGGCTTTCACTGTATATGTATTTGCTATGAATGTGTGAAGCAGAAGTTTCATATTTTATTTATAATTTGTTATGAAGAAAGGCCTGATTCAAAATATAAATATAGTCACAGAAACATTGTTCACGAATGATATCTGATTTCTTCTGACATTTTGTTTCTATGAAAGAATGCTGGTGTCATTTAAAAAAATGTTATATGTATTTTTAGAACCAAACCCAGAGAACAAATTATTTAGGTTTCTCCTCAACTTTAGTTATTCTTTATATTGTTCTTGACTGTCTAGGCTCCCTCTGGTGGGTAACGCAGGATTAGAAAACTCTTAATTTGGCCTCCGCTTTCTTTCCTAAGTCCTATATTTGCATGCCTAATTTAAAATCTTATACCTGAGTGATCTACTCTTTGAAGTTCTGTTTATTGTCTATCACGGTATCAGTGTAGACATTCCCTTACCATAATTTTTGAAACATTAACACTAATACAAAGGAGCTTCTGTATGTTAATAATTTATATGTAATGAATACACTGAGATTTCCTGGCCTACGAAACAATTCACATGTCATAGACTGATACTCCCGAATTATCTCATATTAGGATTTGCATTGCTGTGGGGGAAAAGGTTGATGGTACTGAGGCGGGAAGGAAGGAAGGAAGGACAGAGGGAAAGAAGGGAGGAAGGGAGGGAGGAAAGAAGGAAGGAAGGCAGACTCAGAGGTTTTATTGCATCATCTCAGAGAAGCTGGGCCATGATCACATGATTACAGCAGGGAAACATCAGAATAGTGGCAAGCCTGTTCTGGGAACCAAGGACTCCAGTGACCGCTTCCTTCACTCAGGCCACATCCGTCCCTGCCCTCGCCCCCCGCACAATATTCTGTTCAAGACTTTTATTATCACTAGGGTCAACTAATATTAGGCTATAGCCCCATGTAGCTGCCTAGGGAAGGCATCACAGGTACACTCTGAGTGCTTTTCTCTAGCATCCTTGGCATTTCTTGGTCCAATCAAGCTTACGGTGGCAATTAACCACTAGATTTTTCTTCATAAATACCTAGCACACTTATTTTCTACTTTAAAGAACAAAATGATAGAATTGGCTTTATTATTTTGGGGCCATGCCCAGAAATACCCTGATAATCATGCAACATTTTGCACCTAATATTAGAGAAGGAAGCTTGCCCTGGCCTTTCCTATTCATTGCTTTCATTTTTAAGGGTTGGAATGGATCAGATTTGAAAAAAGAAAGCCAAAAGGTACTATTAGATCTGGACTCTTAAGGAAGCCAGATCGTGTAACTTCTTAGGTAACCCCACTGATTTTGGAAAACAGTGGCTTCCTATTGCTCTGACTTTTCTTTCTTTGTAATTCAGGGTAAAGAGCCCACCACTCTCCAGGCTACAGATTAAATAAAGTAAGTTTTGGAAACAAGTAAGCCAAGAGTTCTCATCCAGAGGAAATGAAACTGCTTACCTATAAAGTGACCTTGAGCAATAAACAGACAGAACAGGGAAAGCACTGTACACTTTTACGAAGCAAACACATACTTCCGCTCTATGTAGAGGGGTCTTTGACTTCAAACTATGTCATTCATCCATCCCCTGCTGAAATAGCTAATGAACTGTCAAGGTTTGAAGCTTTGCAGCTGATAGGATCATAAAGACAAAAATACCATCACCAACACACAGAAGAGAAAGGGAGAGGGAGGGAAAGAACAAGGGAGGATCGGAAGGGTTTTCCCCATCAAAAGTTCAAGAAACATAATCCGAAAAATGGGATGAGTATGTCAAATTCTTTTAAAGTTTTAAAATCGGAAAATTATCTGACTCTAGCACAGACTGGAAACTGGAAATTAGCCATGTGAATGTGAATGTGAATGAATGAAATCACAGGACAATGTTCTGGGATTCAAGTCAACGTATAAGATGTTAGTCAGAAAAATAAAGTGAGTCTTTTGTAGCAAATAAGACAAAAGTATTTGCTTGTTAGCAGTATGATGTCTATGAAGAGTCCCCGAGAAAGTGAGTGGAAACTGTAATATGAGGAAAATAGTATGAAAAACGGTTCAGTCATGTGAACAATGGAAAAATCAATAACTGCCAGGAGTAATAATTAGCTCTTAGTGTGTGCTCTATTTTGTTCTCAGTACTGCAAGAGGACAATGCAAAGAATAAATAATATGCTCTCCATTAAGAAAATTATAAGGGTTTACTTTAAAAAAAGAAAAATGAGAAAGAACTAAAAGGAATAAAGGAAGGAGGGAAGAAAGGAAGGAAGGAATGAAGGAATGTAGGAAGGAAGGAGGGAGGGTGGGAGGGAGGAAAGATTCCCATTGTCTCATGTGTAGAGACATGAAATATTTCTTAAGAGAGGGCACAGGTATAGTTCGGAACTTTATGTGCCTGTGTTATGTGCATGTCCTGAATTCAATTCCCAGCATACACAGATCAAAAAATTTTATACAAAAAATTAGTAAATGTTAATTTTTCATAAATCACCTTGTATACTTGGAAACTAATATGCCCTGAGATAGAATATAAATGAAAACTATCAATATCCTTCAAAAATAAAAGAAAAAACAATAACAATAAACTTTTTGTCTCAAACAAACATTATAAAGACAAATGAGAGACTAGAAAAATACTGTGGATTACAGGCAACAAAAATTTGTGCTTATCATATGAAGACCTGATGACCAATGAAAGAAATGTTGCGGTTTCTAACAGAAAAACTGGTAGCTTTGCCAATGGCTTATTTAGTTATTATATTCTGATGACCAAAATTTTCTTTATAGCATATTAGGTTCACAAACTATAAAAATTGGCAATGAAAATATTATAGCAAGTGAATAAATATAGATGCACTCAGTGTTGCTGAAGAAGTAACTGGGTAGACTGTCTTATACACTTCTGGTCAAAGTTTAAATGAAGGTATTATTTCTTTAAAACAGAATTCTAAGAGCATAATTATATATTAATGGATATTTGCTTATCTTTGCATGGTTTAATGGGAAAATAACCAAGAACTTCAATTATCAATTATAAAGAACTATGTAAACCACTTTTGTTGACTGTAGAAAATGTGACACTATGCCACTAGTTTTTGAACACTGTAATGATTTCTCTGTCATATTGATTTAATAAAACAGTGATTGTCCAGTAGCCAGGCAGGAAGCATAGGTAGGACAACCAGACTAAGAATTCTGGGAAGAGGAAAGGCAGAGAGATGCCGTCACCAGCCAGATGTAGAGGAGGAAGATGAGAACGCCTCACTGAGAAAAGGTACCAAGTCATGTGGCTAAAGATTGACAAGAGTTATGGGTTAATTTAAGCTCTAAGAGTTAGTTAATAAGAAGTCTGAGCACACAGGTGCTTGCACTTATTATAAACTACCTGCCCTGAATTCACCACTTTCTTTATTCCATTTTTAATCCATTTATAAATGCAGTTACTTCCTTGACCAAAATATCACAAGAATGATTGCTAGGAAACATGCTAAAATTCTTCTCTGAAACTTCTTGAGTAAATCCCAGAAATTTCAAATCATTGTCAGAGCCATTGTCTTTTAGGTTCCTACTAACAGGCTGTATTTAAGCAGTGCTTAAAGCATTCTACTGCTTCAAATACAAAGTACCAAAGTCTAGATTCCTCTGAACAAAAACATGGTCAGGCCTATCACAGCAATGCCCCAGTCCCTGGTACCAACTTCTGTTTTAGTTAGGACTTTTACTGGTGTAAAGAGACACCATAACCAGGGCAGCTATTATAAAGAAAACATTTATTTGAGGTGACTGTCTTATAGCTTCAGAGATTCTGTCCAATATAATCATGAAGGGGAGCATGACAGCACCCAATCTTACATGGTGCTAGTCTTGCATGCCTTTATTTTGAAGGCAATAGGAAGTTGACTGATGGTCACACTGAGAGAAGCTTGAGAAAAAGAGACCCAGAGTCCAACCTCACAGTGACACACTTTCTCCAACAAGGCCACACCTCCTTTTAGTGCCAGTCCATTCATGGACCATTTTCTTTCAAACAACCACAGTACCTTTTAGCACAGTGAAAGCTATCCAGCAGAGATGAAGATTCCAGATTAGTACCGACTTGATAATTCCAGGTTGGATGATAGAAGCATGTGTTATCATCAGCAATGGGGTTATGCTTCCAGTTTCTGGAGGGCATCCAACAGCACTGAAAATAGCTGCAAGATTCATGGCAACACAGCCCTGGCCCGTCCCATGGTGGATTGGAGATCATATCAGATGGGAAATAGATGGATATGCCATGCAGAGAGAACTTGGGCATAGAGTTTATTTATGAAGCCGATTATGGAGTAAAGAGAAAAATATAGAGAGAGGAGAATGAGTAGAGAAAGGCAGGAAAGTAGGGAGGCAGTTACCTCTTCAGAAGAGGGATGGGCAAAGAGAGAGTAGAAGATGGACAGACGGCAGGAGATCAGGAGATCAGCTTGCCTCAACATAAGTGGGGAGGTTGGGAGTTGACAGAGCTTGTCTCTTAAAGGGACAGGGTACTCAGGTGACAGGGAAGGTCAGCAAAACAATAATATTTCTATTTTTCTCTTATAATAAAAGGGTAGGGAGTAAGGCATGGCAGGTTAAGGGGATGGGGACATCAGGTTCTCAAGGCTGTCTCCTGCTTGTTTGTGGAAGCTGAGTCTTGGGGGTCCTGAGAAAGCTGGATACTGGTAACATTCTGGGGTAGCTAATTGCTTTATTCCTGTCCGGGATTTGTGGTGTGGAACTGTCTGGTATCTCTTGGACCTGGCAAGGTGTTGGCAGAACAGAAGACTACATTAAGTTTAGGAACAAAACCAAATTTCTTTAGGCCTGATAATTGAGGAGGAGGGTGTCAGGACCAGGGAGTTGAGAGAGAGATGTATTTGGCCTGTTTAAGGTGAATCCTTTAATTTGTCTTCCTGGAACTCACATGAATTCTTTGAGTTTGTAAAGCATAAGTTTTAGACATATACATAGCATAAAGAGTAGCATATTTATGTCAGAATGATTGTGATAGATGCTTTTGTACAATAAAAAGTATCATTAGAAAATGACCAAAGAAACTTTCAAATCTTGACCTTGCAGTAGTGGTAGTAGTACTCTGTCAGAGATAGATTAATAGCTTATTAGCATTTTATTGACATTTTATTGGTAATGTTAAGACTATGAACAGCAGCATGAGAGAGAAATTTGATAACTTGCATTTGTCCTCCAACCTTTATAACTTGCAGGCATACACCTTAATAACTTGAATTTTTATATCTTTAACCACCGTCTTGGTTTTGAGATTTTATATCTTAAAACACCTTTTATTTAAAACATAGTAAGAAGTTATACTGAAATTGGTGTTACCTCTCAGCTGTCAAACTGTATCAGAGATCTTTGAGAAGGATAAAATTTTACTTGAGTTATCGATTTAAAAAATGACAGAGAGCTTACTCAACCTAGAGCCACTCTGCAGGGTCTTCTGTGGTCATTGAGGGCAGGGCCTTTGAAGGCTGTATTTGCCTTCTGTTGTTAGAAGCAGGGCCTGCCAGGCTCCAGAAGATCCTGTGGGTTCTTCTGTAGGAAGACAAGTCTACTTCGCCCTGAGCAGCTAGGCCATAGATTCCAGTGATTCTCTCCACTGTCTGGAGATCTTCAGGAGTTTAGATGAAAGACAGTTCTGCTCAGTGGTTAGTACTTTTACTTGATGAAGCAAATTGTGTATGGATGCTGCTTTGTGCCCATTTGTCTTCTTTCTTCTTTGGAGGTTAAGGGGTGCTGCTCCTGTGAGCCAATCTGTTTCTCTGTTATGAAAATCCTTTTAATAATTAAATGTTTAAATGCCACATTCCCAGATCTCTGGGCATTTGAGGGCTATCTATCCAGCATATATTTAAAGTTATGACTACCATATAGGATCTGTCTGGAGATCTGGATCTAAGCTTGACTGTACTAGTTTTTAACATAACAGGTAAGATTTATACTTGTGAAAGACAAAGAAGAAAAAAACTGTTTACAATAGAAGCTTACAATACTAAAAAAAAGAAACAAAAAAAACCCAGCTTACTATATTTTGAAGCACTGTTGGATTATATACATGGCATTTTGTAAGAGATTAAACCAGTTTAAAATATTTGAAACTTATTGCTTTCTTAGTCTCATTTAACAGTAAGTGTACGTACATTTACACACAGCTGAATTTAAGTACTGTATAAAATTAAATGAAAAGTGAGCAAGGGGAAACTGACTTTTTATTGGGAAAGTCGAGTTGTTGCAGGGGAGTAGATGAAATTCAGGTGGTTCTTTGCGGGTAATGAAAGCCTCAGTGGGCCTTGCTGAGGTGAACCATCATGCAGATACACCAAATACAATAAAGCATAAAAGTAGTTACAGAAAGCATCACTAATAAAGGCAGCTGGTGACAGATCATGCAGCTTGGGGCAGTCAAACCACCATCGGAGTGCATTTGCCTGTTAGCAATCAAGTAGGTTACTGGCGCCAGCACCATTTGGCTATTGATGGGACCTCATATGGAGGATCTTCTTCAGGCACCTGTGACTAGGGGTAGAATCTCACAAGTCTGTGGCTCCTCACTTTCTTAAGCTCAGACAGAATGGCAGAGACCATGGTAGGCTATGTGGTATAACTCTTTAAATTTCACCATCTGCTGGTAGAAGTTAGAAATGTGTACAGTTTTGGCAGTCTGTTTCCCACAGGTGAGGCAGAAAAATAAATGACTGGCTCAGGCCACTATCTATTTCTCCACAAGATAACAGGAGCCAAGAAAGGGCAGTCACCTGAGAGGCACGAGGCTCAAAGGGAACAGTATCCCACAGAGGATCGTAGATCTGAGAGAGGCCCTGGGCCCGAGAAATGAATGATTTGCTCAGGGAGTGTGGTGCTAGGACAGAGCCAGAGCCTTGCTTGTGGGAAGTGCCAGGGGTGATTGTCAGTGAAAGCTGACCTGGAGAAGGGGATCTTACCAACCTGTAGCAATGCAGTGGACAGGCTTAGCCATGGTGGAAGGCAGTCACCCATGGGACAGAGTGACAGGGAAGGCCAGAAAAATGAAAACAATAGCCAGTAACGTTTGGTGGTCTCTTGGAACTGACTAACAGCTCCAAAGAGTTAACCCACTCCTGGCACTGGAGTTTGCTGTGGTTTGAAAGGAAATGGCCCCCCAAAGTGTGCTCTTGTTGGAGGAAGTGTTTACTGGGTGTTTGCCTTCTAGGTATCATGGATGCTCAAACCATGCCCAGTGAAAATAACCACTTCCTGTTGCCTGCACACCAAGATGCAGGGCTCTCAGCCACTTCTCCAACACCTTCTCTGCCTGCATGCCTCCATGTCGCACCATGATGATACATGGACACAATCTCTGAAAATGTAAAGCTCTCCAATGGAAAGTTTTTCCTTTATGAGACTTGCCATGGTTATAGTGTCTCCTCACAGAAATAGAAATCCTAACTAAGACAGAAGTTGGTACTAGAGGCTAGGATATTGCTATAATAGGCCTAGTCATATTTTGATTGGCAAGAATTTGGACTTTGGTATTTTGGGTTATGAAAGCAGTCAAATGCTTTAAGCACCGCTTAGTGGGTCATACTAGTAGGAGCATGAAAGACAATGGTGCAGACAATCATTTTAACTGTCAGGTTTCAGAGGAGAGGAATTTAAGCATGGTGCCTAGAAATCATTATTGTGATATTTTTTGTGAAGCCTGTGTCTGTTTTATGCCCTTGTCTGAAGAGTCTGCCTAAGGGCTAAAGTGAAGAAAAACCTCAGATGACAATAAATTATAAAGACAACAAGAGAAGTTCAGTCAATACTCTACTGTGGGTGAAATATTTGTGGAGGCAGCCATTTTGTATCCTCTGGTGCCCACTTTGCTGCTTCAGCTAACATTTGCCTAGACCAGAGAATAACCTTTCCCTGGTGACACCTGTCCAGAGGGCAGAATTTTGACATATTCTTTATTGTGCAGTGTTGGAGTGCTTTACTATACAGCGGGATTTAGCAGAAATACTTTTTAAACCAGATGTGGTGAATTGTGTGAAGGGCCTTCTGAGGGTTAGAGACCATAGGCAGGCCTTCTTTCACCCATTCCTTAAATATGACGGCAAGCAATACAACATAGGGATAAAGCCCTGTATATTAAGGATGACAGAAAAGAAAGATGACTGGGTCGCCACTCATCTATTTCAAAACAATGTCTGCTCTCTTTTGCTTACCCCATTAGTTCTTCTAATGGAACTTACTCTTTCTTTGTTTGTTTTTCACGTTAAAATCACCTCTCCATCTCCTAGCTGAGCACAATCCAGAGAAAACCAGCAGGATTTTAAATACTTGTCAAATTTCAAAGCAGGTAAAACCCCATAACCGCATATAGCAGAGTCAGATGTCAATTGTAATGAAATACTAATAATGAGAAAAGCATCTTCCTCTATTGTCTATGCTTTTATACATTGCACAAATGAAAAAAATAAATAAAATTGTGACATAGTACATCAAATGTCCCAACTTTATCCTTATTGGTCCTATCCAGTAAATCAGTTAATGAGCCTCACTGAGCCTCGTTTTCTTCTGGTATAAAATCGGGTTAAGCAGTGTATCTGTCTTGTCCTCTTGCTGGGAAGTATGCAGCAAGTTGTAGTGGTTTGAATGACATTGGCCTCCGTAGGCTTGTATGTTTGAATGCTTGGTCTCTAGTTACTGGAACCATCTGGAAAGTATTCAAGGTGAGGCCTTGCAGGAAATGTGTTCCTGGGGGTGGACTTTTAGGTTTCAAAAGCCTATGGCAGGCCCAGTTTCTCTTTCTCTCTGTCTCCATCCTTCTCTCTCATTCTCTGTCTGTCTGTTTGTCAGTCTCTCTGACTCCCATTCTCTCTTTTTTCTGTTGTCAGCCTTTCTGTGTCTCTGTCTCTCTTTCTTATTCTCTGTCTGTCAGTCTGTCTGTCTGTCTCTCTCTCTGATTCTCTCTCTCTCTTTGTTCGTCTATCAGCCTCTCTCTCTCTCTCTCTCTCTCTCTCTCTCTCTCTCTGTGTGTGTGTGTGTGTGTGTCATTCTCTTTCTGTGCACCTCTGTCTCTCTTTCCCTCCCCCTCTTCTTATAACCTAAGGACCAGAAGTGAGCTTTCAGCTACTGCTAAGCACCGTGACTGACTGCCTGATACCATGATCCTTGTTGTGATGCACATGGACTCACCCCTTGAAGCTATGAGCAAGTCTCCAGTTAAATGATTTATTTCATAAGTGGCCTTGGTCACAGTGTCTCCTCACAATGATTGACAGTAATTAACACACACATGTTCACTGGGAGCTATCTTTGTGTACACAAAGTCAGTTCTTAATAAATGTTAATTATAATTACTTCTATGGATATTAAATTTTGATTTTCACTTTTTTCTGTACTTTACACTCCTTCTATTTTTTTCTAGAACACAGAATTACTTTTATATCCACTAAACAAAACAAAGCAAAAGGAATCTTGTATAAAACTCTCCAATAATACAAACACAGAACAGTGTTCTAAAATAAATATAAAATACCATGCGACAAAGTCTGATTTTCAAACTATTTTGTGGCTTAGAAGTGGTATCCTTCACAGTAATTCAGCCCACTTCCTAAAACATTTCATCACTGTCCTTTGAAATGTTAATATGACACAGTAAAGTGAACTTTAATAATGAAATGGATATTATTTTATGGTTGTTCAGATGACCCTGACAGTTCGTGGAGACTTCAAGCTGATCCTTCACCCACTGGTGAAGGCAGCAGTGTTTTTATCTGAGGAAACATCCAGTTGAACTTGAAGATTTTTCTGAGTATATGGTGTGGAAGTGAGAGCTGATTCTGTACTTACTGGCTTTGCTTAGGCTGGTATATTCATGGAACTTTAATATTTCTCAAAATAAAGTTCAGAAACAGCACAAGAATTTGATTATTTTTGACTGCTGGTTGATCCTGGTGTTGACGGAAAGCTGGCAATGATAACATAGCAACACAGACTATGGCTCCAGGGCTCTGGAATTGGAGCCCTTTCATACCGCACTGGTGTCTGTTAAGTTCCACGTCCACTACCAACTAACTGCCTATCATTCCACTGTCTTCTTCCTCTTAGGTATAAATTGACATCCCTGCTAATTTTCCTCTTTGTATTTCTTTCAGCATAGCTCTTGGTTAAAAATTTATTCAGATGGAATATCATAACGTGTCTGTTTTGCCCAAACAGTATAAGTAACTATGAAAATCATGCAAAGACAATGTGTTCAAATGAGAAGAAGAAAATAAACATGGGAATCATAACTTGCTTGCCAAGAGTTACTGTGTGCTTGTTGGAATTGGCCCATGATTTTGACTCTATGTTCTCTATTAACCAGCAAGAGTGAAAGAAAATGGATCATTCAGTTCGGAGGGTCACTAAGCTAAAAGTGACCTTACCAATAGGTGCAAAACCATTATGATGTAACAACTCCAAGGAAACTGCATTGTGAGTATCTTCTTCAGAGTAAATGCATTAATGTTCTTCCTAGGACAGTCTCTTACTACCTGAAAAGAGAGTCCTTGAAGAACTTATGTATGGGAGCAGACCACAGTCCTTCACGTAGGAACTTTGTCACAGTCCGACTAAAGCCAAGGATTCTGAGGTCCCTATAAAGTTTTGGAAGGCCAGCATTCCTTTCAGACAATTCTCAACCAATTTCAAAACTTTCAAATGAAAGTGTTTTAGGAATTGTGTCAGAATGATACATTACCATTTACATTTTGAATTAATGTCAGCAGAGGTGGCAAGGAGCTTCGGCATGCTTTAGTGGGAGCCGAGGTTCAGCATCACTGGGGTGAAGCAATAGCACGCTTTTCCCTTTAGGGAGGCAGACCAAGGAACTAGCATTAGACAGGGCAAGGATTCTCCTGAGAAAGCCTAGGCAGTACATGGAGACAGAGACATAAGTGAATCTGAACACAACACAAAAAATGTATAGACATGTCTTCAGTAAAAGAAAACTTTTGCTAAAGAGAAAATATTAATTTAAATGTGCAGAAAAAGCAACAAAGTGGAAATAAACATATGCATGATATGATATATCATGATAAGCCATAGTTCTCAGAAAAAATGCCAAAAATAAGGTTATAAAGACCTGCAGGATGTTTTTAAATAATCAAATAAAGTCAAATTATTTTTATTAAAATATTAGAATAGTATTTAAGTTAAGGAAAACAAAGGTAGGCATTTGTTTTATAAAACATAAAAATAAAGTCCTGAAATGAGAATAAAAATTAGGAATAAATATCCTATGAAGTTTAAGTTTACGTTTAAGATGGTCAAGCATAGAAATAGCCTTTGGAGAAGGAAAAATAGCCCGACCTCACTCTAGCCAGGCAGGGAGAGAAAGTCTTGGGAGGAAAGTGGCTTCAAGGTGTGATAAACACTTATGTAGTTACATTTTTTTCCACACAATTTTTAGGGAAAAAAGTTCTGAGCATTTAGTTGGTTAAGGAATACACAGTATTTACAGAATTTTAATAACGTGCATTGCGAATTTGTCTTCCTTGGCAGGTAGCATTGAAAACATCTTTGCTTCACTCTGGAGTTTTCTCCGCTCTGGTTTAACCTGGCCAATTTCTCTTTCTGTGGCTGATTAGCAATGAAAACATCCTGTTTTCTCCACTCTGGTCTAACCTGGGTATCACATTGTGCATCTTCTGATACTGGTGGTCAAAAGATACCTTGTACTAAATTGCTTTTCTATGATTAACATTGAAGTTCAGATGAAAATTTATATTTTCATCCATGGCAAATTTTTCAGAACCCTTTTTTCCTCTTTCCTATCTCTGCCAGTTTTAATATAGAGCAGTCCAGAATGTTTTAGCTTTTTCATCATATAAGCAAATTAGTAAATGACCTTGATGTAGCTATTACCCTTAAGACGTGTCTTTCAGATCCTTTTGTCTCATCCTGTCTTTACCCCAGCTTCCTGCTTGCTGATGCCGTCTCAATTCTAACCTGACTCCCAGAATTAACATATTAATTAAACATTAACAATATTAATTAAAATTATTAACAATAATTAAAATATATAAAATTTCTATAGAATGGGAATAATGACAAATTAAAGATGATATTTGTTTAACTTGGAAAAAATAAAAATAAAATTTACTAAGATTATTTTTCTGATGTACTTAGTTTGAATAAGTTAAAAATGAAAGAAAAAAAAATGAAATTTGCCCTATTGTACAACCAGGAATAGCTAACTGTATGACTGAACATTCCTCTTACAATGATAGAGTAGCATTACCATATTATGTGCATTTAAAAGTAAATAATACAAATTAATATAACATTTAAATTACATGTGATATTTTACCAATCGCAAATCTTACTTTTATATACATTTTATGAATTATCAACATTCGTGTCCACTGTCTCCCTGATCTTCTTTGACTCGTTTTAAAGTTTTCTTCCTATGGTATATTGCATATTCAGAAAAATAACCCTGGAGACTTCATTGTTATAAAGTGACTAGTAAGCTAGACCGAATGGATTGTAGGTACACCAAAAAATATTCATATCTTGTAAGAACTAGCTTCCATTTTTAAAAGGAAGCAGACTCATATTTTAATTTAGACCTCTGACAACAGAATATAAAACTGTAGAAAAGATTTAAAGTTTCATACAGAAAATAAAATTATCTGAGCAGAGACTCAACTCTCCGTATTGACTGTCTGAATAATGTATTAGCCCTAATGATCCCTTGAAAAATCATAGTTTAAAAAGGCATAAGTTAAGAAAAATCATAAAGGTTTTAGATGGGGGTGTAGTTAACAGGAAAACCTGGATGCAGAAATCAATGTCAGTTGATCAGCTCCTTGGTAGACCCAACACTCATTTTTTTCACTTTCTAAAAGACATTTATTTTTATATTATTTTCATGTTTATGCATGCCCCTATTTGTGTATGTGAACTGTATTGTGCAGGTGCCCGAAAAGGTCAGAATGGGGCACAGGATCCCTGGAACTGGATTTAGACAGACTTGTGAACCGACTGACGCACATGTTAATGCTGAGGTCTTTTGCTCCATGTGTCTGAGCTGACTGGAGGCAAAGCAGGGATCCTGATCCACAGAAACTGGATGAGAGCTGTTGGTGAGCTCAGCCTTCGTCTCCCAGAGTTCAGTTGGGCTCCTCAGAATCTAAAGTGCATTGAGAATTCTGTTTTTGTCAAGGAAAGTATTTGGAAAACGTGTTTAGTATTACATATCAAATACGCTTTTAGAAGATTTTATGAATCTTTCTCATGTTGAGGCCCCAAAGATCTTGGAGAGACTCTCCCTCCAAGAGGTGACAATTCCTACGGACAGCAAACACTCTGCCTCCTGGCATTCTTTTAAGGCACAAGCCAATGATCTTGACTTCTTACCCAGCCTCCTTTGAACTCATAAAACCTCTCAGCAGTCTCTCTGGTCTAAAGTACTGCTACAGCTAGAATCAGACAATCACCCTGACTAGCTAGAGCAATTTTTAAGCTCTTCAGTCATATACCGACTCAGTTTACCTCCCTTTCATCTCTCCTTCCTTCCTGAAAAAGTCACAAAAGAAGGACCTAGTCTGTGCTTGTCTTGCCCCTGAGGCCTCCTGGCTGACCCTGGCTCTTCCCCAAATGACTCTGCGTGGTGCAGCATATGATTGACAATGGGACCAATCATAGACTGCGTAGGAGAGTCTAGACATGCCTATAGGGTTTCTCAGAGATGAGGATGATTAAAGAGGAAATACTTACCATAAACGTGAGCTACAGTATTCCATAGACTAGGTTTCAAATTAACTACAAAGAGGACAACCATCTGAACACCAACATTCACCTATTTCTGTTTTCGGGCTGTCACCATAACACAACCAGTTGGCTCACATGCCTTGCATCATGCCTTCTCTGTCACGATGGGCTGTTTCCTCAACCATGAGCCAAAATAGCTCCTTTGTTTATTAAGTTACTTTTGCCTGGGCATTTTATGACAACCATGAGAGGTGTAAGTAATACGCCTTTCTTCTGACTGTGAAGAGTCAATTCCTCTTCAGATTGGTTCTCTTTCTGTCATCTTATCCATTTATCACAACAAATCCTAGGCAGATATTAAAGTAAATTGGCCCTTAGTGGAGTAGAATGTAAAATTAATAACAAAAGTCCTTTAAGAGTTCCTAGTCACAGGATATTTATTACATGCATGGATATGTATGAGACAAGAATCTTACTGCACAAATCAATAATTAAGTTGAAGGGGTTTGGAGTTCGCCCCAAGAACCTAAGAAAATGAAACCCAAATCTCCAGCAGAGGAAATAGCTTAGGAAACCAATTTCCTCACATTTTTTTTTTAGTTCAAATGAATATCATCTTACAGTAAAATATTAAAAATGTAAGTAGGCAATAAATAAGGTTAGCAGACAGAAAACATGCTATATACCTTCAAAGACTGTTGACTTTGTAACAATCAGGGAAAAAAAAGGATGATTATGAACTCTTCTAGGAAAGAGAAGAGAATAATAAATATACACAAAGATGAATATTGTATTGATAATAAAAAACTAAAAATAGTTCTAAAAAAAGCACAAAAGTAAGATAATAATATGATTAATGAAAAAATATTTTAGGTGAAGACAGTTTCTAGCTGTGAGATGTATTCAGAGAAAAGATCCAGGATGCATCAAAGAGAAGGAGGGAAATGAAAATATTAGAATGGGGACAGAGGAAAGAGGTCTTAGATACCTGTAATAACAGCTCTTAAATAATAGAAGACACAGTGCACAGAAAATCCTTGAAGAAAATTTTTGTGCTTCCAGAACCCATACGAACATAAACATTGAACTCTGGAGGTACATGAGTTCCAAGGAGGTAAATGAAAACAAATATGCAACTAAATATAGCAGAAGTAAGACATTAAGGTTGAACTGGTCAAGCATCACAGTGTAAAAACAGATCAATCACAAAGCAAGAAAAATCAAATTAACAACTACTCTCTCGGCAGCAGCAGTCATGAAAGCCAGAGAACACTAACATAGTGTATCACAAGAATAGAGAGAAAAGCACCTTTCCCATGGAATTACACGCTAAGAGGAACTTTAAGAAATGATGGGAGGGAGCATTTCACATAGATTCACAACACAACCTATGGTTGCTAGAACAGTCCTGCCTCCTTTGGAACCTAAGACCTGGGCTGCATTCAGACTTTTCTTTTTTCAGTGTCCAGTGGGTTGGGACTTAGGTTAATGGTGACAGAAAACTTTTTCATTGCTTAACTTTCTTCTTTTCGAGCACTTCACTTCGATTCTGGAGGTGGAAGGATGAAAACTGTATTTCCACAGATGACTGTACGTCGTTCTTTGGTGATCATTTAATTTGTTAGCAGAAACAGCACTTAAATGCTCACAAGCAGTCGAGGTGGATAACTCTCCTCTCCCTCTTGTTACTGGCAGTTTCTTCTCTGTGGCAGGCTTGTTTTCTAAATGCCAAGTTCTTATTGACTCTGGAAAGACTACAGGATGTCGGGGTCCTTTTCCTTCATGGTTCCACAGCTTGGTTTAATGAGTCACTCTCCCTCCTTTCTGCAGTACAAGGTAGATTTCATTCCTTGTTGTGGATGGGCTTCTCCTGTCTCAGAAGCAATCATTAAAGGTACTAGGAAGAGAATTTCTAGTCAACATCCATGGTGATTATGGGAAATACGACATTGCCTCAGCTACACAGTGGACATGCAACCTATCGTCTATTGCAATTACATATTCTCATTTTCCTTCTTGTCCCCCGGTTCTGTCAGCAGCAGCTTTAAGTCTAGAATACTGCAAATCAGCATGACCTTAGAAAATTTTACTCAGTTGCAACTTAGTGAAAAACTGCTCTGCATTCCACAATCTTGTAGGAGAGATTAAGACTGCATTGAGCTGAACTCAAGTTTTCCTGTGGCTCCTTGAAGGGATCATGACCTTTTCTGGGGCCATTTCCTCCATTACTGGCTTGAAACCCTCTGAGCCTTGAATCTCAGGAACAGTCCAGCCAGTCCATATGGCATGGAAATGCAGGTAACCTGCTTGTATCCCCTGGGACACCCTTTCTCCAAACTCCAGACCCTCTGAACCTACTAGATCCAGCTTCCAGGCACAAATCCTGTTCTCTGACCCATCTTTGTGAGTCTGCCTCAGCCTACCCTTCCCATATGCTCCCTCATTCCCAGGCCTACCCATCCCAGAGCTATGGTCCCAATCTATCAAGCCTCATTGGTGCTTCTGCAAACCCCAGGTTTGCACCAGGTGGTATATTCTGTGCTTCACCATAGTCTACAATATCCACACAAGATATGTAACCAATATGAGAAGTCCACATGCCCAGATCTCATTGTAGAAACAATTGAAAGGTCAAGGTATGCCCCACCCCCCCAAATTCACCAGTTCTATAAATGTTCCCCAGTGAGAATCACCTAAGTGAAACTGAAGATGAAGAATTAGAAAGAACAATTACAATCTTCCTCCAAGAATCCAAGGAGTTTAAAGAAGACAGAAATAAACAGATCAGGGAACATAAAGAGAGCACACTGGAGAGAATGCTTGCCTGAGTGATGTGCACGAAAATGCAAACATAGGTTGAGTGAAACGACAAACACAACCCCGTATTTGAGAACCAAATTTAAAAGAGGTAGAAATGATGATGAGAACTCAAGATGAAAGGAAGATGAAATTGAAGAACTAAATAATTAAATAAAATTCTGGGATGATTCTTGCAAGTAGAATGGATCAAGTAGAAAATCGAATGTCATGGACTCAAAGATAAAATAGAGGAATTATGCAACACAAGCCAAGAGTATTAAAGATTAAACACAAATATACACACATACGTATGCACACATATACACACAGAGAGGAATGAAACATATCTTCAGATTATGGTCATAAATGAAGAAGAAGAAGAATCCCAAATAAATTACACAGACCAGATCTTCAACAGTGGAATAAAAGCTCTCAAACTAAGAAAAAAAAACCACAGATACCAGATGCTTGCAGAACACAAAATAGAAAAGACCAGAAAAAAATCACCACAGCATAAAATAATTTAAAAACATTAAATACATAGAATTAGGAAAAGCATTTAAATCAGCAGACATTAAAATACAAATCATATATAATGTAAAACCCATGAGAATGACAGTTGATTTCTTAATGAAAACTTGAAAAGCCAGAAGATCCTGGAGCAATCCAGTCCAAATCATAAACAATCATGACTGCTTATCTAGATCTCTATACTCAGCAAAACTTATATGTCATAATTGAAGGAGAAAGAAAACCTATTATAAAAACAAGTCTAAGGAATTCATGTCCCCCAAAACCAATCCTAAAGAGAATTTTGGCAGCAATTCTTCAGACTGAAGAGAGGAGTAAGTATAACTAAGACAGTCCTGACAGAAAACAAATGAAACAATAATTACTAAACTATCCAGTACAATTAAGCACACACACAAAAAAGACTTCCAAAATGATAAAAAACCAAAAAGACTACAATCAACATACACTTCTCAATAATGACTTTTAATAGTAATGGTCTCAACTCTTTGATTGAAATACAGTGTGGCTGAAAGAATTAAGAAACAAAAGCCTTTTTTTGTTGTTATTTGTAAGAAACAGTATCCCAAGCAATGAGATTAGGAAACAAACAGGCATAACAACCCTAGTATCTGAAAAAGATAGATATCAAGCTAAAACTATCCAAAAGAGATAAAGAAGGATACCTCATTATAATAAAGTGATCAATTTACCAAGCGCACATTACAATCCTAAATAAGTGAGTGTTCCAATTTGCAGAACACTCAGTTGTGAATGAGTAACAAACAGAGCCAGTGGGCTTGGGAACTTCTGGGGTGCTTATTTCTTTCATAAATTTACTTTTATACTTTTGAGATTTGCCTGAAGCTGTACTGGACTTAGAAGGAAAGATCAGTTTTTTTTTCTATTCTCATTTTTGTTGTCTTCTTAACAGGATTAGTACAATAATAATAAAATTTGGACACTGTACATACACTATACTGTTATTGCCCATATTTGTGTAAGAAAATGTAAGTTCCTCCCATACATATTATTGATAATAAAGTAAAAATAGGTGAGAATTTGATCAGTTTCCATGCTTCCTCATCTCACAGTAAGCTTTGTTTGTATTTGATGCTAATTTGTTTTTGTTTTCAAATTCTTATGGATTCCACATTGACAGTCTTCATGAGGATTTTGTCTTCCAACAAACAAGTACTAATGCAGCATCTTTCTTTTTAACTTATTTTGTGTGTGTGTGTGTGTGTGTGTCTGTGTGTGTTGGGTTTCGTATGTACTTGCACGTACTTGTATGTTTGTCTGTGTCATGTGTGCATGAAGGTCAGAGGTCAACATTGGCTATTTTCCTCGATTGCTCTCAACCTTAATTTTTAAGGCAAGGTCTCTCACCAAATCTGGAGTTCACCATTTCACTAACCTGGTTGACCAGTGAGCTATGAGGATTCACGTGTTTCCCACCTACACTCCAATACTGCAGCTGTATATAAATGTACATCACCATGTTAGCCTTTTAAGTGGGTGCTGGGATCCAAACTAAGTGCCTCATGGTTGTATTGCGGGAAGTTTATTAACTGAGCCATTTTCCCATCCCAGGTACAGTACACTTCAAAAAAAAACAAAGTTTTTCAGTAGTCCTAATTGAAAATTATGACAGATAGTCCCCTTCATTGGCAAACTTCTCAATAATTAAAAAACAAAGAGTCGTGGAAGGGAAGTAAGGACTCCTTTTGCATCCTCGGCATATGGTGTGTCTGAGGATGGATGTAGGACATTTGTAGCTGATGCTCTTGGGAGCATCACCAGGTCTGGAAGACACTAAGGTTTATGAATGACTCTCGACTGATGCAACACTTTAATAAGCTCTCTGGGGCAAAGTATCACAAACCAGTATCACATGCATGGCTGGGAACTGGACTGGTGATAATTGATCTGTCTCTGAAGTTTCCACATGAAGTCACATCCTGAACGAGAGACCAGTTCTATTTTGTGGAAGAAATAGATCTTCAAGATACATTCCAAGGATGTCATTCTGAACTAACCATTACGTTTTGTTTTATTCAGAAGTAAATACATGTATAAATCATCTCAGATTTCTTTGAGCTTTCTTTCCACTGACTTTGATGGAGATGGTCTTTGAGGAGATCAGCTGACTGATCTGTTGAAACTTATATTTTAATTACTAGACAGTGATTAAAAATTAAAGTCCAAAGAAAAACCCACAAAGCTCCTTTATCCTCACCGTGAGACATGAACTATAGCCACAAAATGTTAGATTGTCTCTTATGAGCTTGCTCGGCTGGTTCACTATTTTTGTTTCTAACTTAATTAAAAGATTAATATATTTAAGGAAGAACAGACAAGAGCCTTTGAGCTCTTTCCGACTGACTGTCTCATTTAAACATCCTGTCATTTCTAGAAAAGAAAAGCCATTTGCTTTTCTCTGGTTGTATTCTTTTTTTTTTTTTTTAAGTAGAAAGTAGAATCCTAGGAAACACCATTGTTAACTAATTCCCTACTTCCTCTAGACTCTGGTGGGTACCTATATTTAGTCTCAATGTTAAGAGAATTTTGGGAACTATTGTTACCCTTATAACATGTTCACCATTGTGAAGAGCTAAGGCTCGGTTCACTTGTTAGCGACTTCATTTCATTTCGTAAGTCCTCTGGAGTCCTTTCTGATTTCTCCGTCACATGGCACAATCCACATTAAGACCTAACATGAGCATCGTAGCGTCTTATAGTCTTTATTTCCAAACTTAGGTGGGCACTGTGAATTATAGCTGAACACATGACGTGTTCTTTATTTATTTTTCTGGCAGTTGTTGTTTCGAGACAAGGTCTTGCTCTCTACCTCAGGCTGCCTTGGGATTCACTGCGAAGTGCCCACAGCTTCCTCAAGACTAGGATTGCAGACATGAGCCTTCAAGCCTGGATGATTCCATATCTTAATATCAGAAAAATCTTGATCTTAACAGAAATCAAAGATGATTTCAGGAATATTTGAGATGAATGGAAAAAGAACATTCATGCCAGGCTTTGAAACGGCTTCCAGAGGTCTGATACATGAAGTTTAGCACCACAAAGGAAAATAAAAATGATTGCATTCATTTTGATGTATATTGAAGCAAATAAAATTCCATTGTGAAACTTCTCAAGTGAAAAAATGATTAGAAAACTCAAGTAGATGTTCAATTTTGATATAAAAATGCAATGCATTGACCAACCTAAATTATTTTAGATGTACACTAATGGGTTTTCTGTCCTTATGAGCTTTTAATTTTTTTCATACAATATGTTCTCTTCTACTCAAGTCCATTCAGATCCTACCCACCTCTTTACACACCTACTTCATGCTTGCTTTCTTATTTAAAAAAAGCCAAAATCAAAACTAACAGCAACAAAAGCTCAAAAGAACCTCCCTTAAGCTCCAAGACGAAACAAACATTTTAGTAAATTATAGTTTGTTTGTTTTTTTAAATTGTGGGATTTGTTCCTTTTTGTTTGTTTGTTTGTTTTGAGACAGGGTTCCTGTGTAACAGCCCTGACTGTTCTGGAACTAGCTCTTGTTGGCCAGGCTAGGCTCGAACTCACCTACCTCTTCCTCCTGAGTGCTGGGATTAAAGGCATGCACCTCCACCTCCCGAACTGTTCCTCATTACTTTATTTTTTAATGTAAAGAAAAAATTTAAGGTAGATGTGTAAACAGGGTGAAGATATCCTTGCTTTCAAGGCAGAGAAATGTGTTTGCCTGAGTTACAAAGTATCAGCCAGTAGAACAGAAGGAAAGTAAAGGAATGAGACTTTGTTTGAGAAGTTGTCAAAGTAGGAGGGGAAAATGCAGCACGTTCACACTTCAGTGACACAAAAGTGAGGTCAGATGAGAACAGGGAGGGAATATAACCAGTTGTCACCAGGATTTCAGGAAAGGAACTGTGCACTTATGTTTCCTTGGCAACAGCTTGTCTTCTTGTGCTAGTGTGTCATGATTAGGAGTTTGGTTTTGTTTTTTTTTTTAAGAGAATCAAATAAATAATAGCTAAACTTGGTCTTATCTTCCTTGATGATAGGGATGGAATGGATTTGGAGAGACGTGTATGACATCAACAAAAGTGAACTTATGAGAGGCAAATTTAATTAAATTTAGGTGATTTGTAAGGACCTTATTCCCATAAGTTCCTAAGTATGGTGCAATTTAGTTTCTTTTTTTCTTTCTCTTTCCTACCCAATTCAGGAAACACGGGGCTCCTCTGTTGAATGTAGATTCCCACTGTGGTTTTCTTGGAATCACTGCTAGCAGGAAGCTTGGCATTGGGGCAGTGAAGGCTCCCCTGACTGACTGTATTGAATGCCTTTGTGAGCTGTTCCAGGCAGCCTGAGAGAAGTGAGTTCCACGTCCCTTCACACACGGAGCCCGGATGTGTTCTGTCTGTTTAGACTCCTTTTCTCTCAGCTTCCTTTCAACAACAGGAAACGCGATGTCTTGAGAGGCTGCCACGTTCCACTGCAAGTAGCACTAATTGCTGGAAAGATCTTGTTTATACTGAGCTGAAATGTGTCTTCCAGTAATTTCACCTGATTAGTTTACTTTAGTGAGTCACCCACCGCAGTTTTAAAAACATGTTAACCTAGTCATGAGCTTTAATGACTGAGCTAATGCCTCATATAATGCATTTAACAATGATGTGTTTAAAAACACCTCCTACTAGTTGCATTTTTATCATTACTCAGTATAAATGATAGTAGTATATGGTCACGCTCCATATAACAAAGAACTTGTTGGCTAACAGTACCTCTCATGAATGATAGTGGTTACATACAGTTACATACCTGGTGATGTAGTCACATTAGTTTGTGACGGTTCATGATTCACTTTTCCCAGAATGTGTTCATTGTGGTTTGAAGGTCAAATGACTCCGATAGGTTCACAGGATCCCCTGCTGTTGGTACTGGGTTGGAAGGTTGTGGAACTTTTAAGAAGTACAGCCTCACTGGAGGAAGAGGACCTCAAGTGTTAATAAGCCTTGGGGTTTGCTTTATTGCTCAATTCCACGTCCCATTTGCTCTCTGCTTCCTGACTGTCAGCACCACGTGGCTGGCTACCTCTTGTGCTTGCCGCCTGCCTTCCCCTTGTTCATAGACTGCATCCTCCTCTCTGAAGCTTTTAATTGCCAGGCATTTCAGTCAGAGAACACAAGGTTCCTGCCAGTTAGTGGCAAAATCTGAACATCTTGTCAGCAGTAATAGTATGTTCTTTTCTTATTTGGAATTATAGACGTATCATTTTATGGTTTTCAGGAACAAGTATACACAAAACCACTCCTTGCCTCCAAGTCTCTTCAAGTTGGAGAAAAAGTATGAGGTATAAAGGTAGCTGAGCTCTGCTAACCTACTAAACCCAATGATGAAGCAACAGTCAGGTGAAACTCAGAGACTTGTGTCAACATCAAAGGTTGAAGACATCTATTTTTAGACACCATGACTTGCAAAGAATCAATCTTTTCTGTTGTTGAATTGTTTCAATTTAGTTCGACATTTTCCTCCTCACAGATAGAATACCCTGTGCACATGTCTGGTCTAAGAGCTCAGGACTTTAGCCTGGGTCTCTGTTGATGTCTGTGACCCATGCTGCCATTAAGGGCCATGTTGGTGCCTGAGATCAGGTCAGCCACTTGAGTCCATGTTGGTGACTCAGATATGCTGCACCTGGGACCATATAGCACTAAGTGGCTGTTGCTGTTATGTGATCACATGGTGACATCCGGGCAGAGCTGTAGCTGAGGGCCATGTCTGAGTTTGTGATTCTACTGCAGTCAGGGTTTGTGTCGAAGTTTGAAGTGCCACATGGATGCCGGAGATCTGGGGCCATGTTAGTGTCCGAGGGTCATGCTGCCCCTGGGGCCATGCAGATGGTAGTGGCCTGCACTGCCACCTGGGACAATGGTGACATCCCCGACTCGGCAGCTGCTGAGGACCATGTCTGGGTCTGTGTTCCCACTGTAGCCAGGGTCTGTATACACAAAGGTTGCACAGAATCCCGGGGTTAGGGCCACAACCTGTGGCCTTGTTGATTTCTGGGGTCATGCTGCCACTAGAGCCATAGTGATCTGAGTGGCCTGTGCTTCCATTTGGAGCCAGGATGTTGCTCAGGTCCAAGCTGCTGCTGAGGACCATGTCTGGGTCTGTGGTGCTGTAGGAGCTGGGGTCTGTGTTGATGTCTGTGGTCTGTGTTGTCTTTGGGGGAGAATAAGAACCCTCCTTGATGGAATCAGAGGGCCATCCGCTGGCCCGGAGATAGTTGACCCTACCCATCAGTGGATGCTACAGCAAGAGAGTTGGCCTCAATCCTCATGGGAGAGTTTCTCATCCCCCCACCACCTAACTCCGGAGAAATGATCCCACCCCTCACCATAGGCAGAGGAGAGCTGACCCTGATGGCATGGGCATACACAGGGGAGCTGGCTCTACCCTTCCTGGCCCTAGTGGTCTAGACTGACCAGTTCAACTACCCCACAGACCCACAGCTTGACCTGAAGTTGGGCCACCCTAACATCTATCCTATCTAGTAGCTGCTGGAGCTTGTGAAAGAACTGGTCCCATGGAACAATATTCAGAGGATCTTCATGACTGGGGGTGGCCATAGAATATCCCAGAGGAGTTTCACTGAGGATACAGTGATGATGATTGTACCAGAAACCAGAGACCTTGAATCAGGCCAATAATGACTCATTGCAATGAACATTTGTAAGGAAAAGTGACTGGACAAAAGAATACACTGTGTGACACACTGCAGTTCTCAGTGCCACCAGGATGGATGAAGGTTGGACAGGCAGGAAAGGTAGAGAAACACAGAGGGCTTTTTGTTTGTTTTGTTTGTTCTTTTGTTTTGTATTTTTCTTTTTATTTGTGTCTGTTTGCATGTTTTGTTTTGGTTTGATTTTTTTCTTAATTTTTCTTTGGGAGGTCACTGCAGGGGAAAGGGGTGATATGGAGGAATGGGAGGTGAACAGAATTGTGGTGCATGAGGTGAAATTCCTCAAGATGCAATAAAGAAATTATATTAAATAAAAAAATTAAAAATAAAAAAGAGAAAAACAGATAAAAAAACCAACAACGTGGAATCTAACCAGTAAAATACCTGTACTCTTGTGTGCTCTGGAGAAGATGGGTGTGAGCACAGTATGCCACTAGGCACAAGTCTCCCCTTCTTTCAGCGTCAATGATGCTTCTTTGACTTAGACAAAGGGAATAAAACAAATCATGAAATCATTGATCTTATGTAATTTATGTTAATCATTTCTTTTTATTCACAATCATAAAGAATATTCAAAGATATTGGTTTAATTTTCAAGTAGTATAGGAATTAAAAAAAATCACCTGTTGTGAAATGAACTGACAACTGGGTGAGTGACATTGTCATGACAATATGATTGGTTGCTTTCTTCAGAAAAGCTATAGAGGATTCTTACCTTGAAGGATGCACCAAGGGTCTCCAAAGAAAAAGTAACGGAAAACAACCCAGTCACCAATGCAGTCTCAAAATGAAAGAATGTTGAGAAATAGTCAAAAGTCTATGTGCCAAGATCTCTCCATTTTCTGCTGAATTGTAAGACCTGGATTTGAGAAATCTAAAATCGACAAGCTAATAATAGTTTCAGTGTAAGACTAGACTAGAAGTTACAGAGAAACTCCCCAGTGTGAGTGTGGCAGTGCTTAATGAATATGCACAGCTCCCAAATCAGCTAACAAGATGTGCAGACTGGCAACTGCTGCTCATAGACAGATAAATGTCAAAGAGAAGCGTGCTGCAAAGAGCAAATCAATTATGGAGCAGATTAGCCTTAATAACATGCTACAAGGAAATCAGAACATTTCCCCATTAATAAAAAGCAAGATTTACCTGTGGATTGTAAAGGGAATAGCAAAATTCATGGTGGAAAAGTGGTTGGAATGCATTTCGAGGAAAGAGAAGGCTCACGGTGTGGTAAGAAGTTTGCTTTCCAGGCTCCATTTGGAGATGAAATTAGGCAACACACATAACAGGCACTGTTTCTTTAGATTAATAAGTTAGTTTACTGAAGTCAAATATAGTTCAAACCACATGTTACAAAAAGGTTTTCCAGAATGCAGTGAAAATTGGGCAAATACATTAATGTCTGAAAGTTAGACTATAATTCTTGTCAAGGGTTAGTGAGATGGTATTGAGGATAGTCACCTATCTTCGCGTCCACGAGTTTTTAAAAATTACTAATTTTTAGTTAGTATTATGTGTTTGTGTGCATGCCTGTTGTGCATGTTCCAGGAGTGTGTGTGTGTGTGTGTGTGTGTGTGTGTGTGTGTGTATGTGTGTGTGTGTGTGCCATTACGGACAGCTGGAAGTTAGTTGATAATTGTGGAGTTAGTTCTCCTTTGACCTGTCTACTTTTGTGTGCCTTCGGGGGCTCCAACTCCGATCATCAAACTTGCATGGCAAGTACTCTACCAACTGATCCTTCTTATTGTTCTCATTCTTCGGTTTCCAAATTCAATTTTATGTCACTTTTACCTACAAAAAATGTGATTACAAATTGATAGCTAATTTATTTTAAAATCTTAATTCTGTAATGGATTTTGGGGCAGGGAATGTGGTGGATAAGTGCACTAAATTCACTTGATACCAAAACCATGAATTAATGTGAAACTTCATACTTTCTGATTCAAATGCCAGTTCTAGGTATATGGAAGTTCATTAAGTTACGTGAACTTTGGGTCTACCTAATTTTGAGGTGATGTTTTTGATTTTTTTGTAAGTATTTTTTAGTAACTTTTATAGTAACTTTTATTAACTTTTGCAGTAAAGTTTTTTAGCAAAAATTAAAAGATACTAGAAGAAAACAAAAAATTGTTATGAATGATAAAACAGGGATAAATAAGGAAAACAGAAAACAATATTATTATATATGAACAATTCATAATTCAAAAAGTATAACTTTAGTTCTCTCATTTCAGGGTTAATATTCATTCACTTAAAAATACATAACCCATCAACATGTCCATCTTTTAGTAGGAAATACAGTAAAACATGAGGTCAGGGTATCATAACTTATACAAGCAGAACTATAATTAAACAAAGAAATTGCAAACCCAATAGTAGTTAAGTAAGCCTTTTGCTTTTATTAGATATCCTCAATGTCTTTAACTAAAGATGAAGATACTAATATTTGAATATTAGAGGAGAGAGTGAGGCATAGGTGCAAATGAGGACAAAATACATATAAAAGTGCCATAAATAAGATTGCTCCATATGCTCACTTTAAAGTTAACAAAACGGAAACCAGGCACATAGATTCTAATGTGTTTAAACCACAAGTTCCTTTAGCTAGTAGAGTTATTAAACTTGATTATAACTTGTAGGAGGGCGAAGGAAGAAATAGGAAAGAAAAGAGTCAGTGTTGAGAACAGATGAATAGGAAAAAAAAAGGAGTGGTAGAGTGGGATAACCCAGGGAACAGAAGGATAGACCCAGGGGAAAAATTAGTGCAACAGAGCATTCAAGAGGAATTATGATTTTCAGCAGTGTTCCATATATGAGTGCATACGTGCAAGGCCAAAATTCTTGGAGTTGGAGTTTCTCTGTGTCTCAGCAACTGCTCCCAAATAGCCACAAAGAGGCTTAATATTAATTATATATGCCCAGCCAATAGCTCAGACTTGTTGCTAGCTAACACTCATATTTTAAATCAACACCCCCTTTGAATTTACGTTCTACCCTGTGGCTCAGTACCTTATCTCAGTATAGCATATTCTTGTCCTGCTTCCTCTGTGTCTTCTAGCGATTCCTCAGGCTCCACTTTCTTCTTCCTAACATTCTCCTGCCCAATCTCTTCCTGCCCAGCTATAGGCCAATCAGCTCTTTATTAACCAATGAGAGTAATACATACTTATAGTGTACAAAGATTGTTTCGCAGGTTTTCTTTTAAAATTTCAAATTGAGTTTGGGTTGTGTTGAGCAGACATGACTCAACTGTGAATTAAATACACATGTAGACTTCATTACACTTATGAATCTGATTAACTGTATTCGCATTATTCATATGATCTTAGTTACATGGCCTCACTTTCCTGTTGTAATTGCAAATGAACTGATTTGAACTACTCAGACTACAATAGGGACAGGGGAGGTGACTCAGTGAAAAAGCTGCTTTTCCAAATGCTGTGTTCTGTGCTCGTTGGATACCATAATGGGCAAGACACTCGGCTACCTGCATCTTGTTTTTCTTGCTGGAATTGTGCAGCTATCTGGAAGTGGAAATCCTATTTAACTAGATATGCACAGAGTAGCCATGCTGACATGTGGAGGGGACTCAGCATAGGTGCTGTGAGAAAGAAGTGAAGTGCTGGAACGGGAATGATATCATCACAGTTATACAGAGCCATTAAACTCAAGAACATGACTGTACTTTCATAAATGGCTCTCAGATGCAAACATGGAAAACATATCACAACTTAGTTACTTTTTGATTGCTGTGGAGAGACACCATGACCAAAGTAACTTACAGAAGAAAGAGTTTATTGAGAATTTACAGTTCAGAGGGCGAACCCATGACTATCACAGCAGGGAACCTGGAAGCAAGCAGGCAGACATAGTGATGGAGCAGCAGCTGGAAACGTATCTTACACTGAGATAGAAGGCAGAGACACAAGGGTGGGGAGGCTAACTGGAACAGGTGTGAGCTTTTGAAACCTAAAAGCCCATACCAGTGACACAACTCCTCCAACAAGGTCATACCTCCTAATTCTTTCAGACAGTTTCATCCAGTGGGACCAAGCCCAACATTCAAATATGTGAGTCTATGGGGGGGGCAATAAAATTCAAACCGCTACACCCCAGAAGCCCCAACTGTGCCCTTTCAGTAAGCTCCTAACACTTCTTTCCTCAATAGAATAGCATTTCGTTTTATGGGTATACCACAGTTGCTCTCCTATTGGTGGGGATTTGGATAAATTTACAGAATTGAGCTATTAAGAATACTGTTATTTTTACATATTTATGACAATTTTGCAGAATATATGAAACATACTGTTTGTGGTTATATCCCTAAGAGTATAAGTTACAGGCCATAGTGGCATACGCTAGCAGCTTGAACTAATGCAACCAAAAATATTCGATATGTGCTCAACTTCACTGGTATGCCCAAAAGGTTTCAGATGAAGTGACTGCATTAACTTGGATTCTTACCAATCCTATCAGTCAGATGTTCAACATAATCATTACTATTTGATAGTGTCTTTTCATTGTAGCCTTCCTATAGACGTGCACACCCGAAGTGCTATGGTTTTTAGGTGTATTTATGTGGTATTTAATGACTCTGACCTTATTTGTATGAATTTGTTGCTTATACATGTATCATCTTTCATGAAAACACGTTTTACTTCTCTCATTGCTTTTAGGAGTTTCTTATGTATTCCAGGAATTAATATTTTGTGAAATGTATGAACTGAAGACAATTTTTCCAAGTGGCAGCCCTCATTTAATCCACTATACACTGTATAATTTGCTCTTTGTAAGTGTGCAGGTTAGGAGTCTTTAGTACATTACCCGTGCAGCTGTGCAGTCATCTCTATGGTTCAGTTATTAATGCTCCCTTTATCCCAAAAGGTTCCGTCATACCTACCCGTGGTTAGTCCTTATCCCAGCCTCCACCCACAGACAGCCACTGATCAGTGTGAAGAAGCAAATATTCTTATGTTTCAGAACAGTTAGAGCCTTCTGAGCAAATGTTGCCAGTACCTGGGAAAAGAACACTTGTTGGAAAAGAAAATAAACTTTTTTTTTTCCCTCATTACCAAGTGGTTGGCAGTCTGGATTTCTCACTAACTCTTTTACCTCTCTGAGAAAATTCACTTGTGTCTCAAAGCCTTGCAAAAGGGAATGTCAGGGGGAATGCAGTCGGCAAAGTGCCTGCCATGGAAGCATGAGGACCAGGGTTTGCATCCTTAGCAGTCAAATAAAAACTGGTCGTAGTGACACATATCTGTACCCTCAGCTCTAGTGCTGCCGGGGCACAACACAGAGTGGATCCCCAGAATTCAGTTTAGCCAAGTGGTAAATAAATTCTGGATTTGGTGAGAGATGTTTGAAAACCATGGAAGAGTGACAGAGGAAAGGGATAGAACTCTACACACACACACACACACACACACACACACACACACACACACACAGAGGAAGCTCCCTACTTAAAAGACTGAAGAAGAAGGAGTTTTTCCCTTCTCAGGAAGGGAAGATGGGGATGGAGGGCAGAAGTTGTGCTTTTCTTTTTATTCGACCTCAGGGTCAGAACTGCAGAGTTTCTACCCAGTAATGACCCTTGACCTCTGCATGAGCTTTAAACGTATGCCTTGTAATTACTGCTTTGCTGTGCTGACTGTGACTTGTGTTCTCGCAGACCCACTTCTTCAAGATAACAGGAAGAAATAAAGACAGTGAAACTGAAGCAGAGAAATCTAGCCTCCTCCCGTGAGAACTCATTACATACAGAGAGGAAACGTAAGGAAACAGTACTTTAATTATAGATAAAATCCAACCAATTCTGGCTAATGCCCAAAGGGTAACTAGCCTCAAACAGAAAAAGTTACTAACCTATATAGATAGAACTTTTGCTTATACATTCCACCTATATGGGCATACTTAAAATCACTTTCATGCCCCAGTCCCAGGTTATACTTTGAACAACTTAAACACAATCAGCAGACTGCCAGTCTGGCCACTTATGCAGATGAGAGATTTCCATGGCAAATTTGTTGCTAGCATTATTTCTTTTTTTTTTATTGATTTTTATTGAGCTCTACCTTTTCCTCTGCCCCCTCTCTGCTTCTCCCCTCCCCTTCAACCCCATGCTCCCAATTTACTCAGGAGATCTTGTCTATTTCTACTTCCCATGTAGATTAGACCTATGTTTGTCTCTCTTAGGGTCCTCATTGTTGTCTAAGTTCTCTGGGATTGTGATTTGTGGGCTGTTTTTCTTAGCTTTATGTTTAAAAACCACCTATGAATGAGGCCTTGGTGAGCTCCCATTAGCTCAGTCACATCGTCTCAGTGGGTGGACGCAACCCTCGCGGTCCTGACTTCCTTGCTCATCTTTTTCCTCCTTCTGCTCTTCACTTTGACCTTGTCCCATAACCACACTGATGAATATCTTGAATATCACCACAGAACCTTCATCTGGCAATGGATGGAGATAGAGACAGAGACCCACATTGGAACACTGGACTGAATTCTAGTTTTAAACCATGGTGATCTGATAAGATACATGGGTTTATTCCAACTTTTGTATTTTGTATTTGTTGAGGTTTTTTTCCCCCCAAGTATATGGTCAGTTTTTGAGAAGGTTGCTAGGGTTATTTCTTCAGCACGCTGGCATTGCTCTTCTCAATAGTTGTCACCCAGGGTTGACTCCTCAGACATGGAGCAATTGGGTTTCACTTAAGAGGAGAGCTGGGAGCATTATGGCAGGCCAAGTCTTCAGGATGATTGTCAGCCTCTGTTGCCTGTAGTTTGGTGGGGACATGAATCTAAGACCTTCTTGTAAGTCAGGGTTTTTCCTTTGTTAGGGTAGCTAAGCCTAAAGGCTGATCGATTTTGATGAACGTTTATATCCTAGCAATCCTAAACTTCATTTATTGCTAAGAAGCCTGTTTAGTGCATGTAAGGTTTTAGACCTTGGACAGATAGATGACTGAGGCTATCTGCCAATATAAAGGAAAGCCACATTGTTTATTACTTAAAACACCTTTTTTTTCTAAACAAGAGTTGAATCTAAGTTATATATACAGTATATTTTAAACACGAGCCAAATCATTTATATAGGATGTTGCAGCAAATTAAATTTCTATGTATAAGTTATAGCTATAAGTCTTTTGTTATAAGTTTTAAAGCAATTTTGTTAAAATTTTACAGATTCTTTAGCCACATCCAGTAAACTTATAAATCTTGAGGCAGAGTTTACAGCAGTCTTAGGAGATATTTTGAAAGCAGAACACAGAGAAATCAGAGACAGCAGATTCTGGAGTGGTACCTTAGAGATAAGAGATGTTTGGAAGTGGAGGGCAGAGCAAGCTTAGATATAAACGATTTGGGGATCATTTGTCTGTGCAGTTGTTACAATCTGTGAGAACTTGGAAATCAAGTGTGCCAATTTTTGACCATTGCTCTGCACTAAAGCCGAACTGTAATAATAAACTCCGAATCTGTGGAAGGGAAAGACAGGGTCTCAAAACAAAACCTTGCATGGAGGAGGGGTGTTCCTGTAGACTCGGAAGTAGGAGCTGAGAGCTGAAACTGCAGGACCTGTGCAGGCCAGAGAAGGGGTAGTGATCCTCCTGGTAGACTATAGTACGGCGAGGAGGGGGCGAGGTGAGAGAAAGCTAGGGAGAAGAGGGGAAAATGGAGAGACCCAGATCAGTGCAGTTGAGTAAAGTGCCTTAGTGATAGGAATTTTCATCTGGGATATCCCTAAGCATACTGGAAAACTGATAAGAGAGAAAAATGTTCCACATCACAGAGGAAAGGCATCCCTGACCCTTTGATTGGAACCCAGTGTGAGCCAAGAGGAGCTTCTTGGCACACCAGTGTGGCTTTGGTAGTAACAGTACACAAAGCAGGTGACTGAGTGATAATTACCTAGAAGAGAAGGAGAAGGGCAGGCCAGAGCCCAGAGAAAGGAGAGAAAGCAGGTAGAGAGAAGCAACAGGTGAAGAATCAGACTCTAGAATTTGGAACCAAATTTTGTGAGTGGCAGAAGCCAGCAGAAACATGTCCGTTTAGGAGAGTCAGATCAGAGCTTGGTTCAGAACAGCCAGAGTTCCCCAGAAGGGAGCTCATTTATGCCATTCCCGAGTGTTGGCACCGAATGACTGTTAAAAAGAAATAAAATGGAAAAGAAAAAGAAAGGAATATGACTGCACTAAGGTGGAGGAAAAGGTTGATTGTAGACATGTGGGAAAGCACAGCCAGAGGCAGAGACAGGGGCATCTGGGAGAGTCCAGAATGGACATGACCAGAGCTGTATCACTGAATGAGGAGAAGGGGGGAACCAGGTGCAACGACCAGGAGGCCCACTTGGTGATAAGATGGCTTCTTGTTTAAAATATGGTTCCCTTTCCTCTTCTTGTTTTCTTTCCTTTCCCTGTTTCCCTCCATTCTTCTCTCCTGCCTCTTTTCTTCTCCTCATCCATCCCTCCCTTTTTTCATATTGAAATATTCTTGCCATATATCACTCAAGTTGCTTTGAATACCTAGCAATCATCTTGCGTTAGTCTCCTTAGTGCTGGAATTCTAGGTTCGTGCCATCAGGGCTGGGTTTTGGAACATGATAGTCTAGAAGAAACAGAGGAGGGGCCCACTTTTCACTATCAGGATCTGAGGGAAGCCAACAGGACCAGCTGCAGACTTTTGAAGTGGATAGAGACAGTGCTGACTTGGGCTGAGGGCTGTGGGTCAGGCAGACTGATAGCTGACTTTGTTTCCAGGGAAAGGAAGAGAAGACCTGGAACTTTTTAAACATGGGCTTTCTGAAGAGAAAGAATCTTAGAACTCTCCCAGGTCCTGGAGAGTAAAGAATGAGAATTCCTAAAAGTGAGATTTGGAGGAGGCTTCAAGTAGTAGAAGTTGCTTTGCTTGCTGTTCTTTTTTCAAACAGAAAGAGAAAATGGATTTTCTCCCCTAGCTAAGGGGCTCCAACTCCTAAACTGTTCTGGATCTAAAACAAACAAACAAACAAACAAACAAAAAACCTGGGTCTTACTTGTGGGTAGACAGTTTGTTCCCCCATCTTTCCTTTCTGCCCTCACTTCATGTCTTTTACGGTTTATAGGTGGGGCACTGGTCTGACCACCAGGTGTCCTGGTAACCCTAGAATCCATCTCTTTATGCTGAGAGGCCTCAGGGAAAAGGCATCAAATACTGACCACTGTTCACCTTGGTTCTATGAGCCTCATCTCATGCCAGGAAAGGATGTGGGGACTTGGAGGTTGTCAAGGTTCCATGAAATTCAAACATGTATCATATTTATACATTAGGTACTTAGAAATTGTTTTGGCTAAGGAGTACTGGCCTGCAGGGTAACAAAAGGATCGACCTTGGCACCTCTACCTACTTCTGCATCAGTACTTCATCTCAGGCAGCCATGAGAACAGCACAAGGAGTAGCCATCCAAAGACCAGAAATACCCAATCTTTCTTATTCCCTTTCAAGGCTGTGGGCATAATGACAAGAATAACAACCATCTTATCAGCAGTGTGTTGCAACGTCCTATTCCAGACCCCCAGAAGGCATCTGATGGTCTGTAGCCTTTGTCCTGAACATGTGGTCACCTAGGATTTTAGGAAGAACAAGGTCTAGCCAAAAAGAACATCAGTGGATGAGGGCAATTACAAATGAGGGTGAGGCTGTACCCTGGAGTGGGAGTAATCACCTCATGTGAACTGGCCTGTTCCCTCAAGCAAGGGACTTCTTGGAACTGCCTTGCAGAACCCAAATTGAGACAATAATAAAGGAGACTCTACTCAAAACCAGGACTGCTTAATTGTGCATACCTTCTGCATTCCACCCCAATTCTTCCTCCATTTAAACCTGAAGCTCATGTCACTTTCCAAAAGATGAACTTGGAATCATCCCATCCGCCTTTCGGCTCCCCGTTTTCTAATATGCCACAGTAACTCAGGATCATTTCTCTACTTTCCCCCATCACTCATCTCTCTAATGGGATTATTGAGACTGGTGTCCAAGAACAACTGTTGAGTCTGCGATAAAAATCATTTGGGAGATGTAGAAAGCCGCAGCGGAAGGCCAGCGTGGATGTCAGGAACTGGAAAACACAAAACCAAGTGTAGACAAGGGTGGTTCGTCTTCATCCTGCACATCACTTAGTCCACACTGCCTGAAGCCAGCTGGGAGACAGCGGGACACCTTGGCAGCTGCAAAGGTAATATCTGGAGTTGTGTGCCAGCTGTAGCTTTCAGCAAAACTTGAAGAAGAGAAAAATAATTTATAACATTATTCTGCTGTTATTAAACTTAAATGCCCAGCAATAAATAGTGAATGTGCTTACCTTTCTCTCTGTATAGATGTTGGACAGGATTGTTCCTACCAGGAAATGCTAAACAGACAACCAGTGCCCCTATTGGAGAGAGGAATTTTCCACGGTTGATGTTAAGCTAGTCCTTCTGCTAGGTACTCTCTGGATGTTTGGTGTCAGAGACGTGAAAAAACATAAAAAGTAGTTTCAAGAAATAAAAGAAAACCTTTTCTAACCATGTAAAGAATTCCACTGACTGTCACTTTTAAATACAGTGACTTCACTCACAAGGTGATAGTTTTAAGTGAAAGGAATTTAGAGCACAGGATGGAGAAGAAGCTTCACTGTGATAGCCCACAGGATGTAGGAAGAAGCTTCACTGTGATAGACCACAAGACGTATTATGCTTTAGTGTGAGATTTACTTGTTTGCTAAAATATTGATCTGCCAAAGAGGATGGCAACTATCTGTGGTTCCTTCCTAGAGTTTTCATTAGTTAAACTTTTATCACAAGAGGTAAGACTAAGGTGTTTTAATGTTTTAAAAGTACTTGCAAAATTATATATGTATGTGTACATGTTATATATGTGTATAAGTATATATATAATTATAAACATAAATTACATTTACATCTTTTAATACTCATCCCTCTAATTTCTGTATTTCCTACCTTCCTCTCTAATTTATGGTCTCTTTATTTAAATACATACATATATATATATTTACTTATATTTACATGCTAACAAAAGTAAATACAGCCTGCTGAGTCTTAAAACAAGTTCTAGCCACACACCCTTACATACATACCATTGTCACACAACATTTTCTTCTATTTTGAACCTGTTTATTCTAATCTTCCAAAGAGAACTCCTTGCAACCCTTTGTTCTGTGGGCACAGTAGGCTCTTTCCTTCAAAGTGTCTCCAAGCCAATTGATTCTCCTACACTTCATCTACAATTGTCCCCCCAAACTGTCTCCATTCTGCCTTCACCCTCCCCTCCGAAAAAGGGGATAGGGAATTCTGCCTCCTGACGTTCCAGCACAAAGTCACCTTGTGAACACTTATGTGCACATAACTAATTAGCACATTTCTCCTATTAAATAGACAGCAGTTCATTTCTGGATACCTTCCCAAGGCACAGACAACCCTCTTCTTGTGCCTTCACTCTCGGGCATTAGACTTTAATGGTTGTTTAGAATTTAGGTGTCAGTTCATGGCTCTCCCCAGGTAGTTCTCAAAGCAAAAGGAACTTTAATTCTGAAAGCTTTGGTCCTAGAAGGCCATATGACATAATTGCATTAATGACTGTGTTTGGATTTTTACAAGGAAGACAAATTTTACTTCTGATTTGTGAGATGCATGTTTTCTACTTAATTACCAGTTGGAAAAAAGAAGGTAGTGAATGAATAGGCAGGACATTTCTAATGAGCCTTTGCTATTTTCTTATTATATTTTAACAGAGAATTTATTGTTCCCTGAAATTATATTTGCCAGTTGACACAGACTGTGACAGGATGGTGGCAAATTTGAGAGCAAGAAAACTTCTAATCAGAGGAATGCAGTCAGGATTTAGATAAGTCTGATCTAATCTGCTTAACTTTCTGAGAGAACATCTTGATTCTGTGCTTTGATTAACATCATATCCAGTCAACGAATAAACTTCACTCAGATGACCAGTATGCTGGGTGAGAGAGAAACAAGATTCTTAGTCTGTAAGACTGGATAGCTTCGTAACAAGATACCAATATTTGAACCGTAAATCATTCAGCATCCATATTTCTACAGAGACACAAATGTTTATCTGATAATTACAGTTTTTCCTTTCCCCAAAGTGGTACAAAGGAGTCATTCACAATGCTTCTTTTCGGGAGATCACTTTTAAGGCAGTGCGTTCTGTAACACTCAGCACTATGCTAGAAAAGCAATGGTCTGTGTTACGAGGAAATAAAGATGATTCAGATAAAGGTTGCTTTCGATTTTATTTGATTTTTTTGCTGAACGTGTAACTGTAACTCCATGTTCCAGTAATAAGTTTTTATAGTTCTAGAAACTTCTGAACTCTGTGTCAATTCTTTTATTATGAGGAATGGTATTAAAGATAATTAATTCTAAGGTGGGCATGGTGGCACACATCTGTAAGCCCAGCACTTGGATGTAGAGGCAGGGGGATCAGAAGCTTAAGACCACCATGGTGGTGTGAAGCAGAATAGCCCCTTAGATTCATATATTTGAATGTTTGGTTCTTAACTGATGGACTGTTTAGGAAGGATTAAGAGGTGTGGCCTTTTTGGAAAAGGGAGTGGCTTTGAGGCTTAGATACCTCACTCTAGGTCTAATTTCTCTCTCTTTCCGCCTTCAATTTGCAGATGAGATATAAGCTTCAGCTACTTCTCCAGCACCAAGCCTGCCTGCCTGCTGCAGGGTTCCCCACTATCATGGTCATGGACTCACCTTCTGAAACTGTAAACGAGCCTCCAATTAAAAGTTTTCTTTTATTAGTTGCTTTAGTCATGGTGTCTCTTCACAGAAAGAGAGCTGTAACTGAGACAGTCCTTCTCATGGACGTAGTTTAGTGCATTTGTAGTCAGCCTGGGCTACATGAGACCTTGTTTATAGTTTAGTGCATTTGTAGTCAGCATGGGCTGCATGAGACCTTGTTTAAAAATAAAAAGAAAATCTGGGCTTGGTGATGGCATACTCTTTCAATCCCAGCATTTGGGATGCAGAAGCATGAGAATCTCTGTGAGTTCAAGGCCAACCTGGTCTATATAGTAAGTTCTAGGCCAGCCAGGATTACACAAAGAGATACTGTCTCAAGAAAAAAAAAAAAGATGATTAGTTCTGTTTTTAAAATTGAAATTCTCATGCAAGAAATTGTCCCGCGCTTCCGTCTCGCCAGCAAGAACCACGCGGTACACATAGGATACTTCTGCAGTAAAGCTTTAATGCCCCTTGGGAGAGCGGGCATCAGCCAACATGGCGGAGACCCAGATAAGATGGAACCCATCCCTTATATAGGAAACAGACCCTGCTTTGGACGTGTCACTCTTTGATTGGTCAACTGTTCCCAGTCCCAGGTGATACCTTGGGAGTAGTGGAAAAATACCAACACGTGTGAGCTTTCTAGCTCACCTGGCGGTGCAGCGCCATCTATGGTGGAGAGTGTGATTGCGGCCTTCTACAAGAAATAAGAAAATTATTATAAATATAATAATATTATAATATATAAATATTATAAGAACATTATACAAAATATAAGAAAATGTAGCTGGACTGTGGAGGCCCAAAAGTACAGGCCCATTTCCACCTTGTCTGACTGTCAAGAGAGTTTAGAGACTGACAGGCATAATTGCACCTCCTCATTCAGGAGGTGGTTACCTGGCTCTTTTGAAATTAAGACAGCTCAATGCCATCCTGACAGGTGGTTAGGATACACAAATGTACTTCTGTTGCTTCTGTTGTAACTATGAAGTCACCTAGGGAAGGGTGGTGTTCAGGGTACCTGACCTAAAGCATCTTAGCTACCCAGATGACAGAATGCTAATGATTTGATATCTCAGAGTGATAAGGCCATTGACTGTGTGAGTTATCCCATGTATCATGCTAATAAAGTTTTTGTTACCTTCTCCTCTAGTTTAAATTGGGTACAAAACTCATGGAAAAATAAACATGGGTAAATTTCAGGATTTCAGTCGCTGGAATACCCTCTCGATGCGTTCTATGTTTTCTGTCTTATTATTTTTAAGTCTTCATAGTCTTTACATATATTTCTTCAATTCCCACGCCCCTACCTTGGTAAGAAGTATTTTTGTTGATGCTGGTCCTCAACACCAGACAGAAGAATATATGTTTTTATTTATTCAATCAAATCTGTATAGAAAGCACTATGTTTGTGGTGTGGTTGCAAATAGTGGTAACCTTACTATAGGTGAGCAGACATTAATCACTTAAGAATTTTATACGCTAGAGTGAGGAAATAGGTAAGAAAAATACACCAGTAAGTATAAAATAATAAAGCAATCAGTGTGAAATGCCATTGAGAAAGACCAAAAGGAAAAATGAGTAGTGTTGACGGGAGGGGATAATGTTCTTATGTGACTGCTGTGGTTGTGCCTTCTGGAGGAGGGATGCAGCATGGAAACTTGGATCCTGCCATTATTGCCTGTCACCATACCCTTGCATATGTCATTACTATGGCATTTAACCAAGGCTAAGCCAATGGGTGAGTAAATATGTTGTTGAACGAATTCCTCCTTTAACCTATGTATTCTTTCTTTTCACCATACTTTTTGTGTTTGGCACCTAAGTTGTTGATATGTTTATTATTGAGAACCAGCCTCACTCATCTAGAGTGTAACCTGCACCAAAGTAAAACATAGTAAAGAGTTGTTAAATGAATGAATGGTATGCTATGTCTTCCCCTTAAGAAACAAAATAGCTACTAGGTTGAGACATGTGGATTTTCTTTGCTGGGTTGGGCAACTACTTCCTGTCAGCAACATTCATCCTGAGTCCTACTCTTACAAATTCACAATTTTTGTACTTATGAGTATAAAATAAAATGCTTTCAGTGAAGATCCTGAAGAGAAAATTCTGGGCAAAACAAAATATATTAACTCTATAATTATTCAACTTTCAGCTAAAATATATTAACTCTATAATTTCCAACTTTCAGTGGCACAGCTTTTCTTTAAAAATTTTTCAATGGGGGCTTGATAAAGGGAATTACAATATTCATCAGTATTTAGAAAAATGAGAAAAGAGTTTATGAATAGAGGTGAAATGGGTCTTTGCAGCAGACTAGATGAGAGGACTCTACAGACTGTAAGGTACTTTGTACAAATGTGTTTGGTTATTGGTGTATATTTAAAATGCAATCAAGGGAGCGGGAGGGAGAAATAAGGGTTCTGTGGGCTATGTGGGTAGGTAATGAGGGATGATTAGAATACACTGTTTGAATGTAGTAAACTGCCAAATAACAAATAAAATATTTTCATAAGAGCAACAGATAACTTTAAAGCCATTTTCTGGCAGAAAAATCTTTAGGTTGTATACAGTATTAAGAATTTACAGTTATTTATAGTTATATATAATCCTAACACAACAAGTAACACTTACCTGCTTCACTGCGAGTTAATACAATTTTAATTTATCTCCTTTGTCCCTTTTCTTCCCTTTCCTTACTAGAACCATAGAGAAGACCACATGATAAAATTTGTTGCTTTGGAGGCGGGATTCCCTGAATGTGGCTGACCCGAAGTCTTTCTAAAAAGCCATTGACAATGACTCTGGGACTTGTTTCCTCTGCATATTCTGGATTTTTGGGGATCCAGTCTGTTTGGATATTCACCTTCCTGGACCTGGAGGGAGCGGGGAGGAACTTGAACTACCCACAGGGCAGGAAAACCGGACTGCTCTTAGGGATGGAGAGGGAAGAGGAGAGGGAGTGGGGGGAGTGGGAGGGTGTTGGGAGGGGGGGCGAAAATGGAAACTTTTATATTTTAATAAACTTTAAAAAAAATTTGTTGTTTTGTTTTGGAGACAAGGTTTCTCAGTATGACAGCCTTGAATGTCCTGGAACTCACTTTAGAGACCAGTGCTGGGGTTAAAGGTATGAGCCACCATGCCTGGATCAACCAAGCATCACTTAAACCCATTTTTTTTCTAAACTTTAGTTTAGTTATAACTTTAACAAAACCAAATGTCATCTCTTAAGTCACAGCACCGTTTTGCATCCCACAAAGAAATGGACTGACAATGTTGTCATGAGAAAAGCTACACAGGAAATACAATGGAGGAAAGTGGAACTATACCCTTTAGAAACAAAATAGTTAAATTGAGCACTTAAAGAAAACATTATGCCCATTTTGGCCTATAGTTTTAGAACTAGCTAGCAGATGCCTTCACAAGTTCTCAGAATCATGGCAGCCTCTGCTTACTCATATTTGCATAATAAACGGTGCAGACCCCACTCACCTTCTCTATCAGCAACTGTTTTATCATGGTTGTTAGTTTCCAGGCCACAGTTCCTGCTATTGTGGCTCTTCAAGTGTGGCTTCACAGCTTCTGCATTAAGAGGAGACCTGTCAAAGAAAGCTCCATGGCTGCCAGGAACAGTTGCTGCTCCATAGCCCTGTGATTGGGTTCATTTCAGGTCATCCTTGTTTAATTTTGTCTTTAGATTATCTGTATCTTCAATTTCTATTTTTTTATCTTATACTTATGTAAGAGGAAAATTTATACATACACATATACATATATAATATATATAAACAATATATTATTTCTCAAAACAAAACATTGTTCTCAATGCAGTAGTCATGTGAAAAAATAATTCTCTTTATTTGTAAAAATCTTTATTTATTACCATGCTAGCACACCATCCCTTTAAATGCCTATTTGCACAGACTTTTGCCTGTTGCCAGACATTTGTTTTATACCTGTAATTAAAAATTCAAGGCCAACCTGGACAGCTAAAGACGCTAAGAATATTTCTATGTGTCAAAATGAATAATACGATTGTATCTAGAAATGTAATAATGAAGTTGGAAAAGCCACACTAATGCCATAAAATAAATCACTTTAATAATTAATATATATAAATAGTTCATGGTGGAAACAATAAAGTAAAATCAACTCTGTACACTCACAAATTTACAAAAATTTAAAAATATATTTATCGTCTTACATTCAAATAATGGTGAAAAACTGAAGCTGTATTTTTTTTCTGAATGAGTTTCCTTTTATATTTTATGAACATACATAATATAACAGTGATTTATGGCATGACAGTGCTTAATAACTTTAAAGAATTGGAATACAATTCTTACTTAGAAACTAATTAATTAAAATAATTAAAATCACCTGCATAACTTCTTTTGAAAAATAAATTAGGCACTTTCTCCTGAAATTATTGTCCTATTAAAGTGTTTGGGATGTAGTTACATTCATTTCTGGCAATGCCCAGACATTATCTGCTGTTGCTTTAAGTAGAATGAGATGAGGTGCAAGCTGTTCACTACGAGAAGCGATAAAGACAGCACAAAGTAGAATTAGTTTAAAAGCCCAAGTTGCATATGATACCGATAAAATTTTTCTCTTAGAAATACTGTTCTTAGGCCTTTGAGGTAACACAGTCTTTCACTGTATCAAATGTCATTTTTAATCACGTTACGCTGTGATTTCCATCCTCTACAGGTCACCGTCCCTATTGCAAATCAAAGCATTCTGTTTTGTCAACAGACTAATCATTGACAGGACAGAGAGAAATAAATAACTGTATTCTGTTCTCTGTGTGGTCTACAGAAGCAATGCCTTTGGCACTCAGGAGGATAGTTTGGTCCACACGGGCAGCCAGGTGCCAGAAGCCTCTGGCAGAGAGCAAACTGAAAATAAGCCCGCGGGGACCGGCAGTGGTTTTTCTGAGGCAAATGCTTTGAATTACCTAGAAACCAGGCGATTTAAGCTTAACCAAGTCAGAAACCAAGTCAGAAAGTCTTGCATTCAGCCGGCAGTAACACTTGGGTGGCATTTTGTTGAAGAGTGTGCTGCCGGTTCTTTTCTCGTCCTCGCTTTACTTTTCTTTTGCTTTCTCCCAGCTTTGGTTTTGTTTGTTTTCTTTTTCTTGTTTTCCTCTTTGTACCACGGGCCCCAGACTCCTCCGTTGAGTCGAGGGTTGCTTCTGGGATCCTTCGGGGGATACCTGACTGGCACGGCCGTCTTGTTGAACTGTGACAGCCTCCGCAGCAGTTTCTTCACGATGCCAGGATACCGGCTGGAGAGATCCACCCTCTCGTATGGATCGGCTGTGATGTTGAAAAGCCAGATACTTTTGCCAGTTGCTAAGGTAATCCTCTCGTTGTGCCATCGGTTTGGGCCCAGATTGCTGAAAGCCTGAGGGGGGACCCAGTCACTGTAGCCAGGGTTTCCTGTGAGCAGCTTCCAGTGTTGCACCCGGATGGCTGACTGGATTGCTGTGTTCCAGATTCCGTAGCCTGCTGCCCAGGAGCCATTTTTCGCCTTGGTGTAAATGGGGTCAATGTTGTGCAAGATATCCACTCGGGGTGAACGAAGACCTTCGCTTATCGTCTCCCAGATATCGTACCCATCTAGCTGAATGTCTTCATCAATCTGCCCTTCTGCCAGTGAAATCAGGGTTGGGTACCAATCTGTGATGTGCACAAGTTCCTTACACACCGTTCCCTTGTTTTTCAGAAGAGGACTGTGCACAAAGCCAACTGCCCGGATGCCCCCTTCCCAATACGTTCCTTTGCTACCTCTGAGAGGCCAGTTACTTCCTCCTGCTGTGGGTTGTCCACCGTTATCTGAGGAGTATATGATAATGCTATTGTTATAGAAACCATACTGCTTTAGAGCCAGGGTCACATTGTGGATTGCTTCATCCAAGCAGGAGAGCATGGCTGCGTACCTTCTCCTGTTTATGTTGATAATGGATCGGTAGTGTTCAAAATACCTGCCAGGGGCTTGCAGGGGTGAGTGCACAGCTTGGTAAGCAACATATAAAAATATAGGTTTAGCGGGGTCATGGGAAGCTAGAATTTGCTGCACTCTCTGAGTATACATCTGTGTTGAATATATGCCATTGTCATAGTCCCAAGCAGCATTATCATTTTCATATAAGTCATAGCCACACATTCCAGGACTGTCACATTTGTAGTGTGTATAATAATCTCCGCTTCCCAAAAGGGAGCCAAAGAAGGTATCAAATCCTCTCTTAGTGGGCATGCATTCTTTCCTGTAAAACCCCAAGTGCCATTTCCCAACCATATGAGTTGAATAGCCGACCTCCTTCAGCTTTTGAGGTAGGGTTGCGTTGTCTAGAGGTAGACAGTTGGGTTGGGTAGGTCTGATGATAGAATGCTGGAGTCCTGTGTGGATCTGGTACCTTTAAGGAAAGAGTAAACATCTTGTCAAGGCAGGGTAAAAGGAACATTCTCCATACAGATGATTCTAAAATTATAAAGTTTCTATGAAGATCAACTCAACCTCAAAATAGACAGGATCAGCTCTATCTCGTTTCAAAGCTTTAATTTGGCTTCATACTTAACAGGTGAAGTAAATTTTCAGCACGTTGGCAACTAAGATTTTTACCGCTTATCTCAAAGTCTTTTTAAAGTCCTTACAACGGAAGGAATGACAATAAAATTTAGTCTTTTAATTACACGACAGAGTGCTAGCGAGATAGAGAAGGATGCACAGACTTGGAGTATTATATGTCACAGTAGCTTCTGAGAGCATATGTTGCAAACTAACTCTTATGTTCTACAACACAGGCAGAATTATTATGAAAAGGTCTCCCGGTAGCTTGTCAAGCATCATTTCATATTTCATCCCAGACCCGTTGAATCTCTGACAAAGGAAGTGGCTTTGGCTGCTTATACCAAACCTTGGTGTTTGTAGCTAGGGTTGGCAACAGTTCTTCCAGTACCACAGGAAGTAAATGTGCTTCTGCTGGCCTGGGTCTCCTCTGCCACCACCAATAAATCACTTAGAATGGAATCTAAGAAAGCAAGGTAACCTTTCTATATTAAAATGACAAGGAAGCTAGTTTCCAGAATTTTTCCCTACACGTTTTCCCAAGAGATTTCCCCGTGTGAATTGTTTGCTATCATATTAAACATGTGAGCCTCATGTGAATCCCTTTATACCTGTTAATTCGTGATACTTTAAAAAGGAATTGACAGAAGCTATCGCATATTCCCTAAATAACTTTTAAAGTAGAACAGAAACACAAAGGGTATAAAAACAGGGTAAATATGAAGGCGTTCTTGGAATCAAATGAATTGTAAAGAGGAAAACTAAGACAGAAAATCCACCCTTGGACTGGGAGATGGTTCAGTAGGTAAAATGAAAGCCTGAGTTTAGAGACCCAGAGGCCATATAGGAAAAGATGAGCATGGTGGCTTTTGTGTGTAACCCCAGCACAGGTGGGGCCAGGCAGATCCTTGGAGCTAGGTGGCCAGATGTCTAACTGATTCACTGAGCTCCACAGATATGCACACACACAGACCTCACAGAACACACACACACACACACACACACACACACACACACCAAAAAGCCCCCCAAACAGAAACCCTTTGTCCATAGTGATGTATTCTGCAAGGGTGACATATCTTGCATACTTTGGGTGACTAGTTTGATTTGTGTTTAAATGCTTAGCAGGTAATGTCATCATGCATGTGTGAACTCTTGAGTACTGATGGTACATGCATGCTGATGAGTTAGGCGGCGCTGTGGTGACCACTTCTCACTCTTCAAAGCTGCTTTTGCATCTGCCCTTTACTCCACTCATCATTAGTAGTTAGCATGTCACAGCAATCACAGTCACAGGAGCTTAAGATGGATATACTCGTAAAGACCTTACACAAGTGTTGTTACACATTCAGTTCAGAAGGTGTTCTTCATAATTTTGGTCCAGTTTAGGATCCATAACAATCACTTGTCATGAAGTGACCACCAATGTAAACTTGGAATAAAACTGAAGGGGGAGAAGTCTTTATTTGTAAAAATTTTAGCAACAATTCACAGGGATACATTATTAAATAAATAGTTATCGTACAAAGATCTCATCCTTAATCTGAATGGCTAATTAATTGTTCAGAAGGTCAAAAATTTTAAGTTTTGTAATTAAATTATTTCTTACCTAGTGGTAAAGTAAAAAGATGATTATCAAAATATGAAAAAATGTTCTGGGTTGGGGAGAGGAGGGAAGGGAAAATAGAGGAGGGGAGAGGAAGGGAGAAGAGAGAAAACTGCTTTCAGGAGACAGTGTAATGTTGACAGACCAGAGTCCTAGGGTCACTAGTGAACCAAGAGGTTTCTGCCTCTCTGGAAAGTAGAACGATTTCCACGTTGGGAAATGTAGAGTCAGTAACACATAGGCTTGCCATCAACTCATAACAAATGTGAAATTCCTCAAGTCAGTTTCTCTATTGGTAGTTCTGAGACTCAGACTACTGCTGAGTTGGGAACAGAATGTGGGTCCCTATCAGGTGCTAACATCTGACATAGCTGAGTTTGGATTTCCAGTTACCTGTGAGACTGGGGGCAGACATTAACTCTCTGATCTTCAGTTTTCTCATCAGAAACACTGGGTGGTGAGATATGTTGGGGCGTGGTAGGCCCTGGAGAGGAGCATAGAGTCTAGGTTTAGGAGAGCAGTTTAGTAAATGGTAACTGTCACAGTGCCTACCTCAAAGTGTAGAGTGCTGTATTATGACACATTTATAGAAAGTTTTACAGATTTTCTTTCTAATGTCCAATTGCACTGCATCCTCCATACTGCAGTGAGGGCAAGTCACACTCGGTGTCTTCATTTCATGACCGGGAAAGCAGAGGGGCAGAGAGCTTTGGTGTTTTCTGTTTGTATTTTTTAATTGATTTTATTGCACTGTATATTTTTTCTCTGCTTCTCGCCCTTCCTCCCCTCTTCCCTTCTACTCTCTCCCATGACTCCCTCACTTGTAATTTACTCAGGAGGTCTTGTCCTTTTCTCCTTCCTATTTAGATCCACGTATGTCTCCCTTAATGTCCTCTTTGTTGTCTAGGTTCTCTGGGGTTGTGGACTGTAGGATTCTTTATCTTTGCTTTATGTCTAAAGCCACTTATGAATGAGTACATATTATATTTTCTTTCTGGGTCTGGGTTATCACACTCAATATGGTTTTTTTTCTAGATCCATCTATTTGCCTGAAAATTTCAAGATAGCATTATTTTACTTCTCAGAAGAGAAAGTGGGATGTACACTTGAATATATTGACACAGGAGATCACTTTCTCAATATAATCACAGTAGCACAGACAGTGAGAACAACAATTAATAAATGAGACCGCTTGAAACAGAGAAACTTCTGTAAAGCAAAGGAGCAAAGGACATGACCAACAAGACAAAACGGCAGCCTACAGAATGAGAAAAGATCTTCATCAACCCCACATCGGACAGATGACTGTTCTCCAAATTATACAAAGAACTCCAGAAACTTGATGTCAAAAGAACAAATAATCCAATTAAAAAATGGAATAAACTTAAACAGAGAACTCTTAACAGACGATCTCAAAGGGCTGAAAGACACTTAAGGAAATGCTCAACATTCTTAGCCAATAGACAAATGAAAATCAAAACAATTCTAAGATACCATCTTATACCTGTCATAATGGCCAAGATCAAAAACACTGATGATAGTCTCTGCGAGAGAGGATGTGGGGTAAAGGGAATATTCCTTCATTGCTGGTGGGATTGCAAACTTGTACAGCCACTTTGGAAATCAGTATGGCAATTTCTCAGAAAATTAGGAAACAATCTACCTCAAGACCCAGCAATACCATTTTTGAGTATATACTCAAAGAAAACTCAACCATACCACAAAGACATGTGCTCAATTATGTTCATAGCAACATTATTTGTAATAGCCAGAACCTGGAAACAACCTAGATGCCCCTCAACCAAAGTATGGATCAAGAAAATGTGGTACAGTTACACAATGGATTTGTGGTGTTTTTATGAATTGCCTTAACTTCCCACCAGGCTGTGATACTGATTTTGAAGTAGCATGACTAAGTCTGTTACTCACTCAGTGTTTTAAATTATTAGTTACTATGAGTACTTCTGAAAACATCCAGGGGCCGTCAAAAGTGAACCAGATAGTGAGGCTTACACCTATCCCAGAAGTAATTGAGAAAAATTTTGAAGTAGATGAATAATTGGGCATTTTGAGCAGGACCCATTTGGGCAAAGGAAAAACAAAGTGCTTTCCTGCATCTCATGCCTCTACCCCACCCGACATGTGACTTTTTCCCTTCCTAAAGTTTTGCTATTTCCTAGGTTGTCCCAATCAAGATACCACTAACAGTGGAGGCAACTTAAAGGTACAACTCTTCCTGTCCCAAGGCCAAGTGGTGATGGAAACAGTGCTTGCCAGTCATTTGGAAAGCGAGCTGCTGTTTCTCTTTGTTCTTTCTCTGGTCAAGAACGTTGGTAGATTGCTTTAATTGAGAACAGGAAGGGGAAGAAATACTTGCCTGACTATTTGGGATGAGCCTGACTTTCACTTGACAGCAGCAACTATCTGGAAGACAAGCCAAATAACTTCAAAATATACCACCGCATCCTGAGTGAAGGGAAGGTAGTTTCTTTTTTGATTTCAACTCATTGAGGGATGATCCTAAAAGACAGCCTATTAATCAAATGACAAACTGGAACTCTGTGGGATGATACTGAACTGGAGGAAGGTCTGGGAAGTAAAAAGCACAGACTTAAGTCATTCCAACCAAAGATATGAGATGTGAATTTAATACAAGATCACGTAGTTCAAAGCAGGGTCTCAAAGGAGTACTTCCAGTTTGACAGGAATTAAGGGGAGATGACGAGGCGATGAAATGTGTGATCCTGAAAGAAAGTGAGGAAAATCAGAGAGCTAAAAGAGCTAAAGCAAGTCTGAGGAGTAATTGAGAACTATGTTGATTTCTGAATTTGATAGATGTTTGTGTCTAATAATGAAGAAAAATTGTCATTCCTAGAAAAGATGAAGTGTGATAAGTGTGATGGTGTGTTGTTGGAAATACATAGCAAAGTATGAGCGGTGGTGAATCCTCAAGCTAGTAAGTAACTTTTAAAACGGTTCAAGTAAAAAGCATTTCAGGCTATCCCTGCCATTTCCTATAAATATGAGATAGGCTCAAGTACAATAAAAGTATATAAAAACAACTGTAATGACTGAAAAATATTTCTGTTAGAATTGCAACTAGTTTAATGAGTATAAGTGACCAAGGAATTAGAACCCTTTTACTATAAATTCAATAAACATAAGAATGGAAAAGAAAAAATAAGATCTAAAATGTTAATAAAAAATACGTGAGTGCTGCAACCTAACAACCACACAAGTTAGGTACCGAGTAAGGGGCCAAGAGGATAAGAGGATCTCCCAAGGAAGGGGACAAAGAATTTAGTTCTATAAAGAGATAAAGTAGAAACTGGAATAGGAGGGCTAAACGAGGAAGAGGATGGAAGAGCAGTGTGAAGGAACAAATATAGAGAGGAAAAACTAATACTAAAAGCCCTTTCAAAAGCCATATGGGTACCTTCTATGGTAGAAGTATCCTAATTTATATACATATGTGAAAGTAATCTAAATGAGATCACCATAATGAGGGAGATAATGCTCCAGCTTGACATCTTATTCCACCAAGTAGAACCACCAGTAGCAAGAATGAGTTACATGTGTTGAGTCATTGACAAAAGTGGTCCCATGGACTCCCTTAACATCACATGCTATGGCAAGACTATTGCTTGCTCAATTACTACAACCTGACACTAAGGGTCTGTTGCTGACTTCAACATTTATTCATGTTATCAACCACAGAGAAGTCAAGCTGATTCCTAATGGATGCTTTACACCTGCTGATAAGTGTTCATGGCTCTGAAGGGACTCTGCATGTTACTGAAGGAAAAATCTCATTATCACTGTCACCCGGCTACAAACCCTGTGACTTATAACAGTGACCTTCCTGCAAGATATGCTGGTACAATAGTGGCACAAATGCAATGAGAGTAACCAACATAAATTTCCATTTGACTATGTCTAAGATCTAGTCCATGCGGTGGAATACATGCCTGACATTGCTAAAGTGGCCATTAACCTGAAACTAGATAAATCATGAACCCTGGGGGGAGCCTAATACTAAAAAACAGAGCAATAAAATGACTCCCAATGGTATTGCTATACCCATTGATCAATGCCTCTTTTAGCCCCTATCAAGAGAAGCTTCTTCTTGCAGTAGATGGTGCATGGGTGTATGTGTGTGTGTGTGTGTGTGTGTGTGTGTGTGTCTGTCTGTCTGTCTGTCTGAGGTGTATTAAAATAAAATTGAGTTTTTGTGTTAATTGTGATTAATATATAAGTGTGTATTCTTTATAGATCATAACTTGAAAGTTTTCATCACCTATGTTAAATAGAGAAAATACTCTTGAAATATAGTGGACTTTTTTTTTTGTCCCTCTGCCATGGAAAGAAACTTTGATAAGACATGAGTGAACCAGGCATTGATGCCAGCTCTGTTAAAGACAATAGCCATCACTTGTTTGTCAATTTAAAAGAAACAAGTTAAATGAGTCTTTCATCTTGGCAAAAGAACATATGAGGAAGTTTATAATCTTTCAAAAATATTAACTTGTATCACTAAGTATTAAATATTATAATTCAAAGAAATATTACGTTAAAAAATGCATTCTTGTTTGTAAATATAGGCTCAATTATTATTTTTAACTAATTTCACATTTAATTTACATTTATTAATGGCATATAAAATACATCCCAATAGTGCTTATTAACATTTTAGATCTTCTTTTTCTTTTTCATTATTATGTTTTCTCTTTTTATTTATTGAATTCAAGAATTCATAGTTAAAGGGATCTAATTCCTTGGATTCATTTATAGTTCCTAAACTGAAAGGATTTTTTTTTTGTTTTGATTTTTCAAGGCAGGGTTTCCTTGTAGCTTTGGAGCCTGTCCTGGCACTAGCTCTCGTAGACCAGGCTGGCCTCGAACTCACAGAGATCCTCCTGCCTCTGCTTCCCAAGTGCTGGGATTAAAGGCATGCTCCACCTCTACCTGGTCTAACTGAAATTTTTAACAGAAATACTTTTCATTTATTATAATTATTTTTATATATTTTTACTATGCTTGAAATTATCTCATATTTATAGAAAAATTGCAAGGATAGTCAGAAATGATTTTTTTTTTCTTGAACCATTTTAAAAGTTACTTGCCACTAGTTCAGTACAAATTGATTTTCATATGAGGGAAACAAATATAGGAGATTATATTTTATAAATCAAGTAACAGATATTCATAATGCACAAAACATAATTAATATTACATATTGAAAAATGTATTCATTTATCACTTGCTTTCAGTGGACTCTGCTGTCTCACAAAATAATTCTATTTATAGGCTTTAATTTCATCTTTCAGTTAATTACACCCTGGAGGGTGGTGCAGTTGGGTGGGAGTATCACAAGAGAAAGACTAATTTTTCATCTGGTGAATGAATGGATAAATTACTCACTTAACACTCATTTTCCCACTATCTCACAGACACAGTGCTTACTTTGGGGGGCCCCAGAAATAATTAAAATGGTCTCTGCTCTCAAGACGTTCAGTTTAGTGGAGGAGAACAAAAGCAATTAGAGGACCACCTGACTAGCAGCAAGCACCCCCAGCGAAGAGTCAAAGGATTCTTTAAGTGTTTCCAGGCGGGAACGGAGACCACTCCTTAGGGACTGTGTTTAGAAATTCAGTACAGATGGAGTATATGGAGATGCTGATCAGAGGCAAGTATCACAAGCAGTGGAAAGAGTACAATAAAGCACATTGTCAGGGGAACCCAAATCGGAGACAGGTCATTCAAAATGAAGCATCATCCAGGTGGGGGCTCAAGGAAAAATGAAGAATGTTTCAGTAACTGGAGCAGAATGCATTATTAAAGTGTGTATTAAAGTGTGACTCTCTGTTGATGAATCACTTAGAATGTAGAAGATTCACACACGTCTTGATGGGACCACTGCTCAATAGAGTAAGGAGACTGTTAAATGATACAAACAGCATTGCAGTGCAGAGCAAGCTAATTTCATGCAGGTCATGGGCAGGCACAGCAGTGCTGCTCCAAACCGAATGCACAGTAAAACCTTTGCATTAGAAAACTCACTCAGGTGGTAGTGAGGACAGATTCTAATGAAACAAGGCATAATTGTGAATATTCACTCTAGTCTAAGGGATAAACCATGACAGCAGAAACAGAACGGTTAAGTGAAGGTGATATACAATGTTTGAGTTTATAGTAGACTCTGGATAGGGAGTGTATAAACTCTGGGTGTGAGCAAAGGAAACAAAATGGTCAAAGCCGGCACACACTGGGTGTGAGGAGATTTTTTGCAACCCAGGAAGATGCATAGGAGCGAAATGGAGGGTGGTGAGTCCTATTTGTATTGTTAGAAGTACTTAGAAGAGAATATTTGCCTCAGCTGTAACACTGAAGCAGGAGAGATTTGAGACTCATTAGCTTGCAGGCATAGTTTCATCAGATCATATAGAAACAGAATAGAGGCTAAGAATCAAATTTGGAGCCCAGATAATACCCCATTTAGGAAAAAAAAACAAGAAGTACTAGCTAAAGACGGAGATGAAGCACCAACTCAGAACTAGAGCAGTGGAGAAGTCAGGAATGGTGAGCGTTGAAAACCGTCATCAAGATGCAATGCAGACACATTTTAATAGTAGTCAGAAGAAACACAGAAGGGGGAAGAAACTCAGTGTTTTGTAAGTGGAGACACAGATTGGAAGTGGAAATGGGCAGATGGTGGACGTGGACATTAGGGGTAGGGCTGTAAGGGATGATGGGAAGAAGTTTTGACTATGTTCTCACCGAGTGAAATAACAATGGATGAGGCAGAGTGACTATTGTGTCATAATTTTTTTATGATGAAATTATTTAGGCTCCATGAGGGTAAGATCTTTGTTCACTACTGTTTCTATATCATGTAAAACTGCATGAGGTCCACACATAATGTACGTATTTTTTAAAAATTGCTAAATAAATGACTAACACAGCATATGCAGAAGGAGAGAAAAATAAATAAGACTACGTGAAACTATGGACTCTAGCCATAAACAAAGGACACTGAGCCCATAGTTCACAAGCCTAGAGAAGCCAAATAATAAGGTGAACCCAAAGAAAAACATATATAGATCTTCCTGGAAATTGCAGGACAAGATCGCCGGGCAAAATCTGGGAACATGGGGGTGTGGGGGGTGGGAGTGCAGTGGTGGGGGAGAGGGGAAGAGAGAAGAGGGAAGGGAAGGACTGGCAACAGCTTGGGGGAGTGGGAGGGGTGAGATGGAGGAAGGGTGGATATAGGAGCAGGGAAGAAGATGTCTTAATTAAGGAGCCATTTTAGGGTTGGCAAGAGACTTGGCTCTAGAGGGGATCCCAGGGGTCCACAGGGATGTCCCCAGCTAGGTCCTTGGGCAGCAGAGGAGAGGATGCCTGAACTGGACTTGTCCCACAGCCACACTGACGAATATCTCGAATTTCACCATAGAACCTTGGTCTGGCGATGGATGGAGATAGAGACAGAGACCCACATCAGAGCACTGGACTGAGCTCCCAAGGTCCAGTTGAAGAGCAGGAGGGAGAAGATGAGCAAGGAAGTCAGAACCGCGAGAGGTTCGTCCACTCACTGAGACAGTGTGCCTGAGCTAATGGGAGCTCACCAAATCCAGTTGGACTGGGATTGAACGAGCATGTGAACAAACCATACTCTCTGAATGTGGTTGACAATGGGGGCTGACTGAGAAGCCAATGATAATGGCAGTGGGACTTGTTTCTACTGCATGTACTGACTTTTTGAGACTCTAGTCTGTTTGGATGCACACCATCCTAGGCCTGGATGGAGTGGGGAGGGCTTTGGACTTCTCACAGGGCAGGGTACCCTGCCCTCTCTTAAGGAGGGAAGGGAAGGGAGGAGGGTGAGTGGGAGAGCAGGAGGGAAATGGGAGGAGGGGAGGAAATGGAAATTTTTTAATGGAAAAATAAACAAAAAACCATGAAAAGATGATTGTTCCTATGGAGATAATAATCATAGGAAAAGTTACTTTTATTTTTAGCTTTATAAACTGATACGTAAAATTTACATGATTGCATTAAAATTAGCCTTTTCTACTCATATTATGTAACTCTTGTTAAGGGAACAAATTAATTTAAAATAAAAAATAAATATAAATTCAAAATCATTCATGTCATCAGTGATGTCATTCCGAGGGGGAACCTCGACTCTAAAGAAGAAGTTTAGACCAAAGAAGGAGGCTGTGGGCTGAACAGACTCTACTACAAATGAATTCGGCCAGCCTGGCAAGTAACATTAAAATTCCTGCCTGTGGATGATCTTTCTTGGTCACCAAATCCTGCTGTTTGTCCTTTCAATTGCTCCCTGGTCTCCAATCAGTTAACATCTGTGATATTTATTGTTCTACACTAGATGCAGCTTTGCTTGTGGGAAAGGGACTACAAATCACACATTAGCTGGCTCCTTTGTGCAAACAGCTTCCATCAGAAGGAAGATTCATTTTTATCACATTCACATTTATTCTTTTTGAGGGGAGGGAAATTACTTTTTTTTTTGAGCTTACACTTTATATTTTCAGGAACATTCCATGTAACCCAGGCTGCCTCCTGTACTGTCTTCCAATTGCTGGCATTACAGGGCTGCTTCACAATGTGAAGATCTGTATACCTATAGTTTAATATCTAAGCTAATTCTGTAGAGTTTCTAAACTACCACTTATCTATCAAAGTGACTACCCCTTTATGTGATTAATGGATTCTTCATTTGGCAAATTATTTTTAGGTCAAATTTTTAGAAGCAGCTCGGTGGACACATTTAAAATTCTCTAATTTCCAGCTCTGTTTCCAAGATTCAAATATTCCATGGAGCAGTGTATACATACTTCAAAGTAAAATTTATATTTTTCCTGTTCTCAATATTACCCCAGAATACTATTAAATCAATTTTAAAAATTTCATGTTCAGTCCATTTATCCCAAATTGAAAATATACTTAACATTAAATATTGAACCATGTTTGACATTATTCACTATGCCCTATAAATAGACAATGTTACAGAAAATATTCTAAAGAATATCTTTGTAGGAATAGTTAGAATCTCACAATAATTTAAAATTCTTTCAATTAATTTGAAAGCATTCCCTCTCTCTTTTATACGAATCAATCCATAAAAGTTAACTTTTTCCTCTATAGCTATACTGGCAATATTTAAGAAACGTAACATTTCTTTGTAGTTATGCCATGTTCCCTGTTTGTATAGTGTGTGTACTTATTCACATCTGTGCATATGTGCACATAAGTGTTCATGCATGTAGAGGCCAGACGTCGAATCTGTTTATTTTATGTTGCACATCACTTTATGTTTTGAGACAGAGTCTCTCATTGAAGGTGGAGCTCATGTATCCAGACAAGCTGACTGGCCAAAGAGTTTCAAAGGGCCTCCTGTCTCTGCCTGCCGCATCTGCTGTGCATGATGGTTCGCGGTGGGCTACCAGGCTTGGTTATTAGGGATTCGATGTGGGTCCTGATAATCCCAGTTCACGTTTTTATGCTTGAGCAGCAAGTGTGTTTCCACAACACAGAGGACTAATCACTAGACGATCACGGTGAGCTACTGGGGACCTTGCAAGTACCTTTCCAAATGAGCCATTTCCCCAAGCCTGGCAGTTACGTGATTTTGAAAAATAACTTTAGTTATGAGGAGTTTCAAATTTATGTCCACTAAGTGATTCTGTAGCTATTAACCCAACAAAAAAAATTCTGTTCCTGAACAGAATATTTCCTTTCAGCTGTGGTTAGGAAGTGCTTGTCCAGCCACTGAGTGTCTTTGGGCCTAGATTAGACTGACAATGTGAAAGTATCTTTTTCAGACTCATGTGGAACACATTTGTCGCAGCTCCAAGGCATATGAAAAGACTTAAAACTCAAGATGACTTTTTCCAGACCCCCCCCCCAAAACCCCACTATTTAACTTAATAGAAACTGCAATTCTTAAGCATTCAAACATGCTTAGGCACTGTAGTCCAGGTGACCGTGCTGGTAGGGCATAAGCCATCATGAGGATTTAGGACAAACAACTCTATGGGAAATGTTGTGATATTCTAAGCTTCAAAAGTAAGGGGCATTTTTATGACTTACAGGAAGCCGAGCAAATGATACGATTGTTTATTCGTTGTTCCAGCTGCTTCTCTTCACTTTACTTTTAGCTTATTACTTTCAAATGACGTTTATAACTATACCGTGAAGCAGTTACAGCTCACAATGAAGAAAATAGTTCAGTAAAATTCACATTAATTGCTATAACTAGATCTCATGGCTGGCATAGTTCATTTAGGTACACTAAAATAAGGTATGGGCACTAGTTAACAAGTATTAAATTTCTTTAAAATTTGAAATCATAGGTTTTAATATACTTGTGATTTTGGCCTTTTATTAGTACATTTTCTAAATTCTAATAGTGACAATTCTTGACTTTGTAAAATACAAACAATGATCCACTTTTTATTTTTTTTTAATTCTTGAACTTAAAGTATAATTACATCATTTCACTCTCCCCTTTCCTCCCGTGAACACCTCCTACTAACCCCATGCATTCTCATTAAATTCTGGACATTTTTCTTTATTCACTACTGTTTTACACACACACACACACACACACACACACACACACATGCACACGCGTACATGAACATGTGCATGTGTGCTCATCAAATATACAAATACGATTTCTCAATCTGTTTAGTGTTACTTGTCTATATATGATTTCGGGGCGCCCCAATTAGTATTGGATTATCAATTAGGGGTTTCATCCTTGTGGAATACTAGATCTACAGTACTAGACCACTTTTTAATAGCTTATGATTTGTAACCAACGTGGCAGTATTATGTAGCAATTTATACAGACTGATAAAAATATGGAATTAATATATAATGAAATGTTAAGCTTTATCCATAGCTTTAAATTAAGCTAGAAAATTAGCATAACAAATGCATCCTTTACCCTAATATTTATCATAAATTATTGTCTCTACCCTATCCAAAGCTATTACTGCTTTGATTTTGTATAGCAAGTTTTCTTTTCACTTAGATGTCTCCTTTATGAGGAAAATTACTCCAAGTTTTTGTTATATTCAACTCTTAAGATTTTTAGTATATGAGATATTTTCTAGTGGCAATAACCACTTTTAAAATCAGAAAGAAAATAAATCTTCCCAGATGGTCTGTGATAGAAAAGTCTAGTGTCTTCGACACCGTGGGAGTGAGAAACACCCCACCTGGCTCTCCTCTCGCAGCCAGCTCCATCTCTTTTGCTTCGGGGAAAACATTCTCTACTTTTTTGTTATCGCAGAATAGGAAAATCATTTTCTCTGTGAATTTACGGATCATATATTTTCCCCAGAAATGATGCTCTCAATTGCTGGCGAAGTGAGCAGTAGTCATTGCACAAGGGGGAATGCTGCCGTTAGGTGAGAGTCCACTGCCTGTGCAGTGGGAGGATGCCATACAATGGGCTCCAAGTTTTATCACACACTCTCTGGAGACTCTGTCCAGTTTCTGGGAAATCTCTGTCTCTGATGTTCAGAGCTGCATCTCAGAGGAGAACCACCCATATCTTATCCTGGGTGGCGTGTGGGAAAGGGAGTCTATCTGTTAGAAACCAGGATATGGGGGTGATTGGTAGACATCCAAATTGTGCTTGGATAATATAATGACCGGCATTACAGGCATATTAAAACTTGCATTATGGAACAACCAGTCAATATGGTGATATTAAGAAAAGCCTGAGATGGTTTGGTGGTGAACGCAAAGTCTGTGTAGGCTACATAGCCTACATGAAAATACAGAAGGAAAAAGAAAGAAGGAAGGGAATGAGGAGGGAGGGAGGGAAAAAGAGAAGAGAGGGGAAGAAAGGAAAGTCCAGAAGAGGAGTTAAAGGTGCAGGCTTGAATCTTGTTCTCAGATAAGCTGAAACTTTGGTCAAATCAGCTACGCTGGACCTCAGTACCCCCTGTGTAAAGTAGACAGTAATAACACCCCAAATTCACCAAAACTTACGGTGAGGTTTACAATTAGATAAAATAGAACATGTAAAGCATTCTGTGTCTTATAAAATTTTAGAAAAAGGGAGTTAATAGCAATGTTCCTACAGCATTTTTTATTTTTCTCTCATATATTATGTTCTCTCCCTCCTCCCTTCCCTGTCCCTCCCTACCATTTCCCTCCCCCCTGCTACCATCTACTACTCTTTCTTTTCCTTCAGAAAAGGGCAGGCCTCCCAGAGATATCTACCAAACATGGAATATCAGATTGCAATATCAAGTTGCAATACGACTAATCACCTCCCCTAGGTCAGTCCCATGCAGAACTCCTGGGTATCAATTCAGTCTCTGTGAGTCCTTTTGAGACCAGGTTAATTAATTTTGTGGGTTTTCTTGTGGTGTCCTTGACCTCACTGGCTCCTACAATCCTTCCTCCCCCTCTTCCTCAGGATTCCCCAAGCTCTTCCTAATGTGGGTATAGGTCTCTGCTCCCATCAGTTGCTGGATGAAGCCTCCCTGATGCTGGTTGGGCTAGGCACTGATCTATGAGTATAGCAGAATATTGCTAGGCATCATTACCTTGACTTTTTTGACCAGTTATGTTTGGCTCTATCTTAGGTCTCTGGGCTATCGAGCCCCTTGTTCCTGGCTATCCAGGCAGTATCAGACATGGGCTCCTTGTCATGGTATGGATCTCAAGTTGGAGCAGTCATTGCTTGGTCACTCCCACAATTTCTGTACCACCATTTCCTCCTCACCATTTCCATCCCTTCAAACTCTCTTCTTCCTTGTTTATCAAATGCAAATGGAGAAGCTCCAGCTAAAGCGAAGCAAAGCCTGGAGGGAGGGCTCACAGCTGCTGTAAGCAGGTAGGATGGTGGATACTCTGCCCATTTGCCTTCCTTTTCCTGGTTGATTAGCATTTGTAAGCATCATAGAGTTGCTTTCTTATTCTCTCTTTGACCAGACTATGTCAGTCCCTTTAGATAATTCCCACTGCAAATATGGAAATCCATGTTCCTTTACAATTACTCAGATTTATTTTCCCTAAGTAATAAATATCCTAAAAAGAGACAGTTTGCAAAAATGAGGATAGGCATTGAATCTATAGAAATGTTTATGAAATGTTGTTATAGTTACCTATAAACAATAGCCTACTTACTCCCTTGTTGTGGACTGAGTTAGGCTTTCCAGTGTTACTTTAACACATACATTTTGACACATTCCAAAATTGAGGCAAAGTTGTTTCTGAAATTTCTCTTTGGAGTGTTTTATTATGATGTTTAGTGTATATACCAGAGGGGGAGAAAGGTTTGGTAGATAATTTCTTCTGGGATATTGTTTTTTCTTTTTTTTTTTAAAATTTAGTCACTACAGATACGATCCAAACTATTCTACAAACACGGCCTTTGTTGCTCAGAGGGGTCTCAGAGGAAGCCCCTGTGGTGTTCACCGCAGTGGTGTCCTTTTGGTGGTGCTGCCTTGCCTGCTGTCCCTCTCCTGCACCAGTGAGAACAATCATCCATGCACCCTCCCTGCATCTCACTGGCCACCTTCCCTGCACATTTGTGCTGCAGCCCCGATACCATACATCCCCATGTGTTTTTGCAGTTTCAGTCTAGTCCTGTCCAAAGTGTCTTGTTATTAGGTTTCAAAGCAGGGATTTTCTTTTTTTTTCCCTTTTTTTATTTATTAAAAATTTCCACCTCCTCCCCACCTCCCATTTCCCTCCCACTCCCACAGCTCCCCCCTCCCCCTCCCTCTCCAGTCCCAAGAGCAGTCAGGGTTCCCTGCCCTGTGGGAAGTCTAAGGTCCTCCCCACTCCATCCAGGTCTAGGAAGGTGAGCATCCAAACAGACTAGGCTCCCACAAAGGCAGTCCATGCAGTAGAATCAAAACCCAGTGCCATTGTCCTTGGCTTCTCAGTCAGCCCTCATTGTCAGCCACATTCAGAGAGTCCAGTTTGATCACAGAAAGCAGGGATTTTCAAAGTAGCTTAATTATAATTGATGTTGACATAAATTAAAATATTCACAAAGTAATGAGGACTAAAATTGTATTCGGAAGCTGCATTAATGTCGTTCTTATATATTATCCACAGCACTGTTGGCTACTAAGGTATTGAGCTGAGCTACTAATGGTTAATTATGCTTTTCCTGTTATTATTTATCAATATATCAGTGCAGTGTTTAGTGTGACTGATGTATGTTTACCAATAACTCTGAAATTCCAGTCCACATCTTTTCCCATTAGATTCATTTTACTTTGAAATCAACCTGTAAAATTATGCGACTGAGTAAACAAATGGAAAATTCTTCTATTTTTCCATTTTCTTATTTTTGCAAAATGAGGTAACACACATGTCTCACTGGGCTACATTCAGTGTTTAAAAGAGTTAATGTATTAGAAACACAATATCAGACAATTACAGGTTCAACAGGGTTATTAGAGTTTTGGCAGTCTTAAACTCACTTCCTAGTCTATTGCTCATTTTCTGGGTTTACCTAATAGTAATATGTAAGATTTTAAAACACATTTACTTATTTGTGTGTATGGCTAAAATGTATTTACTTACTTGCAGGCACGTGTGTGTGTGTGTGTGTGTGTGTGTGTGTGTGTGTGTGTGTGTATGACAGAGAGAGAGAGAGAGAGAGAGAGAGAGAGAGAGAGAGAGAGAGAGAACAGAGTACATGTTGGACAAGTCCTTTCTCTCCTGCAAGGATTGAACTCAGGTTGTTAGGATAGTAAGCACCTGCAGAGCTTACAGTCTCAGTGAGATGTCTGAGGAGATCCTTATTTAACAACTTTAGACAAAACAAAAACAAACAAAAAATAATAAATAAAAATGCTAGCCATCTTATCTGAAAACACAACATAAACCCTTCTTCCTTTTATCACTACAGACCTCAGTAAGACTGAACTCCCTGCTTAGGCTTGAACCGAAACGATAGATAGTAAAGAGAAACCCAGTCACCTTCAACTAATGTTGGGATAAAGAGTTGGAAAATGACAAGTGACACTCCTCTCCACATTGCCCAGCCTTTGCTTTTTCGTCTGTGTTTATATGCTTAGCAGCTCTTATTTCCCATTCTCATTTCTATTCTTTGAGAATCAATAGCCAGAACTCCGCAAGCACATGCCCTTTGGGATCTCCAGTGAAAAGTGTGCAGAAGGTCCTGAAGTTAGAGCTGGGGCTTCAGTATCTCTGAGTTATTATGGTATGAAAAGGTTTTGAATAGATGTGTCTAACAATGACACTGGCCTGAAAATTCTTACTTAAATTATGAAGCTCTCCATTTCAAGCCTAAGTAACAATAATAGACAATAGTGTTTTTCAGTCATCAGGAGACAGAATTTGGAGTGAACATTCTCAGACATAATCCATTCTATCTCTGTAGCAGGAGGGAAAAAATAATTCAAAAGTGAAAACAGCATGAGGATTTTTTCAAAATTCGTGTCTACAAGGAAAAACTTCAATATTTCTTCCTTCACATTCTACAACAGCAGGTCCTAGCTTTGATGAAAAGTTAAAGATAAATAAAGGGAACCATTTTTTTCCCATCTGAGCTACACTGAAGCTAAGGGATGTCTATCTAGTTTTAGACCAGGAGATAAGAACTGAGATCAAGTTCTTAACTGCAAACACAGTCAATGGGACTGTGAGCCTCTAGCAATGAGCAGAAACCTCCCCCAGACTGCTGGACTGTAAGGTTCCACCTGTACCACGGTACTATGCCTGTAGTGTGGTGCCTACACTGCGGGACAGTTCATGAATCTTGGGCAAGGGTCTGGAGATTGAAACACATAAATACACACAGACATTAGTCATCTTGAAACAAGAATGCCCCCTTTATTGTGTTCCAGGGCAGCTTATATAGGTAGGGATCCTTAACTGATAGCCACACCCCAGCCAAACCCACCAGAAACCACTCCCCCCTGCCATCAGGAACTCCTGAGGGGCTCCTGCTCAGAGCAGTTGCAAACACAGAGAAACAAATTGCTTTGTTCAGAGCAGCTGCAAGCATAACAAGTTGTTTACAGGAAATTCAGGGTCTGGGGGTCTACAGCCCCCAACACTGGACTGATGGCAGTTGAAACCAACTGTAAATAGATCAAACAAAATGGGTGAACCAAGTGGCTATGAAATCCCAGGCAGAACCTTAGGCATGCTTCTTCTTAGTGTATGCCAAGGGGAATATGAGTTCTTGATGAGCAATTAAATATTACACACCTTCCACCCCAACACCCATCCTATCAGTGATCCGCTGGAGCACTGTGCGGCGGATAGTGGTGTCAGCCCTGTGGATCCAGGGCTGCAAGATTAGCACAACACAGGGCAACACAGAGTCCCAATGAGGGCTCAGTGTCGATGGCGCAGCAGAGACCAGGGCCCTGGGACCAGAACAGTGATTCTGTGTTTTATAAGCACCCACGTGTAAAAGTGTATGGACAAAGGGCTTTACTGCATGACTCACTGTGTCACGCTGCAGATTCATTGACAAGATTTTCACCCTCTTCCTTTTTCCATTTCCTCTTTTTCGCTTAAATTTCATTTTGTTTTATTTTGGGGTGGGGAGGGAGATGAGTGGGATCAGGTGGCAAGATGTGAAAGACACAAAGAATAAATAAAATAAAAAAGTAAAAAAAAAAAAAAAACATGCCTTACTGTGAATGACGTGTCTGTGTAACCTACAGTGTTACTAGTCTAGTGGTTATCATTCATACCATCAGTGTAACCAAAGGAGTCCTAGTTTGCAGGCAGAGCACACCACTGTGGTTGGCCTCATCATCTGGCTCCTTGGCTTTCCCTTGGTAAATTCACCTCCTGTCCAGAAGAAGGCTGAATGGACAGCCCTGATGGCGCGAGAGTTGGGAAGGGAGGTAAATGGGCTGAGGATTCTTAGACACTGCAGAAACCCGTCACTATGTGCCATAGTCGTATTTTACAAAAAGTTGATCATGTTTCAAAGGAAATTCAAGAAAAAAGAAGAGCAGAAGTCCCTTCAAGGAACATGCCTAGGAAAGTGTGTGTGTAAGAGAGAGAGATGAAGGGGAGGTTTCCTGGGAAAGATACAGAAATAGTAAGTGTCAAAATCTTTTCTTGACTGACAGGAACCATGCTGCTTTAAGTAGGGATGGGCAAGCTGTACTGATGGTTTCTTGTAGGGACTGAAATCTAGCTGCTTCTATAGGAGAGAGGCATTTCTCATTGGGTATTGTCAGTAGTGCTTCATACACCTTTGGATTTTAATAAGAGATGGGAGCTTGGTAACTCTTTATATAGAGAGCTAGAAAAATTAGAACTACCATTCAATCAGTGGTCACAGTTATTATCTGGGACTAGTAACAAAGTAGTTTCCATGTGTATGAAAAAATTCTTAGAAAAGCCATGCTTGTATGAATCGTGAATCTTAGACATCAGAAAATATTCTTTAGAAAACATTTGGTTGCTATTGGCCCCAGATGAGATTGCTTAATCAATATAACTCCCCAAGTAAGTGAAGCATGATCCCAGCTGGCTTTGCACTATCCCACATATGTGCACCCATCCAACGTTTGCAGAAAAACATCCGAGCGACTACTGGTGATCAGCTAAAGGACTACGACTGTCAGAAAAAAATTAAAATTAGCACCAGGTTTATGGAGCCCGGGATAAGGGGAACCCTGGCCCCTTTTGGTTTCAACTTGCTAAATTTAGAAGCCTTTATCAGCTGAAATATGAACCGAATTCTTCTAAAATAAGAACTTTGTGTACAACGAGAAATCATCAACTGTGGAGACTGATAAACTGCTTGCTGTCAAGTGCGGGGACCTGAGTTTCGTTCTCCAGAACCTAGGTAACATTGGATGTGACAGCATGAGTCTGTGATCCCAGAATTCCCACCACAACGTAGAAGGCTGAGGCAGGAGACTTCCCTTAAGTTATGGGCCAGCTAGCTTGTGTATACCGTGGCAAGGAACAAAGAGGCCTCTGTTTCAAACAAAGTGGAAGGCAAGGACAAAATTATCTTCCTACCTACATGTGTGCCTTACACACACACATACATACATACATACACACACACACACACACACACACACACACACACACACACAGACAAGATTAAAAATGAAAAGAGCAGTCATAAAGAATGCAGAAACCCGAGGGTCACTCTGAAGACTGGCTGAAGAAATGTGACTCACACTTAATGTGGGTTAAATTAAAGTCCACACTCATGGCTGGTGCGGGCTGTCTGTGGTGACTGACTCCTATGAGGAAGTCAGTCTGGCAAGAATTTCACATATATTATCACATTGTGTAGTGAGAATGGAGCTTTACACCATTAAATAACAATAGCTCAGGAAATTAACAAATGCTACACTCATATGCGATCTAGGAAAGGAGCAAGTTCTAGAAAGCACTGAGCAAAAAGAAAAAAAGTGCCAGTAGTAACAATACTCTGGAAGACTAACGCTGGGTTTACATATGGAAGGCATGGCTGTGTCGGTATTGTGTAGGGTTATTTCATGTGCAAATAAAAAGAGATACCATTTAGTTTTCTGAAACACACACACACACACACACACACACACACGCATGCACACACACACACACACACACACACACACACACACACACACACACACTTACTTTAATTGTCCATGACTGGGAAACCAAAGTATAGGAATAAGAATTAGACATCTGTCCCAGATGTGGTGATATCTGTCAGGAACCTTGGCATTTGGATGGCAGAGAAAGGAAATCAGGAGTTCAACATCAGCTTCTAGCACACAATGAGTTTAAGGCTAGCCTGGGCCCCTCACTCCCCCAAGAAAACAGTAAAGAATAAATATTAGAAGCTTCAAGCCCTGGGTGATATTAGGACACAACAATGTTTGATAGAAAATTCCCTGAGAGGGGAGTCTTGGCATAGAGCCTTGCAGCGACCATGCTGAGCATCACTCCCTTTGGCAGGACACAGAGGAGTGGAGAGAACAGGACCTAAGTCAGCCCTCCATCTTGAGGAGAGAATGCCGGTAAAATTCATTTATGTCCTCTTTTTCCCATTCTCTGTTAAATGCCCATGAAGAGGGACAGAGGAGGCATTCACAGTTGCTCACCCAGAACGACAAAATTCCTTTAAATTGCCAGAGATGGAAAGTTAACCAAAGGTTCAAAGCTTCAAACACCACCACACTCACTCCACCGTCTGTTATGGAAAGCGTTGCTGCCGTAGCCTACGGAAAAGCCGGAAGCCCTAGGAACAGTCTCCCAGCCTGCGTTAGCTTTGCTTCTCAGTCAGAGAGCGGATGCCCTTGAGTTCAGCTTTCTCTTCCTCTGATTACCTGAACAAGAACGTCAGCCAGCAGTTTCTAACCCACATCTCCCACAAGAGTCCCTCTTTCACAGCAGACAGACACATTCAGACAGCCTGGTGAGTGACAAGCACTCAGTGGAGCCCCTTGTGTTACCCAAGTGGAGTTCTACCAAGAACTCCAGGGTAAGGAGTGGCAAGAGTCAAATAACAGGCAGCATGCCTGAACAACACACAACGACCCAGCTCATTTTAGAATTCATCAATGTCACAGCGAGGAAAGTTCGGTGTTGATGACATGCTAGAATATTTAAGAAACCCACAAAATAGTTGCCTCTAGCTCTTTTCCCACATCAACAGTCTTATTAACTTAAACCTCATCCCTTTGGATGGTGGAGCTTGGGGTGTGAAATTGTAAACCAGCACAAACTAAATATTGTCACTCAATTTTAGGTAGTGTTAATTTGTGAGGGTTTGTAATCAAGGGAGAAATATAATTCAACTCTTAATTTTCATATTAAAAATGTAAAGAAGAGAGTTACTATCAAATATTTTGATTATTCTTTTGTGATTAGCTATTGTTCTGGTTTAATAATGGCCTGTGTAATACAGTATTGTCCTATCTAATCTTATTTCTGTCTTTCTCTTACACTTCACCTAATATATAGGCATGTTTTATAGGTGCTTGATACAAGCAATGGTGGATTTAGCTCTCATCAATCACTGTTATATTTTCACTGAGATGATTGCAAACTTTATGGTCTTTAGATACATACTCCTATCTTATAGAAAACAAGACATTATGGTATCAAGAGTTTTCGGATACCATGGAACTATGTAATATAAAATTGAATTGGAAAGCTCTACCTAGTGATGGAGCTCCATGTGATTATATAAGGCAATTTTCTTTAATCAAATTCCCTTCCAGTGTGCTCCATGGAAGAATACAATTTGCTGTACATACAAATACTGTGGGATAAAACAAGTCAACTTGGCTAAGGCAAGGCACCCAGATATTTCATTCCCCCATATTCTAGATAGTTTCTGAGAGTAATTTTAGGTGAGATTGACTTAAGTCAGTTGACTCTGAATAAATCAGATTACCCAGGGCAATATGTGTGGGTCTCATGGAATCAGTCCAGACACTTGGTGGAAAAAGTGAATCTCTCTTGAAAACAGAATTCTGACAGCAGAACACCTTTTGTTTTGAACTGCAGCATCACGCCATCCTTCCTGTGTGTCCAGCCTGCTGGGTGCCTGGTTATCCTATGGAAACTGGGATTGTAGCAGCCACAATTCTATAAATAAACCATTCTACATCTTTCCTATTTGTTCTGTTCTTTATAGAATCTTGACTAATGCCATGTAGCGAGAGAAGCCATGTAGCCCCACCAGAGACAGACGCCGGAACTTTTCCCAGTAAGCAACAGTCTCATGGCGATAAACAGATTAATGGAGATGGGGTAATTTAAGACATAAGCGTTAGCCAGAAATACACTTAAGCTATTGGCCAAACAGTATTGCAAATAATATAGTTTCTATGTGGTTATTTTGGGGCTGAGAGTCAGGAACAAACAAGTGGCCTCCGACAACAGAGCCTGAAGCCAAAAGTGAGAGTTCCACAAGCCAGCTTCCTCTCTTTCTCTTTTGACAATGTTCAGTCACTTAGAAGATCTTCTAAAATCGAGGCTAGCTTCCCTACAGACAGTACAAACATGTGGGCTGCTGTTTGGGGTGAGTGAGAACAGTATCACAGACTCCAGAGGAAGCAAAAGCTATTCTTTTCCAAAATGAAACCTCAAAAGTAACCGAGTGAGGGAAGAATGTGGACGTATGTCACAGGCGTTGGATGGATGCATCTACTGTTGACTAACAGTTACAGCCACACTGTCTCCAAAGGGAATGTGCAACTAAAGGTGAGGATTGATAACCCAGAAAAGGGAGCCAGGGGGACACTGCTAATGTTTGTGTCCCCCCCCCAGTACTCAGTAGTTCAGCTGCATTGACTTTCAGACCCTCATTCTGTCTAGACGCTATGACAAGTATTTGGTTAGTAATCTACAAACTGGATATAATCACATCAAGGTGGCTATAAAGCAGAAAACATAAAGATTAAAAATACTGTATGTATTTTATAATTCTTTAAGAATTTCTCTTTCAAGGCTATTATTTCATACATTGTATATTTAAATGTGTTTTTATATGCAATTCATGCTTACATAACTATTCACACATACATTAGAGACATATGTTACAGATATATGCTAGAAATTCTTTCCTTCAATGGTATTTGTTCTTATGAAACTGCAAAACACTTGACTCAAGCATCTTCATTAGTTCAAGCTTACTGAATAGGGTTTGCTTATAATTTCCTCCCATTCATTTGCGATACCATGGTTATGAACACACAATAATATTCTCTACTAGGTAAAAACTTATGCTTCAGATTGACAAATAAGCAATCGCTTATAAATGTGCTTGCCTTATGAATCTGACTATTTAAGGACCTGTGAAAGATATCTATTTTCACTGAAGTTTCTAAAATCCAAATCCTAGCCCGTGAACCATGGAAATTGAAAAGGAAAATATCACATGATAGTACCAACAATTAAGAATTGCTTTCTAATACTAATTTTCAACGTGGTTGACAGATGTATTTGATTCTACTAACTGGAAATATCCCTCCAATAACGTCTAAGTAAATAGATACATGCAGCAGCAAATGTTGGGAGCCACCTGGAGGCACAGGTGGTCCTGCAGTTTGGAGGTAGCCATGTGGGGCTGAGCACCCTTGCCTGCACCCTTGCTGGCACATGCTCAGACCAGCAGAATGGCATTAACCAATCAGGACAGCGTTCAAGCCGCTCCACCGTTTAAAAGCAGCTGCCTCTGGGCCCAACGCTCTCTCTCTAAGCTTTCTCTCGTCCCTGCTCTATCTTCCCTTCCCCCAATTTTCCTCAAGGGAATGCTCCAAATAAAGATGTGACCAGAGAAGGAATTCTCGTTTTTGGTGGCGTTCATTCCTGCCGGACAGGATGCGCGCCACAACTGGTGCCGAAACCCGGGACGCTGAGGGACCCTGACAACTACGCCAGGGAACCCTGAGAAGGAAGTGCCCAGCAACGTGCTAAAAGCCCGGGGAGAAAAAGCCGAAATCAGACACCAGGACAGAGAGCCGTGAATTTCAGAACTCTGAACACGTGGAGCGGTGAGTGACGTCAGTTGAATCCCCCAAAAAGGGGAGGAAAAAGAATTTCAAAGTATAGGCCTAAAAAGAAAAGAAAATACAAAAAAAAAATCAAAGTTAAGGTATCTGAAAGAAGGTACAGAAAGCAACGGGGAAGAAAAATCCCTTAAGTTCAGTGCAGGAGGAATGTGAACAGCAGCAAAAAAGGCGAGGTAACTAAGGCGGGACTATGAGGACGATGGGGTACGGGAGACCGCGGCTTCCGCTCCCTCTCCGTCCACCTGCGTACTCGCTGTTAGAGACGGAGGCAACAGTCTCGTAGGGAGGCGAGTTTGATCGTGTTCGAAGACTGCCCTTCCTGTTCTTTTTTTTTTTGTAATTTTATTAAATTTTAAAAAGTTTCCATTTACGCCCCTCCTCCCAACGCCCTCCCACTCCCCCCTCCCTCTCCTCCTCCCTCTTTGTCCCCTAGGGAAGTCAGGGTCTCCTGCCCTGTGGGAAGTCCAAGTTCCTCCCCCCTCACTCCAGGTCCAGGAAGGTGAGCATCCAAACAGACTGGATCCCAAAAATCCAGTATATGCAGAGGAAACCAGTCCCAGTGTCATTGTCATTGGCTTCTCGGAAAGACTGCAGGCCAGCCACATTCAGAAAATCCGGCCACATTCAGAGAATCTGGTTGGATCACATGCTCGTTCAGTCACGGTCCATCTGGCCTTGGTAAACTCTCATTAGATCCGACCCCTTGTATCAGTGGGTGATAGTATCCCTCGCAGTCCTTCGTCATTTTCTTCCTCCTTTTGCTCCTCGTTTGGATCTTGGGGGGCTCAGTTCGGTGCTCCAACGCGGGCCTCCATTTGTATCGTCATCCAACGCCAGATGAGGGATCTATGGTGATAAGCAAAATATTCATCAGTATGGTCACGGGCCAAGGCCGGTTCAGGCACCCCCTCCTCTGTCCAGAGAACAATCTGGGGATCTCTCCTTGGACCTGGGATCCCATATATAATCAAGTTTCCTGTAAACTCTAATATGACTCCCTTAGTTGAAATATATTCTTCCCTGATCCCACATTCATCCTTCCTCCCTTCCCCCCATCCCGGTCAACCGAGCTTTCTCCATTCCTCCCCTACTCCCTTCTCTCTAACCCTCTCCCCTTCCATCAACCCTCCCACCCCCCCCCCCCATGCACCCAAGGTTACCTGGGACTCTTGACTATTTCCTACCTCCTGGCGGATAGGTAAATAATCTTCATCAGGTTCGTCTTCTTATTTAGTTTCTCTAGGATCACGAATAATAGGCTCAAAGACCTTTAATTATGGTTAGAATCCACTTATGAGTGAATACATACCGTGTTCCTCTTTTTGGGTCTGGCTTACCTCACTCAGTAAAGCGTTTTCTATGTCCATCCATTTGCATGCAAAATTCAAGATGTCATTATTTTTTACCGCTGAGTAAAACTCTAATGTGTATATGTTCCAAACCTTTTTTAACCATTCTTCTATTGAGGGGCACCTAGGCTGTTTCCAGGTTCTGGCTATTACAAATAGTGCTGCTATGAACATAGTTGAACAAACGCTTTTGTAGTATGTTAGGGCATCTCTAGGGTATATTCCCAAGAGAGGAATTGCTGGGTCCTGAGGGAGGTTGACTCCCAGTTTCCTGAGAAACCTCCACACTGATTTCCAAAGTGGCTGCACAAGTTTGCATTCCCACCAACAATGGATGAGTGTTCCCCTCATTCCACATCCCCTCCAGCATAGGTCATCATTGGTGTTTTTAACTTTAGCTATTCTGACAGGTGTAAGATGGTATCTCAAAGTGGTTTTGATTTGCATTTCCCTGATCGCTAAGGAGGTTGAGCATGACCTTAAGTGTCTTCTGGCCATTCGAAGTTCATCTGTTGTGAATTCTCTGTTCAGATCAGTACCCCATTTTTTAATTGGGTTAATTAGAGTTTTAGTGTCTAGTTTCTTGAGTTCTTTGTATATTCTGGAGATCAGACCTTTGTCTGATGAGGGGTTGGTGAAGATCTTCTCCCAGTCAGAAGGCAGCCTTTTTGTCTTACTGACAGTGTCCTTTGCTTTACAGAAGCTTCTCAGTTTCAGCAGGTCCCATTTATTCATTGTTTCTCTTATTGTCTGTGCTGCTGGGGTCCTACTTAGGAAGTGGCCTCCTGTGCCTATATCTTGTAGACTACTTCCCACTATCTCTTCTATCATGTTCAAAGTGGACAGATTGATGTTGATGTCTTTAATCCATTTGGACTTGAGTTTTGTGCAAGGTGATAGATATGGATCTATTTTCATTCTTCTACAAGTTGACATCCAGTTATGCCAGCACCATTTGTTAAAGACGCTTTCCTTCTTCCATTGTATACCTTTAGCTCCCTTGTCAAAAATTAGGTGTTCGTAGGTTTGAGGGTTAGTATCTGGGTCTTCTATTCGATTCCATAGGTCGACTTCTCTGTTCTTATGCCAATACCAAGCTGTTTTCAATACTGTAGCTCTGTAATAGAGTTTGAAGTCAGGGATAGTAATGCCTCCAGAAGTTCCTTTATTGTATAAGATTGTTTTGGCTATCCTGGGTTTTTTGTTTTTCCATATAAACTTAATTATTGTTCTCTCAAGGTCTGTGAAGAAGTTTGATGGGATTTTGATGGGGATTGCATTGAATCTGTAGATTGCTTTTGGTAGAATTGCCATTTTTACTATGTTGATTCTCCCAATCCAAGAGCAGGGGAGGTCTTTCCATTTTCTGGTATCCTCCTCAATTTCTCTTTTCAAAGGCTTAAAGTTCTTGTCAAATAGGTCTTTCACATCCTTGGTTAGAGTAACCCCAAGATATTTTATGCTATTTGTGGCTATCGTGAAAGGTGATGTTTCTCTGATTTCCCTCTCCGTTTCTTTATCCTTTGTGTATAGGAGTGCCACTGATTTTTTGGAGTTGATCTTGTATCCTGCCACGTTACTAAAGGTGTTTATCAGCTGTAGGAGTTCTTTGGTAGAGTTTTTGGGGTCGCTTATGTACACTATCATATCGTCTGCAAATAACGAAAGTTTCACTTCATCCTTTCCAATTCGAATCCCCTTGATCCCCTTATGTTGTCTTATTGCTATTGCTAGAACTTCAAGCACTATATTGAAGAGGTATGGAGAGAGTGGACAGCCTTGTCGTGTTCCTGATTTTAGTGGAAAGGCTTTGAGTTTCTCTCCATTCAATTTGATGTTAGCTGTCGGCTTGCTGTATATTGCTTTTATTATATTTAGGTATGATCCTTGTATCCCCAGTCTCTCCAACACCTTTATCATAAAAGGGTGTTGAATTTTGTCAAACGCTTTTTCAGCATCGAATGAAATGATCATATGATTTTTTTCTTTCCGTTTATTTATATGATGGATTACATTGATAGATTTGCGTATGTTGAACCATCCCTGCATCTCTGGGATGAAGCCTACTTGATCATAATGGATGATTTTTCTAATGTGTTCTTGGATTCGGTTTGCCAGTATTTTATTGAGAATTTTCGCATCGATGTTCATGAGTGAGATTGGCCTGTAATTCTCTTTCTTGGTTGTGTCTTTGTGTGGTTTTGGTATTAGGGTGACTGTAGCTTCATAAAAGGAGTTTGGCAGTGACTTTTCTTTTTCTATATTGTGGAATACATTAAGGAGTATAGGTATTAGCTCTTCCTGGAAGTTCTGGTAGAATTCTGCATTGAAACCATCTGGTCCTGGGCTTTTTTTGGTAGGGAGATTTTTGATAACAGCTTCTAGTTCTTCACGACTAACAGGTCTATTTAGATTGTTCACCTGGTCTTGATTCAACTTTGGTATATGGTACTTATCTAAAAAAATGTCCATTTCTTGTACATTTTCCAACTTTGTGGCATATAAACTTTCGTAGTAAGATCTAATGATTCTCTGTATTTCCTCTGTGTCTGTGGTTATGTCCCCCTTTTCATTTCTGATCCTATTAATTTGCAAGTTCTCTCTCTGCCGTTTGATTAGTTTGGATAGGGGTTTGTCAATCTTGTTAATTTTCTCCAAGAACCAGCTTTTTGCTTCATTGATTCTTTGAATTGTTTTCTGTGTTTCTATTTTGTTGATTTCAGCCCTCAGTTTGATTATTTCCAGTCTTCTACTCCTCCTGGGTAAATCAGCTTCTTTTTTTTCTAGAGCTTTCAAGTGTGTTGTTAAGTCTCCAATGTGTGCTTTCTCTGTTTTCTTTAGGTGGGCACTTAGTGCTATGAACTTTCCTCTTAGCACTGCTTTCATTGTGTCCCATAGGTTTGAATACGTTGTGTCTTTGTTTTCATTATATTCAAGGAAGACTTTAATTTCTTTCTTTATTTCTTCCTTGACCCAGGGGTGATTTAGTAGTTGACTGTTCAACTTCCATGAGTTTGTTGGCTTCATGGGGGTACCATTGTTGTTGAACTCTAATTTTAATCCATGGTGATCTGACAAGACACAGGTGGTCACTAATATTTTTTTGTATCTGTGGAAGTTTGCTTTGTTACCAAGTATGTGGTCAATTTTCGAGAAGGTTCCATGAGCTGCAGAGAAGAAGGTATACTCTTTCCTATTTGGGTGGAGTGTTCTATAGATGTCTTTTAAGTCCATTTGATTCCGTACCTCCAGTAAATCTCTTATTTCTCTGTTAGGTTTCTGTCTGATTGACCTGTCCATTGGTGAGAGAGGAGTGTTGAAGTCTCCTACTATTAGTGTGTGTGGTTTGATGACTGCCTTGAGTTCTAGAAGAGTTTCTTTTACATATGTGGGTGCCTTTATATTAGGGGCATAGATATTCAAGATTGAGACTTCTTCCTGATGAATTGTTCCTGTTATGAGTATGAAATGTCCATCTCCATCTCTTCTGATTGATTTTAGTTTGAAGTCGATTTTGTTAGATATTAGAATGGCCACACCCGCTTATTTCTTAGGTCCATTTGCTTGGAAAACCTTTTCCCAACCCTTTACTCTGAGTAGGTGTCTGTCTTTGTGGTTGAGGTGTGTTTCTTGTAGACAGCAGAATGTTGGATCCTGTTTTCGTATCCAATCTCTAAGTCTGTGCCTCTTTATAGGTGAGTTGAGACCATTGATATTAAGTGATATTAATGACCAGTGATCGATGACTCCGGTCATTTTTTGGGTAGTAGCGTGTATGTGTTTTCCTTCTTTGAGTTGTGCTTGTGGAGGGTCGCTAAATGTCTGAGTTAATGTAGGCAGTGTTGGGAATGTTGGATTCCTTGGGTTGTGATTTTCCTTCTAGTATTCTCTGTAAGGCTGGATTAGTAGCTATGTATTGTTTAAATTTGTTTTTATCCTGGAATATTTTGTTTTCTCCGTTGATAGTGAACAATAGCTTGGCTGGGTAAAGTAGTCTGGGTTTGCATCCATTGTCTCTTAGTTTCTGCAGTACCTCTATCCAGGACCTTCTGGCTTTCATGGTTTCCATAGAGAAGTCTGGTGTAAGTCTGATAGGTTTACCTTTATAAGTTACTTGACCTTTTTCCTTTGCAGCTTTCAATATCCTTTCTTTAGTCTGAATGCTTTGTGTTTTGATTACTATATGACGAGGGGATGTTTTTTTCTGATCCAGTCTATTCGGTGTTCTGTATGCTTCTTGAACCTTCATAGGAATATCGTTCTTTAGGTTGGGAAAGTTTTCTTCTATAATTTTGTTGAGTATATTTTCTGGACCTTTGAAATGCAATTCTTCTCCTTCTTCTACTCCTATTATTCTTAGATTTGGTTTTTTTATTGTGTCCCACAGTTCCTGAATGTTTTGTGATGAGAATTTGTTGGATTTGCTGTTTTCTTTGGACAGAGTGTTTAATTTCTCTATGGTGTCCTCAGAGTCTGAGATTCTTTCTTCTATCTCTTGTATTCTATTGGTTAAGCTTGTTTCTGAAGTCTCTGTTCGTTTACCCAGATTTTCCATAGCCAGCCGGCCCTCGGTTTGTGATTTCTTCATTGACTCCATTTCAGTTTTCAAATCTTGAACTGTTTCTATTACCTGTTTGATTGTTTTTTCTTGGTTTCCCAGAATTTCATTTACGGATTTACTCATTTCTTCAAACTTTTTGGTATATTTCTCTTCCATTTCTTTACTCATTTCCTCAATTTTTTTGTTATACTTATCTTCCATTTCTTTACGGCAGATTTTCACCTCCTATTTAATTTCCTCTATTATTTTCATAAAGAAGCGCTTAGAGTCAATTTCTTCTATTTCTTCTGGCATAGGGTGTTCAATTCTTCTAGTTTCGAGCTCCCTGGATTCTGGCGGTGTCATGTTGCCTTTCAGGTTGTTGGAGGAATTTTTGCATTGGCGCCTGCCCATCTCTTCCACTCTGGATGAAACTCCTCAGCACTTTCTGGATAGAACTCCTCAGCACTCTCTGGGTAGGACTTCACAGCACTCTCTGGATAGAGCTCCTCAGCCCTCTCTGGGAAGAACTGCTCAGCAGGGCAACAGGGCTAGCTGGTCTTCCCAGGACTCAGGAGACAAAGGGCCCACAGCAGTGGAGGGAGGGGAGGGGTCCCTTGGAACACCAAGGACCCTGCTGCAGATGCTGGGGGGGGCTGTGCTCTCTTCCTGGGCAGTGGTGAGCACCCACTCACCTCTCTGGGAAGAACTGCTCAGCAGGGCAACAGGGCTAGCTGGTCTTCCCAGGACTCAGGAGACAAAGGGCCCGCAGCAGTGGGGGGAGGGGAGGGGTCCCTTGGAACACCGAAGACCCTGCCGCAGAGGCTGAGGGGGGGAGGGCTGTGCTCCCTTCCCAGACAGGCAGGCAGGCTGCCCAGGCTAGCACCCACTCACCTCTCTGGGAAGAACTGCTCAGCAGGGTAACAGGGCTAGCTGGTCTTCCCAGGACTCAGGAGACAAAGGGCCCGCAGCAGTGGGGGGAGGGGAGGGGTCCCTTGGAACACCGAAGACCCTGCCGCAGAAGCTGAGGGGGGGAGGGCTGTGCTCCCTTCCCAGACAGGCAGGCAGGCTGCCCAGGCTAGCACCCACTCACCTCTCTGGGAAGAACTCACCCTTCCTGTTCTTAAAGAGCCACAGAGCTTTTGGAGGTGATTTTCGCCTAATTTTGTTAAGAGAGCTCAGTCTCTGGCTCTCACGTACAGAAAACTTTAACTTTGTTTGAGGAAGTAGCCGGCGGTGGTGGCGCACGCCTTTAATCCCAGCACTCGGGAGGCAGAGGCGGAAGCTGCGTGGCAGCGCCGCTAAAGACCTAAAGACGGAGAGGGGCCAAACTCTGAACTGTGTTTCCATAGCAACATGGGCGGGCGGAGATGAGTTCCCAGAGAACAGGGCTCTGCGCGCAGGCAGACCGGGCAGGAGAAGCCCCCCCACGGGTGGGCGGATGCCCCCCTCGCCGGAGACTCACGGCCGGCGGTGCGAGTTCATTGCCTGAGGTGAGGCAGGGCGCACAGGATAAACCGGCAAGCCCGCGCACGGCCCGGGGCGGAGCCATGCCTTTGGGCCATGCGGAGCGCGCCACGGTGGGCCGCGCCTCAGAGACGGAGCTGTCTCCGTCTGCTGCTGCTGCCGCCGCCCTTAGCCAAGGTCGCCAAAAATTCAGTCAGATAAAAACATTTATCCCCCAAACAATGTCCCTTTGTCAGCAGGAAGTAGTCAGATTGATGGTCTACGCCCACTCTCCCTCAAAGAATTGGTCCTAATTATCATAATAAAGGCGCGTCAACCTGGTTACCATTACCTATTGCCTCTGGCAACGGGTGGAATAAAACAATGCTACCTAGAGGTTTTTTTTCATCTGAATAGGGGAGCTGGAGAGATGGCTCAGAGGTTAAGAGCACTGCCTGCTCTTCCAAAGGTCCTGAGTTCAATTCCCAGTGACAACTGTTTTGGTTATTAGACAAAGAGGGGGACTAGCTTCCCCCAGAGAAAGGATTTCTCTTGCATTCTATACACTTAATTTTTAATTCAAAATTTTGCTGGTACAGGCAAACAAGATTTGCTTTTTAAAGCAGAGACCTACAGATCTCTAAGTTCAAAACCAGCCTACTTCCAGTACTGATTGTGCTGAATTTTTACACTGAGAGTTTTTAGTACTCTAAAAATGTTAATTTGGGAGGAGAGTTTTGTTTATGTTTTTCTAGGAATGCTGACAGACATCTGGATGCCAGCGAGACTGACAAGAGAAATAAAGAAGAAGATGACCCAGTGGATGCTGAGTGTCCTGCTGTGGAAGATTCATGCGGAGGCAGCAGAGATGACCTTCTGGGCGATGTCAAGAGCAGCTGTCTCACGTTATCGCCTTGAGCAGCACCCTGTGCAACCTCTTATCTCTTAACAATTTTCTGACTGACTCTATTTTGCCTTTTCCTTCCTTAGGAATGGGTGGGAGCAGAGATATCCTTGGCATGCTGTGTCTAGGTGGAAGTGCTGTATGTCTTTGATTGGTGTGCTACCTGCTAGCCCAAGTGAGGAGGGACAAGGTCTTTATAACACAGTCTTGGATTGTGTATCCTCACCCCAGGTTTGGCTCTCAGCTTCTAAAGAGCTCATAGGCAATTAGCCATGCATAGCCTTAGTACCCTCTAGGGACCAGATAATCCCACGGCATAGAGGAAGGTATGCATAGGCGGAGGGTGTGCAGACACAGCCCTAGCACTCCCAGGGAAGTAATTGTCCCATTGCACGGGAAGGGTGTGTCTAGCTTTTCTTTTCTTTAATCAGTCCACACATCATGAGGTGGGGACCAGATTGGAAAATAGTTTTGCCTTATTGCTCTTATTAACAAGAGAAGAGGGAGATGTTGGGAGCCACCTGGAGGCACAGGTGGTCCTGCAGTTTGGAGGTAGCCATGTGGGGCTGAGCACCCTTGCCTGCACCCTTGCTTGCACATGCTCAGACCAGCAGAATGGCATTAACCAATCAGGACAGCGTTCAAGCCGCTCCACCGTTTAAAAGCAGCTGCCTCTGGGCCCAACGCTCTCTCTCTAAGCTTTCTCTCGTCCCTGCTCTATCTTCCCTTCCCCCAATTTTCCTCAAGGGAATGCTCCAAATAAAGATGTGACTAGAGAAGGAATTCTCGTTTTTGGTGGCGTTCATTCCTGCCGGACAGGATGCGCGCCACAAGCAAAGACGGCTGAAGGCTCAGCCTTTACAATTTTGAAACATACCCATGTTCAACAGGACGGACAGTGAGAGAACGGGATGTTCCCTCTTCTTTAAAACAGCTTTGCTCTCTACTTTGACCAGGGGCAAATGCAAATAAAAGGGGAAGGGAATTAACAATGAGATAATCAAGGGAAAAGAAAGGCAGACAAGAGTGAAGCCAACTGACAAAGGGGCCCAAAGATACTAGATTGCCAGAATTTTTTTTCAATAAGTGTCCAAGAAACTATTTTTACCAAGTTATGGTTAAAACTAACTTCTGGATTTTGAAGTGAGAAGAGGTTAAATGGCTTTCCTGTGAGGAATGTTGACATATGCAAAGAAAGTGTCGTGCTGTGGGGATGGGAACATTTGTAAAAACAAAAAGGCAGTAACTGGCAAATAAATAAAAATTAAAATAAGGCTGAAATGTGAGAGAGATCTTCATCTGGAAGATATCAAAGTGTAATTTTACTTTCTTATTTAAGATGAACTGAAATGTAAAAGAAGGGAAATTATTAGTCTTAATCAAGAACCATTGATGGTAACTCACAATAAACCAACGACTCAGAATGGTACTGAATTTTGTTGGCTTCCAGGAGCTGCCAATCAAAGGCATACCAGTTCTACTTCATTTCAGTCAGAAATTTCTCTTAAGAAAACAACATCAAATATTGGTGAGGATGAATGGAAAAAGTGGCATTTATTTACTGTGTGTGAGAGTGTAAATTAGTCTACCATCTAGAGACATTCGCATGGAGGTTCTTTGAAATATATAAAATAAAACTATTAGGCATTTTTTCTCCATATCGCTTATCAGTATATACTCTAAAGAATCAGTCAATTTACTGTAGAGAAGGATGCACACTCACACCTATTATGACACTATTAACAATAGCTAAATAATTACTGTAATATCCTAGGTGTTCATGTGAACCAAAATATGAAACATATCCTCCCTACACACACACACACACACACACACACACACACACACACACAATGGAGTTTTAATCAATCATAAAGAAGAATAAGATAAAGGCATTTACAAGAAAATGGATAGAACTGGAGGTCATTGAATTAAGGGAAATAATGCAGACTCAGAAAGGTAGGGATTACATTTTTGCTGATAGGTAGAACCTATGAAAAAATAAGTATAGAGAAAGGGGCACAAAAGTAAAACAGGGGCTACTAGATAGATGGCAGGGTGTTAAGAAATGGTAGGAGGACAAGAATCTGATCAAAGTACATTATCTGTTTATGTAAATAAATTGTAATGAAATGCGCTACATTTGCAAGTAATTATACTAATGACCTTTCTTAAGCATGACCAGTGGGTTCAGCTAGCATGGCTGCAACCATAATGAACTGTGGCCCCTTGACTGCCCTAGAACAATTCTGTTCTAGCTGGATATTTTTCTAGCATGCTCAAATTATATGAGTGATGTGTGTATCTCCACATCGAACCTGGTGTCAGGAATGTACTTGACTCTGATATTACAATAAATTAAAAATCAGGTACATAGTAAGGTGAATAAAGTCACCTTGTTCCAAACTCCAGAGATTCTACTGGTCTTGCTCTGCGCTAGAACCATGCTTCTCTTGTAAATTTCCAACAAACTCTGCTCTGTGTAATCTAGGGCCAGTCTTCCTCTTGGCAGAGCTGTTCAGGAGCAGCGACTATTCATCAGAAGGTCAGAAGGAAGGGAAAAGAGGGAGGAAAGTAGCCAGGAAATATCTCAGGGAGGAGAACAACTTGATATTACTTAGACAACTGGCAATTATCTAATTTTCAGCCTCAATGTTGCTACTAAGCAGAATTTGAGAATAGATATATTTTTAACTAATTAGCACTCGTACTTGGGCCAGAAAATTAGTTCAGCCAGAGTACTACATCCATCATAACCATCCTGCAGCTAAATGTTATTTAGTGTAGACTTCGATTCTAAGGAACTGAAGGGGAATGTAGGAGGCAGGAAATTATCTCTGTTACAGAATGTGAAACAGCACATCTGCTTGAGAACATGATAACAACATGTATGGAATTCTGGAATCACGATGACAGCCTAGATGTGACACAACTCACACAAGACATTCCCTAAGCAAGAGTTTTCTTTTGTAAACTGAATCAGTTTAGGCTGAATTCCCAGTCCATTAATTTGTAAATGGCTCAAGGTAGAGTTTTCTGGTGAATGTTAAATAGTTCCACATTTTGAAAATTTTACTCCATTTTTATTTATTAGCTTTTGTTCATGCATAACTTGTGCTTGTATTCATATGTATGCTGGTACATGTGACCGTTAATGCTGTGGAGGCTGCAAGAGGACATTGGGTGTCCTGCTCTGTCACTCTGCCCCTTTCTTCTCCAGGAATGGATCTCTAAATGAATTTGAATTAGGATGGTGGTATGGGAGGTCCTTCTGTCTATGTGTTGCTTTTATTAGTTAATGAATAAGGAAACTGCCTTGGCCTGCTCATAGGGCAGAGTACAAGTAGGTTTGGAAAACTATACTGAATGCTGGGAGAAAGAAGGCAGAGTCAGAGAGAAGCCATGGAATTGCCACCAGAGACAGACACGCTGAAACTTTGCCAGTAAGCCACAACCACGTGGTGATACACAGATTAATGGAGATGGGTTAGTTTAGGGTATAAGAGTTAGCCAGAAATACACTTAAGCTATTAAACAAACAGTGTTGCAAATAATATAGTTTCTCTGTGGTTATTTCAGGACTGAGCAGCCGGGAACAAACAAGCAGCCTCCTACAACAAATTGGCACGCAAAGTGGGGCATGAACCTACAACCCTGAGATAGAGTCAACAGGATGGCAGAATCAGGAATTCTTCTGCTTGCCTCCCATAATGCTGGGACAATGTGACAATGATTAGGTTTTTATGTGGCTATCTGGGGATTCATGCATATACCATGTCACTATGTTTGTATAACAAAGTACTATTAACCACTGAGAAATATAGCTATCTATCCCTAAGAATTTTTTCATAATCTATCTATCCACTCAGGAATCACAAAACAAGAATCTCATTCTCTAAAACACCGTTTTTTCCAGCCTCTTTGCTGGTGATCTTGCGACTGTAAGGTTCATCACCGAATGTCTGCATCACTCCTCACTGCTGGGCTCAACTCTAACACCACCTGCGTTTTAACTTGTGCAAATCACACATCTCAGAAGAACTGAGCACCCGTGTATCCATGATTCCCATTGACTCGTCACATTTCTCTTTCTGTTTACATCCCTATTTTGCTAGTACATTGTACCCTTTGGAGTGTTCACCTGGCCTGAAGCACAGTTCCCCTTGTACTGAATTAATAAAAATAGAATGCCATTTTTTAAAGGCATGTATCTTTCTGGATGTTGGAAGCTGCTCCATTTGGTGGAGTTCAAGTAATGGCTCAGTTCACAACTTTAGAATCAGCTAGCCACCAAAGATATCCATTCACAAAAAAAAAAAAAAAATTGAAACCAACACGTCCTGCAAAATTATGTCCTGTGTTAAAGAGAGGCTGTCTGTGACCTGAAAACAGACTAAAGAGTGACATAGTGTCCTTTCAGGTGTATGACGGGAGGTAGAGGGCTTTAGCTGAGATCACAAGGGCCATACACTTTCCATATGACTGCAAAAAGTACTTTATAAGTGGTAGAGAATTAAGGACATTATCAACTATTTTACCCATATGAATGCAACTGAATTTGTTCAATAGAGATGAAATTTACTTTTCTTCATATAAAAACTACCTCAAATACTATGTTGTAAATCATGCTAAATGGTATTATGTGCATCAAATTCACTAGAACATTTCTGATTATATACATAACCCCCCCATTCTCATTTGAAATAGTGGTATTTTAATTTCTTAAAACTATGGATTTAATAAAATATTGGATATGTTTTAATTCTGTATATGAGAATAACATTTTTAGCTCTTGAAATTATGTGTTAGCCTGGAAAACAGTTGTGCACAGAAAAACTAACAAACATTTCTGAGGTCAAATAGACAAATGATGCCTTTAGTTATTTTTTAGTCTCATTCTCAAATACTCTTCTGACAACGAGACAAGATAGAATAGAAATACAACAAGCTTTTCTATTGAAATTCATAATACCATTCCCATCATGGAATACTTGTGGAATTGATCCCAAGGTATATAACTTGGGGGGAGGGGTTGAGGAATGGAATTGAAACTTTCAAAGAGACATCATAAATAAGCACGACAAAACTCACTTAATTGCCCTTATAAATTCTCTGAAATATTAATGTGCATGATATAGGCTACTTTTATGTTTGTATAGATCTGACTATACAAAAAGATACAATCATTATTGTTCAGAAATGGTCTGGATTAATGCATACGGTCTGTCTTTGTCTTCTTTCTTTCTGCAGGAAGGCAAAACACTTCTCTTATGTAGTTTCCACACAGCTTCTTCTGTAATTTTAACCAACAACCGTTTTGGTTGTTGATGGGACCCCCCAGGGGCTTGAAAATATCGATTGGTTCAGAGTTGCTGGCAGAGTGATTTAGGAAAACAATTTCTCATAAAATACTTTTCTTTCTATTCTTTAAAAAATTTCCCTCCAGAATCACTTTTCCCTCCTGGCATAAAAGTAATTTGCTTTGTAGTTATTGGAATGGTTAAGTTAAAATAGAGGAGTGTAAATCACATTTAACCATATTCCCTGGTTGAGTGAAAGACAGTGAGAAGTAATTCAGTCTCCTCTTTCACCCTTTCTGGTGTGTTTTTTCAATTTTGTTACCTGTATCCTCTGTTTACCTTGAACTTTACATAGCAGGGATGGTGCTCGTTCTATTCCATAATTAAAGCAAACAGATTTTCTAATGCGGCCACCACCCTTGATTTATCTGCAGCCAGCATAAATACAATAATGCAGACACAGAAGGGTTTTATATGAAGGAGACACATATAAAATGACATTTGAACAGCAGCAGCAAATGCACCAAAAGACAAAGAAACTGACAATAACTTTAAACCATCATCTTTTCAACAATGAACTACCATCTCCAATTTTAAACATGACGAACACTGAATAATTCAGAGTAATAACAATAAAATAAAAGGTTCTTTTACATACATACATCTATAAGAAAAAATAATTTATGTCTTTAATATGTCAAGCTCCAAGTTCTATTCTAATTTACACAGTCTACATTTCTCTTTGCCTCGATAATAATAGCAATGTATTCACAATTTCATATTTGCATAAATTATATAATTCCTCTCTACACAGCATTAGAGTCCAACTGTATGTATCACATAAAGAAACAGCAGCTATGTTGCTAATGTGACATAAGTGTGTCTCTCCTGTTCCTTACACAGAAGTCTCTAGCTTCTTACTTTCTCTTTCTATATGTACTTACTATTTAAATTACAAATGTCAAGTCAGAACACCATTGCAACAACAGTTAAAAGTCAATGCCTTCAGAATTGGGCCTGGTGATGCAAGTCTGTAACTCCAGTCCTTAGGAGACTGAGATCAAACGATCACAACCGAGGCTAGCCTTGGCTACATCGTGAAATTCTTCCTTAAAAACCAAAGCCACCCCTCAAAAACAAACATAAAAACAAACAGCGAAATACATGTTAATATATTAACTCCTTATCCATTAGAGTTAAAGAGTCAGCAAATGGAGTGGCATGTAGTGTGGCCATGCATTAGGATGGAATTATCTCTCTCACATTCTAAAAGACTGCACTTGGAAGACTCTCTGTTGAATTCAGAATGAGCAACTGTGTCTTTCTATCTTCTCTTGTTCTTCTCTCCCTCTGCCACTCCCTCCCCTTTGCCCTCCTGACCTTCTTGTCATTGCCAGCCCTTCTTCCTCATATCCCCCTTTTCATTTTTTTCCCTCATTCACGCTTTTATTTCTAGGTCTGTCTCCCAGATGTTGGTGTTTCCCCCCTCCCCCACCTCCATCCCCGTGATTCAGCGTTCTTTTCCTACAGTTCTCTGGAGCCCTTTCTTATCCCAAATCAATATTACTCATAGTTTTGGAAGGTGCTTCTGCATCTGCTGTGATGGGAATAATATTTCTCTTCAGGCCATAAAGCAGAGGTAAGGGTGTAGGTACTGGGTGCAGGTATTGGGGAATCTCAAAGGAGTGTGTCAAGTGGAGATAGCAAGCTCCTTTCTTTTCCCTGATGGAGTTCCTTCAGGGCAGCCTTGACAGCTGAAGTCACTTCAGAAGAGGGAAGCAGAGATACTGCGCTGCCTGTCCGCAGCTGGGCAGGATTAGTCCTGTGTAACCACTTTTCAATAGATCTTATCAGGACTTCTTTTACTGCCCAAAAACATCAGATAGGTTTGCATTTGTGAGCCATTCACTGCTATGCACCTAAAATTTTAAAGTGTATAACTTCCTTCTCAGGGCAAAAACTGGGAAAATCCAACTGAGGGAAATCCTACATACTTGTGTTTCTCTAAAGAACATCTTTTAACATCAAGTGGAGAGACTGGCAGCCGTGATGGTGACCTTTGACCTCATGTGGGCAGGTATAAGGAGCTAGTGAGATATACATGGAGAAGGGCACAGATTTCAAAGGTACCATCAGCACTGAGTGAACCTATTCCATGTTTTTACATCTTTGATTCTTCATTTTCAAGATGGCACCAATATATGCAAATTGTACATCTTTCCATCTATCCTGTGAAGTGCTTTAGGTGAGAAGTGTAGAATGGGGAGGTAAAGCCCTTAACACAGAGGCTGGTCTGGAGAGTATCTCCATAACATTCAGCTGCTCATCCAATTTCCATTTTAAAGTTGGGAATTGTAGATGCCATCATGGAGTACCCAAGGTATAATGGAAGTTCACTGAGCACTGATCTTAATGAGTGTTCACAGATCACGGACCTCCCTTAGCCATAAGAGAGTCTACTGTGCATTGCCACACTTAATATCTATGTAACCCTTTTCCAACTTTTGATGAAAGTCAAGCACAAAGAAGAGCTGCTCTTTTCTCTGATGTGCACCATCTCTTCAATTCGATAAGCAGAAAAAACAGGTCTAGAAGATGTAGCAGGCTTCTTACCATAGTTCCTAAAGAGCATGAGGACTAAGTGCAGTGAGGACATGAGAATATTCAAAGACAGATTAAAAAAAAAAAAAAAGATCTTAAGGAGAGCTGCTGCCGACTCCTCCATAGCACTGAGCACCATGTGTCTCTTTGAAATCCTATGGCTGTATACTTGTTAGGTATTCCAGTGTGTTCACTGGAATTTAGTTCTAAAGTATGGTTTCCTGGATGTACAGAGATAATTAAATCAGAAGCATAATACGGAAGTAATTCAAAAGGGTATCGTCAAGATAGATGGGCAAAATAATAGAATATTTCCAACTATTATCTATATATACTAAAATATCAACATTTTATTTTAAAACTTCCTAGAAATTATAAAATACAAGGTTTAATGTACCCCTAGGGTCCCAAGAAGTGTTCAAATCTTTTTTAACTCCAAAGAAGGTTCTGAATAAAGTATGCCAAATTTAAAGTATTTCCTAGTTCCAATTCTTTCGTGAAGTCAGGAAATCAGTGATCCATAAAGGAAGGACTGAAAATCACAGCAAGTAATTCCCTACTGGAGCTCATCTATATGAAAAATGCTATATGTAAATATGTTTTAATTAAATAGAAAGATTAAAATTATAATAAAAATGATTAAATGGAATTCATACAATTAATAAATTGTACCCTTATAAATTTGGTAATGTTTTGCTTACCTGAGCTAATGGAAGCCTTCCAACTCCAGCCTGACAGCAGGGGAACCAGCATAGGATCAAACAAGTCCCTCTGAATATGGGTGACAATTTTATGGCTGTGGCAATCTGTGGGACCACCAGCAGTGAGACCAGGATTTATCCCTACTGCTTGTTCTGGCTTTTTGGAGTCCTTTCTCTCTGGAGGGACACCTTGCTCAGCCTAGATGTAGTGGGGAGGATCTTGGTCCTGCCTCAAAACAATATGCTAGGCTTTGCTAACGCCCATGAGGAGTGGATGGGGGTGGGATGGGGGAAAAGTGGAGGGTGCGGGAGTAGGGAAGCAAATGAGAAATGAATTTGGCATGTAAAATGAGAAAAGATAAGTTTTTTTTTAAAATAAATTAAAAAGAGAAGGGAAGCAGGGCATGGAGAGCATGGAAGAGGGAAGAAAAAGGATGGTTCGGCACAATGTGGTTTTTTTATTTTTATATATTTTTTTTTTAAAAAAACTTTCTTCGTCATAAAGACCCTCCTAACTGATGCACTAATTTATGTATAGATGCCTAAATTCCTGTTTGGTGTTAACGAATGATATTTTTAATAAGCCTGAAAAGAAAAATCGCAAAAGTTCCTAGATCCGTGTATGTTTTACTACTCTATATGACTTGTGAGTAGAGAGGGATGAAACACACCCTTCCAGGCTGCTCTTAGCAGCTTCAGACTGCACTTTATACAGGAATCTCCTTCTCCCAGATCAAACTATCCCTCTCTATTCATCTCAAAACTCAGAAAGCAGTTATAGAAAGGGTAAGAAAGAACCTTTAATTAAAAACATATGAGAAAAAAATAAATTTGGCAATGTTTTCTCATATGGCTATTACTATAGTACATAATAGATTTTAAAGATAAACAAAAGGAAATAGTGAAACATGCTAGAAACCTTTTATAGTCAATGTAGCTTTGGTTTTAACTGTCTTGTCCTCAAGTTAAAAAAAAGAGCTAATTATTCCTCAATTTAAAATCATTATTGAAGTGCTTAAATATTGTAATTTTAAATATTTGAATAAATGTGAATCTTACATAAATTGTTTTGATGAAAACTAAAATCCCCTATTTTCCATGTAGTTAATTGAATTGTCAGGTGTTGTCTGTCCATGCTTTTAAAAGTGGTTCTTTAAGTATTGCATTGCAGTTGGAGTGAAAGTATTAACAATAATCACTGACTCTCCAATAATACGCTAGGGCAACATTAAGGAATAAAATGAAAACACTTTTCTTTGGTGACATTTAACTAAGATCTAGGCTAGCTTTGAATTTCTGTGTCATTCTCTGTGTCTTCTGTCCTCTGGATGTCTGTTGTAAGAGCCTGAATCTGCCTGGAACTAACGGCCATTTTGTGAATATGTCCCAGCGATATTTCTGTCCCCGTATGCGACTTTGTATGTGTCTATCCCCAACACAGCGCTTTGCTCTCTCTTTTACTAAACAGCACAAAAAAGATCACATTGGGAAAGAATGAGAAATAAGTTAGAGGAATCCTAACAGGGTTCTAAAAGGGATTGAGTCACTGACTCCAACTGTCCCAGATAACAGTATTACAAACACCACTGTTTATCTACCAATATCTGGTTGCTGTGTTCAGCATTTATGGTGGATATTCATTGCATAAGATTGATTCAAACTTCTGTGCTTGCTTTTTTCAGCAAATGATCATTATCACAAATTACCTTGGGTCAGGAGCATGGGAGAAAGCATCGGATTTTAGGTGTTCTTTGCATTAGGTAGCTGACTACCTGGTAAATACAGGCAAGTAAGGTTAATTGTTCTCTCCAAGAAAGTTTAAACAAATAGGCTTAATACAGAGTAGGACTGCAGTCTTAAGTGACCTCAAGGTGTATTATTAACTCTGAGCTCTGTCAATAGAAATCTATGGCATGAACGTACTGCAGATCAGCTTTTGAGGTCAATCAGGGCTTTATGAAACTGTCCCAGAAAACAGACAAAACCAGTGGAGGAAACCAGGTGTCCTTTCCTTTCACTCCCTTTCTTGTTGCTTTGAGGCAAGGTCTTTCATTAAACCCAGAGCTCCTGTATTTTCTGCTAGGCTGATAACCAACAAGCCCTGCCAATCCTCTGTGTCCATTGGTTCCAATGCAGGGAACACACACACACACACACACACACACACACACACACACACACACACTTGCTCTTTCTTGTTAAGTTTAATCTCAAGTAGGTATCCACAGTGGCCTGGCAGGCACTACTAACTTACCGAGCCACCTCTCCAGGCCATCTGAACTATTTACTAATAATGAGTTTGTTATTTTTGTCTTCACCCAGGTTCTCCTTGACTGGTATCTCAGAAAGTGAAGAATTCCAACCCCATTCCCAGATTACAGTTCTTTACGCATGTAAGGATTGCTCATGTGTTTCCAAGTTTTCTGTTACTCTGCCAAGCATCATGCTCTGTGGTTGTCAGTTGTCTTTAGCACATGTTTCATTGTGTTAATCTGCTCTTAAAATATGGTACTGCAGAATCCTCTTCTATGCTCCAAGTCTTTACCTTCTCAAACCGCCATCCTGCATTCAGTAATACAGTTTGTTGAGCCAAGTTGGCAGTCCATAAAGGACTCAATTTGGCTGTTTAAATGATACACCAAACCCCATAGAAAAGAATCCCAGAAGATTGGCATGGCCACAACCAGAGGATTTGCTATTACAGAACTCATTGGCTTCTCTGTGAAACTGGCCCATATCCCTATTAATAACGTTATTGAGGGTGGCTGAGAGCTTCCTCATTGTGGGAACTAGTGCACAAATGGGGTGTGAGAAGCTCAGGATGTAAAATGCTGCCTCTATACTTTGTGTTCTTTCATTTCCTCCTCCCTAAGAGGATTTCTATTCCTAAATTAAAATTATTTCAAAATGAACATTTTTTTCCATAGGAACATCTCACTTTGAGTTGAATGTAGTATTCTGAATGTGTCCTCAGTGGCGTAGCGTTCAGTGGGACTATCACCTTCCTCCATGAGAAGTTAACTTCTCCTTCTGTTAACTGCTTATCTTCCTGTGAACTTCCTGGCAGAGAAAAATCCCAAGATACTTTCTTTCCATCTAAGTTGTCCTTAACCTAGGTTTTCTTCATCTTGTAGAAGAGTGGTTCATTTTGTTGATTGTTATAGAAAATTTCCCATTTCTTGAGTCTCCCTCTCATTCTTCCCACTGTTTATAGTCTTGAAACATTTGTTTTCGCACTCACTGTATCACTGAACCCTCTAGCTAATTTTAGGAAACACGTGTCTTTGTGTGAATCATATTAGAGCTTGTGGTAACAGTATTTTGTTTAATGATAAATAGTAAAATTACTTTAAATGCCGCAACATTTTATTCATTACTCACTGTGGCTTTTTATTTAAATTAATTGCCTTTTTTCTATAAGTCTTCCTCATTGCAATTAAGAAATAGCATACCTTTAACTTTCTCTGATGTCATTATGCCAGAACAAATTTAAATAATGTTTTGCAGCATGCTTTCTTTGCAAATAATACAGGATACCTCTTTATGATCGTTAATGCCTTTAGTGACTTCCTCAATGCAATCAATTACTCAACAAAAAATTAATCATGGTGACTGTAATAATCAGTCCCATTTCAAATATTCAGACTTTATCTTTTTGACACTGGCCCATTCCACACCTTCAGTATTATCCTTGATTGTCGTGAGTATTCAGTGTCTGAGAGTAATAATTTTATATATGTGCTTGTGTTTAAATACAGTGGGTAATTTAATCCGTTTTGCTTCTCGATTCAGCTAATTTCTTATAGTGTCTTACCTAAGATAATCGAGAGTTTCTGTGGGAGGGTAAACCCTGGGCAAGGTAGTGCTGGAGGCGGTCACTAGAGGGCAATAGAGGGTTAAGAAATAAGTACAAAGCAGTGTGGCCTGTCAGAAGGACAAACAGACCAATAGGACCATTCCAGATGGCTGAGTAAACACCAGTTCCTACCTCTTTGTAGGGAAGGTTAATCTCACTCAGGCTTATCCCCAAATTACAGTTTAAATAAGAATCACATGAGGACATGAATATAACTTGGACAGAACCAGGATGCAGGATGAATCAGCTAGTAAACACTTAACCAATCATAAAGTAATGTCAGACATTACTACTAAGTCTTGACAATAGAAGCCTTGGTGCGATGGTTGATGTGGACATTTGTATTTAAACCCAAGATCAAAACAGTGTAGAGTCAGCATTAATAGCCTAAACACACTTACATCTACCACATGTCTCCTAGAGAACCACAATATCTCTCATTTTTGAAATACTTTTATAAAGAAATATTATGCTTGTTTCATGAGTAGAAAACTGGACAATGGGCATTAGGAATTTAGACAACAGAGCTCTGTAAGATACAAGGGGAAGTCATCTGAACTACATAACACTGACTGTATGCTGAAGGACTGTGGGCACACGATTTTAGTAATGAGATTTCCTGGGCAGACCCATATGGAGGGGAATTGGGTAGAAATCTGCTCCCAAGAGCCAGTCATCCCTGTTAGTCTCTGCAAAGAGACTACTCTCTGTCTACTCTCTTAACTTGGGCATCAGCAATCCCTCCTAATTCGAAGTTCATTGTGTACCTGGTGAAGAAAACAAAATTGTTGATACATTTGGTTTTTTTAAGTCATAAGGAAAACATATGCCATATAAGTATAATAAATAAAACTTAGTTTAACTCTCTGCGTTTCATACAAAATAACCACAATAAAAAGTTCCAGTAACAATTCTGACTTTAGATAAGATGTGTTCAAATAAAGTTAAGGGTGGGCACGCTTAGAATGCTAAAATCTTTAATTTGTCCATTTATAAAACTAGATGAATGGATAAGTACATCTTTGTTTAAGATGATCAGTGAGAGCTTAATAACAAACCTTTAAAGAACTGACCAAAATAGCAAAGACCAAGTACTCTGAAAAATTAAAGATGATTCAGAATGATAAGGAGACTGTGGTCAAAGATACATGACATGCATTTAAGTAAGATTGTTTGAGAAGGCCTGCAACTCAAAAGGCAATATTTCTATGCATCCTGGAAATACCATATAGTGAACTATAAGTGACTGTAACCGCAGGATTCTTTTGTAAAGTACAGTTCTCTGTAGTTTTACTGTTCTGGGCTTTTAGGAGCTTTCTCAGCAAAAGCATAACTAATGTGTTAATTATAACAATTAATTAATAATTAAAATAATAAATTATAAATTTATAATTAATAACAAATAGATAACATGTTAGCACAATAATCTATTTGGAGTCTTCTGAATGAAAAACCAGTATTTTGGTTTCCCGAGTGGCTAATATTTTAAATATTTGAATGAATTCATTACATATGTAAATACATAAAAGCTAGTAACAATGACCACCTTGGCTCCACCTTCTCTTTCCTATCACACACAAAAATGACATTCCTTTTACCTAATTCCTAATTCTTCTTTAAAATTAACACATGTCACTTCCATAATTGCTTTCTCTCTCAAAAAAAAAGTGCCACTAATGTTCAGGCAGTATGAAGTAGAAAATGCTCCAGACTTATGGACTATAGGCTCCTAATTCACATTATTTGCTTATACTTTCAATTTTGTAAAATATTATTCAAAATTAATCATGAATACCAAAAAAATTTTTTAAAAATATGATGTATTCCAAAGTTGGCTTCAAGAAGAACAGCTAGGAAACTCCAAACAGCAAAAGAATTTTTCTTCATTTCTTTTAGAGTTTAAACATACAGAGGTACTTTAAACATATTCTCTCTTGTCTTTCACTATACATACTATTCCAAAGATGAAGATTCTCATAGTTCTTATGGGCGTTTGTGATGTACAAGCACAATAGGTGGAGATTGATCTCATAGCCGCAGGACAGCTGCTCCCAACTTATACCAGGCAGCAAAATAGCAATGCACAGCTTCCAACAGTGGGACTGTTTCTAAGAGGCCCACAGACAACCTCTGCCTATGTTCTGAAGTCATGCAACCTCGTAGATGTGGTCTGGGATGCGTTCTAGAGCAGCAGCGTTCTTTCTTTCTCTGGTCTCTGTGCACTTATCTGTTCTAGAGCAGCAACACTCCTCCTTTCTCTGGTCTCCGTGCACTTATCTGTTCTAGAGCAGCAGCGCTCCTCCTTTCTCTGGTCTCTGTGCACTTATCTGTTCTAGAGCAGCAGCGCTCCTCCTTTCTCTGGTCTCTGTGCACTTATGTGTTCTAGAGCAGCAGCACTCCTCCTTTCTCTGGTCTCTGTGCACTTATCTGTTCTAGAGCAGCAACACTCCTCCTTTCTCTGGTCTCCGTGCACTTATCTGTTCTAGAGCAGCAGCGCTCCTCCTTTCTCTGGTCTCTGTGCACTTATCTGTTCTAGAGCAGCAGCGCTCCTCCTTTCTCTGGTCTCTGTGCACTTATGTGTTCTAGAGCAGCAGCACTCCTCCTTTCTCTGGTCTCTGTGCACTTATATGTTCTAGAGCAGCAGTGCTCCTCCTTTCTCTGGTCTCTGTGCACTTATTTGTCTAGCACTAGTTTACTGTTCTATTCCCTTCTATAGATGGAGCTCTGCTTTTTTCTCTCCTTTCTCAACTTCTGGACCATTTTCTTTAGCTTACGTGAGCATCTGTTTGAAAGCCCAAGCCAGATGGATACAATCCATCACTGGGAAAATCTGAGAAAAAGAAGGTCAAGGTGTTTTTTAGACAGGCAGGATGAGAAGGATGAAAGAATGGGGGGAGGGGGAAGCACACCCTGGTCAGTAGTATACTGAAACCACTTAGGGTTCCACTGAACCAGAGACGTCCTATAAACCTAGGATGAGTCTAGCTCTTAGCAGTCCAGGAGATACACAACACTTGCCTTCCCTCCATCAGCTGTAAGCAGAGATTCATCAAAATGAAGGAGCATCCCAGTTGCTATGGAGATATTCACTTAGCACACTACACCAAGCTCTATAAGGCCTTAGCTGTGTATGATCATCTCAGTGATGGTATAATTAAATAAGGGACCAGGCTGGGAAAAGTCAATAGAAACACTCAGTACCCAGGTTTTAGTCCATCTTGCAAGGGTCAGGATGTGGTTTCTCTTGTAAAAGAAGCCCCATGTTTCCAAGGGTAGTGCTTAATAAAATACCACGGAAATTATAATTAAAATGCAGCATTTTCCACTGCAGTGTTTTCCAGTCTAGGGTTGCTTTGTTTAACTGCTACAACTGTTAAATACCTCATTTAGAGCTGAGATAAGCGAGTCTAAGGGAAGTACAGGGATTTAGTGGCCTATATCTTATAAAAACAACATTTTTGAACACACCTTTCAACTCCAAGTGAGGCTTTTGGATTCTAAATCTGCTATTATTTCCTGTACATTACTCTGGGCCTTTAAAAATGTTAAGATATAGTCTCCACGGCAGGACAATCTATTGAGATTCAGATTTTAATGCTATTTATAGGAAACATTGTGGTATAGAATCTTCCATCATCAGGGGCTATGATCTAACAGTTCCTGAAGACAGTACTTCTGAGCCATTGATATTATGAAAAAGTGAAAACTGGAAAGCGACATGAAAACCCATGGAGACATCGGCGTTGCATCAAAGTTATATCCTCCTCATGTGCTGAGGCTTGAAGTCTGGGTCAACTACAACCACAGGGCAAAAATAGATGCCATCTCCCCGATCCCCATTCTGCTTCAGCATGAGGGAATCTTGATGGTGACGGGCTCCTGAGCTACACAAATGAATCCCTGGGTCATGGACAACACAATGGTTAACAGTGAAGAGCACTGGTCTGAAACGCCATGTGTGAAGAAAAAGGTTCAAGCACAACCTCCTATAGGCAGCTTAGCCCGGGTGCTCCACTGCTGGAGGGTTTTAGACAAGGGAGGCACTGAGATGAGCAAACTCAGAGAGTCACAGCTTTCAGACAGTGTTTTCTCCATGCTAGATGATGTGTGTTCATGTCAAGTGTGCTTGATTTCATTCTGCTGTTTCTTAAGGCTCGCAACCCTTCTAATCATGAAAAGATCAAACGAAGTTGGGCATGAGTCTTTCAGATTTTATAGACAGTACATTCACTCTTCACTGGAGCAAACAGTGAGCATGTTTAATTAGAATAGGAAACAGTTTGATAAATGCTGAGTAAATTAAGAGTGCTGACTTTTAGCACTACAAAATGTCAACTTTTTAATCTTAGTAAGGACAAAGGATAGAACTGGTAAACCACATTTTAGGGAGTAGATCTTGGTCTTGCATAGCGGCTAAAATAAAATGATTCTTTAGTCCTTGTATTCAGTCTGTAAGTAGAGAAGTCTAATTCCACTCTATCCTGAGACATATTCTCCTTTATTCTGTGAGAAAGCAAGTCTCTTGTCTCAGACGTATCTAGATGTGCAAATATTATTTTGGAACAAGAATTACAGCATGATCCACACATGTGGGAAACCATACAGGGCATGCTGTCACACTTGGAGTGGTTCTTAAAGTCCTTAACAAGACTACAAGGCCATCTGTAGTTGGGGCTTGACTTCTGTCCTATGCTCTACATATTTGTTCCATGTGAGGTTGTTGATCATGTCTTTAACATACCAAGAGGTTCCAGTTTCAAGATCTTTGACACTGTTCCTGGAACCCAGAACCAATTCTAGCCTATCTCTTTCACTTTACTATATCTCAAAGGTTTCCCCTTCATATATGTTCTTTGGGAAAACAAAACAAAACAAAACAAGTTCTCTTTTTCCTTAAGTTGCCTTATTTTCTCCATAGTATTCACCACTACTTAATAAAGTATCATATTTTATCACTATATAAGTCTGAGACACAAACATGCCGTTTTACATTGTACAAAAGTCCAACAATCTGAATCTAGCTGATAGTCACCTAGTATTTACATTCAGTCCATCGCAAATCCATGTGTCTTAGAAAGGTGATGTGTCCTGGACTGCTATGTTCTGTGTGTTATCTTTCACTGTATTCAGTTTACAAGTTAAGAGATTAGATACTCTTGGACATTTTTCTTTTTGTACAAGTATACTGATTCACTACATTTCACACTGAGCATTTGAACATGCTTAATCCAATTATGAAACATCTCCAAATATTAAAGAGCAGGGATATGGGCCCAAGGAATGAATCACACACTTACAAGGTGTAATGTGAAGTAAACAGCACACAGCCTCAGCCCTATAGTTCTTGGGTGAGAAGAGTTTAAGTAGAAGCTATTTTGCTTCAAAGGTAAGTCAGAACAAATCATGGCAGTCTTACCACGAAGCCAACTCCTCAGCCCCACCAGCCTCACACCTAGTTACTGGTATTGATGAAATGGTGACTCTTTCAGTGTGTGATTCAGAGGCCAAGAGGAAGCCTATTTTGTTGGGTTGAATGACTTGGAGGACAAGGGCCTCATTGCTGACACAAGCTCCCCAGATGTTTGACATCAGGGAGCACCCATAGGTCGAAGAGCCCCAGTTTGGGATGCCACAACTCACGGGTGAGGAAAGACTCAGGGACAGTTGTTGAGAACAAGAGGGCCAAATACTGCTTAGCCAAAACATTCAGAAGGCAGGAGATGGGCTCAAACTAGGAAGTGCATTGCCAGAAATAGTTATGTCTTCTATAGCTAGAGACAGATTTTATCAGCAGAGTTTACTCATTGAGTTCAGTAGATCCAAGCAGGGGCCATTGGATTATGTCCATACCCAGGTGTCCTTCACAAGAAATCTAAAGTTCCAGGATTGCATGTGACATCACAGTGCAACCCTCCAGAGGGGTAATTAATGCTCACAACATGGATAAAAATAGTCTCTGGGGGGTAATGAAGGAGAAAAAAAAATACATGACAAATATGTATGAAAATTCCATGATGAAACCTGTTATTTTCATGTTAACCTAAAAAAGTGATAAAGAATACTTTGATGAATTAAAAAATATATGTTTAATGAATTGGGCACTCACAACATGCAATGCTCACTACATGGAATACTCATGTATTCCATGATACAACATGGAACGCTTCCAGTAATACTAGTCTTGGGCAGGGCCCTTGGGGAAGACTCATTATACAAAAAGTTATAACAACAGAGGCTTCAACATGGTATTTGATGCCTGTGACAGAAATGGTTCTTTAATATTCTGTTTTTGAAAAAGTATTGTTACAATTCAGTTTAGCACCAATTTTTCCCTTTTGTAAAAAATGTTAAGTTTAAAAGACCTTTCCTGAGACGAGCAGACAGAAGAAAAATAAGCCCTTTGTGTATGAAAAGCAACAACACTGTAAAATTTAGCAGAAAATATAATGGAAAAAAGAAAGCATCCAGCACGATTATTTATTTGAGAAGAAATTTTTTTTTCAAATTATTCTGTAGCAAATATAGAATTCCACTGAAGCCACTTAAAGCAACCTTCGGATGGTGGAGCATCTAAAAATGTGTATTGTGAGTCCCCTTGAGCACAGACATGTAATCCAGTACACAAATGTGCATTTATACCATGGGACTGAGTTCCTTTTACATACTGAACACACAATTTGCTTTCTTATTTTATGTAATTTTTGACTCTTTTAAAAAAAAAGAACATCAAGTTGCAAGAAAAGATTATAAACTGCTTATGTGAAGGGAGAGAAAAGCCTTAAAAGCAAGCTAAGATTTCATCTGCAAGGCTTAAGTACCTCTCTCAGTTTTACGATGTAATGGCAGTCTTGAAAGTTTTATGAATAAGTAGCACACTGAATCACGACATGAGCCTGACATTCTGTCTGGATAACACCTTCCAGGTTAAAGCTTAGCCATTTCCATTTTATATTCCATGAGTAGGTGCCCAAGCAAAACAACCACACTGAATGACATATACAAGTACAGCAAATCTTTGTACATTTGAATGTTGCTTTGGGAACCAGTTAAAAAAAAATGGTAAGCCAGCACATGGAAGATTATAAATGCAGCCAGAGGTTACCTGGAATCTAATTAGGGATGCCTTCTGCCTATTGCCAGTACCTGAAGCCTCTTCTGAGTTCTTCCTCCAAAACATACTATGGGGTTAAAAGCAAAAACAGAGAGGTGAGGGTGGGGGGAGAAAGAGAGAGCTAAGTTGAATAAGGTAGAAAAGGCTAACTATCAGATATTAATTTATGGTTCATTTAGTGATTTACTTACAGAACTGCTCATATTGCCTATCTACCAAGCATGACTTCACTTTTTACCTCAATCAGAATGACCCAGGTAAATAAAAACTATGGGTCATTACCCTTTACAACCTACTAACTACTAGGTAAGCATCTGTAAAATCCTACCCAACCTACCTTGTGTTTTAGAGTCTATGATGAGAACACAAACTGGACCCAGCATATATGGTTTTCAGAAGCTGTCCTGGTTTTGGTCAACCAGTGACATTTTCTCTCTCTCACTCTCATTGGTGTCAGGGTGCTTGTCCAGAAAGATTAAGACCAGCAGTGTATTGACTGCTTCTATGGTTAAAGCATTACTTTATAACAACAACAACAACAACAACAACAAAAGACAAAAAAATCAAGTCTAATAGGCAAGAGATATAGAAAAGCAAAAATCGGTGTTCAAAGATATATGTGCATTCTAGCAATGCAAAGAGTCATCAGTGTTATGACCAGTGATAGCATATGACTTCATGTTTATCTATGTGTATAAGATTAATTTATTTATTTGCAATATGCTCCCTTAAGTGGACAAGATGATGTCTATGCCTTGATTCAGACTAGACCCTACATCATGGATCTGCTGCTTTTCTCTGTGTCTGTGAACTTGCGTATTTCAATCTCAGGTGTTATTTTTACATACAACTGCATCTGTAGCCCAATTAAAGCACAGAAGAGCAGAAAAGAAAATTACAACATTGGATGCATTTTCAAGGCTTAGTATTCCAAACAGGTTTCATTAGTGTGGTTCAAATTCACTCCTCCTGTTGATTTAATCACTGGCTTTGCACTAGCTTGTCTTTCCATCTCAGAAACACCTTCCTTTTGAATCTCTGGCCCCTTTAATTATCGTGATATTCTCTTTCCTTCACTATAGGCTGAAACCCTCATCTAACCTACAACACTCTCCTTTTCTTCTCCATCAGCAAATTTAAGCATCCTTCAAGAACCAAAGCGTTTGTTTGAGGAGTGTGTAGTGGTGGTGATGGTGGTGGTGGAGGTTGGGAGGCTAAATGATCTTCCGTTTTGCCAATTTAAAACACAATAAAAACTGAATTATGATTAGAGTTCTGAGTAGAACATTTCTTTTTCAGTCAAACATTGTGGAATTAAATGACATGCCACCAGTTGCTCTGGGGATTGTGCTGCTTGGCTCACGTGGAACATAACCACGCCATCCAATGGTAGACTGTGGGGAAATAATTCTGTTCACACTCAGTTCAGTGCTCTGTCTCATTAACAGTCCAGCCTCTAAATACGCATGCCATTTCTTCTCAAAAGCCGTCTGTTTAATGTTTCAAATTCACAGACTCTTAAGTTGGTGACTCAAATTCCCAGTATTGAATCATCTAGCCAAATATGAGTCAGAGCAATAGAACTCTTGCAGACAGACATGTAGCTAACTGAACTTGAGGGAAATATGTAAACTTGTGAACAACTTCTTGGTCTCAAGGGAGACAGAAGTTTTAGCTGTTATGAGATGTTAGAGTAAGAGAAAAACAGCATGAAATGTTTTCCTGTCTTACCTTTCTTGAACTTAAACATCTATTCGGACGGCCTCAAGTCCCATCATTATTTTCCATAAAAGGCTCACAAATTTAAACAAAGATTTTACAGACAGCTGCTGTATCTTTATGCTAATTCACCATTTTTTTTTTGTCCTTGCCATTTGGCAGCGATGGCCAGCACAGGATTAACTATCTCATCAGAATGTGTGGGGTTTTTTTTTTTTGGCACTGTATTATCAAAGGATTATTTTCCATGAAAGATGAAATAAATACATGTAACCAAATGGCATAGATTAAAGTTATTCCCCACCTCACAGTATGGCTCATGTCTATTTGGGTTAATGTTATTATGATCCACCAAATATGAAGCAGAATGTTTTCTGAAAGTTTTAGTTGCCCTTGTTTTTATTTGAAGGTTCCGATGACCCGTCCTTCAGTAGGATTTTTTCTGTCACTGGTTGTTTCCTGATTAGTTCTCCATTCTTAGCGGGGTTGGTATTTTATTTTTTCATGTTTTATTCAACAGCTCCCCTTTCTTTGCCAACAGTGCAGTTTCTCAGGACTGGAAAGGAACTGGCGAACAGTGTCGAGGCAATGGTAAGGTGTTAAATATGAGGTGTTGGTATAATGTGACATAAATAGGCATGCCACACAACAGACATCAAAGTCCTATGTCCTGTGATTGTTCGCTGCATCTGTTCTGCTATACTGATCAATAGTTTGTTACCTTATACTCTTCTCTAAGTGGCTATTATATGGTATTGGATAACAGCTTGAAGAACTGGGCATTTTGATGTCTGAGAAACTCTACACCCAAGAAGTAACTATTTTTGTTATTATTTTCCACATACTCCTTGTGTCCTAGACTCAAGCCTAAGGGTTTTATGCCTACATCCTCTGTAGCATTGCAATATCATAAGATTATGTGGCGGTTTCAAAGAAAATGGTTCCCAATGGGAGTGGCACTACTAGGAGGTGTGGCTTTCTTGGAATGGCTGTGGCCTTGTTGGAGAAAGTGTGCCATGGTGGGGGTGGACTTTGAGGTCTAATATATGCTCAAGCCAAGCCCAGTATCTCTTTCTGTTGCTTCCAAGATGTAGAACTCTCAGCTCTTTCTCCCATGCCGCTATGTTCCGCCATGATGATAATAGAGTGAACCTCTGAACTATAAGCCACCAAATTTAATGTTTTCCTTTATAAGAGTTGCCACCAGAACCGGGGGTGTTTAATGAGAAAGAACAAGAAATGATGTGGATTTTGGTGGTTCATAAGGCAGGCAGGTACTTGAAGGAGAAGAAACCATAATCAGAATACAGTGTATAAAAATTATGTTCAATAATGAATAAAAATTTGATTTATTTCAGCAAAAAAAAAAAGAGTTGCCACGGTCATGGTTTCTCTTCACAGCAATAGAAGCCCTAACAGAGACAGATTAACATCTCCACCTGCAGCTTTTCTACAATAGAACTACCTGGGTGTATAAGCAGATGGCACGCTCTGATTCTTACCGAGGCTTCCACCCTACCCATCCCTCTACTGCAGGATTTTCCTCCAAATGAAAGCCTGTGCTGTCTTAAAAAGAATAAAAATTGAAAAAAAAATGCCTTTCAAACGAAAATATTCAATGAGAATTCCTGGAATGCAAATTACATATGGCTCATAAAAGCATAGGACTAGAAACAGAGCAGAGCACCAACATCCCAAAGGGTCAACAGAGAAGGCTATGTTCACACATGCATGTGACACCTCATTTTTGTCAGATAGGACTGAGGAGTACACATGAGCAATGGATAGTACCTGCATCTTAAGTGTATCTTCTCATGGGTGAGACAAATTCAAAATGGTAAGAGCTAGATCTAAGACAAATATGGAAAAATATTGTCATTGAACTACCTCATCACTAATAGTTACGTGTAATTCTGGCATACACATTAAAATGAAAGTCATACTTTGTACAAAACAACGACAACAACAACAACACATTTCCTAATAAAATACATGCTTAAGATCCTGGTAGGTTTCTGCTTCTGATGTTGATGGGTTGTCATTTTTATGTTTTCTAACTTTGATACCTATTTCTGGAGCATGATTATGGCTCAATATTTTATTAATTTTCATCAAATAACTTGGTAATTTGTCTTCCTTAATATGGTAAAAAGGAAAGAATAATAATAATAAAAAACCCAGAGTCTTTCAAACAATGACCTAGGAGCCCTGAAGCCTGGGTGGAAGAACTGTGAATCTGCCTTAGAAAGCAGGGGTTGGTGTCTGGGAACCTGCCAGGCACCCTGCTTTCATGTCTGATGTATTGAGCTTTTCTGTCAAAGATGGCATTTGAACAAGAAGTTCCCCAATGAGAAAGACTTTGCAAATCACAGAGCAAGCTTCAAGCCCAACAAGGAAATAAGCCAAGATACCAATGGCAGACAACGTGTGCAAGCCTGCCGACTCCTGTTGTCCAAAACTGCAATGGGAGTAATGGGAGAAGTAGACTAGTGTGTGGTTCCGTGTAGACAGTGGACAGGCCAACGTCAGCGGCCAGTGAGGGTGTGGGGGGTTGAGAAGGCTTCGGGACATTGAGTGGTAAAATTCCACAGAAAAAGACAACTGAACTTGTCCAGAGTTTCACACTAAATAGCAGAAGAAGGGAATGGGAGTACCCAAATATGATATCTTTCAACACAACTGTCACAGACAGCATCACTCTGTAACCAATGGAAATTTTTAAATATGAGAAAGGAGAGAGAGACAGAGACACAGAGAGGAAAGATTCGAAATGATAGTGAATTCCTTAGACATTATTTCACTTAAGAAAGACTGAACTTTCTTTTGTATTAGAAATAGACTCTATAACATTTGTCTTTAAAAGCCAGGGGAATGGATGCTTGGGCTTATATGTTAGGTTGGACAGACTTTATACTTTAATTTCGAAGTTTGCTGTGGCAACTAAGAAGAAGGTATTGTAGGAAACATTTATCTTTTTAGACTTGTTTCTACTATTGGTGCAGTTGTTTATTATTTGGCCCAGAAAGCAACTGCAGAACACAGCAGTATTACTTCCCAGGCTGGCTCATGGGTTGCTCAACAAGTGATGTGTCCTGGAGAACAAAGAAGAGATCAGCATGTGGAAAAGATTTTTTTTTCAAGACCATTTTCTAAAAATAAAAGCAAAATGGCACATTTTTAGACATATGAAAATTAAGAAACAGAGAGAAGAAATATGTGCCACAATTAAAAGAGAAATCAATACTCTCAGAAATCAATCCCTAAAAGTTGTAACTCTAAAAAGTCCTATGTGGAACCAGCCTGCTCAATCTTTTGCTACAGTAGGAGAAACAAAGAGAAACGTGTGTGCCTGTGTATGCATGGACATTTGACATTAAATATGATTAATATCTGAAGCCACAGCACTTTCATTTTCATAGTCTTTTACTTTGCTCATGACTGTAACCAAATGGTCAACAGAAGAACTTGAAGGGGAGGTTTCTTTTGACATTTCTGGAAAGGCATGGTTGTGGGGTGGCTTGGTCTGTGGTGGTAGCAGCAATGGTAATGCGGTATGCTCATATTTTGGTGGGCAGGAAGCAGGAAGAAGCTAGGACCTCATAATGGACCTCTGCTGATGACTCACCTCCAGCTGGCAGGCCTCACAGCCTCCCATATAGTCCTACTGGTTGACAATGAGCCAACGAGGGACATCTCACACTCAAAACAACATGCATGGAGTTTTCTTATTGAGTTCCTGTCCTCATCAAGCATTTGAGTGACTGGATATGTTGTGTGCAGGATTTGGAACAATGATGGGAACTGACAAATTCACACAGTTAATGCTGGCCTGGACAACCATGGCCAAACAAACACCTTTCCCTTGGCAATACCTCTTGGTCATAGTCACCAGTGTGGCTGTGCCTTCTTTTAAAATATTACTGAGTGTCCATGTCAGAACTTGATGTAGATATTCTGCTCTATCTCTTGTGCTTAATTTAAAAATATGTTTATGGCTGTAACTTTTCAAGCTATAAAACCTATAGGACCAGCAAAAGGCAAGGGGAAGTCAAAGGTTATTATTTATTCTAGGCTTTAAAGACAGAAGCATAATTTCCAGCAATTCCTTTGTGATTGGTTCTAACTGCTGCTTGAACAACACCCATTCACTAAAACACTTCCCGTTTTGCTCAATAACCTCTGGCTTTGAAGATTTTTGATCTCTCCCTTTGTTTCATCTGTTGGATGTTCATGGCTGCTGGATCTGTTTAGTAACCAATCAGAGCTCACCCATTGCTTAATGTCTAAACACTATTAATTCTTGCATAGGACAGAGTAAAGGTATCCGTAGCAGGTCTTCCCTGGGTAAACCTCCCCTCTAAATTTATCCTCAGTGCAGCTACTGAAGGAATCCCATAAACCTACCTGAGATCACAATGTTCCTAAGATTCAAACTTCCAGTAGCTCCTGCTAACTCAGAGGAAAAGTCTTTGCCTTCAGGAGATGGTTTCAGTTACTTCTTCTACCCCATTTCTTTTCCTTTCCTTCTCCTGTCTCTGTTCCGTTTTCACTGGGATCCCTTCTGGGTGGTACCTCGGCACATCAGAGGTACCACTCTCCCAAGACCTGTGCATTTTCTGTTCTTTCTTGGAGCAGTTCGCTACAAGTTTATCCTTTAATCCCTGATCTCTGTAATATTGCTGGCCCACAATTTCTGACTTAAACCCTCCTTCCTGCCTTCTCATCTTTTGCAGAGAAGGCTACTACCTCTGACAGACTGTGTTGTTGACTTACTTTTTCTTCCAGTGGGAATTGAGGTATTAAAGTTCAAAACTGGCAATGTTCCAAATGTTTACAAGTCTGAATAGCTTTAGTTTTATGACTTAGTTCTCAGAAAGCCTATTGTCCTTTTTATCTTAAACAAATTGCTTTGCCTAAGAAAGGAATCTCTTTCCAAAATGCTGGAACTATAAAATCTGAACCACAAGTCTTCCAACTTGCTCCTGAGATTTCACTAGGTGTTATGTCAATGGTAGTGGGAAAGTGAGAGACATACTTGTACAGAACACTGGACCAGAGCTCTGTTGTAGTACCACTCAACATGGCCCTCAGAAACACCTATTCCCCACCCCAGGGGAGATGGCTGCGAAAGAGGAACCTCACATTCCACGCTAGACCTTCTGCAGGAGAACCACTAGAGAAGAAACCAAGGGCAGTAGGCCGAAAAAGTCCTTCATGTGATTTTCAGTGCTACTTACTGTCGCAAATTCTAAATATTAACACTTAGGAGCTTCTTAGAAACAAAGTAGGTGTGGTGGAAATTGCCTGTAATTTTAGCACTTTGGGGTGGAGGCAGGAAGAGTCCGGGTTCAAAGTCATTCTTAGCTACATAGAAAGTTTGAGATCAGCCTGGGAAACATGGCATACTGTCTCAAAAACAAATAGAAACGTAAAAGGGAGGCTATTAGAATCAGCAATGTATTTGAATAAATTATTTAAAATTTTCAAAGTTAAAATATAGGAAGTAGATAATTGCTGTTTCTAACATTTCTAACACAGTAACAAAAGTTGGATTTCAGGCACATTTTAATTGTCTTAGGGGATCTATATATGTTGAAGATTTAAGTTATCAGAGTAATGATAAAATATTAACAAATTTTGTCTCTCACTAAGGGAAGATAAACTGATATTGTAATTCTAAATTTATATATGAAACAAACCAAAATAAGAACTTATATCAATGCACCAAATTTGAATAGAGAAGGCAGATAGAAAATAAATTTTTAAGTAATGATGTCTATTTTTGCTATAGTTGCTTTAACTGGAGGAACATATTATTGACTTCTATCCTGAAGATAAACTGTACAGCTAAACCAAGTCCATCCTCTCAATCACCTAGGTAATGGAGTGGAAAAATCAGTTCTTAAATTAGAATCCTATTTTCATTACCTTGGGACTTTGCCAAGATAACAAATCTCTCTATGTGTGAGTTCATCATACACAAAATGGAGTTCAGAGAATATATAGAGACACAGATTTAGATAGGTCCACTCATTTTTGCCTACATCTATTGGAAGATCGATATAAAATTATAGTATAAAATAGTTATTATTAGTTAATATTATACCAGTATACATATACTATCAAATTTACAACATAAATTATTAGAGCATAGGTTATTAATGTAATGGGTTAACAAGAACAGATAATTCACTATTTTTTCTTAAGTGAGACAGCATAGAATTTGGGTCAAATATCTATAGAACTTTGGTTTATTTTAGATGGAAGAAACTTGAACTCATCTAAATGTTGATAGAAAGATTTGGGGGATAAAACTATAAATTATGAAGGGGGAGAGAAAATGGAAGAAGTCAAGTCTTTGTCTTTTCTTGATTCATTGATGCAGAGGAGAAGGAAGATACAAAATGGCTTATGAGCAATAACAATTGTTCTGTAAATTTGCTGTCAACAATACAAAAGATATGACTTACTGTGACTGAAAAACTTTTATGGGGATCTTTTACAATATTGGCAGATGGGGGTAATTTGAATAAGTATGGTCCCCATACACTCATGTGTTTGAATGCTTGACCCAGGCCAAGGGGAGGGATGGCCTTGTTGGAGTAGGTGTGGCCTTGTTGGAGAAAGTGGGTCACTGTAGAAGTGGGCTTTGAAGTCTCATATGCTCAAGTTACATCCAGTGTGGCACTCAGTCTCCCTTCTGTGTCTGTGGCTCAAGATATAGAATTCTCAACTCCTTCTCTAGTACCCTGTATGCTTGCATGCTGTCATGCTTTCTGTCATGATGATAGTGGATTAAATCCCTGAAACTCTAAGCCAGCCCCAATTATGTTTTCCATTATAGGAGTTGCCATAGTCTTGTCTCCTCACAACAATAGAAACCAAGCAAAGACAAAAGTATTAAGTAATTTAAGAATGGGGCCTGAAGAGATGACTCAGAAGTCAGAAACACTTATTGATCTTTTAGAGGAACTGAGTTTGGTTCATAAGAAGCACAGTGAGCAGCTTACAACCACCTGTAACTCCAACTCCAGGAGATCAAACACCCTACTCTAGCCTTGATAGGCACCTGAATACATGTAACACACACACACACACACACACACACACACACACACACACACACATTTTAAAGAATTAGGAATGCTAGTTCAGAAGATTAGGACACATATCAGAAGGGAGAACCCAGTGTGGTCAGAATTTCAGGTAAAGGTTCTACACTTGAGATTTGGGGAATATTTGTTTCGATTGGTCTTAAATAAATCAACTCCAGAATTGGGTTAAAAATAAAACTCTCCATATGCATGTGCTTGTGTTTATTTGGAGTTAGGGTCCAGAACAGAGGACAAGTTGGCCTCAAAGTCATAATTCTTCTGGAAGGGTAACTGGATAACTGGGATGATAGGTATACCTCCATGTCAAGAATTTATATTTGCATGTGATTTTAAATTTAGTGTAATATTGCATATTTGGGGATTAGGAAGAAAGAAGTTCATGTTGACAGCATATTACAATGATTGAAATGCAATAGCCACTGTAGGACAGAAAATGAGGCATGAGTGCCATTGTGCTGGTGTAGGGTGAGAAAACAACCAGAAAACTCTGGGAAAGGAGAGGAGAGTGGTAGAGGGTCTGCAGCCACACAGTGGGGTTTCCCAGAGGAGAGTGAAGAATAGTCCTACCGGGAAGATGACTGTGGGAGGGCACACAGCCCTGCGAGAAAGTGCTAGAACCTTTGCAGTGCTGACCCTGAGTAGAGTCATCAATGAGTCAGATTTGTAGGTCTTCAGATGGACTTAGAACTGGATTTCAGCCTCTAGGGAATGGGAAGTGCTGGCAGGACTAGTGCTGTGTTGTGGGAATTTCACTCCAATTCTTTGTAGGGGTGGATTCTGATGCTGCAAGTATCCCATGTCTTTTAGGAGGTTATTGAAATAGTGGCCACCAAGCACACCGAAGTTTCATTTCCACCAAGCCTAGATTATGTGCTAATTCAAAACTAGCGTTGACGCAACTACTAAGTGTCAACCATGAAGCAATATGGTATTCAAAATTAAATTACCTCACTCTTACCTCCCCCTTTCCATCTGACCCTCCCATTCCAAATCCCAACCCCATACATTCATGACTATTTATTTACATTTACTCAGCTCTTATAAAAATGAAATTGGCTAGTAAATGAATGGAACTAGGGAAAAAAATCATCCTACACTGGTCTGGGCCTGATGAAAGGGGTCCCAGCCCTGAGAGTGAAATTGGGCACAATCTTACATCCCTAACACATTGTTATTTATTTCTCATTAGTATTTTAAAGAGAAAGGGAAAGAAAAAGTGTGGATTTTGGTGGATGGGGAGTTGGAGAGGAGTTGAGAGGACTTAGGGGAAGAGAAACAGTAATCAGAATATATTTTATTAAAAAATTCATTTTCAATAAAAAAGTTCTGGACCATTTTTTTTTGCTTTATCACATTTTCTACATACGGGAAATAAGCAATTGCTTATTCAACTCTTCTTTCTCTCATTCCTCAGTTGTTTACTTAGCACCTAGGAACACAGAGCCCTGGACTGGGTCCTGTGAAATTTATGGAGTTATAAATCAGAATCTTGCTTCTCAGAGGGCCAGCAAGGGAGGTAAAAGGCTTCCTAAGAGCTGTGAAGGAGTGGAAAATCATGCCTAATAAGACAGTTATAGGAATAATTGTGGAAGGTCACTGCTAAGATAAATTATTTCTGGCTAAGAGCTCATGGGAAGCTGCATGAGGAATGTGGAGTTTCTGCTGAACCGTAACTAGTGGCTGACATTTGGGCAAACAGTGCAAAGGTGTGAGTTCCAGAAGTGAAGCAAAGAGATGGGGAGCGGCTAGAGGAACCCTAGAAACCTTGAGACATTTGTCCCTTCTTCTGGTGTGGAAAGTTTGAAAATGCAGAGGCTGAAGAAACTGCCCAAAAACTAGGCTAAGGTGTGATTATAGCCTGTATGTGAGGCAGAAGGCACTGAAGAAAGACTTGAGAATGTTGATGGAGCCATACAGTTTAAGCTCAAAAATGCATGCTCTGTAGTTTAGAAGCTATGTGCTCACGGTCAGCTTATATAACTCCCCTAAAATGTTAATATTTGATCCATAAAAATGAGAACATTTGTTAAATATTTTATGAATATTTTCAAATATTGGGTGTGAAGATTAAAAGGCAGGATGCTTGAAAAGGAACAGGCACATGAAACCCCTCAGAGAAAATTAATTTCTTTTCTCATTTTTGATACGTTGGGGAACCAAGGGCGTTGTTTGCTGAAGGGGCTGTTGTTATGAGTCTCATGTTTTAGTAAAGCAACTGTACTAGATGAATTGGAAGAGAGAGGGGGTAAAAGCTAAAAGACAAGAGTATGAAAGATTTCCTTCTTCTTTTAATTACAATAGAGCACACAGAGACACAGATAGATGCCTTAAAGTAAAACCACTAGTGGGGATGTTTAATATTTAGACTAATAAAAGAACATTTCATCAAACTAATAATATCATAGTAAAATAGCCACAGGATGAGATGAAATCAAAATTATCTGTAGAATTTTGCTAGAGTTCGTAATTCTTAGCCCTCCGCACCTGGATACATTTCAACCATCTGGAATAGCATTTTAAGAAACTCAACAGTATTACCTGGACAGATATTTATCCAGATGATGAATATGTCTAATTTTAAATGAGCCTTTTGAGGCTCATTGAATATTCAGCACTTTGATCATCAATGTATGCCACTAGCCTACCTAACCAACTCGTCTACTCTCAGCTAATCCTAAAGTTGAGAAGGACTAGCAGCTATCATCTGGATCACCTTGGCTTTGGGTTCTTCTTTATTGACAATCTAAGAGAGGCTTGAAAGCCACTCTCCGCTTGCTATATTCATCTTTTAAAGGTGAAGTAAGGCTTGAAGGAAATTCTTGTTTATCTACAGATAACTATAAACATTTATATTTTTACAAGTGCCTCGGCATTAACTAAATATTTGTGAAGGTAAGGAGTGAATTTGTAATAACTAGTATTGAACATTATCTGGGTACAGAACACTACTTACAACTAGGATCTTAATCAAGTAGATAGAGTAGGACTCATGTATGACCTTGATGTTGATGGGAAATGTGTGTGTGTACACACAAGGTCATGCAACATATGATAGGCTAATTAAAACTAGTCCCCTAAGCTTCTCACTTTATGCTGAGAGTTACTCCAAAATTTAGTTGCTTTTTCATCGTCTTACTTTCTCATTAACACTTCCTATCAGCTATTGCTATTGTCTCCCTTCAGAAGTGCAATCCCTTGAAAGAAATAAATAGAAGTGGTGAAACAGACTAGTCTCACAGTCTTTTAGCTAATTCTATGCCTCACCCCATCCCTAAGACATAGACCAGCACTGGGTCACCATCCTCTTCCCTATGGTTGTCCTCATAATTTTCAATGCACTCTATCCTAACATCTTAACTTCCAAAGACCTCACCCTCTAGCTCACTCTGCCTCCACTTCTCTGTCATGTGTAAACACTGCACTCCTGGGAATTTTGCCCCATCATGAGCTTTCCCAACCACTATTTCCTGTCCTTTCACTTAGCAATCCATTCACTCAAACACTATCTGCAAACTCAGACCACCGACTGTCAGAACATACATTCCCTATATGTCTTCTTTCCACAGTCAAGTCCTTGATCAGTCATTGTGCTTGTTTTGGAAATCTCCCAAACTGCGTAAATCCAGCTCTGCAACTGACACGCTTACCCATGTGTCACCTGAATATGGCAGGACAGAAACCACTATGTCTGACCCCAGCAAAACTAAGCACAAAGCTCAGGTGGGTGTTCTGGACTGCCAGCTTTCTGACTGCATTTCCCTGCTCAGTTCATTTTTTTCAGTCCCTTTAGAAACGATTTTATATCCAACCTTTTCAGACATCTAAATTTTAATTCTCAGTGATCTCACTTTTTATGTTATTTAGAAAGCAGAATGATTTCAAAATGAACTCCTCCATAGTTCCCCAATCAAGTTTCCAATCTCTTTGCACTTTGTAACCATCTTTGTTCCTTTCATAGTGAGTGAAAAAATAAAAAAAACAGCCAAGGTGATTTTCAGGGACAATTAGGAGGACTTATGTTCTAGATCAGCGATTCTCAACCTGTGGCATCCTAACCCCTTTGGAATCTAACAGTCCTTTCATAAGGATCATAGAATAGATATCCTGCATGTCAGATATTTACAGTACAATTCACAACAATAAAAAATGACAGTTACAAAGTAACAATGAAATAATTTTAAGGTTGGCCATCACCATAGCATGAAGCACTGTACTAAATGGTCAGAGTAAGAGGAAGATTGAGAACCCCTGGCCTACACATTAATATTTATTGTACAACTATATTTAAGAGAAGGTTCCATTGGAAAAAAAGGATAGTTATTAGAAGTTATAGAAGAGAAGAGTCTAGGAATGGACCAAATGTAACAGTTTATGAAGATGATTCTGCAATGCTGTGGAGAACATGTGTTCTTAAAAGTTATCTCTCTCTCATTCTCCCTCCCCCGTGTGTGTGTGTGTGTGTGTGTGTGTGTGTGTGTGTGTGTGTGTGTGTATACAATCCTAGGGAGTCCTTTGGGAGTCAGTTCTCTCCTGCCACCTTGTGGGTTCTGGGGGTCAAATTCAAGTTATCAGGCCAAATGGACAGAGAGAGAAGAGCAAATACTTTGGAACTCTGATTTAATACTACATTAAAAGTTAATTCCAGTTGATCTAAATATAAAAATAAGGCAATAAAAGATTTAGGAGGAAAAGCCTATTATAATGATACAGTATAAGCTAGACTCTTAAATAAGCACAGAAAGGAAAATAACAGAAATTAAATTAGAATAAAATTAAAACCTAGTCATTAACAACCCCATTACTGAAACAGCAAGAGTGGAAGATTCGTGCAGTACAAACAGAAAAAGAAGATTTTATAAATAGTCATCACACTCCATCAAGGATTGAACAGTCACTTAAACAGAAAATGGGAGGACATGAATATTTACTAAAAGACACTCGATATTATTAGTTATTATGAAAATGGAAATTTTAATCAGGACAGCATACCAGTGTGCAATGACCATGAGTTCTAAAGTGGAACAGACAACACGAACTGTTGGCACAGATGGAATTTGCTACATAGTTGCAGCGATTCATAGTTCAAGCTCAGAAATGATGACATTGGGAACTGCTATACTGCTATACTGGGGCAGTATCTACAGAAGTCACACACACATGTACCTGTACCTCAGCAACTCTACTTGATAAAAAAAAAAACAAGAGGAATGCAAAGATCTGCTCAACAAAGCACGACAAATGTTTAGCAGTATTTTCATAATAGTATCAAACTGGAAAGCACCAACATTCTTGATGATAGAATGGGTAAATACACTGTAGCATATTTACACAAAGGAACACTATCACACTGAGAGATTCAACGAGTTACATCAATAGACGCCAGCATGGAGAAATCCATAAGAGTAAGACAATGACTTATTATGAGAGAAATCCAATTCAGATTGCCTGTCTTTCTTTCGGTCTTTGGAAATGTGTATCTAAGGTTTGCATATCCCATGATTCAGAAGCCATCATTATGATCTTCTTAAAGAAGAAGTGGTGTTATTTCTCTGGGTTACCACTTGGAACAATTCCTTAAGAATAATAAAGTTACCTTGAAATGGATTGAATGCAGGCAGACACTTTCTCAATTATCCTTTCTGTCATCAGAACAATTACGAGCATCCATTGACCACATAGGATCATTATCCCTCTTGGACTCTTACCAATCTATGTAAAACAGGAACGTGTGTAACAATGATAGCTCCCTAGATTCTTGTGTTTAATAAAGATGCTTATTAAATAAAAATTTAATTTAATTCACCACAAGCATCATTGTCATCAGAATAACGGAACATATTCATAAAATTATTAGTGATTTCTGGAAAGACCCCCCATCGCTCCTGAAGCTGAATGATGCATAGGCCTAGAGATTTGCACTTCGACTGGCCCTTGAGGTGACTCATTCTGCACTTCCAAGTTTGAGAATTACCACCTAGAGAGCAGGGTTCCTCAATGGTTCCTCAGTTTGCAGACAGCAGTCTGCATGCACTAACAGCTTCCTGATGGTGACTGATATGCAGTGTTGCCAGAGTGGTGTGATATAAATTGTAGAGGGAATTTGTTACATTAGCTAGGCAGCATAAAAGACGGTTTCACATCTTGATTCAAAAAAAATTAAAAACGCCAAAGATATAAAAAGGAGTGTTGTGTTGATGGTATCGAAAGTGAATTCAGCTCCAGACATTAGACTCTGCTCAATTGGCATAAAGATAGCCGACTCCTCTCACATTTCACATAACCTACTTTCCTCTTGAAATAATCCATCCCACCGGGACTTTTATCACTTCCTTCCTTTTCCCTTTAGAGGATGCGGAGAGCACAGACATGTTCTCACAGACAGGATAAGTGCCATATTCTTGGGCCTGAAGTATTGACATTAAGCCCAGAACTAGGCACTCATGACCACTTTTTTTTTTTTTTACAACTGTACTCATGTATAGGAAAGTCCCAGGGAAAACTCCAAGTGAGACGTCTCCCCACTGCTTAACTCCAGTAAAAATCTATATCAAATCACAGGAGCGATTTGAACTTTTCTTGTCTACAAAGCAATTATGCAACTTATTGGACGGAACATGAAATGTTAGCAGGATTCAGCATCTTCTTACTGCATGCTTGGCTGCACTGATAACGCTGAGTCAGCCCTTGATTAAAGGGGAAAACCAGGAATTGTTCCCATCTTCATTTTGTTCCATCTTATTAGGTAAACTTCCAGATAACCGTAAATGCAGAATAGACATTTTATCAGTATAAGATGTTTAGGGCCAAACGTCCCGATTCAGCGAAAAGCCTTGAACACACTTTATTGAGTAAAGTAAGTTTATATAATTCGGTTTCATATTTTTTTCAACTTCTGCTGGCTCTCCATGCAAATTTGAATTCTATAAATCAGTTGAAGTGTCTTTATGACACGTTCATTTCATGAGCCAAGGATAAGGACGGCTGGGAATAGAGATGAAGAACGTAATCCTAGGCCACAGATGGGCTTATTTTTCCAGCCAACAATTGCTCTTTTATAAATATCAAATGCTCTTGACTTTACGATGCAATGAAAATGACTCTTAAGGACACTGAGACCCTTCCCTTTTCTCCTCCCCATCCTCTCCTTTTCTTTCTTCTATTTACCATTATTTCCTTTTTGTATGTTTGAGATAGGATCTCACTTTGTAACTCTGACTGACCAGGAACTCACTGTGTATACCCCTCAGAGGTCTGCCTGCCTCTGCTTCCTGGGTGCTGGGATTGAACATATGTGCCACCATGCCGTGCTCTCTACCTCTTCTTTCTAAAGATGAAAAAAGTTTTTTGTTTTTTTTGATCCTAGTGATGGCAACTTTTGACAGTGTGTTAAGCAGTGGAAATTATGCTGTAAGCAAAAGTCTTTGCAAGACCAAGATTCCTACAAAACACTGAAGTCTTAATTTTTCCAGACTGGTTACTGGCTACTCTGACAGCATCCAACTCCAAGAACAACTTCACTTGAAGCAAGGGTTCTCTGTCCTGAAACCAAACTCACAAGACACGTAAATTGAAGCGTGAACTGTTCAGGAGTAGCTTGACCCCTGACCCTATTGCTTTACCTGCCTTTCAATCTGAATTTGCACCACGTAAACAAGTTATAATGATGGATATTCTGATAGAGTAAAACCAGGAAAATGTATGAACACATTAAGAAGATTCTATTTAGTCTGCTAAATAGAATGACAGCATTCAATGCATTTCAGGTCTCTGCACCGTGACAGTCACTCAGACTTCCTCCCCACTCAGAGAAACAGCAGCAAATTTCACTGAACTTCATGGCATTTTCAGAATTGTCTTGGCAGTTAGATATGGTACCATAAGAAAAAAAGCACCAACGAAGAAACAAAGAGACCAACAGAGGCATATTCCATACCCATCACCCTGGACCCCCCCCCTTTTTTTTCTGCTTTTGTGGCCTCTCTTGTCTCTGTGACGACCTGGGGATTTGGTCATGCAATTCTAGATTTTTGTAACAAAGAGTTTGTAAATGACACCTTGCTTTGTGATTTCTGCTCTGTACCCGAAACAAAATGTGAACATGCTTGAGGATCCAACCAGAGTCCAAGCAGGAACCAACGAGTTCTCTGGTTGCTGGATGAGTAAAAAAGCCTGACACCATGCAAAAGCTCACAGCTAGCTGTCAGGGAGAGGCAAGGCAGGAGAATAGGGCCTGGCTATTCACACTAATATTGAGAGACTGTACATCATTCACCCATTCATCTGTTCATTCATTGGATTGTTCCCACCGCCCGATACTTCCTGTTTCTCTCTTAAATGAGAAACCAATTTAAATGAAGGTTTACGATGTTTTCAAATAATAACTAGAAGTGGTAACACTTACTTTCCGGTAATAAACTGGCTCCTGGACGGTGTGCAAATAGGCTGGACGTAGTAGTTCTCTAGTTTAACTCCTTCCGCAGCGAGTTGGTCAAGAGTGGGCGTCTTTATCTCAGATCCGTGGTAACCCACGTCTCTAAATCCCTGATCATCAGCTAAGATGAAAATGATGTGGGGTTGGGCGGTGCCCGGAAAGCCTGCTTCAGGTCTCTCTTCAGCTTGAGCTCCCAGGGGCCCCTTCTCGTCTAAGCCCTGGCCCCAGCACAGGTAGCCATAGGTGAGTAGGCTGAGGACCCAGAAGCCTGCCAGGGCACCCATAGCCACTGCCACTATCTTTCCAGGCCACACCCAGCCCAGAGGAGGTGGCGGAGGCTGAGGCTCCGCGCTGTCCCTGGGGGCCATTCACTCGGGTCCCAGCAGAGACTCCACATGCAGAACCCTGCCCACTTTGCTGTTACTGGCACACTCATGCACGCGGAGGGCTAGATCCAGCTGAAGGTGGCAACAAAATCCTGCTCCCTTCCCAGCTGTCCCCACTTCCCACAACTTCGATGCTCTGGAGGTGATGGTTTAACCCGCGGATGCTGGAAAAACTAGGAAGGAGCAGGTCCTCTCCATCAGTTTGCACTTTTTACTCTCAGCAGTTTCCACAGAAAAGTTAGTATCTTCGCAGAAAAGTTCTTACGAAGAGAAAAGAACAGACAAGAAAGGACTTGATAGCGGCACAGGGCAGGGACGTTTGGTGTTCATATAGTTCTCCACTTCGTCGTGGAATAGGATTGTGCCCATGCGCAGGCAGGCACCAGGGGTGGTGGAACTGGCATCAGTCCCGCGGCCCCGGCACTCCGGAAGCCTTGCCAAGTTGCTCTGAGCGACTGACTCCCTGCTTCTGGATGGATGACAGGCTGAGCCTAGGGGACCTGCTTCTGGCAGGCCGCCTTCCCGGCTTTTTCAGGGATGTTTCCCCATCTTCCGCTGTGCGTTAGTCAATCTCCAGGACCCCTTCTCCAGGGGCGAAGAAAGGATCCTGTTCTAGAGCCGGCCTTCCCACCTCTTAGGCTATCCCTTCTCTGCCCCGCAGCGCTTGGGAACACTCACCGGATCCTGGCCGGTGATCGCCAGCGCACGCGTGCCCTGTGGGTGCTTCAGCTGCCCCAGCTTGAGCTTGCTTGGGTTACTGACTTAACTTTGACTCCTGAGTCTTCTCCCTCTACTCGCCAGGCAGTCGCAGCCGGAGAACCATGCTTGCTGGCTGAGGGCGGGCCCAGGCCGGGGAGGCGCTGGCTCTCCGCCCTCCTCTCTGCTAGGAAAAGGATGGACCCGAGAAGGGCGGCTTCTTTGCTGCAGGGCGGCTCCCAGGGGTCCCCTATGCGATGTCCCAGTACAGGTTGTCTTTCCTTAGGTCTGCAAATGGAAGGCCCCCTTGCCCATCCCGAAACTTTGGAAGACACTGGAACAAGGGAGAAGAGCAACAGATGACTGCTCACTTTTCTTCCTTGCTTTTTTATCCCTCCAGTCTTTGCCTTTTCTTTTCTCTTTATTTTTTTCTGACAGTCACAGTTACAACGTTTCAAGTAGTGCTTTTTCTATCAACAGTTGATCTCTCCAGTCCGATTTACTCCTTATTCTCTTCCTAAGTGAAGATGTTAAGAGTGTAACAGCTTTTTTCCTCCTCTTTCCAAACTTTCAGGGATTTGCCGGCAAGGAATGGAGAGGTGGGGGGAAGGGAGGGGGGGAGAGGGAGAAGGAAAGGGAGGAGAGAAAAAGAGAGAGAAAGAGAGAGAGAGAGAGAGAGAGAGAGAGAGAGAGAGAGGAAGGAAGGGACGGAGGGAGGGAGGGAAGGGAGAGAGAGAGAGATTATACCCTCAAGAAGGGAAGCCCATCTGTGTGTATAGTTTTGAGACCTGGAACTCACTGTGTACCTGAGAATGACTTGGAACTTCTGATCCTACGGCCTCCACTCCCTCAATTTTAAGATTCTTCCAAGTCAGGTTCGTGTAGTGTTGGATCAGTTCCCCAGCACTTGTCAGCTGAGCTGTGCCTTTGAGTTCTTGCAGCAAGCATTGCTTCCTGTCTAGCACCTTCGGGTTTTCTCTCTTTTCCCCTCTCTTTCTTTTTGTTTCTCCTCTTTTTCTTCTTCCATCTCCCTCTCTCTTCTCCCCCCAACAGCGGCTTGTTTCCTTTGAGAAAACATACTCTGGCTATAATTGTAGCCTTTTAAGACACTGCTCAGAGGCAGGATCTCTATGGAAGAGGCAGTCAAAATTCCTTGAGATATGCTTTTTGTTTGTTTGTTTGCTTGCTTCCTTGGTATTTGTTTCAACACTTATCTCACTGAACACCTCCCGAGGACTGGCATACAACACATTAGTCTCAATTAGTGGCAAAGTCATAATTCTAAGTTTCATTTAACTGTAGCTTTCCTTCCCTCCTGGTCCTACAGTTCCTGTCGAATTCTCAGTCAAAGCTGGTGAAATGGAAACTCAACCTGGAAGACAGACTACTGTTTCATGTAACTAATTTCACCAGCGCTCACAGGGCGTTGCTTGTTCTGGTTGCTCAGGGGAGAGAGGTTGAGATTTAGAAGATATGTTTAGAACTGGGAGTAGCAATTCTGAGAGTTTAAATTTCCAGACTTATAAGGAAAGTCCTACTGGAGATTAGAATGCTAGGGGGAAGGGCTCCAGGCTTCACTGGCCTCATGGGATGCTAGAACCGAAAGGACAGAAATCAGCTGATAGACTCAGCTACTTTTAATTGGAGAGCTCATGAATGAAGGAGAAGAAGGACTGTTTGTGTTCTTGTTTGACAAAGACAATCAATTCCAATTATATTTCTGGCAAGAAAATTTTAAGCTGACGTTTATGGAGTATTTCCTGTGAGCTAGCCATAGTACCTTAGACACGCATGCACTGCTAAGTCTTGATGTGGTTAGTGCCTCATATATTTTATCATTCTCCCCCAGCCATGAGAAGCAATCTTCCATTCCACAACATTGGACCAGCCGAGCCAGAAATGTTAGTGGTAAGAAAGGAGCAACTGAATCAGAATGTTTCTGCTACTAGAACCTATATATGGTGGGAAAGAAACATTCTGCTCAGCTACCACCCCAATGCTTTGTGAAAAAAGCATTCTGGAGAAGAGAAAAACAACTCAAAGAAATCACAAAGCTTATGTTTATGCTGTATGTGGTTAGGAGATGAGGTAGTTCAGGGAAATGACCTTTAAACTGAAGGGGTATTGTTTTATTTATTATCTTCTTTTTTTGCAGAAAATTTGGGCATATAAATCTAAGTTCAAAGCTCCTTCTCTTTAAAAGATGATCTTACAAGTGGGGTTTAAAATTGTTCCCAGCCAAGAAGCACTAACTGATCTCAACTGGCAGTTAAACCCACTGATACAAGGGAACGGATCTGATGAGAATTTACCAGGGCCAGTCGGACTGGGACTGAACGAGGACGTGATCTAGCCAGATTCTCGGAATTTGGCCGGATTCTCTGACTGTGGCTGGCCTGGGGTCTTTCTGAAATGCCATTGACTATGACACTGGGACCTGTTTCCTCTGCATATGCTGGATTTTGGGGATCCAGTCTGTTTGGACGCTCGCCTTCCTGGACCTGGAGGGAGGGGGAGGGAGCTGCAGCTTCCCACAGGGCAGGAAACCCTGACTGCCCTGGGGGACGGAGGGGAAGGAGGGGGGGAGTGGGGGGAGTGGGAGGGTGTTGGGAGGGGGGGGCGGAAATGGAAACTTTTATAATTTAATAAAATTTACTAAAAAAATAAAAAAAAAAGATCCTATTGACTGTGTGCTTGGATTATATGTACATAAACTCAACATTTCCTACCATAGAGTTGAATTTCATGCACTCTTGTTTTAGGAAATAGTTTTACCACTCTCATGAAATGTCAAGTTGAAATATATGTACAACTTAGTAGGTATTTCCTCATTTTAGAACCAACTTTCTTATACTCAGGCATCAGTTGTTTCCATGGAATCTATTCTTAGGTTTATTTCAGCAGCTTAGGTATACTTAATTATAAATAAAGCCCATTTCATTTCATTATGGAGTGGCCGTGTGTCTTAGTTACTGTTCTAATGATGTGAAAAGACATTGTGTTCAAGGCAACTTCAGGAAGAAAGCATTTAATTGGAGGTTTGTTTACAGTTTCAGAGAATGAGTCCATGGCAGCAGGAAGGCAGGCAGGGTTGAGGAAGAGAGAGAGAGAGAGAGAGAGAGAGAGAGAGAGAGAGAGAGAGAGAGAGAGAGAGAGAGACATACACACACACAAAGGCACACACACACAGAGACAGAGAGACACACAGAGATACAGAGAGAGACACAGAGAGAGAGAGAGAGAACTAGAGAGAACCATCTGGGACACGTACAGGAACTGAGATGAATGAATTCCTGTGACATCAGATACTGAGGTGACCAGAAAGTTCTGAAGAGTTGGCACTAAACATTTCGGCCATTAGAAATGGATAGTTTATGAGTAGGACATGCCATTTTAGCACGAGCTCTTCTGGGCTGTATTTATAGAGATAGACTCAGCAAACGAAACTTCAGTCCATGAGTGTGACTGGTTGTAATGTTCTTTCAAGATGGCTGAAACGTGTGAAACCTTTTTATTAGAACAAGTAGTAATGAAGTGTATAGAAAGAGAGCTTGGAGAATTCTTTTTCAGCCAGGGTTTGGAGAAGTACAGGGGAGAATCCCACAATTGCTGGAGAGTTTGAAATTTTTGCAGTAACCTGCTCCTCGGTTAAAATACTATGCTTAGGTTATGAGAACCAACACTGACTGAAAGCTCAATAGAATTAATAAACCAAGAGGGGAAAACGGATGCACATGTGGGGAACTCCAAACAGAACTTTAATTTGATAATATAAAAATAATAAAAATTGGGACAAATTAGGGGGATGGTCACTACAATAAGCTAAATAAGGCGAGCACACTGACCTGTGGCTCTATCCAGAGACAGAATTAGGGTGTCTCATCCCTGAAACTGACAGTAGAGTAGAGCATTTAGTATGACCCATCTGAAGGTGGGAAAGCTAAGAACACCACAGACAAACTGGACAAGTATTACTCTGAGGTACTCATGTTCAAGTTCTTCACAAAAATGACACTGTTCATTCCTGTGATGTGAGAACAGGATTGCTTTAGCTTTACAAACGGCACATGCTTAAGTTTTACAAAAGGTGGTCAGACAGTATTCCTGCCATTTCACTATTTTTTTCTGTCAATACATGCTTATTTTCAAATAAGCATGTACTCGGATGTTTAAAAGATATAACCCATTTCAAAGGCAGGTTTAGAAATGGGGAAAACAGTGCATTAACCGCTTATAGATGACTCAAGAGGTTTAAAATCTCATCAGAGCTTCATTGGGTTTATGAGTACATTAAAAACTTAAAAATGAAGAAATATTGCAAACGTTAAGTTAAAGCACGAGTAATACAGAACAGATGTCTGGCCTGATGTGGTCATCGTGACACGGGCCTCTGTGTCAGTCAGCTCTGCATTACTATCGCAGACTACCTAAGGGAGGCAGTGCAAAGAGAGAGGTTTACTTTGGCACAATTTTAGGGAGTTCAGTCAATGATCTTTGGCCTTGCTGCTTTTGTGCTAGTGGCAAAGCAACACATCATGGTGGGAAAGGCTGGGGCATCTAAGACAGGGTAGAAATGGTCAGGGCTCCCCAGTCCACAGTTAGGGCATAATACTAGTGACCGTAAACCTCCCATTAACCACCATCTCAACTGTTTTATTGCTTCCTAACAGTGGTATTGGTTGAAGATGGATATTTGAACTTGTGAATCTTCAGGAGCTGCTCATTCAAACCATCACAACCTGAGCAATAAACTCATTATTGAGTATAAAACTGATGCTGCTTGAGTTAAATAAGACCAGAATGGTTAACCAGCTGGGTTAGTAATTGTGTGTGGCACTCATCTCTTCTGGGGAAACTTTAGGTCATAAACTATAACACTTTTAAAAGAAAAGGTGCAGGAGGTAGTGATTATACAAAATTAAACACTCACCACACAATAGCAAAGTTTTTGACAAAAAAGTCATGAGATTTGAACTGCCAAAAAAGACTCTTTTTTTTAATTTAACATTTTTATGTGAAACCAAACTCTTAAACAATATTTTTATAATACCAAAACATGAAATTTTCTATAATTTAAAAATATGACCCTATTGCTAATATGGTAACTAAACTATATATATATATATATATATATATATATATATATATATGTATAATATAATCACCATCAATTAAATGTTACCCAGTAAAAGACAAGTGCCAGCACTCTGCTGAGTGGCTTCCCGTGAACTATCATAGTGTTTTCAGAACCATTCAGGTAGGCACATGAGAGAAGCTAAGGTTGTTTGTATAAAGGGGTGGGATCTAGGAAAGGACCATAGTAAAAGAGCAGAAAATCAAATACATAAAGGCCAGGAAGGAAAGAAAATAAACAATAAAAAACCCCACCAGTAAGTGGGAGAGGCTGCCAGGACTGCCAGGCATAGTAAGGGGGACCCATGGCATAGAACATAAATCCTGGGTGTCAGGTATCACCTTAATAAGGTTAAAGTCCCTCAAATAGTTTATGGGTGCTTTTTTGTATGAGTTCACAAACATTGATAAAGAAAGGATTCCAAGGATAAACACATTGACACCTATGAAGTAGGATTAAGAAGGAAATGCTTTTAACTCAATCTATAAAAATTAATTGATATTGACAAATAATAAAAGTATTAGACTGCTGGATGAGCCATACAGAATCTTCATAATAAGCAGGACAGTCTCATTAGCAGTTGAAAAATTCAAGCAAATGTGCTCGAATAATATTTTTCATTGCAAAACAGCACTAAATATTATAATCAGGAAAAACTGTAAGCATCTACCTACCTGCTAACTCATGAGTTACTTGCCCTCTATCTGCCTCAGTTTTTGTCATCTGTAAAGTAGGAACAGGAACAGTACCTACTCTGAGATGTGTTATGTCAGTTAGCTATTGTCAGAAGCTGTTGTTAAAGAATTTCCACAAAGGTCAACGATTTAAGGCAACGGTAACACAATTTTACACATCTCAGAATTAGGCCAGCTTTCCTCCCGGTGTCTTTCATCTCTCTGTGATCACTGACGTTGACACATACTCCGGACATGTTAATAGTTGAGGGTTATAAGTCCAAAAAAGGAGACACACATGAAGACTCAGCCTACCTCCTTACATCCCATTGGTCACTAAACAAAATCACAAAACAAAGACTGATGTCAATGAGTAAGAAATATGTCCCTCCTAGAGTGAAGCTATGAAAAAAAATCTGTGGATTCAGGGAGGGGTAATGAATTGGCACTGATAATTAAATCTACAGTAGTTGCTTTGAGAATGAAGTAATTGAATATTTGAGAAGTATTTAAGAAATTACAGTGTGTCTTTTAAAGACTATAAATATTCATTTTAATTTTTTTATCCCGATGATATCCTTGTCTAAACTAATTTATAGGTTAGCACTGTTCTAATCAAAACATCAGTCCAATTTGGACAATTTAATACTCAATATACAATGACTTCAAAGGAACAAAATACTCCCATTCTTATTAGATAGGATATGATATTACATAATCATGATATATGATCACAAATAAAGTACAGGAGAGGCAAAAATGGATCTGGTGTTATAGAAAAACAATATGTGAGAAACTTTTCAAAATGGAAGGAGGTGTAAACATTTCAAGTGCTGAACATAATATTTATAAAGTTATGTAACTGTGCTAAAAATATCCCATATATCTTAGCATATGCTAAAAGAAAATCTCATTTAGAAAGCAAATCAGGTTTTAAAAGTATTTAAGAAACTCCAATAGATGTTTTCATGGATAGATATGTGTAAGCATTATTCTCAGCTTTTCAGTGATACAAGATCTTTTGTGACATGTGACTGATTATGAAACAAATCCAAAAGATTAAGTCAGAAGTTTATCTGAGGAGCCAAGAAAAAAAAAGCTGTGATTTTCCAAAACAGTGTGCCAAAACAAGATGTCAATTTTCCATACAGATTATAGAAAACCAGTTGTACAACTCATAAAATTCTTAACCACTCCAAAGTACACAGATTGGAGAGGATTCATGAGGAGATGCTTTTCCAGACAGGTGGCTGTGCCCTGAATACACTTATGCCTGACCCCTGACTGTGGTACGTGACCCCCTGAAGTTCACATGGTCTGGTGGTTGGCCTTTTCCCAGAAATCCATCTTGTAATTACTGGTGAACCGGAGGGCAAGCTGAGGTCACAGAAGGTAGCTGGATCCTCCACAACTTCCTTACAGAAAAGTTTGCTTGCACGGTCCTTAGGAACCAGATACTGCCACTTGCAAAGCAAAGCTTTGCCTTTGGTCTGTGAACTGGGTACAGGTGGGGTCCTGTGGTTCAGACGGGGTTCTAAGAAGAGTATGGAGGACAAGCTTTGCACTGAGGAGGTGACTCTAGATTATATCTCTGGATAAAACCCCTCAGAGGTTGATGGGGCACCCCTGCAATCCAAAGTCACCCTGGATACAAAGTGGCTCAGCCTTTATTATATTGGTCATTTGCACTTAACTTGGAGACATTTATTTTAAGAAGGTAGGGTGTAGGGTAAAAGAGTCAGCCAAAGAAACCCACCCTGACCCTGAAACCAGAGGTGTAGAGGACCGTAACCACATTCGCCATTCCAAGATGGCGCTGACATCCGGTTCCACCGCCCGGTGAACAGGATAACGTGCATGTGTTGGCAAATTTCCAACGCTGTAGTCCCTGCCTCTCCCGAGGCGTCATCTGGGATGATGGGCAGCTGACCAATCTGAGAGTGACACGTCCGAGGCGGGGACTGTTTCCTATATAAGGGCTGGGTTCGCCTCGCTCTGGGTCTCCGCCATGTTGGCTTATGCTCTCGCTCTCAAGATGCATTAAAAGCTGTTCTGCAGAAGGATCCTACGTGTCCTGCGTCGTTCTTGCTGGCGAGACAGTAGCGCAGGACATCTGGTGCCGAATCCCTCGGGACGCTGAGGGACCCTGACAACTGCTCGCACCGCCGGAGACCCCTTGGACACAAGGAGGATTCAGAACTGCAGGTCTGTATACTCAGAGAGATACGGCTTTTCCTGGATTTTTTCGGTTTTGAGCTTGACTTGTTTCGTAGGGGCCTTGCTACCTCTTTTAGTAGTCCTCTTATTTTTCGCCAAAGATTGCTTAAAAGATGAATCCTGCCAGGCGGTTGCTGCAATGGAGGAAGTCCAGGATAGCGTTTCAGAAACTGAGTACAGTGAGAGGTTAGGTGCGCGCACAGTCTCAAATAAGGAAAAAAGACCCCCGTGGTTTTAAGAAAATAAGAATGGGGGAGAAGACTGATTTACAAGGTCGAAAGATTTCTGGAACCAACAATAAGAAAAAAGGAAAGGACAGTAGTTTATATCCTCTGCAGGAGCTTGAAGCTCTGCAAATTGAAAATGACCATGAAAGTGAGCATGAAAGTTCTGGCTCAGGAGAAGAGGTAGAAGAACTAGATATAGAGGAGGAGACAGAATTAACCAGCGGTAAGGCCATGAGGTCATCCCAAAGGGCCCATCAGCCTCCTTACGAGCTGCGCCCTCGCCCGACTGCCCCTTCGGCGCCTCCTTATGAGGAACACCTTGGGCCAAAGACTTTTTCATTTATCCCTGTTAAGAGTTTACAGCTATGGGGTCTTCAAATAGCCACTGAGAAGGTCCAGATTACAGACACTGGCCAATTCTTAGGTTCTGTTATTCTTCCTGAAAAGATTCTACCACAAAAAATAAAAATTTATAGGGACGATTTGCGAACATTAAATGATTTCCAAAAGTTGTTAGGAGATATTAATTGGCTGCGACCGTTTTTAAAAATCCCCTCTGCTGATTTGAAGCCATTGTTTGATATCTTGGAAGGGGATACTCATATTACCTCCCCTCGGGCCTTGACGCTGGCAGCAGAAGCAGCCTTATTACTAGTGGAGGAATCCATTAAGGAGGCACAGCTGTGCCGTATTGATGAAACTCAACCATTTGTTCTATGTGTGTTTAAAACAAGAAAGCTACCCACTGCTGTGTTATGGCAAGATGGACCGTTACTGTGGATCCATCCGCATGCTTCTCCTAACAAAAGTATTGATTGGTATCCAGCTGCTATAGCTCAAATTGCCCTTAAAGGCCTTAAAATGTCTGTTAGTCATTTTGGTAAGCATCCAGCGGTTATGATAGTTCCCTATACCTCCTTTCAGATACAAACTTTGGCCGCCACCTCTGATGATTGGGCAATTTTGGTTACCACCTTTTCAGGAAAAATTGATAATCATTATCCCAAACACCCTCTGCTGCAGTTTGCTGCACGTCATCCCATTGTGTTTCCCCGAGTTACGTCTTCTGCCCCGCTAAAAGATGGGGTGATGGTGTATACAGATGGCTCCAAAAATGGTGTGGGAGCCTATGTTGTGGATTCTAAAATATATACAAAGAACTTTTCTGCCACCTCACCCCAGGTGGTGGAATGTATGGTGGTTTTAGAGGTTCTTCAAAAATTTCATTGTCCTCTTAATATTGTTTCTGATTCTGCCTATGTGGTTAATGCTGTTAAATTATTAGAGACCGCTGGAATTATAAAACCTACTAGTACAGTGGCAGCTCTTTTCCAGAGGATACAGGACTGTTTACTAAATAGGAGAGCTCCATTTTTTATCACACACATAAGAGCACATTCGGGGCTCCCGGGCCCCATGAGTTTAGGTAATGATCTGGCTGATCATGCTACGCAGCTTGCTGCGGTAGCTCTTGCCTCCCCGTTACAGACCGCTAAAACCTTTCATGATAATTTTCATGTTACAGCTGAAACCCTGCGTAAACGTTTTTCTCTTACCAGAAAGGAGGCTCGTGATATTGTAACCCAATGTCACAATTGTTGCCAGTTTCTCCCTGTCAGACACACTGGCGTAAACCCCAGAGGGATTGCGCCTTTGCAAATATGGCAGATGGATGTGACTCATATCACTGCCTTTGGAAAACTTCAGTATGTGCATGTGTCAATTGACACATGCTCTGGCGTTATTCATGCCACACCACTTACAGGAGAAAAAACCTCTTATGTCATTCAACATTGTCTTGAGGCATGGAGTGCTTGGGGCAAGCCCACATCTTTAAAGACGGATAATGGGCCTGCCTATACTTCTCAAAAGTTTAAACAATTTTGTGCACAGATGCAAGTCACACACATTACAGGCCTGCCTTATAACCCCCAGGGGCAAGGTATTGTAGAGCGAGCACATCGCACACTCAAATCTTATCTACTTAAACAAAAAGGGGGAATATTGAAGGAATTACCCCCGACACCAAGAGTAGCCATTGCCATGGCTCTGTTCACTATAAATTTTTTAAATCTGGATGATAATGGCCAGAATGCTGCAACACGACATAGTTCGGATCCACAGCGGCCCAAGGATTTGGTTATATGGAAAGATGTGTTTTCTAATGAATGGAAAGGCCCGGATCCCATCCTTTTGAGATCCAGGGGAGCTGTTTGTGTGTTCCTGCAGGACCAGGAAAATCCATTCTGGGTGCCAGAAAGACTGACCCGAACGGTGAGGGGTGACCCACAACACGCGGACTCGCCTGAAGATTTGGCTTCTGTTCCTCCTACCATTTTGCGGATGGATGACAACGGTTACGAAGGTGCAGGTTACGAAGGAGCAGCGATGGGGGATACTCTCAGCCTTCCTGAAACCGACACCAGTCAGCCATAGAGTGGCAGTGTTTCCTCATTTTTTTTTATTTTACAACCAATAAGACTCTGGGGCTCCCCTACCTTCTATTTATAAGCTTAGCCGAAGGATTCCAGTCCTGGGTTGTGTCCTTCATCTCCTACTTTAAGATTGGGTGGGGGTGGGAATGTTTGGAACAGCCCTATGCTGTGGATCAGTGTTTCTCCCCTGGATGGTCTGCTGACTCAAATCCCAAAGTCATAGGGACAAAATGTGGTTATTGCACAAGCGCTGGCTGCCCTGGAACAGGAAACCTCTACTGATGTGGTTATCTATGCTGAAGCAGTAAGGTTTATGCCAACCAGCTCCTGCACCCCTAGGACACCTCTGTCCATTGCACAGGGTGGAGTGCTTGGCTTAGCTAGCCCTGAAGGTTGTCGAGCTAAAGAGCATTGCACAGAGAATGGCCCTCTCTGAGAGATATGTTGCCCTGCATAAGGGTTTCCTGCCGTATATTCCCTTTCCCAGAAAAATGGCAGAGGGCAGGCCGGATAAGTTCCAGGTGTCATGAACCTAGGGGCAGATTCCGTGCAAGCCCATTATAATGTTTCCACTTTGGGAAGTGCGACCTCTATCTTTGCCTTCTGAGGGAATTGCCTTTCTGCAAAGAAGTAAAAAAAAAAAAGGGGAAGGGGAGATGTAGAGGACCGTAACCACATTCGCCATTCCAAGATGGCGCTGACATCTGGTTCCACCGCCCGGTGAACAGGATAACGTGCATGTGTTGGCAAATTTCCAACGCTGTAGTCCCTGCCTCTCCCGAGGCGTCATCTGGGATGATGGGCAGCTGACCAATCTGAGAGTGACACGTCCGAGGCGGGGACTGTTTCCTATATAAGGGCTGGGTTCGCCTCGCTCTGGGTCTCCGCCATGTTGGCTTATGCTCTCATTCTCAAGATGCATTAAAAGCTGTTCTGCAGAAGGATCCTACGTGTCCTGCGTCGTTCTTGCTGGCGAGACAGTAGCGCGGGACACAGAGGCACTGAAGCACACTTTGGCCCTGGAACTACAGTTAGTGAAAGAAACACACAATGACCCTGAAACTCGAGTCACAATGCTAAAACAGGCCATTGAAAGAAACACAGTTTGGCCCCAAAGCCAGCGCCAAATCTGTTCCTGACCAACTGAGCATAAAACTAAACAATCCCTGAACAGGAAAACCAACCAATCCCTGAGCAGAAAAACCAATCAATCCCTGAGTACAAATCTAGCCAATCTGAGCATGTCCAGGCTCATGGGAATTGAAATCTGACCAATTCTCTCCGTGAAAATCTTCTCCCTGGGGGAAAAACGCTCCACCCCTAAGAAGTCCCATTCAAGCCCCTCTGCCCCCAGTTGCAGCTGTCTTCTTCACCGTGTCAGAGGCAGTCACTGTGCTGGATTCCCTCTTCCCATTCAATCTCTTGAAAACGTTTTAGATGAAGACCTTCTTTCCCTTGCACTTGTGCAGAGCAGAATCTCTGCTGGAAAACTCCCTTAGTGGAGCAGATCAGAAGTAATAACTTTTCGAAGGAGCCAGAACAAACTGCTACTTTTCCGCAGGGGTTTCCCCCTTAGCAGAGTGAAGCCCAAGAAGCAACAACTTGGACCAGTGCTGAGAAGAAACAGACATCTCTTCTGAGAAAGGGATACCTCTGCTGGTAACCTCCCTTAGGGAAGAGGAGTGGAGTGCAACTGTAAAGGCTCCTCTCTCTCTCTCTCTCTCTCTCTCTCTCTCTCACACACACACACACACACACACACACACACATCTTCAGAAATATCCTGACTTCCTGACAAGTCAGTGTACCTTTCCCTCCAGAGTTGTAGGTATACCTTCCCTTCACAGTTTCAGGTATAGCCCAACTTTCCAACAAGTCAGGATATCTTCCTTCTCACAGTTGTTGGTATCCAGGATACCTTCCTTCACAGCTGTAGGTATAGCCTGACTTCCTGACAAGTCAGGATACTTTACCTCCGTAGCTGTAACACTTGCATAGAGAAGGGAGATTGGAACTATTTGATAAACACTGCAGTCTTCTAGATCTGGGGAGGGAGTTGCTTTAACTGAGGCTTACAGTTGTCATAACTTTAGATTGTTGGACTCACATTTTAGCATTGAGACTAGATTTTTTTTTTGATGGGTAGTAATCAAAAGACTGTTAAGTGACAAAAAAGACTGCTAATGTTCAAATTATTGGCTGGGATTCTTCAATGCAGTCGTGTTACTGTCTTAGTCAGGGTTGCTATTGATGAAACACTATGGCCATGGTGGCATATGCCTTTGATCCCAACACTCATAGTTGTCATAACTGTAGATTGTTGGACTCACATTTCAGCATTGAGATCAGATTTTTTTGATGGGTAGTAACCAAAAGACTGTTAATTGACAAAAAGACTGCTAATACTCAAATCATTGGCTGGGCTACTTCAATGCAGTTGTGTTACTTTCTTAGTCAGGGTTACTATTGATAAAACACCATGGCCAAGGTGGCATATGCCTTTGATCCCAACACTCATAAAGCAGAGGCAGGAGGATCTCTGTGAGTTAGAGGCCAGTCTGGTCTACAGAGTGAGTTCCAAGACAGTCAGAGCTATTACAGGAAAAGCCTGTGTCAAAAACAAAAACAAAAATAAAGCAAAACAAACCCGCCGTGACAAAAGAGCAACTTGGGAAGAAAAAATATTTATTTGGTTTATGTTTCTACATCATTGCTCATCATCAAAAGTAATCAGGACAAGAACTCAAACAGGGAAGGAAAACTGAAGGTGGGGCAACAGCACAGTGCTGCACGGGGGTGGCTCCAACCCACCTACATCTGGGCCCTCCTACATCAATCGCTAATTAGGAAAACGCCCTACAGGCTTGCCTCCAGCCCAGTTTTTTGATGGCATTTTCTTAATTGCGACCCTTCCCTTATAGTGGCATTTTATTTGTATTTTAATAAATAAACCTTGCCTGAAGATCAGAGAGTAAAACAGTCCCACTGGTCAGCCTTGACCTCACTCTGAAAATGGCCATCCTGCTTCCAGGAATCACAGAAAGAGATTGTGACTGAGAGTTGTCTCCTTCCATTTTATAATCCTCTCTAGGGCTGGAATTAAAGGCATGAATCATTGGGATTAAAACCATGCACTGCCTGGTTTCTATGGCAACTAGTGTGGCTACTGGGATTAAAGGTATTTATCATTGTAACTACTGGGATTAAAGGTGTATGTCATTGTTACCTGTTTGTAAGGTTGACCAGTGTGACTGTTTTACTTTCCTAATTCTCAGGCTAGCTTTATTTATTAAAATAAAATTGAAATGCCACTACACTCCTTTTTCAATGACTCTAGTTTTTGTTATGTTCACCTAAAACTAGCTAATACAGTGAGGTATGGAGGTTTTAGTATGAAAACAGCAAACAATATTGTCAAATATGAGAATGAAATGGAATTGTTTTATTTTAATCAATAAGCCATAAAAAGTTAAATATATATTTGATTAAAAAGAGTTCATTCATATTTCCCAATACATATGTTAAGAGCTTAGACAAAGTTAATATAAACAGGAATCACTGACATTCACATTCAATGATAAAAGTGTTTGTTTTCTTAGTAGTGAAGCAACATGAAATAAGCAGCATTTCCCATTAAATTTATTCCTATGAAATTATTAATGTTAGTGGTTTATAATATGCAATTTAGGTAAGATTAGAGTGAAACTGGCCAACTTCTGTGGCTATCGATTTTGATACATTTGTCTTAAAAACAATATAGCAATATATAGCAAAATATAGCAACAATGACAATTACAAATACCTCTACACAGTAATGAGGTAGTATCATTCTTCAACATGTACCCTAAACAAACAATTCAGGAGAACAAAGTAAGTACATTCACAAAACTGAACACTGTAGTATCATCTCAACAGAAAACATGAACATAGTTTAGGAATGTGGCTTAAAGAAATTTGGGGTCATTCAGATAATGCAATACTACAGTCATTAGAAGTGATCACTCTGAATGTAATAACAAGCATAACCTATTCCTAAAATGCATAAGAAACATACAAATATTGTACATTAGGCCTATAAACTACATCTAGATATTTCTGTTAGCTCCAGAAGAGGTACGCATCTTCTCATAGTTTCAAATTAGTAATGTTGAGTCCTGGGCAGAGATAGAGTTAAACTGAAGAGACAGTAACAAGAAATAGGGAAGAATGAACACCCTGGACAGAGCGGAGATCACTTCGCTGGGCACAAGGAGGCCATCAGCTCTGCTCCTGTAGCCTCACACAATGTCCTATTGTGATCTAGAGCACTTCTCTTAACTTTTCTGAGCTTCCATGGCTTCAGAAACATAAAAAGAGTTAGATTCCCAGTCCCAGAATAATATCCCCTTTCTCTTTGAGATTCCTTTTCTCTGTCCATAACAGAAGAATGCAGGATTTCTAGGGCAGAAGCCAGTTGGACATCAGCCCAACTATAAGTCAGAGCACTTTCAAACAGAAGCCAGCTCCAAGAGCTTGTGTCTCTTAGAGACTACTGGACCATCTCACGATAAAAATATATATCATATATATGATATATATACATATATATATATGATATGTATATATATATCACCTTCACTGTGCATTTAGATTGCTTTAAAAAACCTTTTAAATATATCACATACTTTAAGAAAAAGGATTGTTTAAAATAAGGTTTGACTTTTATTTCTGTGGGCCCTCAATAGGCAAACGCCTTTTCAATTTCTTCAACTGTTATATAAGTGTGAAGAATGTGTTTTCGACTGTTACTGCTTCTTTTCTTCTTTTTCTAAGGACTGAGTTGGAATAATAGAAATGTCTTGTACCTTTCAGGCTTCTCTGTAAATTCCTATCTTTCAACAATTTCCTCCTTATCTGCGACTTCAAAAAACTCTTTATATGTGAGACACCTGAAAATGATTCCCTTTTACTGAAGCTATTGGGGAAATGCTTGTAGCACACCACGCCCGTCTGCACTCTATGTGCTACCACACAGTTCATGAGCCAGGCAAGGGGCTGGAGATTGAAACACATGAAGATTCACAGACAAAGACTCAGGTCATCCTTGATGCCAAAATGCCCCCAAGAATGCCCCTTTTATTGTGTACCAGAGACGCTTATATAGGGATTCTTAACTGAAAGCCACTCTCCACCTAAACCCACCAGAAACCATTTGCCTGCCATCAGAAACTCCTGAGGGTCTCGTGCTCAGAACAGCTGCAAGCATAATACGTTGTTTACAAGAAATTCAGGATCTGGGGGTTCACAGCTCCCAACAGTGCTAAAGCTAAATGCCTGGTTAAGAAAGAGCCTGGAGAAGCAGCTGACACTAGTTTGTAGAGAAGACCCATTCAAAACTGCACTCTGGCTAGGCCATCCCTCAGTATTGTAGGATGGAGCCAATTCAGATCATATATCCCTTAAAAATGTATCTAATTGCTATAAATCAAGCTAACAACCAGATATGGGTGCTAACATCTCTGTAATTCCAACTATTAGAAGGTTGAGGCAGGAGGATTGCTCTGAGTTTGACAGCAACTTGGGCTACATAATTTAATTAAGTAAAATAAATGCCCCCTTCAGTAATAAACTAATAAATTAGATTTAATCCTTCTATCTTCTACATTGAATTACATTGATTGGCAACTATTTGAAGGCTTTCTTTTCCTTCTGCCTCTACTCTTGCACTCCAAGGTGTTTGGATATAAGACACAGATATACAGACACTTATCTTCCGGCTTTGCATACGATCTAGAGGATACATAGTAGCTGGGTAGCTATTGGGGTTCTACATTATATGATGAGGGTCTATTTTATTTTCATTGGTGTCTTCTTGTTTAGCTCATGTTTGGGTGGTCACAGTGAGATTTTATAAGTATAACTACTGGTGTTACTGCGTGTTAGTGTTCTCATGGTCCTTGGTGGAGAACAACAGGCACTGGTTTACAAAATCAGAATATTACAACACAGATGAGTGTAGTCTTGAGTTTCCTCTCAAGGAAATGCCTCTTTGGAACAGACAGAGGTGGCTACAGAAAAACACAGTCAATCAGCCTACATAGTTATGGAGCCCAGTTCATATAGATACAGTTCATATAGATACATCTACAAAACACTCCACACTGTGAAAGAGGAGGCAGAAAGATGGTAAGAGTCAGAGGATCAGGGATTTTCCGATTGTGAAAATTGTGTCTCATAGTAACATCAGGTTTTGATTTTTAGAAACACTTTCAACCAGAAGAATGTAAGTGAATCATTTATGAGGTCAATTCTTATGCTTAGCAGAAATGTAATTTCCAAAATATGAAATGCATTGTCTATGCAGTACCTCTGTATTATATGATAAGAGTCCTAAAGAACCCTTTGTTTCTCTTTACTGCTCAACCTTTGTGATGGTGAAATTACAATTCAGTTTGAAAAGCACCTGCACAATTGATAAAGTTCACTTTGTGGTGTGTGTGTGGGGGGGGGTTGGATTGACTTGTGGGTCATCAAACTGTAGGGATGAGACCAGCACTGAATGTGCTTGGCTCTCTTTTATAAGCTGGAGGTCTGGATGGGACCAAAAAACCCAAAACCCAAATATAAAACTAAAGGAATGGGAAATGTGGGACATGCGTACAGCTTGACACCTCTTTATGTATACCGTTCTCTATTGACAATGCCTACTCTAGACTCTAGACTCTTCAGTTTTACAGTGTACACTTGGACCAGCGAGGCTCCACAGAATGTTCTGATCTTCAACTTGAACTTGGAGCTGCAGTGTCCTTCTCACTTAAATCCAAACTTAGAATAATCAGTTACTTGTATCTCTTACTGCCCTGTAGACAGCCACAGTAGGAATGTTCAGCCTCTGGTTGTGTAAGTCAATTTAATCAATTTTTATAGTATATGTATTTTATCAGCTCTAGTCCTCTAAGGAACTCTTAATGCCCCACTCACTCCTCTTAGAAAATATTGGGTTTTAAGTCAGCTGAAAAAATAAAGCTGTTTGTTGGGCAACACTAAAGAAAATGCAAATATTTTGGAATATTTCTTGTACAAAATAAGGAATGTTAATTTTATTCATAAGGTTTTAAAATACATCTTGAAAAGATTTAATGTTTTAAAATGCTGTCAGGTTTTTCTGTTAAGTTAATCTCATGAGAATGATTTTGGACACTTTCATTATTTAAGCATCACTGTAATGGGCATATTTCTTTTTTGTGTCAATGAAATGGCTTATAGATATGATGGAGAATATTTCCCTTAGGATTATCTTGTGTTTCCTTGGAATAATAAGCATGAAAACAGATTTTCTGCAGATGTTTCTATTAGCATATTGAGTATTCTGAGCCAGAAAGCTTACTTAAATTTAATTAAAAGAATAAACCTTTAAAAACACTTTGAAATCATTTTTTTTAGTTTTCTTCTGTTTAATGCCATAAGGAAACTGGTCCTGTGAAATTCATGAATTTCTTTTTATATGAATTAATTTTAAGAAATCTTTTCCTCCTTTGAAATAATGTTCCAGTACTTTTGGCAAAAATACATATAAATAAACATGAAATCATAAGCTATGTTTGTGGACTCAACAATTGATATACATGTGCTTTAATTAAAGATAAAATGATTAATAAATTTTTGTGGACAGATGGTATTATGTACACAAATTCCCAAAATGAAGTGGAAAATAATTCTAGCTAATTTCTCTTTCCTTCAAGGCTGCAATATTGTTTGGAATGTAGAATCTTTTTGCTCAAAATTGCTGCTGTGGTTTGGATATGATTTATGTGAAATCCTCGAGGGGACATCTGTTGACATTTAGCTGCCCTGCTCATCCTCCTCCTATTTTCATATCATCTTTTTTGCTAGGTTCCACATGTGAGAGGAAAATATGTGGTAATCATATTTCCATGTTTGACTTATTTTATTTAAATACAATGTTCTCCAGTTCCATCTACTTTATAGGATTTTATCCTAGCATTGATGCTCTATTATATATTTGTACTACATTTTCTTTATCAGTTCATTAATTACTAGGTATCTAAGTCATCTAAGGTGACTCTGTATCTTGGCAACTGCAAACATTGCCATAGTAAATGTGGGCACGCAGGCAAGCTATCTTTCATTCCTTTCATTGTGCGTGCAGGGATTGTGCAACAGGGTAGTACTGTAGTTCTATTTTCATATATCAAGGGGCCTCCTGATTGAGCCCTAGATTAGCAACATTAATTCCATTTCCACCAACAATAAACAAGACCCTTTCTCCCAGCATCCCTGCAAGCACCTTGATTTTGTGTCCTTCATCATAGCCAGTTTTACTGGGATGAAGTGACATCGCAACGTGTCTTTGGTGAAGTTTTAAGATGGTTAAAGATGTTGAAGCTCAGCAGGACTTTGTTGTTGGTTGGCAACAGCCACAGAACTTCTAGGGAGAAAACATGATCTTCCATTAAAGACTACAATGAACTTGGCCAGGAGTGGGCAATGGTATAAAAATGGTGTCAGAATCACTTAGTCCTCAACCAAGCTCAAAACACCCATTCGCCTTCCTAAGACTTGAAGCAACCGAGTAACATAAGTGGTAAGATGTCCTCTGCCTTTAGCACCTCTTCATCAATAAGATTTCCAGGGTCTGTTTAGGATAGTGTCTGTAATATTCACCTAAATAACAGGAATGTTGCCGCTGGATGTGGAAGGTCAAACCACTCATCCCTAGCTCTGTCATCTTGTCTATCTTACTTTCTCTCTCCTTACCAGCCTTGGTGAATGAGACTACTTAACTCCAGATAATTTCCAGTTTTCTTATGTGAGGGTACACTGTCCATATAATCAATGTGCTCATCTATGTTCATAGAATTGTTTGTCGTATTCAAAACCTGGAAACAACCTGAATGTCCCTCGACTCAAGAACAGATAAGGAAAATGTGGCACAATTCAACAATGGAGTACTACACAACAGGAAAAAAAATGACATCTTGAAATAATTTGTGGGCAAATGGATGGATCTAGTATTGAATCATCCGAGATCTGCATCACCACCCTCCTGGTAAGGACCACGACTCCATACCACCACGAGCTTGGGCAAGGGCCTAGGGGTTAAACAGAGACACACACACAGAGAGTCCAGGTCATTCGCCGAGAGGTGAATGCCAATTTATTTAGCTTTATCCAGAGTTAATATACCTTTTCCCCCAGTAACGGAAACCCCTCCCAGCCAGAGGGGGTTGGGGGAGCTGGTGTGAGAACTCTTTCGCAGGCAGGTGGGCGAGAGGTGCCGGGCAGTGGCAGACAGGTGAGAGGGACCTTGGTGCCCTGAGCTCTCCCAGGCAGGTTGGGAAATTACCATTCCAAAGAAATACAAGGCCCTATGGCTAATTCACCAGGCTAGCAGAGCAGAGCACAGAATTTAGCTGGAAGCTTAGCTGGTTAGCCAAAACGGTCCTTGATTTGCATCCCAGGGAGCAAGGGAAGACAGGGGCCTACATCTAGAAAACATCATATTGAGTGAGGTAATCAAGACCCAGAAAGACAAATATCATATGTACTGACTCATGAGTGGCTTTTAGACATAAAGCAAAGAAAAACCAGCATACAATTCACAATCCCAGAGAACCTAGACTACAATGAAAACCCTAAAAGATAGACATACATAGATCAAAACTATATGGGACACAGAAATGGACAAGATCTCCTGAGTAAACAGATTAAACATATATCATATTATGGAGACGTGTAGTGAGAGCAAACTAAGTATAAACCTAAGTTTTATAAATGATCTCTGGCCAGCTCCAGTTGCCAGACATGAAGAAAAAGATAACTCTACTTGCTTTGTGTTTTCAAGGGGACCCTTATAGACACTTTTCAATGAGAAATGCTTCCAGGGGCTTTCTCCCTGGACCACAGTGAGAGACTAGGTAGTTGCTGGCTGAGACGTGGTGATAATATTTGCTCTGCTTTCCAAGGAATGGGGAAAATTAGAACCTTGTCTTTCCTCCAGTTGGTTCATTCAGGCATGGCCTTTTCCAGGTATCTCCTCATTGTGATATTATGCTCTTATGTGGGGAAATGCAAAGCGATATTTGAGTGTCGGTGACAATAGAGCAGATCAGCTACACTCTGACTGCTTCTATTCTGCAACTATTATCAGGCCCACTTTCTCACTGTGCCTCCCTATTTCCCTTTTTATTATAAAAATGTTCTGCCACACCCAGCCTGTAGCAGGCTAAGTGTGAATGCACTCCTTCTTACTACCTGCTTTAGAGCAATCCCATATCTTCCTGTGTCTTGGAGTATCCAGTATTGAATTTTAGTGTGTTCCCTCAGTCACCCAGCTTGATGAAAGACTGTTCTCTTTTTGTTTTGATTTTGAGCTACAGAACAACTGAAAAGCTCTGCTCTCTTGTAAAACTCACAAAACATCTCTGTTTTATTAAATCACTTCTGGTAAGAATAAAATTTCTCCTATCAAATGTGAATATTCTAATATAATATATGATGGATGAATTTCTGAAGCCAACATTATTTTCTGGAGTTAGTCAAAATCCAATATGGAGAGGAAGTTTTTCATTTCAATTGTTTTGGGTATATATGATGATTCAAAGACAAAAAAAGCAACCAGTTGAATATGGTCCCACTGACAACTCTGTCTTAAGACAAATGATTAGAGCATGAAACAAAAGGAACACAACAGGACACCAAAAACTAAACACATCCTAGTATACACACTTTCTTTCTTCAAGTTTTCTAAAGACACATGCCCATAAATGAACTGTTAATAAAAAGGTGTTATTTTTTCAATAAATGAATATAAAAAGCCAGTTCCCTTTCAAAGGGATACCAAAATGTTTTACTACTCTTTGACTATTTTGATTTTCCCGATAGATTTTCTTCACTCACACAACAATTAACAGTCACACATCTGAAAAGGTGTCAGTTTTGTCCGTCTGTGTTTTCTTCTGTACTGTGATTTCAACTTATAAAGGTAACATGCACGATTCCTTTATTAATTCTTATCTCTTACACATAAAATAGAATGTGAGTAACTTAATGTTATTTTATATGCTTTTATTTCAATTTTGTTATGTCTTATGCCTTTTTATGTCTTTTGTAGACAGGTCCTTGTTATGGTTGATTCTTGCCACCATGGGGTGCCTTTGTGGGCCTCCATGACAAATCTGAAGGGTGTGACGGAGTAGGGCAGGGATCCGGATATGGGTCTTGTCACCTGTGGTGGGAGAAGCCTGCCACAGTGTTGCTCTGTGGGTTAAGAAGTAGTATCATCATCCCTCCACCTACTGTGACATCAGTGCCACATCAACTGCCACAAACTAACTATCGCTGCTAACAACACTTCTGCCACCCCAGGAAATGTCTTTGGCAGTGCTTTGGTCATTACTCCTTTTTCTGTCACTACTGTGGTAATCACCGTTGCTACTGCCAGCCCAGTGTGATGACCCCACAAGGCTTTACAGAGAATTTCCATGCTGTCTAGTAGGTGGGAATAGTGAGCTCCTTCACCATCTCAAGAACCTGCCCTGGCAGTACCCAATCACATACAAAGTCCTTTGTTGAGAACAAAGAATCAGAATAAGAATGCAATAAGCACCTGCCAATTCCCTTTGCCTACAGTAAGGTCATTCCTTCTGTCCTCAGAAAGCCAGTCTCGTGATCTTTCTCCATTTACTGTCTTCACCATGCTCATGCATAAGCCCCAGTAAATCCTTGTTTAGGTGATTTCTCACGTTGAGCCAAAGAGCCCTCAACTAAAGTGATAGGTCCAAGGGTTGGTAACACTAAACACAGAGCTGGACAGTTTAAACCTATTCTTCACTTTTTCATAATTTGTATCCAAGTTGAGCAGTACCACAACCCAAAGTCTATTGATATATGTATATACTGAGACATGAAATAGGCTTACTTTCATTTATTATTGTGGTCTTAGGATCTAACACCTCTATCTGTTCCAAAGCAAGTGATTAATAAATATGAGATGAATAAAAAGAAACAGGGGGTTAGTGGGCGCATCAGCTGGAGTTCTCTTTTCGCAACTAGTTCTTTCAGGGATGATTAAGTCCTAGGATGTTTCATATTACATCCTTGAGCTTCTAAATGTGTCTCACAGAGAACTCCCTTCTCTCAGCTTTTAGAATGAGAGACTAGTTGGGAAACACTTGATGCTATATTGCTAATCAAAAATGCCTAACATAATCACTATTGTTTTTCACAAGCACATTGAAATAGGTTAGATCTTTAATTTACTAATTTCATCTTCCTTGTGTAGCCAACAAACATTCAAGAAGTTCATCACATTACCCTCTCTAACAAATGGTGTTAGAACTCTGACTTTTTAGATAAGAACTCTTTTACCACTGGCAGAGTGGTGGCAGATTCAAATGGCATGTTGGTTCATGGACCACATTTCCTGTTTGGAGGTTCTCTTATTCAAGAGGACTCTATTATCTACATATAAGGGGTATATTGAGATTTTAATGTACAATTTCATATAGTGTAGACATTGTTGTTTACTTTATAGGGTTTAAAGCCCAAGTAAAAAACAAAACAAAATCAACCATACTTATATCCCTTCTTTCACATTATGGAAAATTTGGTCTAATTGTGTCTTGGTTTGGGACCTTATGATAGGGGGTTGATATTGTTTATATATCCCTGCCCATGAGAGGGATTTTAGAAACACAGATAGTATGTTATATATGTTATTTAAGCAGCTTTTTTTCTGTACTGTTTAGAAAATAACAATAGGAAAAGGGTCCATATATTTTCATAAAATCGTAATCTTTAAGAAAATATTTCTGCTCTGTGATTGGTGGAGCCATGACTGCAGAATCTGTAGAAGTTCAACTCAGGGACTGTCTGTGCTTCAATGTGGTGAAAAAGGACCATTTTCTCAGGTCTCTTGTTCCAGCTTGTCTTCCTTCTGAGGACTTGGGAGAGGCTTTTAGAGATGATGCCCTCATGTCTTGGGCTCACAGAAGCTATTGTTGGTCACTTATATGCAGACTGTGACTTTAACATTTGGCTATACTTCCTATTACTAGCTCCTGTTACCTGGATTTGTAAATCACTCATGTACCTCTTCTGGAAGAGATTTTAAGACCTCCTGCAGTTCAGTTTATTCAATTGTCTTAAGCCTCCAGCTCACTGATGGGATTAAAATAATTAGAGATTATTCAGAATCTCTAGGTTGGTAGTGATGTCTTTCTCTATACCCTAAGTGACTATGGAACCCCTGCCTAATTTTCATTTGAAACTCTCCTCTTTCTGGAGGACCATATTGATTTGCGTTCTCAGAAGCTTCACTACAACTGAAAACTAAACCCATACACAGGATACTGCCCTTTATATATTGTCGCGACCGCCTCGACCAGCAAGGAAGACGCAACACCAGAGCTCTTCTTGCAAGCAGTTTACTCAGGACCTTGTTACAATAGTTTCTCTCCCTGGGCAAGCTCCTCCCAGCCCTTAAGCAGCCCTGGGCAGCCAATCCTGGATCGCCATGTGGGCACTGTCCATAGATCCACTTATATGCAAGCAGCTTACGATCATCGCATGATCCTGGCCTTAGCCAAATAAGGTGTTGTTTACCACTGAGAGCATTCGCTTTCGGGATCGCGGAAGGCAGAAGCCGGTGCCATCTTTTAGGTGAGGCTCCATGCAGCTCTCTACAGTTACCCCTTTTTTGTTTTAAAACCAACAGGCAAGAGTAGAGGTCTGATCTCTGTTAAAAATGAAGCATGTACTATTGTTTATCCAGGCGTCCTCCACCCAGAAAACACTAGACCCGCTTGATGCCCTTTTTACAGAGGTGGGAGTTAGGCACCGACCCACGTGCAATCAGACTTGCTCTTCTTGAGGTAGATGCAATTACCCTCAAGTGCAGTGCGCAAGCCTGGCATCCTGTGCTTATATATCTTTTAAAGTAGTTAACCAAACTTGGGGGGACTGTCCTGCTTCAATAGCCATGAAGGCTTGAATGATCATTGCTGCATTGCAATGTTATGAGGCTCTCATGCGACAAATGCACCACAGACATACCAGAGAGGCAAGCACCATTAGGCCTGTCAGGGCTCCTATTCCCGCCCACTCCTTAAAATAACTAAAAGTTCGTTTCAGCATATTAAGAAAAGCATTAGCAGTAGGTAATTCCAACCGTGTGGCATTCAGGGAAATAATCTGGTTGATCAAGGTGTCCGTCAGGTTCTCAAACTCCTTGCTCCAGTTTCCCTGGAGGTATGCGCTCAGCTGCCAGCTCAGGTTACCGTTCTTTGTAAAATTCTCAGCCAATCGTCACCATCAGTAGGATCACAGTCTGAGGCTTCATCTTGCTTGTCGTTCCTCTGCACTTGTACTTTTCTCACCAAGCGCTCCGGTACCCAAATAGGGTCCAAATGATCCTGTGGAAAAACACAAACAGAGCTTCGTGCCCATGCCAGCGTGGGATCAGGGCCATGCCAGACCCCTGTCACAGCGTCCTTCCATTTTATCAATCCTTTTAAAGGACTGGGTGGGCAAGAATGCCTGTCCGCTGCAGACTGATTGGTATTATCCAAATTTAAAAAATTAAGTGTAAACAAGGCTAAGGAAAGTCTATTCTTGGGGTCTGCTGATGTCCTATTCCCCCTTTTTGTTTTTGAAGCAATTCCTTTAAGGAACGATGAGCATGCTCTACAATGCCTTGGCCTTGTGGATTATAAGGCAGTCCATGTATGAGTTGAACACCCATGCGTTGGCAGAAGGAGGTGAACTTTTGTCCCATATAAGCGGGACCATTGTCTGTTTTCAGTTGCTGGGGTTTTCCCCAGGAGGCCCACGCTTCTAGACAATGTGCAGTCACTTGGGTTGCCTTTTCACCTGTCATGGGTGTGGCATGGATAATGCCGGAGCACGTATCTACGGAGACATGTACGTATTTTACTTTGCCAAACTCAGAGAGATGGGTAACATCCATCTGTCAAAGTTTAAGGGGGAGCAATCCACGTGGATTGGCCCCCAAAATTTGAAGGTGATGATGTATGACACATTGTGGACAATCCACAACCACCTTGCGTGCATCAGCACGGGAAATGGCAAATTTTTGTTGTAGGGTTTTGGTGTTAACATGAAACTATGAAAATCATGAGCCCTCTGCAGGGCAGAGGCAAGAAACATCCATTCTTGTCTAGTAGACTAATCAACCTTGTCATTGCCGGCAGCCAGAGGGCCTGGCAAACCTGTATGTGCACGAATGTGCTGTACAAAGAAAGGATTCTTACGTTGCCAGAGTAATAGCTGTAATTGTGTAAATAGCCTATGTACCGGGCTGGAAGATTTAATAGGTCCAGCGCACTCAAGGTATTTTAAGGCGTTAACAACATAACAAGAATCCTAAATTAAATTAAATGTAAATGGACAGGATTTAAACACCTCAACCACTATTGCTAGCTCCACTTGCTGAGGAGCTCCAGGAGAAAACTGATATTTAACAGGTTCTGCGGAGTCCACCATGTAAGCACCACAGCCAGTCTTAGAGGCATCTGTAAATATAACACTGGCTCCTGGAATGAGCCGTAAGGCAGTGATTTTTGGAAAGACTACCGGATGTTCTTTAAGAAAGGTTAACAGTGGATGCTTAGGAAAATGACAATTGATGTTCCCAGAATAGGAGCACCATAAAATAGCCCAATCATCAATAGTGGCACATAAAATATTAACTTGATTAGTATCATATGGGCTGACTATTACACATGGTGCGACTCCAAAATGTTGCAGGCAATTTTGAATGCCTTGCTGAGCAAGCAAAGCAACAGCAATAAGATAATATTCTATGGATTTTGCGGGGGAAATCTTGGGATGAATCCAAAGTAATGGTCCTTCCTGCGACAGAATAACCGTGGGTTGTAGATTAGTGGGTAAAATGCATAAAGCAATATCCTTTTCAACCTGCACCCGTTTTAAAAAGGTTTCAGATAATTTTTCCTCTACAAGAGAGAGTGTTTGTCGAGCTTCACTGGTTAATTGTCTGGGAGAATCTAGAGCTACATCACCAACTAAAACATCATACAATGGTTTTAACTCATAATTTGCCATGCCCAAACTGCCCCTAATCCAATTTATATCTCTCAATAATTTGTGAAAATCATTTAAAGTATGCAAATGATCTTTTCTTAATTCTACCTTTGGTGGTATAATTTGATTATATGTTATTTTAGACCCTAAATAATTTACTACCTCATTTTGTTGAACCTTTTCTGGAGCTATACATAGGCCCTTCCTTTGTAATACCCCTACCAAAACACTGTATGCCTCATGCAAAGTTTGCTCCTTTTTTGCCACCAGGAGAATATCATCCATATAAGGGAGACATTTCACAGTTGGAAAACGAGCCCGTAAGGGCTCCAAAGCAGCAGCTACAAATAATTGACACATACTAGGACTATTGGCCACACTCTGAGGTAGGACAAGCCATTGATATCTTTTATCAGGTTCCTCATGGTTGACTGATGGTAAGGTAAAGGCAAATCTTTTACTGTCCTTGCTATTTAAAGGGATGAAAAAAAACAATCTTTTATGTCTACTACTATAATGGGCCAACTCTCTGGTAATGCAGATAGCAAGGGGAGGCCCGTTGAACAGGCCCCATAATTTTCATCTGTGCATTTATAGCGTGAAGATCATGTAATAATCTCCATTTTCCAGACTTCTTTTTTATAACAAAAATGGGAGTATTCCAAGGGGAGAGGGAGGGTTTTATATGTCCTTCCTCTAGCTGTTTTTGCACTAACTGATGGGCTGCTTGTAGTTTTTCGGAAGATAGTGGCCACTGAGAAACCCACACTGGCTCTTCCATTTTTCAGGAAATAAGAGTTCTTTCCTCAGTGGCCCCTAAGAAAAACCCAACCCTTGTCTGGGTTTTCTTGGTTTTGCCTCTATAGGATCCTTCTGTCCCTGCAAGAATTTTCCCAGGCCAAACTCAGGATGGCAGCCCATGCTTTTCATAATAGCTTGAGCCTTATCAGAATATTCATTACTTAACTTAAACCCCATAGATTTCATAATATCTCTTCCCCATAATGATACTGGGAGCTCTAGGACATATGGCTGTATTTGTCCGGAGTGTCCTTCTTCATCTTGCCAAGTTAACAGGCTTGCACTAACATCAGGGGCTTTTGCATACCCCAGTCCTTGTAAAGTATGCATAGAGGCCTGGACGGGCCACCCACGCGGTCAATCCTTGCTAGCTATAATACTTTTGTCCGCTCCAGTGTCCAAGAGCCCTGTAATCTTGGTGCCATTAGTAGTCAATTGTAAGGTAGGCCTCTGATCCAAACTCAAAGACAGGAAGGTAAGATCTGTTCCTGAGGAGCCAAATCCTTGACTACCTCTCTCTCTGTTCCGTGCTGGAAATCTATCATGCAAGCTGGGCAGGATAACAAGCTGTGCAATCCGATCACCTGGAGATATGGCACTAATACCCTTGGGTGACTCCACCATAATTTTAACAATGCCTGTATAGTCTGGATCAATTATTCTGGGATAAACCCGTAGGTCTCTTAAAGTAGTAGATGACCTGCCTATCAATAACCCTACTGTGCCTGGTTGGAGAGGGCCTTGAAAGTCAGAGTCTATCGTTTGAATTCCCATTCGAGGGGTTAATATGAGCCTGCTGGTGGCACGGAGGTCCAATCCTGCTGAACCCGCAGTGGCTCTCCGTGGTTCTGTGGGTGTCTGAATGTCGGCCATTGTTCCAATTTCCCTTCCTGTACCTGCTCCTCCATTGCCCCATATATTTGAGGGCCCTGAGGCCGAGTGCCCCGCTGTCCGTTTTTTGACCTAACATTAGGTTTGAGTGGTAGTCCGTTGATATCCTTGATGGATCTGCATTCATTGGCCCAATGCTTTCCTTTCTTGCATTTGGGGCATATACCTGGATTTTGATTCTGGCTAATTCCTGGTCTCTGGGTATTCCCCTGCCGAGCATTTTCTCCTTGAGGGCAGTTGCACTTAATGTGGCCTGGCTTACCACATCTAAAGCAAGTTCCTGCATTGCCCCCATTTTTGCTCAATCTAAGTACTTCAGCTGGCAGTCCAGCATTGGTTAATGGACCTCCTAATTCTCTACATGCTCTCATTCAGACTTCTAATCCTCTATTTTTATATGGGGTGATAGCCGCTCTGCACTCCTGGGTACATTGTTCATACACTAGCTGCTTGACAAATGGCATAGCGGTGTCTGGGTCACCAAAGATCTTTCCTGCTGCTTCTACCATCCTAGCCACATAATCAGAAAAAGGTTCCATAGGCTCCTGAAGGATCTTAGTCAAATTACCAATTACCTCCCCTTTATTAGGTAAGGTCTTCCATGCTCTTGTGGCAATGTTATTAATCTGATCATACACTTGAGGAGGATATCCGTTTTGCTGGTTGGCAAACCTGCCTTGTCCAAGCAACATGTCTGTGTCCCAGACTGCTTGTGCCCCTCCAGCTGCTAGATTTATCGCAGCCTGAGCATTGGCCAATTCAATTAAAAGAGCTTTCCAATCTAGATACTGGCCAGGGGACAAACATGCTCGTGCTAGGTTCATCCAATCAGCTGGAGTCATGGCGTATCTATGTAGAGCTTCCACTTGGGCCACCGTAAAGGCGGCTGTAGTGCCATAAGTCCAGACAAATTCTGCCAATGTCTTGATGACCTTAAAATCCAAAGGCTCATGGAATCGATTGCCTTGCGGATCCTGAAATACAGGAAATGCTGAGGCCGTCATCATTTCTGCCCTGACTTCTCTCCATACCTTAGGATTGAAAGAAATCCCTCCCTCTGCTCCTATAGCCTCCGGATATGGGGGCGGAGCTGAAGGGGTTACAGTCCTGCACATGCCTTTAGATGTCTTATTTTTCTCTCTGTTTCCCTTTTCCTTGGAGATTTTCATTCTTTTTAATGCTTTCCTAAGGGTTTCTCTATCTTCTTCATCCGTTTCTGTCTCTGTGTCTGGTGTCTCTGGGTCTGGCCCTGTCTCTGAGCTCAAGGAGACAGAAGAGTCTGATTCCTCCAATTCTGACAGGCTAGGATATAATCGACCCTTTTGCTTTTCCTGGGCCCTTTTCCTATTCCCTCTACCTGAATCTGTATCAGATGCCACATCAGACTTGGCCTTTTCAGAGGCTGCTGTTTCTGAAGCTGCCCTCTCTGAACGTTCCTCCTGCAATATCTCTAAGGCTGCTTGGCCATTTTCTACTGCTTCACTGCACTTTTGATCCTCGAGGCAGCTTTTCACTAATTTCCAGATAGGTCTTACTCCAGCCTTAAGCGTTCCCTGTTCTGCAGCAAACTCAAGGTCACTACCTAGCTTTTCCCATGACAGAGTTGTAAGCTTCCTGGAGACTGCAAACCAAGGTGCAGTGGTATCACATTCCTCCAGGAATCTCCCTAAGATACTTTTCTTAAGTTTTAGATTTTTTGAACAAAGCAGCTCGTTCAAAGCCAGAAAAATTGGGTGAGAAGGAGAATTCCCCATGTCTATTCACTGAGGATCCTCAATACACTCCCTACAAAAACAAGTAAAAATGATGAACCAGAACACTGTATTCAAGAGTACCCAAGCTGCTAAGAGCAAGTAGTAATCCATCAAAAGTATCCAGCAATTTTACTTTCAGTTCCTCGGCCTAGCAAACAGAATGTGCTCTACAGACTTGTAGCCAGTCCGCTGTATAGGCTCTACTTTCACTTTCGATTTGTCTGCTCTAGTCGCAGCTCTATTTCCCGCTCTCCCTTTGTTTACAGGCGAGAGCAAATAACCCGCGTTGGTCGCGGATCCCCAATCTTATCTTGAGGACTTACCAGTGCACCCCCTGATTGCTGCAAGTTCTGGGCTCCAGGGAGAGGAGAGGAGAATCCCCGTATGGGCCACCACTTGTCGCGACCGCCTGAACCAGCAAGGAAGATGCAACACCGGAGCTCTTCTTGCAAGCAGTTTACTCAGGACCTTGTTACAATAGTTTCTCTCCCAGGGCAAGCTCCTCCCAGCCCTTAAGTAGCCCTGGGCAGTCAATCCTGGATCGCCACGTGGGCACTGTCCATAGATCCACTTATACGCAAGCACCTTACAATCATAGCGTGATCCTGGCCTTAGGCAAATAAGGTGTTGTTTACCACTGAGAGCACTTGTTTTCGGGATCGCAGAAGGCGGAAGCTGGTGCCATCTTTTAGGTGCGACTCCACGCAGCTCTCTACAATATATTCTCAGAATAAGTACAGATGATGTGCATGAACTGCTTGATCAAAGCGCATGACCATATGGGAAGCAGGTTGTGTCAACTCAAAGATCAAAGATCAGTTGATCCCAAATGATGGAATAGTATTCCTTAGAAGTTGTGAACAAATGTCTACTCACCTCAGAAAGGGAGTCAGCGACAGAGCAAGGTGGTACCTGTCCACCTTGATGAAACAGTGAATTTTATTGGGTTACAGAAATACGGAGTTACTTACAGGAGCAAAACTGATTCAATGACAGCTGCATCACCAAAGCCCACCCCAGCATGAGTGATAGCCCACAAATGTTGACAATCTAGAGCATACTCCACAGCATTCAGGCAGTGCAACAGATTGGAGTTGGAGGGAATCCTTCTCGGGTAGGTCAGTTGGTCTAATGTTGAAAGGAGGCTGCTTGTTCATTTCCCCGCTATTCAGACTCCGAAAATAATCACAGAGAAACTGTATTAATTAAATCACTGCTTGGCCCATTAGTTCTATCTTCTTATTGGCTAACTCTTGCATATTAATTTAACCCATTTTTATTAATCTGTGTATCACCATGTAGCTGTGGCTTACCAGCTAAAGTTCTGGTGTCTGTCTCAGGTGGAGCTACAGGGCTTCCCTCCCTCTGCTTCCTTTATCCCAGCATTCAGTTTAGTTTTTCCTGTCTACCTAAGTTATGCCCTATCAACAGGCCAAGGCAGATTCTTCATCACCAATGGTATTCACAGAATACAGAGTGGAATCCCATATCACCTACCTTTTCTGTTTAAATAAAAAGGAAGGTTTTAAATTTAACATAGTAAAATTACATATAACAAAACAGTTATCAGGCAAGAATTATAGTTATAATATTTCTATCTAACTTATATTTTATCATAACTAAGAAGAACTATAACCACCAATTCTTCAACTCTATCAAAGACTCCAGGAGAATATAATATTACCTAAGTAAACAATAGTTCATTGTAAACAACTTCCAAAACTCTAGAATTGACAGAGCCATCTTGCTGCCTGGACAGTCATCCAAAGTTCTTCTGTGTCCTGCAGAATGTCTGACAGTCTCTTTTGTGAAGCAGGAAACTTGAAGAACCATCTCACCTTGAGGCAAATTCAACAGTCATTTTTCTGTGGGTCCTGCATGTCCAGTTTGCACAGCATACCATCAAACAGTCCAGGCAAGAGCAGTTTCTTGCCCAATTGTCTAGCAAACTTCGTAAGGAGTCTCTTCTATGCCCATCTTCCTCTTGAATTAGCTTGGTGCTACCAGGAACAGATGTGTCTCTCTGTCATAAAAAGTCCTAACTTCTTAAAATATTTTAAATGCCATATTCTGAATGTCTCTGAAAGATTTGAAGAAAACCTATCTAATTGAAATATATTTCTGCACATTTAGAAAACCTAACATGACTACAAGTTTGACTATTATAGATGACTATCTATTAACCTATATAACTTAATTAAAAATTCCCTTTTTTAAATGAGCTGTACAAACACAATACCTTAATCAAGATCCATATACATATACACAGTATAACAAAATTGACCTTAAATTCGCATCAATAGACAAAGATCCATACCAAAGCAAATCTCTATAGCATATCCCCCTTTAAATGTAAATAAACATTTATAAACATTATTTGGGAATATGGACATAGTTCTCTTGAAACTGCTATTTGCTTTTTGTTGGACGATGTAATTTTTGGGTGTGTTCACAGCAACCTTTCAGGGAGTCTTGGTGCATCAAACCACATTAGTCTGGAATGAATCCACAGTTTCTCATCCTCTGTGGAAACAAAAGCAGAGCCTCTTTTCCAAAGCAACAAATCCTTAAAATATACCTGTAATTTTTATTTAGCAGCCCATATAATGAAATGTCTCTTTGTACTTAGTTTCTTTTAGGTCAAAAAATTCAAAGAAAACACAATAATATACACAACACAGATGCTCTTTGTATAATCCATCTTTACGTAACTTGTTTTTATTCTATTATGTTTTTATATATATTTTATTATTTTTACTAATTTAATCTATGACTGTCTGTACTCTGTCTCTTTAAAGACTTTGCTTTGCTTTTTTTCAACCCATTTATTTTATACCTCTTTATACTCTTTTTCTTCTCTCTCCCAAGCCTATGTATATTTATCCAATACTGTGACTTATTTAGAGGCCTTTTTTATCTGGATTTGCCTTTATTTCATATCTGTAATCCTTTTCTGACCAGAACAGCTTCTTAAAATTCTAAGCCCTTTTTATGAACTTAAGTGGTGCCATTGCCAGGGAAAATATGCACTACCTGCTTTCCCAGCCAAGTCCAGTATGGTGATGTTGTTTGCTGCCTCTGAGAGCCATGCCCACAGCCCCATTTTTAGGCACACAGCTAGTCTATGTTGCCATTAAGCAAGTTGTAGTACCCTGTTCACAAACCCCATTTAAATGCTCAGCCTCCTGAAAGAGCCAGAGGTCATGCTGGCAGCATGGTCCGGAAAGCTGGCCTTTCAAAATGGTGTGGCTTTTATCTTCTACCACAGAATCAGGAGAACCTTTTTTAAAGGAACCATAGCATTAAGCTATGTTTTAACTCTTTTTTTTAAAATAAGAGGCCACTTGTTTGTTTCCCAGTTGCTCAGATTCCCAAAATAACTACACAGAAACTGTATTAATTAAATCACTGCTTGTCCCATTAGCTATATCTTTATTGACTAACTTTTATGTATTAATTTAATCCATTTCTAGTAATCTGTGTATCACCATGTAGCTGTAGTTTACCAGCTAAAGTTCTGGCATCTGTCTCAGGTGGGGCTATATGGCTTCTCGCCCTCTCTCTCCTTCCTCCCAACATTCAGTTTAGTTTTCCCTGCCTACCTAAGTTCTGCCCTATCAACAGGCCGAGGAAGTTTCTTTATTCACCAGTAGTATTCACAGCACACAGATGGGAATGCTATATCAGCCTAAGCCTCTAACATGCAACTCAAATGGTTTGTTTCTTCTAGGCAGTTCCACTGATCTCTGCTTTTTCCAGATGTCTCTGTCAGTCTGAGAGTCTTCTCTGTAGCTGTTTTGCCTGGGAGTTGCTCTCAGCACTCTTTAGTAATTATATACTCTGGGAAAGAGGAGTCCTATGAATCTGGTCAGTTTCATGGACTTCCTGAAGCCATTTTGAATTGTTGACTTCCCATTTTAAGGGAATTTTCCTGCAGAATGGAGCATTTCATTTTCTCTTAGAAAGTTCTGTTGTTTCTTCTCCTTATAAAACATCCTGTTTTTGAACATATTGTTGTGTTACTTTTATATTTTATATCTAAATATGTTTCACTCCAAAATGGAAGGTTAAAAGGTTTAAACCTCTGAGAAAACTACTATACAGCAAGAAGCTTCAGGTACTTCTTCATTTCCTGTGAAAATTGGTAGAGGAATTATACAGAATTTTAATGATTTACAGAAACTCTTTATTACGTGAAAGATAAGGTAGTAAAAGAGGTACAATTTTGAACAAAATCATCGAGATTTTACTAGAAATTACTGAATAGTGAAGTTTAATATTTTATAGTACTACACGGTGATGACTGTTTAATGCTATTGTATTTCATAACCAATAACTCTAAAATGAAGTGCCCTTAAATGATGGGAACTTATTGTCTTGTAATTTCTATGAGTAAGAAATCCAGGCGTGCCTTGGCTGGTTGCCTCTATGTCAAGGTCTGTCAAGAAGTTAGTCCTCTGACATGTAGTTTCATCTTAAGACTCGCCTGAGGTGGAGACTATGGAAGGATCAGCTTCTAAGCTTCTTCAAGTGGGTGTTGGCAAAGTTTGGCTCCTTACCACACTGAATCATGATGTGACAGCTGCCTTTTCACAGGAAGAGAGATATGATCGAAAGCAAGAGAGTGAGATGTCTATAAAATAGGAATCACTGATTTTTGGAACTAAAAACTGGGAATGAGAACCTATTTCTCTGCCATGTTCTGCTGGTTGGGCTATAGCAAGAAGAACAGTCTTTATTCATGGATGTGAACAATGCCACATGGGGACCAACAGTGTCTGTGTGAGAGGTTGTCAACCACACTGGCTGCATGCCTGTCTTACTTATATACAATTTAAAAAATGCAGCATTGTCTAGAGTTGATGAGCTCTTCATTTGGGGGGAATATATGCACTACACACACACACACACACACACACACACACACACACACATATGACACTATGAAATTTACCTATTCACCTCATATTTTGTGCATTTACTGCCTTTTAATATTTTTATTAAGGGAACTTTAGAGTTTTCTATATTTTAGTATTTGTTGACTTAGAGTTTAATCTTTTTAATTTATTATTATTTTTTAACAATTCATTATTGTCATTAGGAATGGAAGAGTAGGCAGGGGATGTGGCTCAGTGGTAAAGTGTTGTATTGCATGTGGAAAGACCTGAGTTTAATCCCAAGCCTTGCCTAAAATAGTGGCAACATCAACAATAACAAAACCAAAGGAATTCCAAAATGAAAATTTTGGGGGAAACAGTCAAATATGTTGAATTAAAGGTTAGCAACTTTAAAAAATAAAAAGATTTAATTTGTCCTATGATGAAGGCAAAAAGTTCACAATGAAATAAAAAAGATAGGAAAAAGTAATATCTTGGAGATGACTTGTTTGTTCTTTAGTTACAAAGAACACCAGTCTCCCAAAGCTTTGATTTCAGTCCTAGCATTCAAATATATTCCGCGGATTTTGTATTTGCCACTTAAAATTTCAACCTCTGAAATCCTCTAAAATCTGAAATTTGAAAATGCTGAATTGATAGTGATAGATCAATATACACATATTTGTTTATGTATATAATTATTCAATTATTATGTATAGTTACTTTACAGATAGATGTATAAGATATATATGAAATAAATTAATTGCATGGCTATACTTGGATTTCATCCACAAGATGTATAACTATTTGTTCCAAATATTTTAAAATATGATAAAAAAACTAAATTTTGAAACACTTCTGATTCTATGCATTTTAGATGAGAGATGCTTAGTCTATGGTCTAAAACAAACTTACAATCTTCACTTGCAAATATATTTGCCTTTCCTGTCAATGGCAATATGCCAGTTCCCAATGACACCTACCTACTGTGCCCACTCCCGGTGGAGCCTGTGCTTGTTCTTCTTGCATTAAGTACATCTTGAATCTATGTACTTTTCTCTCTTCCTAGTGTTATTCTCTGCTTTTAATGATTAAGTACATGTTCTGAAGACCTTTTCTCTGCTTATGCTCTTGTTGGATTATAATCAATCTACTCTCTACATAATAGGTATAAAAATTATTCTGAAACAAAACTCTGCTGACATAAATTTAATTATTTTGAATTACACTCATAATAAAATAATAAACAAATCCTTTAAGCCCTTCCATTTCTGGCATCTTCCATCATATGTGGAACTTTTTCTCTTCTTCCATTGATCCAGCCTTAAATTTAAATGATTCTGCACTCTCAGAGCTCTTCTTGAAACAGCTCCTCTGCCTCAATCAATTTTTCATATTCTCTTTTCAACTTTTCATACTATATCTCAGATTGGTTATCACTGCCTCCTAGAAGCATCATTTAAACTTTCTGATGCAGTGACTTTCTACTGTTCTCTAATGCCCATAAAACAGTCTGTCACCACATTCTTATTTTTGTAATTCAGCACCTCTTTACTTCCATGATAAACTGCTAATGTCCCAGGAGCAAAGATTTGGAACCCATTTTGTACCACACTATCTCAGAATCTGGCACTAAATTTGAGATCTAGAAACATCTTCTAGACTGAATACAGAACTCAAGGCTGTTTGAACTCTGCAACACTCTTACCTTTCCTTCACTTGCTAAATAAACACTTTGAGTCTTAATTAAGATGGAAGGGGCATAGGAACTCTAATTTCAGATTTTAGAAACAATAACAACATTGCCCTACCCCATATGAAGAACTATTTGCTACTGGGGAGGTGAAGTCATTTATCTTCAGTGGTCTAGTTACTGATAAGTTGCCCACACTAACAACTCCCAAATAACGCTCAAGCAAACAACTAATTAAATTTAGTGGGTCAAAAAAAACCCCAATAAAGTAGGAAGGGAACTTACTGAGAAGTAGATGGTGTTTAAATGGAGAGTGAGGGGAATGATAGTCAAGGGCATGGATATGATCAAAATATGCTATATACATATAAAATTAAAGATATTAAAAAGGAAAATGAGTGATACTTAAATTGAAAAGTGAGGCCAATTGAATATCTATGAGTCTCAGAACTAAACCATATAAAAGGAAACAGAACTAATCATTGGGAAAACGGAGGAACTGATGAGAGTAACAGAAACTAAGGGGTTTATATGTTCTCAACTAATCCAGGAGATGGCAGGTTAGGCCAAGACAGAAGTCACAAAAGCAGCTCTTACAGCACTACTTTTGGAGGCAAGAGGGAAGAAAAATGGGCAAAATGGTGGCTTCTTATTAAGTCCTAAGACATAACTCAGAGACTTGTCACTTTGCTTTCGTTAGTCCTGAAGCTATACAATAGTTCCTCCTATTGACACTGATCACTTTTCACCAACCAAGGATAGCTTAACGTGAGAGTAGAGAATGTCAATACCAGACACATTATCAGAGTCAGCTGTTGGCTGCAAAGTAATTTCCTGTGATTCACACTAAGATTCTTTTAAATGTGCTATCCTCTTGGCCATTGCTCCTAAATATCACAATTTTTTTTTTCAAGACAATGAAAAGACCTTCCTTGAAAATGATGAATGTGCAGAATTCTGTTCTCTCCTATGGAAGAAACAAGTAAGAAAGGCTGCCAATGTGACATAGAAGCACTTGGAAAGAATGAGTTCAATGCCTACTTGCCCCACAGAGCTGGGAATGGGAGTGCTGGGTTAACTTCTGGGGGAGGACTGCTCTTGCAGTTCCGACTAGTAGAAGACTTGCTTAGATTACAGCTGATTATGGAAGGTCTTATTAGGGATAGCCACACTAACAAGTCATTGCTGTCACATAGTTTTTAAACTAGAAACAACATTCTAAGTAAAAATCAGGAATTTGAAAGAGAATTTTCCTCTGTTCATACACTGCATAAAAATTCTCCAGTAAATAGCATGTAACATTTGCCCAGCAAGTTTGAGCAACATTTGGTAAAATGAAAATCAGTAACTGAAATTACCTGGCGTGAGTGAGGAGACACAGAATGCCAACAAACCTGCTTAGGAGTTTATTAGAGGGGAATGTGCACAGGCCTGGAGATCAAGGTGCAGAGAGGGAGCAAAAGATGGTGGCCCAGCTTTTAAAGGCTGCCCCGCACATGCACACAGGGGGTTGGCGTGACTACTGATGACGTAGATGATGGGTGACTCACGCATGTTCTCTAGGGTTTAGCTGAGTCATACGTGGATGTAACCACGCATGCACGTATGTGGGTCACGCGGGGCCTTTTGTGCCTGAGGGCCTGACCCCACGTGCCTGTCTTTAGAACCCAGAAGTGCAGCCTTATCTGTGGCTGAATAATTACAGTAACAATTGTAGTAAGTTATACACACATTTTTGTTTATTAATATATAAAGTGAGGATCACAATTCAGTATTTCACAAGTTGTTGTGAAGATTTAGAGATTACTTAATGTATTTTTACTACATACATCTATCTTTCATCTATCTGTCTACCTATCATTTATATCCTAAATACTTATATGTTTTATATTACTCTACTGAGCAATGAGATAAAATTATAAGAAAACTAGAGAATGGTGACGTTAAAGAGAGTTCAAGCACATAAAAATGAACAGAAACTCACCCTTCAAGTTCCTTTTCTGTTTGTTGAGGTACCTATGACTGGCTTTCAAAGGTTCACTTGGTTATCAATTATCTTAGTGGATTTTGTCATATGCAGAAGTTCTTTGTCTAACGTATTAGGGAACCAAGCTGTGAATCCTCTGCCCATACCTACTCAATACCAATTAGAGTGGAAAAGTCTGTGGTATGTATTTGAGAAAATATTGTTGGAGCTACAAGTATTATACAGTAAATGTGTAGCTGACAGCTTCTTAGGCAGACCCATTAAACCTCTCATGGTTCAGAAAGATTCTCTATAGCAGGTAAAAATCTGACTAGTAGCATCTGAGGGTAAAAATGAAATAAATTAATTAGCATATGTCACTTCTGCATGTTCTTTGGGTAAAGAAACAGAGAGAAGAAGGGGCGATCTCCACCAGGTTTTTAGTTTTTACAGACTTAGTTTTAAAAATTCCATAGGCAAAAACAATGATATCAACATGTATTTCAGAATCACAAAAAGAGAGAGGGGGGAGAGAGAGAGAGAGAGAGAGAGAGAGAGAGAGAGAGAGAGAGAGAGAGAGAGAGAGAGAGAACTTGACAAAGCAAAGCAAAGCTCCAGGAAAATGTGACACCCAGAAATGGCCAGCCTCCAAGGGGAAATAACTGACTCCAAACCATTAGATAAAATTACTAAATGTCCCTGAATCCTGGACTCACCCACTCCCCTCACCCCAATCTCCACTGTGATAACCAGTTTTAGAGACTTCCAGACCTGTTTGTCAGTAAGGGCGCTGACTTCCTATCTTTTTGAAATTACTACATGGTTTATTAGCAAAGGTAATTGTGGGGGATTGACTTTATGTAGATTTGACTGTGAGAACAAAGAGTGAATGCTATTTGTTTAAGGCCCCATGGAAGGTCATTCTATTGGCTATACAGGAGAAAGTGACAATGCTAAGGTATTTTTGGGATAAATCCCATTTTGAAGGGAACAAAGCCATGATTTCACAAGATTTTTACAAAATTGACAGCAATGATCCAAAAGACAAGTGTTCCTGAAGTTCTACAATCAGGTTCCCCATAAGTAATACCCCATAAGTTGTATTCTTGTGGGTCTGTCTAACAATCTGTCAACAGTATATTTGCTGTATAATACTTGTGACTCCAACAAAAGACAGCAGATAGGATGTAATATGATTTTTATAATGGGGAAATGTCTATGGTGTTTGTAATGATCTGCTCTGTTCTTTAAAAGACAAGCCAAGCCACCCCTTCCCCCAACCCAGTCCACCAAGGCAAACTTATCTTCAGCTTCCAGCCCGAGTGCTTTCTTTCCATCTCTCTCTCTCTCAAAGAAACAGCTTCTGTCTCTCCCTTCTCCCCACTTCTCCCCTCCCCCTCTGCCTCTCCCTCTCTCTCTCTCTCTCTCTCTCTCTCTCTCTCTCTCTCTCTCTCTCTGCTCCTCTCCCCTTCTCCTCTTTCTGCTCCAGAACCCACTAAATAAATATCCAACCCCACTCTGCATGGTTTGCCTATCCATGTCTTTGTCTCTTGCCTGGCACGTGGCTCCCTGTGCTGGACCAGTCACCTTTGGATACCTGCAGCATGGCCTCATGGTCATGTCTATCTGTTTGTCCCTCCTCGTGGGACTGGCTGCCCCGTTGCAGTCTCTCACCCACCATGTGGCTCCCTGCCTGGGACTCGTGGCCTGCTGCAGCCACTCCGGGAATTGTGTCATCTCTGCCTGGGACTGGCTGCTCCCAGGACCTGCAGCCTGATGCCTGCCACCACGCAGGGACCTGCAGGATTGTACTTTTACCTGTAAGTGTTGAGAAATGGAAAGGTAAAGCAAACAAGACTCTACTGGTTTGTAAAGGAACCTTAAGCAAACCACTGAATACAATTTCATAATGAATAAAATATATGACAAACTGCCAAAAGACTTTTATCTTGTTAACTTTTCAAAAGACAAATGTAAGATTTATAAAATTTACTACATATTAAGTTATGCAAAATCCTTTAACATGGCATAGACTCCAAATAAAGTAACAGAACCACTACCATGTTGCTTTCCTTTCCAAGGCATAAATGACTATCAACTTAGCCGGGTTTTTTTTGCTAAAAATATTCGCATTTGATAGCTTCCTTTGTGCAGCATTAAACCTTGGAACCTTCCCTTTAATTTATTCTTGGAATTAACAAAAGAAAAATCTGAAAATGAGTCATAATTTAGAAAATATTAGTTTCTTTTTAATAACATCTTGCTTAATAGAAGTCATCCTGGTGTAGTGTTTTACAGATGATAAACACAATTGGCTGTATGAATCAATCAGGGAAACAGAAGTTCACACAGGGAAAATGTCATTTTCAATGAGCATTTTTAAAAGTGGGGTCCATTCTTTTAGTTTCTTGTCTGCCTGCCCACTCTGGGTTCAATGATATGAATGTATCCTGGTTCATTTCCTGCTACTTACAACTCTTTCCTGGCATAAAGCGCTCATAGACTGCCCTCCCAGAGGTAGTCAGTCTTCTTTCTATTCCTTGGACCCATTCCAGAATCTGCTGTGAGCAAACAGCAGATTTATTCCTTGACAAACCATCACATTAATTTCTTTTATACCTTATATAAAAATCTAGTCAGATATAACATTAATGTGCATATATATATATATATATATATATATATATATATTACTTTAAAGGTACATTTTTAAAGTATTTCAATGACTTACTGGGAAACTTACTTAGCACTGGCTAAGAGGATTCTAACATTGTGTGAGAATTATAGAAACATTTATTTCAGCATCATGAACAGGTCTACAGTACTACAGTATGGGCTTTCTCTTTATTCATTCCAGTCAACGCTTAATTAGTTCAAAGGATATCCTCATTATATCCCATTTATAACTGTTGTGTACCTATGGGAAAGAAAATGGTCACTACCATATTTGGCAAAATATTTATAGAAATGCTTAACTTTTGTGTTTTAGGTCCATCTAACTTAAGATTTACTCAGTACCCTAAAATCTTTAGGAATTGTGATGGTACATTTGATATGAAACATGTAAGCAACAACATAACTTATAATTTTTGGTGTGTGTTTTTTCTTCATGTAGATATGTTTACCATGTAAATGCCTACTGCCAACAGAAATCAGAAGCAGGTGTTGAATCCCCTGGAACTGGAGTCATGGGTGGTTGATAAATGTTACTTGGGTACTAGGAACTGAATCTAGATCTTTTACAAGATCAACAAGTGGTCTTAATCTCTCAAATTAGCTCTCTAACCCCAAATTTTAATTATTCTATCCATCTTGGTTTTTATTTTTAAAAATGAACACTTGATTTGATACTACAAATCTCCGAAAAAGCATGAGAGAGAAATGGTGACTTTGAGTCTTGGTTCTTACTTGTAATACAGTGATAAAATATCTTCTCATACCATGAAAATACTTGCTTGATTTTTGGTAGAAAATGCTATACAGACTATTTAGGTGAAAATCTGATCTCCTTGGGCCAACAATGCAATTGTGTAGATTTCTTTTCCTTACCAAACGTTACCAAAGAGCATTGGGTACAGGGTTGTTCCTTTCTTTCATGCCATGGTGCAGGTTCTCATAGACCATGAACTCATGGACATAGTTTTGGTCCTTAAGACTGAGAAAAAATGCTTTCTCCTCCTCCTTGTAGCTTAAAATTAATGAGTTATAGAATTTAAACAGCCGGACTCTAATTTGAAGTCTGGGGAAGAAGACAGAGTTGACAGAATATTGAGGACAAGGACAAGTCCTTTGCTTCATTTTTCATATAACTGGCATGTGGAGTGCACTGAGCACATTGCACCACGTGGATCTGTAGACTGGGTCACTCATTTTAACAATTTTGTCTTGATTTCAAGAGTAGGGTACTTCATGATAGAGGAATGGGTGATTATCAAAACTGGTTCAATTATAACATAGTCCGGGTGGCTCTTATACTTTCCAGACTCTCTCTGGTAATAAAAAAAAAACAGTCATTAGAATAGACAAAGTATACTCCTGAACTCAGAAAGAGCGATGTTTAATTTTGTTGTTTTATTTTTTTCTCATTACTAGTCAGGAAAATTGTATCTGATTTATGGAGCACTGTGGATTTTTCAAACACAAAACACTAATGAAAACTGTCACTCAAGGAGCACTTTAAAGCTCAATTAATTTGGTTTAATCATTACATATCAAAACACAAAATATATACAACCTTTTTATTTGTAAATTATCCTGTGATAGTTGGAGAGAAAATAAAAAGAAAATCAGTAAACAATGCTATAATGTAAGATGAACAACTTCATCCTAGAGAGATTTGTCAGCTAGGACTATAGAAGAATTGAGAGGCTGAAGGTTATGAAATAAAGGAATAGTACACAAGAAAGTGTATGACAAATGAGAGGGAGAGGGAATTACAGTGGACAGCATGGATGATGAGTTAGAAAGATGGAGAGAGAATCAAGTTGACCAATGATGTTGAAGAATAGGTTAGAGAGGAAACATACCAAGATCTCATTGAGAACATTCCAGGTCCGGATAGGAATCAAAGCAGAGCCTGGAAAACAGACTTGATCTTGAGATGAGCCCAAGATACCTGCAGAAGAGGATCGGCACCCGTGGATGTGCAGGACACTGAGAACAAATTGCTCTTGTTTTGATACTGCTGGAAGTAGGGTGCAAACAGGAAGTGGGTATACATGAGTGTGGAGCAGGTTGAATCCCTGTCATGATGGCAGAAGCTATGACAGTTCTTTCCACTTAAGTTTATTCTGTGGATAAAAAGGGTTTAGTAGAAATTCTTGTTCAAGTTTGTGAAGAATATAGAGCAATACTTTGTTTCATGTGACTAAAATATAATAACATATTTCTTCTAACTTATAAAGAAGATGTTCCTCCTAACCAAAAGCTGAAGACTAGGTAGGTGGGGATTTGGACAGAGAATGGAAAATTCTTCCTGTGTTCTTGTGATTGGTAGGGAAGGATGACAGGGTCATATCTTCAAGAAAATTAGCAGTCTATCAACATAGTTGCCGGTAGACTAGACACAGAGGCCTGGAAGTAGACCAATTAAACATTGAACGTCCTGTAATGACTTGCAAGCTGCATTCTCTAAAACTTCACTTTCTAGTTCAACTCAGAGAACTGTTATAGATTAAGAACCAAATATTTGTTTTTCTCTTTTCTTCTTCCCATATATATTTTGGTAAAGACATTCTATACATTCATAAAATTGGACATATAGTTTCAATTTGGATATATAATTATCTAATTAGAAAGAAAGATTAGTCTATTATTTTTTATTTAAAAATATTAAATAAATTAAAAATAATAATTTTTTGTTTAAAAATAATAGACTAAAAATAATTTCCTCCTTCTCTTTCTTACTTCTAATCCTCCATGCCTCCATGGGTTTTTTCTTCAACTATTATTTTTACAGATATATATATATATACATATATACATATATATGTATAAATATATAATATGCTCAGTCTATTTAGTGTTAATTATATGCATATTATTTGCTTTTTGTTTTTGTTGAGTATTGAGTTTTGAGATGTGTAACAGTGTCATTTGATATAAGATTTATTCTCTATTCAAATATTATTTATTTAAAATGTCTAGCAAAGCCATGTGAATTTCATGAAAAATGGAAAAAAATGAAGTGTTTAAACTAAAATCAGGAAAAGACAAATTGTACACTCTCTCAACCATGTTCAACACAGTGCTTGAAGTCTTTCTTGGAACACCAGGGCAAGAGAAGGAGGTAGAAGAGATAAAATATGAAAAGAAGAAGTCTAAGTATCCTTATTTGAACATGATATGATTCTATATGTAGAGTATGTTAAGACCCCACCAGAAATCTAAATCTGATAAGTATAATCAGCAATGCAAAAGGTAAAAAAACTAACATACAAAAGTTAGTAGTCTTTTATATACAAGTGACAAACATACCATGAAAGAACTTTGAAAATGAAACAATTTAAAATAGCATAAAAATTCTCAGAATTTCTCTAATCGAGAAAGAGAAAGACTTGCAGAATGAAAGAGAGAAAGAAGTGAAAGGAGACAGCAGCTGAAATATTTCATGCCCAGAGTTTGGTAGGATTAGTACTGTGAAAATAGTTATTTTGTCATTCAATGAAGTCACCTCCAAATTATAATGCATTGGACTCTCACAGAAATTGAGAGTCCAATTTTAAAATTTGTAGAAAAGCATCGAAGACTCTGTCTCTGGATAGTCAAAATATGCATAAATAAATAAACAAGCAAAAGCAAATAAAAAAAAAACCCTGAAACATTAAAAGTCTGCCAGGAGCATGACCAAACCTGATTTAAAGACCTCCTACAGAGCCATAGTAGTAAAGAAAGCCTGGTGCTACACACAACCAGACACCTTGATCAATGGAATGGAATCAAAGATCCATGTATAACTCCACATACCAACAGCCACCCGAATTTTAACAAAGATGTCAAAAATGGACATTGGGGAAAGGACAGTATCTTTAATAAATGCTGTTAGAAAATACATGTAAAAGAATAAAACTTGTTTCTTCTCTTTCATCCTGCACACAAGTTAATTCCCAATAGTTTAAAAAGGTCTCAATAATAGAACTGAAACTGAAACTTCTAGAGGATGGACTAGGAAGTATATTTCAGGATGTAGTCTCAGGCATTCTGGAACTTCTTGAGGAGGGAATAGGAAGTATATTTTAGGATGTAGTCCCAGGGACTCTGGAACTTCTAGAGGATGGACTAGGAAATATATTTCAGGATGTAATCTCAGGCATTCTGGAACTTCTAGAGGATGGAATAGGAAGTATACTTCAGGATATAGTCTCAGGAACTCTGGAATTTATAGAGGATGGAATAAAAATTGTATTTCAGGATGTAGTTTCAGGCATTCTGTAACTTCTAGAGGATGAAATAGGAAATATATTTCAGGACATAGTCTTAGAGGAGGATTTTCTGCAGGACTCTGGTCCCTGAGGAAATAGAATCAACAATCAATAAAGAGGACTTTATGTAATTAAAAGGCTTCTTTATTGAAAAAGGAACTGTTAATTAATTGAAGAGACAGCCTACAGAATGGGAAACATTATTTTATCAGCCATATATCTGATAGAGTATTAGTGCACAGAAAATACACTAATACGAAAAAAATTAAACACAGAGACAAAAAACTCATAAAGTGAGCTATGGTACTGAAAGAGGGTCCTTAGAAGAAATACAAATGGTTATGAAACAATTTAAAAGGTTTTCACATTCTTAACTAATATGGAAATGAAAACAAAAACTACTTTTATTTTAAGTCAGAATGACCGGGGTTAAGAAAATAAAACAAAACAAAAAACCAGGAAATACTGATGTTGATGTGGGATTTTCCTCTGTATGCTGTGAATACCGTTGGTTAATAAAGAAACTGTCTTAGGCCTGTGCAGGGCAGAATAGATGTAGTCAGGGAAAATAAAACTGAAAGCTGGGAGAAAGGAGGTGGAGTCAGAGAAAAGTCCATGTATCCCCACAGAGACAGACATCAGGACAGAACTTTAATCAGTAAGCCACAGCCTTGTGGCAATACATAGATTAATGGAGATGGGTTAATTTAAGATATGAGTTAGCTAGAAATACACTTAAGCTACTGGCCAAACAATATTAATAATATGGTTTCTGGGTGATTACTTCAGGGTTGAGCATCCAGGAATGAACTAACAGCAGTTCCTACAATAAATTGGTGTGCTAATGTGGTCAATTAAAATTCACTTAAAACTTGAGAGAGTTTGGGAAGAGTCTAGAAAAAAAAAACAGAGTTAAGCATGTCTTAATATCATGGCTCCTTTAAGAGAGGATTTTCTGATTCAGCAGTAGCGGAAAAAATGCCACATGGTTTTGAAACAGTGGCTTCCTGGACCATTCTGTCAACACAAACTCTGGTTCTTTTGGGGGAGATATGGTTACAGAGCATTTAAGTGGGTTCTGTGAGCAGTGTGCTACAACCTGCTTAATGGCAAAATAGACCAGCTGTGTGACTAAAAATTGGGCAATGTACATGACTCTTAGAGGTAGCAAAGAGCTCCGTCATGCTGGATTGAGTGGGGTAAGCAGGCAGGGACTTGTTGGCCCTAGCGATGCTGCTTAGGTTTTTAAGAAGCACTTAGCATTTTAAGAATCAGTTTTGGTAGAAAATAATTACAGATATACAATAACGATAGACTCAGATAAAAAAGACCTCTAAATGGGTCACAGTGTTGGACTGCGTAGGCTTGTGAGAGAAAAGAAAAAGAATATAGACAATTATAAAAAGAAGTAAATTATTTATAAATAGGTAAAGTTTTTAAAGAGGCAGAGTACAGACAGTCATAGAATAAAAGGAGTAAAGAAAAATAAGCCATGTGAAGATGGAATATACACAGAGAGTCTGAGTTATGTATATTATGTTTTCTTTAAGTTATTTGACTGTGAAAGAGCTAAGAACAGAGAGACATTTTATTGTATGGGATGCTAAGTTAAACTAGAATATATATATATATATATATATATATATATATATATATATTTAAAGTATATTGATTGCAGAGTTTGGGTCTAAGAATTTGTTGCATTGGAAAAGAAGTTCTTCTTTTGTTTTCATAGAAGATGAGAACCTGTGGATTTCTTCCAGACTAATGTGGTTTGATAGACCAAGAACCACCGAAAGGTCTCTGTGAACACCCCCAAATATTACTTCACCCAAGAAAAAGCAGGAAGCAGTTTTAAAACTATGCCTAAATTCCCAAAAATTGTTTATAAATGTTTGTTTACATTTGAAGGGGGATATGCTTCAGAGATTAATACTTTGAATTGGTATGGTTCTTGGTTTATTGATACAAATTTAAGGTCTATTTTGTCGTATATTTCTACTCTTGTTTAAGGTATTGTGTTTGTGCAACTCATTTAAAAATGTATTATATAATTAAGAAATGCAGGTTAATAGATAGTTATCCATAATAGTCAAGCTTGTAGTCATGTTAGTTAGGTTTTCTAGATATATAGAGAAATATATTCTTCAAATCTTTCAGAGACCTTTAGATTATGGCATTTAAAATGTCTAAGAACTTAGGACTTTTCATGACAATGAGACACATCTGCTCCTGGCAGCAACAATTTACTTTAAGAGGACAATGGGCTTCGAAAAAGCTCCTTGTGGAGTTTACTAGCCATTTGGGCAAAAACTGCTCTTGCCTGGACTGCTTGATGTTATGCTGTGTGACCTGGACAAGTGGGACCCTGGAAAGGTGACTGCTGAAGTTGCTTAAGGAAGGTGAAATTGTCCTCCAGGGTTCCTCTTTCATGAAAGAGTCTGCAAGACATTCTGCAGGACACAGAAAGGACTTACTGATAAACTGCCAATACAGGCAGAGCAATCTTTGAAATTTTTTGATTCATGGAAAAGTCTGCTGGATACTATAGGCCTGTAGGCTGAATATAGATGCTCCAACGATGCAGAAGAACTTTGGGTGACTGTCCAGGAAGCAAGATGTCTCTGTCATTTCTAGAGTTTTGGAAATTGCTTACAATACACTTCTTGTTTACTTAGGTAATATTATATTCTCCTGGAATCTTTAATGGAGTTGAAGAATATATAGTTATAGTTTTCCTTCATTCTGGTTAAAGATAAAGTAGATATAAATATTTTAACTATAATTCTTGCTTGATAACTGTTTTGTTTTTTGTAATTTTACTATGTTAAAGTTAAAACTTTCCTTTTTACTTAAGCATAAAAGGGGAGGTGATGTAGGATTCCCCTCCATATGCTATGAATATCATTTGTGAATAAAGAAACTGTCTTAGGCCTTTTCAGGGCAGAATATAAGTAGACGAGAAAAACTGTGGATGTTGTGAGAAAAGAGGTGGAGTCAGAGAGAAGCCACGTAGCCCTGCCAGAGACAGATGCCAGACTGAACTTTACCCGGTAAGAACAGACTCGTGGCAATACACAAATTAATGGAGATGGGTTAATTTCAGATATGAGTTAGCCAGAAATATGCTTAAGCTATTGGCCAAGCAATATTGCAAATAATATGGTTTCTGTGTGATTATTTCAGGACTGAGCAGCTGGAAATGAACTAACAGCCCTTCCTACAACAGGGAATGGGAAACTGTGGGTGAGAATGCAAACTGGTTCAACTTCTTATGGAAATTAGTATGGAAGTCAGGCAGGCTAGACATAGATTTGCATGTGACCCCTCTATGTCATTCCTAGACATATACCCGAAGGACCATTTCCTGTGGCAGATACCTGTTCAACCATGTTCATAGCTTTTCTTTTTATAATACCTAGGTCCTGGAAGCAGCCTTGAAAGACATAAGTTGACGAATGTAATGAAAATGTGGTACATATGCACAATGGAATTCTAGTCAGCTGTAAAGAAAAATTAAATTACAAAAACTTCAGATGAACGGATGGATCTGGAAAACATTATGCTGAATGAGGTAACCCAACCCCTCAAAAAGACAAGCATCATATGTTCTCAACAATATGTAGACCTTTCTGTTAAATCCTTAGATTTTGGTGCTTAATTTGGAGAACTTGTAGATTCCAGGAAAACAGTAAGCCACCATTGGTGGGGAGTGGGAAAGAAGGAGTACTTATAGTTGAATACATTTGAAATGAAAGGGGAAAACCAAGGAGGGAGGTTTAAGTGGAGAGAGGACTGAGAGGGTAGGACAGATGATATGGTATTTTAAGAGGCACTTAGTGACACTAAAGATGTTTGAAAATCTCTATGGAAATCTCCTATATTATAATTTATATATATATATATAATAAAATATGTATGAGTTTAATTGCAGTTACTTTATACAGTGTATATGGATCCTTCAAGAAAAGACAGGTTGCTAAATAAAAAGGCCAGTGGTAGGCGTATGATACCTCCTTACAAATTGTTGGTTAAGGCTGTCCCAGAGATCTCCCAAACATTATAGGCTATGGCCATTGCTCTTAATATCCCAAAAGAACTTGATGGTACGACCCTATTGCTGAAAATATTACAAAATTGATCATAAGACAAAGAAAAATCAAGTTAGCACTGACAAGAATGTTTCCTTCCTGTGGTCTAGTTATGACAGTACTGAATGATGTTCTAAGACGGCTAGTTCATAAAATTTATAAATAGTATCATATACTATAAATTCTGTGAACTTCAACAATGAATATCATGTCAAGATATGCCTATGGATGTAATGGTGTCAATAAAGCTATAGGAGAAACTACAATCCTTTTCACTGGATTTACAGAAGAAATACACATCTGCTATTGCAAATCTGGCTAAGATTCAAGCTTGGGGAGATCACAGATGCCAAGCATCAACGTAGCACTATTATTTTACTAAGCAGACATAATATAATGTTGTCCTCTAATTATGTATCTTTCAACTGGAAATTTAATAAAGTTCGAAAAGTTTCTTTGTGCAGTGGATTTTGGTAAATGTAGACACTCACAACTATTTGAAGGTGCAGAGAATGAATGATTGTGGAGTGCTCAGCCTCCAATAGGTTATTTATATCACACCCCCTCTCCAACGTCCAGAGACCATTATAGAAGAGTGGACTGAGGGCCTAAGAGTCAGAGGTCAGGGAGAACCAGAAATTCTTCTGGAATTTTTCAAGACCTTTGCACTTACAAACTCATAGTAGTTCTGGCTGCCTACAAACCAGCACAAGAACATCGCAGTCAACATTCTAGCATGAGGCAGAAGTTCATGAGTCCCCCATCTCTATCTGAGGACTTAGGAACATTTGGTGGCTTCTGGGAGAGGGAGAAGCAGTTTTCTTTAAGGGTGTGGGTCTTTGTAGGTTGAGTATACTCTAGTGGATGGTCCACACTCACAAGTATATGGAAAGTCCAAATTTCAGTCAATGTGTCATTAAATTACAAAAGCAAGAGGACATAAATTTGGTGGTTTAGGGATGTAAGGGTGAAAGGGTGGAATTAAATGGAAGAATTGTGGTGAATATGATTAAATACATTGTATGAAATTCTCAAAGAGTTAACAAAAACATTTTAAAAGTTATATGAACACTCAGGCTGGTGTGTGGCCAGTTAAAGGTTTTCATAGAATCTAGGACTCACAAGAAATTGACTGTTACATAAAATATGGTAAATTTCCCTTTTATATTAAATATCACTGACATCTAACTAATGTAGTTTCTGTGCTGTTAAATATTTGACATAGCATCTTACCTGTTACTAAGCAGTTAATGATAATGTGTAATTTTTTACAGTTTTGAGCTAGCAATATTTTTGGAGTTTTAACACTGGTTCTGAAAAGTCACATTCCATATTTATGAAGATGTATGTGCAAACAGTAGGCCTAGGCACAAAGATCATTTTATTACAAGTATTTCCACAAATTACATCTTAAGACTTATAAAAATCATGAGAGAAGGCTTGTTGATTCATCAAATATCTCATTTCTCAAAATAAGAGGATTTCTAACTAGTCTCTTGGGCTAGTATTGCGTTTGTCATATTTTCTAAAGCCTATCAGAAATTCTTGAAGACACAACTTCCCTTCCTTTGGAATTTAGTCCGAGACTTCTGCTTAGTAAAAGTTTATCACAGTTGTTCCTTTCACCCCACTTTTATATTAGCTTCACTAAACTCTTGTTAACTTTGTGAGTAAAGCTGCCAGCCTTGCTGGTGCCAGCTGGCAGAAACCATGAGAATGTGTTACCAATAGATTGGTTGCACAATATCAGGGAATTTCCTGCATTTTCCTGTGCTCTGAACAATAGAAAAAATTATAAGTCAATATATATGTTTTTTGAGTTAAGAATAACCTTCTCAAAGTTCAGGTTTGCGTACTGGGCTCAGCGCCAGCCATTACTCAGTACATCGTAGGAAAAGAACATCTAACATTTCATAGACTTGCCAATAAAACTGCTACAAATAAATTGGCTTGTTGAGTACATTTTAGAATAAAGAAAATATGTGTTATAAATGTAATAAGACCTAGCCAGTGTATAGCTCATCTACTTTTCCTTTCAACTAGCAATTTAACTGTTCAGAATCAATTGCTTTTGAAAAACCTTGTGCCACAAGGAGTCTGACAGCTGTCAGTACTTAAGGGGAGCAAAAACCCCAGGCAAGCCAGAGGAAACCTATAGTGAAAGCCCTTGGGGACCTCATGCCTAGGATGCAGGGTCTGCTTAGAAAGTCTCCAACATCTCAATATTTCATTTCTTCTAAGCACACAAAAAAATGAAGGGATAAATGAGTGGATGAAAAAGTCACAAATGTCCTAAATTATCACATTTGAAACTAATTTTCCTTTTGAAGTATCATGTGCCTTAATGTATTATTGTTATATAGTATTATATGGCCACGAAAGGAAATGCTAATGCTAATACCTCCTCAATGTCACTCTTTTGGAAAACTATAATATGTTATAGATAGCATCCATGTAGATTAGTAAGAGGGATTAACAATAATATCCTATTCTGTGGTATTGAAAGGAACAATAAAATCATTTCACAGATTTTAAATTTGAAAAAGCTGTAATCAAATGAGCAGACGCAAGCATCTCAAATATAAAGTATTGTGAAATATTATTCTTATCCAGAATAATTAAACACAAATGAAAATTACAGAAAATAGAGTTTACCATTTTAGTCATAGCTTTCAATTTTTTATTGCATCTAAATACTTTTACATAGGAACAAAATAATCCTTAGGCCTAAGCCTAAGCAGTATTCATGAAAGCCTGGTTTTTCCAGTTGCTTAATTGTTTATAAAAGAGAGAAAAATGAAATAAGAAGAGAGAGGAGAAGCAGAAATAAAGATATGTGTGTGGTCTAATTGAATAATGTGATGGAGTCTGAAGGGAGATTATTACAGACTCAAGGAAGCACAGAAACTCCTGAGAAGATCCCAGTCTAAATAAAACAAAGGCTTTCCCCCAGTGGATTTAGTTGTTTTTTTTAAAACTTAATTGAATGGCTTATGATATATTCAAATATCTGGTTCATGTTAGAGGGGAAAATAGCTTTAAAACATCTGTAGCTGTGAAGTTGCTGCTATGGAAACCACACTCCACTTCCCTTCTAAATACTAGGATTGTTTTGATCTTTGTACTTAGTGAAGCCCTTTCAGCCATTTCCTAGATGGGAAAGAAAACCCTGAAGTCCAAGGCCAGACAGAAGAAGTCTTGTGATGAACACATGCTCAGTTCCCCTAGGAGCAAAACTTTGAAACCTTGTGAACACACAACGGAAGCCTGGAAACTGAAAATTAAAATTATTCTGGACCCAAAACTGGTGTTGATTTGCATGATGAAGGCTGCTCTGCCTGGCTGAAAGGAGCAAACTTTATGCTGGAAGTTACGACTGTTCCAGCCTATGCTGCAGACAGTGCATGCCTATGTAACAACTTTGATAAGGGCGGCCAGGATGAACAAGTGGTTCCTTGCTGCAACACATAGGTCTTTCTACCCATCACTAGTGGAGGATCTCCTTTCCTTCGGCAACAGTGCAGCAGATTCCAAATCAATAATTAGAAATAAGGGAAGAACAAATTGCATACTTTAACATGGACAGTTAAACCTGTCCATCCCCACCCCACCCCCTACTAAGTTCTGACTTCTACCATTTTGAAATATCCCAGATACACATTTTGGGTACTGTAATATTTGTTAACTCTGTTATTTTCTTTGTTTTTCTTCTGGACACATGAATTTTAAAACATAGGTAATTTAGAAATTGCATCACAGAAACCAAGATCAATGTTTTTTATAAAATATCATAGATGAAAATTGTAAAAGTTTGTGGGTATGTGATTGCAAATCTCAAGCTTTGAGATCATAGCTTGCTCATTAGCTTTCTGTTTATTCTCACAGCATCATTTTGCCTCTTTCAACACGAGAATTCCATACCTCTTTTTCATGTTCCAAACCACCCGTCATTTCTTCATCCTCATTCACAACTAACCATTGCCCTATCTCACTCCCTTTCCTATTCACAGTTCCAGCCTCTGAAGTCGACTTTCTGCACCCCACACTCTGCTTGCTGGATTGCCACACAGGTATACATCTTTTTATGTGTCTCAGTGGGTTTTCCCAGTTATCTTGAAATATAAATTTCTGTTGATCCCCTACTCTGGTCTGTGCCTTCTTCCTGTTCCTTTTCTTCAGCATAATGATTGTGTCCTCTTGATTTCTGTGCCTCAGCTACTTTTCCTCTGCCAAGTCTACAAATGTCTGAACTGATGAATTCTTGGCTCCATATCTTTGTTTCTTCAACATACTTTTCCAAGGTGATTTCATTGGTTCGTATAGGTATAAACCCAGTACACACTATGAAGATTTTCAAATGTTTATAATCTTCACCAAGCTTTTTAAAGATTTGCATTTCAAACTGACTGTCTGACACCAGAGTTGTGTGCTGTGTATAACTTTTAAAATAATCTGAAAAGGAGGGGGAAGAAGAACAGGTGGGGAAACAGGAGGAAGTAGAGCTGGAGGGGACATAAAAAAAAAAACTTGTGAATTTCAAAACAAATTTCGTCTTAAAACTTTTTGCTTTGTTGTATCTCTTTAGTTAAATTTATTCAGTGACAATTTCACACATGTGGATACTGCACTGTAATTACTCGCCCACCCTTCCCTGCCTTTTTCCCATCTCATCACCGAGTCTTCCACACAAGTTCATTTTCAAGTTTTAACAAACACACCAACTGTTTTTGCAGCCACCTCATTTGCAGTGACTGTTGGGGGTACTATGAAAGCATTTCTCTGACACAGACATTAACTTCAGCCCATGCTGAAAGACGCAAGTGCAACACTATCATCCTGGAGATTTTCTGGATTTTCTTTACATAAGGTGGGGGGGCACTCCCTAAACATTTTCTAAAATAGCACCCAATCTACATGAAATTCATCTCTCTCTTACACCATTTTGATGCTATGCCACACTAATTTTTGTAACTGGAGAGTTAACACAACTAGCAAGGTCATGGCTTGCTTATCATCAAAACACTGGCCAGCACAATGTCTGTATATATTTGTGAAACACAAATGAATAAAGGACTAAAAAAAGATCACTTCAGAAAGATTTCTAATGAAAAGATAATGAAAAATTAGAACAGACTTCAATTTTTGGTCAAAGTTTAGCCAAAGCAACCACTTGAATTAGTTGCTTTCCAAGTTAAGATTATAATATGCTGAATTTAATAGCATTCTGTATGAACTTAGATTCTTTTACATTTTATCCAGAGAGTAAAATTTATTGTTTCCTGTTATTTCTTTTTCTTGTCTTGAGCCAATTTCCGATCCTTGATGCATTCTCCCCTAACCCATAATCATGTTACTAGGATTTGCTTCAGTTTTTGATGTTAAACATTCTAGTGGTGCTTGGAAATTTAAATAGCTTAGACTGGAAAGATTTTGTTTATTCTTTTAAGCCATGAATATTTTCCTACTCAATGCGAGTTTTATTTAAATGACTGACAATTCCACTTTTAATTTATCCCTGGACTTTAAAGTAAAAAAAAAAATTGGAAGATGTTCATAAAAGGTTTTATAGCTATCAAACCTTTCCAGAAAAAAGTTTGTGTTTTCTAACTTTTTATTTAAATATAATTTTAATAAACATACGTAGGATGTGAATAGGAGAGAAATAATGACTCTCTTTCCACATCAAAAAACATAAAATTACCAGCAGGACAAAGGCCTGATAACATGAAGGAGTGCTCAATTTCTGTCCTGTTGCTCTGTAAGTACAGTGTGGTTTGATTTGAAATTCATATAATACAATAAAATATATGTGTTTTTCTGTCCCCGGATTCTTCCTTATGGCCTAAAAAATTCATACATGTCATGAGTAGCAATTTTTCACTCTCTATCTGCTACGGTTTTTGTTGCTCTGGAGAGCTCGCAGTTTATCTATCCGTTTTACTATTGGCGGGAGTTGGGCTTGCTTCCAGTCTTGGGCGACTGAATAATGCTGTTATAAAAATCCTTCTGTATGATCCTTGAGATATCTATGCAAGGATTTCCAATGGGAATTATCTTCACAGCAAAATTGCAATGTTATAGGGTATGTACATATTGAGAATTTTGAAATACTGCCTGTTAAATTTCCAAATTCTTTTTAGTTGTTTAATTGTTAACCAACAGTTTATAAGAATTCCAGTAACTGCATTCCCTTGTTTATTGTGGGGTACTGAGAGTTTTTTAATTTTAGCACTTCAGTGGGTATGCAGTGGTATCTTGCTGAAGTCGTTACCTGATTTTCTTGATGACGAATGTTCTTATGTACTTTATCATGTTTCTTGGATGTGATAGCCAGTCTACACTATTAATCTGAATGGATTTGAGTCCCATTGGATACATATATCTGGGTTATGTCTGTGACATTGTTATCTGATCACGGAATGCTCACTCTGAATTCGGGTAGCACCATGCTATGGTCTAGGTTCTCAGGCTGATGAGAAAGTGAGCTGAATAGCATCAATTCTCTCTCTCTCTCTCTCTCTCTCTCTCTCTCTCTCTCTCTCTCTCTCCTTCCTAACTATGCATTATGGAATCAGTGTCATCAACTACTTCAAGCTCCTCACAGGACATATTCTATGCCATGGTATACAATCACTCCTCAAAGCATAAGCGAAAATAATTCTTTCCTTCCTTCCTTCCTTCCTTCCTTCCTTCCTTCCTTCCTTCCTTCCTTCCTTCCTTCCTTCCTTCCTTCCTTCCTTCCTTCCTTCTTTCCTTTAAGTTGTGTTTGTTAGGTATTTTATACTTTTATTTTTCTTTTTTCAATGTCATTCCTTTGTTTTCTTTGTCCATCCAGCATTTTGGTTATTCTATGATACAATGAGTCTCTTTTCTGGTCCTGTCTATTGGGTGGTCTGCATGCCTTTAAGACCACACTAGGCTTCTTTCTCTTTAGATTTATTTTTTTTAGTATTATTTTGTTCAAAATATTTTCTGTGCCTTTCATTTGTTTTTTTCTCCTTCTTCTATACCTATTTCATAGATTTGTTCTTTTTTAGTGTATCACAATTCCTGCATGCTCTGCTCCTGGTTTTTAGATTTAACATTTTCTTTAACTGATTAATCTACCTTATCTTCAAGACCTGATATTCTCTCTTCACTTTATTCAATCTATTGATGAGGTTTTTGAGTTTTTTCCCTGGGTTTTTTACTTCAAGTTTTGTTTTGGTTTGGCTTTTCTTCAGATAATCTAACTCTTCATTACACTCCATTTGCATATCTTGAATTCTTTTCATTATTTTATTAAACTGTTTTTTTTGTGTTCATAGTATTCATTGGGGGCATTTATTAATATTTTCACTGAGTTACTTGAACACATTCGTAATTGATGCTGTGAAATCCTTTTCTTATACACCAGCTAGTGTCTTTTCCCAGAGAACACTATAGATGGCATGGCAATTTCTGGAGGAGATATATTGTCCTGATTATCTATGATTTTCATGTCCTTGGTGGGACCTAGAGATACGATGTTAGGATGCTGTTGGTATTTCTTTATATAGGGATCTGATACCCTTCCTTGTTGAGTAGATGTTATATCTTTGTTGTTGCCTCAATTCGTCAGGTACTGAACTAGCAAAATGGTGTTCATTCTGTAAGCCTTAATTCTGACCTTCAGAAGTCTGGGTCGGGGCGTTCCAGATTCTACATGTGGTCCTTGTTTGGCAAGGAGTAGGGTCATCATGAGAGGAGGCAGTGTTCCATACGGGTAGAGGACAGGATGAACATTATCCTTGAGTGGAGATGAGTAGGGTGGAGACGAGACTAGATGTCCTTGTCTGGAGTCAATGAAACAGGATACCATGGTTTCCTTTGTCATCTTGGTAAGTGGAGTGGATGAGTGGCAGAGTGTCCTTATCTGAGGTGCGAGGTCAGAGGACCCTATACTATCTTGAAGTGTCAGGATGAATGAGGTGGGGGATAAACAGGTAGGCAGATGGATTCTGTGGTTCATACCTGGGCTTCTGGATTGCAGAACATGCGTACAGGCACACATTTTATTATTTTACTTCTGTAGTAACATATAGTGATGATATAAACTTATATCAGAATTATAATTTAATACATATCAAGGAATCATGGAAATAAAATGCTATGCACACAGATACTAGCACAGACAAATTTATAGGTTTCTTACTATTTAATTGGGCTGATTATTTTTTTCTTCAGTAATACCACGCTGCCTTAATCATTATAACCTTTTTCTGTCTTAAAATTTGGGGTGATATTCACATAATATCAATTAACAATTATGAAGAATCTCATTCAGTATTATTAAGTAGTTTTAGTTTGCTTTATATTGTTGTGGTGAAACCAAAAGCAACATAGGGAGAAAAGGATTAATTTAAGTTTACTGTTTATAACCAGTCTAGAGAGATGCTAAGGGAGTAGCTAAATTCAGAAACTTGGAGACAGGAACTAAAGCAAAGACCACGGAGGAATACTGCTTACTAGCTTGCTCAAACTTTTTCTTTTTTTTTTTACACAGCCCAGGACAACCTGCATAGGAGTAGAACCACCCATGGTTTATATTGTTTATATGGACTCTCCCATATAAATAATCAATCAACAATGTGGCCAATATGATTGAGGCAATTTTCTTAGTTGATGTTTCTTCTTCTCGGATGATCTAGTTTATGTCAAGGTGATAAAAACAAACAACCAAACAATAAACAAATACCACCAACCAAAACCAGAGTTGTGTTCTTATCAACTTGACACATAAATACATCACTATAAAGCCAATAACCCTTCATTTCTGAATTAGCCCTATGATCTCATGGTAATATCAGTCTCAGAATATAAAACATAGTACATACTTCTTATTCTAAGTGATACAAACCAGGACACAGTCACAACTGAATGAACCCAAAACTCAGCAGTGTAAAAACGTTCAGTACTTAATGTCTGCGACTCACTCATGATCTTCTTCTGGGCTTAAAGAGCCTGAACAAAACCACTTTTCTGACTCTGCCTTCCACAGCATATACCTATAGGCTCAGGCTGGCTCCATTCCATAGTGGAGCTGCTATTATATTTGTTGGCTCAACCATAGACCTGACATCTGTAGTTCATTGGGGTCTACACAGGCTGCACCTTCACCAATGGCCTTGTAGCCTCTCTTCAGGGACTCTGAACCTGCCACACAGTACTAAGCCCAAATCTTTCTCCAAGATCCTCTTAATCCTGGGATAAACACTCAAACTGAGGCTACATCCTCACCTATGTCATCTCCTGGTATCTCACAGTGATCAAGAAGCAGTTGTTCTCTATGGCCCCTTTATGTCTCCAAACTGGGTACCACCTGAGAGGCTCTTACATATTACTAAGGGCAGCTGCCAGCTTCTGTGCACTGACCCTGAGTAAATATTCTCAGAAGATAAATATTTCTAACAATATTGGTTCCTTATGCATCATAGTTGACTTTTCATCCCCAGCTAGGCAGCACTGACTGCCCTAGTAAGGTAAAGACTTCATTTTAGTGGTATTGGTCTCTTACTAATCACAGTTGACAATTCAATTCTAGCTAACCAGAAACTATAGATTCTTAACTAAAATTATCACATAAATAGGCCTGATTGGACCCTTGAGGAAGCCTCAAATTTCTCACTGAAGCTTCACAAGCTTAATTTCCCTTTTCTGCATTACTCTCAGAATTTTCTGACAGGTTTCCACAAAATAGCTCATTATGCTTTTAGCTTTCAAAATCTTTTCATGCCCAAAGTTCAAAACTCCTTCCACAATTCTGCTCCCCCTGCCAAAGTATGGTTGTATCTGTAATACCCCACTCCTGATACCAATTTGTATTTTAGTTTGCTTTGTATTGCTGTGATAAAGCATGGCTTTTCTTCATTGGTAGCACGTATTTGTCAAGCAACTTCTAGTACTATAAAGTCTGCCAGTAGAGATGAAGTCTCCAGGTCAGCAAAAACTTGATTTCCTATGTTTTATGACTTGTGAATATGCTGTCTTTATCAATAGGCTCAAAACAGCAACTGTTTGTAGTGTTTGGGAGTCTTTGGGACCCTACTGGTCAACAACTTCAAGAGGTGGAGTTGGAAACAACCATTCTGTGTGAGATAACTCTGGCTCAGAAAAGCTAGTACTGCATTTTTCTCTCATTTTTGGATTCTACATTTTAATATTGAGATATGTGTGTCTTATTTGGAAAATCCACATGGTCTAGGAAACTGATAAGTAGGGACATGAGTTAGAAGTGGAGCTAGAACACAATAGTATAAAGAGGGAATGGAAAACAATGATTTTGCAGAGTTAAGGGGTGTGGGATGGGAAGGCCGGGAAAAGAAGAACTGGGAGGGATAACTATCACTAAGGCTCCCTGAAAAAGACACGGGAACCTATTTCTATGGAAGCTTCTTAAAACACACAGACACACACAATATGTTTAAATTGAGTTACCTATTAATGGAGTAACAATGCCTCTACTTGGTACTTTTAATTCATCTTTTAATATTTATGTGTTTTTATTTTATGTGTATGTCTTCTTATACTATGTACATGCTTGATTAGGCAGAAGACAGCATTGGATTTCCCGGAACTGGAGTTACAGTTGGCTGTGGGCTATCATATGTGTGCTAGGAAATCAACCTGGATCTTTTGTAACATAAATAACCACTCTTAGCCCTGAACCAATTATATAACACCCCCTCCCTTTATCTTTTGAGAGTGTCACTCTCTGCCCTGGATCTCACCTCAGAGGTTAGTCCAGCTGCTACTGTTCCCCAGACATTGGCTTGTGTCTGCTTTCCCAGTGCTGGGATTACAAGCCCTTGCCAGCATTCCTGACATTTTTACATGAGTTCTGGTGATCAAACCTAGTTTTTCATTCTTTCAAGGGAGGTCCTCCATAAGCTGAACCATTTCTCTGGTCTTGATTATATAAAGTTTGATGTGATTCTCTATCTCAAGATATTTTGTTCTCTAAGAAAATAGGAAGTGCTCTGCTCGATACTACATGCTAAGAACCAGAGTGGAAGAAGCCAGCTGGCATGAATCTTGTATGAGAAAGATACTTGGTTGGAAGCTTATACGTTACACAGAAATATTTATACAAGACATGTTCAATTTTTGTATTCATGGTGGCAGGCAATTGATTTCTTGGCTAATGTCAAATTCATGTTTTAGAATTAGAAGCTAAACATTTGGCATTTGAAAAGCATGGTAAAAATGCAGCATATAGATGAACCTATTTAAAACAGAACTGAGGACTGAGGACACTGTGTGAAATACTAAGACATCTGTGCTAGAGAGCCCCACAGCTGTGCTCTGGCGTCAATGTTTGTCCACCACTCGTGCACTTCTGTAGAAGACTTATTTAAAGGAAATCATTGAAGAGTCATTACTGTGTGGAGGGCATTATATTAAGTGATTTCTTAAACTTCTTTACCAAATGTGTTTGTGTGTGTGCGGGTGCGTGTGTGTGTGTGGCATATGCATACGGGTGCATGTCAATGAGCACGCCTATATGCATGTGGATGCCAGAGGAGGTCATGTGTCATGTTCTTAGCCATCTACACAGCATGATTTTGACTACTTAATACTTTTAAATCTCAAGAACAAAAATGCTTGTTGAAGAAAGATTGAGTAATGGAAAAAATTCATCTTGTGGCCTGAGACTGTTCTGGACTTTTTGATTATCATTACTCAGTATCTTCTACCCACCTTTGCTATTTCTGTAAATCATTTGCTTGCTTATCACATATAGTCCGCCAGAGTAAGTTCTTTAATTTAATTAAATTATTTACGCTCTGGGATATATGTTTTATATTTACATATCAGAAGGAGCTGGTATCAATTAGGTGACTGCAGTGGGTGTCTTGATTTTTTTTTTCATCTTTTTCTCCAATTTTATATTTTTGAGTGGTATTTGGAAATAATGTACTAAAATCTCAAATCATCTACTTAGACTCTCCATATAATTACTTATTTACCAGGAAAATCTGTAAATAGTAAATTAGATTGAATTCCAAATATTTAAAGAAATTAAAGTAGTATTTCTTTAATTTTATCTTTTGAACAAAGATTCCATCCCTCTGACTTAGCATGACACACACTGAATTCTAAAGAATGCAGAGAATGTGCCTTTCCAGAAGAAAATACCAAAGACCACCAGACTCCTCATGGTTTTTGATTTTTATGTCAGAATTTAACAATAAAATGAAAACTTAAAGGCAGCATTTTACAACTCAGAACGTTCATTTCTTCCCACATTGCTTGGGAACTGAATAAAATAAAAGAATAAGAAAAGTACTATGAGAAACATCTGGTTAAATTTTGCTATGAGAAACATCTGGTTAAATTTGCTAACCCCTTGTGTTGTCAGCTCTTTTGCTTTCCTTATTTGAATGGATAATATTTAGTGGGATAATTGTTACCGTTCATAACTCTGATCTTTGAAAATAGAACATTGCCTTGTTTGTGGAACCTTCCTGATGTGGGGATGCCTGTTTGTCTCTAATTAACTTGCTCATTTTTGGTGAACATTGTTTACCCCAGGAGAAGTGGTGTGTTTCACAGACAGATTTCTCTTTTTTTGGCTTTCAATGACTCAAACTCAACTTACTCATTCTAGCATGATGTGTCTGTTGACTACAGAACTCTTGTACAGTAACACACTCTTTCGACCTTCAAGAAAGGATTCTGAAGAAATATGAAAGAATTGTTAAAAACCAACAAACAAGCACACACATACAACAAAACCCCTCAGGCTTTGGTTGTATCAATGTGTACTCCCTCTTGCAGGAATTACATTACACATTAGTGATATTAAGATATATCTTTATGTTGAAGGGGATTTGAATGTTTTATTTCATTACAGACAGTTTACATCATAAAATGTGGTGCAGAAAAATTAAATTTTGTCTATTAACAGTTTTTGCATATCTGCTTTGTATGAAAAAAAGTAAAATAATTAAAATAACTTACAAATTACCATTAGAATATGTGTTTTAGTGTAAATATGATTGTATATTGTTCTTTACGTAACAGATTGAAATAAGCAAAAATCTCTTTTCATTATGAAAAAGTTTAGTTGTCTGAAAAATTATAAAGAATAGTATTATGAAATTTCATTATCTATAATTAAAAGTTCTGACATCTCTTACCTTACAAATAACATGTTTTTTTATTGTAATTAGAGTTTGAGAGTTTCAGGGTTCTAGAAAGATTAGCCTAGTATGATAATAGTACTTTGCAGTCTGTATGTAAACATCAGTAATTGGTGCAGTTCCTAAACAGTTTGGGAGCATGTGGAAGCTGAGTCCCGTTTGTCTCATAAGCCCCTATCAAAATTTTTATTTCCTGGTTGGGAACAGGTTCCAATCAGTGAAGCACACCTAGACTTTAATACTCAGTCAACAATCTACTTTTATTCAAAAACACCAGATCCACTTACCCGCTGATTTTCTTTGTGCAGTTAAATGAAATAATATATTAAAGCTTTATGTTTCTTGTCTTTGTTTTAATTTATCAACCCATGAACTCAAATTTGTGCTCTGACGTATGCAATAGATCATGGTTGAACTCCTAGGACATTTTTTTTTTTTAAACTCAGAAGCCACCAATTGTTACAGGCATCTCTGTAAGGAATTTGGGATCATGCACCTCTTCCCACTCTATGCTAGAAGGCTGTCCAGTTGGATGTTATATGGGTCTTGGACAGGCAACTATGGTTGCTGTGCATCTATAATTGCAGTGGTCCTGTCATATCTAGGACACACAGTTTTGCTATGATTCTACTCAATTTCTGGCTCATGCAACATTGATGCTCCCTCTTCTGATATGATCCTTTAGCCACAGGAAGTAGGGTAATAGAAATGTGCCATTTGTGGCTAACCGCTCCAGAGTCATTCATTCTCTGCACTGTGAATGGTCGCGAGGTTCTGCATTAATTATCTACTGCATAAAGAAACTTCTCTGATGAAGTCTGGAAGCTGCCTTAAACTAGAGATCGATACATATCTGAACATGGTTTAATAGCTTTTCCATTTGGCAAAATAATTGTAGCAGGCTTACCTTTGGGGTCTCTGGGTGCCTTACATATGGGTTCTTGACCAAATTTTTGGCACTACACGTTTGTTCTTTCCTTTGGTCCAGGCTATAAGTCCGATCATCCAGTAAATGATTAATTCTGTAACACTTACGTGTTATTATTTGTAGCATCAGAAATTATAATTAGTACAGAAGTAATACCCCACTCTACACAGAGTCTTCTGCACTATATAGGTAATTCCAAATAAGCAAGATGATTTATATGAATCAATATCTAAAGCAATTTTTGAACAATAAAAAGATTTCCTTTTTTCCTCATTCAATAGCTCAAAAAATGAAGTACGGCTCTCAGTGACAATTAGAGTAGTTTTAGTTCTTGATAACTCACTGTAATAAAGGAGTGGGCGTTGGGGATGTCTCACACATCATGTTTCACTGGGCAAGATTACTGTATGGATCCAGCACTCAGTGCATTTCTCAGTTTGAATTTTATGGGTTGTTTGGGGCCTGCTAGAAAGTGAGGAAGTCACAGAGACCCATGAATTGAAAACAAGGGTCAAGAATATGGAGTGAAGATTGTATTCACTTAATTCACAAATGTGACCTGTCTGATTCTCTCAGAAAGTGAACTTCACAATTTACTTTGCAACTAATTTGCTATTCAGAAACGCTCTTAATCAAGGCATTTTATCCTTAAAATAATAACCAATACATGAAAACATAAAATTTCTATTTACCTAGGACTGCTATGTATATATCTTTATTCTTAAGGCTCATTGGAACTTACTCTTCTGTAAGTGCTTGGTCATTTGTTCTAAAGAATTGAACAATTGTCATGTTTAGAAGAATCACCATGCTTGCTAAACACTGTAAATTTTAATTTTGGTTTTGTGTTTAATTGAGTACATACACTTCTTTCCCCCAAGTTAATAAAAGACAAATCTATTTTTTCTCTTAATTAATGATTCTATTGAGTTCAGAATGATTATATTTAAGGACAGAAGACAAATTACATCACTATTTCTGTTTGTTTTACAGTTTTGTTTCCAAGGAAAGGATGCTTATTCACTCACGTAGAATATGCCAAAAGGGAAGGGCAGTTCAATTTATAACAAACTGGTAATATGGGCTGTTCTTGGATGGAAGGCTGATAAGTAAATGAAGATAAATTTGTATGGCACTTACAAACACTCTGTAATCTAGATTTTACAGGTGGTTATATTTAACTCTGGTTTAACTCTTTGCAGATGATAGTGCAGTCATTTTATGAATTGAAACATAAAAATTCTATTGAGCAAAGAATAGAAAAGTTGCACTATACCAATTTTGTGTGTTTTCTTTTTCTTGTTCCTTTTGTTTTCAAGAGAGAAGACATGCACCAGCTGTTTGTATATTTATCAATTTGGTATTTGTGAGTTTAATGACTTTAAGAATTATTTTAAAACACCTTTGCACAGATACAGATGAATTTGTTACTTTTACATTCATGGCTTTCTAAATATGCCATATTCTAAGAGATCAGCTAAGAGAATTGGGATCCTTGTCACTAATTCACCTAACTTGCTTCCTCTGTACCTTGCTTAAGGTGAAGATCACTGTGGTGAAAAACCATGACCAAAAGGATTTCTTTCGTTCACAGTTCCATGTAACAGCTCATAAAAGTAGCAAGGGCAGAAACTGATGTAGAGCAGGAACTGATGCGGAGACCATGGAGGAATGGTATTTACTGATCTGCTCTCCATGGCTTGCTCAGCATGCTTTCTTATAGACCCCAGGACCAACAGCCCAAAAGGTGGCACTACCCACAATGGGCTGGGCCCTTCTCCATCAATCACTAATTAAGAAAATGTCCTTCAGGCATGCTTGTAGCCTGAACTTATAAAGGCACTTTCTTTTTTAATTGTTTTTTATTGAGCTATACATTTTTCTCTGCTCCCTTCCCTTTCCCCCCATCTCCCTTTACCCTCTCTTGTGACACCCACACTCCCAGTTTATTCAGGAGTCCTTGTCTTTTACTCCTTCCTATGTAGATCCATATATGTAACTCTTGGGGTCCTCATTGTTGTCTAAGTTCTCTGGGGTTGTGGTCTGTAGACTGGTTTTTCTTTGCTTTATGTCTAAAAGCTACTTATGAGTGAGTACATATTATATTTGTCTTTCTGGGTCTGGGTTACCATACTCAATATGTTTTTTTTCTAGATTGATACATTTGTCTGAAAATTTCAAGATGTCAGTATGTTTTTACCACTGAGTAGTACTGAGGACCCCTCCTTTCAGGTGACCTACGTGCCAAGTTGACATAAAACTAGCCAGTACACTCTGTTTATAGTGTGTAGCTACATATAAACATATATATGTATATATATACATATATATATATATATATGAAATGGGTTAAATATACTAATTATTAAGAAAATATGGAGGGATTCTGAAGTCAGCCAAGAGCATGTGAGACCCTGTCTCAATTTTAAAAAGAGAAATATGAACAAATTAAATGGCTTGATAGGAAACACAAATATTTAAAATGCATTTAAATCAAAGAAAGGTTAGAAGGACTTCATGGTTTAGCAGACAGTCAGTTCTGATCTTCCTCTATTAAATGAAGTGTGTTTCTATGGAAACTGCATTTAGAAAAATAGCAACTTTTGTTAAGTATTAAAATATCCACAGAATTATTAATTTAGTAAAACAATTTACTCTTTGTGATAGAAATACTCTATTGTTTAGACTGTATTACAGATCCTAGACACAGAACACACAGCTACTAAACTGAACGGTAATGTGTTTCCCTAAATAGTAAGACATAGTTACATATATGATAAGCTTATATGTAGTATATATTTATATTATTTTTAAACCTTCAGCAACTATGTATAATTTGGTAATACCTTGTAAAATAAGATCAAGTTTGGTTGTGAGATTACACCATAGGAAATATATTTCCACAAAAATTGAAGTATAATATATAAAACAATTGTTAAGAAAATATACATATTCAACTTCAAAATATTAGACATCGCATTACTGCTTTATGCAATTGTTGTAAGAAGCTGCTTGTTTGTTCCTGGCTGCTCAGCCCTGAAATAGCCACACAGAAACTGTATTAACTAAATCATCACCTTGGTCTATTAGCTCTAGCTCCTTATTGGCTAACTCTTACATCTTAATTTAACCCATTTCTATTAACCTGTGTATAGCAGCATGTCTCCAGCTTACTGGCAAGGTTCAGGCTCATCTGCTCCTGGCAGTGGCTACATAATGTCTCCCAACTCCACCTTCTTTCTCCTAGACTTCAGTTTAGTTTTCCCCACCCAGCTCTACTCTACCCTATCACAGGCCAAGGTAGTTTCTTTATTCATTAACCAATAAAAGCAACACATATATAGAAGAACTTCCCACACCATTTCCCCTTTTCTGTTTAAATAAAAAGGAAAGTTTTGACTTTAACATAGTAAAATTATATATAGCAAAACAGGTATCAAGCAAGGATTACAGTTACAATATTTATATCTACCTTATATTTTATCATAACCAAAGAAAATAATGATAATAACTATCTATTTCCAACTCCATCAAAGACTCCAGAAGGATACAATATTACCTAAGTAAACAGGAAGTGCATTATAAGCATCTTTCAAAAACTCTACAATTGGCAGAGACATCTCGCTGCCTGGATAGTCACCCAAAGTTCTTCTGTATTGTTGCAAGTACCTATCTTCAGCCTATAGGCCCATAGTATCTAGCAGACTTTTCCACGAAGCAGGAAATTTCAAAGACATTTCCACCTATATTGGCAGTTTGTCAGTCACTTTCTTCTATGTCCTACAGAATGTCTGGCAGTCTCTTTCATGAAGCAGGATCTCTAAAGGACTGTTTTACCTTTAGGCAAGTTCAGTAGTCATTTCTCTGTGGGTCCTGCATGTTCAGTTCATCAAGCAGTTCAGGCAAGAATGGTTTCTTGCCCAAATGGCTAACAAACTCTTTAAGAAGCCTCTGTGATGCCCAATTTCCTCTTGAAGTAAATGGTGCTGCCAGGGGCAGATGTGTCTCATTGTCGTGAAAAGTTCTAAGTTCTTAGACATTTTAAATGCCATGATCTAAAGGTCTCTGAAAGATTTGAAGAATATATTTCTCTATATATCTAGAAAACCTAACTAACATGACTACAAGCTTGACTATTGTGGATGACTTATCTATTAACCTGTATTTCTTAATTATATATTACATTTTCTGACCAGAAGCACCCTTTTTTAGAATGCTAAATGTGCATGGCTAGGGTCAACATGACCCTGCCTGCTTGCTCCAACCAGTCGAACATGACAGAAGCATGTTCGCTGCTTCTGAGAGCCATGCACATTGCCCCACATTGCCCATTTCTAGGCACACAAAAGATCTATGTTGTCAATAATCAAGTTGTAGCACTCTGCTCACAAACCCCATTTAAATGCTCCGCCTCCTGAAAAAGCCAGAATTCATGCTGGCAGCATGGTTCAGAAAGCTACATTTTTAAAACTGCGTGTCTTTTTTCCTACTACCACTGAATCAGGAAGACCTCTCTCGAAGCTGTGGCCAGCAAACAGAGCCCATTTGAAAAAATTGCAGCTAACCTTTGATTTTTAGTGTCTAGAATTTATTTCCAATTCCTCTCAGGTTTTATGTGGATTAATCTAGCACACATTGGAACACCAATCTGTTGTAGGAGGCTGCTTGCCTCGTTTCTGGCTGCTCAGACCATGAAATAATCACTCAGAAACTACGTTATTTAAGTCACTGTTTGGCCAATCACTTAAGTGTTCTGCTAGTTAGCTCTTATATCTACAATATGCAATTAAGTAGTACAAATTTAGACTTCCATTTAGTCAAATATTACCTGTGATATTGTAAGTCAGTGTGACCCATTAAATTTATTAAAAAAATACCTGATAACTGTTCATTGGATTTCAGCATCTTGTGTAATACTTAATATAACAAGTAATCCCCTTACTGACAGCATACCTTATGCCTTTGAGGGCCTGATCAAGGCCACACAGGGCTGGGAAACTCTCTTACTTGTTATGATGGCTATGTACAAACTCATTGGTTTGGACTTTGGACTGGGGCTCCATTTTGATAACCCCTTGGTAAAATGAATATATTGTGGGCCAAAGTGCTTTTAATTTACTCAATAACCTAGACAGTTTCCACTGAATGTGTGTCATCTCTGCATTATTGTAAAGTAAACAAACAAACATGAACTATGAGGTGTTGTGGAATACCCCTTTATGGTGTGTAAAGATATGTCCCTGGGATTGGTTTAATAAAAAAGCTAAATGGTCAATATCTAGGCAGGAGGTATAGGAGAGACTTCTGGACAGAGAGCTCTGGGAAGAAGGCAGAGTTGTCAGCCAGATGGAAAGGAAGCAGGATAGGGAATACAGAGTAAAGGAAAACAAGCCAAATTAAAAAAAAAATAGATTGAAAGGTATGGGTTAATTTAAGTTATAAGAACTAGTTAGGAACAAGTCTAAGCTAAGGCCAAGACCTCATAATTAATAATATGTCTCCATATCACGTTTTGTGAGCTGGCAGCCTAAAGAAAGAACCTGCGACAATGTGGGAGAGCAGTATTTACTCATTTTGCTTTGCTTTTAGAAGATAAATTCTTGCTCCTCAAAGAACCATAAGGAGAGGCTTGCCAGAGAAAAGTTCAAGCATCCTTCCTTCCTTGAGTCTTTGAACGTTTAGGGAGATGTTTCAGCCTGTGGTGGTGCACAACCTTTGAGATGTAAGAGGCAAATGTATTTTTCAGCCTCTGTATCTACTTTCTACCATCTCCATTTTTCTAAATTGCTACTGCTAATAATTAACATTTTTTGGATAGGAAGAGCTATTCCAAATCCATGAAGTATTAGCCCACTTTGAACAGGACTGACATCCTGGAGTGGACTTGACGAAGATTTTCAGTTAAAAGAAAAAAACAAACCTTAACCTTGGGGTTTGAACAAAGTGAAAGCTAGTAAGCAATGCAAAGAAGATGGCCTTGGGTCGGATCCGCAGCATTATTCCTTGCTGCAGTAGTTCACAGAGGAGCACATCACTTAGCAAGATGTCATGCCAAGCAACAAAGAAAAGATTTATCAAAGGTGAATCACTTAGCTTCAAGAAACCTACATTGAGGCTGGTATGGTGGCACCCATGTACAATTCCATAATTCAGCAGGACAAGGCAGGAGGATTAGTGCCTGAAATCAACATGGGCTTTATAGTGAGACCCTGTCACAAGAAAATAAAAGAAAAGAAAGGAAGGAAGGAAAGAGAAAGAAAGGAAGCAAGAAATAAAAAAGGAAGGAAGGAAGGAAAAAGGAAGGAAGGAAGGAAGGAAGGAGGAAGGAAGGAAGGAAGGAAGGAAGGAAAGAAAGAAAGAAAGAAAGAAAGAAAGAAAGAAAGAAAGAAAGAAAGAAAGAAAGAAAGAAAGAAGCTCACGTATTAAAGATTTTGCGCTACTGAACGAGCTATTAGGTCTGGGACAGGTTAATGCAAACAACTCAATGAAAGCACATCTTAGAAGGGTCTGTCTCATGCTTCCTCCCTCCTCCCATCTGACATGAGGCTAGTCACTGGCTCCACTGCATCTTCCTTGACACAAAGCTCTGCCCTACATAGCCTCTGCATCAGCTCCTGTCTCTTGATTCCTGTGCTGTTTAAGTTCTTGGTCTGAATTTCTTCAATGATGAACAGTGATAAGGTAGTATAAGCCAAATAAACCCTTTCCTCCCCAACTTGTTTTCAAGTCATGGTGTTTCACCATAGCCATAGTAACCCTAACTAAGATCAAATGTTTGACTAGTTTCATAATTAGACTGTAGCATCCAGGGGGAAGTAACTAAAGAGAGAGACTGGGACAATAGTGCTGCTTCTCCAGGCAGGAGTGACAGTGTCTGCCAGGGCACAAGGCAAGAGGACCACAGCATGTGCTTGGTTCTGGCAAGAGAGATTGGGAAGCATCCTCATCACTACAGAAGTGGGCAGAAAAAAGTATTGAAACTCTAGGAAATGGAGGAGAGACTCAGTGAAACAGTCCTTGCCTGGTACACACATCACTTAGAGTTCAATCCTCAGTACCAATGAATAAAACATGAATAAATTAGCCATAGTAAATTTCAGGCATCCTACCTTGAATTGTGACTTAATAGTTTAAGGGTGATGTGAGCATTGGAAAGTTAATCATGACACTTGATGCTCTAAATATTAACTTTTGGGTACCAAGAAGTTGGCATAGCCTGCTCACCTCAGGAACAACATATCCACTTCAATATCCCAAGAATATTCACTGAAATGCTCTGGCTATCAGAATAATGCTAATTTCTAGTCTGGTCACCAAAGAGCTAAATTTAAAAAGTATGTTCCAGCTACAAATATATTTAGGTGTGGCCTTTTTTTGTTTCATTGTTTCACAGAAATGAACTGAAAGTCAAGAATCATTAACGCCAGCAGAGAACAAATTCTAACAAATATAATTTATAAAGGATATGTGAGAAGATTTTAAAATAAAAAAGTGTTCCCAGGAAAACAGCAGCTATTATAGCAATAAATGATATGCAAAAAGACCCAATTGTTAGAGTGAACTATAAAAAGTGTATAAATGTGATTGTTACAATTAGAAATTGACTACATAGTAAGAAAATAAGTATAACTGAGTGTGGTGGCACACTCCTTTTATCCCAGGGCACAGAAGGCAGAAGCAGGTGGACCTCTGAAAGTTTAAGGTCAAGCTGCTACCTAGGGAGTTCCAGGCTGGGTTGGTATGTCTCTGTCCCTCATGATGTTGAAAAGTCTGAGAAAGATATTTAGAGATGTGGAGAGCAGATCTACACATTCCAGTGTTTACCCTCTAAAAAAGGTTCAAAAAGAAAAGAAGAATTACAATAAAAGAAATTTTTCAAAAAAAAATGTGAAGAAAAATACATCCCATGATGTGAAAAAATATGTACCTTGAATTGACAAGTGCCTACGTGGTAGCTAGAAGAATTAACAAGGCTCACACATGTGTACTAATGAAGTTTCCAAATTCCAAATATATGTAGAGAATTCTGGACAGGTGTGGTGGCACACCCCAGTGGTCCCAGTGTTCAGCAGGCTCCATGAAAGTGATCAGAACACAGCAGCTAGCATAGGCCTCATGCTATGTGACAGAAGCGAGCCACTATAGCATGACTAAAATAGAACCAAAAACCCAGTAAAAATCCTACAATATATGTAGGATATATATATCCTACATATATATATGTATGTATGTGAATGTCTGTGTGTGTGTGGGTTGGGGGTGCGAGAAGACAGTGATTGATCTCCTATGGTTTTTGGCAGGCAGAAATTGCTCAGTGTCGGTGCCAGGAGCTGAATTCAAGTCTTCAGCAAGAGCAGTAAGATTTCTTAATTGCTGAGTCATGTTTCTAGCATATTAAATTAATTAATATAAAGATCTAGAATTTTAGAGAAATGATTTTAAAGATGAAATTTTACTTTTAGGCAAAATTCAGATGATTGCAAAATATATTGTCTTAAAAGAGAAGGAACTATATACGCTGAAAAAGCTCATGCACAGAGAACGTAAAATTAGTCGATCTTTTATGCTTCAATATTTACTTTAAATTATAAGTCCTTTAAGGGATTAAGGAAGTTGAGAAATTTAGAATTATGTCAGTTATTCTGAACACATTTCCTCGTGCTGTAACTTCATTCCTGGTTAATATCTGTTTGTTGAATTCTAAAAATTGATTAATACATCTTATCTATTGATAACCCCACTGACCTTTTAGTTTCTCTACTGTTAGACAGGATTTCCGTTTAAAAATCAATTTTCTGTGTAAACATATGTTCTCAAGATTGAAGTCCATTATCACGACCTTAAACTTAAAATCAATACTTCTTTAGTCAGCATGCCTACATCTAACTCTATCCTGTCTGTGATTGTCGTCTAGCTATGACCAACTGGTCACCTGTCCTATGTCTTCAGGTCTCTGGTGTTAGCATTTCTCTCTCAGATGATGACTGTACTCTTGCAAGATACAGCTACCGGCACTTGCTGTGTTGATGTTTTGAGTTTGGTAATTATTTCCTGTAATAAAGATGATATCTTCTCCTGTGTATGAGGGATTTTACAATACAAAAGCCCACCCAAAGAGTATGACTGAATATTTCTCTATTACTGAGCATTGTGGTGCCCTTTTCTAGCAAAGCTACAAAGACACACTGACAGGCTGAGCTGGCTTCCGTTAGCCTGTTTTCCAGAACTGAATGTCCATTTTTATAAACCATATATAGAAGTTTCATCTATATTATGAGACTTCCCTTTGTTGTTATGTGAGCTGGAGGAAATATACCAGGTCCTGCAAGTAAATATAATTGAGATCAAGCGCCATCTGTTTTTCATTTCTCTCTGTTGACAATGGGGAAAAGTCTTTTGCAGATGATGCTTTATGAGGTTGTTATGGAAAGTTTGACAAGGACTGCATTAAAAGTGCTCCCTCCACAGAAGATGTTTTCTCTGGAGAAAGTGAAGATGTTAACACCACTGCCCTATAGAGGCCTTTAGAGCTACAGCCTTTTGATGAAGGTTTAATTTCATCTTCACTGTTTGGAGGAAGAACACGAGTTTATGGGATCGAGAAGTAGAGACAGCACAGGGTTATCTATGTATTTGGAATTCTTCATAAAATTGCATTTCATAATGTGATAAAGATCTTGCTGCCTCATTTTTATAGTAATATAAAAGCAAGTGTTGGGCTGGGCCAGCTCAGTAGAGGAGCACCTGCCTAGGAATGCAAGGTTCTGGGTTCCATCCTCAGCCTGTGCATAAGTCACACACACACACACACACACACACACACAGAGCAAACAAGCAAGCAAGCAAACGCGTGTGTGTGCACGCACGAGAGAGAGGTGTTTAACTTCAAAATATATTTAATATGTGACCTAGTTAAATTTTATGAGTATTGAACTCATGAATTATATTTGATTTTATTTTCATGATTTAGAAAGCACTAATATAAAACAGATTTATAAACACTCATTATATATTTGACATAACTCTCCTGAGACAAATGTAAAAATCATATTGTGTACACAAGCATTTATTTGTTTATTAAAAATTTCCACCTCCTCCCTGCCTCCCTTTTTCCTCCCCCTCCCCACCTCCCCCTCCCTCTCTAGCCTTAAGAGCAGTCAAGGTTCCCTTCCCGTGGGAAGTCCAAAGCAATTATTTCATCACCAAAAATCATATGAATGCTAATACCTCATGCCCAGAAAGATTAAGAATTATAAAAGTAGTTTCCTGGGGTTCTAAAACAGCAATGGAATATTTGCTTAGTTGTCAGAGAAATTAAGCCTGGAAAGTACATTCAGTTTTACCATTCCCAGGAAACAGTGCTTCCTCCGCTTTATAATTTGCAGAAAAGGATCAGACACAAGTAGTGATAGGCCTCCAATCTGCTGTTACTCTTAGTATTTTATATTATTTCTGTGCTATATTAATTTCTAGTCAACATTCATTAACAATGTTAGCATTCTATATCACACAAACATGTATATCAAAAGATGTGTCTATGTGAGTATTATAGGGAAACATTACCATGAGAAAGAAGATATACTGTTATCATCCTTTTTATGGTTTTAGAAGGTTTATTAGATTTCACAATAGTAATGTAAACCTTCACTGATGTTGAGCTGCTGGAGGACTTTATAAATTATCTTATTACAACCAGACTCAGGGGGTCAAGTGCCATTGAACACAGATAGCAATCTTTATCTTTTAAAAGGAGAAACAATTGATTTTCCTTTCAAATTACTAATCATGAATGCATGTTAATTTTTCCTCATAGGCTGGCTGGTGTTTTTTCCCTATAGTCTGTTTTTTGACTGAAAGTCAGTAATTTCTATTGTAACAGGGTTTGTGTCTTTATACCCCGTGGAAATTACTAAGTCTCTATTCTGTTTGTTAATCTACCACACCCTTTCCTTGTGTCTCATCCCCATTCACACAAGCACTATTCCTACCACTTAATATGAACATCAGTTTCCAATGTGCTTCCCTGCACACCATATGGACATGTATGCATCTATACAGGGAGTTGGAAAAGTTTTATCATTTTTGCTCTTCTCCCAATAAACTTATGAATGCATCCATTTTTTTTTAAATACAGGAAAACAGAAGAAACAGAAGTACAGGTTGCTTGCTAATGTAAGAGGATAACCCTGGAGGTTGATCACATTTCCTGCTGTGTTGTGAGTCTTGGAGTGGATCCCTGTGAAACAAAGGCTGTAGATAAGGGCTTGCTCAACACTGTGAAGGATTCTGATCTTGAGATTCCCTAGAGAAAGCACCGTGGCCTGCAATGGAAAGCATTGCTTATGGGCACATTACTTCTTTCACTGAGCTTGCCCTGTGGAGCCTGAGGCTCTGCAGTTACATGCCAAGAAGCTCTAGACTAGCTGTTGCCGAGAGTAAGAAGTACTTTTCCTCTCAAACCACAGCAAGCAAATACTTGCCAGTAAGGTACAATATTACATCCTTCAGAGCTTTTGACATTAGTGATGAAGACGTCATGTTGAGAAAGGTGTTCGGTTTGGAAGAGGAATGACAGAATTCGTATCAGTTGACTGTTGATACTGAAGAAAACCATACCAGATTAGTAAGGAATTCAGGGTCAACTAGGAGTGAACATCCATCTAATTCCCTGTGTGCTAATAAAGAGGAAACAGACAGGGTGAGTGGAAACCAGATAACATTCTGGTTGTTGGCCATTGCAACCCAGGTGGGTGGGAGTACTTCCGTACCAAATTGGTAGTTCATTTCGGTTCTGCCCTATTTTATAAATAAGCATAAATGTTATTCCTCAATCCCTGGGAACTCGCTGACCATGATGACCAGAGAAACAGTTAGGCTGACGGCAGTATCCTCCTTTCCTTAAATCCAGTCTGCTGGTCTACCATTTAGTTCTGTAGCAGACCACCTGCTGTGGTCTCCCCTTGCTTTCTGCCCATCCTGATCATTCAAGTTTTCTCCTCTCCACTCATTTCATTGTTCCAGCTCTTACCCCCCGCAGGTGTTCTCAGGGAACCTGCTAGCTAGCCTAGCTGCCAAAAGAATCAAGTAGGCTAGTGAGTGAGACACATAGACATAATTAAGATTTTCACTCTTCATCCTGTCCTCCAAGTCTATCCCCATTCTCACCTGGGACTGTGTAACAGACTACCCGCTATGATCTCTCCTTACTCTCTGCTCCTATCCACAGGGGATCAACCTGATTCTGGTGGAAGAACCTGCTTTCCTTCTTCACCAACCCCCTTCTAATCTATCCCCATTCCCGCATGTCAGTTCCCAATACTTAGAAACACATTGTACCCAGAACCCCCATTGGTCACACCTGGAAAGATCACAGAAGCATTCCCCTAACAGGTACTTCACAGCCACCACAGCATCCTAAGAACCAGAGAGAACAAGAGAAGCTAAGGAACAATACACCCACCCAACAAAGACAATCTCAGTAACTAGAACTTCTATCAGCAACAAGAGTCACATAAAAAGATGAAAAGATCTGCCACGCTTATGGGCAGTAGGATTAAAATAGTAAAACTGGCTATCCTACCCAAAGCAGTCTTCAATGTAATCCCTGTCAAAAATTTCCAGTCAGAAAGGCTAAGATCAATAAAAAAACCAACAGCTCATACTTGCAAGGATATTAAGTAAGGGAAATACTCATTCATCACTGATAGGGGTGTAAACTTGTACAGTCTCTATGGAAATCAGTGTGGCAGTTCCTCAGGAAGACCAGAGTCAATCTATTTGAAGGTCCAGCTCTTGGACATATACCTAAAGGTTGCTTCACCCTACCACAGAAACACTTGCTTAATTATGTTCACTGTTGACTTACTCAAAACAGTCAGAAATTAGAAACAACCTAGATGTTCCTTAATAGAAGAATGGGAAAAAATGTGGTACATTTTACTTAATGAAATATTACTTAGCCATCAGAAACAAACACAAAGCAAAATTGATGCATAACTTTAATCCCAGCACTTGGGAGGCAGAGGCAGACAGATCTCTGTGAATTTGAGACCAGACTGGTCTACAGAGTGAGTTTCGGGATAGACAGTGTGGAAGTCAGGGGCTTGCATTGGTGGGTGTCTTTCTACCTCAATATTTGTGAGATATGATCATTGATAGAACATATATCTCATTGTCTTGGCTATACTACATGGCAAGCAAACTCCAGGGATCTGCCTGTTTTCTCCCTCTCCACACTGAGATTATAGATGTGTAATGTCATACCCATTATGTGGGTGGAAGAGGAGAGCTTACATCAGGAAGCAAATATGGCAAGAAATCTGTGTCAAGATATGCACTTCAAAGTCATGTCCTTGGTGACCTATTTCCTCAACTAAGGCATTGCATAATAACAGCCCACCTGGCTATGAACTCATCACTGTCTTAATCCTTTTAAAACATTTGATGCCTTTATGATCCAATCATCTTTTGATACCACCACCTCCTAGGGACAAAGCCTTTAACACAGGAATCTTAAGAGATCGTTTCACATTCAAATCATAAGAGGCACAATGAACTTTTGTTGTTTTAAACTATTCAGTGATCACTTGTTACAGCAGTCTTAGAAAATGAATGGGTTAGAGAACTGATGTAGGAAGTCCTCCTGTATATGTGTTGCTTTTATTGGTTAATGAATGAAGAAACTGCTTTGAGCCTTTAGCAGGGCAGAACAGAGTTTGGCAGGGAAAACTAAACTGAATGCTGAGAGACGCCATTTAGCTGCCGCTGGTAAGCCAGAGCCGTGAGGCAATACAGAGAATAATAAAAGTGGGTTAAATTAATATGTAAGAGCTGGCCTATAAGAAGCTAGAGCTAATAGACCGAGCAGTGATTTAATTAATACAGCTGGGAACAAACAAGAGGCCTCCTTCTGCAGAGAATAATCATGACAAAGACATAGATTCTAAAGAGCAGAATTAAAACTTTGGAATTCTAAACTGGACTCTTTTTTTTTTTGGATATCAAGCTTCTTCCTTTTTCTAATTTCAACCACAGGTGATCTCCTTTATGGACATTCTAGGTGCCACTTGGTCCAAAAGGTAGTCTAGTGAATTTCAGTTGATTAATGGTCCAGTCATCTAGGTTCTCTGAGTGGGGTGGCCTTTATCTTAAAAATAATAAGCACTCAGTTGAATATACCAGCAGCCCGGGTTCTGCAGAGACTTTGAAGACAAAAGCCCAAGTAGAACACAGCAAACCTTTATAAGTTTGACAAAGATCCTCTTACCCCTGTTATAACAGATTTTTACAGATGACAGCTCAAGATGTGATTGGGGAATGACTGAGGATGGTAGAGTCATAGCTACTGGAATGAAATGTATCCATTTTTTAAACAGTGGAGGAGGATCTTGAGCACATGGAAATTAATTTCTCAGATCCTTACGGTTCAGGAAAAAAATGAAGCTTTTCTCCCATTCAATGAGGACCTGGGAACTTTTTTTGGGGGGGGGAGTTGGGGTGGAGACAGGGTTTCTCAGTAGCTCTCCTGGAATTAGCTCTTTTAGACCAGGCGGGCCTCGAACTCACAAAGATCTGCCTGCCTCCCGAGTGCTGGGATTAAAAGTGTGGGCCACCAATGCCCGGCTGACTTGGGAACTTTTCTACTGAAGGAGAAACAGTGTGCTGTGGCATTTCCAGGCTGTCACCATTAAATTCAACACAGTGCTCGATTTATTACCTTTGGCTTGGATTTGTGACTCTATGTTAATTATCTCTCCTAACCATACTCAGGAGCCTATTGGCTCTGCGGTACCTTTTATGAAAAGCATCTGTCACTGCCCCCAGACACATACATCGTTCTATCTCTGCAGGCATGTCTCAGTTGTCTGTGGATACCCATCTGCCGCTACAGGTAACATGTCTTTGTGAAGTCACTGCCCTATCGCAATCCCTTCAGATGCACAGGCCTAACTGAACTGGGAATCTCAAAGTGCATCCACCATATATGAGGCCATAGACTCAATTAACCTGTTTTCACAATGATGTGTGGTACATTTGCCAACATCTTTTTCTCAGGGTCAGCTTGTATCTTTCTATTCATTTGTTTCCTTCCTGAAAATTGAGCTTTTGTACCATTGAGGTTGTTGCATGAGACCATTAGCATTTAACAAAATCTATCTGTAGATCATGTCCTCACATGACTGTAGTTTCCTCCAAAATCACTCTACATTGTTTACTCTGGAGAGTTTCTGAGACAGACTTTGACACGTCATTTGCTGGCAATTCTTATAAATGTGAGTCATTCGGTTTGAAAAGAATGGTGAGAAATTTGTCCTTGGCTTTAGCTAAAGTCCTGGAAGGCATTAGGATCAACCTTAACTCTTGGGCTAGAATTGCTATAAAGGATAGAATGATTCTTCTAGAATAATGCACAGTCTTTAATTACTTGTTTATCCTGTTACCTGCCTTAGGCCAAATAGAGGTCGAGAGAGATAGTGAAATAGAATGAAACCTCATTTCTAAGTTAAATTGTATCTCCTCCAAATTTATATGTTAAAGCCCTAACCCACAGAATCTTGAAGCATGACTGCACTTGAAAATACATTCTTTAAATAAATGATTAAGTTAAATAAGGTCTCAAAGTGAGCCACAATTCAATATGGTTATTGTGTTTATAAAACAAAGAAATGGCATAGAGACACACACAGAAAAGGTATCATGTGAATACAGCCACCTAGAAACAAAGGAGAGAGGCTTTTGGAAGAAATGTCACTCATGGTGATGCCAGTGTCAGGCCCAATGATATGACTAAGTGTTCTCATATAAGACAGAGGTACTGAGCTTCCATCCAGAGGGCCTTCGGAGTGGTGAGTTGATTCGGGCCCGCGGTAGGGGCCCGGCGAGGAGGAGCTAGGACTTTCCCCGACCCCATAGATTCCCAGGTCAGCCTGCTCTGCTGGCTCCACCCTGCTAGCTTCCCCGCCAGCCATCCCAGCTTCCATCCAGAGGACCTTCGGAGTGGTGAGTTGATTCGGGCCCGAGGCAGGGGCCCGTCGAGGAGGAGCTAGGACTTTCCCTGACCCCATAGACTCCCAGGTCAGCCTGCAGTGCTGTTTCCACCCTGCCAGGCTTTCCCGCCTGCCATCCCAGCTTCCATCCAGGTACAAATTTCTATATTTCTCCCCTCCCACTGAGGTCATAAAATTTCCCCAGTTCAGCTGCCTTGCACACTGGGCCTGCTCTGTAGGGGCATCCCGGAAAGAGGGAGTGCCTGTGCTTCAATACCCTGCCTGGGGAAAGGTAGGCATTCTATCAGTGAACTCCCTGCCCAACAAGGGAACCTGACCTGATACCAGAAGTTCCAATAGAGAGCATTTGATCGAAGAGATGGGCAGACGCCAAGGCAAGACCTCCTCCAACAATCTGAAAAACAACATGAAAATATCAGATCCCAACGACCCTACAACAAGGATTTGAACACTCTAACCCAGATGAAGTGGAAAAAAGTGCCATTATGAAAGCAATAGAGTCCCTTAAACAGGATATAAATAACTCCCTTAAGGAACTGGTCGAGAAGTATAACAAAAAGTTTGAAGAAATGAGTATAGAAATGGATGAGAAATATAACAAAAAGTTTGAAGAAATAAGTAAATCCGTGAGTGATACCCTGAGAAACCAAGAAAAAACAATCAAACAAGTAAAGGAAACAGTCCAAGAATTGAAAACTGAAATGGAGGCAATGAAGAAAACACAAAACGAGAACCGGCTGGATATGGAAAACCTAGGTAAACGAGCGGAGACTACAGAATCAAGCATAACCAATAGAATACAAGAGATAGAAGAACGAATCTCAGATTCTGAAGATACCATAGAGAAAATAAATGCTCTGGTCAGAGAAAGCGGCAAATCCAACAAATTCTCTTCACAAAACATTCAGGAAATCTGGGACACAATAAAAAAACCAAATCTAAGAATAATAGGGATTGAAGAAGGAGAAGAACTGCAGATCAAAGGCCCAGAAAATATATTTAACAAAATTATAGAAGAAAACTTTCCCAACCTAAAGAACGATATTCCTATGAAGGTTCAAGAAGCATACAGAACACCGATTAGATTGGATCAGAAAAAAACATCCCCGCGCCATATAATAATCAAAACACAAAACATAAATATTAAAGAAAAAATTTTAAGAGCTGCAAAGGAAAAAGGTCAAGTAACTTATAAAGGTAAAACTATCAGGCTTACACCGGATTTCTCTATGGAAACCAAGAAAGCCAGAAGATCCTGGATAGAGGTACTGCAGAAACTAAGAGACCATGGATGCAAACCCAGACTAATATACCCAGCCAAGCTATTGTTCACTATCAACGGAGAAAACAAAATATTCCAGGATAAAAACAAATTTAAACAATACGTAGCTACTAATCCAGCCTTACAGAGAATATTAGAAGGAAAATCACTACTGAAGGAATCCAACATTCCCAACACGACCTACAATAACTCGAACATCTAGCGACCATTCACAAGCACAAATCAAAGAAGAAAAACACATACACTCTACTACCTAAAAAAAAAAAAAAAAATGACCGGAGTCAACAACCACTGGTCATTAATATCACTTAATATCAATGGACTCAATTCACCTATAAAGAGGCACAGACTTAGAGATTGGATACCAAAACAGGATCCAACATTCTGCTGTTTACAAGAAACACACCTCAACCACAAAGACAGACACTTACTCAGAGTAAAGGGTTGGGAAAAGGTTTTCCAAGCAAATGGACCTAAGAAACAAGCGGGCATGGCCATTCTAATATCTAACAAAATCGACTTCAAACTAAAATCAATCAGAAGAAATGGAGATGGACATTTTATACTCATAACAGGAACAATTCATCAGGAGGAAGTCTCAATCCTGAATATCTATGCTCCTAATATAAAGGCACCCACATATGTAAAAGAAACTCTTCTAGAACTCAAGGCAGTCATCAAACCACACATACTAATAGTAGGAGACTTCAACACTCCTCTCTCACCAATGGACAGGTCAATCAGACAGAAACCAAACAGAGAATTAAGAGATTTATTGGAGGTATTGAATCAAATGGACTTAACAGACATCTATAGAACACTCCACCCAAATAGGAAAGAATATACCTTTTTCTCTGCAGCTCATGGAACCTTCTCGAAAATTGACCACATACTCGGTAACAAAGCAAACTTCCACAGATACAAAAAAATATTAGTAACTACCTGTGTCTTGTCAGACCACCATGGACTAAAATTAGAATTCAACAACAATGCTCCCCCCAGGAAGCCAACAAACTCATGGAAACTGAACAGTCAACTACTAAATCACCCCTGGGTCAAGGAAGAAATAAAGAAAGAAATTAAACTCTTCCTTGAATTTAATGAAAACAAAGACACAACATACTCAAACCTATGGGACACTATGAAAGCAGTGCTAAGAGGAAAGTTCATAGCACTAAGTGCCCAATTAAAGAAAGCGGAGAAAGCACACATTGGAGACTTAACAGCACACTTGAAAGATCTATAAAAAAAAGAAGCTGATTCACCCAGGAGGTCTAGAAGTCTGGAAATAATCAAACTGAGGGCTAAAATCAACAAAATAGAAACAGAGAAAACAATCCAAAGAATCAATGAATCAAAAAGCTGGTTCTTGGAGAAAATCAACAAGATTGACAAACCCCTATCCAAGTTAATCAAACGGCAGAGAGAGAACATGCAAATTAATAAGATCAGAAATGAAAAGGGGGACATAACCACAGACACAGAGGAAATTCAGAGAATCATTAGATCTTACTATGAAAGTTTATATGCCACAAAGTTGGAAAATGTAAAAGAAATGGACATTCTTTTAGATAAGTACCATATACCAAAGTTTAACCAAGAACAGGTGAACAATCTAAATAGACCTGTTAGTCGCGAAGAATTAGAAGCTGTTATCAAAAATCTCCCTACCAAAAAAAGCCCAGGAACAGATGGTTTCTTTTTTTTTTTTTGAGATTTTTTTTTTATTAAATTATAAAAGTTTCCATTTCAGCCCCTCCTCCCAACACCCTCCCACTCCCCCCACTCCCTCTCCTCCTCCCTCTCCATCCCCTAGAGCAGTCAGGGTTTCCTGCCCTGTGGGAAGTTCAAGTTCCTCCCCCCTCCCTCCAGGTCCAGGAAAGGTGAGAGTCCAAACAGACTGGAGCGGCAAAATCCAGTATATGCAGAGGAAGCAAGTCCCAGTGTCGTTGTCAATGGCTTTTCAAAAAGGCTCCGGGCCAGCCACATTCAGAGAATCTGGTTGGATCACGTCCTCGTTCAGTCCCAGTCCAACAGGCCTTGGTGAACTCTCATTATATCAGTTCCCTTGTACCACTGGGTGCTCGCATCCCTCGCAGTCCTGATTACTTTTTTAATTTTCTTCATCTTTCTGTTCCTCATTTGGACCATGGAATGCTCAGTTCGGTGTTCCAATATGGGTCTCCATCTGTATCGCCATCCAACGTCGGATGAAGGTTTCCTCTGCCCTTGCCTTCTTTGCTCACGTTCTCTTTCCTTCTGCCTCTTATTTGGACCTAGGGAGCTAGGTCCAGTGTTCCAACGTGGTTCTCTGCCTCCATCTCCATCCATCGCCAGATGAGGGTTCTATGGTGACATGCAAAATATTCATCAGAATGGTTGTGGGCCAAGGCCGGTTCAGGCACCCTCTCCTCTGTCCAGAGAACCATCTGGGGATCTCTCCTTGGACCGGGGATCCCCTTTACAATCAAGTCTCTTGTAAACCCTAAAATGATTCCCTTAGTTGAGGTATATAATTGCCTGATCCCATATCCATCCTTCCTCCCTCCCCCCCATCCCAGTCCCCCTATCTTTCCCCAATCCTCCCCTACTCCCTTCTCTCTAACCCTCTCCCTTTCCAAGAACCCTCCCACCCCCCCATGAACCCGAGGTTACGTGGGACTCTTGTCTATTTCCTACCTCCTGGCGGATAGCTAAATAATCTTCATCAGGTTCATCTTCTTATTTAGCTTCTCTAGGATCACGAATAATAGGCTCAAAGACCTTTAATTATGGTTAGAATCCACTTATGAGTGAATACATACCGTGTTCCTCTTTTTGGGTCTGGCTTACCTCACTCAGTAAAGCGTTTTCTATGTCCATCCATTTGCATGCAAAATTCAAGATGTCATTGTTTTTTACCACTGAGTAAAACTCTAATGTGTATATGTTCCACACCTTTTTTAACCATTCTTCTATTGAGGGGCACCTAGGCTGTTTCCAGGTTCTGGCTATTACAAATAGTGCTGCTATGAAAATAGTAGAACAAATGCTTTTGTAGTATGTTAAGGAATCTCTAGGGTATATTCCCAAGAGTGGAATTGCTGGGTCCTGAGGGAGGTTGACTCCCAGTTTCCTGAGAAACCGCCACACTGATTTCCACAGTGGCTGCACAAGTTTGCATTCCCACCAACAATGGATGAGTGTTCCCCTCATTCCACATCCTCTCCAGCATAGGCTATCATTGGTGTTTTTGAGTTTGGCTATTCTGACAGGTGTAAGATGATATCTCAAAGTTGTTTTGATTTGCATTTCCCTGATTGCTAAGGAGTTTGAGCATGACCTTAAGTGCTTTTTAGCCCTTCGAAGTTCATCTGTAGTGAATTCTCTGTTCAGTTCAGTACCCCATTTTTTAATTGGGTTAATTAGAGTTTTAGTGTCTAGTTTCTTGAGTTCTTTGTATATTTTGGAGATCAGACATTTATCTGTTGCAGGGTTTGTGAAGATCTTTTCCCAGTCAGAAGGTAGCCTTTTTGTCTTACTGACAGTGTCCTTTGCTTTACAGAAGCTTCTCAGTTTCAGTAGGTTCCATTTATTTATTGTTTCTCTTATTGTCTGCGCTCCTGGGTTTCTGCTTAGGAAGTGGTCTCCTGTGCCTATATCTTGTAGACTACTTCCCACTTTCTCTTCTATCAGGTTCAAAGTGGTCGGATTAATGTTGATGTCTTTTATCCATTTGGACCTGAGTTTTGTGCATGGTGATAGATATGGATCTATTTTCATTCTTCTACAGGTTGACATCCAGTTATGCCAGCACCATTTGTTAAAGATGCTATCTTTCTTCCATTGTATAGCTTTAGCTCCCTTGTCAAAAATCAGGTGTTCATAATTTTGTGGGTTAATACCCGGGTCTTCTATTCGATTCCATAGGTCGACTTCTCTGTTGTTATGCCAATACCAAGCTGTTTTCAATACTGTTGCTCTGTAATACAGTTTGAAGTCAGGGATGGTAATGCCTCCAGAGGTTCCTTTATTGTGTAAGATTGTTTTGGCTATCCTGGGTTTTTTGTTTTGCCATATAAACTTGATTATTGTTCTCTCAAGGTCTGTAAAGAAGTTTGATGGGATTTTGATGGGAATTGCATTGAATCTATAGATTGCTTTTGGTAGAATTGCCATTTTTACTATGTTGATTCTCCCTATCCAGGAGCAGGGAAGGTCTTTCCATTTTCTGGTATCCTCCTCAATGTCTTTCTTCAAAGACTTAAAGTTTTTGTCAAATAGGTCTTTCACTTCCTTGGTTAGAGTAACCTCAAGATATTTTATGCTATTTGTGGCTATCATGAAAGGTGATGTTTCTCTGATTTCCCTCTCTGCTTCTTTATTCTTTGTATATAGGAGGGCAACCAATTTTTTGGAGTTGATCTTGTACCCTGCCACATTACTAAAGGTGTTTATCAACTGTAGGAGTTCTTTGGAAGAGTTTATGGGGTCACTGATGTACACTATCATATCGTCAGCAAATATCGAAAGTTTAACTTCATCTTTTCCAATTCGAATCCCCTTGATCCCCTTATGTTGTCTTATTGCTATTGCTAGAACTTCAAGCACTATATTGAAGAAGAATGGTGAGAATGGACAGCCTTGTCGTGTTCCTGATTTTAGTGGAAAGGCTTTGAGTTTCTCTCCGTTCAATTTGATGTTAGCTGACGGTTTGCTGTATATTGCTTTTATTGTATTTAGGTATGATCCTTGTATCCCCAGTCTCTCCAACACCTTTATCATAAATGGGTGTTGAATTTTGTCAAATGCTTTTTCCGCATCCAATGAAATGATCATATGGTTTTTTTCTTTCAGTTTATTTATATGATGGATTACATTGATAGATTTGCGTATGTTGAACCAGCCCTGCATCTCTGGGATGAAGCCCACTTGATCATAATGGATAATTTTTCTAATGTATTCTTGGATTCGGTTTGCCAGTATTTTATTGAGTATTTTTGCGTCAATGTTCATGAGTGATATTGGTCTGTAATTCTCTTTCCTGGTTGTGTCTTTGTGTGGTTTTGGTATCAGGGTTACTGTAGCTTCATAAAAAGAGTTTGGCAGTGATTCTTCTGTTTCTATATTGTGAAATACATTAAGGAGTATAGGTATTAGCTCTTCCTGGAAGTTCCGGTAGAATTCTGCATTGAAACCATCTGGTCCTGGGCTTTTTTTGGTAGGGAGAATTTTAATAACAGCTTCTAATTCTTCACGACTGACAGGTCTATTTAGATTGTTCACCTGTTCTTGGTTCAACTTTGGTATATGGTACTTATCTAAAAAAATGTCCATTTCTTTTACATTTTCCAACTTTGTGGCATATAAACTTTCGTAGTAAGATCTAATGATTCTCTGAATTTCCTCTGTGTCTGTGGTTATGTCCCCCTTTTCATTTCTGATCTTATTAATTTGCATGTTCTCTCTCTGCCGTTTGATTAATTTTGATAGGGGTTTGTCAATCTTGTTGATTTTCTCCAAGAACCAGCTTTTTGCTTCATTGATTCTTTGGATTGTTTTCTCTGTTTCTATTTTGTTGATTTCAGCCCTCAGTTTGATTATTTCCAGTCTTCTACTCCTCCTGGGTGAATCAGCTTCTTTTTTTTCTAGAGCTTTCAAGTGTGCTGTTAAGTCTCCAATGTGTGCTTTTTCCGTTTTCTTTAATTGGGCACTCAGTGCTATGAACTTTCCTCTTAGCACTGCTTTCATAGTGTCCCATAGGTTTGAGTATGTTGTGTCTTTATTTTCATTAAATTCAAGGAAGACTTTAATTTCTTTCTTTATTTCTTCCTTGACCCAGGGGTGATTCAGTAGTTGACTGTTCAACTTCCATGAATTTGTTGGCTTCCTGGGGGTAGCACTGTTCTTGAATTCTAACTTTAATCCATGGTGGTCTGACAAGACACAAGTGGTTACTAATATTTTTTTGTATCTGTGGAAGTTTGCTTTGTTACCCAGTATGTGGTCAATTTTCGAGAAGGTTCCATGAGCTGCAGAGAAGAAGGTATATTCTTTCCTATTTGGGTTGAATGTTCTATAGATGTCTGTTAAGTCCATTTGATTCAATAACTCCAGTAATTCTCTTAATTCTCTGTTAGGTTACTGTCTGATTGACCTATCCATTGGAGAGAGAGGAGTGTTGAAGTCTCCTACTATTAGTGTGTGTGGTTTGATGACTGCCTTGAGTTCTAGAAGTGTTTCTTTTACATAAGTAGGAGGCTTTATATTAGGGGCGTAGATATTCAGGATTGAGACTTCCTCCTGATGAATTGTTCCTGTTATGAGTATAAAATGTCCATCTCCATCTCTTCTGATTGATTTTAGTTTGAAGTCAATTTTGTTGGAGATTAGAATGGCCACGCCTGCTTGTTTCTTAGGTCCGTTTGCTTGAAAAACCTTTTCCCAACCCTTTACTCTGAGTAAATGTCTGTCTTTGTGGTTGAGGTGTGTTTCTTGTAAACAGCAGAATGTTGGATCCTGTTTTCGTATCCAGTCTCTTAGTCTGTGCCTTTTTATAGGTGAATTGAGTCCATTAATATTAAGTGATATTAATGACCAGTGGTTGTTGACTCCGGTTATTATTATTTTTTGTTTGTTTGATTAATAGAGTTTGTATGTGTCCCTTCTTTGAGTCAAGCTCTTGAAGGGTCGCTAGATGTCTGAGTTATTGTAAGCAGTGCTGGCAATGTTGGACTCCTTTGGTTGCAATTTTCCTTCTATTACTTTCTGTAAGGCTGGGTTTGTGGCTGCGAATTGTTTAAATTTGTTCTTATCCTGGAATATTTTGTTTTCTCCATTGATAGTGAATGATAGCTTGGCTGGGTATATTAGTCTGGGCTTGCATCCATGGTCTCTTAGTTTCTGCAGTACCTCTATCCAGGACCTTCTGGCTTTCATGGTTTCCATAGAGAAGTCCGGTGTGAGTCTGATAGGTTTACCTTTATAAGTTACTTGCCCTTTTTCCTTTGCAGCTCTTAATATTCTTTCTTTAATATTTATGTTTTGTGTTTTGATTATTATATGGCGAGGGGATGTTTTTTTTTGATCAAGCCTATTCGGTGTTCTGTATGCTTCTTGAACCTTCATAGGAATATCATTCTTTAGTTTGGGAAAGTTTTCTTCTATAATTTTGTTGAATATATTTTCTGGTCCTTTGATCTGCAGTTCTTCTCCTTCTTCAATCCCTATTATTCTTAGATTTGGTTTTTTTATTGTGTCCCAGATTTCTTGAATGTTTTGTGATGAGAATTTATTGGATTTGCTGTTTTCTTTGATCAGAGCATTTATTTTCTCTATGGTATCTTCAGACTCTGAGATTCATTCTTCCATCTCTTGTATCCTATTGTTTATGCTTGATTCTGTAGTCTCTTTTCGTTTACCTAGATTTTCCATATCCAGCCGGCCCTCGTTTTGTGTTTTCTTCATTGCCTCCATTTCAGTTTTCAATTCTTGAACTGTTTCCTTTACCTGTTTGATTGTTTTTTCTTGGTTTCCCAATATATCATTCATGGATTTACTCATTTCTTCGATGTTTTTTTTATATTTTTCATCCATTTCTTTACTCATTTCTTCAATCTTTTTGTTATACTTCTCATCCAGTTCTTTAAGGGAGTTATTCATATCCTGTTTAAGGGACTCTATTGCTTTCATAATGGCATTTTTTCCCACTTCTTCTGAATTAAGAGGTTCAAGTCCTTCTATTGTAGGGTCATTGGGTTCTGGTGTTTTCATGTTGTTTTTTAGATTGTTGGAGGAGTTCTTGCCTTGGCGTCTGCCCATCTCTTCCTTCAAATGCTCTCTACTGGATCTTCTAGTACCAGGTCAGGTTCCCTTGTTGGGCAGGGAATTCACTGACAGAAGGCCTACCTTTCCTCAAGCAGTCTATTGACACACAGGCACTCCCTACTACCGGGTTGTACTCACAACCCAGGTCCAGCGAGCAAGGGAGTTGCTCTGGGGAGATTTTGTGGCCCCAGAGGGAAGGGGGGAAGAGAGGAAGGTGTACCTGGATAAAGGCTGGGAGGGAATTCAGGAGAGCTCCGCAGGGAGGAGTCGCCTCTGCCTGGTAACCAGATTGTCTAGGGGGGCGGGGAAAGGCTGAATTCCTCCTAGAGGAAGCCCTCTGGCCAGGGGAAAACTCACCCCTCCTCCAATGGAAGACTGCTAGAAGTTCACTCTTTCTTGCTGGCCAGGAATGTGATTGAGCTGAGACAGGGCTTGCCTGTCCTCAGACAGGCTCTCAAAGCACCGGAGCTGCCCCTGCCGGACTGAGCCCACAGTCTAGGCCCAGCGTGCAAGGGAGCAGCTCTGGGGAGATCTTGTGTCTCCAGCACCAGATGGTTTCAATGCAGAATTCTACCAGAACTTCCAGGAAGAGCTAATACCTATACTCTTTAACGTATTCCACAATATAGAAACAGAAGAGTCACTGCCTAACTCCTTTTATGAAGCTACAGTTACCCTAATACCAAAACCACACAAAGACACAACCAAGAAAGAGAATTACAGGCCAATATCACTCATGAACATCGACGCGAAAATTCTCAATAAAATACTGGCAAACCGAATCCAAGAGCACATTAGAAAAATTATCCATTATGATCAAGTCGGCTTCATTCCAGAGATGCAGGGCTGGTTCAACATACGCAAATCTAGCAATGTAATCCATCATATAAATAAACTGAAAGAAAAAAACCATATGATCATCTCACTAGATGCTGAAAAAGCATTTGACAAAATTCAACACCCATTTATGATAAAGGTGTTGGAGAGACTGGGGATACAAGGATCATACCTAAATATAATAAAAGCAATATACAGCAAGCCGACAGCTAACATCAAACTGAATGGAGAGAAACTCAAAGCCTTTCCACTAAAATCAGGAACGCGACAAGGCTGTCCACTCTCTCCATACCTCTTCAATATAGTGCTTGAAGTTCTAGCAATAGCAATAAGACAACATAAGGAGATCAAGGGGATTCGAATTGGAAAGGATGAAGTTAAACTTTCGTTATTTGCTGACGATATGATAGTTTACATAAGTGACCCCAAAAACTCTACCAAAGAACTCCTACAGCTGATAACACCTTTAGTAACGTGGCAGGATACAAGATCAACTCCAAAAAATCAGTGGCCCTCCTATACACAAAGGATAAAGAAGCAGAGAGGGAAATCAGAGAAGCATCACCTTTCATGATAGCCACAAATAGCATAAAATATCTTGGGGTTACTCTAACCAAGGAAGTGAAAGACATATTTGACAAAAACTTTAAGTCTTTGAAGAAAGAAATTGAGGAGGATACCAGAAAATGGAAAGACCTCCCCTGCTCTTGGATTGGGAGAATCAACATAGTAAAAATGGCAATTCTACCAAAAGCAATCTATAGATTCAATGCAATCCCCATCAAAATCCCATCAAACTTCTTCACAGACCTTGAGAGAACAATAATCAAGTTTATATGGCAAAACAAAAAACCCAGGATAGCCAAAACAATCTTATACAATAAAAGAACTTCTGGAGGCATTACCATCCCTGACTTCAAACTCTATTATAGAGCTACAGTATTGAAAACAGCTTGGTATTGGCATAAGAACAGAGAAGTCGACCTATGGAATCGAATAGAAGACCCAGATATTAACCCACAAACTTATGAACACCTAATTTTCGACAAGGGAGCTAAAAGTATACAATGGAAGAAGGAAAGCATCTTTAACAAATGGTGCTGGCATAACTGGATGTCAACCTGTAAAAAAATGAAAGTAGATCCATATCTATCACCATGCACAAAAATCAAGTCCAAATGGATTAAAGACATCAACATTAATCCGTCCACTTTGAACATGATAGCAGAGAAAGTTGGAAGTAGTCTACAAGATTTAGGCACAGGAGGCCTCTTCCTAAGTAGGACCCCAGCAGCACAGACAATAAGAGAAACAATGAATAAATGGGATCTACTGAAACTGAGAAGCTTCTGTAAAGCAAAGGACACTGTCAGTAGGACAAAAAGGCTGCCTTCTGACTGGGAGAAGATCTTCACCAACCCCTCATCAGACAAAGGTCTGATCTCCAAAATATACAAAGAACTCAAGAAACTAGGCACTAAAACTCTAATTAACCCAATTAAAAAATGGGGTACTGAACTGAACAGAGAATTCACAACAGATGAACTTCGAATGGCCAGAAGACACTTAAGGTCATGCTCAACCTCCTTAGCGATCAGGGAAATGCAAATCAAAACCACTTTGAGATACCATCTTACACCTGTCAGAATAGCTAAAGTCAAAAACACCAACGATAGCCTATGCTGGAGAGGATGTGGGGTGAGGGGAACACTCATCCATTGTTGGTGGGAATGCAAACTCGTGCAGCCACTGTGGAAATCAGTGTGGCGGTTTCTCAGGAAACTGGGAATCAACCTCCCTCAGGACCCAGCAATTCCACTCTTGGGAATATACCCTAAAGATTCCCTAACATACTACAAAAGCATTTGTTCTATTATGTTCATAGCAGCACTATTTGTAATAGCCAGAACCTGGAAAAAGCCTAGGTGCCCCTCAATAGAAGAATGGTTAAAAAAGGTGTGGAACATATACACATTAGAGTTTTACTCAGCGGTAAAAAACAATGACATCTTGAATTTTGCATGCAAATGGATGGACATAGAAAACGCTTTACTGAGTGAGGTAAGCCAGACCCAAAAAGAGGAACACGGTATGTATTCACTCATAAGTGGATTCTAACCATAATTAAAGGTCTTTGAGCCTATTATTCGTGATCCTAGAGAAGCTAAATAAGAAGATGAACCTGATGAAGATTATTTAGCTATCCACCAGGAGGTAGGAAATAGACAAGAGTCCCAGGTAACCTCGAGTGCATGGGGGGGGTGGGAGGGTCGATGGAAGGGGAGAGGGTTAGAGAGAAGGGAGTAGGGGAGGAACGGGGAAAGCTTGGTGGCCGGGGATGGGGGGGGGGGTGGGAGGAAGGATGAATATGGGATCAGGGAAGAATATATTTCAACTAAGGGAGCCATTTTAGGGTTTACAGGAGACTTGATTATATATGGGATCCCAGGTCCAAGGAGAGATCCCCCAGATTGCTCTCTGGACAGAGGAGAGGGTGCCTGAATCGGCCGTGGCCCATGACCATACTGATGTATATTTTGCTTATCACCATAGATCCTTCATCTGGCGAAGGACGGCGATACAGTCGGAGACCCACATTGGAGCACTGGACTGAGCCCCCCGAGGTCCAAATGAGGAGCAGAAGGAGGAAGAACATGAAAAACGAAATCAGTACTGCGAGGGATGCTATCACCCACTGATACAAGGGAACGGATCTGATGAGAGTTTACCAAGGCCAGTTGGACTGGGACTGAATGAGGACGTGATCTAACCAGATTCTCGGAATTTGGCCGGATTCTCTGACTGTGGCTGGCCCGAAGTCTTTCTGAAAAGCCATTGACTATGACACTGGGACCTGTTTCCTCTACATATACTGGATTTTGGGGATCCAGTCTGTTTGGACACTCACCTTCCTGGACCTGGAGGGAGGGGCAAGGAACTGGAAGTTGCCACAGGGCAGGAAACCCTGACTGCCCTGGGGGACGAAGAGGGAGGAGGAGGGGGAGTGGGGGGAGTGGGAGGGTGTTGGGAGGGGGGGCGGAAATGGAAACTTTTATAATTTAATAAAATTTACTTAAAAAAAAGACAGAGATACTGAGGATGCATTGCAGAAGCCTTAGAAAAATAGAGCCTCTAGACCCTAACTTTGGTCTTGGACTTCTAGACTCCAGGACTTGACAGTCATATTTTATTATTTAATGTACCCAGTCTATGGTACTTTATTATGTCTGCTATAACAGACTAATTTAGTATGCATTCATTCAAAAGGCAGACCCTATTTATTTATGATATTTGTTATTTGGTTCCAGGACCTCTGTGTTTTGTTGTAATTTATTTTCCTCATATGATAAGCAGCATTAATTAGATTTTGTATGTGACATCTCAAAAGGATTTGTTTGGATCCTATGTGAGTCAAATTGCTAGGAATGACCAATGAAATTGCAAAATGTCAGTTTCATGAAACAGGTGTTATTCAACTAACTGAAAATGGAGAATGTGATCTATATACACTAAGAATACTACTCATCTGTAAAGAAAAATAAAATCATGAAATTTGTAGGTCAATGAATAGAACCAGACAATAGTATATTGAGTGAGGTAATTCAGATTCAGAAAGGTAAACTATGCATTTTCTTTCTCTCATTTATGGTTCTTAGCTCCAAATCCTCAAATGTGAATGAATGTATGTACTGGAGTAACTGCAAAAATCAGAAAAGTAAGAAAGTGTCACAGGGGAGGTGGGAGAAGCATTAGAGAGACAAATAGTTGGATGTGTGTGATTTGAAGAGGGGAATGGGAAAAATGGAGTGAAGGAATTAAGTTGGGGAAGGGAGATTAATTCTGAAGGAAAGGTAATGAGGAGGTCAAATAATACTAAGGATGTCTGAAAAACCCATAAGCAATCATACTATTTTTATTCACCTAAAATTATATAAAATGTGTATAAGTGTGTATTTATAAATTAATATATAATTAAAGTGATCCCACTTAGCTAAAAATGTTCCCCCATGAGAGTCATGGGTTATCTAACAAAAGTTCCTGTACTAGCCATTAGAAACTCTCTTTCGAATTGTTTAGGAGAAATTTCTAAAATAACATAGGCTATTGTTTTATTGGCTCAGAGGCTGAAGGTAAGTGTCTACTGCTGAAGACACCTTGCACTTTGGACACAACACTCAGTGGATCTGAGCGGGGTGTGAAACTAAATCCTCCTCCCTGAGGACTAACTTTCATATGGGAAGGCAGTATGCAAGTTTCTAAAGACATAAGCAGCCAATAGTTCTATACAGCTGTAAAGTCTGCAAACCAAAACAATCATTATGACAGGTTATCGATAGAGGGCAATAGTGCACTCAAGCACCAACAGTTGTCTAATTGGATTTAAGGATTCAACAAGAGAGAAATCAAGCACTGAAAATTTAGCCAGCTACCATATACTGTTAAGTCATGGATCTTTGGGGAGAATCTACTACTTCCACTTCATGAAACCAGCATAAGTGTTAATTGCACTCTAGATAGTCCTCCTTCTGTCCACAGATGACTGTAGCTCTCACCCCTTATCATAGAAATTTGTCTTACAACAAATGAAGACCATTACAGAAAGCAACTGGTCAAAATGAAGAGAGGAACTGATTGTGGGGTGCTCAGCCCCAGCTGGTAATTCTACAAAACAACACTTGCACCTAAGGCTTGAGGAACATTTTGAAAGATGGTGCTGAGCAACACACACACACACACACACACACACACACACACACACACACACACATTTGTAACAATAACAATAAAAAGTGGCCACAAATTTGAGAGTGAACAGGGGTATGAAAGGAGTTGGAGGGAGGAAAGGGATGAAGCAAACTACATAATTATATTTTCATTAAAATGTAAGAGTGAATAGGAAAAACTCTCCAGATGTCAAGACTGTGGAAAGTGAAGGGTGGGTACTGCTAGGACACATCATTGCTTCAGTGCTGTTTTATTTTTCTTGAAATCTCTTGTGGCACAGACTGACCAATGTTCTGGGAGCATTTTCTACTGATGTTTGTGTGAGTATAGACTTAAAGGACAGAGTCTCTGGAGCACAAGGCAACCATACTTGTCTGCCAAAAATAAAAGATTTGAGTCCCATGGGCTCAGAATTCTCTCCTGTGCCATCACTTGTAATGAATGCAGGTGTACTCATGCCAAACCCAGGCTGTTTTCAGTGCTGTAGCTCTGTAGTAGATTTTGAAGTCAGGGATTGTGATGCCTCCAGAAGTTCTTTTATTGTAAAGGATTGTTTCGGCTATTCTTGAATTTTTGATTTTCCAGATGAAGTTGAAAATTGTTCTTTCGAGGTCTGTGAAGAATTTTGCTGGGGTTTTGATGGACATTGCATTGAATCTGTAGATTGCTTTTGGTAAGATTGCCATTTTTACTATGTTAATTCTACCTACCCAAGAGCATGGGAGAACTTATGGAACTGAATCCAAGACCCAGATATTAATCCACATACCTACGAACACTTCATTTTTGACAAAGAAGCAAAAAATATAAAATGGAAAAAAGAAAGCATATTTTACAAATGGTGCTGGCATAACTGGATATCAACATGTATAAGAATAAAAATAGACCCATATTTATCACCATGGACAAAACTCAGGTCCAAATGGATCAAAGTCCTCAACATAAAGCCAAGCACACTGAACCTTATAGAAGAGAAAGTGGTTGAAAGCATGGGGACAGGAGACCACTTCCTAAATATAACTTCAGCAAAACAGATACTGAGAGAAGCAATTAATAAAAGCAATGAATAAAAAATGCTTTATAGAACCTTTTATTGCTCAATATTGAGATATTGACAGTCATTGTATTCTTTTTAAAATATATTTCCGTTTAAAACATTTATTTTTGTTTTTTTAATTTACACAAAATAATTATACATAATTACAAGTTATGGCAAGATGCTTCAATAATGCACACAATTTTTCTTCTTATCATTCCTTTATAGTTAAAGCCTTCTAGCTCCTCAACTGTAGTTCTTCATAGAATACCTAAAGGGAGACTGTGAACGGCAGTGAGCCTACTGTGCTGCAGGACCCTGGAATGTTATCCTGCTGACTAGTGTAGTGTCCGTTACTCACTTCCCTCATCTCGTCTTTGTTGTTTGCAGTTACTTTTCATATATTCTGCACTGAGATCAATATTTTAGCTTTTGAGTATGATAAAACCTACATGATCTTTGCTTTTCAATTTCTTTCTACTTTTTAAACATACTATTTTGCTGTGAGTGACAGAATTTTATTATTTTTTATTTTTGAAGCATATATTAGCTTTTCAAAACCAAGCCATCAGTTAATGCAAGATAAACTGATTTGTTCTCTCAGCCAGTGTGAATAAACATGGGGAGTAGATAAGTCTTTAGCATGCTGGTTTAATTTTCTTTGGACATATTCTCAGAGATGGGATAGCTGGTTCATGCAGTAGATCAAATTTAGTTTTATTAAGAGGATTTCATAATGGAAATGCCAGATTTAATTTTTTATCTTGATGTCTTCTTGTTCTTTCTTGTCCTCCTGGTTTCCTCATGAGAACATGCTCATGAGAGGTCCTTGCAGCTCTCTTTGGTGTAGACTGACCCACATTGCCTTGGATTTTCTCATATATAAGAGGCAAAATGAAAATGTGCCTCTTCCCTATATGCATGTATATATGTCTATTATAATAATATTCTGATATAATCAAAAGCACAACACTGATTGTAATCTAACATCAGATGAAAATAATACATGCAGCTTGGTTCTATTTCCTTCTGACCTACAGGAACTGACAAGGATTTGCAAAGAAGAAAATAGGCAAGGGAAGTAACTAGATTTTAAATTCAGTGTGTGCTTTCTTTGTTAATTCAGTTGTGGGGTCCATCATTCCATTTCATGTACAGCAATCTCAAAGAAACTCCTGGGAACAGGTGACTAATGAGTAGACATTGGAGAGCTCTTAATTTCTTTTTAATGTTTCAGGGAAAACAACTATACTCTGAGATGATAATTAATAATGATATTTGAAGTTACTATTAATAACTAGTTTGTATAAGTATAAAAATCTCATATTCTGCTCCTCTCATTTAACAAAATTCTATAAATTATAGCCATCAATATTACTTTTAAGAAACATTCCTATGTACTAGAGTCAATATAAAGGTTGCTCATTTTTTTCTTTTTTCTTTTTATTCTTACTAATTAAAAGACTCTTCTGACTCTTCAGTGTCAGAAAAGATTATTCAAGATCCAGAGCCTTTGCTGTGTCTTTCCTTGAGGAGATGTGAATACTCCTTGCTCACCCCAGATAGAGCACCAATAACAGACTGAAGCAGAGACTGTACTTATGGACAGCTTTGTGAACTAATGAATCTCTTGGGAATACTTATAGAATGATGGATGAGAGGTTATACACAGATGCAGAAGAGACTCACAGGCAACTACATCATGGCAAAGCCCACCTGGTCATGGATGGTGACATATGAAAGCCTCATTTAAGAGTTTACTTCCACCTTGTAGGTAGCCCCACCAAAGAGAGTTCTCCTCCCCACCCAAACACTTGTTCACAGTTTATACAATGTTGAGAAGAAGCCCTGTGGGTCATAACTTTCTGAACTTCTTTTAATGTAAAAGCTCCACTAGATTCTTGAGTTTTATAAGTCTCCCTCTTCCTTATAGAACGGAATGCTTCAAAATGGAAGAAACAGCTACACAACCCTTGTCAACCGAGAAGATGGCAGCTTATTAAGACTTATTAAGTATAGGGTGCTTAACAAAGGTTCTCCCACTTAGATTCACAAAACTGAGTAAAATAAACCTGATCTCTGTTTTACAAAAAAGAAATCAATAATAATAAGGTTAATTGCATTTTACTAGATTGTACAGCTTGGAGAATCAAAACCAGTATTTCCAGAATCACTAAATAAAATAGTTTTCATTTGGGGTCATTCAATAATTCTTAAAGGGCAAGACATTTTAGATGCAAGAGAAATACATTTTGAATTTTATTGTCCAATAATATGGTGACTGAAATTAATGCAAAATTATTAAATATATAATTTAAAACATAGGAAATTTCAAATATTATTATCTCTCCTTTTCCAAAAAGAAACAAACAAACAAAACCCATGCTTAATAAATGGCCTTTTTATAACCATGCTTACACATTTTCCTCCAGAAACACTGGCAACAAATGAATTTGTAAATGGGAATGCAAGCAAACTAGTTGTTTTTTCCACTGTTATTACTAAACTTTCCCTCCCAAATCATGAAAGAATTGATTGGCCTGGTTTCTCTTATGAGAGCTGCTGAAAGAGAACAGGAAGTATAATTAATGGCATAACAGAAGAGGCCGATTCTGAAGTGAAACAGCATTTTACAATGATACTAAAAGCTAGAAAATTAGACTCCTAAGTCCCTTGTTCAATGAACTCACTGAGGTAGGTGCTTTGAAGAAATATCTGTAATGTCTCCCAGAGAGCATCCCCTCTTTCCAGGCAGTGTCTTTTATCTCCATCTTTCCATTTTTACTCTTTCCTGACTGTTCTCTCAAGGCTCCTTCCAGCATTTGCCTATTATTCCGTAGCTGAGAGCAAGCTCAGTGCGTCCTGAAGTCATCTCCGGTCTTTCAGCCACACTGCCGTGATTTCTTCTCATCACTTTAGAAATGAGCTAACAGGAGTGGGAAAAAGCAGGCCTAGCAAGAAATGCAATTCTTTTTCGACAGAGATCTAAATTCCAGTGATTACTACTCATTTTGTGAAGAACCACTTGCTCTAGATTGTGCTATGTAATATTTTCTTTTCATAATCCACTAGCTTGCCCTTAGTTTTCATATTTTCTGTATGTTTTTAGAGGAATCCTGTTAATGTTTTTTTTTATTTTTTATTTTGTCTGTCTCTAGTGTTCTGTTTTCATTTTCACCTTTCATTAGTAGTTAATTTTAAAATGCAATTAGAGAGGAATCGGTTGAGGATAGCAGGCAATAATTGACTCCTTTGTGTTCAATACTGGGGAAGATTGGGTGAGCATGGGAGTACACATCAAAACCAGTGTGCTCAGAAAAGAAACCAGAAGGGCGAGGAAGAGTAATCTAGCTAAATTATTGGATATTTTATAATTAGTGAATTATTTCTTATGCATAGCTTATCAGATAAATCCTTTCCCTACATTTGTTTTTTATACGGTTTTAGTGATAATAACTGAGTTAAAGGTGGGTTTGTTGCTTTTGTTTTTGTTTGTCTTAAATCTGTGGATACTTTTAAAATAGAAAATGCTAAAATAACATTATTTTAATCTGCATTTAAGGGCTGGTTTTGTACTGCATAGGAATACTTAGGACAGTCTGCAAAGTCTGAGAGTGAGATGATAACACATCCCTTATATTGCTCCAAACGTGATAAAACAGAGCCATTTATGGTTGGGATGCTCTGGACTATCCAAGCATGTAAAGGTATAGTAGCTTCTCATAAACCCATGAGCTTTTAAAGACAAATTATACAGATGAGAAATGAAGAGAGATGATTTCAAAGCGTGTAAAAGAAACATGCTTTACTTATGAATGAATAAAATAGCTTTCCTGAGAAACAGTGGATGGCTTTATTAACAATAAAGTGACTTAAAATCAGATGTGTTTTGTTTCCTAAAAGTCAATCAGGTGTTAGATTAAGAAGGTGATGGGACTGGCCATGTATCTCAGTATATAATGACTTTGCCGCTCAAGCTCGATTAGAGTTTGAGTCCTAGAACCCATGTAAAGTAGGAAAGAGAGAAATAATTGCATAACTTTGTCCTCTGTGATGTGATAAGGCATGCTTTCTCCTGTGTGTTCATGCTCTCTCCCATGTGTGTGCATATGTGTGCATTCACACTGATAAGAAAAGCAAAAAAAGAACATGGTCTCTGGAAACCACTCTTTTCTGCTTATCACTGCTTTGATGAAGCTGTATGGTACTTTTGGTCTGGACTTATAAGAAGAAAATAGAAGTGACCAGATAAGTGGAGGCCATGCATAGGTAGCAGATAACTCTGCTCCAGCAAAGAGCAGAGTTAGGGATGTCACGGGGTGTTACTACTAATTCCAGTCTCATCACAAGATTCACCATTGCTGAGTAAGTACCAGAAACCTGAAAGCATAATCAAGAGCGTGCACAGTGCAGCCATACCTGATTGGATTAAACCCCCAATGTGACTATGTGATTGTGAATATGCTACCATATTCACATACCACCCATGTCTCCACTTTTCCATCTGTGGAATCGTGTAGTGAGGGTCACTGTAGCTTATTGTGAGTAGGACAAGAATAACCAGCGCAAAGCCCTGTGAGAAGCCCTGGTATTTAAGAAGCACTTCACTTCAATTTTGTCTTTGACAGTTCATTGAAAGAGATCCCAAACATACTTCCTACTGCAATTTCAGTTCAGTCTTATTCTTAAGACAGTCTGCCCATGCGCGTGTGCACGTGTGGGTATGTGTGGGTGTGGTGTCTAGAAACACCTTTCCAATGTATTCTTTTCAGGGATGTTGTCTATACTTCAAACAGCATCAAAAGGCTGAGATATATATTAGAGTCCTGCAGGAGGCCCAGTTCTCCTTGAAATACTAATAGCGCCTCTTTTTGGTCTGAGTGAGAAAGAGACAGTTAAACCAGGGGACAAAAAGAGCTCTGTTCTAGCTTTTCTGGTTCATCAGTGACTTGCTACTTGATTTTGAATAAATAATAACATCTAAGTTTGCTATATGGTTATGACCATAATGATTTATACAGTCTTTTATTCTGAGACATCCTCAACCAAGTATTAATCACAGTAAGTGTTTGAAAACCTTGTTTTTCAATGATGCACTACCATGTACAAATCTTCAAAGTTCTCTATAAAACAAATTTTCAGGGGATGGAAATGACTGGGCAGTCGAGTGTACTTAACTGTCTCCCAGAGAACCAGGATACCATGCCCAGCACTGACATGAAAGCTCACAACTATCAGGGGATTTGACAGCATCTTCCAGTCTCTACAAGCACCAGGGACACACATGAAACACACTCTTACACAAACACTCAGACACATAACATATAAATATAAACAAACAAACAAATAAATAAATAACACGCCACCAATTTCTCAGTAAATATATTTTTTATGAATTGTATAAATTGAATTGTAACAATGCAGGTATTAAATTTTTATGATTAAAATTTCTCTACCATTGCTGGCATAACTGTATATCAACATGTAGAAGAATGCAAAATATCTATCAGTATGCATAAAACTTAGGTACAAATGGATCTAAGATCTCAACATAAAACCAACCAAACTGAACCTCATAGCAGAGAAAGTGGGAAGTACTTGAACACATTGGCACAGGAGACTACTTCCTAAATATAACTGCACTAGCACAGACACTCAGAGGAACAATTATTAAATGGGACCTCCTGAAACTGAGAAGTTTCTATAAAGCAAAGGATACTGATAGCAAGACAAAAATGGCACCCTACAGAATGGGAAAGGATCTTCACTCACACCACATTAGACAGAAGACTTATCTCCAAAATATACAAAGAACTCAAGAAACTTGACATCAAAAGAACAAATAATATAATAAAAAATGGATATAGACCTAAACAGAGAACTCTCAACAGAGGAATCTAAAATGGCTGAAAGACACTTAAGGAAATGCTCAACATTCTTTTAGGTATCAGAAAAATGCATATCAAAACAACTCTGAGATTTCATCTTACACATATCAGAGTGGCCAAGATTAAAAACAGTGATGACAAGTTATGCTCCAGAGAATATGGGGTAAGGAGAACACTCTATCATTGCTGGTAAAAATGCAAACTTGCTCAGCCCCTTCAGATATTGGTATGGCAATTTCTCAGAAAATTATGAACAAGCTACCTTAAGCACCAGCAATACCACTTTTGGATATATACCCAAAGGATGATCAATCATACCACAAGAGCATGCATTCAACTATGTTCATAGTAGCATTATTCATAATAGCCAGAACCTGGAAACAGTCTAGATGCTCCTAAACCAAAGAATGCATAAAGAAATTGTGGTACATTTACATAATGGTGTACTACACAGAGGTTAAAAAAACACGACATCTTGAAATCTTCAGGCAAATGGATCAACCTAGAAAAAAAATCATACTGAGTGAGGTAACCCAGACCCAGAAAGAAAAATATAACATGTACTCATTCATAAGTGGCTTTTAGATATAAAGCAAAGAAAAAACAGTTTAACAGTTTGCAACCCCAGAGAACCTAGACAACAAAGAGGACCTTAAGAGAGACATACAAGATCTACATAGGAAGAGGAAAAAGACAAGATCTCCTGAGTAAATTGGGAGTGTGGGGATCATGGAAGAAGGCAGAAGAAGGGTGAGGGGGGGAAGGGAGGGGAGTGGAGAAAAATGTATAGCTCAATAAAAACAATAAAATTTTTTTCATCATCAATTTGCATTCATGCAAAGATGATAATTTTGTACTAGTTCATTTATCCATTGTTTTTATTTATTGCATTTATCCATTGTTCTCACTACCCCCTCTCTCTTTCATGTCTTTGTGACAGTGGATGTATATTGTGGGTCAGCAACTATGGTGCCCCACGTGTTATTTTATTAACTATTTTTACAACATGGTCTAATACCCATAAGGGAGTGAAAAACAAACAAGTCTTGAAACATGTATGACCATAAGAAAATCAGCCAGAACATGTATTTTAGATTGAAAATGTGTTGTGAACAGGAAAGGAGCTTTGGTTGACTTCAAGAAAAAAAAATGAGGCAATATTTTTACAGAAACTAAAACAGACACTCAGGGTTTATAGAGTTAAATAATTTTGCCTTCCCTGTGGTTTTGAAGCGATAAAGCAAGAGGCCATTTAATGTTGCTTTACAACGCTGAATAAGAATTGACACAGGCCTTCAGCATTTGATGACTGGTATCCTCCCTGCTCTTAACTTTGTTTCTCTCAGAAGAATGTACCTCACTGAATGGAATCTAAGCCAAGCAAACATATGGCAACAGATAGCATTCAGATGAGGTAATTCTGAAATATGATTTCTCAGAGAATTGCTTTCCCTGAAGACTTTTATAAGAAGATTTTTAAGTTCTAGTCATAAAAAAAGGAAAGAAAAAAAAGCTGGAGAAAATGACCCTCTAAAAATCTAAGAATATGCTCTATTCTGCTCTCTGAAATTAATTCTGGGAAGATATCCATATTATTTTAGAATAGCAAACAGATTTCTCTGGTGGACTTGTGCCAGGATCTCCGGTGGACCTATGCCAGGAAAGAAGTAATGTAGATGTGTTATTCTCTGTTGCAGAAGCATGAAGCATCCCTCTGATGACTCAGGAGCGGAAGATGAGGCACCCCCTCTTGCCAGGCTGAAGGTAAACCACCATGCTCTTAGTTAGCATCACTGTCTACAAACCCACACAGGCTCAAATGTGTTACCAGCAAACAGAATAGTTAGACTCTTAACTGGAAAATAAAAGAAAGCAAAGTAAATCAGCATTATCAAAACTACCTATTTTAAGCGTTATAACAATGTAACAAAAATCCCATATTAATAAAATATGTTGATTGGTTAAACAAATAAGATTCTGCTATTATGACTTAATGCTCTATTGATTTAACAGCCAGGTATTAATATCATAATAAATAGCCATGGCATTAACAGTAATAGCAGATTGGTCCTTAAAAAATAGATAACTGTTGCACTGATTTTATAGTTTTGCCTGATAAATCTTGCTTCTATGATCCCACCTAATCTTTGAAATCATACCATTATTATTTTTTCATACAAGGAATCTGAAGTACAGAGAGGTTAAACAACGACTACAAAGTCATACAGTTAAGATATTGCGGAGTTAGGATTTAAAGTCAGGTACCCTTTTATTTTATTAATTAAATAAATCAATAATTATTTTTTTGAGACACGGTCTTACTATGTGGGTAAATTTAGCTAACCTGTAACGTGCTTTATAGACCAGATTAGTCTTGAACTCAGAGGTTTACCTTCCTTTACTTCCTAAGCCCTGGGATTAAAGCAGTACACCAACATGGCAGCTGCATTTTAAATAGAAAAGCGCAATAAAAAAATCCCTTGAAGGACGTAGCACATAAACTATGCTTTGAAAACTAGTAACAGTTTGATGCATCGCTAGTCCTCAAGGAGTGACACCAGGGTTGAAGATGTGCAGAAAGCGCTTGTAGGTGAGCAGCAGGCACAGATAGACTTTAAAGTATGCAGAGAAAGGAACCCTAATCATTGCTAAAAGCACTCATTGATAAAAAAGACTGCCCGTAGGAGGCCAATATAAAAACAGTCCAGAAAGTAGCCCTATCTTTGAGGAGTAGATACTATTCCTTGAAGAAAATGACTGTGTTATGGGAGCCAGCCAAAGATGACCACTCTGACATCATCTATAGTCAGGGGAAAGTCTTTATTCCAGCTTGCTGAGACTATACTCGGGTATTTACAACCTTAGTGTAGCCTGAGCATTTAGCGCAAGAGGCTTTTAAAGGCAAAATTCAAGTCCTGGTATCTTGCTCTGCAGCTGCAGAGGGAGGTTTGTACAAGCAGTCAGTTTAACAGAAGCAAAGAGAAGCAGTGCGCTGGAAGGGGAGGCTCACACAAGCAGGCAGATCAACAGCAACTAAGATAAGTAGGTAGGGTATCTTGACCTCAGGTTCCAAGATCAAGTTCTTGGAACTTGAAATGGTCTCAGGAAGAATACAGGATGAGGAACCTTTGCACTGGCTTGCCATGTCATAATTGCCATGGTTCTATGGCCATGAGTCAAACTGCTGTTTTGTCCTGGTTTGGGGACATAAGAATCAGTAGCTTAGCTGGCTATGCAGTTGAGGATGCAGAGTCCCAGTGTTAGCCAATGAGGATAAGAATCAACAGTCTGGCTAATGCTGCCAGTGAAGTTGTCAATCACAGAGATACAGGAAAACAGACTGATAGTAATTATATGACCTATGGTTCCTTTCTTTTTCTTTAAAGTTTGATCTGACCCTAGGAAGGTT